>NC_086099.1:99867936-101079811 GCF_963921235.1 Mobula hypostoma | reverse complement strand
GATGGTTGGTGTTGTGCTGCCGCTCTAGATTCCCTCTTTTAGTCAGTGCTTGTGTTTGGTGGCACAACATATATACACACTTGTCTTTCACCATGGTAAACAGAAATTCCTCTTCCCATTCTGGATGGAAGTTGTACGTTTTCGCCTTCTTTCGTGGAGCCTCCGCCATGCTATCAGGATATCACGAGTGGGTGCCGTATATTGATGTTTGCGACAGTCTGTACTCTTATCTAATCTAATTGGTCACTATGATGCAGCACAGGCTACGCTGAAACCGCGGTGCATGGGGGAGCTACACACATGCGCACTGGGCAAAAAGAACGGAACTAAAACCCCGCAACCTGGAAACAATCGCTCTCTACAAACAGCTTTCACTAACAGCAGGATTGCTATATTACTATTATCCTAATTAGTATACCTTATTTTTATAATGCTCACATTACAACAGTATTTGTGTATTTATTTTTCATTTTTTTCGGGATCTACTGGGAAAGTCTCAAAGATCGACCGGTTGATTGCGATCGACAGGTTGGCAACCATTACCATTGAGGATGGGTGGGACTACAACCAGAGGACGTGGCTTAAGGGTGAAAGGTGAGAAGTTTAAAGGAAACACGAGAGGAAACTTCTTCAATTAGAGAGTTGTGAGAGTGTGGAATGTGCTGCTGGAACAAGTGGTCCATGCAAGCGCGATTTCAACATTTAAGAGATGTTTGGATAGGCACATGGATAGTAGGGATATGGAGGGCTACAGTCCCGGTGCAGACCATTGCGAGTAGGCAATTTAAATCGTTTTGGCATGAACTAGATGGTCTGAAGGACCTGTTTCTGTGCTGTACTTCTCTGTGACTCTATGTTTCATGAGGAAAGAATGAACGAGCTAGGATTTTTCTTTTTGGAGTGAAGGAGGATAAGTGGTAGAGTGATAGAGGAATATAAGGTGCTAAAAACATAGATAAAGTGGACAGCCATCACCTCTTTCCCAGGGAAGCAATAACTAATACAAGAGGAATAAATTTTAAGGTGATTATAGTAAAGTATGGAGGTAGGTTTTTTACACAGAGTGGTAAGAGCAAGGAACACCCTGCTGGGAGTGGTGGGCATTTAAGAAACTCTTAAAAATTCAAAGTAAATTTATTATCAAAGTACATACAGTATATGTCACTATATACAATCTTGGGTTAGGCACATAGAGCTAAATATCCAACTAACTTAACACATGATAGTTTAATCCTTATTGCAAATAACTCTTGAGAAAAACAGCCTTAGCTATTAACATTAATAAGCTTTCAAAATGCTGAAGAGTTGTTTCTACACCCAGCGAGCTTTCAGGGTAATTTTTTAATGTTTATTGACAGACTTATAAAAAATATAATAGAAAATTTTCAGCAGAGTTTTACACGTGAACAGATATCCATAATTAGTTAAATTGAGAATCATTTAGTTTTGTGTTTTTACATGTTGGCTAATGTTACAAACATGGTCAACAGAAGGAAAGATGAAAAGGCATCTAGTCCTGGGAAAGGTATCATTGCCATTCCAATATTAAGTGGAGATTTCCTGAAAACTTGTGCTTTAGTGCAATCATTATATGCCATTAGTTCTGTATGCCAGCGACACTAAAACTTACTTTAATACTGTGCCTTAAATGTGGTAAAGCATTCTAAATTGGAGGGTTCTCAAATAACGTTTTAAATTGTGTCATGTAATAGAAAATTAAGGCAGATAAATCAAAGGCTTAGCCAAAGAGATAAGACATTGCCTAAAACCTTTGAGGACTGAGTAGTAGGAATCCAGAGAGATTTACCAAGGAACTTCCAAAATTATAGGCTTAGGCAGCTGAAGATATAGCTGCCAACATTACGATGATGAAAACTGGAATGAACAGGGGACCAAAAGGGCTTCTTTTTTAAAGTGGATGTCATTGGCAAAGCAAGCATTTATTGCCCATCCTAAGCTGAACTTGAGAAGATGTAGAGTGTTGCTGGAATTAGTCTTGGCAGCCAATAAAGAAATGACAATGCGTTTCTAAGTCAAGAGGGTGTGTGATTTGGAATGAACCTGAAAGCGGTGACATTGCAATGATTCTGAAACCATTGTCTTCCTTGCTGTAAAAGCTGCAAATTTAGGATATGCTGTTGGTGGAGGCGAGATGAATAACTCCCATCTATTGGTAGATGTTACACATTGTAGCCACAGTGTGTTGATGATGAAGGATTAATATTTAGGGTGGTGGATGAAGTACCAATCAAACACACAAGAAATTATGTAGAATTTGGAAATCCAGAGCAACACACAAAATACTGGAGGAATTCAGCAGTTCAGGTAGCGTCTTCGAAGGGAATAACCAGTCGATCTTTCTGGCTGAGATCCTCCATTCGGATTGGAAAGAAAGGGGGAAGAATCCAGAATAAGAAAGTTGGGAAGGGAAAGGAATAAAAGCTGGCAGGTGATAGTTGAAGCCAGGTGAGGGGAAAGGTGGTGGGAAGTACCAACTACACCAGTTATTTTATCTAGGCCAGTGGTGAATACTTGCTCAAACTGTTGACTTGTGTCCAATAGTTGATGGAAAGCTTTGGAAGTATTAAGATGGGAGTGACTCACTGTAGAGTACATAATTCCAACCTCTGTTATAGTTACAGTATTTATGTGATGAGTCCATTGCAGCTTTTGGTCAAGGATGATTTTGAGTGCTTGTAATTGAATATCAGTGGTAGGTAGTTAGAATCTCTCTGGCAAGTTTTGGCATAAAAGTTACTTGTTACATCTCAACCCAAATATGTTGACCTTTGGCAACCAAGTCACCATTCTTTTCTATTTGGTTATGACTCTCATGGATGTTTTCTTCTTTGGATACTCAGTGACCAAAGTTTTGCTTGGGCCTTGTTGATCCCTTGGTCAAATGTTGCCTTGATGTTAAAGACACTCATGCTCTATTCACCTCTGGAATTCAGCCCTCTCATCCTTGCTTGGGCCAATGCTATGAAAAACAGTAGCTGGCAATGGCAAATTCTGATCAGCAAGTCCTCAGAACTACAGCTGCATTCTTCATAAACATAAGAAATTCTGCAGATGCTGGAAATCTTGAGCAACACACACAAATGATGTAGGAAATCAGCAAGTCAGGCAGCATTTATGAAGGAGAACAAGTAGTTTTGGGCTGAGACCATTCATCAGGGCTGGAAACGAAGGGAAAAGAAGCCAGAATAAGGTGGCTTGAGGAAAATCGGTACAAGGTGACAGCTGATTTGCGGAAGAGGTAGAAGGCCAAAGAAGAAGGAATTTGAAAGCAGAGGACAGTGCACCATGGAAGAAAGGGAAGGAGAAGGGGCACTAGAGTGAGGTTTTGAACAAGTGGGGAGGAAAATCAATGAGAGGGGAAACAGAATAGGGAATGGAAAAAAGAGAGAAGGGGGTGAGGGGAGAAATTACCATAAGTTTGAGACATCAGTGTTCATGCCATCAGGTTGGGGGCTACCCAGACGGGATATGAGGTGAAGCTTCTCCACCCTGAGTGTGGTCTTGTCGTGCCAGTAGATGAGGCCATGGACCAACAGTCTTAGTTAGCTCAAGGTGTTTCTACCTGGCTTCTACAATTGTGGGAGTGACAGCCTCAGGTGGAGGTTGGTTTGGACCATACACTCATAATTTCAGGTTGACTTGTGTCTGCAGATTATTTATTTAACTGTTCACCACAATTCATCATCAGCTGAAATAGTTTCTAGTTTGATCCATTAGTTATGGATGGTTTAGCTCGGTCCATTGCGTACTTTTTCCGCTGTTCAGCATGCATATAGTGCTGTGTCACAGTTTCAATAGGTTATTTTTAGGTAAGCTCAAGAGATTCTTCGGATGCTGGAATTCTTGAGCAACACACACAATATACTATAAGAACTCAGTAGGTCAGACAGCATTTATAAATAGGAATAAACATTTCAGGTGGAACCTCCAAGAGGACCACAACTTTGTTTTGTTCTGGAGGCTTGAATACCTCAATGACCCAGAGTGCAATGTTGGCTAGAGTCAGGGCTTTATGCTTTGGCTCTTGGTAGAGTCACCTGAGCCAATCTGTTCGAAGGATAGAGACCAGACTAAGACCAGTCCACCAATCCTCCGGGTTCAAGGGTTCAGCTCAGAGCTAACAACCCTGACTGGTAAAACTTAATGGTTACAGAAACAGCAATGAAAATTCCTACAGATTATAGTGGAGTACAAATCTGCTGCAGTTGGCCATAGCACTAGATTTGAGTTGTGAGATTTGTCCTGTATTTTCCATTTATCATAGTGGTAGGGTGTCTTCAGTGTGAAGATGGATTTTGTCACCACAAGGATAATAATCAATTTATGCACCAGTAATTGATAAATTTTGAGGACCAGTTAAATAGATTAATTATTCACGTTGATTCATTAACCATCTGTGGCAGACCTTATTTGGAAGATCTGTCGTTTAGCCAGCTTAGTCAAAGTAGAAGATCTGCAAGAGATGGTCAAATTCCACCATGAGGCATACTGTATATATTTGTTTAATTAAATAATTTGGAATAAATTAAAAACTGTCATTATAGAAGGAGACTATAGAAAAGTTCCTTCCAAGAGATGAAATCTGGCATCTATAACAGGTCTAGTTTCCATGTGCCTTTAGACCTAATCTGGTTGACTCTGACATATCCAGTCAACCCATTCAGTTAATTTCAATTGCATTAGGTAGAGAAAGGATTTTACCAGGCTTGTGGACTGTAAGAGCAAATTTATACCATGCTTACAAGTCTGGATTTAGTGTTTATTCCAAAGAGTAGATGAGTGAGCAGTATTTCAATTGCTTTGCAGAATGGCATTAAGCTGCCTTTCTTCTTTGGAACACCATCCGTGGAATAAGAAATATATTTAAGTATGGTAAAAGTCAGTGATGTCACAAATAATAGTACGAGCAGTGATTGATAAGTTCATGGCCTAAGGTAGAAGGAGTAAATTTTAGAAAACCTAGCACATTTATTTTTCAACATAGTCCCCTCCTACATGTACACACTTAGTCCAGCGGTCGTGGAGCATACGGATCCCTTCTTTACAGAAGTGGTCCACAGCAAGGGTGATTGATAAGTTTGTGGCCTAAGGTACAAGAAGATGAGTTATTAACTTCAAACTTTCTGCATTATCACTCAAAGAGTTGAACTGCATGTGCATGTAACGAGAACGTCTTGGACCTCCAGGTGGTCCACAGCAGAGATGATTGATAAGTTAGTGGCCTAAGGTAGAAGGAGATGAGTTATACAGTTCTCGTTACATGCATGTGCTGGTCAACTCTTTGAGTGAAAATGCAGAAAGTTTGAAGTTAATAACACATCTCCTTCTATCTTAGGCCACGAACTTATCAACCACCCCTGCTGCGGACCACTTCTGGAGGTCCAAGACACAGACTTCTACAAAGAAAGGATCCGTATGCTCCACGACTGCTGGACTAAGTGTGTAAGTATAGGAAAAATAAATGTGTTAGGTTTTCTAAAATTGACTTCTTCTACCCTAGGCCACGAACTTATCAATCACCCCTCGTATCTGGGTACTGCAGTGTATTTCCAGATTTTGGTAGTGCGAGACCACTTGGGTTGCTCAGCATGTTCTTCATTTAAGACTATTCCTGGGATGCAGCTCCAGTTGGGATTAAAGTAGATGCCGATTTAAACAGCATGCTGAATTGGAAGGGTCATGTACAGGCCGAATCAAGGCAGTGGGGTCCAAGCCCTACAGTGTATCGAAGCGACCGAATCTGAAATTTAGACAATGATTTAGGTGCTGGGCAAAACTGAAAAGGTCAGGGTGAGGTGAGGCAAGGGGCAGGCCAGTTCAGCTTGTTTATGTGTGCTATACCTTTTCCCCCACACGAAACCACCACGGTGGGCTTCACAGCTGAACAGGTGAGAAGACAGCTGAAACGTCTCAACCCAAGCAAGGCTGCAGGACCGGATGATGTCAGTACTAGGGTGCTCAAAGCCTGTGCCCCTCAGCTATGTGGAGTACTTCGCCATGTCTTCAACCTGAGCCTGAGGCTCCGGAGGGTTCCTGTGCTGTGGAAGATGTCCTGCCTCATCCCTGTGCCAAAGATGCCGCGCCTCAGCGGCCTCAATGACTACAGACCGGTGGCATTGACCTCCCACATCATGAAGACCCTGGAGAGACTTGTTCTGGAGCTGCTCTGGCCTATGGTCAGGCCACACTTAGATCCCCTCCAGTTCGCCTACCAGCCCCGACTAGGAGTTGAGGATGCCATTGTCTACCTGCTGAACCGTGTCTATGCCCACCTGGACAAGCCAGCGAGCACTGTGGGGGTCATGTTTTTTGACTTGTCCAGTGCGTTCAACACTATCCGCCCTGCTCTGCTGGGGGAGAAGCTGGCAGCGATGCAGGTGGATGCTTTCCTGGTGTCATGGATTCTTGATTACCTGACTGGCAGACCACAGTACGTGTGCTTGCAACACTGTGTGTCCAACAGAGTGATCAGCAGCACTGGGGCTCCACAGGGGACTGTCTTGTCTCCCTTTCTCTTCACCATTTACACCTCGGACTTCAACTACTGCACAGAGTCTTGTCATCTTCAGAAGTTTTCTGATGACTCTGCCATAGTTGGATGCATCAGCAAGGGAGATGAGGCTGAGTACAGGGCTACGGTAGGAAACTTTGTCACATGGCGTGAGCAGAATTATCTGCAGCTTAATGTGAAAAAGACTAAGGAGCTGGTGGTAGACCTGAGGAGAGCTAAGGTACCGGTGACCCCAGTTTCCATCCAGGGGGTCAGTGTGGACATGGTGGAGGATTACAAATACCTGGGGATACGAATTGACAATAAACTGGACTGGTCAAAGAACACTGAGGCTGTCTACAAGAAGGGTCAGAGCCGTCTCTATTTCCTGAGGAGACTGAGGTCCTTTAACATCTGCCGGACGATGCTGAGGATGTTCTACGAGTCTGTGGTGGCCAGTACGATCATGTTTGCTGTTGTGTGTTGGGGCAGCAGGCTGAGGGTAACAGACACCAACAGAATCAACAAACTCATTCGTAAGGCCAGTGATGTTGTGGGGATGGAACTGGACTCTCTGACGGTGGTGTCTGAAAAGAGGATGCTGTCCAAGTTGTATGCCATCTTGGACAATGTCTCCCATCCGCTACGTAATGTACTAGGTGGGCACAGGAGTACATTCAGCCAGAGACTCATTCCACCGAGATGCAGCACAGAGCGTCATAGGAAGTCATTCCTGCCTGTGGCCATCAAACTTTACAACTCCTCCCTTGGAGGGCCAGACACCCTGAGCCAATAGGCTGGTCCTGGACTTATTTCCTGGCATAATTTACATATCACTATTTAACTATTTATGGCTTTATTACTATTTAATTATTTATGGTGCAACTGTAACGAAAACCAATTCCCCCCGGATCAATAAAGTATGACTATGACTATGACTATGTTTACTTGATTCTGCACTGAACTATGGGTCTTGGGCTCTCTTTGTGAACTTCAGTTCAGAACTTTATTTGCTTGTGGTTATTGTTTGCATGATTTGATTTGCTTCTTTTCTTTTCTCTGCACATTGGGCTGTTTGCCGTTTTTAAAATTTTTTAGAGGGTTTTTTGTTTCATGCTGGCCATTAGATAAATCTCAAGATTGTATAGTGTACACATACTTTAATAATAAATGTACTTTGAAAATGTAAATCCATAAGTAGAGAGAGTATTTTGCAAAGACCTTGCCCAGCTGAACCTTTTTAATGGCAAACCCATTCCAAATTCATTCCTACCAATTTTTCTATTGATATAGTGGACAACACTGTTCTTTGATTTTAAGCTTTAGTTTAGTGTTGCATTAATCTTACTTGTGTCAGTAAATTTATGTACAGCAAGACCCTATTAAAGGTCTGTTTAAATCTTGATTATCTGTAGTAAAGGATGGAACCACTTCCACAGATAATGCAAAGAAATGTGATAAACACATCAAAAGGCAAAAGCATGTTGTGCAGTGCTTATTTTATAATTTATGCAATGGTACTGAAGGAGGTTTAGCAGCTGAGTGGTTAAGAATCTAAGCAAGTATTGACAATAAAATCTTTTCTACCATCAAAGTCAATCCTATGGCCATGCAAATACAATGTTCTGCTACCGCCAGTTTCTCCGGGTAACCCAAACAGATATACCTCCTATGCTCCTTGATGTCAGTTTCCACTGTAAGTCCTGTCTGGCCCTCTAGCCCAAAACTACTGTGTTGCAACAATGGATTTTGGGACCACGTAATGAAGGAAGCCATTGAAATAAAACTAGAGGAAAAGTATTTTAACAAAGACGAAGGTCTCGCTCTAAGTAAGAACTGGAATTCGATTGTAAACAAGGTTGGACAGTGGAAATCTGATTGGATGAGGACTAATCAATTCTCATGAATGACAGCGGTATAAATACGATATGCCCAGGCATCATCCCTGATGAAGATGGTAGAGTTTGTCATTGAAATGTCAGTTAAAATCGGTACTTGTGATCAGCTGGAAGCCCGAGAAGAGTTTATTTGTTATATAGGCCGGAAAGCACTAGATCCTGTATCGAGTTTAGATTTGGAAGTTTCTAAGGTATTACTCTCAACTTTGAGAGGGGTGAGCCAGTGATGATTTTTTTTTTTTGTTGACCATTAACTTCATTAATTACGCTGATTGAAATGCTTATTTCATTATGTCACTAATTTAGTTTCATTAGTGTTACCACTGTTGATTTTGTAATAAAGGATCGAATATATTTTTTTTGACTTGGAATTTAGTTATTTTGGAAGCACATCATACAGTGTCAAGTCCCATACTCAGTCTCTCAGCAGTTTTGGTCTGTTTTTAAGTAACCGCAACAGCGCTCAAAACCATCTTACTGACCCTCCACAACCAGCAAACTAGCAATAAGATCTGGATTGTGAAAGGCCATCTGGATTGTGAATGCCAATGACAATTTTTTTTCACAGCTGGGAGTTGAAGAGTACCAGATGTAATATCTGTTGTGTGATTAATATCTTTAAATATTGTTAACTTACAGAAAATTTGAATTCTGTATTTATACTGTTCTATGAAATCAACAATATAAATAATAAAATGTTTCTTAGAAGTTAAATAAAACACATAGAAACATCTATATATAATTACCAATATTAAACTAAAGAATATGTTTTTTTTTACCTCTTAAATCTTTGCTCTACAATCCTGCTTTTTTATCAACAGGGTCTCAGATCCAATGCCAGATATCATTTACCACAGGTCCAAATGACTGTTTTACCAAAATAATGGCAGGCAATTTCTGCTAGGCCTTGCTCTACACCTAATCTTCATGGGAACTGTGTGGGAAAAATGGACTGGCATATTCAGGCTTCAATTTTATAAACTTTAGTGGAGTTGAAAGTGTTTCAAAGGTTAAACTCCTGTGGTGTTAATCAGATCTGCTAGTATAACTGAGCAAGATGTGGCCCAATAAATGCAGATGAATCCACAGGTTGTCTGAAAATGAAAATTGTACCAATTATTAAGAGCAAGTTTTGAACTAGAAATAATACTCAAGTCATGGATATGCACACCATGACTGAATCATCTGCAGCTCAACATTAGTAAGACAAAGGAGATGATGATGGACATTCAGAAATCTAAGCCTGCATTGCTCCTTGTTACTACTGATGGTGAGGATGTAGATGTGGTGAGGACACACAGGTACCTGGAGGTGCAACTGGATGACAGCCTTGAGTGAAGCACCAACACAGAGGCTGTGTACCAGAAGGGCCAGAGTGGCTTCTACTTGCTGAGGAGACTGAACCTTTGGAGTATGCAGGCCTCTCCTTCACATGTTCTACCAGTCTGTTGTTGCCAATACAGTCTTCTATGCAGTGGTGTGTTGGAGCAATGGCATCATCACAGGTGATGTCAGCGGGCTCAATAAACTAATTAAAAAGGCTGGCCCTGTTATAGTAGTCAAACTGGACACACTGGAGACACTGGTAGAACAAAGGACCCTCTGGAAAAGCCTGACAATTCTGGACAATGTTTCTCACCCTCTGCATGCCACTTTGGCTGAACAGAGGAGCACTCTTACTAATAGATTATGACAACTGCACTGCTCCAAAGAGTGCTATATGAGGTCATTCTTACCCTCGGCCATTAGGCTCTATAATGAGTTAACCTATAGTCAAGGAAGTGATAACCCCCTCTTACTAGACTGTTTGTGGTAACTTATTTATTATTCTTTCTACTTCTTTTCTAATATTTATATCTATGCACTTGTAATGCTACTGTGACACTGTAATTTCCTTTCGGATCAATGAAGTATCTAGCTACCTCTTTAGTATGGTTAAAAACATTAATTGTTGAACATACGCTATCATATTCTCAAATGTATTAAAACCAATTAAGTAGAAGCAGGGGAAAACCAATTAGAACTTTATGCCAGTTTCATTATTTTATAAGATCACAGTCGATCTTTTACAAAGTTTGTACTTTAGTGCCACTTTCTCGCACTTTTGCTGTGAGAATGTTTGTTGCCACTTTATGGCAATTCATGGGACTGTTTCTGTGTTTCAGTGAAATGTGCCGAAGAGCCTTGACTCATTTTTAGGATAATAAGTACCTTTTTTTGATGTGATGGAGTCTTTCCATGCCCAGACTGAATGTTCTATTTCCTATTATACTGAGTAATTATACTTAGAAAAAGCTAAATAGTTGTAAAGTACTTTGAAGTATCCTGAAATTATAAAAGGCTTAACATGAATGCAGGTGATTCTTTGTAGAATAGTAATTAATATGTCTTGAAACAGTAATTTTGGCTGCCTTTGATTTCAGGATGTCTCATGCTTGATGATCTGAAATGAATTCTGTTGTTAAATCCAAGAATTAAATACCATTTAAATTTGAAAACTTTGTTGCATAATTCATTATTTTTCTTTGGCTACCTATTCTTAAATTTGTCCCTTATAGTATTTTCCTTTCAGTAGTGGTCAAAATAGCATTCTGAAGGAATTTGCAGGGTTCGCCATCAGAGTGCAATTTAAGTTACCATTCAAACTGCCATTTAACCTAATGTATGGTTGATTCAGAATACTGACAATGTTGTCACAATTTGATTAGGGCTATGAGAGGTTACTTTTAACTTCCAGGTATTGAAATATAAGAATGCCGTCGCTATGATGAAGAACACAGTGATTTTGGTGTTCTTGAGTTATTTTAAGATTCTTCAGTAGTATGAAGCCTCCATTTTCTAACTTTTAGCACTTTTCTCTGAATATATCTCAATTAGTACGAAAACTGTTTGCCCACAGTTTATAATACAGTAATCTGTTCTGCTGTTAATATTGAGATCTCAAAGAGCTTGTTTTGAAGATCATTCGAGTTGTTTCTGTTGCTTTAGAGAAAAGTTTAGAGAAGATAGCTGGTAATAAAATGAATAACAATAAGAAATATAACTTTTGATAATATACAGTTGCAAGAAAAAGTTTGTGAACATTTTGCAATAACCTGTTTTTTTGCATTAATTACTCATAAAATGCAGTCTGATCATCATCTAAGTCGAAATAATAGACAGACACAATCAGCCTAAACTAATAACACACAAACAATTGTACTTCTCATCAATACTGAGTATACCGTTTAAACAATCGCAGTCTAGGTTCAAAAAAGTATGTGAACCTCTTGCGTAATGCCTTCTGCAAAAACTATTTGAAATTAGGTGTTCCAATCGATAAGGTGAGATTGGAGGTATGGGTTGTCGAGGTACCCAGCCCTATGTGAAAAACACTCAAAGTCAGGTTACTGACAGAGCCTGCTCTTCTCAAGAAAGGTCTGTTTATGCACACCATGCCTCGATCAAAACAACTTTCAGAGGACCCTAGTAGAAGAACTGTAGAGATGCATGAAGCTGGAAGAGGCTACAAAAGCTGTCCCCGCAATCCTTTGCAGGGACTTGCAGTCATATGCCTTTACGTAGCAAGACCTGGACAGCACTTAAATGGATATAATGCATGTTGGTTAACAATTATATCATACAAGTGTCAGGAGTGATAGTTTCCAACCAAAGAAAACATATCCAGTTATCCCTGTAATTTAGGAGCATTAGTAGTAGTGCAATCAGTTGAGTTGAGTATGATGTTCTCCTAAGAGGTTATTCCCTTAATGGAGAACTGTGTTTAACGTGGGGAGGCTGACGCATGGGCAGCCACCACACTGTCCTTGACAAATTGGAGTCAGGGACAGTGGCATAGAATACAAGATGACAGGGGACCCTTCACGGCTGCACCATTTCACTGTCTTCACTGCTGTTGTGATGTGTTATCAAATTCTGCTAGCTTCACCATTGAGGTTTTGGTTGGATCCCCTTTTGTCCTGTATCTCCTCCTTACCACCATGGGTGACCCTACCAGGAGCTAAACTCCAGACAGCATTGCTCTTGGGATCTCAGGAACTCACAAAACTCTCCACATGACAAAGTGACAATCCTTGGAGAAGATCAGGAACATTACCATTGTTGATTCACCCTGTATAATCCTTATGGGTTTATTTCATGTAGTTTCATACACCACTACTCAGACTAGACAAAGCTAACAAAGAACATTCTAAATAGAAGAAAACCATTCTCAGACTTTAGAACATTGCCTGCTACAAGAATGTGTCAAGGTCATGTCGGTGAACAATTTGCAGATATGAATTTATACAATTACCCTGAGAAAAAGACTGTGACTATCCACCATATCTATGTCTCTCATGATTTTATATACCTTTATAAGGGCACCCCTCAGCCTACTTCACTCCATTGAAAAAAGTCCCAACCTATGCAGGCAAATGGGATGAATTTGGATTGGTATCATGGTTGGCACAGACTCAATGGGCCAAAGGGGCTGTTCCTGTGCTGAAATGTTCAATGTTAACTCAGGCCCTCCAGTCCTGGCAACATATGTGTGAGACTTTTCTACATTCTGTCTGGGATAATCACACCCTTCCTATAGTATGGTGACCAGAACTGAAGACAACATTTGTAAATTGGTTTATCATTGTCACATGTATCAATTAACAATGTAAAAGCCACTTATCTTGCATACTGTTCTGACAGTTCAATTCATTACAATGGTGCATTGAGGTAGTACAAGGTAAAGTAATAGCAGAGTGCAGAATGAAGTGCTGCAATTACAGAAAAAGTGCAATGCAGATAGACAATAAGGTGCAAGGTCATAACATGGTCAAGAATCCATCTTTATGGATTAGCATACCATTCAATAGTCTTATAAAGGCAGGATAGAAGCTGTCCTGGAGCCTGCTGATATATGCTTTTCAGTTGCAATTTCACCAAAATCTTATGCAATTGCAACATGATGTCCCAACTCTGGTAGTTAATCCCCATTCAATGAAGGTATACATGCCATATATTTTCATTACTTTATCTAATTGTGTTACCACTTACCGAAAACTATGTACTTGTACCCCTTGGTCTCCCTGTACTACAACACTCCACAGGACATTGTCAGTTCCTTTAAGTCCTGTTCTGGTTTAACTTCTCAAAATGCATCACTTCACGTTTATCAGAACTTAAATCCATCTGCCACTTCTTTGTCCACTTTCCTTGTTTATCTAGATCCTATTGTAAGCTTGGACAACCTTCTTCACTGTCAACCACATTACTAATTTTGGTACCATCTGCAGACTTACTCATCATGACATCAGTATTCTCATCCAAATCATTGAAGTAAACGTAAAACTGCAAGGAACCCAGCGCAAATCCTAATGGGATATCACTGTTCAGTAAAAAAGTCTCTCCACTCTCGCGCTCTGATTATTTAAGCAAATCCAATTTTGAATTCACAGGCTAATTCATCCTGGATCCCATATGATCTCACTTTCCAATTTAGTTTACCATGCGCAACCATGTCAAAAGCCTTGCTAAAGTCCATGTAAACAACACCTACCATCCACCCTCATAAATCTTCTTGATCAACTCTTAAAGAAACTCGGTAAAATTTATGAGATATGATTTCCCATGCATAAAGCCATGCTTGGCCCATAGCAGAATTAGTTACTGAGGTAAGAAAGCATATATTTTCAGTAGTCTGTCATTGAACATGGCATATCATGCGTGTATCATTTTTTATACTTTTCTTCAGATGAACTGAAAGGTACACTTACATTATACTCAGAGTTACATCTTAAGGTGTTCAATAACTACTAGAATTGAGTTCATCTGAATATTTGCCAAAGCAAGGCAGAGGTTATTTAAGTATGGTGAAAAGTTTCCTGACTTTGGAAAACCTCTCCAACACACATATAAGATGCAAAGAATTAAATATTCTCAGTTGGCTGGATGAGTACAGCTGTAACAACATTCCAGAATATGCACATTATCCATGACAAAGAAATCCATCCATTTGCTTGTACTGTATATCCACTCCCTCCACAATACTTTCCCGATATTTGGAATGCACTGCAGCACAGAGCTCATGATGCCTTCCAACACATTCGTATGAGGCACATTGTAAGTTAAATTTGATGTTACAACAATTGATCTTTTGGGCATTTTTATGACCTATAAATGTTCTTCAATTAACTAAAGACAATAGCCAATGCAATATCAGCTTATTCAGTTTAACCAAAATTTATTGAAGCTCATCTCATTTTCTCTCAATAATAATTTGCTAAAATAGTAATTGAAACTCTAGTGGAAACAGTTGCTGGAAATCAGAATTTAACAATAATGACAAGTGGGATATGTTTTTCAGGGCATATAAATTACAGCCTGACTGGGTATAAAGGCTATGATGAAAAAATTGATATGGCTATGCATATTAAATGGTAATATACAAATTTCAACTTTGGGAAGTCAAATTATATAGCTGTTAAACTCTGGACATAAATTTATACTTTTGTACGTTCTAAGTATAGATTCCTCACTAAATTTTCTCTGCATTTCCTCAGATAATTTCTTAGGTGAACCTTTCAGGTTATGCAAACTTGTAAAATTTTTCAAGGGCGAAGATCTTGAACTTTTGAAACATTTGCTTACCTGATACTCTAAAAACATGTTCAGTGAATTTCAAGCTGTAATTCTATATAGTGGTTGTTAACTTCTATCTGACCTGTTGTAATAATTAAGAAACAGAGAACTGAAATAAGATTTATGATGAAGACTAAAATGCATATAATAAAATCCCTGACAGCAGAATACTGTAGTTTACATTGGAAAAATGCCATCATATATTTCCTTAGAATTTTGGCTTGTTTGTTTCTTTTCCAGATTGAGGTGAATTGATTTTTTTTAACAATTCCAAATTTTTTCTTGATATATGAACTGTTATGTATCACTTTTGAACTGTGCGAAACACATGTAGAAGGAAATATTACAAATAAACATATAAGCCTAGAAACTAGATCATGTACTTTTTTTAAAGTACTATCCAATCTAAAATTGATTTTACTCTAATAAATATTATTATTGATCATTTCTGGTTGAAACTGTGCCAATCAAGAAGTCTATTTTCTAGCTGAGGTATTCATTGAGTGGATGCCTCATTGGTAGAGGCTCGGGGATAGGTTTACCAGGAAGATTTTTCAAATTTCACACAGAAACAGAGACACACTTAACTTTGTGGTGTCTATTCCAGCAAAGTTTTCAGTGAGGCTCTATGTATTCTGTATCTTATGAACAATGTATTTGCAGGTTCAGGATTTTTAAGACAGTCATCATGGAATTATGTGACTATCTGCTAGTGGACCTTCAGATATTCTGTCATATTTGAATTGTTCAGGAGCAAGAAGAGGAGGATGACAACAAAGGCACTGATTAGGATGTCCCAGCTGAGTGAGGAAGGAAGGCATTGGCCACATGTCCTATCAAGGATAACCCATGTACAGATTTTTTCATCTGCAGCCTAGTACATCACATTCCCCTTTGCAGACTAAACTGACACTCTCCTGAACAGCTGCCTTCTTAGTCAATAATTATTAGGGAGAGCTAAGATGGTATGTTATGATATGTATTAGCGTTAACTACAATGACTGCAAAATGAACTCGTCACCACTGATTTTGAGCAACAGTTCAACCTTTCAAGGTCTTAACCAATGAGTAAACCTGTAGAGTAGAACTATTTGTAGGAATGTGCACTTAGTGCATAAGATATATTTGTTTTATCAAGGTGACATACTAAGAGGCAGGGACATTGACACAAAGCATTTATGTAATAGGATCAGGTATTTGTTTTAATGTTTTCTGCCTAGAGACACCCACTTATCCTTTCTCCTCTCCAAGCAGTTTCCTTCTTCTCCAGCCCTTTGCCTTCGCCATTTATCAATTCCCAGTTTTTTACTTCATCCCCCCCTCCACCCCACTACCCCACTACCCAGCTGTCTTCACCTTCTAGCCTGTCCTCCTCCCCCCCCTCCCCACTTTCTTATTATGGCTTCTTCACCCTTCCTTTCCAGTCCTGATGGAGGGTCTCAGCCCAAAACACCAAGACTTTATTCATTTCCGTAGATGCCGCCTGTCCTGCTGAGTTCTGCCAGCATTTTGTGTGGGTTACCCACACATTTTGCTGTGCAGACTCATTTACGCTGATTATAACATGAATGAATAAACCCTTGATCCCATTACCGACATTTCTAAACCAATATACAAGCAAACCCTTGTACATTCCTCTGGTTAACTAAGTGTGGATACATCTGCATTAAGCCACTTGATTTTAAACTGTAAATCAATATAGTTGTGCAGGCTAACAGCAAACTCAAGTTGCTAACATTGGCAACTTTCATAAAGATTTCCGATAAATTTAGAGATTTTACATAGCCATCAGTGAGAATAACATTATTAGTAAATGAAAATTAGATCCTGCCTATGTGCCTGTATGTCATGGTTGGGTAAGGTAGAAACTCCTATACATTGGGATGTAGTACTAAGTGCATTGCCAAGCCCAGTTCCTTGCAACCTAGCCTTTCCCTTTTCACCTTTCCCAACTGACATGCCAGTGACATGTACAAGCTATCCCTCAAATAATGATTTGTATTTTTCAAAACTTTCCTCCTTGGTATTTATATCACAGCTGGTTTGTCAATTCTGGTCAGATACCAACCACAAATTTCAATTTTGCATCTACTCTGTATTTAACTCATCTGAGGTGCTGATCAAAAATATTAAAATTTGGAATTAATCTGCCCTTGCCTCATGACCAACATTGACTGGATTATGTTAAACTGTGTCAATCCCATTATTGTTCTTGAAAATTAATTTCCACGTACTGATCTGAAATGGAACAGTGAAGTAGCTACTCATTCACGACATACTAACACTATTTTTTGTTCTTAATTTGAGCATTTAGTTATGAAATGAAATGAATCAATTGCTATCGGAGGATGCATATCTGTTGGAGGCATATATCACTTTCATTGCCAATGCTCTCTGTGCATTGCCTGTTATTCACAGGACAAGGGTTTTCCTCTTTTAGTTGCTTGCTAGCTACCCACTTCATACTTGGGAGTATGGGTGAATGTGGTAGGACAGATTGAGAAAAGATTGAGATGCTGCCTGGCCTGCTGCGTTCACCAGCAACTTTGATGTGTGTTGCTTGAGAAAAGTTAATCAGGCATATGCAGTTTTAGGCTTTATCATGGAAAATAAAATTGTCAATGTTTAAAGAAATCTGGTTTGGCCTCAACTGGAGTGTTACGTTTAATTCAGGTCACCTCATTGTCAGAAGGATGCTAAGAGTTTAGAGAGAGTCCTGAAAAGATTTGAATGGTTTCCAGGGTGAGGCTCCACCATTACCAGGACAGTTAGGAGAGGCTGGGACTATTTATTTTAAGAAAGCAGAGAGATTTATAGATAAGTAAAACTACAAGGTTATTTGCAGCAATGTACACAAAATGCTGAAGGAACTCAGCAGGCCAGACAGCATCTATGGAAAAAGTAAACAGTCAATGTTTAGGGCTGAGACCCTTCAATAGGAATACAGCAGGATCTCCCAGTGGCCACACATTTTAATTATATTTCCCATTCCCACTTTGACCTGTCAGTCCATGGCCTCCTCCACTGCTGCGATGAGGCTACACTCTGATTGGAGGAGCAAAACCTTATATTCTGTCTGAGTAGCCTCCATCTTGATGGTATGAACATTGACTTCTCGAACTTCTTCCCCTTCCCTTTCTTCCATAGCCTTCTGTCCTCTCCTATCAGATCCCCTCTTCTCCTGCCCTTTGTCTCTTTCAGTATTTGACTTCCCAGCTCTTTACTTCACCCCTTACCCCTCCCCGTTTCACCTATCACCTGCTACCTTGTAGTTCACCTCTTCTCCACCCAGATTCTTATTCTGACTCCTCATCTTTTTTTTCCCAGTCCTGATGAAGGGTCTTGGCCCAAAATGTCAACTGTTTACTCTTTTCCATAAATGCTGCCTGGCCTGCTGAGTTACTGCAGGAATTTTGTGTGTGTTGCTTGCATTTCCAGCATTTGCAGATTTTCTCATTTGTACTTAATAAGTTTGTTTGCCATTTCTTTGTCCTTCATTACTACTTCCCCAGTGTCATTTTCCAGAGGCACTCTTGCCTCTCTTTTACTCTTTACACATTTGAAAAGAAGTATTTCGGTATCCCCTTCTGTATTATTGGCTAGCTTACTTTCATATTTCATCTTTTTTGTCCTTATGGGTTTTTTAGTTGCCTTTTGTTGGTTTTGAAAAGCTTTACAATTTTTGCTATATTATATGCCCTCTCTTTGGCTTTTTTGCTGTCTTTGGCTTCCCTGGTCAGCCACAGTTGCCTCATCCTCCCTTTAGAACGCTTCTTCATCTTTGGGATGCACCTTCCGAATTGCCCCAGAAAGTCTAGCCACTGTTGTTCTACCGTCATCCCTGCTAGTGTCTCTTTCCAATCAACTTTGTCTAACTCTACTCTCATGCCTCTGTAATTTCCTTTACTCCACTCTAATACCAGTATATATGACTTTATCTTCTCCCTCTCAAACTACAGTGTGGATTCTGTCATATTATAAGACCATAAGACATAGGAGCAGAATTAGGCCATTCAGCCCATTGAGTCTGCTCCACCATTCCATCATTTCTGATCCTGGATCCCACTCAACATCATACACCTACCTTCTTGCTATAACCTTTGATGCCCTGACCAATCAGGAAACTATCAATTCTCGCATTAAATATACCCATGGTCTTGGCCTCCACAGCTGTCTGTGGCAAAGCATTCCACAGATTCAGTACTCCCTGGCTAAAAAGAAATCTTTTTTACCTCTGTTCTAAAGGGTCACCCCTCAATTTTGAGACTGTGCACTCTAGATCCTCTCCACATCCACCCCATCAAGTCCTTTCAATATTCGGTAGATTTCAATGAGATCTCCCTTCATTGTTCTAAATTCCAGTCAGGCCCAAAGCTCCTCATATATTAACCCCTTCATCCCCAGAATCATCCTCATGAATCTCCTCTGGACTCTCTCTAATGACAACACATCATTTCTGAGATATGGGGCCCAAAACTGTTGACAATACTCCAAATGTGGCCTGACTAGTGTCTTGTAAAGCTTCGGCATTAACTCCTTGTTTTTATATTCTATTCCCCCTGAAATGAATGCCAACATTGTATTTGCCTTCTTTAACACAGACTCAATCTGTAAATTAACCTTCTGAGTGTCTTGTACGAGGGCTCCTAAGGTCCTTTGCACCTCTGATATTGAATTTTCTCCTCATTTAGATAATTTGCATTTTTGTTCCTTTTACCAAAATGGATTATCATACATTTCCCAACACTGTATTCCATCTGCCCCATTTTTGCTCATTCTTCCAATTTGTCTAAGTCCTGCTGCAATCACATTGCTTTGTCAGCACTACCTACCCCTACTCCTTTCTTACTATCACCTGCAAACTTTGCCACAAAGCTATCAATTCAATTATCTAAATCATTTACGAACAATGTGAAAAGTAGCAATCCCAATACTGTTCCCTGAGGAACACCACTAGTCACTGGAAGTAACCAGAAAAGTTCCCCTTTTATTCCCACATGCCTGCCTCCTGTGGAATGACATTTGCAATTTTCCAGTCTTCTGGAACCATGCCAGAATCAAGTGATTCTTGAAAGATCGTAACCAATGAATTTGCTATCTCTTCAGCAACCTCTTTCAGACTCAGGGTTGGAGTCCATCTGGTCCAGGTGACTACACACTGAGTATACTTGTATACCAACTGCCAATGCTCAGCTCTATCATGCCAGTTCCCATCCCCTGCCACATTAGCTTAAACCCTTCCCAACAACTCAAGCAAACCTTCCCACTCGGATATTGTTCCCCTTCAGGTGTGACCTGTTCTTCATGTACAGGTCATTCCATCTCCAGAAGCGATTCCAGTGATCCAGGAATTTAAAATCCTGCTCCCAGCACCGATTCCTCAACCACAGATTCATCATACAAGTCGTCCCATTCTTACCCTCACTGGTGCATGGCATAGGCAGCAATCCAAAGGCTACTACCCTGGAGATGCTCCTTTTTAGCTTTCTATCTAACTCCCTGTATTTTCTCTGCAGGACCTCCTCCCATTTCCTACCTATGTTGTTGGTACCAATATTTGCCACAACTTCTAGTAGCTCACTCTCCCTCTTTAGTAGGCTGTGGACCCAATCTGGGATATCCCTGACCCTGGCACCTGGGAGGCAAAATAGCATCCGGGTCCAACATATAATTCTCTGTAACTTTCGCCACCTCCAATGGGATCCCACCACCAAGCACATCTTTCCCTCTCCCCCTTTCTGCTTTCCGCAGGAATCGCTCCCTACGCAACTCCCTTGTCCATTCGTTCCGCCCCATCCCTTCCCACCGATCTCCTTCCCAGCACTTATCCTTGTAAGCAGATTAAGTGCTACACCTGCCATTACACTTCCTCCCTCACCACCATTCAGGGTCCCAGACAGTCCTTCCAGGTGAGGCGACACTACACCTGTGAGTTGGCTGGTGTGATATACTGCGTCCGGTGCTCCCGGTACATCTTCTGTATATTGGCGAGACCCGATGCAGACTGGGAGACCGTTTCGCTGAACACCTATGCTCTGTCCGCCAGAGAAAGCAGGATCTCCCAGGGCCACACATTTCAATTCCACGTCCCATTCCCATTCTGATATGTCTATCCATGACCTCCTCTACTGTCAAGATGAGGCCACACTCAGGTTGTAGGAACAACACCTTATATTCCGTCTGGGTAGCCTCCAACCTGATGGCATGAACATTGACTTGTTTAACTTCCGTTAATGCCCCTCCTCCCCTTCTTACCCCATCCCTTATTTATTCATTTATTTTTAATACTTTTTCCCCTTTCTTTCTCTCTTTTTTCTCCCTCTGTCCCTCTCACTATATCTTCCTCTGATGCTCCCCTCCCCTTTTCTTTCTCCCTCGGCCTCCCGTCTCATGATGTTCTCCCTTCTCCAGCCTTGTATCTTCTTGCCAATCACCTGTCCGGCTCTTAGCTCCATTCCTCCCCCTCCTGTCTTCTCCTATCATTTTGGATCTCCCCTCCCCCTCCCACTTTCAAATCTCTTACTATCTCTTCTTTCAGTTAGCCCTGATGAAGGGTCTCGGCCCGAAACGTCGACTGTACCTCTTCCTATTGATGCTGCCTGGCCTCCTGCGTTCCACCAGCATTTTGTGTGTGTTGCTTGAATTTCCAGCATCTGCAGATTTCCTCGTGATAGCATCCAAGTGTCACTTTCATGTCCAGAGAATCTCCTGTCTGTTCCTCTAACTATGGAGTGCCCAGTCACTACTGCAGTACTCTTCTCTCCCCTTCCCTTCTGATCCACAGAACCAGACTCAGTGCGAGAGACCTGCTTGCTGTGGCTTCTCCCCGGTAGGTCCGCTGCCCCCCCCCCCACAAGAGTTTCCAAAGCAGTATACTTATTATTGAGGGAATGGCTATAGGGGTACCCTGCACTGGCCTACAGGGAAGAAGCCATTTCTCTGAGACAGTGGTGTCTAGAAAACAACCTTTCCCTCAGTTGCAAAAACAAAAGAGCTGGTTGTGGATTACAGGAGAAATGGAGATGGGCTAACCCCTATTGGCATCAATGGATCTGGGGTTGAGAGGGTAAACAGCTTTAAGTTCCTTGGCATCCACATCACCAAGGATCTCACGTGGTCTGTATACACCAGCTCTGTCGTGAAAAAGGCACAACAGAGCCTCTTTCACCTCAGGTGGTTGAAGAAGATTGGTGTGGGCCCCCAAATCCTAAGAACTTTCTACAGGGGCACAATTGAGAGTATCCTGACTGGTTGCATCACTACCTGGTATGGGAACTGTACCTCCCTTAATCACAGCATTCTGCATCGAGTGGTGCGGACAGCCCAGCGCATCTATAGTTGTGAACTTCCCAAGATTCAGGACATTTACAAAGACGGGTTTTAGAAAAGGACCCAAAGGATCAATGGGGACCCGAGTCACCCCAACCACAATCTATTCCAGCTGCTACCATCCAGGAAACGGTACCACAGCATAAAAGCCAAAACCAACAGGCTCTGGGACAGCTTCTTCCAGACTGATGAACTCACGCTGATTTGAGTGTATTTCTATGTTCCATTGACTGTTCTATTTATTATAGATTACTATGATTGCATATTGCACATTTAGACAGAGACGTAATGTTAAGATTTTTACTCATGTATGTGAAAGATGCAAGAAATAAAATAAAGTTAATAGTCAATAGAAGTCAGCATTTCCTTGAGAATGTAACAGCATACCCTGACATGTATCACATTGTGGTGTGAGACTTTATTCAGTCTGGCTTGAAGAAGTCTCTTCCTAATTATTATCATCACTTTGGTAAGTCAGGCAACCTGGCTGTGCTCCTTCTGCCTGTGTACAGACAGAGACTAAAGAGTGACGCATCAGTGAAGAGGAATATGAAGAGCTGAAAGACAGAAGTAGAGGAGCAAATTTGGGATTGCCTCAAGTTGCTGCATTAGAACATGTTCACAGAATTAGCAGCGGACATAAATGAATATGCCACAGTCATTACAACCCCATAAGGGTATGTGTGGAATTCCTTTAAGAAACATTATGAGTCTTTCCCGTCCAGAAGCTTTGGATAAACCAGATGGTTCAGTTTTCACAAGATCACAAGATCACAAGACAAAGGAGCAGAATTAGGCCATTCGGCCCATCGAGTCTGCTCCGCAGCTCCCCCATGACCTAAACTATTCACCCATCTAGTTCCAATTTCTGGCTTTTTCCCCATATCCCTTGATACCTTGACTAATTAGATATCTATCAATCTCTTCCTTAAACACGCTGAAATGATCGGGCCTCCACAGATGTATGTGGCAACGAATTCCACAAATCCACGACCCTCTGGCTAAAAAAATTTCTCCTCATCTCTGTTTTAACTGGGTACCCTCTAATTCTAAGACTATGGCCTCTTGTCCTGGACTCACCCACCAAGGAACCTTTCCACATCTACTCTGTCCAAACCTTTCAACATTCGAAATGTTTCTATGAGGTGCCCTCTCACTCTTCTCTACTCTAATGAATACAATCCAAGAGCCGACAAACGCCCCTCATATGTTAGCCCCTGTGTTCCAGGAATCATCCTCGTAAATCTTCTCTGAACTCTCTCGAACATCAGTACATCCTTTCTAAGATAGGGGGCCCAAAACTGCACACAGTATTCCAAATGAGGTCTCACTAATATCCCATAGAGCCTCATCAACACCTCCAATTTTTGAATTTTCTCCCCATCTAAATAATAATCTGCCTGATCATTTCATCTTCCGAAATGTACAACCGTACATTTATCAACGTTGTATCTCATCTGCCATTGCTTTGCCCACTCTCCTAAACTGACTAAGTCTCTCTGCAACCTTTCCGTTTCTTCAACATTTCCTGCTCCTCCACCTATCTTGGTGTCATCTGCAAATTTAGCCACAAAACCATTTAATCCATAATCCAAATTATCGACATACATCGTAAAAAGAAGCAGCCCCAACACCGACCCATACGACCATAAGATCATAAGACAAAGGAGCAGAAGTAGGCCATTCAGCCCATCGAGTCTGCTCTGCCATTTTATCATGAGCTGATCCATTTTATCCTATTTAGTCCCACTGCCCCGCCTTCTCACCATTACCTTTGATGCCCTGGCTACTCAGATACCTATCCATCTCTGCCTTAAATACGCCCAATGACTTGGCCTCCACTGCTGCCCGTGGCAACAAATTCCATAGATTCACCACCCTCCGACTAAAAAAATTTCTTCGCATTTCTGTTCTGAAAGGGCGCCCTTCAATCCTGAAGTCATGCCCTCTCGTACTAGACTTCCCCATCATGGGAAAGAACTTTGCCACATCCACTCTGTCCATGCCTTTTAACGTTCGAAATGTTTCTATGAGGTCTCCCCTCATTCTTCTAAATGCCAAGGAATACAGTCCAAGAGTGGACAAACGTTCCTCATATGTTAGCCCTCTCATTCCCGGAATCATTCTCGTGATTCTTCTCTGTACCCTCTCCAATGTCAGCACATCCTTTCTTAAATAAGGAGACCAAAACTGCCCACAGTACTCCAAGTGAGGTCTCACCAGCGCCTTATAGAGCCTCAACATCACATCCCTGCTCCTATACTCTATTCCTCTAGAAATGAATGCCAACATTGCATTCGCCTTCTTCACTACTGACTCAACCTGGAGGTTAACTTTAAGGGAATCCTGTACGAGGACTCCCAAGTCCCATTGCATCTCAGAACTTTGAATTCTTTCCCCATTTAAATAATAGTCTGCCCGTTTATTTTTTCTGCCAAAGTGCATAACCATACACTTTCTAATATTGTACTTCATTTGCCACTTCTCTGCCCATTCTTCCAATCTATCCAAGTCTCTCTGCAGACTCTCTATTTCCTCAGCACTACCGGCCCCTCCACCTATCTTTGTATCATCAGCAAACTTAGCCACAAAGCCATCTATTCCATAATCCAAATTGTTGATGTACAATGTAAAAAGAAGCGGCCCCAACACGGACCCCTGTGGAACACCACTGGTAACCGGCAGCCAACCAGAATAGGATCCCTTTATTCCCACTCTCTGTTTCCTGCCAATCAGCCAACGCTCTATCCACGTATGTAACTTTCCCGTAATTCCATGGGCTCTTATCTTGTTAAGCAGCCTCATGTGTGGCACCTTGTCAAAGGCCTTCTGAAAATCCAAATATACAACATCCACTGCATCTCCCTTGTCTAGCCGACTTGTAATTTCCTCAAAAAATTGTAATAGGTTTGTCAGGCAGGATTTTCCTTTAAGGAATCCATGCTGAGTTCTGCCTATCTTGTCATATGCCTTCAGGTAGTCTGTAACCTCATCCTTGACAATCGACTCCAACAACTTCCCAACCACCAACGTCAAGCTAACAGGTCTATAATTTCCTTTTTGCTTCCTTGCCCCCTTCATAAATAGCGGAGTGACATTTGCAATCTTCCACTCCTCCGGAACCATGTCAGAATCTATCGACTTTTGAAAGATCATCGCTAATGCCTCCGCAATTTCCACAGCTACTTCCTTCAGAACACGAGGGTGCATTCCATCTGGCCCAGGAGATTTATCAACCTTTAGCCTATTCAGCTTCCTGAGTACTTTCTCTGTCGTAATCGTGACTGCACACACTTCTCTTCCCTGCCACCCTTGAGTGTCCGGTATCCTGCTGTCTTCCTCAGTGAAGACTGATGCAAAATACTTGTTCAGTTCCTCTGCCATCTCCTCATCTCCCATTACAATTTCTCCAGTATCATTTTCTATCGGTTCTATATCTACTCTCACCTGTCTTTTACTCTTTATATACTTGAAAAAGCTTTTAGTATCCTCTTTGATATTATTTGCTAGTTTCCTTTCATAGTTAATCTTTTCTCTCTTAATGACCTTCTTGGTTTCCTTTTGTAAGGTTTTAAAAACTTCCCAATCCTCTGTCTTCCCACTAATTTTTGCTTCCCTGTATGCCCTCTCCTTTGCTTTAACTTTGGCTTTGACTTCTCTTGTCAACCACGGTTGCATCTTTTTCCACTCGAAAATTTCTTCTTTTTTGGAATATACCTGTCTTGCACATTCCTCATTTTTCGCATAAGCTCCAGCCACTGCTGCTCTGCCGTCTTTCCTGCCAGTGTCTCTTTCCAGTCAACTTTGGCCAGTTCCTCTCTCATGCCACTGTAATTTCCTTTACTCCACTGAAACACCGACACATCAGATTTCGGCTTCTCTTTTTCTAATTTTACAGTGAACTCAATCATGTTATGATCACTGCCTCCTAAGGGTTCCTTCACCTCAATCTCTCCAATCACCTCCGGTTCATTACACAATACCCAATCCAGTACAGCCGATCCCCTAGTGGGCTCAACAACAAGCTGTTCTAAAAAGCCATCTCGCAGACATTCTACAAATACTCTCTCTTGAGATCCAGTGCCGACCTGATTTCTCCAATCTACTCGCATGTTAAAATCCCCCACAATTATCATAACACTGCCCTTCTGACAAGCCTTTTCTATTTCCAGTTGTAATTTGTAGTCCACATCCCTGCAGCTGTTTGGAGGCCTATAAATAACTGCCATCAGGGTCCTTTTACCCCTGCTATTCCTTAGCTCAACCCATAAAGATTCTGCACCTTCCGATCCTATATCACCTCTTTCTAATGATTTAATATCATTTCTTACCAATAAAGCCACGCCTCCCCCTCTGTCTACCTTCCTATCCTTCCGATACACCGTGTATCCCTGGACGTTCAGCTCCCAGAGACATGCATCCTTTCGCCAGGTCTCAATAATGGCCACAATATCATACCTGCCAATCTGTAGCTGTACAACAAGATCATCCACCTTATTCCTTATGCTGCGTGCATTTAAGTACAACACCTTAAGACCAGTATTTGATACTTCTTGCTTTGATTTCACTGCAACTTTATTGCACTTCAACTCATCCCAATGGTTACACATTTGCCCCATCACCTGCCTGTCTTTCCTGACATCTTTACTGCTCACTATCTTAGATTTATTTCTGTTTTCCCCTTCCTCTGCTCTGTCATTCCGGTTCCCATCCCCCTGCCAAATTAGTTTGAACCCTCCCTAACAGCTCTATTAAACTTTCCCGCCAGGATATTGGTCCCCTTCGGGTTCATGTGTAACCTGTCCTTTTTGAACAGGTCATACTTTCCCCAGAAGAGATCCCAATTATCCAAAATTCTGAACCCCTGCCCCCTACACCAGTCTCTCAACCAGGCATTCATCTGCCTGATCCGACGACCCTTGCCCTCGCTAGCACGTGGTACAGGTAGCAATCCCGAGATTACTACCCTGGAGGTTCTGCTTCTCAGCTTCCTTCCTAACTCCTGGAAATCTCTCTTCAGGACCTCCTCCTTTGTCCTATCTATGTCATTGGTACCAACATGTACCAAGACAACTGGCTGCTGTGGAACACCACTAGTAACCAGCAACCAATCAGAATAGGATCCCTCTATTCCCACCCTTTGCTTTCTGCCTATCAGCCAATGCTCCACCCATTTCAATATCTTTCCTGTAATTCCATGAGCTCTCATTTTATTAAGCAGCCTCATATGCGGCACCTTATCGAAGGTCTTTTGAAAATCCAAATACACAACATTCACAGCCTGTCCCTTATCAATCTTATTCGAGATTACCTCAAAAAATTCCAATAAGTTGGTGAGGCAGGATCTTCCCTTCATGAAACAATGCTGGCTTTGGCCTATCTTGTCATGCACCTTGAGGTATTTCATGACCTCGTCCTTGAGGATTGACTCCGATATCTTTCCAGCTACCGATGTCAGACTAATAGGTCTGCAATTTTCTTTTTGCTGCCTCCTTCCTTTCTTAAATAACGGAACTACATTTGCGACCTTCCAGTCCTCTGGAACTATGCCAGAGTCTATTGATTCCTGGAAGATCATTTCCAATGCTTCCACAATCTCCAAAGCCACCTCCTTCAGAACCCTTGGGTGCACCTCATCCGGACCGGGAGACTTATCTATTCTTAGTCCACTTAGCTTCCCAAGCACTTTCTTTCTAGTAATCTTGACTGTACCTAATTCTATTCCCTGATACCTCTGGCTATCAGGTATATTGCTCATGTCTTCCACTGTGAAGACTGATGCAAGATACTCATTCAGTTCCTCCGCCATCTCTTTGTTATCCATTATAATTTCTCCAGCATCAGTTTCAATCGGTCCCGTATCTACCCTTGTCACTCTTTTACTCTTCATATATTTAAAAAAACTCTTAGTATCCTTTTTTATGTTAATCGCCAACTTCCTTTCATAATTCATCTTTTCTTTCCTAATGACTTTCTTGTTTCCTCGTGTAAGTTTTTAAAAGTCTTCCAGTCTTCACTTTTCCCACTAATTTTTGCTTCCTTGTACGCTGTTTCTTTTGCTTTTATTTTTGCCTTAACCTCTCTCGTTAGCCACATTTGTGCCATTTTTCCATTCATTATTTTCTTTTTTCTTGGAATATTTTCTTTCCCTGCTGAGGGCTAGATCTGTGGCATTTAGGGCTGTCAACCCAGAGTTATATAAGTGGCTTAGGTATGGCATCTGGAAGACATTGTGAGCACCGAGAGGCAATTTTGGACTAAACTGGAATTATAATGGGTGCTTGACATCTGTGGTAAGGCTCACACGATATAACTTTCTGCAAGGCGAAATTGGGTAGTGTTAGTGGCAATGACCCATCTCTTCGAGCTAAGATCAATGTCTTTCATGCACAGTTTGATGGGGAGAACTATGAAACGGGCTAGGGCTATGAACTGTGTGTAAGCAGTTGGCATTAGTTGAAATTGTTACTGTGGTTGGCCCTTACGTTGTGGCTGAAGGGTTGGTTCCTATACTCTGTGCTCTGTTCTGTGTTCTGTTTCTGCAAATGGACTGATGGATGTAGTCCAGCTGCTATTACGTTCTGGTCACTGAGACTTTGGAGAATAATCTATCCTCTTTCATAACTGCAAACTCTCCTGAAACCTTGAATACCAAGGTAAATGGAATAAGCTTCGCTTGTTTATTCTCAGTACATGACACTTCAGACTTATAACCTCTTCCTTGGATTTCCAGTGGGCATCATTAATCATGTCATTGCTACGTGTTTGTAAACATGCCTGGCACCTTAAGGTAATCTTGCAACATCATTCTATAAAGTATTTGTTCATTTCTCCTCTTTAATCTCAGTCAAATGTATTTTCTCTAGTTCTTTGATGACAAGATAATTTATTGTAATATTTTTTCCTCGAAGAGCAAATATTGAAAATGTCACTGGAGGTCATTACCCTGCTGTGCAATGGAGTTGCACCACAGAATCTGTAACATTCGCCTGAGGGAGAAAATACAGTATTAATAAAACATTTACCTGAAAGGTATAGCAGTTTTGTTGTTTTTTCAATTTCTACATTGAACTCACAATCTCCTAAATTGATCCGCATATTAGGTTATGGAGAATAGTGAGTTTAATTTTACCATTTGGAGTTCTGGGTACCATTTTTGGCTACTGTAATTTTTCGAAAGGTGTGAAATAGATTTATAGGAATGGGACCTGGTATTCATATTTAGATTCAGTTTAATTTGTTGTCATATACACCAGGGTGCAATGAAATTCCTTGCTTATGTTAAGCTCGTAGAGTAGAGAATACATGTGGTAATGATAAATGCATTAAGTAAATCTAGCAAGGAGTACAAAACAATGGATGGTGCAAACTATAGTAGTTATGACTGACTGACTGACTGACTTACCTAAGCCCATCAGCCCTACTGGAGCACTGGTCACTGACAGCAGCTCACCAGAGTCCTTTGTCCTGGCCAGTCTTTCAAATTTTGCCCAAGTGTATTCCATCTTCGAAGATCTTTCCTCTCCCAGGGATGAGGTCTTTGGAGCTACTTTGCTGTTTCTGTAGCTCTAGGTTTTTACGGGATTGAGTTGCTGCTCTATGCTCAATTCTCCACCTTTCGGGCTTGGGACTATTCATTGGCAGAGTGAGCGCAAACAGAACTAGTATGAGAAGAAATAAGTGACAATAACAGACGGTGTAGAATTAAGAGCTTGAGAATGTAGCTGCACCATTGGGAAGGAGATGTGAAAGATGTGATTGGTTCAGAAGTCTGATAGTTATGGGGACGAAGCTGTTTCTGATTCTGTTCACACAAGCTTTTAAGCTCCTGTATCTCTCCCCCCTGGAAGATAGAAAGGAGAAAAGTCAAGGGCCAGGGTAGCAGTCATGCTTAATGATACTATTAACCTTCCAGATGCAACACACGGTGAAAATGAACTGAATAGAAGGAAATGCTGAGCCTATGATGAACTGGGCAATGTTCACCACTCTCTGTAGTTTCCTTTGGTCCAGAGTAGAGCAGTTGCATATCAGGCTGAGATGTATCTCATCAGGATACTTTCTATACTGCATCTGTAGCAGTTTGAGATAATCAAACCAAATTGCCTCAGATGTCCAAGAAATACATACACAGATTTTTTTTTTCTTGATCACCACATCAGTTTTGAAGGGCTAGGAGAGATTGTTGTGATATGGATGTCAATGAATGTGAAGCTGTTGACCAACAGAGTTGATGAGGGCAGGGTTATGATTAATCCTCTCACTTCCTTAGGCCAACAACCAGCTATTTCATTTCCTGGCATTGAGTGATTGACTGTTGTTCTGACACAACACAAGGTTTATAAGCACTTTCTTGTACTCTGTTTCATCATTGTTGTTGATCTACACTGTAATACTGGTTTAACCAGCAAACAGGCATAGAAGGCATTGAGTCATCCAAAAGAGATCTGATGTCACTAGAGATCGCCTTCAATTTTGGCTTATGACTAATGATGTTACAGTCTTGTCACTGTTACCTAACACCCGACTAATTGTATCAAGCCTCCAGCTTGCTCTGGTGTTCTCTCTTGACAGATCTGATAGCTTTACAGAGCTTTACCTAGCTTTCTTACACAGTACAGTGTCCTCCTTTCTGAAAGCCCCAGATCTAGAGTTTAGTAGAAAACCCTCAGTACTCTTTTCATTGGTGCCTTGTGCTCAGTTTCTATTGATAAGCTGGCAGGAGCAGTATCAATTGATCTGATGAGAGAAGATCATAACTGAAAACCGAGACTATACAGAAGAGGAGAGAAGTTAAGGAAGAATTTAATGGAGAGGAAGTGGTGAAAACATTATTTATGCTGCTTGGGTGATTAACAGTTGGGGACATAAAATAAGACTGAATCTAAAGGTATGAAGGGATGCCTGAGTTTCTGTTTTTTTTTCAATTAAAATATTATTCAAGTGTTGAAAGGTTTAACACAAAAAGTTTTCAAAGCCAAGATAATCAAAGGATTTCTGGAGAAATTAGGTAAAAGACTTACAGAAAAAAATATTAATAGATGTGAGGGAAAAAAAAAAGCAGAGAGAGATAATTCATGTTGTTAAATCCGGTGGCATCACCAACAGAGGCTTAATGGATCAAATACTTCCATCTTCACTGATATTTATGTGTCTACATAGCACACTTTCATAAACCTTGATTTAAAAACAAAAAGTTCATGGCATATCCAGATTTCTGAATGCTTGATAACTTAATACGAATTTGTTTATACAGACATATTCAAATTTTCTTTTTTTTTGCAATTCTGCTATTGTATTTTTTGAGTGATTAGCATAGCCTTTTGGAAGTTTGGATAATTTATGTGGAATAATATTTACATATCTGGAACAGTTCATATAGAGTGAAATTTGGAAACTGTAACTGTTTTGAATACATTACTCAGCTAAACATACAGAGTTGCCAATGCTACCATGGGTAGCAAAGGTAATTTTATATTTGTATTAATTTATATATTTCATTGTAGATTAAAAATAAATTGTGGGGAATCTGCAACCTCTTTTATTTAACGTGATATCGATAGGCTTCTTTTTTGAAAGAGTTAATCAGCATAATATTAACAATGCTGAAAATCTGTTTCACATAACCACCATTCTGCAAAAATGAGAAAGGTTCTTTAAAACCTCCAGTTTCGCTTGAGGCTTGTTAATTTTGCACCTGTGTCCTGTAGCTCTATAGTCATAGTCCAACCTAAATACTAACTTGTGCTCTGCTCTTAAAATGATGGGAGTTGGTTTCCGACCCCTGGCGTGTAATGTAATGATGTCATCATTCATGTTGCAGTATATCAGCAGCAAAAACCCCAAACATGATTAACAGAAAATCTCACTGAAATAGCAGCTCAGTGTGAAAAAAAAACATGGTCGGGGTTTACAGCAGTTTCAGATTCTGAAAATGAATACCTTTGGAGGGTGAGTAAAAGCTTGGCTGTAATATCAGTTTTGGCTTTACACTCACAAATAATAATGAAAGAGAGACTTGCAGGAAATGGGAGGAAAGTGACTGATAACTTTCATATTCTGTGGAGATTAAGGCAGGTATGTATAACAATTTAGAACCATATGATCGTTGATCATAGAAAAATATGAAAGATTAAAACGTATTAGAGAAATAGAAAGTAGATTATAGAGGGATTTGAACATCATGATTATTGAGAAGCAAAGAGGAAATATGTACACAAGGACAAAGAGTGATCAATGATCTGAATTTAGAACAAATTGTTGAACGTGTGGTTGATTCAACATTGATCTATTTTCATCATTGAACTGACACAATTTAATTACTTTTCATTTTTCTAAGATTTTTTGTTTCTTTTCTTTAGAGTTTTTCTATATTCCATGGTAGAAGTTGATAGGCTGTGTGTATATTTCTAAGTACTCCTATCAATTCTACAGAACTCCCAAGGGCAACTGGCGTTCAAAGATCAGCAAACCCTTCCGACATCCTTCTTATCAGTCACCGATTTTACTTAAATGACACTGCCATTAAGATGCAGATACCAAAATTATTCAGCTGGAAATGGATGAGCTCCCTCTCGTGTTATAACAAGCAGCAGCCAATCCTTTAAATTATTAACACTGTTGACCCGAGGCACTATTTCAGCTGATTTTCTGGCTTTTCTGTCTGGGTCACATTCTGTTATTGATAGTTACAGATCTCAAAATAGGGATAGCAAATCTCTACACTGCTTTATTTCCTAGACCAGGTGAATACTTGAAAATCTGCTTATATATGCAAATGTTACTTTAGAACAAACTTTGGATGTACAGTGACCAGCCTTTCAAACAAAATGCCATTAAAAATATCAGGGTGCTGGAAGGTGGTAGCAGTGTTCAGTTTGTCTACATGGGTAGGAGTTAATGGATCCAAGCAGGTTTAAACCACCATTTTATGCCTGTCAAGGCACAAACCTTTTTCTGAACTTTATTTAACTGATAATGACATTTAAAGACATACTGGAAAGGAATGCAAACAAGAGAAGCAGAGCCAAAACACAAAGGAGACAGGCCATTGGTTGTCTCTCATTGAATATTTCCTCTCATTCTTCTAAACTCAGGAGAATGTAACAAGTTGTCACTTGGTTTTACTTTGTAGGAGGTGATAGCATTACAAGCCCTGCCATAGCTGTTGATTATTCTTCTGAGATTCAGGTTTGTTCTGGAATTGCCACTTTGCATGTGAGGTAGTTTTCCGAAGGTCGTACCCGGACCTCTTGTATTCTAGCAACACACATCAAAGTTGCTGGTGAACGCAGCAGGCCAGGCAGCATCTCTAGGAAGAGGTACAGTTGACGTTTCAGGCCGAGAACTATTCTACTTGCCAGAACTGAACGCCACTGATCTGGCCCTCATCAGGTTGGGGATCTCTTGGTTCATCGAGGGCTTTGGGTAGGAGAAGGCTCTGATTGACTCTGAGAGGACACACATGTACATGACGGACTTTATAAAGTTTGTGACAACCGTGGTGTTTTTGTTCAGATCCTCTGAGTCCTTGAACGTGACCCAGTCCACCGACTTGGACAATCCCGTGGCCACTCCTCTGCCTCTCGCAACCACCTCTTTGTTGTCCTTACCTCTGTAGACTCTTTAGACTCTACCTGTATGCAGTTCGGAGAAGGACAACCAGATGATCAGCTTTCCTGAAATACGGTCTAGTTATAGAATGGTAGGTATTCCTGATGGACTCCTAGTGAGTGGACCCCTAGTAATGCAGGTAATATGTTGATGATAATTAAGCAGAGATTTCTTCAAACAAGCTTGATTGAAGTCCCCAGCAATAATTTGAAAGGCATTGGTGTAGGCATTTCTTGTTTGCTAACTGTGGCTTTGAATACATTGAGTCTTTGCTTGACATCAGCCTGTGGCTGTATGTAAACTATGGTGAGGGTTACGGAGGAGAACCCCCTTGGTAAGTAGAATGGACGGCATTTAATTTTTGAATGTTTTGGGTTGGGAGAATGACAGTGCTGTAAGATAACTATGTCTGAGCACCATGAAGAGTTTATCATGAAACACAGATTTGCCCTCTTCAAATCAGCAGTTCAGCCCATCCGGTGGATTGAGAAGTCCCTGGGCTTGACCCTAGTGGCCAGCTTCTCAATAATTCTTTCATCAGTTCAAATATCTGCTATGGCCTAAGGATCATCACAGTCACCCAGCTTGCATCAGGAGAAGTACACTTACCTGAATCCCAAATTATTCAGGTTAAGTGGATGTAGGAAAATTTATGCCCCTAGAAACTAGATTGGAGAAAAAAATGCCTCTTTAACTGTATTGTCATCATTCACTATAACACTGGTGACATTCCCCCATCATATCTTGCACATGTGGTAATATCATCAATATGCGGGCATGAAGTTCTGACTCACCAACAGCAATTGAATCAAAAGTTCAAGATCTACGATATTTATTCTAAATAAGGAACAATTTACACAGCAAGTTAGGAACAACAGGCAAGTTAAAGATCGATTGGACACTGACTCCCCTGTATTTGTACACTTAAACCAGAATGGTATGACCATCCCCACAAGGAGTTTCAGTAGCACTGTTACTGTAACTTTACATTGAAATGGCAGGGAAATATAGTTTTGAGCAGCTGTTGTTGGATAGAGAGGTACAACCACAAAGAGGATAAATAGTAAGGCAGATGAACTTAAAGGTTGTGATATACATGGGAAAATACGTTATTATTGCCATCACTGAGACATAGTAAAAGAAGAAATGGGAATTGTAGTTCAGTATTCTGGACATAAAAATAGTCAAATGAGATGGAAGAGGAAGTAAAAAGGTAGCATTGCACTGTTTGTCAGTTACCGCATTTATTCAGGATTAGAACGTAAAACAGTACAGCACAATTCAGGCCCTTTGATCCATGATGTTGCGCCAACCCTTTAACCTAGTCTAAGGTCAATCTTAACCAGAGGTTCCCAACCCTTTTTATGCCACGGACCCTACCATTAACCCAGGTGTCCATGGACCCCAGGTAGGGAACCCCTGAAATCTTTTCTTTCATTCATGTGCCAATCTAAGATTCTCTTAAATATCTCTAATGTATGCGCCTCTACCACCACCCTTGGCAACGTGTTCCTTGCATCTACTGCTCCCTGTGTAAAAAAACCTACCTCCTATACTTCCCTCCAAACACCTTAAAATTATATCCCCTTGTATTTTTGCCCCAGGATAAGTCTCTGGCTATCGACTCTATCTATGCCTCAAAATAGAGTGGATATCAACGATTGAGAGAGGATGTCGTAGAAGACTCCTCAATGAGATCATATGGGTAGTGATTAGGAACAAAAAGGGTATTGTTGCTTTGCTAGGGTTATATTATAGACCTCTTAAAAGTCAGCAAGAGCTGGAGGAATAGGCAGATATCAGCATAATATTTTAAAATAGGGCATTTTAATCACCTGAATATTAATTGGGATTGTCATAACTTTAAAATTTTTTGGTGGTGCAAGTGATTTTAGGAAAGCTAACCATAACCCCATATATTTCAGAGTAGTTATGGAGGAAAATAGGAATGGACCAAGTAAGATTCTTAAATTGAGGGAAGCCAATTTCATTAGAATAAGGCTAAGGTTAACTGGGAACGTTTACTTCACAGGCAAGTCCATATCTACATATGTGTGTAAAAGTGTAAAAACCAGGGGTAACAAGTTCATGGAGCCCTGGATATCAAAGGTTATTGAGGATTGCATTTGCTATCTAGCATTGCAGTCTTTATCTCCCCCAAATCTGCTCCATCTTCTTTCGATTGCGTACAGATATTAAGTTGCTCAGCTTTTGTAGAGTCATCCTGCATCCAAGGTTGCTGTGCACACGAATTGTTTCTGCAGTCCATAGGCAGAGATGCTTTAAATCTTGAAGCAGATGACAGATATATAAGTGGAATTTAGTTCCAGTGTTGAAAAAACATTTTGCTAACCTCATGCACCATCTAATCCTCCAAATCTGTATTATTCATATTACAGCTGAAGAAACAGTAAAGGTAGCAAAACAGAGAGGTTCTATGGATAGATTCCAGTGTTATTGTACTTCCTTAAAGTAAAATACATTAATATGTATCAACATTAATATGCATCAGTGTAAATATTGTTTTTTGATTGCCTGAACTTTACTGTACTCTTCAATTTAATTCCAGATTCACTTGCTCTGTTTTGATATTTTCATATTTTTACCGCCTTTTTATCTCCTGTCATGTCTAAGTATGTGTAACGGTAGATATGATCGCTGTTAAGCTGAACACAAATTTAGGGGTTTTTATTGATGCGTGATTAATGCCAGATGATGAATGTTTTCAATGACTGGTGTTTAGGATGATATGACAGGGTTTAATTGCGAGTGGCAGTTCAAAGTACGATAGTAAGCTGTTCAAAGTAGATAAAGATATTTATCACTTTTAAAAATAATCATATGAAAAAATTAAAGTTATGTTTAGAATTTTACTATAATGTAGAGTAATCAGATTACTCAAAGGATATTAAGTATACAGTAATACAGTCAGCTTTTGAATTTGGACATCATGGCACACTTCTGCAGGAACTTCCATAACCCCAGGTCAAATGTTTACCACTGTTACAACCAATTTTTACAAATATGAATAGAATACTCGTGGATCTGTCTTATTGTATTAGTTATTAAACTTGGCTAAATGAGATGAGAGGTTTATGAGTAATTGGATGGGCTTGTATAGAGGAAAAACTAGACAACAGAGCTGTAGCTTGTGGTTTATTTAATCTGATCCAGCAGAAAGGGATGTAAGGTGATAGGAAGGAGAGCAGGACTGAAAGAATTTCTTAAGTTTTAGGTTTGATAGCACTGGAGATGATGGGGGGAGGAGAGGGGTGGAGGGCTGGGTGTAACAATAATACTTCAATACAATATTAGATTGGGATAAATGTGCTGTCATCTAGTGAAATCACTCTGTATGGAAGTATGGTGGTGATGATTTGTCGTGGTGAGATTTCTGCCTGATTTCTCCTTGTTTCCTGTGACTGAATTGTTTATGTATTATTGGAGAGATGAACCAGAGCCATGTGTGATACTAAAGTGCATGTAGAGTTGGGAAATTGTTGCACTGCCTTGTTGCAAGCATGGTTGATTTTTTTTAAACTGCACATGTAATAATTTTAGATGGTATCAAATGCTGTTAAAGAGTAGATCCTTGAAATCAATCTTTCCTGATTTTTTTTTACATTGTTTGAATGCAAAAGCTGACAAGTAAGATTTCACCAAGCACCATGTGCATTTCGATCTAATTTCTTGAATTTCCATCTTACTTTTTAAATATGTATCTGCACTCAAAGGTCCAATTTCATTAACAAATCCAAAAGAATTTTGGTTAAATAATGAAAAATTAATTCATATATTTATCATTGGATATAATATTTCATAGGCACTTACTATGATGAGTTCAGTGGTTTTTGTCTTCTATATTTCTGGTAGGGAAATAATCCAGAAGGTCTTCTTTATTTTTACCTGACATTTGGGGTGGTTTGTGCAGTTTAGGCAATAAAAACAAGTATGTAAAATTACTTAAGTTTAATTTGACGGGATAGGTCTAACATCTCATCAGGGTTCTGGGACCCCAGAGAGACCAGAACTCACTGCATACAAAACTGTAGTAGGTGAACTGAAAATGGAAAATTAATGTGCACTCAATTCCTTCACATTTTTAACAGGTGGCTTTACTTAATTAACAGGAATTTTATTGATTTTTAAACTTAAAACTAAATTCATACATTCTGCCAATTTACTGTGCTTCTCGCTACATATGAATTTGAAAGCTCTTAGCTTGTAACAATACAATTTAGGCGTTAGGTTGTTGATTTAGGTTCCAAGCATAAGAATGCTGAGTAGTTTGATATACAAGTGATATAAGAATACCTTGTGTGTAGTGATCCCGAGGTATTGTTATACCACTTGGATTTCATTATCTACAGTATCATTGCAGGATCTTATAAAGTGCGAGGAAAGAGATGTCTCAGGCAATTGAATAGACTGTCGATGAATGTATGAACATTTAATTTAAAAGATGAATTCTAGAGTATTCAACTTGACTTTTGCTACCTTCATGAACAGTTTATTTACTGGATTACATAATTGCCTCATATATTTTTGATGTTCACAAAAATTTGTTATTTCCATAAGCTTTCTCATAACATTAGAATTTAACTATTATCCTTGCCACAAGATACTCATTTTTTCTTTGCTGAGTTTGACACTTTGCTAGCAACATAGTCTGGGTCTTCTTAGTGCATTTTGCATTGGAGTACCTGCTTGAGACTATATCTGTAATGTATCACAGTTATGATTACAATATCAGCAATTCATCTATTGTATTTACAATGCCAAATAAAACATATGGCTCCTTGAAACAAAATTCAAAACAGATTTCTAATGGAACATTTATGCAGTTTGCTACAGGAAACAGGTGTTGTTGATATAGAATATTGAATTTTCAACTCCCTCAGGATATTAATAGAATATTAATTACTTTTAACAACCCATATGAAAAAGCACTATGTACACCGTTTATTGTAGGTTGGATAATTAGCTATTAAGATTAAAGCTGTTGTCACAGAATCCCTTAGGACATATGGCAGTCATTCAAAGCCTTTGAATAGACTGAATCTTAATTTTCTCTAAATATTTGAAATGTCTTCAAATCAAAGTGTTTTTCAGTTTATGAATCCAAGGAAGGAGGAGGGGGTTGAAATCACTGTCACAATTTTGAAGTGCTTTCTAAATACACAGTATTTTCCCCGCAACCTTTTAAATTCCTACTACCTAATCCAGAGATAGTTGATGGCCTTATGAACAGATGGATATCAGGATTTGATGAACTTCTTAGGACTTCAGTGCAGCAATTTTAGCTAAATAAATCATGAAAGTCCCTTTCAACTCTCAACCCACCAGTAAGACTTAAGAAGTATTAATCTTCTAGATGTGATGGTTTTTATTTAAAGAAACAGGTACAGTAGTTTGATCTCAGCAACTGTGAGTCATTCTCTTTGTCTTGCCAAGACAATGTAGTTTTTAGATAGCTGCTTTCAAAGGTATTTTGTTCTACTTACTTGTATAAAGCTCCATCTGCTTATCTTAAATACAATAGTTAGCAATTTAACAGGGATGCATCAATGGAAAAAGCAGCACCACCCTTTGCAGAAACCGTAAGGCACTTTTGCCTCATTTGCAGACAGAGCTATAGGAGACTGCATCATCACATGGGAGCCAGTCTCTTGGATTTGCCTGAAGAACTAAGGATCAACAGACTTTACATTCCCAGATGGATTTTTGTAGGCCCACAATAATATTGCTGTTTACTGAAGCAAATGGGTTTGCTTTGTCAGCTACCGTCAATTTTTAACTTTTTCACACTAATTCTTTGCAGCCTGGTGTAGAAGATGTCATACAAATTTCCCAGTGTATAATGCAGAGCTCCATTATCAATATTATCGGTACATTGATCACCACGCTACAATGTACATCACTCCTCCATTGGTGCACAACATCAACAGGAGAGAAATTAGGAATTTACAGAATACCTGGTTTCCTTCCTGTCCAAGATATAAGCCAATCTGAGCAAAATTCCAGACTACAACGCACAGAGTTCACCATGCAACCAGTCAGCGATGAGATCTCGTCTCTATGTGACAGTTGAGTTTCTGTAGTGGCAACCAATCAGCTGATTGATTATACAAAGGCCAAGCATTTGGAGGACACACCACAAATGAACAACACACTGGTGATGTCTCCTTGCATGGTGACAAAACGTTTGCAAATGGATTGCCAAGATCAGAGAAAAACTCAACCCAACCAAGATATCACTGATTAGACATGTTTCTTAACCTGTAGCACTACCACTCAATTAATGTACATTTTTCTTCAGGCACAGAAGGAAGATAATAAAAGTTTATTCAGGGTTCTTAAGGAGCTGTCATGCTTTTATCCAAAGACACTCAGCTATTCCTCAACATTTTGTGCAGGTGTAATCAAAGCCGCAGGATCACCAGGATCCAAATCAATCATGCTGTTTTCAGATATTAATGCATGGTTGTTAATGGCCTATGATTGCTCTACAAGTATTGTAGTAAATTGTTCCTGTATAATTTCCCAAACAAAGCTGCATCAAAATAAGTAGTAATGGCTTAGATTTTATAGTAGCACTTCTTTCTCATAAATACTAAAGATTCAACAGATGCTGGAAATCCAGAGCAACACACAAAATGCTGGAGGATCTCAGCAGGTCAGGCAGCATCTATGGAGAGGAACAACCAGTTGACGATTTGGGCTGAGACCTTTCATCAGGATCAAATCCATGGACTCTTTGTTCCCTTCCATAGAACCTGCTGCCTGGCCTACAAAATGCCTCCAGCATTTAGTGTGTTGTACTTCTTTCACAAGATGTTTGTGTGCATGCAGTATTTATGCAAAATTTCTAATGCTGCTTCCAGTAATTGATGGATATCTATGTATATGCCACACTGTGTATTGCCCTTTGTACTACAGTCAAGGGAAACTGGATAAATCAATGTGAATTTAAGATAGCTACAGACTATTTCCTTTTTAAACAAGATTCTGAAATCTTATGCTTCCTTACTTGAAGTCTAAAGGTTATTGATGGTGTAAAAAGCTGTAATTAGTAAACTTCAAACAAAAAATAATTTTAATTTCTAAATAGAAGAGTGTTTTTATTTTGTTGTAATAAAAGATCTACTATTGTCCTTCAACTTTGAATTTAATCACAAATGATCTTATCTTTAATAATCTGTATTCCTTTAATAAGTTATTTAAAAGTTATCTATTTTACTTCTGGGCATGCTATCTCAAAGAATTCTTTGATATGATTGACTACACCGCAGTTTGAAAAAGCTGCTAAATGCCAGGAATATGAAACTGATTCTCAACTGCAATAAGTTCTAGAAAAGGGAACTTTTCTGGCTCAGATATCATTTTGTCTTTACAGAGTGTGGAACGTAGAATGGTATAGCACAGCACAAGCCCACAAAGTTGTGCCAACCTATATAATCCTACTCCACAATCAAGCTCCCTCTTACACTTCCCATAACCTTTTTTGCTTCCATACATGTGTCTTGAGTCTCTTAAATGTCCCCCTTATATCAGTATTTGTGGCTATCCTTGGAGGTACACTCCAGGCATCTGCCACTCTTTGTATAAAAGCTCTGATATATCCTCTGCGTGTTCCCCCACTCACCTTGGATACCCTCTGGTATTGGCCATGCCATCCACAAAAATGGTGCTCAATATCCACACTGTCTGTGCCTCTCATAATCTTATACACCTCTATCAAGTAACCTCTCATCCTTCTTCGCTCCAAACTGAAAAGACCTAGCTCTTTTCTCATAAGACATGTTGCATCCTGGCTGCATCTGGTAAATCTTCTCTGGATCCTCTCTAAAGCTTCCATATTCTTTGTATAATGAAGCAACAAGAACTGAACACAATACTCCAAGTGTGGTCTAACTAGAGTGTTATAGCGATACGGCATTACCTCATGGTTCTGAAACTCAATGTCACTCCCCCCCCCCAATAAGACTATAAGAACATAAGATATAGGAGCAGAAGTAGGACATTTGGTCCATCGAGACTGCTCCGCCATTCAATCATGGACTGATCCAATTGTGCCAGTCATCCCCATTCCCCTTCCTTCTCCCCATACCCTTTCATGCCCTGGCTAATCAAGAACCTATCTATCTCTACCTTAAATGCATCCAATGACTTGGCCTCCACAGCCGCTCATGGCAAGAAATTTCACAGATTTACCAACCTCTGACTAAAGTAGTTTCTCTGCATCTCTGTTCTAAATGGATGTCTTTCAATCCTGAAGTCATGCCCCTTGTCGTACCATGGGAAATAACTTACCCATATCTAATCTGTTCAGGCCCTTTAACATTCCAAATGATTCAATGAGATTCCCCCCCCCCCCGCCGCCTCATTCTCCTGAACTCAACAGAATACAGCTCAAGACCTCCCAGATGTTCCTCATATGGTAACCCTTTCACTCCTGAAATCATTCTCACGAATCTTCTCTGAACCCTCTCCAATGTCAGTGTATCATTTCTAAAATAAAGAGCCCAAAACTGCACACAATACTCCTAGTGTGGTCTCATGAGTGCCTTATAGAGACTCAACATCACATCCCGGCTCTTATATTCTATACCTCCAGAAATGAATGCCAACATTACATTGGCCCTCTGATCCACCGACTCAACTTGGAGGTTAACCTTTAGGGTAAACTGCACAAGGACTCCCAAGTCCCTTTGCATCACTGCATTTTGAGTTCTCTCCCCATCTAAATAATAGTCTGCCCGTTTATTTCCCCCACCAAAGTGTATGACCATACACTTTCCTTTCTTTTCAAATATTTTTATTGTATATATAGGAAAAATAACATGAGCACATTGAAGTAACAACACTTACAATGCCTCAAAAAAAGGCCATCACCTTAAAGATTGAAAACAGAATTTTGTGATAACGAAAAAAACCTACTGAGCAAAAAAGTGAGAAAAAAAAAGAGAACCCATCAGGTGTACAACCCCGGAGCCATGCATCATACAAAAAGTTTCTAAAAATAAACATCAAACTGCCAGCAAGAAAAGAAAATATACTAAAAGAATTTACAATTAGATCATGGAAAAATTATATCAATTAACTCAAATGATAATAACGAGCAAATGAGCCCCATCTTTTCTCAAATTCAAATGAAGGTTCAAAGGTTTGACTTCTAATTTTCTCCAAACTAAGACATAGCATCACTTGAGAGAACCATTGTGACAAAGTGGGAGCTGATTTATCCTCCCACTTCAACAAAATGGCCCTCCTAGCTATCAATGTAACAAATGCAATAACATGTTGGTCAGACACAGAAATACCATGAATATTTTGAGGAACTATTCCAAAAAGCACAGTTAATTTATTAGGTTGTAAATTAATTTTAAGTGCTTTAGAAATTGTTGAGAAAACCGACTTCCAGAACTGTTCCAATATAGAACAAGAACAAAACATATGTGTCAGCGTAGCTATCTCAGTTTTACATCTATCACAATGACTATCAACATTAGGAAAGATTTTAGAAAGTCTCTCCTTTGTCAAAATGATAACGATGTACAATTTTAAATTGAATCAATGAATGGCTAGCACAAATTGAAGAAGAGTTAACCAACTTCAATATCTGCATCCAATCCTCCATCATTAAAGTCAAATTAAGTTCCTTTTCCCAATCCTCTTTAATCTTAGACAAAGGACGCTTATCCCATTGTAATAGTAAATTATAAATTCTTCCAATAGAACCCTTAATCAAAGGATTCATACTCATAATAGTATCTAACAGGTCAGCCTCCAATATGTGAGGGAATTTACTTAAATATTTTTGTAAAAAATGTCTAACTTGAAGGTATTGCAGAAAGTGTGAGTATGAAAGAGAATTTTTATCAATTAATTGTTCAAAGGACATCAATCTATCTTCTTTAAATAAATCCAAAAAAGAATTAATACCTTTATTTTTCCATAGTAGAAAAATTGGATCACTCAAAGAAGGCTTAAAAAAGTAATTCCGGTAAATTAAACTACAAAGTTTAAATTTTTTAAGATTAAAAAAATTGCGGAACTGGAGTCAAATTTGTAAAGAATACTTAATCACAGGATATAGGTTTAAATTAACAACTTTACCTAATTGCATAAGTAAAGGAGCCCCCAATAACGAGGTTAAATAAAACTGTTTTACCACTTTTAGTTCCAGGTCTACCCAAATTGGCCGATCACTCTTACCAACCCTGTGTAACCAAAAAGACATATATTGCAGATTAACAGCCCAATAATACTTTCTAAAATTAGGCAAAGCAAGACCTGCATCCTTTTTCAATTTTTGTAAATGACGTTTACTAATTCTTGGTCTTTTATTATTCCAAATAAAAGGTAAAATAATAGAATTAATCCGATCAAAAAACTTCCCAGTCAAAAAAACAGGAATATTCTGAAATAAATATAAAAATTTCGGTAGAATCATCATTTTAACTATATGAATACGACCAACAAGTGAAAATGTAAGTGGACTCCATCTATTAAATAAATATTTCATAGAGTCTACTAAGGGAACAAAATTAGCTTTATAAAGATACTTATATTTTTTAGTAATTATAATACCTAAATATCTAAAAGAGTCTGAAACTTTAAAAGGAGTATTATCATATATAGAAACAGAATCATTTAAAGGAAACAATTCACTTGTACTAAAATTAATCCTGAAAAACCTCCGAATTCATTAAATAATTATAGCAGGGCAGGAATGGATTCGTCAGGGTCAGATATATAAACCAATAAATCATCAGCATAAAGAGAGACCTTATGCATGGTCTCATTCACAAAGATCCCATGGATATTTTTAGCCTCATGAAGAGCAATAGCAAGGGGTTCTAATGTTAAATTAAGCAACAAAGGACTTAATGGACAGCCTTGCCTTGTACCCCGTGAAAGCTGAAAAAAAGGAGACCTACAATTGTTAGTAACAACAGTAGCAATAGGAGCTTTATATATCATTTTAATCCAATTATTAAAATTAACACCCAAGCCAAATTTCTCTAAAACATTGAATAAATATTTCCATTCGACTCGGTTGAACGCTTTTTCAGCATTCCAAAGATACAACACATTGTGGAATTTTAGAAGAGGATGAATATATAATGTTAAGTAGTCTCCGAACATTTGAAAAGGAATAGCGACCCTTTATAAAGCCTGTTTCATCTTTACAAATAATTTTACCCAAAATATTCTCCAACCAATTGACCATTATCTTTGACAAATCTTAGTGTCAACATTCAGTAATGAAATAGTTCTATATGAAGCACAGTCAGTAGGATCTTTATCTTTTTTAAGAATTAAAGAAATAGAGGCCTCATAAAAAGTAGAGGGTAAGTCACCTTTCACAAAAGAATCCTTAAACATTTCCAACATATACGGAGAGAGCAACTTTCCAAATTTTTTTATAAAATTCTACGGGATAGCCATCAAGTCCTGGGGACTTACCAGATTGCATTGAAAAAATAGCTTTATGAATTTCGGCTTCAGTAATTTGAGCATTGAAAATCTTTTGATCCTCAGCCGAGATTTTAGGGAAAACAATTTTTCGTAAAAAAGCATTCATTTTAGAGGAATCTAACGGACATTGAGATTTATATAGCTCAGCATAAAAGTCTTGAAAAATCTTATTAATTTCCTCAAATTCCTGAGCTAAGGTACCATCTTTCCTACGAATTTTCATGATTTGCCTTTTGGCTGCAGCCATTTGTAATTGAGATGCGAGCAGTTTATTATTTTTATCTCCAGACATATAAAATTGGCTGTTTAATTTAAGCAAATAACCTTCAATGGGATGAGTTAATAACAGGTTATATTGTGATTGAAGTTCCACCCTTTGTTTAAATAAGTCAGTATTGGGGGAAATTGCATAAATATTATCTAAATCTTTAATTTGTTTTGAAATTCTATCTAATTCTACTTTAGTTTGTTTTTTAAGTTTAGCTGAATAAGAAATTATCTGACCGCGTAAAAATGCTTTAAATGTATCCCATATAACTAATTTAGACATACCCCCTATATCATTAAAAAGAAAAAATTCTTTTATCTGGATTTCAATGAAAGTGACAAAGTCAGAGTTTTGCAATAATGTCTGGGATATGCGCCAATGTGGGCGGGCAAGAGTGACATCATCAAATTCAAAAGACAAACTCAGAGGCGCATTATCAGATATAGCAATAGCGTCATATTCGCAGGTTTAACACTAGGCAAGAAGCGGGAATCGACGATAATAAAATCGATCCTCGAATTTTTTTATAAACATGTGAGAAGAAAGAATATTGTCTATTGCCAGGATGAAGATACCTCCACAAATCAATCAAAAAGGAATTAATAAATGACGCGGATCGATTTGGAAGTCACTGATTGGTTGAGCTCTTATCAATCATAGGATTTAAACAACAATTAAAATCCCCACCCATTATGAGCATATATTCATTTACGTCAGCGAATACCTTTTTAAAAAAAGAAGGATCATCTAAGTTAGGACCATACAAATTAACCAAAACAACTTTTCTGTTACAGATTGTTCTTTTAACAATTAAAAATCTACCATCAGAAACTGTTTCAATATCCTCTTGAATAAATATATAAGGTTTAATGAAAATAGACATTCCTTTTGTTTTACTCTGAGAAGTAGAGTGGAATTGCAAACCATTCCACCATCTAAAAAATCTGTTTTGATCTCCCGCCCTGATATGTGTCTCTTGAGCAAAAATTATATCAGGTTGGAATCGGTTAATAATTTTAAAAGTCTTCTTTCGTCTAATAGGATGATTCCAACCACGTACATTCCAACTTATTATATTAATCCATTTAAACAGCGTACTATAATTTCACTCTATACATTCACAAAGCACATACCAATGCAGGATGATCGAAGGTGGCGGTGATGAAGAATACAACCAAATAAAGAACACACACGCTCTGGAACCACCCAATGGGAAAAAACTAACTCTAAACCCACCCACCCACACCCGGAAACCCGAAAAAGGCAAACAATCTACGATAGAATTCAAAGCTGCTGACTGCTCTGTCTGTGTTTACTTTCCCTCCCCCCAGTTAGTAAAAAAGTAGAGTGACCTTGTGAAAAAGGCAATAAAATCTCAGGAAAACAAGGTATTTACATTCCATCGACTGATAAACAAGAAAGTACCAAAATAATGTTATCTCTTAGAGAGAAAAACCAGCGCCATGTTTAAGTTTCATATAAATTCCCTAAAAAAGCTTTAAATTCAATTATAAAATGTTATAATAGAACAGAAAAATATATAAAACGCCCTATTAGTAGGAAAAACTACCAATTAGCTACGAAGTATTAAATTAAAGGAACAAATCTTCTTCCCTCAGTCATTAAATGTCCAGAGATCATTTGAACAGAGATACTTAAACCATAAATCATTCCAAAGGAAAACCAATAATATGCAATAAAGAACAACTCCCTGTGTTTTTTAATTAGTCTCTCAATGAAATATACAAGTGACCTTCACAAATCGTCTTTCCAAAATGCGAATAATATACAAATAGCCAAACAGCCTTTCAGATGGATCATTCAACAGTGGTGTCGGTGACAGCAGCAGGCAAAGCCTGAACAATATGCAGTGCAGCTTTTGGGTCAAAAAAAGTACGAGGAAGAGAATTAGGAGGGAAAATTTTAAGTCTTGTCAGATACCTCAGAGATGGGAAAAGATTCTTATCATATGCTTGTTTCATTACCAGGGCAAATTTTGATCTTTGTTCCATTATCTCTCTTGGATAATCTTCGTAGAAGTGGAGCTCAGATTCTATAAATCTAAAAACTCTCTGTTTTCTTGCCTGTCATATTATTTGATCTTTAATTTTAAAGTGATGAAAGCAAACCAGAACAGATCTTGGTTTATTAGAGTCCTTCGATTTCGAGATAAACGCCCTGTGTGCCCTTTCTATAGCAGGCAGCTTTGATGGAATGGTAGGAAATAAAGTGTGGAAAAGCTTACCAAAGTAAGCCGTTAGATCTCCATCTTCAGCTCCTTCCTGCAGCCCAACAATTCTTATATTCCTTTGTCGAGACCTAGTTTCCAGGTCTATAATCTTATTTTGATATCTTTCCAAACGAGTTGTAGCTTCAGACAGATTTTGCTTAGTTATCTTCAATTCCTCTTCGTGTGAAATAACTTGAGTTTCCAGGTCTTTAAGTTTTCCCAGAAATGACTTCATTTCATTACTATTCTTTTCCAGTTGGTCTTTAATTGATCCATTCTGATCCTTAATTGAATTCAGTGTCCGCACGATATCTTCAGCAAGCGATGGCATTTCATCAGATCTTTCCTTTTGCACCTTTCCTTTCCCATTACCTTTGTCACTAGGTTCAGGTAAATTCTTACCACTTCTTGTAGACATAGACATTTTGGTCACCAACAAGAATCAACAAGTAAAAATTTTAAAATCAATGCTTAAACTAGGGGGAAAGAAAGAAAACTAAGAGCAGCAGAAAAATACTGCTACTCCATTGGCAGACAGGGGCGGTCCTCCGACCATACACTTTCCAACATTGTATTTCATTTGCCACTCCTTTGCCCATTCCCCTAAACTATCTAAATCTCTCTGCAAGCTCTCTGTTTCCTCAACACCACCCGCTCCTCCACCTATCTTTGTATCATCGGCAAATTTAGCCACAAATCCATTAATCCCATAGTCCAAATCATCAACATACATCGTAATAAGCAGCTGTCCCAACACTGACCCCTGTGGAACTCTACTGGTAGTCGGCAGCCTGCCAGAATAGGATCCCTTTATTCCCACTCTCTGTTTTCTGCCGATCAGCCAATGCTCCACCCATGCTAGTAACTTCCCTGCAATTCCATGGGCTCTTATCTTGCTCAGCAGTCTTATATGTGGTACCTTGTTAAAGGCCTTCTGAAAATCCAAGTACACTACATCTACTGCATCTCCTTTGACTACCCTGCCTATAATTTCCTCAAAAAGTTGCAGTAGGTTTGTCAGGCAGGATTTTTTTTCCCGGTAACTTTGGCCTATCTTGTCATGTGCCTCTAGGTATTCTGTAATCTCATCCCTAACAATCGATTCCAACAACTTCCCAACCACTGATGTCAGGCTAACAGGTCTATAGTTTCCTTTCTGCTGCCTCCCACCCTTCTTAAATAGCGGAGAAACATCTGCAATTTTCCAGTCATCTGGTACAATGCCAGAATCTATTGATTTGTGAAGGATCATAGTTAATGCCTCCGCAATCTCTCCAGCTACTTCCTTAAGAACCCGAGGGTGCATTCCATAAGGTCCAGGAGATTTATCCATCCTTAGACCACTAAACTTCCTGAGCACCTCTCAGTCGTAATTTTCATTGCACATAGTTCACTTCTCTGACATTCTTGAATGTCCGGTATACTGCAGATGTCTTCCACTGTGAAGACTGATGCAAAATACGCATTCAGTTCCTCTTCCATCTCTGCGTCTCTCATTATAATATTTCTAGTGTCATTTTCTTTTGATCCTATATCTACACTCAGCTCTCTTTTACCCTTAATAGACTTAAAAAAAACTTTTTGTGTCCTCTTTGTTGTTAGTCACCAGCTTCCATTCATAATTCATCTTTTCCTTCCTAATGACATTCTTAGTTTCCTTCTGCAAGTTTTTAAAAGCTTCCCAATCCTCTATCTTCCCACTAACTTTGGCTTCTTAGTATGCACTCTCCTTTGCTTTTACTTTGGCTCTGATCTCACTTGTCAGCCACGGTAGTGTCCTTCTTCCATTTGAAAATTTCTTCTTCTTTGGAATATATCTGTATTGCACTTCCCTCATTTTTCACAGAAACTCCAGCCATTGCTGCTCTGTTGTCCTTCTTGCTAGTGTCCCTGTCCAGTCAACTTTGGCCAGTTCCTCTGTCATGCCATTGTAATTTCCTGTATTCCATTGAAATACTGACATATTGGAATTTAGTTTCTCCTTCTCAAAATTCAAAGTGAACTCAATCATGTTGTGATCACTGTTCCCTAAGGGATCCTTAACCTTAAGCTCTCTTATCAGCTCCGGATCATTGCACAATACCCAATCCAGCACAGCCAATCCCCTAGTGGGCTCAACAGCAAGCTGTTCTAAAAAGCCATCCCTTTGACATTCTACAAATTTGTTCTTTTGAGGTCCAGTATTGACCTGGTTTTCCCAAAACACTTTCATGTTAAAAACCCCAATGATTATCATGACATTGCCCTTCTGACACGCCTTTTCTATCTCCTGCTGTAATTTGTAATCTACATTCTGGCTGCTGTTTGGAGTCCTGTATACAACTGCCATTAGGGTCCTTTTACCCTTGTCATTTCTTAACTCAACCCATAGAGACTCTACACCTTCCAATCCTATGTCATCTCTTTCCAATAATTTAATATTATTTCTTATACACAGGGCCACACCACTCACTGTCTCTACTAACCTATCTTTCCGATACACCATATATCCTTGGACATTCAGCTCCAAATGGCGGTCATCCTTTATCCAAGTTTCAGAGATGGCCACAACGTCATACTTGCCAATCTGTAGCTGAATTTTAAGATCGTCCATTTTATTTCTTATGCTGCATGCATTCAAATATAACACTTTCAGTCCAGTATTTGTTGCTTTCTGTTTTAACTGTACCATGGCTCTATTGCCCTGTAAATCATCCTACTGGCTGTGACTATGCCTCATCTCCTGCCTGTCCTTTCTATCATCTCTGTTTCCCCCTTCCTCAGCCCTATCACTCACTCCGGTTCCCATCCCCCTACCAAATTAGTTTAAATCCTCTCTAATAGCTCTATTAAACCTGCCTGCTAGGATATTGGACCCCTTTGGGTTCAGGTGTAACCCGTCCTTTTTGTACAGGTCATACCTCCCCCAGAAGAGGCCCAATGATCCAGAATCTGAATCCCTGCCCCCTACACCAGTCTCTCAGCCACACATTAATATGCCTGATCATGCTATTCTTGCGCTCATTAATACGTGGCACAGGCAGCAATCCCAAGATTACTACCCTGAAGGTCCTGCTTTTCAGCTTCCTACCCAGCTCCCTGAATTCTCTCTTTAGGACCTCCTCTCTTTCTCTACCAACGTGTACCAAGACTTCTGGCTGTTCACCCTCTCCCTTCAGAGTACTCTGCACCCAATGCGTAATATCCCATACCCTGGCACCTGCGAGGCAACACACCATGCAGGTATCTCTATCAGGCTGATGGAACCTCCTGTTTGTTCCCCTCACTATGGAATCCCCTATGACTACCAAATTTCTAATCTTCTTCTCTCTCTTCTGCACTACGGAAGCAGGCTCTGTGCCAGAGACCTGATCACCGTGGTCATCCTCTGTCAGGTCACCTCCCCCCCGCCAACAGCATTCAAAATGAGATAACGATTGCTGAGGGGGATGGCCACAGGGGTGCTCACTACTATCTGAGCTCTTCCCTTCCCTTCCCTGACCGTCACCCACTAACTTAACTCCTGCAGCCTTGGGGTGACTAAATCCATGTAGCTCCTCTCTAATTCCTGTTCACTTTGCTTAATAAGCTGTAAATCATCAAGCCGCAGCTCCAGATCCCTAACATAAAGTCTCAGGAGCTGCATCTCGGTGCAGCTGGTGCAGATGTGGCCATCTGGGAGACTAGAAGATTCCCAGGACTCCCACATCTGCCATTCAGAGCAAAGAACTAATCCTACAGACATGCTCTCTATTCCTCAAAAAATACAAGGGAAAAATGAAGTCCATTTACCCGCTTACCTTGCTGAAGCCCAAATGAGCCAAAGCAATACCACTCTGACTCATACCACTCCTTGATGACTGGTCCGCTTGACAGTGTCTTCCTTTTGTGCTTGTTCTCCAACACACAATTGGTGCGCTGGGTATAGCCGAGCTCCCTCGAAGCTTTCCCCTCTGAAACTTTGCTCCCGGACCTGTGAGCTGCCTCCTGTCTCGAAGCTCTCCAGCTCACGATTGGTGTGCTGGTTATAGCACCATGTGTCTTCTTAAACACTTTATCAACTTGCATGGCAACTTTGAGGGATCTGTGGACTTGGAACTCAAGATCTTTCTGTTCCTCTACTCTGCTAAGAATCCTGCCATTAACCTTGTAGACTCCCTTAACCTCATTCTTCAAAAGTGTATCACATTTCACATGTCCAGCTCTGCAGCCTTTCAATGTCTACCTGTAACCTACAACAACTTTCTACCCTATTCAAAACACCTTATGGAGAGCTTTCTTCAGGTTGAGCAACGTGCATTATTGCTTTGCTGTTGACTATGAAGTCTAAGTGAAAACAAGATGAGAAAGTACAGGGTGAAAAAGAAGAATGATTGACACTTCTAAGGGAGAACCAGGGAGGGTTTGATGAGATTGCTTTGAGAATCATTATGTATGTGACAGGTCTTATGGTGTTCTATGTCATAAGAAATACTTATCTCCAGAAAAAAATAGACTTATCATTTGAGAGGCAAAAGATGTTAATTTCACTGTTTATTTCTTGAAGGCCAACACAAAATAATTGTTCAGGGCCTCGACTATTTCCATATTACCAAATATTAATTCCTCCTTCTCATTTTCCAAGTGATCTATGTTCAATCACTTTAGCTACCTTTGTCTGCTTTATCTATATACTACTAAAACTCTCATGCTCTGTCTGTCTGTCTGTTTGTGACCTCCAATTAGCACAAACAGTGCATTAGAGTGGCACTTTTTTTGGCTAAGTCGAATTAAAATGCGCCAACTTACAGAATGCAGGCAAAGTTCAGGGTTATATATTCGTATAAAATTGATCATTTGCCAAAAATCAACAGGCTGCCTGTCACCCGAGACCTGATCGGCCATCATGGAAATTGGGACGCAACAGCCTGACACATGCGCATGGCCAGCCTCAGCACAATGCTCACACAGCCCTTTCCACCTTCCGTGGAGACCACGACACCACACCACGACCCATGCACACTGCCAGCCTCAGCAGCTTAAAGGCTTTGGTGTTACTGCTTCCTATCTTCTATCAAGCATTAGGGTAAAAATATATGGATAGCCTAATTATGCTGCGTGGAAAGAGAAGGGGTCAAGAGATGATGCCAAACGTCGTCAGGCAAGGAGAGGGAGAGAACAACAATCGGATGAGGCCAGGGCTGCACGACTCCAGGATTAAAGAGTCAGGACAAAAAAGATGAGAGAAGACAAGACAGAGGAGGACAGGCATGCACATCTCCAAAATGACAAAAATAGGCACAGACGGAGGAGAGAACAAGAATCCGATCAGGCCAGGGCCACACGACTCCAGGATCAGAGAGAAACAACAAATGGTAGAAGAGATGAAGAGACGAAGGATGAAAGGGCTGCGCATCTTCAGAATGACAAAAACAGGCAGAGAAGGAGGAGAGAGGAAGAGACGGAGGAGAAAAGGAAAGATCAGCTCGAGAATATGCGGCACAGAGTAATCATTGCGGGAGTTGCTGAAGACGACAATGGCTGCTTTCAACGACAGTACCTCGACAGAGAAAAAGCAAGGCAAAATGCACGACTCGCATGCCGTCACATTTCTGCCGATGTTGGTTCGATGACAAGAGTATGCCCTCACTGTCGTGCCTTCCTATTCACTGGAGAAACCGTACATTTCTGCTGTATGAAGGGAAAGGTCAGGATAGGCAATTTGCAGCCTCTACCCAATGAACTCCTCAATTTGTACAGCAATGATGAACCTATTGCAAACGAGTTCAGGAATAACATCAGACAATACAGTTGCCTCTTCCAAATGACATCCTTTTGTGCCAAAGAAGTCATTCCATCTAGGAATCGGTGGAATCCTTCTGTGATTATTCAAGGCCAAATCCATCATTACATCGGACATTTAATTCCAGACCCAACCCATCAAGCCCGACTCCTTCAAATTTACTTCATGGATACTTAATGTTCATTTTTGTCACATATTTGTCTTGCTATGCGTCTTTCTTCTTTAATAAGCTGAGTTTTTTTTCTTTAATTTCCAAATCAAAGAGATAGCAATAGCATTCAGGAAAATTTAATATTCATTCTGGTCACATCAGACTGCACTACCCTTCTCTCAAAGGGTGCCCCAACGGGTCACCCCGTTGTCTAGTATAATTATAAAATTGATCACAATCTCGTTTCATATTTTGATCTAGTTTACTTTCATAATCTATCTTCCCTTGTCTTTCTGCTGGATTATCATCCCCTTGACATATTTCCTCCCCACCAGAACAAGCAAACCACTCTCCTAGAATATTGATCTGAATCCTGTCTGGGTGTAGACAGTCCTACCTCCCACACAATCGGTTCCAATGCTGCAGGATTGAATTGAATTGATTTTGTTTCTCACATCCTTCACATACATGAGGAGTAAAAATCTTTACGTTACGTCTCCATCTAAATGTGGAATGTGCAATCATAGTAATTTATAATCATTTATAGTAAATAGAACAGTCAATGTAATATAGAGTTCACTCAGCGTGAGTTCATCAATCTGATGAACTGGTGGAAGAAGCTGTCCCAGAGCCAGTTGGTCCTGGCTTTTATGCTGCGGTACCATTTCCCGGATGGCAGCACCTGGAATAGATTGTGACTGGGATGACTTGGGTCCCCAGTAATTCTACACAGCTGTCCTTGTAAATGTCCTGAGTCATGGGAAGTTCACAACTACAGATGTGCTGGGCTGTCCGCCCCACTCTCTGCAGAGTCCTGCAATTAAGGCAGGTACAGTTCCCATACCGGGCAGTGATGCATCCAGTCAGGATATTCTCAATTGTGCCCCTGTAGAAAGTTCTTAGGATTTGGGGGCCCATACCAAACTTCCTCAACTGTCTGAGGTGAAAGAGGCGCTGTTGTGCCTTTTTCATGACAGAGCTGGTATGTACAGACCACATGAGGTCCTCAGTGATGTGGATGCCGAGGAACATGAAGCTATTTACCCTCCATTCTTGTCAATAGCAGTTAACCCATCTCCATTCCTCCTGTAATCTACAACCAGCTCCTCTGTTTTTGCAACATTGAGGGAGAGGTTGTTTCCTTGACACCACTGTGTCAGAGAGATGGCTTCTTCCCTGTAGGCCAGCTCATTATTGTTTGAGGATTCTGAAATCCTCCCTCATGTGACTCTGCCCAAGCCACATATTTGTTTATTTCATTTATTTATTGAGGTACAGTGCGGAACAGGCCCTTCCAGCCCTTTGAGCCGCACTGCCCAGTGATGCCCCAATTTAATCCTAGCCTAATCATGTGATCATGGAACTATTTACAATGACCAATTACCCTACCAACCGGTATGTCTTTGGACTTGAGAGGAAGCTGGAGCACCCAGAGGAAACCCATGCAGAGACAGGGAGAACGTACAAACTTCTTACAGGCAGTGGCTGGAACTGAATTTGGGTCACTAGTACCATCGAGCGTTGTGGTAACCACTACACTACCTTGCCGCCCTTCTTCATCCTAACTATGCTACTGTGTCTACTCCAACCAGCACTTGACACAGGTTGCATTGCTGAGGTTATCACCTTTGAGGTCCTACTTTTTAATTTATCTCCTAGGTCCCTAAATTTGGCTTGGAGGGCTCCTCTCACTTTTTTCCTATATCATTGGAGCCTACATCACCATGAACAGTGGCGGCTGCCATACTCCATACAATGGAATCCCTACCCACATAGCTCTACTACTCTCTTTCCTTCCCTCCTGTGCAGCAGAGCCACTCATGGTGCCGTGATCTTGGCGGCTGCTTTCTTCCCCTGATGAGCCATCTCCTCCCAACATTGTCCAAAGTGGGATATCTGCTTGCAGGGAGATGACTGTGGGTGTCTCCTGCACTACCTTCCTGCTTCTATTCTATCTCTTGGTCTTCCATTGCTTATCTTTTCCTCGACCCTTATACTGCCTTGTGATCAGCTCTCTGTATGTGTTATCCACAAAGTTCTCAGCTTCGCGGATGCTTCATAGTGAATCCCTGTGCAGTTTCAGGGCCATTGTGTAGTCTGTCAGGAGCTGCAGCTGTACACACTTTCTGCACACATAGTCATCAGGAACTCTTGACAGCCTCCCTGAACTGCTATGTTACACAGGATGAGCATGACACGGGGCTGAGCTCAGCTGCCATGACTAGAAAGCTGTTCTCATTTCTCCCGCTCTCGGTCCAAGTCCGGACTCCTGAGTCTCAACCTCTTTTTGCCAAAGTTTGTTGAGCCAAAGCCTCAGTTCCCTACTCGAACCTTGTCCGCTCGCACAGTGGCTGCTTCGCTGAAACCATCTTTGTGTTGGCCCTTGCCAAGCACCTAATTACCCAATCAATTTACAACCAAGCAGAAAGTCCTGACAGGCTCCACCTTTCAAATCTCCCATTTTCACAATAAGCGATGGCTCTTGTCACGCAAAACAAAGCAGAAAAATTATATTCAATTATACTTAAATTTATATTCGATCTTTCATAACCTCTGGATGCTGTAATGAGTTTCAAAGCCCAGAAAATATTTTAAAAATACATGCTGCCAAAGCAGTAGTATAATGATGACCAAATTAATAGCTTTTATGATGTTGATTGAAAGTAATTATTGGCTAAAACTCTGCCTTTCTATAAAATGATGCAGTAGGATATTTTCCATCTACGGCATCTGAAATGACAATTGATACATTGTTTCAGCATCTTGTCAAAAAAGTGACAACTGCAAGCTATGACAATCCCTTAATTCTCTTCTGAAATTTCGGCTTTATTTTTGTTTGAAATAGGATTTCTGCTTCCAGAGCAGGGTTCTTAACATTTCTTCTTCAATTTCTTGAATGTGTAAAGTTTCCACTGCATAATATGTTACGTTGTTCTTTTTGCAATCTGTAATAAAAACAACTAAGGAAACTAGTTCTGGCTAATCCCTTTAGGATAAACATGATCTCAAAATGGTTTATAAAGGAGTAACAATATTCCTGTGCAATACTGGTGATTAAAGGTATGACCAAGAAATGGGTTTGGAGCTCTGTAAAGATGAGGGAGATAATAGAAAAGCAAAACGGTTTTAGGAAGTGTCTAACTTTCCAGTTTGCTGAAAGCCATTGGTTTTAACAATTGCAGTCTGTACCCTATGAAAAACGAATGATTACTGTCTATTTCCAGGAAATGTAATAGCTTCTAATGTTTTGGCTGCATATATCAAAATTCAGTTTCACTGGACATCTTTTCATGCCAAATTCTCAAAACTTAATTATTGTAAACTCTATTTCACGCTGCACTAAACTCACACTACATACGCAAAGCAAACAGCATTATGAAGGACCCCACGCACCCCTCATACAAACTCTTCTCCCTCCTGCCATCTGGCAAAAGGCACCGAAGCATTCGGGCTCTCACGACCAGACTATGTAACAGTTTCTTCCCCCAAGCCATCAGACTCCTCAATACCCAGAGCCTGCCTACTGTCTTGTTTATTATCTATTATTATTTATTGTAGTGCCTGCACTGTTTTGTGCACTTTATGCAGTCCTGGATAGGTCTGTAGTCTAGTGTAGTTTTTGTGTTTTTTTTCTTACATAGTTCAGTGTAGCTTTTGTATTGTTTCATGTAGCACCATTGTCCCGGAAAACATTGTTCCATTTTTACTATGTTCTGTACCAGCAGTTATGGTTGAAATGACAATAAAAAGTGAATTGACTTGACTTGATTTCAATTTGTTATAATGCTGCAGATTTCATTCTGTTCTATAGGGGGTGGGGTTGAACATTTACAATGCTTGTGTTCAGCCTGATACCTAGAAGGTACAGGCACAAGCATTTTTTTACTTGACCTTTCTGCCCTGCATGATGATGGCAATGGTTTTAGTTGAGTGGTATTAGTTGAATAGATAAGAGCAATTCAGTTCGTGTGGTCTACTTCAACTTGCAGAAGATTTGTAAAGTGGTGGCACACAAGACACTGTGAAACAAAATTAAACTGTGTGGTATTTGAGGTAATATGTTGCTGTGGATTGTGGAATGGCTAATCAATAGAAAGGGAGAATGGAATAAAGAGATAATTTTCAAATTGGAAGGCTGTGATTAATTGACTCTTACAGAGATCAGTGCTGGCCTCCAGTTGAAAACCATTTACCCTCTACAGGATGAGAGGATAAAGGATTGACCCACTTTTGTTGGTGATATAGCTTGATGCAATCTGGGCAGTGAAGAGGATGTGGAAAGACGTCTGGGATATAGACAATCTGAGTGCATGAACATGAAAGTAGCAGGTAGTAAAAAAAGAAAAACATGTGGTCATCCATTTCAGTATGTAAAAAGAAAATGGAGTATGAATGAATAAATGGAGTTGGTATTCAGAGAGACCATGGTGTTCAAGTGCACAACTCACTACAAGTTCTATATTGAATCTGGAAGTTATATATTGTGCATCGTATTCCAAATATACAAAACCTTGGTATTACAACACCTAGAATATTATGTATAGTTTGATTCTCCACAGTGCAAGGAATCATATGCTTATGAATGTTCACCAGAAAAGTTCCCAGGTACAGTCATAAGAGACTATGGATACAGGAATCCAGAACAAAAGAAAACATTGGGTAGGAATTCAATGTGTGACGCAGCATCGGTGGAGGGAAGGAATGGTTGATGTTTCTGGTCAAGTCACTAGTCAGGACTGAGAGTGTAGAGGAAAGATTGCCAGTATAAAGAGATGATAGGAAGAAGTGAGACAGGGGGTAGCCAGGAGTATGGGATGGAGGGAAGGAGGGATGTGGAAAAACAGGCTGGAGGGGTTGTGGAACTAGATGAGAAAGCTAGTCGGAGCCCAGTGGAGGAGCAGTTTGGAAACTCCTAAACCCTCCTGTTTGTACATGATTTGCCTTTTGCTGTTGCAGTGCTTATATACAAAGCTATGCGATATGTTAAACACTTGCTTAAAAATCAACCAAGACAGAAGCTTCTTCAGGGTTTTTAATAAGAATTCTTACTTGTGAAAAGATATTGCTGTTTCAAGGACAAATAAAGAGAGGATAAAGATGTATGCCTTTTCCACCATGTGCTTTGAATTGAATCAACTAACCTGCACAGGAAAATGATATAAAAAAAGAGCTTATGTACAGGAAGTAATGTTCTTACAAAATGAACTGTGCCTCTGGAGGCTTGAACAACTGTAATGTGTCCATCCCTTTGGTGGCTACACCACTCACTGAAATGAATGATGTTGCGTTTGGCATACAATCAACTGACAGGAATCTGAAGGAAGATGGCACTCTGCAATTAGATTTACAGGAAATCTAACATTGAGGTATCATTGAATTGACTTTGCAGCAACAGGAAGGCACACAAATCACATTCTAAAATGCTGATCCCTAATGTGTGCGGAGCTAATGAATTCCGAAGCAGAACTGCCTTAGATTATGGATTGGCGGTGGGAAAATACTGTCTCACATCGTTTATACTTTCAATTGCCTGATGTTCTATGATGATTTGGTTGGAAATCACCAGGATGGATTATTCCCCATTACAAAGCTATTTGCACAGGGGTTGTCTGGATGAAAGACACTCAGACCTTCCCATCCTTTAATATTCCCGAACTCGTCATTTATTTCGTGGATACAAGCCATAGTAGAACATGACAGTTCAGCAATATAGATGGAAACATGGAATAAAATTACCATCTGGAATAAACATTTAATCTTCAGCCTGACAGTAAAGCCCTTGGGTTTTGACCTGCTGCATAAAGTACCAAAGGTCGTAAATCAGATCCCACACAGACATGACTGCCGCAAAAATATGCATGTTAAATAAGTTGTGCAGAATCTCATTGTGGCAACATAAATGAAATTATGTGACACGTAATAGCAATTAATTCATGAGGTAAATTTATTCATGACATTTTAGACCTACATTCCCTCTCCTCAAGAGTTCCAAATTTGCAGTTCCAAATCAGCCATGCTAAGGAAACAACCAAGCAGTAGCAGCAACTCTCTTATTCAGGTGATGCAAAATTCATATTGGTGCATCTTTTCCCTTTATTACAAATCCCATATCCTCCCCCTCAGACGTGAAATCTGAATGGATGGGAGAGCCACAATTATATCTTCTTCAATTAAATTGTATAGTCTTCAATGGGGGACTCAAGCCTAGAATCTGGATGTTTTTAGGGCACAAAATGGACATTGTTTTAACCTAATTCTAAATTTTGGTATTAACAAAAAAGAATTCTTGACTGGTATATCCTAACTTATTAAATTTCTTTCATTATTTTCTTCCACCTAAAAGCAATAGAAGCTGATGTAGACGCTTATAAATGGCAGCTGCTGTCTGAGACCATAAATGGCATCTGATTTGCATGTCGTCCACAGGAAAATGGTCAGCTTTGTTAAAGAGTTATCCAAATGACTTGCCATTCATTGAGAAAAAGGATAAACAGAGTTTTGGTAATGGAGCAGCAGGGAGAAAATTGGAAAGGAACTGGGGGAGGGTGGTGGTTGGAGAGAGAGGCAGGGAAAAATGAGGCAGAAGGGGTCATATAGGTGGGGGAAAATAGTTCAGTGGTACAATGCTGGTCTGGTACTCTATGAAGTCGTTCAAGTAGATCCTATGCATCTTTGGGCAGATGCCATTGGGATCATCAGGGCTGGAGGTATTATCTTGTGCAGTGGTGCTGCAGTAATCGTAACTAGGGCAGTCAGTAAAGATGAAATAATATCCCAGCAGAAATATTTGTTTCCCAACATCCTGTATAATGTACTTCTTGTTTTACTGTGAGTGCACAAATCATGTTTTAAACTGATCCTGTCAACAAATCAGAAGTGTATCCTGTACACTTGCTTGATATCACCAAAAGCACTAAACATAGTGGGGAAGGTGAACCATGACAAAGAGTTGCTGGTGCCATTTTGCAGTAGCTAAGGTTCTGCTAGAAATGAGTGTGAACACTTCAAACACGCTCAACTCATTTATAAAAAGATGGGAACTTTTTTGTCAATTTTCTAGGCTACAAAGTCTGAATCAGGTGGTTTAAGATAGAATAATTCAATATCAAGACATAGTGAGGCAAGTGTAAAATAAAGAATGAAAGAAAAGAGATTAGCATTAGAAATAAAAAAAGTTTAAAAAGCAATTACTGTATACTATTTATTTCTTCAACGATGTTAAATCTAGGGAATTAAACAATATGTGAAATAGTTATTTTATAGTACCAGAGTATTATTTTATGGTAATTTTTTTCACTTCATTAACTATTTGTTTGCACTGAAATAGGAATTCACTCCTATTTTCTGTAGTTAAACTACCATGTAAGTACAAACTCATACAGTTCCCTGTATTTCAAAAGCAGTTCTCTTGCTGGGAGTCAGATATGAACATCTTGATTTGTGTTCCAGTACGCATGTGGGTAACTAATAATGCTATCTTATTTACTTGTTCTTAACAGTGATTGCTGTTAAACTCACAGTTGTTTTTAATACAGTCTTTGCATCAAATGTTTGCCTTAGACTGCCAAGCGTTAAATCGTATGTATCCAGCAGTCATTTTGATCTTTTTAAACTGAACATCTAGTCCTCAGGGTCCAATATATATTTAGTTATTGTGAGTCAGAACATTCATGTGAAATATTGTTGTATCTATTTTGACATATAAAACATGTTAAATTGTGATTGAATTTCATTTAAAAAAAATATATTTAATTTACTGTTTTGTGCTCCTAATTATTCTTGTCTGATCATACTGTTAAGTTTTTCCAGTTATGACCAAATCACATAACATACCTATAAGTGTATAAATCATGTTGATTTCTTTCCTATGGTAAACTCTTTCAAGCAATAGATTGAAATTATATTTGAATTTAGCTCTGCAATGAGCATGTTACTTAGCAAACACGAGGAAATCTGCAGATGCTGGAATTTCAAGCAACACATGTAAAAAATGCTGGTGAACGCAGCAGTCCAGGCAGCTTCTATAGGAAAAGGTACAGTCGACGTTTCGGTCCGAGACCCTTCGTCAGGACTAACTGAAAGAAGAGATTCTTGATTATACTTGATGGTGATTAAGAGCTTGAGGAGATTTGGTATGACACCAAAGATTATACTAAATTTCTAAAAATGTACTGTAGTGGCTATACTTGCTTAGGAGCTTGAGGAGATTTGGTATGACACCAAAGATTATACCAACTTTCTAAAAATGTACTGTGGAAAGCATTCTGACTGGTTGCGTCACTGCTAGTATGGAGGCTCTGAGGTGTATATATTTCAATGCTAGGAGTATTGCGGGGAAGGCAGATGAGTTGAGGGCGTGGATTGACAAATGGAATTATGACATTATAGCAATTAGTGAAACTTGGCTACAGGAAGGGCAGGACTGGCAGCTTAATATTCCAGGGTTCCGATGTTTCAGATGTGATAGAGGCAGAGGAATGAAAGGTGGGGTGGGGGGTAGCATTGCTTGTCAGGGAAAATATTACAGCAGTGCTCAGGCAGGACAGATTAGAGGGCTTGTCTACTGAGTCCTTATGGGTGGAGCTGAGAAACAGGAAAAGTATGGCCACATTAGTGGGGTTGTATTATAGACCACCCAATAGTCAGCGAGAATTGGAGGAGCAAATCTGCAGAGAGATAGCAGGCAACTGCAGGAAACATAAAGTTGTGGTGGTAGGGGATTTTAATTTTCCACATATTGATTGGGACTCCCATACCGTTAGGAGTCTAGGTGGGTTAGAGTTTGTAAAATGTGTTCAGGAAAGTTTTCTAAATTAATATATAGAGGTACCAACTAGGGAGGATGCAATATTTGATCTCCTATAAGGAAACGAGTTAGGACAAGTGACGGAAGTGTGTGTAGGGGAGCACTTTGGTTCCAGTGATCATAAGATCATTAGTTTCAACTTGATTGTGGCTAAAGATAGATCCAGTCCTAGGGCTGAGGTTCTAAACTGGAAGGCCAAATTTGAAAAAATGAGAAAGGATCTAAAAAGCGTGGATTGGGACAGGTTGTTCTCTGGCAAGGATGTGCTCGGTAAATGGGAAGCCTTCAAAGGAGAAATTTTGAGAATGCAGAGCTTATATGTTCCTGTCAGGATTAAAGGCAAAGTGAATAGGAATAAGGAACCTTGGTTCGCAAGGGATATTGCAACTCTGATAAAGAAGAAGAGAGAGTTGTATGACATGTATAGGAAACATGGAGTAAATAAGGTGCTTGAGGAGTATAAAAAGTGCAAGAAAATACTTAAGAAGGAAATCAGGAGGGCTAAAAGAAGACATGAGGTTGCCTTGGCAGTCGAAGTGAAGGATAATCTAAAGAGCTTTTACAGGTATATTAAGAGTAAAAGGATTGCAAGGGATAAAATTGGTCCTCTTGAAGATCAGAGTGGTCGGCTATGTGCGGGACCAAAAGAAATAGGGGAGATCTTAAATGGGTTTTTTGCGTCTGTATTTACTAAGAAAACTGGCATGAAGTCTATGGAATTAAGGGAAACAAGTAGTGAGACCATGGAAACTGTATAGATTGAAAAGGAGGAAGTGCTTGCTATCTTGAGGCAAATTAAAGTGGGTAAATCCTGAAGACCTGACAGGGTATTCCCTCAGACCTTGAAGGAGACTAGTGTTGAAATTGCAGGGGCCCTGGCAGAAATATTTAAAATGTTGGTGTCTATGGGTGAGGTGCCGGAGGATTGGAGAGTGGCTCAAGTTGTTCCGTTGTTTAAAAATGGATCGAAAAGTAATCCGGGAAATTATAGGCCGATAAGTTTGACATCGGTAGTGGGGAAGTTATTGGAGGGAGTACTAAGAGACAGAATCTACAAGCATTTGGATAGACAGGGACTTATTAGGGAGAGTCAACATGGCTTTGTGTGTGGTAGGTCATGTTTGACCAATCTATTGGAGTTTTTCGAGGAGGTTACCAGGAAAGTGGATGAAGGGAAGGCTGTGAATGTTGTCTACATGGACTTCAGTAAGGCCTTTGACAAGGTCCTGCATGGGAGGTTAGTTAGGAAAATTCATTCGCTTGGTATACTTGGAGAGGTGGTAAATTGGATTAGACATTGGCTCAATGGAAGAAGCCAAAGAGTGATAGAAGAGGATTGCTTCTCCGAGTGGAGGCCTGTGACTAGTGGTGTGCCACAGGGATCAGGGCTGGGTCCATTGTTATTTGTCATCTACATCAATGACCTGGATGATAATGTGGTAAACTGGATCAGCAAATTTGCTGATGATACAAAGATTGGAGGTGTAGTGGACAGTGAGAGGGATTTGGACCAGCTGGAAAAATGGGCTGAAAAATGGCAGATGGTGTTTAATACAGACAAGTGAGAGGTATTGCACTTTGGAAGGGCAAACCAAGGCAGAACATACAGGGTAAATGGTAAGGCACTGAGGAATGCAGTAGAACAGAGGGATCTGGGAATACAGATACAAAATTCCCTAAAAGTGGCATCACAGGTAGAGAGGATCGTAAAGAGAGCTTTTGGTACATTGGCCTTTATTAATCAAAGTATTGAATATAAGAGCTAGAATGTTATGATGAGGTTGTATAAGGCATTGGTGAGGTCGAATCTGGAGTACTGTGTTCAGTTTTGGTCACTAAATTACAGGAAGGATATTAATAAGGTTGAAAGAGTGCAGAGAAGGTTTACAAGGATGCTGCCGGGACTTGAGAAACTCAGTTACAGAGAGGAGTTGAATAGGTTAGGACTTTATTCCCTGGAGCGTAGAAGAATGAGGGGAGATTTGATAGAGGTATATAAAATCATGATGGGTATAGATAGAGTGAATGCAAGCAGGCTTTTTCCACTGAGGCAAGGGGAGAAAAAACCAGAGGACATGGGTTAAGGGTGAGGGGGGAAAAGTTTAAAGGGAACATTAGGGGGGGCTTCTTCACACAGAGAGTGGTGGGAGTATGGAATGAGCTGCCAGATGAGTTGTAAATGCGGGTTCTTTTTTAACATTTAAGAATAAATTGGACAGATACATGGATAGGAGGTGCATTGGGGGATATGGTCCGTGTGCAGGTCAGTGGGACTAGGCAGAAAATGGTTCGGCACAGCCAAGAAGGGCCAAAAGGCCTGTTTCTGTGCTGTAGTTTTCCTATGGTTTCTATGGTTTCTATTACACTGTACTGCTGTCACATAACAATATATTTCGTGACATATGACAGTTACAATAAATCTCATTTTGATTTTCTAAACATGCATATTCTCATATTTAGTAAAATGTGTGAATGTTATGATTGAATAATTCTTTCAAAGAGAATATTATTCTTCAAAGTTTATCGTTATCGTGATGCTTATATATTGGAACGAACTGGCTTTGTGCATTGCAGCAGTTCATTTAGTCTGCTATTTTTGGATGAAGTTGTGCATAGAGATTGGGATGTACGTGGTTTGGGTCAACTTTACTCATAATTTCTGTTTTTTGTGTCTGGAAAGACAAGAGTTGGGTGTTTTTTCTCCAGGATGTCATTTGGGATGAGGAATGTTTTCCTTTGATGGTTGTGAATCACTGGCATTCTGTTCACCCCCTGTCTCCACCCCCAAGGGGCTGGGGGTGTTCAGCCATTATATTTGAAGAGTGAGTATGGTATATTTGAGACTGGAGTAGATATAAAACAAAGTGAATCAGGTGGAACAGTACAGTATTTATGTAAATTGCTGACACCAAGGTCAATATATTTAGCAGAATCACAGATTCTTTCGTGCATTGCCTTGAATATTGACCAAGGAAGTGAAATTTCAATGGGTTATGCAGTGAGTGGTGAAAGTAAACGTAAATTATCAAAGGAGGCTGTTAGCACTGATTTACTGAGCCTACGGATAGACAGAAATAAATATCTGAAGGAAATGTTCACTGACTGTTCTGAGGAAAAAGGTGTAAGATAAAATATTTACATTACAACTTACTGGTTAGACTACAGTCTTTTTTTCCAGTACTGTTTGTTGCCATATTTCTTGTCTTCAGATCAAATCATGGGAAAAGCTTAAATCAGTTAAACCTCAGGAATTCAGTTGAATAAGGCTGCATTTTGCAGTTTTGCTAGCCTTCCTGGGTCTGATTGATCATCATCATTGCTATCTCCATGTCAAGGACATATGTAATGATGGCATTCCTCATTCAAAGTAGCTTTAAGAATTTTGTATGGGATCTTGAACCAAGTATTCCAGGGGTACCTATTAGTGGCCTACATGGAGTCATGGTAGAATTCATGTTGGGTAAGTAAATTACTCAGGTCTCTTTGCCTGCACTACATCAGTGCCACCCCCACCCTTCTGTGCCCAATGACCCCAAAATCCACCCCGAATTAAAAATGTCAGGCTTGACTTGCAGACTCTCATCCAGTAAACTATTATTGCAAATCCAAAACCCAATTCCCCCTAACTCCCAGGACACCATGTGTTGATATTCCCACTTACTTCTTGCACTGTGCTTGCCAGTGTCTTCCCTCATTCCCTCCAACACTTGGTATTTCAATCCAATTCTCCCTAACCAACTGTATGATTCCCAATTTCCCTGCAACTGTAAGTGCTGGTTTATCCCAATCGATCATATTACTGAACTGATTCCAGGTCTCTTATGACATTTCCTTCCCCCTGCTGTACTTGTTTGCCATTACCACACCACATCAGCCCCAGTCCTTGAAGTGCTGATTTCCTCATCCTGTTCCATCAAGTAACATTACCAAATTCATTAATTTTAAAAAAAAAAATCAGATCATATTCCTCCCCTTCATTTCCTACTCAAGCTTTTTAATTTGTTTTAATGAAATAAAATTTAACTTAACTTTTTGATCTTTCCCCACCTCCAATTCAAAAAAATTGGCATGCTTTTGTATGTTGATAATTGTGTTAAGTCTGAATCATTTCCACCACCCTTTGTGTATTTTTGTTAATGCAGTGACCCCAGCTGGACACTAGTGACTTACTTGTGAATGTTGTACATGCTGTATTGCACTTAAGTTACATTCTGTGGAACAGCTCATATACTTGAGCATTGAACGTGTTGCACTTTCTCGTGACCTGTAGGCTACTTTTAAAAACTTGCCTCATGGGGTTACTAGAGTACTTCAATAAGTCCAATGTACCTGCTGGGCATTTGAGGAAGTGCCCTCTAGCACATAGCAAAATTCAACAAACACAAAAGCGCAGTCATTGTATTAGTAATTCTGCCTTGCATTGTGAGTGCATAATATCACTTTCGATTTTGGGAATTGTTATCGTGTACTGTGCTGAGAAATTACATTAATACAGAGAATTGTTTTCACAACTATTTTCTGAAAACATCAATTTTTTACACAGGAGTAGGGTGTCGGGACTATAATTAGATATTTATTTATAAATTATTTTGTGCAATGTATTGTTTTTGCAAACTATGCAATGACATTTTAGCAACCCCCATCCCCACCCGCAGTAAAGTAATCAGGTACTTGTGCATGCAGCACACTTCTGGATATTCAAATCTATATTTAATGCATATGCATGAAGGCTGCTGGCAATGTGACTTGCATAAAATTCTACATTGCATATCAGGCTTGCAAATGGCACAAACTTCAAATACAAAAACAAGTTTCAACCATATATAATTGGCTCTTGTAACCTAGGTTGAGGCCTGCTCCAGTATTAGTTCCAAGAGCCAATTATATTATGGTTCTTGCCAAGCTGGCAGTCAACGTTTTTAAAGGGAGTACCTTTTATTCTTATTTTTCATAAAAATGAACAGCAAACATACAAATTAGGAGTAATCACACAGTCCCTCAATCACACTTCACTATTTAACTGCTCAGATTGTAACTTTATCTCTATTTTTCCCTTCTACCTGTAGCCATTACCTACATTTCTTTTCAAATGTTTTTCTACATCTTTTAAAGCCTTTGTTTCTATTGCTCTTTGAGGTCTAAAGGCTTGCAATCTCTGAGAGGAAGAATATTGCTTTGTTTCTTCTAAAATGGATGATTCCTTCTTTGAAACTGACCCTTAGTTCAAAGTTCTCCCTCAAGATAAAATATCCTGTCCACCACATCCATCCTGTTGAATTCCTTCACACATCTAATCAGAAAAAGAATCAGAAAATCAGAATCAGGTTTAATATCACCGGCATATATTGGGAAATTTGTTGTCTTTGTGTGGCTATACAATGCAATACATATTAATAGAAGAAAAAAACTGTGAATTACAGTAAATATATAACAATTACAGCATGGAAACAGGCCATCTTGGCCCTTCTAGTCCATGCCGAACTTTTACTCTCACTTAGTCCCACCGATCTGCACTCAGACAATAACCCTCCATTCCTTTCCTGTCCGTATAGCTGTCCAATTTAACTTTAAATGGCAACATCGAACCTGCCTCAACCACTTCTGCTGGAAGCTCGTTCCACACAGCTACCACTCTCTGAGTAAAGAAGTTCCCCCTCATGTTACCCCTAAACTTTTGCCCTTTAACTCTCAACTCATGTCCTCTTGTTTGAATCTCCCCCTCTCTCAATGGAAAAAACTTATCCACGTCAACTCTATCTATCCCCCTCATAATGTTAAATACCTCTATCAAGTCCCCCCTCAAACTTCTACATTCCAAAGTTGCGAGTTCATGTCCCTAGGTGTAAATATCACTAACAATGTATCAAATGGTTAAATTTAACATAGGTATATGTATTGTCCAGGTGATCCAAGGCCATGTGAAGAGCCAATGAAATTCCATCCACCGTAGACCTATTTTAGCAATAAGCAAGTTGCAGTGGGTTCAGGTTCTTGCTGAGATAGGAGTTAATTCTAGCCATAACCGACCTTTCAAAGCACTTCATCACTGTAGATGTGAGTGCCTCTGGACGATAGTCATTAAGGCAGCTCACTCTGCTCTTCTTGGGTAACGGTATAATTGTTGCCCTTTTGAAGCATGAGAGATTGAAAATGTCTTTGAACACCCCTGCCAGTTGATTGGCACAGGTTTTCAAAGCCCTATCAGATACTCCATCGGTGCCTTTAAGACAGCCTGACGTTGGCCTCTGAGACAGAGATCACAGGGTCACCGGGTGCTGCAGAGATCCACATAGCTGTAGTTTTATTCTCCTTTTCAAAGCGAGCATAAAAGGCATTGAGCTCGTCTGGGAGTGAAGTATCACAGCCATTTATGATGTTAGGTATCTCTTTGTAGGAAGTAATGCTCTGCAAACCGTGCTAGAGTTGAAATGCATCTGATTTTGCCTCCAACCTCATTCAGAATTGTTCTTTAGCTCTTGAAATAGCCCACCACAAGTCATACCTGGTTTTCTCCTACAGTCCTGAGCTGTCAGACTTAAATGCCACAGATCTAGTCCTCAGCAGTGTACAAATCCCCTGGTTTATCCGCAGCTTTTGATTTGGTACAGTAAGCACTCATCAGCTGAGACTCATCTAGACAACTTTAAAGAAGTCAGTGACAGCTGTGGCATGCTCATTCAGATTCAAAGATGAATCCCTGAATACAGTCAGTCCACCGATTCAAAGCAGTCCTGTAAGTGCTCCTGCGCCTTCCTTGTCCATACCTTTTTGGTCCTCACTACTAGTCTCTGCCTATATTCAGGGAATAGAAGTACAGCCAGGTGTTCAGACTTTCCAAAGTGTGGGTGTGGGATTGCCCAATAAGTGCTCTTGATGCTGGTGCCAGGGAGTTGATTCCTCTGGCATGACAAGTGATATGTTAGTAATAATTATTTAGAGACTTGTTCAAGCTGGCCTGGTTAAACTCCCCCATAATGATGTGGAAGGCATCAGAATGTGCTGTTTCATGCCTGTTGATTATATCGTGCAGTTATCAAAATGGTGGCTGAAATCTCCCATGGCAGTTAAGATGGACGACTCTTGATTGGGAGGTGTTCCAGGTCTGATGAACAGGACTGGGACACCACTGTCATGTTTGTACACCACAAGGAGTTGATCATGAGGTATACTCCACCTCCTTTGCCTTCAAAGGACTTAACAGTTCTATCTTGGGAGTGTATTGTGAACCCATCAATCTGAATCGCTGTGTCTGGAATGGAAGGGGTTAACCAAGATTCCGTGAAACAAAAAAATGCAACTGATCCTTATGTCTCTCTGGTACAGCACTCCAGCTCTGAGATCTTCCATTTTATTTGCCAGAGACTGTCTTCTTGCCAGCAAGATGGTTGGTATTGAGGGTGAAAAGCCACACTTCCTTAGACAAACTTTTAGACCAGTTCGGCATCCTGTCTTCAGCTGTCTTGAAAGTGAACCGTGCCAGTGACCAGAGTCTGTTTGAGTTCCGTCAATTTTAAGTAGTGATAGATTTTTTTAATAGCACTTAAACAAAGTTACTGACTGTACAGACCTTAGATATAGTTGTGGTTCTTAGCTGTAGCAGACTCCAGAAGATGCAAGCCTTGATTGTCAGATTTTTTCTGATACGCCACCTGCCCATCCCAGATACTAATTTAAAGCTTCTCTGAACTGCATCCTACACATTAACAATCTTCCATAAATGGAGAGACCAATAGTATGTCATGGTCTGGATCGGGGTCCCTTTAAATTTAGCTTGTTTATGTTACGATCTGGACCGTTGATTCCCTGTTTTCCCGTGTCCCTCAACTTTGGTGAATAGAGGCAATTAACACTCGGCTGAACCAGTAGTTTAGAGTCTCCGGCTTTCAGCCGTTCGGTGCAGGAGCGTCTGCAAAGTCACCAAAGGTACGGCATGCCGATGTCATCTGGCCGGAGCAAGCCTAGTCTCTGCCGAAGCAAGTGCCAGTAATTCGCCTCTCCTCACCGGAGCAACCCTGTCCAGTTACCTCGCCAAAGCAAGCCTGCAAAGTTTCCTCACCGAGGTGGGTCCGTCAGTTAACCTGTCGGAGGGAATCGAGAACCGCTGTCTACTGTTCCCGGGCCGAGTCGAGAGCTCGCCACTACCCGGAGGCTCCAAGTCAAGTCCTGGCTCCGGGGGCATTCAAGCACTAAGTCAAGTCCTGGCCCTGGCGGCATTCAAGCACCAAGTCAAGTCCTGGTCCTGGTGGCTTTCCAGTTCTGAGTCAAGTCCTGGCCCTGGCCGTCTGTGATTCCTGTCCTACCCCCTTGTCTGAATCCCTTCTCTGCCCCTCTTGCCTCTAGCCCTCGTCTGCAGTCCCCGCCTGCACTTTGGTCTAGTTCCGTCGCCGGAGCTAGATAGGTACTGTCTGGTGTTCATTCATGTTGGTGTTGTTTTGTCTTGTCCTTGCCTCCATGGAGTAAGTCAGGCCGTCTTGCTGTTGCCCCACGGGAGGTCATGCCTTGTCGTGTCTTGTCCTCGCCTCCGTGGAGTAGGTCAGGCCGTCTTGCCGTTGCCCTGCGGAGGGTCATGAGTCCCGGCCCTATGTCTTGTACCCAAGGAGGGGTCCCGGCTCTCTGTTCTGTGTGCGAGTCCCGGCCCTATGTCCTGTACCCAAGGAGGGGTCCTGGCTCTGTTCTATGTGTGAGTCCCGGCCCTATGTCCTGTACCCAAGGAGGAGTCCCACTCTCTGTTCTGTGTGCGAGTCCCGGCCCTATGTCCTGTACCCAAGGAGGGGTCCCGGCTCTCTGTTCTGTGTGCGATTCCTGGCCCTATGTCCTGTACCCAAGGAGGGGTCCCGCTCTCTGTACTGTGTGTGAGTCCCGGCCCTGTGTCCTGTACCCAAGGAGGGGTCCCGGCTTTGTGTTCTGTGTATGTGTCCATGGTTCCATGTACCTGCTCCCCGAGACCGAGGCTCTGTGTTCCCATGTTCCTCCTCTCCCTAGCCCATGTCATGTCCTTGCCTAGTTCTGGGGTCTGAGCCCGAGGCAAGACCCAGGTACTGGGTCCTTGCCTAGTCTTGGGCTCGGAGTCCGTACCCTAGCCTCTTCATGTCTCCTCTGGTTCTGGGAGCCGATTCCGAGTCCAAGCCCAGACCCTTGGTCCCAGCCTAGTCATAGTCCTGAGTCCTTGTCCAGTTCGCTATTTCCTGCTCCTGCCTTGCTCTCCTGGTATCGAACAATAAACTAAATCTAAGTAACCTCACAAGATGTGTCTTGCATTTGGGTCCACCCTTGCTCCCAATGCCCCCGCCACTGTGACATATTATACAGATGTACTTCATATGTGGCTCACAAAAGCCCTATATACTTAAAATATAACCTTCCCATGTTTGTATTCAAAATAGTCAGTTGACTTTCCAAATTACTTGCTCAGATCCCTCTGCACCTAGTAACTCTGAACTATCACTATTTATCAAAGTTTTCTGGCCAAAATTGGAACATTTTCACATTTTACCTCATTACTTCATTTGCCAGCTCTCTGCCTATTCAATTGATCTATCTATAAGCTTCTGAAGACTCCCTTTGTCTTCTTCACATCTTACTTTATTAACCATCTTTGTGTCATCAGCAAATTCAGAGCCATGGCTTCAATACCTTAATCCAACTCATTATATTAATTATAAAAGGTTGAAAGCCCAATGATGCAGCTCTATAAAACTCTGGTTAGGCCACACTTGGAGTATTGTGTCCAGTTCTGGTCACCTCACTATAGGAAGTATGTGGAAGCATTGGAAAGGGTACAGAGGAGATTTACCAGGATGCTGCCTGGTTTAGAGAGTATGGATTGTGATCAGAGATTAAGGGAGCTAGGGCTTTACTCTTTGGAGAGAAGGAGAATGAGAGGAGACATGATAGAGGTATACAAGATATTAAGAGGAATACATAGAGTGGACAGCCAGCACCTCTTCCCCAGGGCACCACTGCTCAATACAAGAGGACATGGCTTTAAGGTAAGGGGTGGGAAGTTCAAGGGGGATATTACAAGAAGGTTTTTTACTCAGAGAGTGATTGGTGCGCGGAATGCACTGCCTGAGTCAGTGGTGGAGGCAGATACACTTGTGAAATTTAAGAGACTACTAGACAGGTATATGGAGGAATTTAAGTGGGGGGTTATATAGGAGGCAGGGTTTAAGGATTGGCACAACATTGTGGGCCGAAGGGCCTATACTGTGCTGTACTATTCTATGTTCTATGTTCTATGATCTTGTTGGTACATCATTCATAACATCTTTCTAATCAGAAAAAAATACATTTATGTTTTTCTCCTTTTTTATTTTTTGGTAGTTAATATTTTGTTCACATCCCCTATTATTACCTCCAGTAATGTGACTTTTTACTTCGTGTAATAACCGTGCAACTAATATCTAATTAAATAAGAAGATGGCAGAGTTTGTCATCGAAACGTCAGTTATGATTGACACGTATACCCGGCTAGAAGCCTGAGAAGAGTTTATTCATCATTTACACTGGAAAAACACTAGATCCTTTTTTATCTAATTAAATACTTGATCAAAATCTGATGCTCTAGTATATTTACAGTTCCCCTTTATGCACAGTACACACCAACTCTTCTAAAAACTCCAATACATTGATCAAAAACTATTCCCCGTTCACAAAATGACAGTGACTTTATTTTCTTAATTCTCCACATGGTAGGTGTTAAGCAAACCAACCAGATGCAGTTCCTTGCTTTCAAACTCACTTTCCGAATAATGGAATTACATTGATAATGATCACTTCTAATACTCTCACCCACCATCTTATTAATCTCTTCAGTTTTTGTTGGTTGCCCATTCTGTGCAGGAGAGTTTTCAAAGTGGGGAAGTCATTGCACTGGGGCAGTTCCTCTCTCTCAACTTCAGAAGTCCGGGTCCAGTGGTACAAATAGGCCATCAGCCAATTATCTTCTCAGATTGTGATTCTTTCTTCACTTGCTTCTGCTTGTCTTCCCCATACCTGACGACTCCTTTCTCTCATAACTTTCCATAAAATCTGATTCCCCCTGAAATCATCTTCCCACCGCCGCATTGTTTGGCACAGTTGCATGAACCAAGTCTTTTGGTCGAAGAACAAAGCTCTGGGTCTTTAGAATGGTAAATATCAGAAACCCTGTGGGGCCCTCCTTTTCAACAAGTATTTTCCCTCATTGAAGTATTTGTATCCCTTCTGCTCCTTTTCCTTTCAAACCTCACTATCCAAGGTGGTAAGGACTTCATTATGTCAATGCAATTAGGATCTGATGAGCTGCTTTAACAGGAAACACTAATGTTGGTTCAAAGTTAATGGAGTGAAGAACAGAAGACTATCCGATACTTGCTGTAGTTCTCTTGTGGGGGGAAATGGACACGAGTGTCAAATCTATATTTCCATAGCTTACACCCCACTGCTGATTGTTGTTATATCCCTACAAAGCACTGCATTCCCCACTCAATCACTAAGCCACTGTCACTTAGCTGCTGGGGTCAGTTCCTCTGATGTGCCAGTAGTTTTTACTAAGGTTTGTCAGGATTTGCAGACTAGGTATTAAATGAAAGGCCTGGAAGTTTGATATTCTCCAGGCCTCAACTTGGAAGCATGTTGCTTGTTCAGCATCATATCAAAGGGTAATCGTATCCTGGAACAAAATTACTTCCTCACCCTCTTTCCTGGATTATAAGCTACTATGCAAAAAAATATTTTGTCTGTACACCATTGCAACTTCCTGATACAGTGATACAAGCCATTGAGATTGCTGTGGTGTTCCAGTTCTGGCCTCTTGCAGGGTGTATGAATTTACTTGCTGCACTATTGGTAGCAATATTTTCAGCTGTCCTGGTCCTTAGTTCAAGAGAAGATTCTCTGCTATTCTTCGGCTCTCTTCTTTCAGTGGTTTCTTTAATTTTGCCTTTACTCTGATATTTTCTTCTGTAACTTGGTGGCCAAATTTTTTTTCAAATTTTTATTACTTTTCTCCTAATTGTATGTTTTATTGTTTTAAAGATGCTAATGAAATGCAATTGTTTGTTGTTACATAATGTACAATTAGTGCACTTCAAAAGTTATTTCTTTATCCCTTTCTTTTTCTTTTCAAATTTGAAATCATTTTATCTTAATTTCAGGTATGAATCACCAGCTGCAATAACAGACAGCCAGCTTGCCTCAAGTCCTTTGCCAGAACCTCTCTGTAACAACCTACAAGGACCTGCCTTACAGGACTTGGCTGCCAATTTTTGTTTCCATTCCTATGAAGGCCCATCATTCTCCTGTTTGGTGCTTCTCCAACAGGTGGCTCATATTGGAAAATTTTCTTTTGCAGAGTGTTAAATATGATCTGCATCTTGCCAGCCATGCTGTTCACCAAACACTACTTCTTTGATTCCACTGCAGGGAAAATGGCAGATGAAGTGAATAGGGATCCCTTCAGATGGTGGCTTATCATGAAAAATATATCTGTAAGATACCAAATATTAGCCATTCTTAAAAAAAATGGCTATCATGTAAAAAATGTTGGCACACACAAAATACTGGAGGAGCTCAGCAGGTCAGGCAGCATCTGTGAAAATGAATAAGCAATCAATGTTTCGGGCTGAGACCTTTCATCAGGACTGAAAAGGAAGGGCGAAGGTGCCAGAATAAAGAGGTGGTGGGAGGGGGAAGGAGGACAAGCTCGAAGGTGTTTGCGGGCTCTGCGACATTTACTCCTCTAAGTGCTGAGCTGAGGCTGAAGCTATGGGCCTGCTCTGGCTGTTCCGGGCTTTGTGACTGTGGATTCACTTTCATTCTGAATGTTATTTCCTTGCTTTTATTGTTTGCACAATTTGTTTTTTCTTTCTCCCTCTCTCTATACATTGGGTGTTTGCAAGTTTTTTTTTCAATGGGTTCTTTGGGGTTTCTTTCTCTTGTGGCTGCCTGTAAGGAGACAAATCTCAAGGTTGTATAATGTATACATACATTGATAATAAATGTACTTTGAACTTTGAAGGTGATATGTGAAGCTAGTGAATGGGAAAGGTAAAGGGGCTGGAGAAGAAGGAATTCGATAAGGGGGAGATTGGATCATGGGAGAAAGGAAAGAAGGGGGTGCATCGGGGGAAGTGTTAGGGAGGTGAGGAGAACAGGTAAGAGGCAAGAGTGGAGAATTGAAGAGGGAAGGGGGAGGGAAAAAGAAAATTAGAGAAAAAAGATTACGAGAAGGAAAAATTGCTGTTCGTGGCAACAGTTTGGAGGCTACCTAGACAGAATATGAGGTATTGCTCCTCCACCCTGAGAGTTGTCTCATCGTGTCAAAAGAGGAGGCCATATACTGATATGTTGGAACGAGAACTAGGATCTAAGTAAAATGGTTGGCCACCAGGAAATTACGTTTTTGGCAGATGGAGTGGAGGTGCTCAACAAAGCGGTCCACCAATTTATGTCAGGGGTCACCAACGTAGAGAAGGCTGCATTGGAAGCATCTTTTCCGCTCGCAGGTGGATGAGCAGATCCTCATATTCCATCCAATATTGTATGGAAGTGAACAATATTGTACTGAAGTTTTTAATGAGTTTTGGGTGTATATATAAAACGATTTACATGCCTAGCTATTACTTGAGATGACCTTCCCTGTGCACTTGTCCAACTTAGAATGGGCAGTCGGGGAAGATTAGTAATAGTAAATTCAACAGCAAATATGTGTGCAGGTGTTCTGACTTCAACCTTATTTGAATAATAACAGACAGTTAATTGTAGCTTTTAATGCTGCCAGGCCATGTAAAAAGATCAGAGTTGTATCGATGTTCTCACATCTTTCTACTCCGGATATTTAGTGCATTTTAAACAACAGAGCCAGTTAGCACAATTCATTGATCTTAGACATATACAGAATATGTGTTATTCTGTTTCTAAAAGTTAAACTACATTGAATTGAATTGACTTTATTTCTTACATCCTTCAACTACATGAAGAGTAAAATCTTTATGTTACAACTCCGTCTAAATGTGCAATGTGCAATCATAGTAATTTATAATAATTTATAATAAATGCAACAGTCAATGCAACATAGAAGTACACTCAAATCAGCGTGAGTTAATCAGTCTGATGGCCTGGTGGAAGAAGCTGTTCTGGACCCTGTTGGTCCTGGCTTTTATGCTGCGGTGCCATTTCCCGGATGGTAACAGCTGGAATAGATTGTGATCAGGGTGACTGGGGTCCCCAATGATCCTTCGAGCCCTTTTTACACACCTGTCTTTGTAAATGTCCTGAATCATGGGTAGTTCACAACTCCAAATGCGCTGGGCTGTCCGCACCACTCTCTGCAGAATCCTGCGATTAAGGGAGGTACAGTTCCCTTACCAGGCAGTGATGCAGCCAGTCAGGATGCTCTCAATTGTGCTCCTGTAGCAAGTTCCTAGGTTCTGGGGGCTGTACCAAACTTCCTCAACCACTTGAAGTGAAAGAGGCACAGTTGTGCCTTTTCCACCACACAGCTGGATTTCTATGACAATCTATTCAATCAGAAATGTATTACAATTTCTTAAATTGTGTAGTTAATGATGATTATTTAATTTAATCTTAAGATTATTTGAATTGATTTTACTAAATAATCTCCATTTATTTTAAAATCCCTATGAACTGGTGTAAAAACATTTTCATCTCAGAGTAAATTTAAACCTGTAAGGAGCTTTTACAGAAGTAATATAATCAACAGTATTTTTCTTATTTTTAGTAATATGTATCTTGCTTTTTGAGGTAAAGACCTGCTGATTTGTAGAACTTAGAAGATAGATCCAAAATGATACAGTGAAAACTTATGTCATTTGTAGCTCTACCCAGGAGAGATTCAACATATGGAAATTATTTCAATCAATGTCATGGACGCAAGAGGACATCAAAAGGAAACAGAAGACGCCAAGGGAGTAGAAGGAGTTCCTGTCATCTTGTCTTGAAGTGAATCTGTTAGTGGGTTGGATTGATTGTTGTGGTGGCAATCTTTTAATTGTAGGACTAAATACTAGTAGTTAACATAGAAACATAGAAAATAGGTGCAGGAGTAGGCCATTTGGCCCTTTGAGCCTGCACTGCCATTCAGTATGATCAAGGCTGATTATCCATCTCAGAACCCTGTACCTGTCTTCTCTTCATACCCTCTGATCCCTTTAGCCACAAGGGCCATATCTAACTCCCTCTTAAATATAGCCATTGAACTGGCCTCAACTGTCTCCTGTGGCAGAGAATTTCACAGATTCACCACTCTCTGTGTGAAGAAGTTTTTCCACATCTCGGTCCTAAAAGGCTTCCCCTTTATCCTTAAACTGTGACCCCTTGTTCTGGACTTCCCCAACATCGGGAACAATCTTCCTACATCTAGCCTGTCCAATCCTTTCAGGATTTTATACGTTTCAATAAGATACCCCCTCAATCTTCTAAATTCCAGCGAGTATAAGCCTAGTCGATCCAGTCTTTCATCATATGAAAGTCCTGCCATCCCAGGAATCAATCTGGTGAATCTTCTTTGTACTCCCTCCATGGCAAGAATGTCTTTCCACAGATTAGGGAACCAAAACTGCGCACAATACTGCAGGTGTGGTCTCACCAAGGCCTTGTACAACTGCAGTAGTACCTCCCTGCTCCTGTACTCGAATCCTCTCGCTATAAATGCCAGCATACCATTCGCCTTTTTCACCGCCTGCTGTACCTGCATGCCCACTTTCAATGACTGGTGTATAATGATACCCAGGTCTCGTTGCACCTCCCCGTTTCCTAATCGGCCACTATTCAGATAATAATCTGTTTTCCTGTTTTTGCCACCAAAGTGGATAACCTCACATTTATCCACATTAAATTGCATCTGCCATGAATTTGCCCACTCACCTAACCTGTCCAAGTCACCCTACATCCTCTTAGCATCCTCCTCACAGCTAACACTGCCACCCAGCTTCGTGTCATCCGCAAACTTGGAGATGCTGCATTTAATTCCCTCATCCAAGTCATTAATATATATTGTAAACCACAGGGATCCCAGCACTGAGCCTTGCGGTCCCCCACTAGTCACTGCCTGCCATTCTGAAAGGGTCCCGTTTATTCCCACTCTTTGCTTCCTGTCTGCCAACCAATTCTCTATCCACATCAATACCATGCCCCCAATACTGTGTGCTTTAAGTTTGCACACTAATCTCCCCTGTGGGACCTTGTCAAAAGCCTTTTGAAAATCCAAGTATACCACATCCACTGGTTCTCCTCTATCCACTCTACTAGTTACATCCTCAAAAAATTCTATGAGATTCGTCAGACATGATTTTCCTTTCACAAATCCATGCTGACTTTGTCCGATGATTTCACCGCTTTCCAAATGTGCTGTTATCGCATCTTTGATAACTGACTCTAGCATTTTCCCCACCACTGAGGTTAGGCTAACCGGTCTATAATTCCCTGGTTTCTCTCTCCCTCCTTTTTTAAAAAGCGGGGTTACATTAGCCACCCTCCAATCCTCAGGAACTAGTCCAGAATCTAAAGAGTTTTGAAAAATTATCACTAATGCATCCACTATTTCTTGGGCTACTTCCTTAAGCACTCTGGGATGCAGACCATCTGGCCCTGGGGATTTATCTGCCTTTAATGTCTTCAATTTATCTAACACCACTTCCCTACTAACATGTATTTCCCTCGGTTCCTCCATCTCACTAGATGTTCAGTCCCCCACTATTTCTGCAAGATTATTTATGTCCTCCTTAGTGAAGACAGAAACAAAGTAGTTATTCAATTGGTCTGCCATGTCCTTGTTCCCCATGATCAATTCACCTGTTTCTGACTGTAAGGGACCTACATTGTCTTAACCAATCTTTTTCTTTTCACATATCTATAAAAGCTTTTACAGTCAGTTTTTATGTTCCCTGCCAGCTTTCTCTCAATCTTTTTTTCCTTTTCCTAATTAAGCCCTTTGTCCTCCTCTGCTGGACTCTGAATTTCTCCCAGTCCTCAGGTGAGCTGCTTTTTCTGGCTAATTTGTATGTTTCTTCTTTGGAATTGATACTATCCCTAATTTCCCTTGTCAGCCACAGGTGCACTACCTTCCCTGGTTTATTCTTTTGCCAAACTGGGATGAACAATTGTTGTAGTTCATCCATGTGATCTTTAAATGCTTGCCATTGCATATCCACTGTCAACCCTTTAAGCATCAATTGCCAGTCTATCTTAGCTAATTCACGTCTCATACCTTCAACGTTACCCTTCTTTATGTTCAGAACCTTTGTTTCTGAATTAACTATGTCACTCTCCATCTTAATGAAGAATTCCACCATATTATCACTCTTACCCAAGGGGCCTCTCATGACAAGATTGCTAATTAACCCTTCCTCATTGCTCAATACCCAGTCTAGAATGGCCTGCTCTCTAGTTGGTTCCTCGACAAGTTGGTTCAGAAAACCATCCCGCATACATTTCAAGAAACCCTCTTCCTCAGCATCCTTACCAATTTGTTTCACCCAATCTATATGTAGATTGAAGTCACCCATTATAACTGCTGTTCCTTTATTGCACACATTTCTAATTTCCTGTTTAATGCCATCCCCAACCTCACTACTGCTGTTAGGTGGCCTGTACACAACTCCCACCAGCGTTTTCTGCCCATTAGTGTTATGCAGCCCTACCCATATCGATTCCAAATCCTCCTGGCTAATGTCCTTCCTTTCTACTGCATTAATCTCCTCTCTAACCAGCAATGCTACCCCACCTCCTTTTCTTTCATGTCTATCCCTCCTGATTATTGAATATCCCTGAATGTTGAGCTCCCATCCTTGGTCACCCTGGAGCCATGTCTCTATGATCCCAACTATATCATATTCATTAATAATAATCTGCACTTTTAATTCATCCACCTTGTTACGAATGCTCCTTGCATTGACACACAAAGCCTTCAGGCTTGCTTTTACAACACTCTTAGCCCTTATACAATTATGTTGAAAAGTGGCCCTTTTTGATTTTTGCCCTGGATTTGCTGGCCTGCCACTTTTACTTTTCACCTTACTACTTTTTGCTTCTACTCTCATTTTACACCCCTCTGTCTCTCTGCACTTGTTCCCATCCCCCTGCCACATTAGTTTAAATCCTCCTGAACAACAGTAGCAAACGCTCCCCCTAGGACGTCGGTTCCAGTCCAGCCCAGGTGCAGACCGTCCTGTTTGTACCGGTCCCACCTCCTCCAGAACTGGTTCCAATGCCCCAGAAATTTGAATCCCTCCCCCTTGCACCATTTTTCAAGCCACATATTCATCTGATATATCCTCCTATTTCTACTCTGACTAGCACGTGGTATTGGTAGTAATCCAGAGATTATTACCTTTGTGGTCCTACTTTTTAGTTTATCTCCTAACTCCCTAAATTCACCTTGTAGGACCTCATCCCATTTTTTTTTCTATATCGTTGGTACCTATGTGCACCACGACCACTGGCTGTTCACCCTCCCACTCCTGAATGTCCTGCAGCCGCTGACAGACATCCTTGACCCTTGCACCAGGGAGGCAACATACCCTCCTGGAGTCTCGTTTGCGGCCGCAGAAACACCTATCTATTCCCCTTACAATCGAATCCCCTATCACTATAGCTCTCCCACTCCTTTTCCTTCCCTCCTGTGCCGCAGAGCCACCCATGCTGCCATGAACTCGGCTGCTGCTGCCTTCCCCTGATGAGACATCTCCCCCAACAGTATCCAAAACAGTATATCTGTTTAGGAGGGAGATGACCTCAGGGGACTTCTGCACTACCTGCCTACTGCTACGCTGTTTAGTGGCCACCCATTCCCTTTCTGCCTGTGTAGCCTTTACCTGCGGTGTGGCCAACTCACTGAACATGCTATTCACGACTTTCTCAGCATCGCGGATGCTCCAGTATGAATCCAGTCACAGCTCCAGCTGCTCAATGCGGTCTGCCAGAAGCTGCAGCTAGACACATTTCCTGCACACATAGTCGTCAGGGACACTGCAAGTATCCCTGATTTCCCACATGGTGCAGGATGAACAAACCACAGGGCCGATCTCAGCTGTCATGACCTACCCAATACGCTACAGCCTCGCCGCCTTCCTTGCTTCAAATAAAATACCGCTGCAGACTGTTCTCCTTTTAAAGGAACTTACCCGGCCTTACCTCACTTGGAGTGAAGCTTGTCCTCAGCCTCTGCTCGCCGAAGCCTCTCAAGACAAAGCCTTCCTACTTTGTCTCCCTCTACTCTGTCGCCCGCTCCGTCAAACTGCTCTCTTTTAAATACTCCCGCTGCCTCACGGACTGATTTACATGCGCTTGCGCAGTCCTGTCCCGATCACCGCCGAGAAAAGAGCTTTGGAGGAAAGAGCTGCTTGTCCTTTCATGTCACGTTGCTAAGTATTTAGGTGCTATTTTATTGACTTTGTGCCGATTGTTCTGTTCTGAGTAGGAATGCAGGAAATGTGATGATTCCAATTGGCTGAACAGGTACAACAAGGTTTGGACCACTGATTTTTCTTGGGTTTTTATGCACATTCAAGCTTTGTTTTAAAAATTTTCTGGCCTAATGTGTTCTGCACAACAGCTAGCTTTGAATTATTTTTCATTTGTCATATTTCTGGAAGCGGGTGGGATTACATTAATTTAAAGATGAATGATGAAGCAGTGGAATAATAATTTGAATCACAGGTTTTGGTCCGTAACAATACCTTGAAATGATTTAAATCACAACTGAGGCAAATAATCACATTTACAGAAATAAGGTGATTGACAGATGAATTTGGTGGATGACTTAAAGAAAAATATCATTATAACAAGATTTAGAATCCACTCTCTGAAAGGTCAGTGGAGAAAGAAAGTTTCAAAGCATTTAGAAAGCATTTGAGCGTGCATTAGAAGTGCAAACTTGCTGCAAAGTGGGATTAGTTTGAAAAATTTTTCTTTGGTCTGCAAGGATAGGACAGACAAATGACATCCTTCTGTGGAATAACTCTCTTTGAACTTGTTTTTATGATTTTGAGGTCATCCACAGTACTTCTCAGGTTGGATGTTTACAATATAATTTCAATCTACATTCAATTTATTTTCCTCCCATTTACAGTTATGTTACTTCTGTCTTAATGGTTACAAAATGAAAAGTTAGCATAATCTGTCTATAAGCCCTCAATTTAAATGGATCAGAGTCTATTTATTTCAAGCAGCTAAATTGGCAAAATGGAGATAGGTAATGCTGCCAACAATGAAAAGGTTAGTTAGGTGAGCTCCATAAATGGCCATTTACTTTCTAGATAACCTATGCTTTGGCCAATAGTAATAACTTCATGAGATCTGAAGGAATGTGTTGTTCTATGATCCAGAAATGCTGAATGAAGTTCAATCGTGATTAAGACATTCAATCATTGTGGCATTTTCTGTTTTAGTTTTAGAGTTACAGCTTTTCATCAAACAAGAGTTATTTCCCCTTCCTCGTGTTTGTTAAGAAAAAATAATGAAGTTTCAACTTTTTTCAAATGCAAGTTGTTCTTTATGACATAATTTGTCACACTTCTTAGAATATCATTAACTCAATTTGCTTCTTTGTTATAAGTAAGACATCTGTCAATTCCCTAGTCTGATTTTGGAACTGAAATATTTTCTTCAGATGCAACAAACAGATTCTGTTTAATTTCTGTGTACCTAGTTTTCGTAGCAATAACATTTTTTATATCTTCATGAACAGAAAATATTTCAGTAAATTCAATTAGTTTATTTGTGTTGTCATATAGAAAACAAAATGGTAAAATAATCAATTTTGAAGTTTAACTAATTTAAACAGAAGTCCATATTTTGGGAAATGTATTTGAATTTAATTTTAATAAGCTTAGATTTAAATATTTTCCAGTTTAGCTAATTCTTATCAGGAAATAAAGCCACAGGTTAGCTGCAGATGACTGGGATATTCTTGAACACGGCGTACAATTTTCTTTCAATGTGTATCTACATTGGTACAATTTTCACTTTGTAGTCTTACACACTGAAGTAACAAATTGATGCATAATAATTTACGAGAGCTAGATGTTGTGTAACCAGCAATTTGTAGGTTAATTACTAGATTGGTTCATTATTTTTATGATGCCAATGTTTTGCTTAGTTGCTTTCAATCAAGTGATCCACTCCATTTGATAGTGGAAAAGAATGCCACTTTTTTTGTAGCCACTTCAAATGTATGTAGTTTAGGATGACTTCGGTTTTCCTATTTCATACTTTTTGATGACTTTTATTTATTGTTGTAGTTAAACGCTAATTCAGTGAGTGGTGATAGAAGATTATCCCAATAAATTTTGGAGGAGCAATAAAGCGGTATTCACTGTAAATCTGCTAGTAGCTATTCAGAGCATTTGTTCTGATGTTTTGTCAGGTGCAAGTGCCTCATGGTAGGGTCAACGCTGTATAACCACACTATTCAAGCACTAGCTCAAGGAAATCTGCTATATCCATAATGTTTTGGTTGTTTTATCCAACAATATTATAAAGATTCTATTATGCAGAAGATTTATAGTTCATTCATGATTGTAACTTTCATTTTTTGTCAGCAAAATTTTATTTTTTTCTAAAGTCTAAAAGGAATTTAAATTAGTTAATAATTTGTTAAAATAATTTTTTTCAGCACAATGCTTGCTGCTAGTAATTTCATTTCCTAAGTTAAGGTCAAGTATAGGCCCATCACTACTGGAGCCAGAAATAAAATCCTGGACGCACTTAACAAATTGTGTATTTCTGAGCTCCTTGCACAATGCTTGCCCCAGCTCATCACTGATATTCTAGGAAGGGTCCTTGTTAATCTATGAACAGTCCCAGAAATAATGAAAGTAATTCAATATCATCATATCACCCTGGTTGCTGGGTAGTGTGTAGAATAGAATAGAATCCACAGGTTACCAACTGTTTTCACTGAGCAGTATAATAAGCTGAAGTGAGAGTGGTCTGTTCTTGTGTTCATCTTATCCTGGAGTTTCTGAGTATTTATGGGCTCTCCTTTATAAGGTAAGATAGAACTTACAAGTGTAGAGGTCGTGAGAAACTTAAGCCAATCAACCTTAACCAATAAAGACTTCTTTACGGGTATGTTTTAGGAAGAAGTCTCTGAAGAGTATACCGAGTAATTAAGAGCATAATTTTTCATTTAGCTGACCATATTTCTGGCAATATTCTGGTCTCAAGCTCTGTTTTGGAAAATGGCAGTGCCTTTGTTTGCAAACTCTATGGGTAGGAACATCATATTTAACAGACTACAGGATGGACATCTATTGTAAAGTAATATTGCTGGAAACTGGAACAAGGTTTTAGTGGGTCAAAGCACTGGATGGCAGTTGCACCCTGCTAAACTCTAGTGGCACAGTTGCCTAATAGTGTTCTTATGTAGGATGTATGATAGGTACTACTAGTTACAATAGTCGGGAGCGTTTAAGTATGTGACTGCAGCTGGGGCTGGTAATCTGGGCCAGTTGTGTAGAAGTGGGCAACCAGGAGTAGGAATTAGAGACTGGTGGTAAGCAGTGGGCCTGGATTCCTGTGCCTAGGTCCTCATGAATGCATGTGTGCATGTATGTACCTACCTATGTATGCATCCACCAATGCATAGACATTAATATCCCAGTAGTCTGCAGTTGTCTATGTGCCTTTTGCTGCCAGACCAAGATTTTGTTGTTTTAAGGCTACCCCTTCATGAAAGAAGCCATGCACAAAACACTTCCACCATGGGCCTGCACAGAATTCTGGTACCATAGCTCATGAGTTCTGATGCCTAGATATTAACGTTGCAGATATGAGTAAAATAGCACTGGTAGGAAAAAAAAGCAATTTCAAGAACAAGCAGTGACTAAACTTTATTCTGGAGGGTAATATTGTCTTAGTGCAGTGAACATTACCATCAAGAATAAGCTAATCCTTTGTCTAAAACAAGCGAAAATCTGTTCATTGCTGGAAATCCAAGCAACACACACAAAACGCTGGAGGAACTCAGCAGGCCAGGCAGCATCTATAAAAAAAAGAACAGTCAACTTTTTGGGCCGAAACCCTTCATCAGGACTATCTTTAAGTCGGACGAAAAGCAGAATTAGTGAATGCCTTATGATCCTTCGTCTCACCAAAATAATTATTGAAAAGCTTCTTCCCAATTTGCAGGGAGGGATGCGATTCACTTTGAAGCAGAGTGGCACAGTTGCTCCAGAAGAAATGCAGAAAGCAGCACCAACCGTTATACATAGATATTCTTGACCCCTTACTGAAGGCTTTTGCACATCAACCATGAGAGAACACATGTCTCCACAAATTCCGCTGTTCATAAATAATGTCTCCATCTTTTGTTTTTTTCTTGGTGAAATTAAGTCATGATTCTAACCACCAAATTTATAGCAGTGTCATCCTTAGTGAAGAGCAGTATCTGACAGTTCTGATGAAGGGTCTCAAGCTGATATGTTGATTATTCATTTCCCTGACCTTCTGTGTTCCTCCAGCATTTTCTGTATTCCAGATTTCCAGCATCCGCAGTCTCAGGCAAGGCTGCATTATTGCCCCAAGTTTGTCCTGTTACCTTTTTTGTTGCAATGCTGCATCTCAACTTCAACAAACTTCCGACAAAAACAAATAGTCCAAACAAATGCCAAACTGTACAACCTAGGTACAAGTCAACAGCTCTAGAGCCAAGGACACACAAACCACAGCAATCAAGTGGCCCCTTGCAGGCGGTGCTTGTATTTGCATGGTTTGGAGTCCAGCCATCTTTTAGAGGCTGGAATCCAAGACATCATTCATTTGTTCATTGATGCAAATGAGAAAGCAGCCTTGTATCTGCCTCTGCTGTACTTCACTGATCTCCAACAGCAGGTAAAGATTTTGAAAGGTAAGACCAATACTTATATCATGATAGCAGCCTCTTAATAAAGGTAGGCGTTACTGAGGAAATTCAACATCATCTTCCTTGCAGTAGCAAAGCCTTTGGTTGATTTGAGGAAAAGGATTTTTGAAGATTAAGACCCCAAACCCAGTGTTAATTGCACATTTTACCAGCTATAAATGATTTCTATTCTCCAATACTTGTTTTTTTTACAGCAGGGTACTGAGGAGTGTTGTAGAAAAAGTGATCTGGGAATACAGATCCATAATTCTTGAAAGTTGTGTCACAAGTAGATAAGGTTTTAAAGAGAGCTTTTGGCACATTGGCCTTCATAAGGCAGAGTACTGAGTACAGGAGTTGGGATGTTATGTTGAAGTTCTACAGAACATTGATGAGGCCAAATTTGGAGAATTATATGCAGCTCTGGCCACCCAACTACAGTGAAGATATCAATAAGATTGAAAGAGTGCAGAGAAAATTTACAAGGACATTGCCAGGACTTGAGGACCTTAATTATAGGGAAAGGTTGAATAGGTTAGGACTCTTTTTCCCTGGAGTATAGGAAAATGAGGGGTGAGTTGATGAGGGGTATAGAAAGGATAAATGTAAGCAGGATTTTTCCGCTGAGTTTGGGTGAGGCTTAAGTAGGGGTCATAAATTAAGGGTGAAAAGTAAACTATTTAAGAATGAGGAACTGAGGGAGGGAGCTTCTTCACTCAGAGGATGGTGAGAGTGTGAGTGAGCTACCAGCGGAAGTGGCAGATTGCAACATTTAAGAACAGTTTGGATAACTACATGGATGGGAGAGGTTGTGGAACAGGTTGACGGGACCAGGCAGAATAACAGTGCCATGCATGAGATGGGCTGATGGGTCTGTTTCTATATTGTAGTGCTCTATAACCCTGACTCCTTGAAGAAATGTAAAACGCCCACCAATTCCTGGGAATTTCCGACCATGATTGCTCAAAATAGCATTTGGGCTATTACTGGGAATCTTGAGTCCATGCTTTGGAACCTCACAGGAACCTTATGTAAGCAGCAGAAACTGTATACCACCTCACAAGTTATCACAAGGCTCATCAGATTCCCCCTCCCCTTTTCTTTCCCACCAATACCAGATCATTAGAGAAGATTGCTCAAAAAGGAGTTGGATTTTTATTTTGGGGGGTGGTGACTAGAGGGATCAAATGCAAGTTAAAGCTGGATCAGGAACTCAGGAACTGTATCTAGATAATCTGTCATGGTAATATTGAATGAGAAAACAAGCTCAGAGGGTTGAATACCCCTCTCCTGTTTCTTCTTTCCATGCTTCTACATTTTTGTCTTCATTTTAAAATTATTACAAATGAATTATATAATTAGAAGACAAGATACATCAGAACCGAAACTCATCTCATGGTGCATTTAATTAATAAATTATGCAATCCTATGTGGATATTTAATCTTACTCTGCTGTGCTTCAGGAATTCAATCATAACAGTTAAATGTGTTCCATTGATTGTACTTTGTCCAATTTTACACCCTTGACATTAAGAGTTTATTTATTATGGAGAAAAATGTCAACAATTAATTTGCCTGAATTTCAGCCATAGGTCTGGCAGAAATCCTCCAGAATTAGTATCAGTGAACTACTCCCACTGACCTGGACTCACTTTCAAGGACTGTTCGTTTCATGTACCATTGTTTATTTATATATTTATTACTGTAATTCATTTTTTCTCTCTTTTGTATTTGCAGAGTTTGTTTTTGGCACATCCTGTCAGGTGTGGCCCTTCATTGATTCTATTTTCTTATTTGTATTTACTGTGATTACCTGCATGAAATCTCAGGGTTGTATATGGTAAGATCTGTACTTTGATAATAAATTTACTTTGAACTTTGATTATTAACATTCCCTTCTCTGAGTTGAGCTAATCTTCCATCAATATTACGGTTGTTGTAGGGAAATTAATTCAAGCATTTATCTGCTTTAGGCTGCTAAAAGCAAATCAAGATTGTTCAAGGAATATAGTTGCTGAGATCTTACCAGATGGGAAATCATTTACTCAGCACTTTTACCTCTAAGGAAGTAATGACAAATTTCCTGAAAGGATGAAGTTTCAATTTTGTTTTGGTTTAGAACATTATATTATGAGAGCATATAAGAGAGATTAGGAGTTAAACAACACACATCAAAGTTGCTGGTGAACACAGCAGGCCAGGCAGCATCTCTAGGAAGAGGTACAGTCGACGTTTCGGGCCGAGACCCTTCGTCAGGACTAACTGAAGGAAGAGTTAGTAAGAGATTTGAAAGTGGGAGGGGGAGGGGGAGATCCGAAATGATAGGAGAAGACAGTGGGGGGAGGGATGGAGCCAAGAGCTGGACAGGTGATTGGCAAAAGGGATATGAGAGGATCATGGGACAGGAGGCCCAGGGAGAAGGAAAAGGGGGAGGGGGGAGAAACCCCGAGGATGGACAAGGGGTATAGTCAGAAGGACAGAGGGAGAAAAAGGATAGAGAGAGAAAGAATGTGTGTATATAACTAAATAACGGATGGGGTACGAGGGGGAGGTGGGGCATTAGTGGAAGTTAGAGAAGTCAATGTTCATGCCATCAGGTTGGAGGCTAAACAGATGAAATATAAAGTGTTGTTCCTCTAACCTGAGTGTGGCTTCATCTTTACAGTAAAGGAGGCCATGGATAGACATATCAAAATGGGAATGGGATGTGGAATTAAAATGTGTGGCCACTGGGAGATCCTGCTTTCTCTGGCGGACAGAGCGTAGGTGTTCAGCAAAATGATCTCCCAGTCTTCTGACCATTCGTTATTTATTTATATACACACATTCTTTCTCTCTCTCTCTCCTTTTTCTCCCTCTGTCCTTCTGACTATACCCCTTGCCCATTCTCTGGGTTTTTCCCCCCTCCCTATTTTCCTTCTCCCTGGGCCCCCTGTCCCATGATCCTCTCATATCCCTTTTGCCAACCACCTATCCAGCTCTTAGCTCCATCCCTCCCCCTCGTGTCTTCTCCTATCATTTTGGATCTCCCCCTCCCCCTCCCACTTTCAAATCTCTTACTAGCACTTCCTTCAGTTAGTCCTGACGAAGGGTCTCGGCCTGAAACGTCGACTGCACCTCTTCCTAGAGATGCTGCCTGGCCTGCTGCATTCACCAGCAACTTTGATGTGTGTTGCTTGAATTTCCAGCATCTGCAGAATTCCTCATGTTTGCGAGATTTGGAGTTAGATTAGATTAGATTAGATTCAACTTTATTGTCATTGTGATGACTACAGATATAAAGCCAATGAAATGCAGTTAGCATCTGACCAGAAATGCAAAGAATAGTGTTATTTACAAAATAACTGTGAATAAAAAGTAAGTGCTACAGCACACAAATATAAAAGTACTGAGACCGTACAATATGGGTGCAATACTGCTTAGCGCTGTGATGTGAGGTTCAGCGGGGTCACAACTTCAGGGAAGAAGCTCTTCCTGTGCCTGCTGGTGCAGGAGCGGAGGCTCCTGTAGCGCCTACCGGATGGGAGGAGAGTAAAAAGTCCATGGTTAGCGTGAGATGCATCCTTGATAATGCTTTTCACCCTGCTCAGGCAGCGTTTATGGTAGATGTTCTCAATGGTGGGCAATTGGGTGCCAATAATCCGCTGGGCAGTTTTCACCACCCGCTGGAGTGCTTTGCGGTCTGATACGGGACAATTGCCATACCACATTGAGATTCAGTTGGCGAGTATGTTCTCAATGGTACAGCGGTAAAAGTCCGTCAGTATCCTGGGACAGAAGTGAGCTTTCTTGATGCTCCGCGGGAAATAAAGGCACTGTTGCACCTTTTTGATCAGTATGGAGGAGTTCAGGGACCAGGTGAGATCCTCAGAAATGTGCACACAAAGGAATTTGAAGCTTGATACACGCTCCACTACAGCTCCGTTGATATAGATGGGGACATGAGTGTGGCTCCTAGCATGCCTGAAGTCCACAATGATCTCCCAATACCCAATATATAAAAAAAAGTCTGAGCTCATAGTAACAAATTCTATTTACATTACTCTGGACAAAGAACGGTAAAATGGAACAATTTGAATTGACCTTTGACTTGGAGACTGCATGGTCTATTTCAGTGCTGTTACATCCGTTTTGTTACATCAGAACGGAAACATTTTGACTGTAAATCAAATTTAATGTATAGAATATCTTGGGGAAGTCCACCTAAATTTTAATTGCAGATGGAATAATAAATCTTCTGATATCACATTTAAGCTTAGAAATGGCTTCAAGCATATAATGATGTTTTGTGCCATAAAGAGGTAATCAGCTTCCTACTGTGCTACCTATACTACTAATGGGTGTTTCTTGTTTTGTGTTTGGATAAACAGGCTTAGATCATTGATGTAAGTACAGTTCAAAAAGCTTCAAAGTAAATTTATTATCAAAGTACATATATATCACCGCATACAACCCTGAGATTCATTTTCTTGTGAGCATACTCAATAAATCCATGATAGAATCAATGAAAGACCGCACCGTGTTCAACCAATGTGCATCATACAACAAACTGCAAATACAAAAAGAAAGAAAAAAATAATAATAATGAATAAGTATTGAGAACATGAGATGAAGAATCCTTGAAAGTGAGTTCATAGGTTGTGGGAACATTTCGATAATGGGGCAAATGATCTCGAGTGAAGTTTCCCCTTTGGTTCAAGAGCCAAAGAGAAGAGGGGTGATAACTGTTCCTGAACCTAGTGGTATGAGTCCTGAGGCTCCTATGCCTTCCTGATCACTGCAGCAAGAGCAGAGCATGTCCTGGATTGTCTGGTCCCTGATGATGGATGTTGCTTTCCTGCGACAATGCTTCATGTAGATGTGCTCAATTGTGGGGAGGGCTTTACCTGTTATGGGCAGGGCCGTATCCACTACTTTTTGTAGGATTTTCTGTTCAAGGGCATTGGTATTTCCATACCAGACTGTGATGCAGCCAGTCGATATACTGTCCACCACACATTTATTAGATGTTGTGTCAAAAATTCGCCAACTGCTAAGGAAGTAGAGGCCCTGCCATGCTTTCTTTGTAATTGAGCTGACATACTGGGCCGAGGGCAGGTCCTCTGAAATGGTAACACTGAAGAATTTAAAGTTGCTGACCCTCTCCACCTCTGATCCTCCGAGGAAGGCAGACTGGCTGATGGACCGCTGGTGTCCTCCTCCCGAAGTTAATGATCAGCATCTTTGATTTGCTGAGACTGAATGAGACTTTATTATTGTTGTGACATCATTCAGCTGTTCCTAGCCTCTAGGTCACAAATGGTAATGCAGGTAGAGCAGGGGGCTAGGCACACAGCCTTGTGGTGCATCTGTGCTGCTGGAGGTAGTTGCTAATCCGAACTGACTGACGTCTGCAAGTAGGTGGAGTAATGAAAAGGGTAAGACTTATATGAGACACAAAACTTGAAAACAGTTTTGATGACTTCGGTCACAGCCTCCCTGCTGAGTTTTGTTTCATTATTTATCCCTTCCAATCTCTCTCACTTAACTGTGGAAGGAACGCACTCAAAGAGAAACAAATGTTGTCAGGTGGGTTACCAGCTTTACAAACCTTCTAATTTTAATTTCCACTGAGCTCAATAGAATCTAAATTCAGGTGGAGTGTAAAATGTTCAGATGGAATGTAAATTTTTGTGTTAGCCTACCCATTGGTAGGTCAGACCCCAATTCTTATCATATTTTGCCATGTTTAATTGCTATGTTTAATTTCAACTGCCTTCCCATTCAATTGTTTTCTAATTCTTCACTTCGTCCTGTGTGAATAGTTCTCTCTGGCAATACATCTGCAAATCACCTCCTTCGATTTCTATTTACTGCTTTCTCTTTCCCTTTCATATGTTGCATTAGAGATCAGTCTTTCTGTCACTATATTCATGTTCTTTGAATTATTGGAATTGGTTTATTAATGTCATATGCACTGAGATATAGTTAAAAATTGGTTTTGCACACTGTTCATACAAATCAAATCATCACACAGTGTATTGAGGTAGAACAAGATTAAAAAGAAGGCAATGCAGAACAAACTAACAGCTACAGAGAAAGTACAATACAGGTAAAGACTAAGGTACAGGATCACAACAAGGTAGATGTGAGGTTTAGATTTCATTTTATCTTGCTAGGGAGCCATTTTCACCATCTTATAACACCTGTCCTCGAGCCTGGTGCTTTTCAGCTTTTGTATTTTCTGTTTGATGGGAGAGGGGTGGGTAAGGTGTTTGATTATTAGATTAGATTAGATTATGTTAGCTGATCTATTTAGATGGTGGGAAGTATAGACAGATTAAATTATCATTTATTGCATTATTTTCCCATGTATTTTTATGCTTTCAAATGCCCCTTTAAACACCCTTTTGATAGTTCCTTGAATCTCCTTGCCATTTTGACACTCTTCTACATCTATATGATGCCCTCATTTCCATATAGTAATTCTTATAAAGCATTTTAGGATATTCTCATTGTTAATATGATGCTACCCCAAGATTTCACAGTAATTATAGTGTTCCCTGTTTGAGTTACCTTGTTCACTGATTAACGCACTAACTTTAAATTTCCCAATTTCTTTAAGTTCCTAGAAACCATAGAGACCATAGAAACTACAGCACAGAAACAGGCCTTTTGGCCCTTCTTGGCTGTGCCGAACCATTTTCTGCCTAGTCCCACTGACCTGCACACAGACCATATCCCTCCATACACCTCCCATCCATGTATCTGTCCAATTTATTCTTAAATGTAAAAAAAGAACCCGCATTTACCACCTCATCTGGCAGCTCATTCCATACTCCCACCACTCTCTGTGTGAAGAAGCCCCCACTAATGTTCCCTTTAAACTTTTCCCCCCTCACCCTTAACCCATGTTCTCTGTTTTTCTTTCTCCCTTGCCTCAGTGGAAAAAGCCTGCTTGCATGCACTCTATCTATACCCATCATAATTTTATATACCTCTATCAAATCTCCCCTCATTCTTCTACGCTCCAGGGAATAAAGTCCTAACTTATTCAACCTTTCTCTGTAACTGAGTTTCTCAAGTCCCGGCAACATCCTTGTAAACCTTCTCTGCACTCTTTCAACCTTATTTATATCCTTCCTGTAATTTGGTGACCAAAACTAAACACAATACTCCAGATTCGGCCTCACCAATGCCTTATACAACCTCATCATAACATTCCAGCTCTTATACTCAATACTTTGATTAATAAAGGACAATGTACCAAAAGCTCTCTTTACGACCCTATCTACATGTGACACTACTTTTAGGGAATTTTGTATCTGTATTCCCAGATCCCTCTGTTCCACTGCACTCCTCAGTGCCTTACCATTAACCTTGTATGTTCTACCTTGGTTTGTCCTTCTAACGTGTAATACCTCACACTTGTCTGTATTAAACTCCATCTGCCATTTTTCAGCCCATTTTTCCAGCTGGTCCAAGTCCCTCTGCAGGCTCTGAAAACCTTCCTCACTGTCTACTACACCTCCAATCTTTGTATCATCAGCAAATTTGCTGATCCAATTTACCACATTATCATCCAGATCATTGATATAGATGACAAATAACAACGGACCCAGCACTGATCCCTGTGGCAAACCACTAGTCACAGGCCTCCACTCAGAGAAGCAATCCTCTACTACCACTCTTTGGCTTCTTCCATTGAACCAATGTCTAATCCAATTTACCACCTCTCCATGTATACCTAGCAACTGAATTTTCCTAACTAACCTCCCATGCGGGTCCTTGTCAAAGGTCTTACTGAAGTCCATGTAGACAATATCCACTGCCTTCCCTTCATCCACTGTCCTGGTAACCTCCTCGAAAAACTCCAATAGATTGGTCAAACATGACCTACCATGCCCAAAGCCATGTTGACTCTCCCTAATAAGTCCCTGTCTATCCAAATGCTTGTAGATTCTGTCTCTTAGTACTCCCTCCAATAACTTACCTACTACCGATGTTAAACTTACTGGCCTATAATTTCCCGGATTACTTTTCGATCCTTTTTTAAACAACGGAACAACTTGAGCCACTCTCCAATCCTCCGGCACCTCACCTGTAGACAGCGACATTTTGAATATTTCTTCCAGGGCCCCTGCAATTTCAACACTAGTCTCCTTCAGTGTCCGAGGGAACACCCTGTCAGGTCCCGGGGATTTATCCACTTTAATTTTCCTCAAGACAGCAAGGACCTCCTCCTTTTCGATCTGTACAGTTTCCATGATCTCACTATTTGTTTCCCTTAATTCCATAGACTTCATGCCAGTTTCCTTAGTAAATACAGACGCAAAAAACCTATTTAAGATCTCTCCCATTTCCTTTGGTTCTGCACATAGCTGACCACTCTGATCTTCAAGAGGACCAATTTTATCCCTTACAATCCTTTTGCTCTTAATATACCTGTAAAAGCTCTTTGGATTATCCTTCACTTCGACTGCCAAGGCAACCTCATGTCTTCTTTTAGCCCTCCTGATTTCTTTCTGAAGTATTTTCTTGCACTTCTTATACTCCTCAAGCACCTTATTTACTCCCTGCTTCCTATGCATGTCATACAACTCCCTCTTCTTCTTTACCAGAGTTGCAATATCCCTTGAGAACCAAGGTTCCTTATTCCTATTCACTTTGCCTTTAATCCTGACAGGAACATACAAATTCTGCACTCTCAAAATTTCTCCTTTGAAGGCTTCCCACCTACCGATGACATCCTTGCCAGAGAACAACCTGTTCCAATCCACGCTTTTTAGATCCTTTCTCATTTCTTCAAATTTGGCCTTCTTCCAGTTAAGAACCTCAACCCTAGGACCAGATCTATCCTTGTCCATGATCAAGTTGAAACTAATGGTGTCATGATCACTGGAACCAAAGTGCTCCCCTACACAGACTTCTGTCACTTGTCCTAACTCATTTCCTAACAGGAGATCCAAAATTGCATCCCCTCTAGTTGGTCCCTCTATATATTGATTTAGAAAACTCTCCTGAACACATTTTACAAACTCTAAACCATGTAGACCCCTAACAGTATGGGAGTCCCAATCAATATATGGAAAATTAAAATCCCCTACCACCACAAGTTTATGTTTCCTGCAGTTGCCTGCTATCTCTCTGCAGATTTGCTCTTCCAATTCTCGTTGACTATTGGGTGGTCTGTAATACAATCCCACTAATGTGGCCATACCTTTCCTGTTTCTCAGCTCCACCCATAAGGACTCAGTAGACAAGCCCTCTAATCTGTCCTGCCTGAGCACTGCTGTAATATTTTCCCTAACAAGCAATGCTACTCCCCCACCTTTCATTCCTCTGCCTCGATCACATCTGAAACATCGGAACCCTGGAATATTAAGCTGCCAGTCCTGCCCCTCCTGTAGCCAAGTTTCACTAATTCCTATAACGTCATAACTCCACGTGTCAATCTATGCCCTCAACTCAACCGCCTTCCCCGCAATACTCCTAGCATTGAAATATATACACCTCAGAAGATTTTTACCACCACTCAAAACCTTTGTATTTGCGGCTTTGCTTGATCTTTTAACATCATTTATTTTCACCCCAGCCACACTGTCAGCTCTGGCACTCTGGTTCCCATCCCCCTGCAAATCTAGTTTAAAGCCTCCCCAACAGCACTAACAAACCTCCCTGAAAGGATATTGGTCCCCTTGTAGTTCAAGTGTAACCCGTCTCTCTTGTACAGGTCCCACCTGCCCCAGAAGAGGTCCCAATGATCCTGAAATCTGAAACCCTGCCCCCTATACCAGTTCCTCAGCCACTTGTTCATCCTCCAGAGCATCCTATTCCTACCCTCACTGGCACGTAGCACAGATAGCAATCCTGAGATTACCACCCTCGAGGTCCTGCTTTTCAACTTCCTACCAAGCTCTGTAAACTCACTCTCCAGGACCTCCTCACTCTTCCTTGCTATGTCATTGGTACCGATGTGCACCACGACATGTGGCTGATCACCCTCCCACTTCAGAATGTCATGAAATCGATCAGAGACATCCTTGACCCTGGCACCCTGGAGACAACAAACCATCCTGGATTCTCTGTCACGACCACAGAACCTCCTATCTGTACCCCTAACTACCGAGTCCCCTATCACTACCGCTCTCCTCTTTTTCCACCCTCCCTTCTGCACTGCAGAGCCAGACCCAGTGCCAGAGATCCGGCTACTGCAGCTTGTCCCAGGTAAGTCATCCCCCCCAACAGTATCCAATGCGGTATACTTGTTGTTGAAGGGAATGGCCACAGGGGAACCCTGCTCTGCCTTCTCTTTCCTCTTCCCTCGCCTGACAGTGACCCAATTTCCTGTCCTCTGCTCCTTTGGCGTAACTACCTCCCTGTAGCTATGATCTATAATCTCCTCATTCTCCTGAATGATCCGCAGGTCATCCAGCTCCTGCTCCAGTTCCCTAACGCGGTTTGTCAGGAGCTGCAGCTGGATGCACTTCTTGCAGCTGTCGTTGTCAGGGACACCGGAGGGCTCCCTGACTTCCCACGTCCTGCAAGAGGAGCATTCCAACATCCTGCCTGGCATTCTCTCGATCCTAGACAATCTGAACAAATAACTTACTGGAACCTACCCTGACCTCTACCTGTTCTCGACAAAGCCTGTTTGAGCCAAAGCCGTCCCACTCTGACTCAGTTCACTCCGATGATGGCCACTACAACGATGCCCGCTGTATATGGTGGTCTGCTTTTAAACCTTGGTGCGCTACGTCACGCGCCTGCGCAGTGCAGACCCTTCTCCCCGAGCAGTGTTTAAAAAAAAACGACTTTTTCTACCCGATTTCTTCCACTCCCTTCTTCAGCTGCTTGCTTCGACTGAAACAAGAACTGTTGAAATTTTCTCTTTTTAAACCTTGGTGCGCTAAATCCTAAATCCCTCTCTGTTTCTGTTTATAATACATTAATAGATATTAAGTCACCATTATAATAATATTAATTTTAGCTAATAGTATGTTAATTGAAATTTCTTTCGCAAGCTTTCAAAAGGGCTTTAAGCAACGAACTTTTTCATAATCTTCACATTAGGTTGGGAACAGATTATTCATTGATGCTTTCTGATGGATTTAGCCAATTCTTACTATTTACTTGTAATAGCTATGTTTGCATTGCACATATTTTGGGGATTTTGGGGCCTTCCCTCTGTAGATTCTCGATCGCACAGTAGCAGCGGCAGTGAACTGGGCATTTCAGAAGTTTTCTCCAGATGTTTCTCTGTGCTTCTCATGTCTGTCTCCATCAAATCAGAATTGTGCACAGCATCCTACTTACAAATACGATATTTCACTGGAGAGCTGTGCGCGCTGCGTCGTGCCGCCATCTTCTCCTCCCGCAATAGTGCTGTAAAACTACTCTTCCCTTCAATAACCAGATGTTACTTAAAGTTGTCAAAATGCCCATATTGCCCATATTGACCTTCCTTTGGATAACTGTCTTGCGTGGTACTTTTTTAACATTTCAAGAATGAAATTGCACTTGATAAGACATTAAAACAATGCTTGAGTCCAGTTTGTATCATTGTATTCTCTCTTAGCATATTTATGATATCCTTATCAGAGGTATTAGGTGTTTCAAATGGATGAAAATCATTCATGGGTAAATTCATTCATTGTAGCATTTTCAAACAGACATAGAATAATAATTTTACTGAAACCAGTTGGAAAAAAATACGTCATGCATCAAATTAGTGACAGTTTCCACATAAATTTGGACTTAGAGTACTGCGTGTTCCCACCATGTCCTATATTAACAATTTTCATTAGTTTCACAGGAGTGGATTGACCTGACTTTTTAAAGCAAACGTTTATAAAATTCAATTCATCTTATTTTATTCTTGCAGAGTATTGGCAAGTGCAGGAAAAGAGCTGAAAGATAATTTCTTGTTGGCACTGGCAGAGCGTGAAGAAGACAACCACAGTGGGAAAATGAGTGTAAGTTCACAATCAAGGGCTCAAGTTGCACATAATTTCTATTTCTGTTGGAAAAAGTACTAGATTTGGCTTGCATACAAATATGAATTAGGAGAAGGAGTAGATGATGTGACTGATGTGATTCTAACTCTTCCTTCACATCTACCCCAAAATGCCTTTAGTACTCTTACAAAGTATCTATTTATCACTGACTTAAAAATGTTCAAAGACTCTGCTTTCCTCATCCTTTGAGGAAGAGATTTCCAGCCTCACTATTCTCGAAGAAAAAGGTTTGCTTCAATTCTGTCTTAAATGATTAATCATATATTCTTAATATGTAATGCTTAATACTAGGTTCAAAGTTCAAAGAAAATTTATATCGACGTACCTATATGTCACCATAAACCCTGATATTTATTTTCTGTTCTCACACAAGAGGGAACATCCTCTCCACATGAAGAGGACCAAATTGCTGTTAAGACCAATTAGGACCAAATATATTTCAATCAAATCACCTCTTACTCTTCTGAGTTCCATCAGATGCAAGCCGAGCCTGCCAAATCTTTCTTCATAAGAAAATCTCTCCATTCCAATTGCCATTGAATGGACAATGGTGCAGCTTCTAGAGCTGCTGCTTCACAGCTCCTGTGGTCAAGGTTTGATCTTGACCTTTAGTGCTTTCTGTGTGGAAATTGTATGTTCTTGCTGTGAGTGCATGGGTTACTCTGAATGTTTCTGTTTCCTCCCGCAAGCTGAAAATAAATAAGTTGGGGTAAAATGCAAATTGGCCACTGTAAAGTGTCCTAAAGTGTAAATGAGCAATATAATTTGGATGCCTCAGAGTCTGTTTCTATGCTGTATTCCTCTATGAAGGGTCTCTGTCCAATCGTTGACTGTTTTACTCTTTTCCATAGATGCTGCCTGGCCTGCTGAATTCCTCCAGCATTTTGTGTCTATTGCTTTGATTTCCAGCATCTGCAGATTTTCTCTTGTTTGTGATTCCTCTGTGACTCTAAACCTTCTCTGAAATGCTTCAAATGCATTACCATTCTTCTTTAAACAAATGACTAATACTACCAGTTTATCAGATATGTTGACACTAATACCCCATGCAACTGAAGCACAACTTCACTACTTTTGTGTTCATTACCCCAGCATTAAATAATGATGTGTTAATTTTCCCAATTTCTTAGAATACCTGCATAAACATTTTGCAATTCATGCACCCTTCATCTTAAGTTTCTGCAATCTTTCGCTACTTATGTAATATGTTTCTTCTTCGTTTTTCATGGCAAAGCAGGCTAGTTTGCATTCTCCCACATTTACCAGAGCTTTTCAATTAATCTACCTACATTCTTTTGTAGCCTCTTTATTGCTTCTTCACAACTTACTTTCCCTACCTATCTATTTTATCATGCATTTACAGTGAATAAAATTAAGTGTGTCTTTGCTGTTACGCACTAACATTCATTGTAAAAAAAAACTTGAAAGTAAAATAAAGTACAAATTTGTTATTGTTCGTTTTGCACCACTACCAAAGAACATTTTTACCCCATTAATTGATATGCCATTAACTATGGATCTTGGAATTGTACACCACTTTGCTAGCAACTTCACCTGCAGCTTTCAATTGTGTCGAATGAAAAGCTCTTGGAATTTTACCTGCTCCTACAGCAACAGTTCATTAGAAATCCTGTTTATGGTATTGGAATGGGAGAAGCCCTGAGAAGTTAACACTCTGTATTGCAATACTGCAGCAGTAGCAGTATTAAAAAAGGGATGAATTTATTCAGCACTGATGCAGGGTTTCAAGCCAAAACATCGATCCTCACACAGGTGGAACATGATCCACTGAATTCCTCCAGCTCGTTGGTTGTTGCCTTAAATGTATTTTCTTTGCTCATTTATTCCTGTAAATGAAAACTAATATTTTCTGCAGAGCTTTTGACTTCGTCTTTTTTTGTTCAAAGGACTGTACAAAGACATAATATGATATGATTTTAATTGGGAAATCAAATGCAACCTATTGCCCTGAAGGTAAATTAAGACACAGGTTAATTTTATCATTTTTGAGTTGATTTTTGTTTCTACAAATTCACTGTTATGATCAATGAGATTATCATTAATCTAGAGAAAACTTTTCACTCACTCATTCCTCGCTAAATTACATTAATTGTAATCACATTTATTGTTGGGCCTCAGCTAATTTTAATTTCAAATATATAGATACAAAAGATTTGAAAAGCGAAAAAGGTGTAAATGATTGGAAAATCTTATTTCACTGCTGCAAGTTCAATAGAAACATAAATGCAGAGAAGGTTTGAAATAGAACTTCACTTTAAAACAAAATCAATTCTGATTGGAAAAACAAACAACCAAAAACGCGATGCCCTTCCTAAAGCTGGACTTATGGGATTTCTAATTAAAAGATCAAACACAGATTGAAGAAGGGATATTGGAATCTGTGGACACATATTTTCCCAATGAATATTGACTATGTAAACAGTTTCATGCAAAAGGCATTCTAGCTTTTAAACTTATGTTATTGAAGTTGGTATAAAGGAACTGGTTACAACTTGTTCTTTTTCAAGACTATTCAAAGAAACCACTGTAGTTGACTTAGAAAACAGTGAATTAAGCAGCTTCTAATGTACCTCTTCCTGTGCTTAAAACCCAAGGAAGAAAATATGGCAGAGCATATGACTAACAATATTGTGCTGACACACTCCTTTCTTTCCTTCACTATTTTCCAAGTCCTCTGAAGTGTTTCCTTTGATGAAAAAAGGCTGATTGTAGGAATGTTTATTTCATTTTCAATTAACCCAAATTTGCCCCCATTTAATAAACCTACTGCTGGAAAAATTATGAGTCATGCAGGTAATTTCAACTAAATGTTTGACAATTCTCATTTTGTCCAAACTTTACAAAGTATATCAAACTATATTTACATGGGCAAAGACTGTATCTCAAGGAGTACTTTGTGCTTAATTCTACACTGACAGTTTTACAGAGGTTTATTGTCCATGTTTGTGGCTTACTATTTTAATTCACATTTTCTGTTTTGTGATATATTAACATACAAATGATCCCATTAAATTTCTGTTCAATCATATCAGACATGTGATTTTGGTCAGGAAAGACAATCTGATACTCATCTACTATATATGAAAGAACGTCATGAGGGCAAGTGCATAAGAACAAGAAAAGTGGGAAGGGAAATTGCTCTTTGAATTGAAAGGAATCAAAGATTCATTAATCTCTGAAGCTATTCTTCCTCATTTTTTGGGTGATCCTTTATGTGAATACATAGAAACATAGAAAATAGGTGCAGGAGTAGGCCATTTGGCCCTTCGAGCCTGCACCGCCATTTATTATGATCATGGCTGATCATCCAACTCAGAACCCTGCTCCAGCCTTCCCTCCATACCCCCTGATCCCCGTAGCCACAAGGGCCATATCTAACTCCCTCTTAAATATAGCGAATGAACTGACCTCAACTGTTTCCTGTGGCAGAGAATTCCACAGATTCACCACTCTCTGTGTGAAGAAGTTTTTCCTAATCTCGGTCCTAAAAGGCTTCCCCTTTATCCTCAAAATATGCCTCATAATTCTGAATTCCCATAAGAGGAGAAATATCCCCACTTGTTTCTGTCAAGATCCATCAGAATGTTATATGTTTTAGTAATATCAGTTCTCATTCTTCTCAACTTGAATAAGAAAGGACACAATCTAGTCAAGTATCTAAGGAATCAATCAAATGAGCTTTTACTGCATTGCTTCAAAGAGCATTTGATCAATACCGAGTTCAAAATTGTACGTAAAACTCCAGGTGTGCTCTCAGTATGAGATGGTAGCGTAACAGTTAGTGTAATGCTCTTTAGCGCCGGAGATCTCAATCGGAGTTCAGCACCCGCTGCTATCTGCAAGGAATTTGTAAATTCTCCTCATGACCGTGTAGGTTTCCTCTGGGTGCTCCGGTTTCTTCCTGCATTCTAAAGACGTATGCGTTAGGGTTAGGGTTAGTAAGCTGTGAGCATGCTATATTGACGCTGGAAGTATGGGATACTTGCGGACTGCCCCCAGCACATCCTCATGACACAAACAAAACTAATCATTATCTTTATCCTTATTAATAATGCCCTTTACGACTGCCCAATACAGCTTCCCTACTTTTGCACTCCATTTTACTGGGTACTTAGATTTTCATTCCATTTGCTTTTCAGATTATGCTCTGTGATAGATGAGGACACACAGATCATATTGCAGCCAATATTCTTTGGAGTCACACTATTTCATTCTGTTTTACTATTTTTCATACTAAAGTGGAGAGTCTCACAATTCTTTATACTCTGTCTGCTTACGTTTATCCACTAACCCAATCTGTCCATATTTTCCCCACCCATTATATGATCAGCAATCTTAGAGGTAGCTTACTGAGCTCTTTCAACTAAGTCATTATTATAAACTTCAGATGGGTGAGATCTCATCACTGATACCTGTCAATCTGAAAATGGCCCATTTAACTCTGTTTTCTATTAGTTACCAATCTTTTAAACATGTAGCAACTCTTTAAGTGGTACTGTGGAAATTCAAACACATATTCCAGCAAGTTTAACAGATCTGAGTCCTGCTAGTTGACTTTTATAATTTTCTCTGGTGATCATTGTCCACAGTTTTTTTGTTTGCTTTCAGTGTCTTCAGCTGTGGAGACAGAAACAAAACGTTTGTTTGACATCCCTGCTATTTCTTCACTCTCTGTTAATAATGCTCTGTTTCAATTGCCCATGGACCAAGAATACATTTTTGGTACTTTCTTTAATTATACTTTGTAGAAACTTGGTATTATTTTTACATTGCTTGCTGGTTTGCTATTGTATTTGCTCCCTCTATGCACTATATCCTTTCTCTTTATTCCATTAGGATACAAAGCATGGTTAATTTTTCAGTTCAATTCAACTGTACTTTTCTTATACATATTGTTCACTTTATTTTAGATAAAATCTCAAGCTTCAGATCCAAGTTTAAGTCTTTCCCCAAATATATCTTTGCAATAAGTTTGCATTGTCTCATTGTACCTGACCATGGGTGCGGATTTCTAGGGACTTATTCCAGGAATTAGTTACTCATGATTATTGCTTTACATGTGTTATAATTTCACCTATATTTCTTGATTTATGTTCTGACCAACCTTATAGCCACTGTCAGGAACCCTATAGAGTACACCCATGGATAACTTTATTGGCTTGTTATTTCTTAACTTCATTTAAATTGTTTGCATTTCCCGATTTTGTTGAAAGAAAATCATTTATTGCTACTGTCCTAATGACATACTTCATTTTCAGAGTTTCTCTGCCAACTTTTACATTCTGTCTATTCTTTCAAAACTAATTACCTGTAAATTCAGTTTCTAGCCTATAAGGCACATGACAAGATAGGCCAAAGCCAGCATGGTTTCCTGAAAGGAAAATCCTGCCTGACTAACCTACTGCAATTTTTTGAGGAAATTACAAGCAGGGTAGACAAAGGTATAAATTGACAATAATTAAAGACATAAATTATGACAATTTCACTTAAAATAATTATTTTTATGTTTTAAGAAGTGAATATTTCTGCTGATGTCTACTAGCTTAGGATGTAGCATCTTGTAGGTATTTTCTATGCCTGCTTGTAAATATATTCCACTAACAATTTTCGGATCTTACATTATATCACATCCGTTTAGTGTTATATTTACTGTATTGCCTGTGCAATCTTTTGTGTTTAAAATGAGAAGCTGCTTGCTTCTGAATCTGTCTGCATTTCCATGACACACCTATTATGATCTTCTCCCTTTAAATTTCACAGTGGTCTTCTGACTGTCTCCCTAAGTTCTACATATCTTCTACACTCTCAGGTAGAATCCTCAAAAATTCTGCTTCTTTAATTTTCATTCATTTAAAGATAGCTCAAATCCAGGTGGCATAAGGAACTGCTGCAAAAATAAAAAGATCATTACTTTCTTCATTATATTAAGCAGTGTGGTTCCTGTAGCCCGAAACCCACTGAATATTGAGAGAATGAAATCACTTTCATTTGCAAAACATCAAAAACAGCACCCAATGTCTTTAGTCAGTGGCATCCTTCACCGTGCTCACTTCAACAGTTTTCTGTGAAGAGATTTAAGTATGTCAGCTGTCTTGAAATGGAGAGCATCAGTGGCTTTCCTTATTTGGAGCTGGAGGTAAAGGAACCTCTTGGAAGTAGTGATCATAATATGATTGAGTTCAGTTTCAAATTTGAAAAGGAGAAGCTGGTATCAGGTGTATCGATATTTCAGTGGAACAGGGGAAATTTCAGTGGTATGAGAGAGGAACTGGCCCAAGTCAATTGGAAAAGTAAACTAAATGGAGGGATGGCAGAGCAGAATTGGATGAAATTCCTACAAGAAATAAGGAAAATGCAGGAAAAATATATTCCAAGAAAAAAGAAAATCATGAATGAAAAAATGGCACAAATGTGGCTAACGAGAGAGGTTAAGGCAAAAATAAAAGCAAAAGAAACAAGGAAGCAAAAATTAGTGAGAAAAATGAGGACTGGGAGACCTTTAAAAACTTACAGAAAGAAACTAAGAAAGTCATTAGGAAAGAAAAGATGAATTATGAAAAGAAGTTGGAGATTAACATAAAAAAGGATACTAAGAGTTTTTTTAAATATATGAAGAGTAAAAGAGTGACAAGGGTAGATGTGGGACCGATTGAAAATGGCGCTGGAGAAATTATAATGGATAACAAAGAGATGGCGGAGGAACTGAATGAGTATTTTGCATCAGTCTTCACAGTGGAAGACATGAGCAATATACCTGATAGCCAGAGGTATCAGGGAATAGAATTAGGTACAGTCAAGATAACTAGAGAGAAAGTGCTTGGGAAGCTAAGTGGACTAAGAATAGATAAGTCTTCTGGCCCAGATGAGGTGCACCCAAGGGTTCTGAAGGAGGTGGCTTTGGAGATTGTGGAAGCATTGGAAATGATCTTCCAGGAATCAATAGACTCTGGCATGATTCCGGAGGACTGGAAGGTCGCAAATGTAGTTCTGCTATTTAAGAAAGGAAGGAGGCAGCAAAAAGAAAATTACAGACCTATTAGTCTGACATCGGTGGTTGGAAAGATATTGGAGTCAATCCTCAAGGATGAGGTTATGAAATACCTCGAGGTGCATGACAAGATAGGCCGAAGCCAGCACGGTTTCATGAAGGGAAGATCCTGCCTTACCAACTTATTGGAATTTTTTGAGGTAATCTCGAATAAGATTGACAAGGGAGAGGCTGTGGATGTTGTGTATTTGGATTTTCAAAAGGCCTTCGATAAGGTGCCGCATATGAGCCTGCTTAATAAGATGAGAGCCCATGGAATTAAGGAAAGATATTGAAATGGGTGGAGCATTGGCTGATAGGCAGAAAGCAAAGGGTGGGAATAAAGGGATCCTATTCTGATTGGTTGCCGGTTACTAGTGGTGTTCCGCAGGTGTCGGTGTTGGGGCCGCTTCTTTTTACGATGTATATCGATGATTTGGATTATGGATTAAATGGTTTTGTGACCAAGTTTGCGGATGACACCAAGATAGGTGGAGGAGCAGGAAATGTTGAAGAAACGGAAAGGTTGCAGAGAGACTTAGTCAGTTTAGGAGAGTGGGCAAAGAAATGGCAGATGAGATACAACGTTGACAAATGTACGGTTGTACATTTCGATAGAAGAAATAATCGGGCAGATTATTATTTAGATGGGGAGAAAATTCAAAAATTGGAAGTGCAAAGGGACTTGGGGGTCCTCGTGCAGGATACCCTAAAGGTTAACCACCAAGTTAGATTGGCGGTAAGGAAAGCAAATGCTATGTTGGCATTCATTTCAAGAGGAATAGTGTATAAGAGTAAGGAGGTGTTGATGAGGCTCTATGGGGCATTAGTGAAACCTTTTTTGGAATACTGTATGCAGTTTTGGGCCCCCTATCTTAGAAAGGATATACTGATGTTGGAGAGAGTTCAGAGAAGATTTACGAGGATGATTCCTGGAATGCAGGGGCTAACATATGAGGAGCATCTGTCGGCTCTTGGATTGTATTCATTAGAGTATAGAAGAATGAGAAGGGATCTCATAGAAACGTTTCGAATGTTGAAAGGGTTGGACAGAGTAGATGTGGAAAGGTTGTTTCCCTTGGTGGGTGAGTCCGGGACAAGAGGCCATAGTCTTAGAATTAGAGGGTACCCAGTTAAAACAGAGATGAGGAGAATTTTTTTTAGCCAGAGGGTCGTGGAGTTGTGGAATTCGTTGCCACATATGCCACATTGAGGGTGTTTAAGGAGGAGATTGACAGGTATCTAGTTAGTCAGGGTATCAAGGGATATGGGGAAAAAGCCGGAAATTGGAACTAGATGGGTGAATAGTTTAGCTTATGGGGGAGCTGTGGAGCAGACTCGATGGGCCGAATGGCCTACTTCTGCTCCTTTGTCTTGTGATCTTGTGATTTAACAGAGAATACTAAATTTTAAACATTTCCAACCCTCAGCCTGAAGGAACTCATTAATATAATTAAATGGCCAAATCACATTCATGGCAGCTGGCAAGATATGGACCTTTGCTGAGTTTATGGTTGGAGCAGATGGATAATTTCAGTGTGAAGATCTTCATGAGTTATGCTCAGAATGTTCCTTGAGGTTCCGATTAGCTAATGCTTATCTTATTTAAATCTTCAATAGTCCGAGCATAATTCAAATACCTAGATATAGGATCTCCTGAAAGAAATCCTCTTCTCCTTCTTCATCCTCTTCCTAACAGCTTTCCTTGCTTCATGTGTCCTTCCCACCTTTTGCTCAGCATGCTTTGATCTTGAAAGAACGTTTACTAATATACTCAGGTCTTAAGTTGATTGATCATTCCAGAAACCTTGAAGTAAAGGCAAAACCCTTTAGCATCTCTCTTACTATTCCTCATGGTCTTTAGCAAGTTTAAAGAACACCAAGAAGTATGGTATATTTTTAAACATCATAGCACCTGGTAGTAGCTATCAGTTAGTATCCAAGCTGGTGACGGTTTCTTTACTGAAGATATATTCAAATGTGCAAGATTAAGAAAGAATGCTAGCTGGAATGTTGTATTACAAAATGGCAGTGCTGATAGTTGTCACTTTGCGTTATGGGAGAGTACATTAATTGCTTTAATAATATGGGCTCTGATGTGATATGTGACATATCACATATTGTTTTTGACTGTCCTTGGCTGAATCAAAGGTGGTGGCGAATGGGTATCTCGAAAGGGATTGAAAATCTGGTTGAATGGTGATACAACAACAACAACATCTCATTCAATGTCAGCAAAGTAAAGAGATGATTACTGACTACAGGACTAAGTATCAGTCCCCTTTAAGGATCTGAGGTGGAGAGGATCAGAAACTTTAACTTCCTTGGCATTATGATTTCCAAGGATCTACCCTGGGACCAGCACCTAAGTGCCATTACAAAGAAAGCGTGATAGTGCCCCTACTTTCTTAGAAGTTTGTGGAGATTTGGTATATTACCTAAAAATTTGACAAACTTCTATAAATGCACAGTGGAGTGTATTTTGACTGTTTGCATCATGGCCTGGTATGAAAACATCAGTGCCCAATAATGGAAAAGCACACAAGAAGTGGTGGATACAGCCCAGACCATCACAGGAAAAGCACTTTCCTTCATTGAGCAAATCTACCACAAGGAACAATGCCACAAGAAAGCAACATCCATCATCAAAGATCCCCACCTTCTGAGCCATGCTCTCTTCTTGTTGCTGCCTTTGGGAAGGAGGTACAGGAGCCTTAGATCCCACACTACCAGGGTCAGGAGTGCTGTTACCCTTCACCCATCAGGCTCCAGAACCTGTGTGGATAACTTCACTCATAACAACAGTGAGCTGATCACTAAACACAATGCTATGGACTCATCTTCAAGAACTCTACAACTCATATTCTCACCAGTATATATTTACTAATTTATTCACTATTAAGATTTATTTATTTTCTATGTGCACCATTTGTCTTCCTTTGCACATTGGTTGCATGTCAGTCTTTGTGTGTAGTTTTTCATTGATTCTATTGTACTTCTTTGTTCTACAGTGAATGCCCGCAAGATAATGAATCTCAGGGTAGTATATGGTGACATACACTCAGTGGCCTCTTTATTAGGTACAGGAGTGGAACCTAGTATGGTCTTCTGCTGTAGCCCATCCTCTTCAAGATCCAACATGTTGTGCATTCAGAGATGTTCTTCTGCACATCACTGTTGTAATGCATCACCTTCCTGTCAGCTTGATCCATTCCAGCCATTCTCCTCTGACCTCTCCTATTAGCAAGGTGTTTTCGTTCACAGAACTTACGCTCACTGAATGTTTCTTTTGCGTTTTGCACCATTCTCTGTAAATTCTAGATACTATTGTGCATGAAAAGCCCAATAGATCAACAGTTTCTGAAATACTCAAATCGCCCCATCTGGTATCACCAATCATTCCTTGATCAAAGTCACTTAGTTCACATTTCTTCCCATTTCTATTGTTTGGTCTGAACAACAACAACAACAACAACAACTGAACCTCGTTACCATATCTGCATGCTTTTATACATTAAATTGCTGCCATGACTGCCTGATTAGATATTTGCATTAACAAGCAGTTGTAAAGGTGTAGCTAACAAAGTAGCTACAAAGTGTATACATACTTTGATAATGGAGTAGCGTAACCAGCATCCTCTGTAAGGAGTCTGTATGTCCTCCATGGAATGTGTGGGATTTCTCCAGGTCCTCTGATTTCCAACCATTTCCACCCAGAGTCCAAAGATGTACAGTGTACATAAATGGTCCTTATAAATTGTTCCATGATTAGGTTAGGGTCAAATCAGTGTTCGGGGTTGAGGGCTGGAGTGGTTCGACGTGCTGTATCTCAAAGTAAGTAAATAAATAAATAAAATGGTAACAATGCATGCCAGAAATGCATTGACTGTTCTATCATCCAGGAATTCAATAGCATTAGTGACAGGATCGCAGCACAGTAGCATAGTGGTTAGTATTATGCTTTACAGCACCAGCAACCCTGGTTCAATTCCTGCCGCTGCTTGTGAGGAGTTTGTATATCCCCCCACCCCCACCGACCAACTGGGTTTCCTCCTGGTGCTCCGGTTTCCTCCCACAGTCCAAAGATGTACCAGTTAGCACGTGAATTGGTCATTGTGAATTGTTTTCTGATTAACTTGGGGAATTGATAAGTGGTGTGGCTCAAAGAGCTGGAAGGGCCTGTTCCATTCCGTATCTTGATAAATAGCTAACTATTGTGAGCAACGTTCCATCTAATTTAATTACAGCTGTGCGTATCGATCGTTGCTCTGAGCACTAAATGTTTACATGGTCTGAAAACTGTGTAGCACTTTAAATGTTTTTTTTGTAATTTGTACATCAGACAAACTGAAACCACAAATTACAACACAAATGCACAAGATGTCAGGCAGTCAAAACAACTGGCAAGCGTAATGGCAAAATTAACATGTTTTGACTAGGTGGCATTGGTATTCGGTGGGTCAGCAGTTTATTAACAATGAGCTGCCAACTTCTATTCTGTGTTCATTGTTACAATTTGTAACAATGTTGTGACTTGAAGCACAGACAATGTAAATATGTTGAAGCTCTAAAATGTTTCAAAGTAAAAGTTGTGGTTCATATATTATTTAGAAATTTGATGAATTATATTAGTATAATTTCAAAATTGTATTAAGTTTATATAAAAGAAAATTCCAGCTGCACAGCAACAATGGCTATGTGCACGGGAGCATTTCAGTCACTGTGCAGATGTGCACCTGTTCAGCTTAGAGGGAACAGTGTTTATAAGACATTTCCTCAACTTTTTGCTGTTATTAGCAAATCATTATATTTAACACCTGCAGGCAGAAAATTCCTTTGTGACAGTGGTCAGGAAGAGGTTGTTGGAAATACTCCCCACCCCTTTATTTTATTTGCTAAAATAAAGTACTAGAGGAAATAAATGCCATTGGGAAAGTAAATATTTTAAGCAGTATAATCCTGGATTCATAAAACTGGAGTTGGATTCCATTTTACTGAAACTAACATATTATTTTGTACTCAAGGAAAACAGAAATTGCTTGAGATTATAGGTGCAAACCTGATTTTCTAATTACATTACATATTTGCCTTTTACATGCACGCCATCTGTATGTTGGGCTGACTTTTGTCTGACAATGCTTACTGTTACTTTATTAATTTATCTTTGAAGCTGGAGCATTTTGTCATGTGTTCATGTCCATATTTTCACACTGTAACACTGCATTTCATTGTCTTGCAATTTAAATTGTAGCTATGATTACTGTGTAGACAAATGCAGCTGGTGAATGGTATACATGTGACAATAACGCAGCAATGCAATGCCGCAGTTCTTACCTACAAGACAAATATCCTAGCTCTGGTATCTGCCTGATCCTCAATAGCCAATATTAAGCAATGACCTTTTGTAAATGTTGTTTCTGCAGTGGTAAGATGGCAAAATGGAAAGAGAAATAAAGGTGTGTTAATCATCCTGTGCTTCTGATGCGCTATACCCCTGTTCCACATTTTACACTCTAGCTTCAGAAACGCATGCAAATAAGACCAGATAGTCCTCTATATGCTTTAGCCCTGCCCATCTAATTTTCATCCCATGTTACAATAGAGCAACAGAGCATAATGTTGGTGATTCAATAGTAGATCTATGAGAGATTACTGGGTTCAAGACAATAGATGGGATTTCTTGATAGATAATTTGATGCATACATAATTGTTCAGCAAAAAGGATCTGCTGTTTACTGACAAACGAGAAAATCTGCAGATGTTGCAAATCCAAGCAACACACACAAAATGCTGGAGGAACTCAGCAGGCCAGGCAGCATCTATGGAAAAGAGTAAAAAGTCAATGTTTTGGGTCGTGACCCTTCATCAGAATGTGTTCTAATGAAGGGTCTCAGCCCAAAACCTCAACTGTTTTCTCTTTTCTATTATGCTGCCTGGCCTGCTGATCTCCTCCAGAATTTTGTGTGTATTGGCATTTACTGATTACTTTCAGTTCTGAGATGTTGCATTTTTAAAACACTGAACCTAAAAAGCTTCATTATGAGTCTCATATAATGCAAATTAACTTCTAAAGAAAATATATGTCCAGGTCAATTCGTGCTCAAAATCAAGCTCAAAATGGCATAACAATATATGCAACATATGCACCTCCGTCTTCTCATTCCATGGCGTTCTTTCTAAATGTAGTTCTAATGATCTGAGAACCATCTTTACAGATAATTTCCAAAAGTGCCTCACTTATCAGCCCATTTTTAATTTCTGCAAATGAGACTCTGTGATGACAGAGTGCCTATTTGCTTAAGTTGTGTCATCAAAAGTCTTCATTCCTGGAATTTATGTTGCATTGTTAAAGTATTAATGCACATTTTAAAATAATAGTCATTCTGTTAGCTAATTTGTAAAGAAAACCAGATTAGTGTTTCAGCTGTTTTTTGAAATGAATGAATTTGCAGAAAGAAACATTACCCATGTATGAGAAGATGGACCTAGTGAACTAGCTCTAGTTTGGAGATAAAATAAGACCCATATCTTTTTGCAGTACTGTTGAATGCAAATGTGAAATAAATAAGAGTAATGATATTTTCAACTGTCTTTAGCAGTCTCAAATTACTACCTCCATTACCATACCTACTTGCACGATCTCTTCCTCTGAATAAGAAGAAATGGCTGATGAAGGATGTCCCAATGCCATTTGTAATTGCTGTAAAATCAACATAACGAAACAGAAGGATTGGTTTGCATACATGTTCAGTCTCCAAACAATGAATACAATGGAAGCCCAGCTAATGGTACTGGGATTGAGAAATAGATGATGATGCCTTATTTGCCTTTCCTTTTTTAAATCCACTAAATTGTAGAAACTAACAATTTAAGATTTAAGTTTTTCATTACATGATTTTTTATTTATAATTCCAAAACATGCTGTATTTTTTCACTTTGTAGATGAGGCCCATTGGTAATAATTTTTACTTTCAATCTAATGATTTAATATATTCAATTTTTTGTGATTCTAATAGAAGTCCTTTTAGGAATATGTTGAATCACAGATAATTTATTTCTATTCTAACTTTGTAGGTTCAGAGATATGTGATGAGGCTAGTTTGGGAACCATAAACTCTTTCACTGATGGAACAGGTATAACAACAGATGGCTGGATGGATAATTTCGGGAGCTCAATTCTGAATGCTCTTTTATCACTTTGTGTGACTAGGGACCAGGATTCCATGGAGTCTGTAGAGATGTTGCATCTTTTCAAGGAAGCATTGAACACATCCTTGAATTTGTTCTGCTAATAATATCTTTCCAAATCGGAGTTTGGAACACAATACCTGTTTCAGGAATCTAGTGCCAGGCCTCAATGCTAAGGACTTTGGTTCATTCCCCTTTTTGTGGACTTGGAGGATTTTGTGGGGATGGTATGTGGTCATATATCTCTAGTCCCCAATACCTCATCTAAGCCTCAAAAGTTTGTGCCTGGATTGAGGTTTGGTCTTCAAACACCTTTTTCGTTAATTGGCCAAAGGCTAGTGGTGCACTGAAAAGTAGTGAATTTTACATGAGTGTTTGCCTTCATTGTGAGGTGGCTTTCAAGATCTATGTTTTCCAAGAACTCCCTTTGAACCTTACATCAAGGGAAGATCCTAAGAAAACTTTTGTCTTGTGGCTGTTGATATTGTAATTCTGAGAAACTCTCTTCCCAGAAAGTGATCACATTAGCAAAAAAAGGTGCTTAATGTTTGAAATCAAGTGATAGCATCCAAGTCTTTTACAAATTTCTGAACATTGATCCCAACACTTCCACATTTGGTTCATGCAGAAAACAAATTTTGGTTGTTATGTGTCCAGCTATTGATGTAATCTTGTTGTATAAACACCCCTTTCTTGCTCCAACAAGAGATATTGGATTTTCTTGTTGTCATTTACTGTAATCATTTTCTTAATCAACTTCCAGTTCAGTTGTGAGTACATTGCACAACACATTAAGCTTCTGTTGTGATTTAAACCACGGAACATTCACTTATTTGTCTTAATAGTCAAGTTAGGGTATTCTAATACCATCCATCTGACTGCTGAAACCCATATCAGGTTACTTTTGTGAACTTTACTCATTGAAATGCTCATGTAGTGGAGGCCTCAGTGATCACCTGATAGATATTACCTATTCACAAACATGAGAAAGTCTGCAGATGCTGGAAATCCAAGGCACACACACAAAATGCTGGAGGAATTCAGCAGGCCAGGCAGCATCTATGGAAAAAAGTACAGTTGACGTTTTGGGCTGAAACCCTTTGGTAGGACTGGAGAAAAAAAGCTGAGGAGTAGATTTAAAAGGTGGGAGGAGGGGAGAGAGGAACACCAGGTGATAGGTGAAACCTGGGGGGGGGGAAGGGTGAAGCAAAGAGCTGGGAAGTTGATTGGTGAAAGAGACAGAAGGCCATGGAAGAAAGAAGGGGTTTGGGGAGAGGAGCACCAGAGGGAGTCAATGGGTGGGCAAGGGGATAACATGAGAGGGACAAGAGGATGGGAAATGGTGAAGGGGAGGGGAGGCGGTAGAGGTATTAATGGAAGTTTGAGAAATCGATGTTCATGCCATCAGATTGGAGCCTACCCAAATGGAATATAAGGTGTTGTTCCTCTAACCTAAGTGTGGCCTTATCGCAGCAGTGGAGGAGGCCATGTGTGGATATTGCCTATTACTGGATGAATCGGTGTAGTTCACTATGAGGATTAAATTGGGGGCCTTATCTTAGGAGATACACGCATGCCTATCAGTGAATATTCTATTCCCAGGGAGACATCTGAAATACTGATTTTTATCTACACCTCTCAAATGATCAATGCATGTAAATGTGGTGCAGCAGTTGACAGTGCCAAGGACCTCGATTTAGTCCGGACCTCTGCTGCTGTCAGCGTGCGTGGAATTTATCCATTCTGTCTGTGACTGTTGTTTTCATAATAAGCCGTGCAGTGGAGATAACAGTGCTACTTACCAAGTTGTAGGTCTAAACAGAATCGAGAGAGATTTCAGAAACTTTTAAGGCGCTCTCATAAAAATGTTCCAAACTCCTTTTTAAGTGGGTAAAGAATAACTGTCACTTATACAAGGTAGATTGACTACTACTGAAATTACTATTTCACTGGTTTTCTAGTATACACACATTAAGTCCCTCAGGAGCACAAGAAATAGTAGCTCGCATTTTACACAATAAGTCACTTCCACATAAGTTTAAAGGCAAATCCAGAGAATGTAGAAAGGTATGATACAGTTTTTGGTCTCCTATGCTAATCTCTACCAGGTCTGATTTTGGAACATTAATAATCTGTCCTCTATTTTGGAAGGACAGAATGCAATTTGGGCCAAAGACCATTTTCAATAATACTAATTATAGGTTCCATAGCCTGCTCTTTCCACAGTCCTGAATATTGTTCCATTTTCTGTACTGTCTTCTGTATATTTTTTTCACAGACTCACCTCTACCTTGTGCCTCCATTATCTTAGACCAATTAGTCTTTTTAGGAAAGGCAGTATGTAATGCATCATACATATTTTTATAAAAATCTTCATTTGGCATGTTTTTGAAAACCATGAAATTTAACATCATAAAATTCACATTTGGGGCCTAATCTTGTTGTCATTAATGTTTTCCAATCCAAGTTACTACATTCCTGACACAAAACAATAGTTTTAAGTTTCTGAATAGTTTTTTTTTCCCAACTTGTCTCTGGGTCGAGCAGTTATTCTACCATGGCCCATAATTCTCCTGTCCAAAGTTGATATACACCCCTTGATTCCCTATCTGTAATTTTTTCATGGATACTTCCGATAGTTATTAAACATGTACTATCCAGGTGTCCCCTTATTTGGGACAGGGAAGGACTCCACTTGTTGCATTATTTCCAATTTCTAGTCTCTTTTTCATCCTGCTTATCATATTTTCTCATTCTTTTGTTCATTACAGTGTCCTGTAGGGATTAAAATTATGTTTCCACAAATCCCACTCTTACTATTTTTACTAGTATGTCCCTGATGCCAGATGTTAGTGTCCCTGACACTTCTACCATTCAAGCTTAATCATTGCTACCCACGTATTTCTGGTCACCCATGCCGAAAGCATTGGAGTCACGGAGAGAGAAGCTGATCCACTCAATAGACTGCAGCTTTACCTCTATACGCAACTTCAAGGACCGGGTGCATTCTGCTCATCTGCTTAATCAGTGTTTTTGGAATTCCTCCAGTAATTGTGGGCCCGCCGTATGTCAGGGACTCAAGTTCCAACGGCATAATGTTGGACGAATGCTATTCGCAAAGCACTCTGGTCTAATACAGGTTCCATTTTGTTACTAAAAGTAAAGTACATTTTCACACTGAAAACTATTAGATGATGTAATATCCTCTAGAAACAAAAATAAACAACTGTTTGCCTCTGTACCTTTCTGCATGTGTAATATTTGTTTTATCTTTTGAGCTCTTTGACTTGTTTGCCGAAATATGAGCCTAATACAAAGCAGAACAACCCCAGGAGCTGAGAATAATGTGCATAACAATAGAGTTCTATGGGTCAGGCACAATGTCACTGTATGCTAGTTTTTAATTCCCTCTATCTAATAAGCCCTCTATTTAATAAGGATGTCTTGTTCATCCACTCCCTTCAGTGACCCATTTTGCTCATCTCCTCCTGGAAACATTCAGTACAGTTCCCCTTACTCTATTCATTCTCTCTTTTCCAGATGAACACAGGTCCATTCACTGTAAAGATAAACTAAAGTTTAGTTAAACACATATTTTCTTACAAATATGTGGATGTGGTACCACTGGTGTCTGCAAGGCTGTGCACTACCGGCGAAACTAATTGGGATATTGCTATCTGAATGAATCATTATAGCACACATGTGGCAGTTTTTGTTCTCCCAGTTAAATGTACCCAGATTGCTAATTAATCTCAATCTTGTTAATTCCTGTTCAGCAAGATGCCTCCCTGTGTGAACCCTCCTTCTTGTTCCTGGCAACTTTGGCTGAATTAGGAGTGATGGAGTACACTGAAGGCTAGATACATGATTTCATTCTAATGCTTGACCTCTGAGCGAGAGTTGTGGAGCTGCAATGTGAATGGTGATGTGAGATGTGTAGTGCTCTGCATGAGAGAGTTTGACTTATGAAAGAGGTTGATGATGGTTGATTTTGTGTCTTCTCATCCACCTCTCCTTCATGTCTCTCAATTATGCATTAGAAAATCTCAATGTCCCTGCAGCACAGGATTTCTCTTCTTTCTTTTATATAATTGATACTGACTTGTAAGTTTCACAAAGTGAACTGAAGAGTGGTTTTCCTCTCCACTGACACCTCTCTGTTGCGTATTACAGCCTCCATGTGTGTTACTGCTATCTGTGCTTGTTTGGAAATGTGTCCTTGTAGGTCTAGTGTACAAGAAAGTGTGCAGTAGTCCCACTAAATTACTTTGAATTCTTTGTAAAGCCGTATTTATCCTGTTTGAAGAATTCCTTTAGTAAAACAAAAATAGATGGTGTCCAATTCCTCTGCTTCCTTTACCCAGCATTGAGAGTCCTCATCTGGTTCAGTGCAAAAATTCACTGATAAATAAACTTGTTGGTGATGAAGTAAAAGTATCAGTAGCACTTTATATTTCCTTGACATTTCCATTTATCAAGCTTTAAGAATCCCCTAAAAATACAATCAGTGTCAGTGTTTGCATTTGCTTATACATGTTCTTATGCATTTTAATTACTTGTTTCCTTGGCATGGGTTTAACACCAAAGGAGAATTTTGAGTTCAGTTTAATTGGCAGCACCATGACCCAGATCTCTATTCTCGGTCTATATGCTGAGCTGAATCTCACTTCTCTGGGTTGATTACAGCCACACACAGCCTACTGCCACACCTTAGGGAAGTATTAGTGGGATGGAGACAAGGAGGCTTTTCTGTCAGTAAGAAACATTGCAACAATTTCTAGTTCTATAAATGTCAAGTTATCTTTAAAGCCAGATGGACATAGCAAATAGCAGCAGGAATAGACCTTCAGCCCTTTTATGCCATTCCTTCAAAGGGTATTTTTCTCCCAGAATGTTGCAGTAAAACCGGACACTTTGTTGTGCAGCAGTTCCACAAGGTCACTTTCAGGCCACTCACTAACCCAAATTTTCCTTTCCTTTATCATCTATAAGGTCTTGAGCATCACCCCATTAGTTGAGTCGCCATAATTTTTTTGGATAGCAACCCTAAAAATTCAGCACACTGAGTAAAGTAATTTCTGCCAATTTGGTTCTAAGCACTTCAGTAGGGGAAATCCTATCTACATCTACCCTGTCATGCACCATCTCTCATTCTTTCGAAACTCAAGACAGTTTAGGTCCAATCATCTGAACCTCTTCACATACCAAAGACCTGCCATTACAGGAATGAATGTAACGAATCTTTGTTTAATCCCACATACACCTATCCTTAGATAGGGGAATTAGACCATAACTCGGTATTTTAGATGCTGTTTTACAGAGCCTCTGTATAATTGTAGCAATACGTCTTTAATCTTGTGCTCAAAACCTCTTGAAATAAAGCCTAGCCTATTTCTTGACTAATCTGCATATACTGTATGTTTTTGAGATTCACATATACAGACACCTCTGAAAACCAATGTCTTTCAATTTCTAACAATTTAAAAATGCTCTGTCTTTCTTTGTTTTAAACAAAGTGAGCAGTGTCTCATTTTTCCACGTTGTAATCATCTGCCCATTCATTTAGCCATCCACCTGGCCTCATAGTCACAGTGACATTTAGCTTTGTATTGCTGGTGAATATGGATGCAACGTACTAGATCTCTTCATCTAAATCATTGGTACTATCTGTGAAAAGTTGGTCTCTCAGTACAAATTGCTACAGAACTCCATGAGTCCCAATCTCTGACGTTCTTGAAAAACTGCGCATCCATTATCTCCATGACCATAGCTACCTCTTCAAAAAAAAATTGGGATGTAGATCATCGGAGATTTATTACATTGCAGTTCCTTGAATGTACCCAATACTATTTTTTAAGAAATGATAGTTTTACTGAGTTCCTCATTCATATGTAGTCCTCCATTATATTCAGAAGTTTACTCTGCCTTCTGTGAAAAAAGGAAAACCAAAAATTGTTCATTTTCACTACTGTTTCCTTACTCCATAATGTTGCTTCTTTTCTCTCTATTGGTAAAACACTCTCATTAACCTTTTTCTAATCGTTTCATTTATTTCCCATCTTTAACCAATCCTACGCCCAGTCTCTTCGAAAAGCTGATTTGCCTTTACTGCTTTGCCTTATGCTGCCTCCTAATTAGGTAATTCTTGGGATAAAAACAAGGGAGGTAAATGAACCAAAAATGTCCTTTTCATCAGTGCCATTATTTACATCATTGGCATGCTCTCTGCTCGAAAGGCCTGATTTTCTATAATCCTGATGTGGGAAGGAAGGAAGGAATGTTCTACTCAGCTGCATTGCTCCTAGGGGGAGGGAAGGCAATGCATGTCATCAGTGGAAAAGTTGGGGATTCAAAGATGGGTCACCTTGCTGCATGAAAGCAAATGACAATCCAGGCCATGCTCTTAATTGCATTCCTTGAGTTTTCACTTCATTATTCAATCTTAGGCACTTGTGTTCATGTGGAAAATTATTGGTATGACAAAAATAGGTGATGAAAACATCTGTTTAACACAATCCTTGTCCTCAAAGGGCTAACTAAAGAAAATAGAATGAATAATTCAAGGAGGCCTGAATTCTTTTTATCAATGGTGTGTGCATACATTTTATAACACCCACATTTCAATGTTGTCTTTCGTTAAGTGTTTTTCCCTTATTGCTTCCCCTCTTCTCCCAGGGCCCTGCACTGTTCAGATTGTACAGAGGGTGGGCAGATGGTCTGTTCTCATCCTTCAGTTTTTGTCTCTTTATATCATCTGGTAGAACATTTTTGGAAGATTCGTCGTCTCATTTATTTTCCCCTTCCTGTAGGAAAGTGTATGGCCTTGGCTCAATGATTCCTACAGATGGCAGGATGCAGATCAACTGGGGTAACTTGTGCCTGACCACGCTGTGCTTTGAGATGCAAGCACTTCATCACATTCCCATCCTCATCTTGAACTGTACAGAAGAATTGTGATATCTATTTGGAGTCAGCTCAGATATTTTAGAGTAATAAAAGTTTTGGAATTATTTATCTCTTAATAGGACACCAACCACCAGTAAAGGGTTTAGATTAGTGAGAGGCTACAAGTACAATATTGGTCACAGAGCCCTCAAAGCAATGTTCCCTTTCAAGTGGCTAATAATCCATTAAACTCTATAAGGGATAGAATTTTTGTTGCAGTTGCTCAATTGTCTGCCCAAATTAAGATAAACTTATCTGCTCTTCACCTGTCTGCAACCAGTTGGTAAAATTATTGCAGACTGTCAGGAGATCCCTCAATGAGACGACGAAGTTAAATTATGTAAGAGTAATGATCCAAGTTTGAACTGGCCAATTTTTATTAGTAACTGATGAGAAATGTGAAAATCTAATTTTGGCAGCTGGACCCTGAATGCAGCATCATTGAAACTACAAACGTCCAAAAGTTCAATCTCAATCAGTAGCACCAAACCAGTTTAACGAGCTGCAGTAATGCCTTCATGTGCGATACTCTTCCCCCAAAAGAAGCAACTGCACAATTCATTTAATACCAGCAGTTTTTTGGGCAAGTATTGATCACATTGACATGCAGAAGCTAATAGCTGAACTCCAGTAAACTTGCTTAGCACTTGATTTTGATGAGGACCTGATTGAAGCACGGAAAGGCTTTATGATTTAAAAATCCAAATGAGGAGAAAATATGGGATTATTTTCAGAGTTGTTACAGGACTGTGTCATTTACTGCTTTGTTGCTCTTGGTTACTTTCTTTTCTCTGATTTCAATGGAAATGAAAGGGTTGGGTATGAAAGTTTATTTAAATTGACAATTCACTTAATCAAGTTGTTGGCAAGAAAGTGACAGGTTCAACATAATGATGAAGATAAAAATAGCAGAATACGATGAGAGAATTAATTGGAAGAGAATGCATATTATTACCAAGAGGTAAAAAGAAAGGATTCTGTACCAATGCTTTCCAATTTATGTACAGTGGTTATGCATATGTTTATAATGATGTTCTTAACAATAGAAATTAATTCTTTCATTATTAGGGTAAAGGAATTATTTAACAATGATTGCAAGTTAAATAATTAACTTTTTACAATCAATGTAATTACTTCATTCAAAAAAGACGCCTTTCCGTTTGGGATGGATCAATTGGCATGGAGAGAAAGAGGAATGGAATGTAAATTGCACAGATGTTTCAGTATTTCAATGAACGTAAAGGATGTTTGTGCTATAAACTGTCAATACATTTTCATTCAAGCTATTTATTTCACTTCACATAACTAAGATTAATGTTTTTTCAGTAAGAATGCCCAAGACCACCCACCAAAACTAGGTGTACTCCACTGTGCCTCTTTAAGGTTGACGTGTTGGCCTTTGAAATCATCAGCCAGCAACAGCAGTGGAAACACTTTCATGTGACATTTAGCAGGTCTATTTTCTGCATAGTTTTCCACTTAGTGAACATCTTTTCTCACTCAAAATGACAGGAGCAGGTATTTCAAGCAATATTTTGTGGTTCTTGTGGTAAAGAATGTAAATATTATGAAATATCATTGTAGATATTTTGATATTTATATAAATGATTTTTTAAACAGTAGCTTCAATTCTAAAACCTCACTTGGTACTATTATCTGGTTTATCGAGAGACTGGTTTCCTGGGAGTTAATACATGTAAATTTTCTAATACTTTGAAATAACCTTATTCACTACTTTCTGTACTCTGAATGCTAAAGTATGATTACTGCCTGGTTCTTCCTCTAAATTGCTAAGTGTTGATAAGTAGGTGGAGGAAGAGGCTGATTCTTACATCAGTCCTCTGTATTAGTGATTTGATATGACTACTGCCACTTTTGACAATGATAATTCAAGCTATGGTCCTATTTGAGGACTTCATAAAGAATCTACTGTCAAGGGACTATAATGATTTCACCACCTGTCCTTTTAATGAAGCAGCAACTACTTGAAGGTTTGTTGACAATTGATCAAATGATTTGCTCATTGTGAAAGATACCCTGCAAGTTGGTTGTTGGATAATGCTTGATTTGGAAATGCCCTCCGGTACCTTTGTAGTTGAAACCCATTTGAGCTTTAGCTTATACAAGTTACGTGAGGTCTTCAATGACGTCTCTTCTGTTGTTAGGCAGAGGTTTATGAAAACCCAGAGACTTGCCAGACTGCAGCTTCAACAATTTGCTCCACATAATGTTGACAATAATTGTAATAGTACCAAGTCTCCCTCCTTGTAATCTGAGATTTCCAGCTATTTTTGAGATGTTGCTCATATCCAAGATAAGATAGGTACCCATTGAATTGATCTGCCATCTCCTTGTTTTCCGTTATTAATTTTCCAGACTTACTCAATACACAGTTTGTTAACCCGTATGTTAAATATTTATGGAGATTTTTAGCATATGTTTTTACAATTACAGCTAATTAGAACTTAACTCTAACTGTCCCTTCCTTATTAATCTTAATTTGGATCAAGTAGGAAAGTAGAGTTGAGGTAACAATCAGAGCAATATTCTCAAAGAGCCATGCAATTATTTCTTAAATATTGATGTTAAATGCACCCAGGTTCTTAATGTTTAACTTACAAGGCTATCTGCTCTCAGCACCCTCTGATAAACCTCCTACCCACTATTTATGCAGTACAGCAGATTCACATGTAAAATGACCAGCACATCCTACAGCCTCACTGCACTAACTGCTTTTTGATATGTTAGCTAACTATGCAGCATATAAAATTTGTATGCTGCTGGCATTACAATGAACAAATACCTACATGGCTACCTTTGAGGTTATCAAGCTTAGCCCTTTATATTTTTAGAAGCTTCTTTAGTGGCTTAAGCATCGAAGGTAATAAACAATTTCTCAGTATTTCTTTCTTTTGCTGCTTGAATCACTCAAAGATCATTTGGATACTTTGCTCTGCAGATAAATAGGTTAAAATTATTTATTTTTCATTTAGTTGTTTTAGTAACAAAGTATACAGAAATATGTGAACATATGGTGTTTTGTAAATTTTGCTGGAGAAGCATCGAATTTGGAAACAGCTTGCGCTGGAGACTGTAAAGCATGTTGTGGTTTGCTGAAGTTTGGCCTGCCAAGATTATGCAACAAATTATTCTATTGGAATAAGATCAGAGGTTGTAAAATTGCATCCTGAAGAACAACATCTAGCATTTTTAGGAAATACCGTTTAACTGTTAGGCCTGCTGAGTTTATTGATCTCATACTGTCTCTTATTGCTGCTGAATAGTAAGTATCTGTAAATTTCCAGTAATTGCTATATTATTACACCTTTTTGGCATTTTTTTGCTGAGGCTTGGTCACATTCGATCAACCCAGAGTCATTGTTTTACAGTAACAGATGATTTCTTGCACATAAAATGTCATAGCCTCTAAAAACTGTATTTCCCACACAGGCCAGGCCCCATATCAGTTAAACTTCTTTTGACTAAAGCCACATTGGGACATCTAATGTATTTATTAAAAGGTTCTTAATTTTAATGCAGTGCAAATAATCAATGTTTGATGCTGCCTACGTGGCCGTGTGGAGTTTGCACATTCTCACTGACTTTGGAGTTTTCCCTGGCTTTCTTCCATATCCCAAAATTCATGTTGTTAAGAGATTCAATTGAGTGGGAGAGAATAGTATGTGTGTGTGTGGGAGGGGAAGTTGTGGGGTTGGGGGAGGGTAGCGAGTATTTGAAAAAGAATACATCCAAAAAGGTTACAGGATATAGATGGAGCAATGAGGCTGACAAGAATACTATGAGAGTCTGTGTAGCCTCAATGGGCCAAATTACTCTGAATTACTTTCTTGTATGTCACAAAAGAATATGAAAAGTAAGAAAGAGCATCGAAATGCTTCAAAAGTTCCAATTTTCAAATTTTCTTGTCTTTGTTACGAGTAGAACTATTAACTTTTAAGACTTCCTTTGAATTCCTTTGTTCAGAGAAATGTGTTTATTTACCAAATTGTGGGATCTTTTAAAAAAAGAATCTCTGTTCATGCGCCGTTGCAATGTACTTCCAGAAATTAGTTTCTTATGGTCCTGTCTTATCGTACTCTCTCCCCTCCCACCTCAGTCTACTCACTATATATTTTCTTCATGACTTCTATTGTTTGAATGGTAGTAAATATTAAAAAATAATAGTAATTTGTTCAAATGTTTCACGCAAGGCCTATTCTACCTCAGTTAGTTTCTTGTATAATAGAATATCTCAGCATGAGGGCTTTTCTTAAAACGGTTGAACAGCACACACCACCAGCAAAGGCTTGTTACAGTTCCCTACCTAGTCTCTTTTAATATGTTTATTTATGGAGACATTTCAAATTAGATGTAGTGCATAAAAACACTTTGGTGCCACCTGCGTTTTCTTTATGGGCAGAGCACACAATTATCTTGTTTGTTTGATTAATAGCTTATATGTAAACCCCTCATGATATATATGATTTAAAAGTTGTGTTTGTGCTGTAAAAAATGTTGAATACAAAATTGCCATTAACTATTTAAAAATTCGTGTGACCAAACATTTGCAAAATATTCAGCAATTATTACCTATTATAATACATTTTGCACTGCATATATTTTGGATGCAGATCATACTGGAAAAGGGTCTTTAAATTAAAGTAAACTTTAACTATACTACTTAGAACTCAAAGTTCTAATTTTCACGTAAAAAAATTGCTACAAAATTGCAGAAATACTACTTTGCTCAAAGGTGCTGTTTTGCATTCCATTAATATTTGACTTGAAATTAAAGATATAAAAAGATATATCTCACTTCTAGTTCCTTGTATCCATGCATTTTGGCAGAGATTTATGTATTGCATGGGAGCAAGCGGCCATTAACATGAGAATCAAACAAGAAAGAGTTTATTTCCTGTGCCATTTTGTTTTGCAAGACACAGCTCTGATTTGAATATGCCTAGGACTAAATAATACACAGCTGGGACCAAATTATATTTGAAGCAAAACGGATTTCACAGATGCTAAAAGCAGGGCTAGAGCACTGAAGCTTCTGACAATTTATTAAGCAATCTATGACAAAACAAAATTAATGCCAATGAAGAATATTCCTTTACTTACTGAACATTTGTGCCACAGTGAACAAGTGGCATTCATGTTAGACAGTATAATGACAGTAAATTAATGTTATTAAATTGACACAGTCACAGTGCATGTTGTGAGCGCAGCTGGAAATAACACCAGGCCTATTTGCATGTGTGGTCCTGTAGGTGTATTTGTGAAAACATATGGGATATATTTGCAAAGACAAGAATAGATCATTTTTGACATTGGTTTATAAGACTTGGCAAAGCTAAGATACATATGAAATAAAAATTGTTTATATTTGAGGTTCTATGATAAACAACAAATAAAAATATTAATGTAATTGCCTAAGTTGTTAAACTGCCAGTTTCTAGTAACAGAAACCATATCCTCAAGTAATAGAGTAACTATTCCTGTTAATAATCTGAGTATATAAGTGCAAAGATGTTAATTCAATCAGTTGTCACTGACAATATTGTAGAAACATTTTATTGAAATTTTAATAAAACAGCAGAAAATATTCACTGCTTAATAATTGTCTTGTGATTTAAGACAAGATATGGTTTATAAAAATCAGAGTAGATCTTTTGTAGATTTTTCTGTGGATATTATAATCGGTTGGTTTTTTATTTAAATTTACTTCGAACTTTGAATTTTATACTCCTCTAATGCCTGGTAGGATTATTTACCACGAATATCCGAATTCTGAATAAGCTCCTCTATTCAAGTTACTTTCTCAGCTTTGTAAGCAGTGCAGAAAAAATACAACTACAAAGATCAATTGTAAAATGTTGTATATTTGTTAAATGTATTTGTGGGTCTTGCACAATTCAGTATAGTGTTGGTCTGGTGGATTTACCATAGCTGTAGTACACATTATGAAACAGTAGTGGCCATCAGCAGGTTACTCCATAGTCGTAATCATGCATAGAAATCAAATGGGGTGGCATGGTAGCAAAGTGATCAGCACAAGGCTGTACAGTGCCAGTGACCTGCCGCTATCTGTAAGGACCTTTTATGTTCTCCCCATGACGACATGGGTTTTCTCTTGGTGCTCCAGTTTCCTCCCATGTTCCAGAGATATACAGAGCAGTAGGTTAATTGATCACAAGGGGATAATTGAGCAGCTAGGTCTCATTGGGTTGGATGGACCTGTTTCCATGCTGTAACTATAAATGAATAAACAAAAAAATAATAGTACAGGTGTGCCCTCCACTAACCAAGCATGAGGTCAGAAAGATTTTAACTTCTTTCAGAAATAGGAAGAAATGACAGATGCTGAGCGCAAGAAAGAATTTCGACTTCAAGAGAATATCAACTTGAAATAAAAGAATAGCCACCTAGCACAAAGCAGCTTTAACCAACGAGAATTAAACCCTGATGTGTTTAAAAGTAGATACTGGCTACTTATTTTGACTTTCTGTGATATTAAAACTGAGCTAACAAATGGTGACTAAGATGAACATCAAAACTAGTCAGATGTTTGGTGATGTGACGGGCTTTCTATTTTAAGCTCTGACATATTTCCTATTATTTAGTAAAATTGGTGGTTAAATGAAAACACTGATTGTGTTTCCTGTAAATGTAGTTTTGGAAATCTCACTTGTTGAACCTCTCAAGTCTATGATTTTCTGTCATTGAAACAATTTTGGTGAAGTCCTCAAGTCAGCACTTATAGAAGTGACAAATTCAGGCCAGAGTTAATGAATTGTGTGAATAATCCATGGATTGCTTTCCAATTTTTCTTGCTTTAAACAAAGGTAGTTATAAAAAATCCATCTGATTCTCTTGAATTTATTTGGACATTAATTTGTTTAATTATTTATTTAATTTAATTTATTCTCTTGCAACGTTATTTTGAGGAAAAGAAGTACAAATAACTGAAGATATGGCAACCAATCAACTGTGTTATATGTTTTTTCAGTGTTACACCTCTGGATTATTACTGTCAGGAGTATAAGGGATGGTGCCATTCTCAGTGCAGTGAACGTTTTTGAACTCTATGGATTGGTTTGGTCCATATTGTCACAGGAGCATCCATTTTTAGATATGACCTTGGAGACCTTGGAGATGACCTTGGAGAGTTTGAGCTACGTGAAAAGTTACCTGATTCTTGCTTTATTCCATAGTGCTTACTAATTTTGAGGAGACAGTTCCAACCCTTTCAAAACTGCATTCCCTACCTCAAGCTAGTTTATTTGCCTCTGATCACACTTCCTCACTCCTTCTCCACTAAAATGCTAGCCAAAAACCTTCCCTCTCCCATGTCCATCCAGACAAGAAAGCTTAATGTGCCAGAGTCTCTGCATAGGAAGTGAAATAGTCCTGATTCCAAGGACTCCTCAACTAACCAGTGGAATGATGTGCTGAGAGCTGATTCAGATAAGAAAGTCCAGATGGCAACATTTTCAGCCCAAAAGTTGCAACTTTTAATTCACAGAATTTTGATGGGACCAGGTCAATGACTAATGGCCATTGTCTCACTTTCCCCTGGCCAGTTGTGGATGCCGGTGAAAGCTCATTTTAGTAGTCCTTAACTGTTTGAATAAAGTAGTTCATACTGATACAAGGTTGGAAAGATGTTATACAATATTACTGGCTAATAGTCCAGGGATCTGAGCTGAAATCCCATCATGGCAGCTGTGGAGTTTAAACTCTGTTAACTAAATCTGGAGTTACAGATAATGGTGACTGTAAAGTGACTGAATTTTAACAAAAAATGCATTTGTGCTGTGAAAGAAAGTCTGCCTTCCCCATCCTATCTGACCAGAATAGAAGTCCAGTCTGACACCCAAAGCATTGATTGCTAATTGTCTTTTGATATAGACTAGCAAGCTGCTTACTGTATAAGAAAACACTATGCAAATTGAAAACAGTGAGGAACTTCTCCTCTCTACACAGCCTTGTAGAAATTCTGTGTAATTTATATTATGTTAGTTATCTATACTTGTGATGCTGCTTTAAGCAAGTTTTCTTCATTGTACCAGTACCTCACAGTATTTGTGCATATGAATTTGACGTGACTGGACAATAAGTAGTCGTCTTGCCATTGATGCTCACAGCTTTTTAATGAATATTTGACCAATCTTACTGATTTAAAGGCAATATATTGAAAGAAAAAAGCATTGAAGAAAATTAGTTACGTTTGTTTCATGTTATTTAACTTTGGTTTGCTTCATTTCACTGGATTTTATTCTGGACTGACAACTGGGATATATATACTAACTGTATGACTGCAGCATTCAATTTGGCCTCTTTACTATGTTTTAATACTAAGTAAATGGTTTAATAATTCAGTCGAATTGACACATAAGGATATATCACATGAATAATCTAACATTCTTATTATAAATTTGCTTTGATAAGACTGTGAAATGATAAGGATTTCTTGGGGACAAATGAAAATGGAAATCAATAAAAGTGTTGGTCATTTAAGCTATCATCACCTTTACACCACCTCACAAAACTCTAACTACATTAATATCTTTTACAAGAGGCAAATGCTGAATGTACTCCTAACTACAATCTACTCAATTGATATTTGTTGCCTTAAGGAAGAGTTTCATAGTGGACAATTCTGTTTTCCAACCAGATAAAATAGTTTCAAATGTGTGAATCTTGGAAAAGTCATAGCAGGATTAATAGAAAGATACAGTAAATTACAATTCTACATAAGGTTACTTTTTGCAATCCTTTTCAATCATTTCCTTATGATATCATTTGCTAATTGCATAATCAATATTTACATGAGAGGAGGTGTAAAGGCTGATAAAAATTCCAAATAAATAATTATTTTGTTATTGCAAACATCAGCCTGACAGGTGCAAATGTGAGTAAGTACTCATGTCCGAGATTTGCTATTTGGTTTTATTTGCTCTTGTTGAATAATGTTGTGAGCTATTCTTGAACTTTTCAGTTTGAAAATAATGATTCATTCCATGATCCTACATTGCCACTTGGAGCACACCATAGGTTATATTCCCACAGTTTTCTGTAACTCACTGTTCCACTTCTGTTTCTGATTGAATGGTAGATGAACAGGCAGAATCCTGCAATGATCATTCAAATCATTAATCTTTCAGCCAATATCAATGGGAACGTGTCAGAATATTACACATTAGTGCTTTTAATGTATCTGCTTAGATGACTGAACAGGCTTGAGTGAGGTGAGTTTTTGGTAAGTTTCTTCCTCATCATTCTTTGTCTGTTAGTGCATAGTTAGCACAGCAAGAATAGCTCCAAGGCCTGTGTTATGTTCTTTGTGTGATATGTGAGAATACTGGAAGACCTTCATCCTCCTGGAAAACCACATCTGCACCAGCTGCCCTGAGCTGCAGCTCCTCAGAGAACATGTTAAGGAATTGGAGCTACAGAGAAGTAGTCACCCCTAGGTTGCAGGACACAGATACCTAGGTGACTGTTAGAAGAGGGAAAAGAAAGGGTAGCCAATGCAGACTGCCCCTCTGGCCATTCCCCTCCATAATAAGTCTTCTGGGTACTATTCGGGGAATGACCTACTAGGCAGGTGCTGCAATGACTGGGTCTCTGGCGCTAAGTCTGGTGCTGTGGCTCAGAAGGGAAGTTGGGGAAGGGGTGATTTATAATTTATCCCCCCCACCACCTGCCTTCACCTATCATATTCTAGTTTGCCCTCCTTCCCTTCCCCATGCCTTCTTATTCTGGCTTCCTCCCGCTTCCTTTCTAGTCCTGGTGAAGGGCCTTGGCTTGAAATGTTGACTATTCATTCATTTCCATAGTTGCTGCCTGACCTGCTGAGTTCCTCCAACATTTTGTGTTTGTTGCTCTGTACTGGGCTATTTTCCCTTCCTGTTAGCCTAAGAAATGAACTTATAGCTGACACAGAATCACCAGAAGGTTACAGCCTGGAGTAAGGCCACTTGGCCTCTTAAGCCAGTGTGTGCTCTGTACAAAAGGAAATCAATGTCCCATGCGTCTGCAATATTGTTCCATTCATTTATTATACACCTCTACCTTGAAGAACCTTTTACTTTTTAAATACGCCAAGATCGGAATTTTGTGAAATAGCAAAGGTGCCTTCCACTTTCTGATGGGATTCCCACCAGGTGTCTGCTGTATATGGAAAATAAATCCCATTCCTGGAAATTGGATCAAGTTCACAATGGTTGGAAGGGACATCCCATTCATGCAAGAAAAATCCAGATGAAGACATATAAGCCTCGCTTCTTGGGATCTTTGCTGTACAGGTAATATCTAATTCCAGAGTAGATTAGTTCCAAATAATAGTTGAATCAATTTAAGAGCATCATTCCTGGTATCATTCCATCTCAATCAACAGGCATTGAAAGGCATTTTTAAACATAAATCTTTATAAAAAGGATTAAAAGGCATTGAATAGCATTTACTGAGGAAAAAATCCAAATCTAATAAATTGACGACTAATTTTAGAACTTACTTCTTTTGAAACTTTCCTTAATTAGTAGTTCTCCCTCTTCTTTGCTGGATTTAAACTGAATCTAAAATATTTATAAGTATTTAGATTTTTACACTGTTCCTCTCAAATTATTCTTTATCAAAACCCAAAACATGATGGAAGTTAAATTATATACTACTCCCCACACCCCAACACCTGACAAAAATGTGATTCACAATTAGCCTAAGTACAGTGCAAGACTCTCTCATCCCTGCTCAGTTTTATCATTAATCTAGTGTGCATCCAGTGAGATGTGTTGTCCACATGATTCACAACAAGCCTTTGAGCTCTCTGCAGTGAATTATTTCTGCTTAGTTGTGCATACTTTATTTTATTAACTCCAGCATTGATGATTATTCATTGCCTTGGCTCTCAGCTGTAGAAAACCCTATCTGACTCTCTATACCTTTCTGCCTCCCCCTCTCTGGCACTAGCGTTCCACACTGAGTTTACTGTGGTATTATTATGGACCATTTTGTTCTGCTTTGGTTGTGATTTAAGTGCAAGTGTTTAATAACTGAAAGCTTAAGCACACAGCTGCAATTATGGGTGGTGAACCAATTAAAACTATGTACACTTCTTTAATCTCTTGGAGAATATTCTTGTTAGTTTGGTACAAAGGAGCATCATGGATTAAATTGATGCTAGTAGCTGAAACAAAAAAGTAATACATTTTCATTCTATTTATAATATAATATAAGACCTTATATTCTGTCTGTGTAGCCTCCAACTTGATGGCATGAACATAGATTTCTCTTACTTCCGTTAATGCCCCTCCTCCCCTTCTTACCCCATCTCTAATTTATTATTTATTTAGTAATAATTTCTTTTTTTCTCTCTTTCCCTCTCACAATAACTCCTTGCATCTTTCTCTAGTGCTCCCCTCACCCTTTCTTTCTTCCAAGGCCTTCCGTCCCATGATACTCCCCCTTCTCCAACCTTGTATCTCTTTTGCCAATCAACGTCCCAGCTCTTGGCTTCATCTCTCCCCCTCCTGTCTTCTCATATCATTTCAGGTCTCTCCCTCCCCCTCCCACTTTCAAATCTCTTACTATTTATTTTTTCCGTTAGTCCTGACGAAGGGCTCGGCCCGAACCGTCGCCTGTACCTCTTCCTAAAGATGCTGCCTGGCCTGCTGCGTTCGCCAGCATTTTGTGTGTGTTGCTTGAATTTCCAGCATCTGCAGCTTTTCTTGTGTTTACATTTTTCATTTCACTGGGTGAATATTTTCAGACAAATATGGATTTGAACAAAAGAACCAGCTACCATCTTATTGAGTGACAGATCAGGCCTGAGGGCTCAAATGTTTCTATTTCTTCGATTGTGTTAAAGTCTTTGAATTTGGATTGCTAAGAATACTAATCAGAAGTAACCTCAGTATGGTAGTTTAGAACAGTATTCAGAAAGAATGTTTTTACTATGCAATGGAAAGAGCAGTAGACAAAAAAGAGCCTTCAACAGCATCCTCATGTAGCACTGGATATTAGAAAATTGTCCTTCGCATTAGCTTTATATAACATTCATATTCCTCAATGAGTCTTCTGACCTGATAGGGTCAGTTATGAAGGGAGAGATAAATGTTAAAGCCTGTCTATTCCTTGATTCTGGACAAGAGAACAAAGCAAAAATAAACCTTTTGAAAACAATTAACATCTTACATATTGATTCTAAACCTGCCCAGAGGAATGAGTGGGTTGTCTATAGTTCAGTAATAACATACTTTAACAAATCTTCATCTTTCTGTTGCAACATCACAGCAAAACAAAGAAGTAATTTCCAATGACCATGAAACTCTTTTCTTCTATGATGAATCTAGAAAAATTTGCAATCTATTGTGGTTTACCAGTTACAGTGTTATAGGGAGAGGGGTTTTGGGGATGTATCACAAGAGCCTTAATTTAGATGATGATGACTTTATTCTCAATGGAAAGGTTCACTGTATGATAACAGCGTTTATTCTGGAACTGAGGATTTAATGTCCTACTTATGCACAACTTTAGAAAATGAATAGCCGGGTGAATGCCTGATTATCCTTGTAGCAATCCTGAAGTGAGCGAGGGCAGTCAGCACATTTGTGCACCACAGTCCCGAGGAGACACTGGATTATGTTGGAGGGAGTGCGAGTTTACAAGAAGTGAGTAGGGCATTCAGCACATTTTGTACGCCAGTTTTCCTGTGGAGACATTGGATTGTGCATAATTAGGCACTTAGCATTGACCAGTTAAAAAAAAGTTAGGTTTAAGTGGAGTGGCCATTATACGAGTGGGCCAGTTTCAGAGTGGGGAATGCAGGCTTTGGCTCATAGAGGCTTAGGAAGGGAGTGGCGAACTTTCTTATGCATTGCATATGTAATGGGGGGGGGGATGCCAGACAGAATACTGGAATGGTCCTCTTGTGGGATGTGGGAAGGCACCTGACAACTGCACCTACAAGAAGTGTATCCAGCTGCAGCTTCTACCTGACTGTGTTAAGGAATTGCAACGGGAAATTGATGAACCCTGGATCATTCGAGAGGCTAAGGGATTGATAACCAGACATGCAGGGATGTAGTAACACCCAAGGTGCAGGACACAGTTAACTTGTTGACCACCAGGAGGGGGAAAGGGGATCGGCAGTCTGTGCAGATTACCCCTGCGGATGCTCCCCACAACAACTGTTTTGGATACTGTTAGGGTGGGCGAAGTGACCTAGCACAGGAAAGCCACAGAGGTCAAGACTCTGGCACTGAGTCTCGCTTTGTGGCTTAAAAGGGAAGGAGAAGAGGTGAGCTGTAGTGATAGGGGATTTGTTGCTTAGGTGAAGAGAAAGGACGTTCTGTGGATAAGAACAAGATTGTCGGATGGTTTGTTCTCTCCAAGTCAGGGCCATCTCAGATCGAGTACACAGTATTCTTAAGTGGGAGGGTGAGCAGCCAGAGGTCATGGTCCACGTCAGTACTAATGTCAGGAGTAGGAAGGGTGATGAGGTCCTGCAAAGTGGGTTCAGGCAAAGTTAAATGACAGCACCTCCAGAGTTGTGATCTCAGGATTGCTACACATGCCACATGCTAGTGAGGTTAGAAAAAAAAGGATGATCGCATAGTATAACACGTGGCTAAGAAGCTGCTGCAGATCGGAGGCTTCGGAATTTTCGATCATCGGGCTCTCTTCGGGAAAGTAGGACCAGTACAGAAGGGACAAATATCCTAGTGGGAACAGGGGGTATTACTAGTGCTGGACAGAGGAGTATAAACTAGAGTTGCAGGAGAAAGGGAACCGGAATACCAGAACAGATGGTGTGGTGATTGTGCAGAAAGATGTTTTAGGCCATATAAAGGCAGGAACCAAAAGGTTGAGCGTGATGGGACTAATGTTCTGAGCTTCATATATTTCAATGCAACAAGTATTGTAGGAAAGTCAGATTGGCTTATAGTAAGGAACAGCACATGGCATTATCACATTGTAGCCATTAGTGAGACATAGTTGCAGGACTGGCAGCTCAATGTTGTTTTAGATGTGATATAGCAGGAAGGATTAAAGGGGGAGGGGTGGCATTACTAGTCAGAAAAAATGTCACGGCAGTGCTCAGTCAGAACAGACTGGAGAGCTTATCTATTAAGGCTTTATGGGTACAACTGAGGAATAAGAAAGGTATGACCAAGTTAATGAAATTATATTATAGACCATCCAAGAGTCCGTGGGATTTAGAGGAGAAAATTTGTAGAGTGATCACAGCCTGTTGCAGGAAACATAACTTTGTTACAGTAGGTGATTTTAACTTTCCACATATTAACTGGGACTCCTGTACTATAAAGGGACTGGGTAGAAAAGAGTTCATGAAAATTTCCTTAATCAGGACATAGAAGTCCCAACTAGAGAGAGTGCGATGCAGATCTCTTATTAGAGAATGAGACAGTGCAGGTGACAGAAGTTTGTGTAGGGGATTACTTTGCATCTAATAATCATAACACCATTAGTTTTAAGGTAATTATGGAAAAGGATAGGTCTGGTTCTTGAGTTAAGATTCTAAATCAGAGAAAGGCTAACTCTGATGGTATCAGAAAGGTTCTGGCAACTGTGGATTGGGACACTTTGTTTCTGGCAAAGTTTGTATGTTCCTGTCAGAATAAAAGGCAAGGATAACAAACTTAGGGAAGAAGGAGGAGGTACATAGCAGGTAGAGGTAGGCAGGAGCAAATAAGGTACTTGAGGAGTATAAAAATGCTAGAGAACACTTAGAAGAAAATCAAGAGGGCTAAAAGAAGACATGAGGTTGCTATAGCAGGCAAAGAGTCCTAAGAGCTTAAGAGCAAAAGGATAGCAAGGGACAAAATTGCATAGAGTTGTAATCTATGCGTGGACAATATCCCACATGGGAAGTTGGTCATGGAGGTTCAGTCACTTGGCATTCAAAGTGAGGTAATAAATTCAGTTAGTCATTGACCTTGCCGAAGAAAGCAGAGAATGGTTGTAGGTGGCTGCCTCTCTGACTGGAGCCTGTGACTAGTGGTGTGCTGCAGGGATTGGTGCTAAGTCTGTTGTTTTTTGTCATCTCTGTCATGATCTGGATGATAACATGGTAAACTGGATCAGTAGAATTGCAGGATGACACAAAGACTGGGGATGTCGTGGACAGTGAGGAAGGCTATCAGAGCTTGCAGTGGGATATGGACAAACTGGACAAATGGGCTGAAAAATGGCAGATAAATTTAATGCTGACAAGTATGAGATGTTGCACTTTGGGATGACCAATCGGGGTAGGCTTACTCAATGAGAGGTAGGACACTGAGGAGTGTGGTAGAACAAAAGGGATCTGGGAATACAGATTCATAGTTCTTTGAATGTAACAGCAGAGGTTGGTAGGGTCATAAAGAAATCTTTTGGCACATTGAGCAGCATATATCAATGTATTGAGTACAGGAGACGGGATGTTAGGTTGAAATTATACGAGATATTGCTGAGGCCTAATTAAGGAGTACTGTGTGCAGTTTTGGGCACCTACTTACAGGAAAGATGTAAATAATATTGAAAGAGTACAAAGAAAATTTACTAGGATGTTGCCAGGACTTCAGGACCTGAGTTATAAGGAAAAGCTGAACAGGTTAGGACTTTATTCCCTGGAGCATAGACAATTGAGGGGAGATTTGATAGAGGTATACAGTACAAAATTATTAGGGGGAAAATGAAGTAAATACAATAAGGTTTTTTTCCATTGAGATTGGGTGAGACTACAATTACAGATCATGGGTTAAGGGTAAAAGGTGATATATTTAAGGTGAAAATGAGGGAGAACTTCTTCACTTAGTGGGTGGTGAGAGTGTGGAACGAGCTGCCAGTGCAAGTGGTGGATGGGTGCGATTTCAACATTTAAGAAAAATTTGGATAGGTGTGTGGATGGGAGGGAAATGGACAGCTATGCTCCAGGTGCAGGTCAATGAGACTATGGAGATTAATGGTTTGGCACAGAATAGATGGGCTGAATAGTCTGATTCAGTGCTGTAGTGTTCTTTGCCTCTATGACTCTGTAACTGTGAGGAGAGATAGAGAAGCTTTTTCTAAAAAACCTTAAACTTTAGTTGTGTAATATCTGGTTTAATTGAGACATATTGATGGAGCTGATATTGAGAGACATCTTGCTTCTCCACTTTCAGTCCTGATGCAGAGTTTCGACATGAAGAACTGATAATTTCTTTCCTCCCTCTGATGCTGCTTGATCCACTGAGTTCTTCCAGGAGATTCTGTGTCACTCTCATTCCAGTAACTTAGGCCATTAGCTTTAAAAGTAAAGAAGCAATTAATGGTAGAGGAACAGGCAAACTTTGTGTTTCTATTCACAGGATAAATTTATCGGTATCATTCTCTAGTGTTATATTTCTAGCACAGTGTAAGCACAAAATAGAAATTTGTGGGTCCATATTGTCTGCTCCTTCCCCAATCATTTAAAATAATAATCAGAAGATTGTACAAAATGCAGGTCCGGATTTTCATTAAATGTTCTTGGCAAGTAAAGCTCACTGTTGAAAATGTAAAGGTGGAAAATTATCCTTTGCGACTTCTGGCCAATTTTGTTGGTATATTGACGGGGTAATTTATTAACTATGAATGAATTTCTCAAATCTTTATTTCTCTGGGGGGAGAGAGCAACCTATTTTCCAGCTGTATTGAAGTCGATATTTAATGAGCTAATGCAGCAAGATTCATTCTGCATTAAGCAACAGATTCAGCAACTTTGACAGATTAAGGAAAATAAGGTCAATGTCATATACAGCACCCAAATGATCTATAAATGCAACATTTTTTCAGATGGTGTGTAGTATGTTGATGGGGCCATGAGCAGGGAAGTTACATTTGGCAAGGATATAAAGGAAACTGTATTTGTAATAAGAAGATTGATAACTTTTTTCTCTAATATTTTAAAGTACAATTTTGTATTTACTCTTGTGCATAATTGTTAACTGTGAAATTATAAACCATGATTATAATACATTGGAGATCAAAAATTATCATTATTATTAATATATATAGTATTAAGTGTATTACCTATGCAGCCAAATATTACTGCATTGTAACTGATAATCATACATTTTCCTCAAGCCCTCTGTGCTATGTTACCATGGCTTCACAGAAGTGGGTAGGAATTCTGTTCGTAATGCACCTAAAGTGAAGTTATGGCATAATACTGGCATAGACTGAAGGAATTTCATGCTCAGCATGTTTCATATTCTCCCAGAAGCAAATTAAGGTTCAAATGTTATATTGTATGGGGAATAAATTGAGATCCACCTGAAATTCCTCAAGCTTTCTGAAAGTTCTTCCTATAATTTCATGAATTTCCTTGATGTTTTGAGAGGGGTGCAGTCCCTGTCTCCAAGGTGGGAGATCTTGACATGGGGATTTACTGTTCATGAGCCACACTTTGAACCTAAAATAATTCTGTCTTGCTGGTCTCTGCATGGGCCCTTATAGGCTCGACTAATAAGGCCCAGAACAAAGAAAGCTACCCAATCTATCAAGAAATCAAACTGACCTTTCCATTACAGAGTTTGCTATGGTCAGAGAAATAGAAAGCTGAGCACTCTTACTAATGGATGGGGTCATCAGGTTTTCCAGCAAAAGCAGGAAGCCAAGATGGCTCATGTATCTCTTCTTACTATATTTGTTGCAGAACAGAAGGGGATTCAGTTGACTGAATCCATATCTGGCATTCATCAAAGGAATCCCATCAGTCCTAGTCCCTCCTTCATTTGTTTCTCCAATATACTGCCATTTATTTTCTCTCCAATTCCATCAACTCCCCTATGATCCTTTTTCTACTTACCTACACGATGGGGGAAACATACATTAGCCAATTAACCTGCCAGCACGTCCTTGAGATGTGGAAGAAACTACAGTACCTAGCAAAAGCCCATGTAGTCATAAGGAGATTGTGCAAACTCAGCTCTGACAGCACACCTGGTCAGGAATGAATCGTGGTATTCAGAGCTGCATTGCAACAATGACATGCTATCACATGATTCAATAGATATGTCCACTAATACTCAAAACTCTGGCTAATTTAAAACTAAAACTGCATCATTATTTTTGGCATATTTGTGAAGATTATAATCAGAAGAATTAGAGGTCAAGGCTGTCATGCATTTCGCAATGGTATTAAGATAGAACCTATGAAGAGACGGAACAAGACAGTACTTTTTTTTACATTTCAACACTCTTCACTGGTATCCCGTGGGGTGAGAATCCACGGATCCTGAATTCAACGACAATCTGGCCCTAATAAGACATCAAGTTAGTCCTATTGCTTTTTGGCCAACACCAATTGCATCGTACATGCAGTGTACTTGAACATGTTTCAACATGCGTATACGTAAGTGGAAAAACAACTGAAGGGGAGCTGATAGCATTTGAAAGAAAGCTAATTGCAATTTACAGGAGGAAAAAATGAAAGGGGAACGGAAATTAGTTTTTCTTTGTAAATACAAGCATGGATTCAGTGGACTGTGACCTCATTCTTTCTTCCTGATTGATGTACCTGAACTTTCTGTGCACTTAGAAGTATTTTATAGGATCCATTGAGAGAGGGTGGCCCTCAACATCTTTTTTGGAAGCTTCATCATCATAAAAGGTTAAGGCAGTAAGACTTTTGAAGATCAATGTTGTCAAGCTAATTAATTATTCTGAGATGTTCTTGATTGCCACAATTTGTTCTTATTCTTTAATTTTATGCAGCCATGTCTTTTAAAAATGACCCTTGCTATGACCAAGGCCTGCAGCATTATGTACCATTTTGGTCTAAAAGTTGGATGTACTTGCTATGAAGTGCAACAGTGATTTACCTGACTGGTTCCTGAGTTGGTAGGTCTGCCACATGAGGAGAGGTTGAATAGGTTAGGCCTCTATTTAGAGCCTCGAATAATGTGGTATGACCTTACTAAAACATTCAAAGTTCGTTGTAGGCTTGATAGTGTAGACACCAGGAGAATGAAGACCTGACTAAGGCTTCTCAAATGAGGAATGACAGTGTCAATATAAGGAATACGTCATTTAGGATGGGTGAGAAGTTTCTTCACTCATAAGGTTGTGAATGTGTGGAATTCTCTACATTGGCAGGTTATAGGAGCTACATCACCGATTGCACTTGAAACAGAGCACTGGATTTCTGGATATTGAAGGAATCAAAGAGTATAGGGACAGAGCAAGAAAAATTTCAAGTAGAAGATCAGACATGATGCTGTTGAATGACAGAGAAAGCTCAAGGGACTCAGTGACTTGCTTATGGTACTAATTTAGTGTTTTGATGTCAGACACCGTAATCTGCAGTCCCCCCAAAAATAAACAGATGTCTATCAACCAGACTGCAGCCACAATGAAAGCATTTGATCACAACCTAAAAAGAGAGACCTAAAGGGAAAATGACAAATTATTAATAATGTATTTATTAGGTATTTTCTTTATCATTTTTTTTTGTCATAAATTTTCATCGAAGTACCCTTATGTAAGATATTCTAGCATCAGGATTTCATGAGAATTGCAAATTCATTTTGGAAGCATCTGAATGTTGAAGCAATGCATGCCATGATGGTCTTCTTTTGTCTAATATCCACTCTTCAATTATTTGTTGAATATGATTGAAGCCAAACGTGTCATAATTTGTTATTTTAATAGGAGACAGATTTTAAGGAACCTTGCTATTCCTTTTCATCACTGCTTTGCACCTGTTGCTGGATGAGTCAACTAGTATTGTGAATAATGATCCGTGTCTGGTAGTTGTATCACTGTCAATTACTCTAATTATCAGTTATCCCAAGGCTGTGAAATTTCCTCCTGCCCTTCACTCTTTACGTGTCGAATTTCTTCAGACTGCATGCATGAATGGCGTGGAGATTAGGGTGGAGACATTTTGGAGATTAGGCAGGCGTAATATAAGCATTTAGCTGGTGAGGAAATTAACTTCACTCTTAATCTATTGACAGATATTGACACTATCTGCCCAGTAATATGTTAACTCTTCATTATGTAGGTTACAGTGGAATCACTGTAAATATCTTAAATCAGGGATAAGCTGATTTAATAGATTAAGCTGCTACTTTGGTTGGTTTTATCTCCAAACTTTTACCTTGTAATAATGTGAACTGCTTCAAATTACTCTTGCTGAGCTACAGTGCTGCATTTCATTGCTCAGATGCAGATGTATGTCCTTTTCTTGGTGACAATAATGCTTCATCTGGCAAGGTGAACTTTTCAAGGTCTCAGAATCAAAATCAGAATTAGGTTTATTATGATAGACACGTCATGAAGTTTCTTGTTTTGCGGCAGCAGTACGGTGCAATACATACGAACAACTATGTTACTACAAAATATATAAAAATAGTGCATAAAAAGAGCAAAATACTAAGGTAGTGTTCATGGGTTTATGTAGGTTTCAGAAATATGAAGAAGGTGGTGGAGAAGAAGCTCTCTCTAAAATATGTGGGCATCTTCAGGCTCTTGTACCTCCTTCCTGATGGTAGTAATAAGAAGAATGTATGTTCTGGATGGTGAGGGTCCTTAATGATGGATGCCTCCTTCTTGAGGTGTGGTGGATATTCACTCTCAAGGGACCAAGAGGCTCATTGCAAATCTCAGTTTTCTAGCACAGCAGCATGACCTTTCTAAAGGGTTAGAGTTGTTTGTGACAAAGTTAAACTCCTAACCAATATTACTTTCTCAGCTTTTTGTTGTAAATAAGTAAAGAATTGGGTCATGTAGGCCCATGTTTAATTATTGTAAAACAATGGGGGTCACGTTAATTCACTTGCATCAAATCAGACAATGCCAGCTAAGTATTGCATCATTGTGACTGAGTTCAAGGAAGACTAATTTTGTCACTTAAGTTAATCATGGTCACAAGTACAGTTGATCAATCAATAGTTGGGATATTTGTGTACTTAGAGAGTCAGACAAAACAGCATTAATTTTAGGCGTCTGTGTTCTCTGTCTCCAGAAGCTTTTAGTGCATCTGTGTGAATTATTTTGTCCCAGCAAAAGTGTCTGAAAAATACCACAGGTAGATAATGTCAACTAGTAGCAAAACAGTATAAATGTTATATAAATCAGGGATTGTTAGGAATGACAAGAGAATGACAGAAAGATGAGGTGACAGAAATAAGAACTAGAATTCATACCTCAACTTTCGATTTCTGCCACAGGTGACTCTATCAACTGCAATTCATTGGTATGTTCTATTAGATTGTCAGAATGGTACCTGTGTTTAGAAATACTTTGTACAGTATATAAATCTTTTGTAATTTGGAAATCTTATATAAATCAGAAATCTTCTGTGAGTGCTAAATATGTGTTAAGAACTGTTTGTCCAAAATTAAATGTGCAACATTAAGAATAAAATAAATTGTGTTTAAGCTATTTTGTTAACTCAAAGTATTTTGTCCTTGATTGGGAGGAGGAACCACCATTCAAAAAGTGGGTATTGACAGCTAGACCTTGTTGCATGGACTAGACAAGGAAGCAATTATTTAAAGAGTACGTTGATACAGTATAACCTTCATATAGTGAGAGTACCCGTAGATACCTTTAACAGATAGGGTTTAAAATCTCTTTTTGAGTTCAGGGTTTTGCAGTGAGTCTAGAACCATTAGAGAGGTACCAAGTTACATGTTTTCCTGTAAGTGGGTACAGAATTGCTTGAAGTGGTAACATGTGACTCATTTTCTCCTAACAATATTCAAAATCAGTTCTACACAAGAAACGGTCTGAATTAGTGTGCATTCTATGTGTTCACTTGAACCAGAAGTATGTGATAGAATTTCCCAATCTGCATGATTCTCAAAGATTTCCCACATTTTTGCAAATTCCCTCCAAGTATTTTCAATGTGTTGGAAGTTGTGTAATCCATTTTCTGGACAACTGACATTCCAGTACTTTTTTTCTATACCAATTTATGTGACTGGTAACTAATAAACATTTATGTGGTTAAGGCTTGTTCAGAATGGCACATTTGTGGAAATGAAAGCATTTTTATATACTTACCGGAAAATTCATATCGATGTGAAAATGCAGATATAAAATATGATAAATGTTGTGCTATAAGGAAAGTCTGAGACAGTGCACAAGATATGTATGTTAGAGAAAATATATTTTATCTGAAAAATGAAACCAATCGCACCTTTTTTCCATATTTATTGGTATCCTTTTTCAGGTATAACTATTTTTTGCCTCTAAAATTCTCCTTAATCGTGGTTTTGGCTACACTGCTTAGTTGCACTTTTTTGAGCAAATCCAATGCACCGCCATTAAAAATTGCATTTCTGCCCTTCCAATTTGAACATGGTGATTGAAATGTTTTCTAAATGTGAACACTACACTAGGCAGTCCAAATGAAAGAACTCCTGTTTCATTGCAATTCTGCAACTGCTTTATTAGTTTAGAGAGGCACAAAAACATGATTTTCATATCCTTAGTATACATATTTTAGATCAATGGCATCAATGATCCATGTAATGCTGCTGTAATGTTCTAAATTGTTCTATGTCAATGGAAGCATTAGTTCCTGTCGCTCGTTTTTTTTAATCTTTTAACAATCAATGTTCTTTTCCAGTAATTTGAAATTATACCTATCAACTCTTGAGCTTTAACTGCACTTATTTTTCTGTTGTCCCATTAAAATGAATTATTGAAGCTAATGTCACTCAGTGGTTGTAACAAGCTCTCATTTTATCTTCTATGTTTAGCACAATTGTTTTCCTGTTTATAAAACCCAGAGTTCAAATAGGTATTAAATTTAACTGTCTTTCTGTCATAGAAAAAGGGTACATGCCTTAATGATTATGTATAAAATAATACCCAGGCAGCTTCACCGCTGTTTGCCCACCCCAGCCCATAGGCTAGATTATGATTTTTCTAATTCACCTTGATTCATCATTTTATGACACATCATCTTTAAAAAGTCCTCTACAGTATACACCACTTTTTATGACTTCATTCTGGCTTTGGATGCCAAGTATACCTCAAAAACAACAGGTGCACCTGGGCTGCTTCCACTGTACTTACTTTGGGAAAAGTTAATGTATTACTGAATCCAGGTCACACCTGTGAAAGAAAAGCATCCTAATAAGATCCTCGGATAAGATTGCAGCCCTGCCACCCCAAATGCCTGTGTATTAAAAAGAAAGCAGACTGAAGAAGAATTAGTTTGAGTTTCCCATTTTTTAAAAAAAGTTCTGTATCCTGTAGTTCTAATATCAGAGATGACAAATTGTCTTATGTGTTACACTCTAAACCTCTAGTTTCTTTGAAAACTGAACAACCATTCTGTATGTACACCAAAGTAAAACTTTCCTGTACTGAAACTAATAAAAATACCTGGCTTCTGGTAAAATTAACAGCTGCAGGCCCTATCTGTAAATTCAAATTGTTTAAGTTAAGCAACACAACTGGAACATAAGAAGGGTGAATTAGTGCATACATCAGCATTTTTCTCTTCACACTTGCTGATTGTCTGGCTTTGTTAATTTAACATGTTATGTTTATATTAATAATCTTAATCATGATAATTCTACGATTATTACTGAGGATTTTTTTTGCAGAAAATTAGGAACAGTAATACATTTGCATAATGCAATATTTTGCACACTATATGAAGACAATTTAATCCAAAATCTAATTGTTAAATGAGAATGGGTACACACACAGTTCATCATTGAGTCATAGCCTCTTGCAACGTGAATATAGGCCATTCTACCCATCATGTCCCCACCAACCAGTGGCCACGTATTTATATTAATCTCATCTGTCAGCTCTTGGTCTTCAATGCCAAAGGAGATTTTTTTAAAGGCATTTTTTAAATGCTGGTAGCGATTTTGCATCTACCATTCTCTCCAGCAGTGTATTCCAGGTACTCAGCATTCTCTGGGTGAGAATAGTCGCTCTTGGTACCCCTCTAAATCTTAAAGCTATTTTCTCCTGTTTTATTCACCTCTAATTTATATTCCTTGTAATTTTATATATATCAGTCATATCCCTTCTTAGCCTCCTCTTCTCCAGGAAACACAGACTTAGCCCCTCCAGTCTCATCTCATAACTGAAGTGCTCCATCCAAGGCAACATACTGGCAACATACAACACATCTCCTCCACATTATCTCCAGTGCTGACATGTCTGTCCAGTAGTTTGGTGACTACAAATGTACGCAGTACTCTAGTTAAGATCTGACCATAGTTTCATAAGGTTGCAGCATAATCTCCCTGTTCTTGTATTCAGTGTCCTGATTAATGAGTGCTTGTATCCATTACGTCTTCTTAATCATATTATCTACCTTTCTTGTCTGGCTTTAGACGTTTATGCGATGGCCTATCTGTTCCTCAGTACTATCTAGGCCTTTGCCACTCATGGTATATGTCATAGCGTCATTTGTACTCCCAAAATGCAACACTTCAAATTTATCTGGATTAAACTCCATCTGATATTTCTCTGGCCACTTCACCAACAAATGAAGCCTCCACACTGTCAACTCCATCAATCCATCAATCTTCATCAATCTTTGTATCTCCTATGAATTTACTGATCATACATCCTAAATCCATGTGCAAATCATTCACTTATATTACAAAGAGCAAAATTGTTATGTTTTGTAACTCCAAAAACTAATCAAAAGGAAAAACATGGGACTCTTGTATGTGTGTGTGGTACTCGTTTTACTTTTAGTAAGGCAGTCCCATGTTATGTGGTGTGTAATGACCTATGCCATTCACATACTTCTTATGTATAACCCATAATGAATGATGTAAACAAACTGAGAATGCTTAATCAAACACTATATTTACAATCTTCTGAAATATTAAATGCACTACCCTCCTCCCTGCTTAGCTATAAACTCCAACTCAATACACACACACAGAGTATGCAAAATAATACAATTGCTACGTAGACGTCCAGAGCATAGTAAATTTTAAATTGTCCGATTCAGGCCTAAAGATTTATTCACTGTGGAGGATTTCTTACTCTTGTGGGGTAATATCTTTTGTCACAAAGGGGAATCACTCTGCTTGGCAGGAGAGACTTGTATCTTTGAAACAATCTGAGGTTCTGGGGCCTTCTCCTTGCAGGTTGTAGGAGTTAACTCTGGGACTACAGGAAGTGGTTCTAACAGTTCTGGGTATCTTTCTTCCGGACGTGTTGGCATCTCTATCAGTGCTCGGCGAGCTGCTCGGTCTATTGATTTATACCAGATGGAGTTTAATCCATTTTCACCATGGCCAGATGACCTGCATCTACCTCTTCCAACACTTTAGCTCTCAGCTCAGATGGTACAACAATTCTTATTCCCCACATCAAGGACATGTTGGTGGAAACAAGCTGGTAAAAATGGGGAACTGCAATTTCTGTTCAACATTCCAGCCATTTTGGGTGGCCATGTAGGCCTGAGACAGTGTGAGGTCTTTTCTGGTTTCACTTTGGATCACCTCTGCTGTAATAAGGAGACTTTTGATTTCCACTAGGGAGTAGTCCTCTTTTGTAAACTTTTCAGGTATTTGCATTTCCAGGAGTAAGTGGTACTATCCATCGTCATTTCCATGATTAGTTGTCCTCTTGAATTTGACCTTATAATTGTGCCCCCCAGGAAACAGCCCATCTCTATATTCATGTTACAAGCAAGAGAAAATCTGCAGATGCTGGAAATCTGAGTAACACACACAAAATGCTGGAGGAACTCAGCAGGCCAGGCAGCGTCTATGGAAAAAGTACCGTCGTTGTTTCAGGCCGGAACCCTGTCCTGCCAAAGGATTTCGGACCAAAACGTCAACTGTACTCTTTTCCACAGATGCTGCCCGACCTGCTGAGTTCCTCTGCATTCATGTTGCTGCTGTTAGTGGAGCACCCTAAAGTGGTTTGAAAATGGATAACAGTGGTTGATGATCAGTAATGAGGTTAAATTCTCTACAATACAATTACTGGTTGAAACATTTTACACCCCAAACCAGACTTAAGGCTTCTCTGTCAATCTGTGCATAAATTTTCTCTGCATCAGAAAGAGAACTTGACACAAAGGCTATAGGGTGCTTGCTTCCATCACTCATTAGATGTGATATAACTGCACCTATACCATAAGGTGACACAGGCAAGCTTCACTGAATGATGTGGATCATAATGTGTGAGTACAGTGTCTGATGTCACTATTTCCTTTTGCCTTTTGGAAAGCAACCTCATAGTGCTTTGTCCATTGCAATTTCTTCCCGATATGTAGTAATGAGCTCAAGGGGTGGAGCACCATAGCCAGGTTTGGCAGGAACCTGTTATAGTAATTAACAAGTCCTAAAATGGACCGCATCTGAGTCCTTTGGCCTTGGGGCATCAACCACTGCTTGAATCTGCTCAGCGGTCTTGTGTAAATCATCAGTAGTGTGACCACAGAAAGTGAATGCTTGGTTTAAAGAGACAAGTGATACTTGTTGTCTTGTGCTCTGAGCCCATAATCTTCTAATCTTTTTAACATTGTCTTGAGATTTTGGAGATGTTCTTTGTCATTCTCACCAGTATCGATGACTTCATCCACATAACACTGACTGGCTTGAGAGCCTTGCAATACCTGGCCCATAGCTTTCTGCCAGAGTGCAGGTGCACATGCTACTCCAGAAATAAGCCTATCATAGTGATAAAGCCCTTTGTAAGTGTTTATGGTGAGAAACACTTCGGACTCTTCGTCCATCGCCATCTGTAGGTAGGCCTCAGCTATGTCCACTTTGCTGAATTGTTTCCCTCCATGTCAAGTCAAGTTACTTTTTATTGTCATTTCGATCATAACTGCTGGTACAGTACACAGTAAAAACGAGACAACGTTTTTCAGGACCATGCTGCTACATGAAACAATGCAAAAACTACACTGAACTGCGTAAAACTACACAAAAACTACACTAGACTACAGACCTACCCAGGACTGCATAAAGTGCACAAAACAGTGCAGGCATTACAATAAATAATAAACAAGACAATAGGCACAGTAGAGGGCAGTAGGTTGGTGTCAGTCCAGGCTCTGGGTATTGAGGAGTCTGATGGCTTGGAGGAAGAAACTGTTACATAGTCTGGTCGTGAAAGCCCGAATGCTTCGGTGCCTTTTGCCAGATGGCAGGAGGGAGAAGAGTTTGTATGAGGGGTGTGTGGGGTCCTTGATAATGCTATTTGCTTTGCGGATGCAGTGTGTGGTGTAAATGTCTGTAATGGTGGGAAGAGAGACCCCGATGACCTTCTCAGCTGACCTCACTATCCGCTGCAGGGTCTTGCGATCCAAGAGGTACAATTCCCGAACCAGGGAGTGATGCAGCTGCTCAGGATGCTCTCAATACAACCTCTGTAAAATGTGGTGAGCATGGGGGCGGTGGGAGATGGACTTTTCTCAGCCTTCGCAGAAAGTAGAGACGCTGCTGGGCTTTCTTTGCTATGGAGCTGGTGTTGAGGGACCAGGTGAGATTCTCCATCAGGTGAACAACAAGAAATTTGGTTCTCTTAATGATCTCTACGGCGGAGTCGCCAATGTTCAGCGGAGAGTGGTCGCTCCGTGTCCTCCTGAAGTCAACAATCATCTGCTTTGTTTTGTTCACATTCAGAGACAGGTTGTTGGCTCTGCACCAGTCCGTTAGCTGCAGCACCTTCTCTCTGTATGCTGACTCGTCATTCTCCAGAAAGGTTTGCAAAGGTATCCTCTATCCTGGCCAAAGGATGCTGATCTACTTTCAGTACTGGGTTGATGGTGATCTTAAAACCACCACAGATCTTGACTACTGGGACTACTGGTGTTGACCATGAGCTTCATTCAGCCTTAGCAAGAACTCCTTCAGTCTGCATGCAATCTGGCTTACTGGCTACTTTATCACAATGGTACAGTATAAGGAACCGGAAAGGCTTTGTAAAACTTGGGTGTGGCATTTTCATTTAACACTATTTTACCCTTGATATGTTTGAGTTTTCCAATGCCTTCTTTGATCACTGCTGTGGCACCATCCAGTACCTAATTTGCTTTCAGTTGACTCTGTTGCAAAGGTGCGGATGCAAACAGTGGATGATCGCCAATCAAGTTATAATTGTCTCAGGCACACACACAGCCTCACAATGCTGACCCTCCTGCCTTTACCACATACAAGCCCGGTGTGACTTGTTGGTTGTCGTATTTCACTGTTAGGAATATCATTCCCACAGGAGTTATCTTTTCTCCACTGTAGGTTCTTAGTTGGATATCTGCTGGTTTCAGCTCAGTATCTTTGAAATGATGTTTAAGTGCATTTTGTGGAATGACGGAAACAGCTGAGCTTACTTTGCCTTGATCTGACAAACAACATTTCCCAAGGTAAGGTGCAGTTGTGCTCTTTCCCTCACTGGTCTATCTACAAACTGTGTGAAAAGCTCTCCTGGATGCATGTCAACTATTTCTTCCCCCTCTGTTACACAAAGGCAATCCCATTTCTTGAAGTACACAAAATTTATTCCACTTTCTCTATGTGTATAATGTTTCTAAGTACTGAAGCAATGGGCGAGCACAACACACTATGCTATGCCATGCATGTTTTACATTAATTTGCCTAAAACTTATTTCTCATTTGGGGCCTGCAGATGGTACAAGCCATTCATACGGACACAAACTTCCCAAAGACAGCAGTGTGAGCCAGCCTGAGTCTGCCAGTGGTAGTACAATCTGAAGTGTAGACCCTCTCGAGGTAATTTGTTTTAAAGTTTGTATTATGTCTATCTTCAACAACTACATCACTCTAGATGTTTCATGGATCTCTCATCACCCTGACCCTAACCTCATTATGAGCCCTTCCTTCTCCCTTCTCCATTGCTCCCAGTGTCCTGACTCAACCCTCCAGGTCCCTATCTCCCAGTAACCAAAACTCTGACTTCATATCTCAACCTTCTTTTCAGCAGTACCATCCTTTTCTTTAGATCTCTCTCAACCACAGCCCCTCTTTCACCACAAGCCATGGCCTTAATGAAATTCTCCTTTGTTTCTCAGCAATGATGGAGTTTGCAAAGAAAGCCTTTGTGAGCATTTTCAGTAAAAGCCAGGTCAGTTGTTCACATTTATAAAGTCCAAACAATTTTTAGGCCGAAGTGTGTATAATTTAACATACCTTGAAATACAGTTGTAGCCAATTATATCTAAAGTATTGTCTTATAGATTGACATTTAATTGTACTTTCTTTCAGTAATTCAGCCAAAATAATGTAATCACATAAATAGATTGTGGATTTTTAAGTGTGGTTTACATTGTGGAATGTGAATTTCCAAGATCTTATGTATTGGTTTTCTAACTATTTCACTGCAAAAGGTTACTACTATTCAAAGTTGCATTTGCGCTAGGATGAATTAATCAACACTGAAACCCATTTAATTGCATCAGTCCCCAGGCCTCCAGAATGGTTTTAGAAATTATTGGTTCTTGTGGCCAAGGCTATTAGAAGCTTCAGAAGCTTTAGGATGTGATGGAGCAATTAAATTTGGAGGTGTGTTTGACTGACTCTCTGCCAAAAATATAAGCAAAATTAAACTTCACGAGTTAGAATTATAAAAATAATGAATCATAGAAAGGTACAGTACAGAGGGAGCCCTTCCGTTTCATCTTGTTCAAGCCAACCATGATGGCTAATCATCTTGATGTTATTTGCCCAAATTAGGTTCATATTCTTCTACTTCTTTCCTGTCCAAGTACCTGGTCAAATGCCTTTTAAATGTAACATGATCTTCCTGCAGGGAACTCAGTCAAAATATTCACCACCATCTGTAGGGAAAAATGATACCCCTCAGATCTCCTTTCATTTTCTCCCTTTCCCTGTCCCAGGGCAAAAATAAATTTGGATTCTCTAGCCAATCTATGCCTTTCATAATTTTATAAACTTCTGTAAGGTCACAACTGAGCCTCCAACATCTGAGGGAGAATCAATGTACCTGATGCAATCTCTCCTCATAACTGTAGCCCTCCATTCCAGGAAACATCTTGGTGAATATTTGCTGCATTCTCTCTATTGCTGGGATATCCTTCCCATAGTGTAACAGCCAGAACATTTTGTCCAACTCTTATACTTAATCCCTCACATTATAAAGGCATCCAAATGTCTTCCTCACTAAGCAGAGCAATGTAAAATATTGTAAATTTTATGCAACAAGAGGTTAACCTACTTCCTTCTTTAATAATCTCTTTCTTCTTTATTTATTATTAATTTTAGAGACCCATAAGTCATTTCAAAATTGATCATGGGTGAATCTTATGTAGGTTAAATAATTAGTAACAAAAAGTAACTGAAATGCTCCTTAAGCACCTGTCTTTCTGAAAACTGCATTTGTAATATAACCCATTTCTAAACTATTTTTGTTACTGTATGAAGTTGAGATGTGACACATGTGCAACGAGTTTAAAACTGCACAAAGCACTCCTGCAATCATACAGTCTAAACTAACTAATAGGGTTAATTTTAATGATGTTTGTTAAGTCCACTTCTGTATTTAGACATAATATCACAAGTAAGCCAGATATTTCCAAAAATAGTCAATTGATTAATCTAAATGGTTTCCAGAAGTATTATGTTTCCACAGTAATTGGAAGGTAGAGGTAACATTTTGTTTCCCAGCAGCATAGCATAAATTCCCGTTGGTAGAATAAATTCCTGTTAATATCATTATTCACAGGTGTGTCCGTTGTCTTGCTCTTGCTGTTGCGATGATCACTTTTCATTGTTGCTGTGGGGAACAAATATCATCTGATTTTCCACTGAGTTATATTAAACAAAAATTAGAACAACAACATAAGAATGCCAGAAATGCTGATGTGAAACACATATGACAATATAATGAAGTGGAATTCGAAAGGTCTTTGAGAGAGAAAATTTGAATACTCTGTGCTGTATTCATTATTATTTTAGGAAGAAGCAATGGAAAAACAATTTAGTCTGAAGAGTGGACAATGCAATTTAGAAGAAACATGAACAGGGTAGAAAGATAGGAGACAATGAGAAACATACAGTGCATGTGGGCTGCCACATGCATTACATCATCAATTGTTTCGCAAGATTTCACACACATTCAACAGATTTATGTCCACCTAATCATTGCCTGTCTTGGCTATGGGTAAATGTGTCATGGAAAATACAGAATTGATAGACAAGTACTGTTTTTCATTAACTCTCTTGAATAGATAGTTTTGGTTGTTAGGTATCTGTGTGTTGGCTTGACAGGAGTTGCTCATGTACACAATAGCTGTGTTTGTTTTTGGTCTCTGGACCTAGGATATTCTCTTTTCGGAGACCAGGACTATATAGGTAATAAGGTGGTCAATGATGCAACAAAAAGATCAAGTTTAAAGTCAAAATTAAAGTCAAATTCCCAGCACTATTGCATTTCAGTCCCTGTAAGGGTTGATATACAGCTCAACCCACTGTCCTTGTCATGGGCAGTGAAGCAATAAAAACCCAAAGTTGATTTGCAAACTTTAATTGTTGGGAGGTCTTCTGATCTATTGACACAGAGACAACATGTCAAACCTGTCAGATACCATGACAAGGTTGGAATGTTCCTGTTCAATGTAAGTATTTTAGCTAAAGAGAAGCCCTGTCAAATTGAAGAGTTATATATGATTCACATCACTTTATTGAACTTAATACAGCAGCGCAGCTCTTGATCAAGATGCATTATATTAAGGATGAGTCAAAGGCAGAGACTTTTGCATTAAATTTGTAAAGAAACTCATTGCTTGTCTTTAAGGGTAATGCACGTCAATGAGTGTGGATGTCTGGGTCACTTGTATTTAATATTACTGCACTTTGCCCAATGGTGCATATAGATCACCAACTGTTTTCTAGTAACATTTGTTATTAAATACAACTTTTTCTTTGGTGTCTTTCAGCTTGAAACAATATTTAAGTGGATGTGTTTACTTATCCTCTGCGTCTGTAATTTATTTGTTTTTGGGAGTTACTGCTGTTTATTGTTCATTCTTATTTGCTATAGAAAGTAAAGATGGCTCTTCTTGAACCAGTACTGTCTGTGTGGTACATGATACAATTCACAATGGCAATGTGTTAGGAATACTCTGTATTTTTGAGATTAATATCCCTATAATTTACAAAAAATATTTAGCCATAGTTGATAGATACTTGTACTCATGTGGCTATCTTATTTATTTATTTATTGGGCTACCACACAGAATAGGTCCTTTCAGCACTTTGAGCCACGCTGCCCAACAATCCCCCGATTTAACAAAAGAGTTGATTGTGGTTTACAGGAAGAACGGAGTCAGGCTTGCCTCGATCAATGGGTCTGCAGTTGAGAGGGTAAGTAGTTTCAAGTTCTTTGGTATACACATCACCGAAGACCTCACCTGAATTGTATACACTGGCTGTGTGGCAAAAAAAGCACAGCAGCATCTCTTCCACCTGAGACGACTGAAAAAGTTCAGCTTGAGCCTGCAAATCCTCAAGACCTTCTACAGGGGCACCATTGATAGCATCTTGACTGGATGTATCACCGCCTGGTACGGGAACTGCATCAACCTTGATCACTGGGCACTGCATAGAGTGGTACGGACAGCCCAGCACATCTGTGGATGAGAACTTCCCTCCAGTGAGGACATTTACAGCAGCAGGTGCAGAAAGAAGGCCTGGAAGATCAACGGGGACAACAGTCACCCCAATCACAAACTGTTTCAGCTGCTTCTGTCTGGCAAATGGTACCGCAGCATTAAAGCCAGGACCAACAGGCTCCGGGACAGCTTCTTTCTACAAGCCATTAGACTTATAAATTCACAGATCTGTACATTGCAATGAAGTCATAATGGAAAGATTTTTACTGTCTCACGTTGTGGGATGGATGTAAGATTTAAATAAATTCATTGTGCAGTAATCTTAGTCTAATCACTGACAATTTACAATGGTCAATTAACTTACATCTTTGGACTATGGGAGCAAACCAGAGTACCTGGAGGAAACTCATGCTGTCACGGGAAAATGTACGAACTCCTTAAAGGTAGTGGCGGGAATTGAACCCATGAGGCCTCCGCTGTAAATTATTGTGCTAACCACTGTGCTACCATGCCACCCCCATCTTTAGAAAAAGAAGAGAGCGATTATTTTATATGAAATTTTCTCATTTCTGTAAAATATTTCGGACTGGAATCTGTCACATTTTTCATGAGTAGTGCTCTAGCATTATGTACATAGATTCAGGCAGTAAAACAGGGTCTGTGTGTTTTTTCTAGGGTGCAACATGCTGTGTTCTGTGCTGGCATATCATTGTGGAATTCCCATTGGCAAGGACATCAGACTTTAACGAACCTTTCTCCATGGGCCCACAGAACAGCTGCAGAAAAGACTGATATCAGGAAAGGCAGGGGAAAAAGAAAGCTAAATCCAGGGCAAATGGGAACTCCATATGATTTACCACCCACTTTAAGTCTCATTTCATGAATAGCCCCATGCACCTGTGGCACAATTTCTACAGGGGAACAATTGAGAGCATCGTGACTGGCTGCATCACTGCCTGGTATGGGAACTGTACCTCCCTTAATCGCAGGACTCTGCAGAGAGTGGTGCAGACAGCCCAGCACGTCTGTAGATACAAACTTCCCAGTAGTCATAGTCATACTTTATTGATCCCGGGGGAAATTGGTTCACACTATTCAGGACATTTACAAAGACAGGTGTGTAAAAATGGCCCGAAGGATCACTGGGGACCCGAGTCACCCAACCACAAACTGTTCCGGCTGCTACCATCCGAGAAATGGTACCGCAGCATAAATGCCAGGACCAGCAGGCTCTGGGACAGCTTCTTTCACCAGGCCATCAGACTGATTAATTCATGCTAATAGAATTGTATTTCTCTGTTATATTGACTGTCCTGTTGTACATACTATTTATTATAAAATACTATAAATTGCATATTGCACATTTAGATGGAGACGTAACTTAAATATTTTTACTCATGTATATGAAGGATGTAAGTAATAAAGTCAATTCAATTTAATTCAGTCTGCCAGACAACACAGCAACTTCTATAAAAGTATAAGACATAGATCTGCTGTAACCATTGAAAGTACACACATTTTCAATGAGATGCTTCAATGGAAATACAAAGCAATGAAAAATGAACTTAACTGTAGTTGCAAATTAAATACACCTTTCCTACCAATCAATCACCACCTGCTCCATCTGTGGACACGTTTGCAGTTTCTATGTTAGCCTGTATGCAATCTCAGAACCCAGAGTTTGGTTAGGTCATCCTCTATCTCAGAGGAAAAAGATGTACTGGGAGCTCTCTGTCTTACCTGACTTCTGTTTGACAAGATCTTCTTTTGCACTAAATGTTTAATGGATTTTTTTAAGCATGCAGCTACAGATTAATTCATTTTTAGAGTATTGTGAACAAAAAGGAATTCAATACAATTATCAGAGAGCAAACCTATGTATGACACGATGAGGGAGAAGTTAAGGCTGATGCCATTGAGGTAGTTAGGTCTGTAGAGGAACTCTTTTCGTGATGCCCACAACTGAGAGTGTTCATCTCCAATCTGCACCCACCTCCCTTTTATTTCAGCAATGGTTTCATCCCAGGGTAACTTTTCCCTAATTCCTATTATTTTCAATTCTCGACATTGCACTCCATCTCATGTTCCTTTAATATCATTATGTTTTCATGAGTTTATTTGAATGAAAGTTGTAAAGAGGATGAGCTAATACATTCAGGGGAACCCAATCAGATAGCAGTTACGACATTGATGCTCTAAAGTGCCATATAGATCATGAAAAGAAATAGTGTTTTATCTGATCTCAAACAATAGATAATCTGCAGATGCTGGAACTCCAAGCAACACACACAAAACGCTGGAGGAACTCAGCAGGCCAGGCAGCATCTATGGAAAAGAGTACAGTTGAGGTTTCCAGCTGAAATGTCCTCTGCTCTTTTCCATTAGACGCTGTCTGGCCTGCAGCATTCTGTGTGTAGTGATTTATCATATGGCAGAAGACTTTGTAGACCTATGTAAATACCAATGTCTACCCATCAATGTTTATACTGTTCATTTTTTACAGTGAAATGTTTTTGCATATAAACATACAACCTATATTTCACACATTCATTACTATTTTACTGTGTTCACTGAAAAACAATATAATTTGTATCCAGTTTTTAAAATATGCCCAATCTTGTTATATGAAAATTGATTACTGGATAAGATTTATAGCTGTGAATCAATTTTTAAGACTATTGGGTTGTGGGTTTGAACTCAGAAAGGGTTTCTGTTCCTTAACTGGTTTTCTTGGTTTTGATACTTTACATAATGAAGTCTCACTTAATCCAACTCAGACACAATGTTATAATTAAAAAGTTCACCATCTAACTCTTGCAGATCTGCATTGTTTTTACCTCCCACATAGGAAATCATAGATTCAGGAAACATGAAAACAGGCCCTTTGACCCACCAAGTCACGCTGACCCTCTGGCACTCATGTACACTAATCTCATTTTATTTACTCTGTAGTCTCACGAGCTGCCTTCAGATCTTACCCTTATCCGTCCGTGAGCTTGAGTGGCTTGGGAGTACTTCAACACACTTACTTTTCTGAAAACTTTGTTCCTGCAGTTTGAGTGAAAGTGACATTTTTGACTTAACTGCTTCTATTTAAGTTTGAAAATGTGAAATTATTTTCTGAATCTTCATAAAGAGCTCTACAAGTGCACACCATATGGTAATGTCTGCAGTTGTTCTATAGTTCAGCATGAAAGTAGCCAAATGGTGAGTCAAGCTGAATTTTAAGTATCTCTACAACATTTGCTTTTTGAAAAGATTTTTAACTGTTCTGACTAATTGCTTGGCTGCTCCATTTGAAATCAGCTAATTTGAAGGAATTAATACATGTCTGATACCATCCATTTTCAGAACAATTGTGAAACCATAGATCATAACATTTTTTTGATATAAGTGATTTATTCTAATAAGCTATGAAAAGCATATGTAGATCTCTGCTCACCTATAGCAGTGGTATAGGTATGAATCAAAATGTTTCACAAGAATACTAAGGGTGACAATTGGTCAGTAAAGAAAATTGTCATTCCCTCTTTCAGCAAAGTTAACATTTACTCTCTACAGCCATTTCATATTTGTTAAGAATTTCTGGTCGATTGTTTCTATGACCTTGGTAAATACTCATGTTGCTTACCAGTGCTTCAAAGTCAATGTCTAAACAGGGTAGTAAAGACAAGCTTCATGCACATCCTTTCATCCGGAGTATTTCTGTGTGCACAATATAGAAATCTGCCAAAATCTTTTCTCCGGAATTAATGTTACCACTCCATAATCCCACTCCAGTTTGCATATCTTATCATAGTTTTATTTACTAAACTTCTGATGAATTCATCATGACTACGTTACTCTTCTAACTCTATATCCTGTTACAACAGTTAAAGCACTCATACATGTGTGCGCAGTAGTGCAAAATCTGGAAGGAATTATGCGTTATACTCTTCCAATCTGAGAAATCAATTTAGCTCTGCTACATTTCAATCTTTAGTGTATTAACAATTAGACTCTGTCCTTGCTAGACTTTCACTACTAGCTTTCAAGCGAATACTGTACTACTTTTTCAATAACGTGTATTGGCTATGCGTTAATTGAACATTATGCTCACTTCAAAATCAGAACATTTTCTTCCTCTATGCTCACAGATCATCTTGGTTGGACAGGTAATGATCTACTCCATACAAAAAAAGATGTAGCTAATGGAGCCTGGTGAATCTTGAACTGGAACTTAATTCATGGAATCCTTTGTGCATGTTGATGATCAGATCATGTCAGAATAAAACTTCACACATTGTTATGGATGAGATAAAATTCTAATGCTATGTACAGTGAAGTAAATAGTGGATATTATTTATCAGCATTGGCTTGATCTCCTGTAACTGTATTCTTCAGTATGTGCAGGATTCCCTAAAGTTTAACTTACAGGTTGAGTCAGTAGTAAGGAACGCAAATGCAATGTTAACATTCATTTCGAGAGAACTAGAATATAAAAGCAAGGATGTAATGCTGAGGCTTTTGTAAGGCATTAGTCATACAGCACTTGGAATATTTGAGCAGTTTTGGGCCCCTTATTTAAGAAAGGATGTGCTAGCATTGAAGAGAGTCTAGAGGAGGTTCGCAAGAATAATTCCAGGCACAAAAGGATTAACATATGAGGAGCATTTGATGGCCCTTGATTGTACTTGGAGGAGTTTAGAAAGCTGAGGGGACATGTTGTTGAATCTTATCGAATACTGAAAAGCCTAGAAAGAGTGGACATGAAGAGAATGTTTCCAAAAGTGGGACAGCGTAGGACCAGGATGTCCCCCGAGAACAGAGATGAGGAAGAACTTTTTTCGCCAGGGCGTGGTGATTCTGTGGTGTTCATTACCGCAGATGGCTGTGGAGGTCAAGTCATTGCGTATATCTAAAGCAAAGTTTGATAGATTCTTGGTTAGTCAGGCATCAAAGATTGCAGGAAGAAGGCAGGAGAATGGGGTTGCGAGGGATAATAAATCTGTCATGACAGAATGGCAGAGCAGACTCAATGGACTAAAAGGCCTAATGCTGCTTTTATGTCTTATGATCTAATGGCCTTCACACAAGTGTGGTTAATAGTGTGGCTTGGCACCGCAATATGCGGTCTATTCACTCCAATTAACTTTTACAAGTACAGTTCACTGGTTACTTTTCAATTCAATGCTTTTGAACTTACAATATTGATCCAAGTTATGTTAGTCCATTTTCACACATTTCCAAAAATGTGAAGCCTTGGTGTTAAAAGCAGTCTTACCAATCCAATTTGACTTGTCTCAGCCACTCTCCTATTAAAGTTGGCTTGTTTTCACAGTTCGTTATAAAGGATAGTTGTACTTATTGTCCCTTGTGATGCAATGTGTAATCCTTACATCTACAAAAGCTTAACAGAGTAGGTTTACAATTTATTCCTGATTTCTGAGAAGACGTATGGCTCAATGCCTTGATTTATTTTTGAACAATCTGTGGTGGAATCAATTTACATTTTATCATTACCCAAAAAGTTCTGTCTATTTACTGTGTTCACTGTAGTGGAAAAGGTCCTGTGCAGAACAGCGATGAAAGAACTTCTAAACACTGAAATCCTCTTCACTGTTATTGTTTTGAATTGCCATGGAAATTGATGTTATTGTTTGTCATTGGCTCAGAATTACAGGCTGTTGAAATTTCACCTTTCTTTTGCCAACTGAAACACATGGCTTTTCCAAGCTGACAGTGCCGGGGATGAATGATGACCACTGCAAATGTAGCAGCTGACTGAACTCACTGCACTTAGTTCTGCAATCTTGGGCATGGTTATTGCTTTCTGACTGCACACTGTAGATCTAGTTAATCCAGTTGCTTTTGGTAGATGAAATTCTCTATATATTTAGATGCCATTTACAATCACACAGCAATTTTGGATGCTAGTTTTAATGCCAACTTTTGAACCACAGCAATTGCGAATGAATTTATTCATCAAACTCATTGTGTGAGGTAAGACTAGAAAGGGCATCAAAATTGCAATGTTTTTTAATGACACCTTGTTTTCTCATCTTACTTCTTGTTCGTTGCCCTAAACTTTCACCTATTCATAATAACTTTGGGTTAAAGTGGTCTTCCTGTTGCTGCATAAAATCTTTAAAAAAGGCAACATCCTGCCACGTACCACTAAAAATTTATCAGTGTGTCGCATGCTTATGGCCCAATTTCTTAATGAGCACTTTTTAACATTTGCATAACCTTTCCCTTTTTAAGCAGTCTCTTGGGATTGGGGATGACTTGCTTCAATTATGATTTTGTGGACCTTGAGTTAGCTAATGTGGCCAATGTAGGAACTGCCGAGTCCTTAGTTGGCCAACAAAGGGCCTAATTGGGTGGGTTCTAGAGGAAGTAGTATACCCCTTATACCACTTAAGCATAGACTTGGATTTCTCACTACCATCCTGAATGCTTCTTCTCCACTTTGACTGAGATTTACAGGAGTCAGTGGATTTCCATTTCTTCCAGAAGGGTTTAAGTGCATTGTTGAATCTTTTCTGTTTTCTGCTACTATTTTTTCCTGTAACTATGCAAGGAGAATAATGTCTGTTTTGGGTGTCTGGCATTAGGCAGGTAAATAATATAGCTTACCCAATGTAATGGACTGAGTCTCAATACAGGGCACTTTAGCTTAGGAGAGGACATTGATATTTGGTCCATCATTTTGGAGGCTTTGTTGAAAGCTTTGTCAATGCTTCTCCAGCAAGAAAAAACACATTGATTAGGTGAGAATGACTGTAAGATCATGGAGCTAATTAACCAGGAATTTCTAGATTGGAAACTCCAGTTTTCCTTGAGAGAAAATAAACACCTTTATTGGTACCTGATGGCAAAGGTTCAGAAGAAATTGTGTGATCTGAAGCATAGAGTGCAGGAGGCCCAGTACCTTGCCAACACGCATGACCAACGAAGGTTTGTCATCACCATTAAAAGCCATCTGAAATCCCAACCCTCAAAGTTACACTCCACTGACAGAAAAAAAATTGAAAACAATGAATGACCAAGGGTGTGTCAATACTCATTGAAAGGAACATTCTGAAGGCTTCTTCAACCATGACTATCTTTGATGTTAGTATGCTTGACTCCTTTACACAGCAGTCTATCTTGGCTAGTCTTACCACCACTCTTGAACCTTCCCACCACTCCTTAGCCAAAAAGACCTAACAAAAAGATAACAAGTACTTGGGAGCAGACATTATCTTCATTGAAATTCTAAACCTCTGTGATGAGCAGTTACAAATACACAGCATCATTCTTTACATCTGGTAAGAAGAGAATGTTCCAGATGACCTCATCACTCTCTTCAAGAAATGAGACATCTGACTTGGTAACTAGAGAGGGGACCACTACAGGGAAAGTCATTACCAGAATCCTTCTTAACAGCTTCCATCCTGTGGCCAAAAGGGCTGCTCTCTGAATCACAGTGTGGAGTCCAACCATCTAGAGACACGGTGATCTTAACATCATGACAATTCCAAGAAGAATGCACGAAGCTGTATTTAGCCTTTTTAAAATCTTGCCAAAAATTTGAGGCATTGAGCATGTGGATAGCCAGAGGCTTTCTCCCCAGGCTAAAATGGCAACACAAGAGGGCATAGTTTTAAGGCACTTGGAAGTAGGTACAGAGGGGATGTCAGGGGTAAGTTTTTCACACAGAGAGTGGTGGGTGCATGGATGCGGATACAATAGGGTCTTTTAAGTGACTCTTAGGGAGGTATATAGAGCTTAGAAAACTAGAGGGCTATGCAGTAGGGTAATTCTAGGCAGTTTCTAGAGTAGGTTACATGGTCAGCACAACATTGTGGGCTGAAGGGCCTGTAATGTGCTGTAGATTTCTATGTTCTGTTCTAAAATTTTTGACTACATCAGTTTGGAGATACTATAGAACAATCTCCACAATTTTGATGGGTTACAGAAGTTTATCTCCATCTTCACTTGCTTTGCTATTAAGTTACATTACATGTTGGCCACTCCTGTTGAACAGTGACTCTGCATACCTTAGTGCATGCAATAGTAGTCCAGTGACGTCAACATCACTGTCTCCAGCCACTGTAAATTACTGTGCTATTGCAATTTTATTTGTACATAGGAAACCTTGGACAAACAAGATTCCATTCAGTAGTCACAAGAAAGCACTATTAAAAATCACCTAGAACTTGCCAATTAAATGCCAACAATTGCCTTTGATTCTATTCTCATTGTCTACTGGTGATCATAGTGAAGCATAGAGTAATTTATTTTCATTTAACTTCCTGATTACGTTGTGTATTCAGACCCAAGCTATTGACCGTTTTTTTTTCTTATTGGTGTCGTTGTTACATTATTATAAAATAGACAAAATGTAGCTTTCGTACAACAAACCACATATGTCTACACACTTAGAAGTGCAATATAGTATTAAATACCAAACAGCCTACTGAGGGAGAATAACAGAAATAATGTAAAAAGTGTCATCATTTTAAAAATAAATTGTAACCAGTTGAATTTCTGGAAATAATTGCAATAAAAGTCTGACATGGAAATATACAATTTTCATACAAATAATGCAAAAAAATGCATGCCGATTTCAAGAAAAAAGTTCAAAATGCATAGTTACTGCATAATTAATCATCACAGATTACTTCAAAATCAAGAAACATCTTTCCAATATTTTTATTAGTTTCTACATAGAATGATACAGAGTACAAGAAAGGATATATAAAAGGTCAAAAAAGATTTTAAAAACTACCAATTACATTATATCTATTCAAAATAACAATCTCATTTCCCCATATTCATGTAAGTTAATCAATGGTTATATTGAATTATACTAACTTATTACAAAAAAAAGAACCTAACCCCTACCAAGACCAAAGCCGTTTATTAAGGAGAAAAAAAGGTAAAATACCTTCTCATATAATAAAAAATAATAATAGCCAACATCTGAATTTAAACAACGAATTGAAGGTTTTGAAAATAATTCAGAAAAGGTCCCCATAACGTTTGAAAATCTTGATGAGGTTCAGAAATTGAACAACGAATCTTCTCTAAATCTAAGCATGACATAACGTCACATAACCATTGAGCATGAGTAGGAGGAAAAACATCTTTCCATTTAAACAAAAGCACCCACCTAGCTATAAGAGAGCTAAAGGCTCAAATATGTAAATCAGATGACTTCAGCTTGATATCTTGTCCTGCCACAATACCAAATAGGGCTGTCAAAGGATTAGGCTTAAAATTGACTTTGAAAAGTAAAGAAAAAGTTTGAAAAACTTCCTTCCAATATTTTTCACAACTCGGACAAGTCCAAACCAGATGAATTAATGAAGTTTCTCCATTATTACTTCTGTCACAGTAGGGAGATAAAGGTGTCTCCTGCTTTTCGAATGTTCGCTTTATGAAACCTCACTGTTATGAAAGACCTACATTAGTACCCTGTTTTCGCTTTCAGAAGGTGTTTTCACTGTTATGAAGAAAGGCAGCGCGTGATAAAAAATCAGCGCGAGAAAAAAATCAGCGTGCGATAAAAGGCAGCGCGTGTCCCGAGCAGCCGCTCTCCCCCGGATTCGGAACGGCTTTGCTTAAACACGTGCCTGTGAGCAGCTGTTAGCAAGATGAGTTCTGAGGTATTGGAAAAGCCTAAAAGAGCTCGTAAGGGTGTTACACTTAGCGTAAAACTAGACATAATTAAGCGTTTCGATCGTGGTGAACGAAGCAAGGACAAAGTGAGTTTGGCTTGTGGAAGCCGACGAAGATGATGTTGAAGAGGTTTTAGCATCCCATGACCAGGAACTGATAGATGAAGAGCTGATGCAATTGGAAGAGGAAAGGATAACAATCGAAACCGAATGCAGTAGCGAAATGAACGTGAAGCCACTGCGTGAGATTTTCACTTCAATAATGAAGTACGACTTTAATTTTGAAAGGGTACATAGGCTTAGGGGATATTTGCAGAATGGTTTGAGTCCTTACAAACAACTGTATGATAGAAAAATGCGCGAGGCTCAGCAGTCAAGCAAGCCTTCCACATCAGTCACAACAGACGACGAACCTCGATCTTCGACATCGAGGCGGGCAATCATAGGAGAAGATGAGCTGCCTGCCCTGATCGACGATGAGGTGACACCCCCGTGTCCCAGCACCCCAACTCCCGGGCCCCAGACAGATACTGTACCAATTCGCGGAGAATGCAGCAGTAGCCGGGAGGCACACAGCACATCTTTAAGAAAAAAGCCGAAATAAACAAGCTAATTAATTAAGTGCCGCCGATACGTAATTGTTGGCCCAGATCAGTGCCGATTTTCGATCGCATCGCCTCTGATCTGGGCCGACAATTATGTGTCGGCAGCACCTGATTAATTAGCATTTTTATTTCGGCTTTTTTCTTAAAGATGTGCTGTGTGCCTCCCGGCTACTGCTGCGTTCTGCGCGGCAATGTATCAGGTCGGCGGCCTAGAGGGTGGGGGCCACTGCACCGCCCAGCCTGCGACGACTCAGTCTAACACACCATCATCAGTTTGCTCAGCAAGCTGTCTTCCCGATTCCGGTAAGTGATACTACACTGTACATACATTATTTCTACTTTATATAGGCTGTGTATTTTTACGTGTTATTTGGTAGATTTGGCAGCCTCATACCTTAAAGGTTACTGGAGATCGTGTTTATGCTAACAGCGCTTACGTGAGATTTTCTGCCGAGAGCGCTTGCATGAGATTTTTGCTATGGAGATCTGTGCAGGCAATTGTTGTAGAGAAGTATTTCTACTTTATGTAGGCTGTGTATTTATCATATCATTCCTGCTTTTACTATACGTTACTGTTATTTTAGGTTTTATGTGTTATTTGTCATGATTTGGTAGGTTATTTTCGGGACTGCGTAGCTCACAGAATTTTCCCATATAAATAAATGGTATTTGCTTCTTCGCTTTACGACATTTCGGCTTACGAACCGTTTAACAGGAACGCTCTACCTTTGGATGGCGGGGGAAACCTGTAATCCAAATAAAAATGAGATAGCTTATCCTTAGTCATATAAGTTCTATGTACCACCTCAAACTGTGTGAGGGAATGGTGAACACATAACGATCAAGTATTAACCAGTCTAAAAATTCCATTCGAAGTTTCCTCAGATATTGATGTCTGTAAATCTTGTTCCCGGAGATTCCTAATTTTGTCTAAAGGAACATTCCTCATCTCCAGTAACATGCCATAAATATTAGATATTGAATCATTATGAAAAGGTGTCAAACTAAAAATTACGTCTAGTAAGTTCTTATCTGAGCTTATAGGAAATATACATAATTGAGATCTTACAAAGTCTCTGATTTGTAAATACCTAAAAATGTGAGTTTTAGGTAAGTTATATTTAGCTGACAATTGCTCAAATGAAAAAAGATTTCCTCCAACAAACAGATCCCTAAAATATTTAATACCCAACCAGTCCCATTCTTTAAAAACTAAATCAGTCATGGAGGGTATAAAAAAAGTTAGAATAAGTGGGACTTGAAAGGGAAAATCTCAGTAAACTGAAGTGTTTTCTAAATTGTATCCAGATCCTCAGAGTATGTTTAACTATTAAATTATCAGTTAGTTTACTTACAAATAAAGGAAGTGAGGCTCCAAGAAGAGAAATAATAGAAAATTTATTAACAGAGTTAGCTTCTAAATAAACCTGTTCCGGACAGTCTACACGATTAATATAATAGAGCCAAAACTTAAGGTATCGTATATTAACTGCCCAGTAATAAAACCTAAAATTAGGTATGGCTAAACCTCCAGACTTTTTAGATTTTTGAAACTGAACCTCTTTTAATCGAGGATGTTTATTTTTCCATATATAAGAGGATAAAATAGAATCAAGAGAATCAAAAAAGGATTTAGGAATAAAAATGGGTAGAGCCTGAAAAGGATATATAAATTTAGGTAGAATATTCATTTTAATAGAATTAATTCATCCAATCAATGATATTTAAAGAGGTGACCAATTTAATGATAATCTTTTTTACATGGTTCAATAAAGTAAGAAAGTTTTCTTTAAACAGGTGTTTGTAATTCTTAGTGACTGTTACACCCAAATAAGTATATTGATTGATTCCTTACAATTTTAAAAGGGAGATTAGTATTAATTGATACCAAATTATTTAAAGGAAATAATTCACTCTTATGTAGGTTCAATTTATATCGTGAAAACTGGCTAAAATGGGAGAGTAAAGAAAGTACGCAAGCTAACGAGGTCTCAACATTAGAGATAAAAAGCAATATATCATCAGCGTAAAGCGAGATTTTGTGAGTAATACCGCTTCTTAAAATACCACAGGTATCATTAGATTCTCGAAAAGAAATGGCAAGGGGTTCTAAAGCTAGATCAAAAAGCAAAGGACTCAACGGACAACCTTGTCTAGTTCCGCAGTGAAGTTTAAATATTTTGGAATTTTGAAAATTATTAAGAACCCAAGCAGAAGGAGATAGATAAAGTAATTCAATCCATTGAATAAAATCTGGTCGAAAATTAAATTTTTCTAAGGTTTTAAATAAATAATTCCGTTCAACCCAATCAAAGGCCTTCTCAGCATCTAAAGATATAACACATTCCAATATCTCCTGAGAGTAAAGGCATCCGTTAGCCTTGCAAGACCATGAATCTGCGCCTGGACGGTCTTCACTCTCCAGGGTGCAGGCCTGGGCAAGGTGGTATGGAAGACTGGCAATTGCCCATGCTGCAGGTCTCCCCTCTCCACGACACCAAAGTTGTCCAAGGGAAGGGCATTAGGACCCATACAGCTTGGCACCGGTGTCGTCGCAGAGCACTGTGTGATTAGGTGCCTTGCTCAAGGACACAACATGTGGCCTCGGCTGGGGCTCGAACTCACGACCTTCAGATCGCTAGTCGAATGCCTTAACCACTTGGCCATGTGCCCATCTCCTGAGAAGGAGAGTAAATAACATTTAATACATGGTGTATATTAAAATGGGAATGTTGGTTTTTAATAAATCCAGTCTGATGTTCAGAAATAATGGAAGATAAAATATTTTCAATCCTACAACCCAGAACTTTAGAAAGGATTTTTGTATCAACATTGAGTAATGAAATTGGTCTATATGAGGAGCATTCAGTTGGGTCCTTGTTCTTTTTTAGGATAAGCGAAATAGAAGCTTCATAGAAAGATTGACGCACGCTACCCAATTTGAAAGAATCCAAAAAGACTAAGTGTAACTGTGATATAATTCATGAGGAAAAGGCCTTATAAAATTCTCTAGAAAATCCATCTGGACCCAGAGCCTTCCCTGAGTGTAATAAACATATAGCCTCGGCAATTTCCTCGTAAGAAATGGGCTGATCCATCTGTTTGCAATTATCTGCAGTAAGTGCAGGGACATTTAATTGATCTAGAAAATTATTCATTACAATACTATCTTTAGGGGAATCAGAACTATAAAGTTTAGAATAGAATTCTCTAAAGGTGTCATTTATTTCAGAGTGATCAATTATCCTATCACCATTAGTTTTACAAATTTCTTTAATTTGTCGTTTAACTACAGAAGTTTTTAATTGGTTGGCCAATACTTTGCCTGATTTATGTCCGTGAATGTAAAATTGAGTATTATCTTTAAGAAGTTGAGTTTCAATTGGATATGTTAACAGAAGATCACATTTAGTTTTAACTTCAACATGTCTTTTATATAAAACAGGATCTGGAACTATAGCATATTTTTGATCTAATCGTTTCAATTGATTGGCTAATTCAGTTCTTTCTTTATTAGCTTTATTCTTAACACTCACAGTATAAGAAATAATTTGTCCTCTAATATAGGCCTTGAAAGTATCCCATACAATAAGATTAGAACTCTCTTCCTTTTTATTCTCTTCAAAAAACAAAATAATATGCCTTTTAAAATTTTTTTTTAAATTCCTTATCAGATAGCAAAGTTGTATTAAAATGCCAAAATCTGTCTGTCTGAGGAAGACCAGGGAGATTTAAAGATAGAAATACAGGAGCATTATCTGAGACAGCAATCTCTTTATATTCACAGGAATGAACTGATGAAATCATTTGACTATCGATAAAAAAAAATCAATCCTGGAATATGTATGATGGACATGGGAAAAAAATGAGTACTCCCTATCTAAAGGATGTAAAAAATGCCAAACATCAACAATACCACACTTCAGTAAAAAAGATTGAATAAACAAAGCTGATTTATTAAGAGACGCTGGTTCAGAAGATGATCGGTCTAAAACTGGGTCTAGCCAACAGTTAAAATCTCCTCCCATCACCAGAGAATAAAGACTCAGATCTGGTAAAAACAAGAAAAAAAGGCTCAAAGAATCCTGAGTCATCTACATTTGGGGCATACACATTGGCAAATACTATTAATTAATTATCTAGTTTTCCTGAATATAACAAAACGTCTGTTGGTTTAGACAACTACTTTATGTTGGACAAAGGAAAGTGTATTATCTATAAGAATCGAAACCCCTCTAGATTTGGCCTGAAAAGAAGAATGAAAACAAAGTCCATTCCAACGGCTAAAAAAACGTAAATTGTCACATTTGTGTATGGGAGTTTCTTGTAAGAAAATATTAGAGACCTTAAATTTCCTAATATAAGCAAAAATCTTATATGTTTAACAGGATGATTTAACCCTTTCACGTTAAAACTGAGTAAATTAATAGTTTGGTCCATTTTTAATATTATTTAAAGAAAGGGTTAAAATGTAAGTTAAAACCAACCCATAAACCTTGAGAAATGGTAACCAAGCAACAAGTTGGCTAAAAATTTGAAAACAGCTTCTGAGGAAAAAAACCTTCCTCCCGCCCACCTCCCAAAGAAAGAAGGCCGACCAAAAGAAAGCCGACATCTACAACTACGGACAACCTCCCAAAAAACCTGGTGGGTCACTCCAATTAGTTTCAAGGTTATTTATATTCCAACCAAGACTAAATAATATCCAAATAAGAAATTCAATTCTCTTATATCAAAAATACTGTATTAAAATATATGAAAGGAAATTAGTTACAAAGGTTTACCAAAAGTAAAAGATACAATTATTCATACAGAAAGACATTAAACATTAATCTTATATCTTTATGAAAAAACAGACTAAGCAGTTAGCCTTCAAATTTAAAAAATCTTTGTGTTTCAACATTCAAACGAAACCATTCGAAGGATCCTCTCCGACGGTGGTGTCTGAAAAGAGGATGCTGTCCAAGTTGCATGCCATCTTGGACAATGTCTCCCATCCACTACATAATGTACTGGTTGGGCACTGGAGTACATACAGCCAGAGACTCTTTCCACCGAAATGCAACACAGAGCGTCATAGGAAGTCATTTCTGCCTGTGGCCATCAAATTTTACAACTAGTCCCTTGGAGGGTCAGACACCCTGAGCCAATAGGCTGGTCATGGACTTATTTCCTGGAATAATTTATATATTTACATATTACTATTTAACTATTTATGGTTTTATTACTATTTAATTATTTATGGTGCAACTGTAACGAAAACCAATTTCCCTCGGGATCAATAAATTATGACTATGACTATGGCTATGGATCCATCTTTAATGAGGTTCTCAGTCAAACTGGGTAGCCAAGGGGTGGCTTGAAACCCTTGTTAAAAAAAATTCCAACAAAGCTTGTTTAAACTTAGCACGTTCCTGCATAACCTCAAGCGAATAATCTTCAAGAATCTTAATATTCCAACCTATAACCAATCATAAACAACAGGAATTCTGCAGATGTTGGAGATTCAAGAAACACACATCAAAATTGCTGGTGAATGCAGCAGGTCAGGCAGCATCTCTAGGAAGAGGTACAGTCAACGTTTTAGGCCGAGATCCATCAGCAGGACAATTTCTCCTTCTGACAAATAAAGTTTGAATATTGGTGGCAGTTTTCAGAATCTTAATTTGCTGTGATCATGTGAAACTTCCAAGTAGAATGCTTTATCTGAGGCACTAATGAAAGAAATATTTTTGTGTAAGAGATTTAGGTAGATAGGCTATTTGTATTTCTCATATTCCGAGAGTTTACAGATTACCATATCTTTCCATATTTTCCTTGTATCATCATTATGAAATTAAATGTTGACAGATAATGCCCTACTGTAAAATTTAGTGCTTTCCCTGTTTAAAGATTTCCATGGGTATAGTATTCCCTTATTAGTTAGAGATCATGAGACTAGTATTTCATTAAGATACTCAAGTACTCGTTGCATGCTCTTTTTTATTCATAAATGTATGATTAAGACAGCATGAATGATAGCATAGCAGTTAGTGCATTGCTTTCTTCTCTTCGGTTGTCCATTGAAATCAGATGACAACATCCACTCGTTTAGCGGTGAGATCTTTGATGACTATAGAGTCCTATCCTGGACCCACAAGCTTTATTGCAGGTGGGACATGTATATGTATTAGTGGTGGCAACCATGATTGCATTTCTCCTGGCTCTCTTCTGCTGTCTTCTGGTTGTTGTTTCCATCTCCAGAATACGAACCCGGTCCGTACACAGCTGTTGCCAAGTGGTACAGTCAGCAGCAACATCCTCCAGGTCCTCGGGTCTGATCTTGCACTTCCTTAACGCATTCTTCATCTGATCCTTATAGCGCTTCTTCGGCCTTCCAGCTGAGCGTCGACCATGATGTAGCTGGCCGTATAACACTCTGCTTTACAGCACCAGCCACTAGGGTTCAATTCCTTAACGTTGTCTGTGAGGACTTTATATGTCCTCCCTGTGACCACATGAGATTTGACTCCAGATGCTCCGCTTTCCTCCCACATTCCAAAGAAGTAGGGGATAGGGTTAATAAGACATTGGCATGCTATGTTGGTGCCAGAAATATGGCAACACTAGTGGGCTGTCCCCAGCACAATCCTCAGACTGTGTCAGTCACTGATGTAAGTGACAGAGTTCACTGTATCCATGTCATGTGACAAATAAAGGTCTAGTAAGCTTCATTTTTTTTTCTGAGTTAAGAGATTAACTGTACCAGCCGTGATTTTACATGGTCAACAAAGTTAGAACTACTTGTGTTTGATGTGAACATATGTCCATGAGAAGTGAGATCTGGTGGGGTCTGCATGCAGGTCTGGCAAAGCCTAATAATATTTATTCATTTTTGCCGTCCCTTTATTTGAATTGGCTCCATAACTGTGGAAAACATTTACAGGAAGTGAGGTTTGAAAATGTTAGGGCTCCAAGTAGGGAAGTAGAGCCTAACATCTTTTAGAACATAGAACCGTACAGGCCCTTCTAAACACAATGTTGTGCTGATCTTTTAAACAATTCTATGATCAATCAAACCCTTCCCTTCCATATCACCTGCCATTTTTCTTTCATCATGTACCTATCTAAGAGTTCCTTAAATATCCCTAATGTAGCTGTCTCTACCACCACCCCTGGGTGCACATTCCATGCAGCCACTATTCTTCTGTGTAATGCCTCCCTCTGACATCCTTACATGTTCCTCCAATCACTTTAAAATTATGCCCCTTCATATTAGGCATTTCTGCCCTGGGAAACAGTGTCTGGCTGTCCACTCTATCTATGACACTTTTCATCTTTTGAAAGGGAATTCACTGGAAGTGCTATATTGTAATAGAATAGAGCACAGAAAATTGCCAATAGAAAATAGAATTGTAATAGAAAATTAGAAGTCGAACTTTTGAATCTATGTTTGATTTTGCGAAAAGATGGGGTTCATTTGCTCGTTATTATCATTTGAGTTAATTGATAGATTCTCCACGATCTAACAGTAAATTTTTTTGGTACTATTTTTTGCTGGCGGTTTGATGTTTATCTTTAGAAGCTTTATGTATGACGCATGGCTCTGGGGTTGAACACTTAATGGAATTTTTCGTTTTTCCTACTTTTCTTGCTTAGTAGGGTTTTATCATCACAGAATTTTGCAATCTTTATATAATTTTTTTTTTCATGAGACATTGTAAGTGTTGTTTACTTCGATGTACTTGTGTTTATTTTGGAAAAAAAATAAAAAGATTTGAAAAGAAAGAAAAGAATAGAGCACAGAACTGCAATTGTAGAAATGATACGTTGGAAGTTCTGTCATTGTAGGAAGGAGAGAGGGCTTAATTGCAAGATGATGACCTACCACATTATAAAATAGATACATTATCCGACTCCACCAAAATCAAATATGTATATGTTTATTTTATGTAAGGAACATACTTGCATGCCATTGTTTCCAAAGTCCTGGACAAAACATAGTACTGCACTTTCAGAGAGATCAGTTGAACACATTCTAAAATTAATCATTCTGCATCCTGCACTCACTTTTAGTCCACAGAAGATACCCAAATAATTGAGATGGGTGTTGATGCTTTCCAGTACAGTGTTCTAGGAACGATGACTGCAGAAATTAAATGATAAACAATCCATCAATTGGAATTACTATGGAAGATATAAGTGAGGCAGCAAATGATGACCCATGCACCTTATGATAGCAAATGCCTTTATATCTATTTTTGCTTATGGTTGAAAACAGCACACAATGCACCTACCATAACAGCTTTCATATAATTGCAGGTGATCCCTATGTTATGGAAGTAGAGGAAATTGTTCTTCAAGTAATTGGTCCATATCATGATTTTTCATAGTGCAAGCTTCCTTCAACAGTGCATGCATCAAGAAATGAGTTGAAAAGGTATATTTTATGCTTATTTCTTTTTTACATAAGTTTTGTTGGAATAAATTTTATTCCAGATCTCAAATTTTTGGATAGCAATTTCTGAATTCCATAAAAGGGAATTTCTGTTACCTGAGCCATGCAGATTGCCTGTAGTATACTGGCTGGACTCAAGATGGTCACTGTATTCAGTGAACATTTTTAAACATTCTGGATAACTTCTGGATGAACATTATTAATCGGGATTGGTGACAAGATTTCTTGTTTTGCCTGCTGCTTGTAACATTTTATTCTTTGAATGAAGGAGTGTCCTGGTATAATATCAGTGACATTTATTTTTCAGCTATATAAGGCATTAGAATCATTGAGAGGGGATTTTGGGGATATGAATGGCAGGTGGTGACTAGTGGGGTACCGCAAGGCTCAGTGCTGGGACCCCAGTTGTTTACAATATATATTAATGACTTGGATGAGGGAATTAAATACAGCATCTCCAAGTTTGCGGATGTCACGAAGCTAGGCGGCAGTGTTAGCTGTGAGGAGGATGCTAAGAGGATGCAGGGTGACTTGGATAGGTTGGATGAGTGGGCAAATTCATGGCAGATGCAATTTAATGTGGATAAATGTGAAGTTATCCACTTTGGTGGCAAAAATAGGAAAACAGATTATTATCTGAATGGTGGCCGATTAGGAAAAGGTGAGGTGCAACGAGACCTGGGTGTCATTATACACCAGTCATTGAAAGTGGGCATGCAGGTACAGCAGGCGGCGAAAAAGGCGAATGGTATGCTGGCATTTATAGCAAGAGGATTCGAGTACAGGAGCAGGGAGGTACTACTGCAGTTGTACAAGGCCTTGGTGAGACCACACCTGGAGTATTGTGTGCAGTTTTGGTCCCCTAATCTGAGGAAAGACATCCTTGCCATAGAGGGAGTACAAAGAAGGTTCACCAGATTGATTCCTGGGATGGCAGGACTTTCATATGAAGAAAGACTGGATGAACTGGGCTTGTACTCGTTGGAATTTAGAAGATTGAGGGGGGATCTGATTGAAACGTATAAAATCCTAAAGGGATTGGACAGGCTAGATGCAGGAAGATTGTTCCCGGTGTTGGGGAAGTCCAGAACGAGGGGCCACAGTTTGAGGATAAAGGGGAAGCCTTTTAGGACCGAGATTAGGAAAAACTTCTTCACACATAGAGTGGTGAATCTGTGGAATTCTCTGCCACAGGAAACAGTTGAGGCCGGTTCATTGGCTATATTTAAGAGGGAGTTAGATATGGCCCTTGTGGCTACGGGGGTCAGGGGGTATGGAGGGAAGGCTGGGGCGGGGTTCTGAGTTGGATGATCAGCCATGATCATAATAAATGGCGGTGCAGGCTCGAAGGGCCGAATGGGCTACTCCTGCACCTATTTTCTATGCTTCTATGTTTCTATGATGAGAACCCTGAGGCATTCAATTTACCATCCATCCATTGCTTGCCCACCACTCCAAGCCTCTCTCAGCAGCAAAATCTTTGCTTGGGATTTCTCCAGCAACAGTGTATTTCCTCTCTGAGGGTGGAGTGCAAAATGGCTTTGGTGACTTACAACACTGGCTGTGGCTGAAGACTTGAACAACATGCTTAATGCTGACTGGCCTCTGCTGGTGTTGTATAATAGTAAGCAGTGCAGTGCACGGCTTAGGTAAACATCATAGATTCTGCAGATGCCGGAAATACAGAGTAACAATGCAGGAGGAACTCATCATGTCAGGCAGCATCTACAAAAGGGAATAAAATGTTTAAGTTTCAGGCCGACCCTTCATCAGGACTGGAAAGGAAGGAGGAAGCCAGAATAAATAATATAAGGACTACTTATATTACACTACACAGATTTGCTGTCTTTCCTGAAAAATGTGGTCTCATGGCTATAAGTATGTACTTTACTGCATATTGCAACAAGTATAACTTCTCAAATCACTTGAACAACTAAACTCTGCAGTCTGCAGTTGATCATTTTAAGGAACCAGTTGAAGTGGAAGAACAGTGGATTTATCACTGAGGTGGAAAAAAGATCTGGCTTTCTGTTAGCTCACAATGTTAATATTTCATTGGGTCTTTCCTGCAATGGCAAACAGAAGTATTTAGCTCATGCTCTGAGCCAATAACAAGCATAAAGAAGAAACTAGAGGGAATTTTCAGCCTTGTATATCTCAAACGACACTGCACTTCTATGGGAGAAATATGCTGAGTGCAGATGACATAGTGAGTGCTATCTTCACAACTCTTTGTGGAAAATCCAAAAAGAGTAAACAGTAGAACACATAACATCCAGTAAAGCTATCCAGCATTACTAATTGGAGAAATTCCCAGTGGCTGTAAATCATTGTGAATGTCATTTGAACATGGAAAATATTGGTGCAACATAGAAAAAATGTAGATTCCAAAATTTTACATTTCTGGCCAAGAGGCAGTGGCAGCAGATAGTTATAGAGGTCATCCCCAAGTATTAGTGCAAGTGGACCTGGATGTAGGGCAACAAGGAGCTCTTGGCTGTGACAGTGAATACGTTTTTAGATGCCACATCCCATTAATTGCAGCACGAACCTTAAACGTGATCTATTGTACCACACCAATGCATTCCTCAAACACCAATCTCATTCAAATGCAAATTCATATTAGACAATAAGACGTAGGAGCAGAATTAGGCCATTTGGCCTACTGAGTCTTCTCCGCCATTCAATCATGGCTTATTCTTTTTTCCCTCCCTCAGTCCCTCTCCCTGGCCTTCTCCCTGTAACCTTTGATGCCGTGTCCAATCAAGAACCGATCAAGGTCTTTCTTAAATACACCCAATTACCTGGCCTCCACAGCTGTCTGTTGTAACAGATTTAACAAATTCATCACCCTCTGGCTAAAGGAATTTCTCTGCATCTCTATTTTATCTCTATACTGAGGCTGTACCCTCTTGTCCTAGACTCCTCCACCATGGGAAATGGCCTTTCCATATCTATTTGGTCTAGGTCATTCAACATTCAAAAGGCTTCAATGAGATCCCCCCTTCATCCTTCTTAACTCCAGCAAGTACAGACCCAGAGCTATCAAATGTTCCTCATATGATAGCCCTTTCATTCCTGGAATTATCCTTGTGAACCTCATCTGAACCCTCTCCAATGCCAGCACATCTTTTCTTAGATGAGGAGAAAGCTCAAGGTGAGGCCTCACCGGTGCCTTATAAAGCCTCAGCATCACATCCCCACCCTTGTATTCTAGACCTCTTGAAATGAATGCTAACATTGCAATTGCCTTTCTCACCACTGACTCAACCTGCAAGTTAACCTTTAGGGTATTCTGCACAAGGACTCCCACGTCCCTTTTCACATCAGATTTTTGGATTTTTTTTTGCATTTAGAAAATAGTCTCCTCATTTATTTCTACCACCAAAGTGCATGAAGATGCATTTTCCAACACTGTATTTCATTTGCCACTTTCTTGCCCATTCTCCTAATCTGTCTAGGTCCTTCTGCAGCCTTCATGTTTCTTCAACACCTCCTGCCCCTCCACCCATCTCATATCATCTACAAACTTGGCAACAAAGCCACCAGTACCTCCAGCTGAACTCTGTCTTTTTGTGTGTTTCCCCATAGCTGTCATTCTGTGTTTTTCTATTGCCATGTGCTCTTGTTTGTTTTCATGCCCCACGTACTCCTGTCCCCACTCCTGCTCTACTCCGGCCCCTGTATCACTCATTACTCCACCCCTCACCTGTTTCCCATTATTACCTGTATTACTGCCACCTGTGTCTCATTGTGCTCCACCTATCACCTGCCTCTCTGTTTATTGCTCTGTGTATTTCAGTCCTGTATTTTCAACTGTGTTTTGCCAGATTGTGCCTGAGTTTTCCTGAGTCTTTCCAGCATTCATATCTGAACTGTCCTTCTGAGTATCGATCCTGCCTGTTGTTGACTCTGATTTCACCTGTTTATCTTGATTGTTCTGGTTTTTGACTCTGCCTGTTTCCTGATTCTGATTTTTAGATTTCTCTGGATTTTTTGATCTCTGCCTGAACTTTGACGCTGACTTTGTTGCCCCTCTGGATCTGTTACTCAATAAATATCACAATGAGCACGATACTTAGTCTGTGATTGGGTCCCTGCTCCAGTGCTCTGACAAAAGCATCATCTAAATCGGGGGTCGGCAACCTTTTTGCCTCTGTGGGCCAGATCGCTTATTAATGAGCAGACGGTGGGCCAGATAAATGCCATAAAAAACTTGAAATATGGGAATTATCTATTTAAATACAGCTGGTTATGCTTTGCCTCAAATTAATGAATAACATTTGCTAGAAAATCATTTGTGCTTAATCAAAGATGCCAATTAGTAATCAAAGAACTCAGTTTAGTTTTTCTGTCCCACCATTGCTGGTGCCCCATCATTTGTGATGCCAATTAGCTTCAACACTTTAAGTTTCATTTCTGACATCATTTTCAACAAAGCTTCAAAACTGCCTGCTTCAGTAACCGTGTTCTTCATAGGAATTAATTGAATAAACTCTTCAAAAATTTGAAAAGTTGAGGTCACTCCTCACACAAACACTGCAAGTTGAGCAGTGTCTCTCAAGTCTGTACTCTCATCAAGCGCAATTGAAAAAAAATGCAATTCATTGCAGGCATCCCTTAAACAACTTTTAACATCTGCTGACATTTCTTCAACTCGCCGTGTGATCATTCTTGATCTTGCTGACGGGCTGATAGATGCAAATGAAGATTTCTTTTCAGGACAAACAATATCCACCACTGCCAGTAAACATTCTTTGACAAATGCTCCATCTGTAAAAGGCTTCATCTTTTCTGCAATATGTTTTGAGAATTCACAGCTGACATGGGTATTTGCTTCATTTTCACTGCTTTTTTGGCATTCAGCGTCTACCCTCCCGCATTTTGCATTCATTGTCACTGGATTTTTTTCTTTGATTTTATTTTGAAACGCGAGTTATTCAACAAGTATCGTATCGCATGTAAATATCTGGATATTTAGCATGGATTTCTTGTTAAAACACAGTGACACTGTCTCTGTTCACAAATTTGAATGATCCCATCTGAAAACCTGCGTGTGCACAGAGAGTATCTAATACATATTAATAAAGTAGTCTGCCTTCCCATCATTCGTATATACCAAAGTTTGGTTTGGAACAAAACGGAACCTGGGGTCAGTGTAACGACGCCATGCATGTCCATCAGTGTGGTCGCGTGAAACACTCAGAATAAGGAAAAATTGCTTGCGGGTCGGGTAAGTATATTATCCCAATATTTGCTCGCGGGCTGGCTGTTGCCTACCCCGATCTAAATCATTGCTATAAAACATAAAAAGAAGTGGTCCCAACATCGACTCCTGCTGAACACTACTAATCCCCGGCAGCCAACCAGAAAAGGATCCTTTATTCCCAGCTGCTGCCTCCTAACAATCAGCCAATACTCTAACCTTGCCAGTAACTTTCCTGTAATACTATGGGCTCTTAACTTGGTAAGCCCCTCATGTGTGGCAGTTTGTCAAAGGCCTTCTGGAAGGCCACATATACAACTTTATCTCTCCTACTTGTAATTTCCTCAAAGAATTCCAACAGGTTCATCAGGCAGGATTTTCCCTGAAGGAAACCATGCTGACTGTGTTCTATCTTGTCCTGTGTCACCAAGTACTCCTTATCCTCATTCTTAACAATTGACCCCAATGTCTTCCCAACCACTGAGATCAGACTAACTGTTCTATGATTTCCCTTCTGCTGCCTTCCTCCTTTCTTAAAGAGTGGAGTGACATTTGCAATCTTCCAGTGCTCTGGTGCCATGCCAGAGTTCAATGATTTTTGAAAGATCATTTCTAATGCCACCACAATCTCTACTGCTACCCTTTTCAGAACCCTAGGGTGCAGTTCCTCTGGTCCGTTTGACTTATGTACTCTTAGGTCTTTCAGCTTTTTGAGCACCTTCCCCCTTGTAATAGTAACTGCACAAACTTCTCTTCCCTCCCACCCTTCAACATCTGGCACACTGCTGGTGTCTTCCACAGTGAAGACTGATGCAAAATACTCATTTTGATCATGTGCCATCTCCTTGTCCCCTGTCACTATTTCTCTGGTCTCATTTTCTAGCAGTCCTATATCCACTCTCACCTCTCTTAATTTTTACCTATTTTAATAAGCTTTTACTATCGACTTTGATATTGGTTGTGAGCTTGCTTTCATGTTTCATCTTTTCCCTCCTAATGATTCTTTTAGTTGCTCTCTGTAGGTTTTTAAAGGCTTCCCAGTCCTTTATCTTCTTGCTAATTTTAGCTTTGATGTATGCCCTGTCTTTTGCTTTTACTTTAGATTTGACCTCCCTTGTCAGCCACAGTTGTACTATTTTGCCATTTGGGTATTTCTTTATTTTTGGCACACATCTAACCTTCACCTTCCTCACTTTTTCCAGAAACTCACACCATTGCTGTCATCCCTGCCAGCATCTCCTTCCAATTTACTTTGTTCAACTCCTCGCTCATATAACTGTAATTTCCTTTACTCCATTGAAATACTGCTATATCAGATATTACTTTCTCCCTGTCAAACTTTATGTTGGTTTCAATTGATCACTGTTTCATAGAAACATAGAAACATAGAAAATAGGTGCAGGAGTAGGCCATTCGGCCCTTCGAGCCTGCACCGCCATTTATTATGATCATGGCTGATCATCCAACTCAGAACCCCGCCCCAGCCTTCCCTCCATACCTCCTGACCCCCGTAGCCACAAGGGCCATATCTAACTCCCTCTTAAATATAGCCAATGAACTGGCCTCAACTGTTTCCTGTGGCAGAGAATTCCACAGATTCATCACTCTCTGTGTGAAGAAGTTTTTCCTAATCTCGGTCCTAAAAGGCTTCCCCTCTATCCTCAAACTGTGACCCCTCGTTCTGGACTTACCCAACATCGGGAACAATCTTCCTGCATCTAGCCTGTCCAATCCCTTTAGGATCATATACGTTTCAATCAGATCCCCCCTCAATCTTCTAAATTCCAATGAGTACAAGCCCAGTTCATCCAGTCTTTCTTCATATGAAAGCCCTGCCATCCCAGGAATCAATCTGGTGAACCTTCTTTGTACTCCCTCTATGGCAAAGATGTCTTTCCTGTACTCCCTCTATGGCAAAGATGTCTTTCATAAGGGTTCTTTTAACATAAGCTCCTAATCAGTAAAGCTGAACCCCTAGAAGGCTCAATGACAAACTGCTCTAAAAAGCCATCTCACAGCCATCATTCAATAAACTCTCTCCCTTGAGATCCATTACAAACCTTATTTTCCTAATCGACCTGCATGTTGAAATTTCCCATGATGATCATAACATTGCCCTTTTGACACGCCTTTTCTATTTCCCATTGTAATCTGTGGTCCACATACCAGCGACTGGTTGGGAGGCCTGTATATAACTGCCATCAGGGTCCTTTTACCCTTGTAGTTTCTTAACTCAACCCACAAGGATTCAACATCTCCGATCCTGTATCACATCTTTCTACTGATTTGATGCCATTCTTTATCAGCAGAGCCATGTCACTTTCTCTGCCTACCTTCCTATCCCTCCTATACATGTAACCCCAGACATTCAGCTCCCAACTACAACCATCCTTCAGCCATGATTCAGTGATGGCCACAACATCATACCTGACAATCTGTAATAGAAACATAGAAACATAGAAAATAGGTGCAGGAGTAGGCCATTTGGCCCTACGAGCCTGCACCGCCATTCAGTATGATCATGGCTGATCATCCAACTCAGAACCCTGCACCAGCCTTCCCTCCATACCCCCTGATCCCTTTAGCCATGAGGGCCATATCTAACTCCCTCTTAAATATAGCCAATGAACTGGCCTCAACTGTTTCCTGTGGCAGAGAATTTCACAGATTCACCACTCTCTGTGTGAAGAAGTTTTTCCTAATCTCGGTCCTAAAAGGCTTCCCCTTTATCCTCAAACTGTGACCCCTCGTTCTGGACTTCCCCAACATCGGGAACAATCTTCCTGCATCTAGCCTGTCCAATCCCTTTAGGATTTTATACGTTTCAATCAGATCCCCCCTCAATCTTCTAAATTCCAACGAGTATAAGCCTAGTTCGTCCAGTCTTTCATCATATGAAAGTCCTGCCATCCCAGGAATCAATCTGGTGAACCTTCCTTGTACTCCCTTTATGGCAAGGATGTCTTTCCTCAGATTAGGGGACCAAAACTGCACACAATACTCCAGGTGTGGTCTCACCAAGGCCTTGTACAACTGCAGTAGTACCTCCCTGCTCCTGTACTCGAATCCTCTTGCTATAAATGCCAGCATACCATTCGCCTTTTTCACCGCCTGCTGTACCTGCATGCCCACTTTCAATGACTGGTGTATAATGACACCCAGGTCTCGTTGCACCTCCCTTTTTCCTAATCGGCCACCATTCAGACAATAATCTGTTTTCCTGTTTTTGCCACCAAAGTGGATAACTTCACATTTATCCACATTAAATTGCATCTGCCATGAATTTGCCCACTCATCCAACCTATCCAAGTCACCCTGCATCCTCTTAGCATCCTCCTCACAGCTAACACTGCCGCCTAGCTTCGTGACATCCGCAAACTTGGAGATGCTGTATTTAATTCCCTCATCCAAGTCATTAATATATATTGTAAACAACTGGGGTCCCAGCACTGAGCCTTGCGGTACCCCACAAGTCACTACCTGCCATTCTGAAAAGGTCCCGTTTATTCCCGCTCTTTGCTTCCTGTCTGCCAACCAATTCTCTATCCACATCAATACCCTACCCCCAATACCGTGTGCTTTAAGTTTGCACACTAACCTCCTGTGTGGGACCTTGTCAAAAGCCTTTTGAAAATCCAAATATACCACATCCACTGGTTCTCCCCTATCCACCCTACTAGTTACATCCTCAAAAAATTCTATGAGATTCTTCAGACATGATTTTCCTTTCACAAAACCATGCTGACTTTGTCCGATGATTTCACCGCTTTCCAAATGTGCTGTTATCACATCGTTGATAACCGACTCTAGCAGTTTCCCCACCACCGATGTTAGGCTAACCGGTCTATAATTCCCTGGTTTCTCTCTCCCTCCTTTTTTAAAAAGTGGGGTTACATTAGCCACCCTCCAATCCTCAGGAACTAGTCCAGAATCCAAAGAGTTTTGAAAAATTATCTCTGATGCATCCACTATTTCTTGGGCTACTTCCTTAAGCACTCTGGGATGCAGACCATTTGGCCCTGGGGATTTATCTGCCTTCAATCCCTTCAATTTACCTAACACCACTTCCCTACTAACATGTATTTTGCTCAGTTCCTCCATCTCACTGGACCCTCTGTCCCCTACTATTTCCGGAAGATTATTTATATCCTCCTTAGTGAAGACAGAACCAAAGTAATTATTCAATTGGTCTGCTATGTCCTTGCTCCCCATAATCAATTCACCTGTTTCTGTCTGCAGGGGACCTACATCTGTCTTTACCAGTCTTTTCCTTTTCACATATCTATAAAAGCTTTTACAGTCAGTTTTTATGTTCCCTGCCAGTTTTCTCTCATAATCTTTTTTCCCCTTCCTAATTAAGCCCTTTGTCCTCCTCTGCTGAACTCTGAATTTCTCCCAGTCCTCAGGTGAGCCACTTTCTCTGGCTAATTTGTATGCTTCTTCTTTGGAATTGATACTATCCCTAATTTCTCTTGTCAGCCACGGGTGCACTACCTTCCCTGATTTATTCTATTGCCAAACTGGGATGAACAATTGTTGTAGTAGCGCAACAAGATCATCCATCTTATTTCTTATACTCTGTGCATTGTGATATAACACTTTGAGTGCAGTATTGGCTACCCTTTTTGATTCTGCATCCCTAATGAAGGAGGAGGAGGAGAAGATGGCAGCGTGCCCGGCTACTCCAGTGGTGATGTCTGTTATTTGTCAAGTAGGTACCGTGCACAATTCTGATTTGATGGAGACAGACGTGGAAGCACGGAGGAACATCTGGAGAAACTTCTGAAATGCCCACTTCTCTGCTGCTGTTACTGTGTGGTCTGGAATCTCCGGAGGAGAAGGTCCCTAATTCTCAGCTTTGCTTGTTTCAGCGGCCAGGGCGAGGTCGAAGACACTCGGCAGAGGATGGTGCACGGGAGGCAGAATCGGAGGGGCTGGTCAGAGGCTCGAAGATTTTGGACGGACAGACTCAGTGTCGGCTGTTGTCGGGTGCTTCCAATGCATCGGCAGTTGTCGGTGCCTGGAGGTTTATGGCAGGGAGTTTCTCCCTTTGCCGCCTGCTTTCGGGGACTGAGGAGTTGATCGGGACTCGAAACTTTTTTTTTACCGTGCCCATGGTCTGTTCTTTATCAAATTATGGTATTGCTTTGCACTGCTGTAACTATATGTTATAATTATATGTTTCTGTCAGTGTTAGTCTTTGGTTTGTCCTGTTTTTCTGTGATATCACCCTGGAGGAACATTGTATCATTCCTTAGTGCATGTATGCATTTCGTGGTGACAATAAACGAGGACTGAGTGTTCTCATAATCTCAATAATACACTGATACTCAACCTGCTGGCTGCAATTTTGTCCTATCATCTGCCTACCTTTCCTGACAGTCTGACTGCATGCTATTTTTGCTTTTTTACCATCGTCCTATCCTGAGTCTCTTCACTCTGGTTCCCACCCCCCTGTCAAGTTAGTTTAAACCCTTGAAACACCTGAACTCCACTGCATCCTTACACCTTTAGTATAGCCACAGATCTCATACCTACAGTATACAGTATATCTCCCAGTTTGCACAAGCTGCCAGGTATTCACACAAGAAAGCCATATTACCCAAACTGCGGAATATTCTATGATGCCACCCATCTAAATGGAGCAGCATTGCCAACCCCATGCTCTGCTGCTATCATTGGGGCCATTAATACAGAGGCCCTAGCTGAGATCATTGAAGATTATGATCATGTATTCGATGCTTCTTTTGACATTCACCTTCCATACATCTCATGCTGTCACAAATCTGACATGAATTTATTTCTCTTCCTTACTCCACCTTGTCCTGCACCACAACTGCACTCTTGTCATTTCTTTAAAAATTGCATTGACATACAAAACTTGAAATGAGCCAAATAATGCAAGAAGAAGAAGGCAGCACAGGAATGAGGAAGGTACATCATCTCAGATACTAACACTTTGGGTCATTTAGAGGATATCTTAGAAATGGGAACTGCTTGTCAAGTATTGCCTGCAGCAGAAGCAGAGGATATTATAGCTTAGTACTGGTCGACTAAAATACAAAGAGCGTAGGCATGCACAGGTTTAGCTTTAGAAGTACAAACTTAGTTTATTATCAAAGTACACATGTTTTACGATTACAACCCTGAGTTTCATTTTCTTGTGGGCATACTTGTGAATCCATGAACCATAATAGAATCAATGAAAGAATGCACCCAACAGGATGGAAAAGCAACCAATGTGCAAAAGACAACCAACTGTGCAAATATAAAAGAAAAAAAAGCAATAAGTGTCATGAACATGAAATGAAGAGTCCTTGAAAGTGAGTCCACAGGTTGTGGGAACAGTTTAGTGATAGGGCGAGTGAGGTTATCCCACAAGTCCACAAGATGCTTGAGGAGTAGTAACTTCTCCTGGACCTGGTTGTGTGAGACTGAGACTATCAGACTTGTGGTGCTCTCCAAAGCTCATGTTAACAGGCCATATGTGCACTCTGACCAACCCAGACCCCAAGGGACGTCTGTCAATGGCTGTGATGCAGAAAGAGTGAGTGACAGTCTCAGCAGGGAGTCCAAGCTGCACACATAGAGTCTAGTCCAGAAAGTTTCCTGCTGCATCAGAATCCACCAGAGCCTCCTGTGTCCATAGAGGACAGACAGAGTGAGCTGAGCTCTGGTACTGGAACAAGAGGTCGGGGGAGCTTACCAGACAGAGGGCCCCTCGTCTCTATCTGGTGGTGCCGTTTTCCTAAACACAGTGGGCATTTCAGTGTGAGTAATCAGTGGTTCCACAGTAAATATGCATTGTTTCTCCCATGTTCTTGGGAGGTTAAGGGAGCTCTCCCTGCCTACATGGGTTCTGGAGGTATTGATGAGGTGTCCTTCAGCCTGAAATGGTTCTGGGAATGGAACTTGGCTACTGATTGATGATTTAGAGTGTCATTCCATGAGACACTTCTCAATTTGGAAGGCTGGAGTGATGAGTCTTTGGAGGTTGGTGGGCATCTCCTAGGTAGATAGCTCTGAGAGGCTGTGATGGGAATGGGCCAGCAATGTTTCTGCATTCCAGCCATACTCTGCCATGAGGATCCTGTATTCCATGGAGTAATATAGCACCAAGCGTGAGTCTTGATGCAGGAGTTGTATTTGATCCACTGACCCCTTCCACTTCTCAGATGGTCGAAAACCCAACACATCTCAGCGGTGAATTCCTCATATTTATTGCAAATGGTGACATTATTGTCCCAGTTAATGTCAGCCCTGTTCAGAGCTTGTCCCATTAGGAGAGAGATGACAAAGGCTCAGTCTGTAGAATATAGAGATGGCTGGAGCTTGGTGTAAGTTGCACTGGGACAGGAAATTATGGCATCGGGTTGGGGACCAGGCACCAGAATCCTGGGCTGTAAGGGAGAAGATTGACTGGCACCGGATTGCTGTATCGAGATGTACAGTTGGTTGAGAGTGGTGAGCAGATGGTCAGTAGTTTCCTGCCGTTTAGGGATCATGGACTCCTGCTGACAGGTGACTTCATTTAGGCAAGCATCATTGGTAGAGGAGGCTTGATCCAAAAGCAGAACAGTGGAGATGATTTAGCAGTGAACAATATTTTACAAATAAACTGCAAAGTAACAAGCCAGAAGAGGCCACAAGACAAGAGAGAAAAGATACTTAACGCAACAAGGCAGCAAAGTAACTGAAGGCTAGGAGCAACTGGTAGAGGCTGGCTGGTTTGATGGGTGAACAAAGGACTGTGGCTGAGAACTGGGTTTAAATAGGCTGCAGGTGCTGAGTTGGACATGAGTACCAGGTAACTCCTGTAAGCTGGGGGGTGGAGGGTGCAGACTGGGAGATCCCTGCTTGTGCAGGCTTGATGCTTAACTTCTTAAAAGTTGGAAGAAGGAAACTAAAGCCAGAACTTCTGTTTCATAAAATTTCTTGAAAAAATAGGGCCTTTCTGCCATGAACTTTGTCATTTGTATTCAGTAGTATTGATAAATTAACTGTTATAATAGGGATAATATACATAAGAAGCTGATTTGCAGTGCAGGAGAGCCAGAGAATGAGCGTGATATACCTAGGCATAAGAAATAACAGATAATGACTGTTGAATATTTGAGCAATGACCTCAATAACTCTGAAGTGAAGAAGAAATATATGTTGAACATTGGAAACCTACATTTCAATTTATCTTTAAAGCTGTAAGCCAATGGATGAAAGGTACAAAAATGGAAGGTACCTATTAAATACTGCCTCAAATAACCTTTAACAACCAAGTCCAGCTCCTGGTCTCCACGTGTGACTTAGCTACTAAGTCCATCAGAACTATTTCTACTGACAGGAGAAGGGACAAAGGCGGGTAAGGGCAGGTAACTAGCCCCTTGAAACCTGTCCCTTCGAGCAGACGGGGCTCGTCACCCATAGTTTGCAGCTCTTCTGGGAGCAGGATATCTCTAATCTCAAATCTCTGCTGCCTTTTGGCTGTACTCATTCAATGGGAAGACTTTCGGAGTAAATCCCAAGGGAAAAATCCAGAGTTAGAGACTCTAAGGCAGTCCTTTGTTGAGTTCAACACTGACTGGCAACTCCTGTGATGCTGCTGGTACCAAATGGTATTGGTCTCTGCCATTCCTTTGGGTTCATCATATACTTGGAAAGGGGGAACTTGCTACATGGCCACCTGCTTGCTCTCCGTATTGTACTGCCAAGCTTGCGCTTCTAGACAGCCTTGGTTGACCTTGACCTATGGAGCTTCTGAGACTCTCAGGAAATTTACAAAGCATGCCATTCTGTTCACAGCATACATATAAAGATCCAGTCTAACCCAACATTCCATTTAAAAGAAAACATGTTTTGAGGGTTTCCTCTATCACCCTTGAAGACAATGAATTCCAAACTCCTCTCATCCCTCTACCAGGCATTCTGGAGTTCAGAGTTCAATTCTGGTGCCATTCTATAAGGAGTCTCTGTGCGTCCTCCCCATGGAGTGCATTAGCTTTCCCTGGGTGGTCCCATTTCCTCCCACAGTCCAAAGACGTACCAGATAAATTAATTTGTCATGGTAAACTAACCCGATATTAGGTTAGGGTTAATCAGGGTTGTGGGATTATTGGGGCAGTGTGGCTCAAAGGGCCAGAAGGGCTTACTCCGTGCTGTATTGCTAAATAAAATAAAAATAAAATCATTTTATATCTCTAGCCCTGAATTTTACCCCCTGCCAAAGACAATGCATCCTCCATATTCAATCTATCGAGGCAGTACATAATTACATGCCTTACTAAAGTCCCCTTCAACCACTTTGGATGTGCAAATAACAAAGACAGCCTATCGAGTCCTTCTTCATAGATATAATTTTCCTCTCCTTTTCCAGCCCTGGATTTCGGACAGCATGTGCACCCTAAAGGGCGGAAAAACTGTACTCGGATAAGTTGGGAGGCATTTTCTTTTTTGTTACTGGAGTTTAAACTTCTAAAAATATCCCAAGGTTTAGAGAAATAAGGATGTTTTTATAACATTGAATTTTCCACGGATCGTATTTTCCAGCTTTTTTTCACCTTAATAAGTCTGTTGCAGGCTTATTTCATTTTCTGACCTACCAGGTTTAACATCCTTCAAGATGAGAGGTTGCCAGTCAGCAACACTTAACATGAGGGGGAACTTCTTTACTCAGAGAGTGGTGGCTGTGTAGAATGAGCTTCTAGCAGAAGTGGCTGAGGCAGGTTTGATGTTGTCATTTAAAGTTAAATTGGATAGATATATGGACAAGAAAGGAATGGAGGGTTATGGGCTGAGCGCAGATCTGTGGGACGAGGTGAGAGTAAGAGTTCGGCACAGACTAGAAGGGCCGAGATGGCCTGTTTCCGTGCTGTAATTGTTATATGGTTAACACTCATTAGCTCCAGCAGATTCACTCCAGTATCGGAATCAGACTTAATTGTAGGAGCCAATCAAAACCAATCCACCACCAGCCTTATATATAACTGAATAAAATTATCAATACTATAGAGAGTAGTGCGTTTAAATTGTTTAAAGAGTTATAAATTATAGGAAATTAAACTCCTTTCCCTCTAAGACTTCTGGGTAGTTCATTCTGACCCTAACCATACAACTGTAGTCTGTGCCAAGATAACTTGCACAACTTCTAAAGGTTTAAAGACAGAAAAATCAAAGACCAAAAATATTATTTTGCTGTTCTTCCGGAACCATGTGAAATGCTGCAAAATTGTGAGATCAAATATGGTCTGGGTTTTTCCTTTGTAAATGTTTGAAATAATTATCACTGCCTTCATCTGGGATAACAGCTGCTGGGCACATCAAGCAAGGAAGTCATCTAAAATTATTCTTGATGTGTAATTACAATTATGTAAATTCTAGCTACTGGAATTGTAAACAGTTGGACTCAGGAGGATAAGCTGGAAAGTTGTCAACTCACTTTACACACAGACACTGATTTATATTTAAAACGCCTGGCAAGTTCATACTGGCATGCAATGGCCTGAGCTCCACACCACTTGTTTCATCTATTTCAGCATTGAAGTGAAGCGGCTGGAAGTGCCTTTTATAATGATTTCCTTTACTCCAGCACCATCACCATTTCAGCCCCAATGAACAGCTGTGAGAATTTATGCAGCAACATTTACAGTATGTACTGGCTGATGTTCAGAAAAGATGAAAAAGGATATACTTAATCAAATCTCTCTTACTGTTTTCACCTCAGTGTTCCAGACATCCTTTAAATAAATGCAGAAGAAACTTCTTTTCAGATTGACACTTTCTAAGTATGAACCATCTGGATGTTGTTATCTGGCTGTTGGATGAATGCATCACAGTATACACTGAACTGCTTCAATTTAATCTCGTGCCGTGATATAGCTTAATGATTTTGCTTGGTTTTGAAATAAGAAAAAAATTGATTACCAGTCTCTTGCGTAAAGGTGATCTGAAAGTTGCAGCGAAGAGTGTCCAGAATCAGAATGAGAATCAGGTTTAATATCAGAAGCATACATCTTTCCCTCCCCCCACCTCTGGATCGCTCCCTACACAACTCCCTTGTCCATTCGTCCCCCCCGTCCCTCCCCACTGATCTCCCTCCTGGCACTTATCCGTGTAAGCGGAACAAGTGCTACACATGCCCTTACACTTCCTCCCTTACCACCAATCAGGGCCCCAAACAGTCCTTCCAGGTGAGGCATCACTTCACCTGTGAGTCGACTGGGGTGATATACTGCGTCCGGTGCTCCCGATGTGGCCTTTTATATATTGGTGAGACCCCACGCAGACTGGGAGACCGCTTTGCTGAACATCTATGCTCTGTCCGCCAGAGAAAGCAGGATCTCCCAGTGGCCACACATTTTAATTCCACATCCCATTCCCATTCTGACATGTCTATCCACGGCCTCCTCTACTGTAAAGATGAAGCCACACTCAGGTTGGAGGAACAACACCTTATATTCCGTCTGGGTAGCCTCCAACCTGATGGCATGAACATTGACTTCTCTAACTTCCGCTAGGCCCCACCTCCCCCTCGTACCCCATCTGTTACTCATTTTTATGCACACATTCTTTCTCTCACTCTCCTTTTTCTCCCTCTGTCCCTCTGAATATACCTCTTGCCCATCCTCTGGGTCACCCCCCCCCCGTCTTTCTTCCCGGACCTCCTGTCCCATGATCCTCTCGTATCCCCTTTTGCCTATCACCTGTCCAGCTCTCGGCTCTATCCCTCCCCCTCCTGTCTTCTCCTATCATTTTGCATCTCCCCCTCCCCCTCCAGCTTTCAAATCCCTTACTCACTCTTCCTTCAGTTAGTCCTGACGAAGGGTCTCGGCCTGAAACGTCGACTGCGCCTCTTCCTATAGATGCTGCTTGGCCTGCTGCGTTCACCAGCAACTTTGATGTGTGTTGCTTGAATTTCCAGCATCTGCAGAATTCCTGTTGTTTGTCGTAAAATTTGTTGTCTTTGCGGCAGCACTACAATGCAATACATAATAATAGATTAAAATAAACTAAATATGTAGTGCAAAAATAGAAATAACAACGTAGTGAGCTAGGGTTCATGGGTTCAATGTCCATTCAGAAATCGGATGGCAGAGGATGGTAAGAAGCTGTCCCTGAATCATAGAGAGTGTGTCTTCAGGCTTCTGTGCCTTCTTCCTGATGGTAACAATGAGAAGAAGGCATGACCTGGGTGATGGAGCTCCTTAATGATGGGCACCACCTTTATGAAGCATGTAACTTGGAAAGCACAGTAATCACACTGTATGGGTATCAGCATTTTACTCTGAAGATCAGAAGCAGTGGAAGCGCTGTATAAAATTGTTCATATTATAGTGTAATTTATGTGTATATATGGTCTAATTTTGGTAACTATTAGAGAAACCTAGGCATGAAAATAAGCAGCAGACGGGATCCTCCAACGGGATCCCACCACTAAGCACATCTTTCCCTCCCCCCCCCCTGCATTCCGCAGGAATTGCTCCCTACGCAACTCCCTTGTCCATTCGTCCCCCCCATCCCTCCCCACTGATCTCCCTCCTGGCACTTATCTGTGTAAGCGGAACAAGTGCTACACATGCCCTTACACCTCCTCCCTTACCACCATTCAGGGCCCCAAACAGTCCTTCCAGGTGAGGCAACACTTCACCTGTGAGTCGGCTGGGGTGATATACTGCGTCCGGTGCTCCCGATGTGGCCTTTTATATATTGGCGAGACCCGACGCAGACTGGGAGACCGCTTTGCTGAACATCTACGCTCTGTCCGCCAGAGAAAGCAGGATCTCCCAGTGGCCACACATTTTAATTCCACATCCCATTCCCATTCTGACATGTCTATCCACGGCCTCCTCTACTGTAAAGATGAAGCCACACTCAGGTTGGAGGAACAACACCTTATATTCCGTCTGGGTAGCCTCCAACCTGATGGCATGAACATCGACTTCTCTAACTTCTGCTAATGCCCCACCTCCCCCTCGTACCCCATCTGTTACTTATTTTTATACACACATTCTTTCTCTCACTCTCCTTTTTCTCCCTCTGTCCCTCTGAATATACCCCTTGCCCATCCTCTGGGTCCCCCTCCCCTTGTCTTTCTTCCCGGACCTCCTGTCCCATGATCCTCTCGTATCCCCTTTTGCCTATCACCTGTCCAGCTCTTGGCTCTATCCCTCCCCCTCCTGTCTTCTCCTATCATTTTGGATCCCCCCCCTCCAACTTTCAAATCCCTTGCTCACTCTTCCTTCAGTTAGTCCTGACGAAGGGTCTCGGCCTGAAACGTCGACTGCGCCTCTTCCTAGAGATGCTGCCTGGCCTGCTGCGTTCACCAGCAACTTTTATGTGTATTGTCTTATACTGTTCAGTTCCACTGTCGGTATCTTTTATTTTAAGTATTTGATGCATGCATCTTGTTTTCAGACATTGTCCAGGGACACTTTTTTCATCAAAACCGAAACAAAATATGTTAACATTTTGTCCAAAATAACCAAGATCAAGGAAGTGGAGATTTGAAAGCTGTCAATTTGACAAAATATGTGTTGGTTGAAACCATTATATACATCTGCTCCATTTATAGAAGCATAGAAAAGCATCTAAGTATTATACTGTTGCACCATCAAGCAGACATCCCACCCTGCAAAAACTCATTTCAGGAAGGTAGCACCCCTGCCACCCGCAACCCTAAATACACCCCCCCCCCCCCCGTCGACCTCCAAGGGTGTATGTAATACTTTGTTTAGTGATTTTGTCTAATCTGTAAACCAAGTTGGGTATATGCAGAAAATGTGACATTAAAATATGTACTTATATTATCATGTTTATTCTATTACGACTTTAAGCAAGTCTACAGGGAGTTTGGCCTCATCACATAGGACTTCAATAGAGTAGCTCCTTAGCAGCTAGCCAGCTAGTTTAAATAACGTTAGCTATGCTAATGAATGAAAGACACCTGTTAAGCTCACCTCAACATGTCTTTTACATTTTAACCCACCATGGGCAATAGAAAAGTCACTGTTGCAAACAGTGCAGCAAGCAACACTGTCATTATTTTTGAGGTTGACTGTAAAGCCTGCCCACAGAGAAAACTGATAGGTCTACTTAGCAGGGGTCCCCAACATTTTTTGCATCACGGACCGGCCAACCGGGTGGGGGGGGGGGCGCGTGTTAATCACAACCCGAATATAGGTGATAAGTCAACTATTGGTCCTTTATAAGTGGCCAGTACACTCAATTTCATTTCTAAAAGGGTTTATCTAAGGAATTTAATATTAAACACATATTTCCTCGCATGAACATATAAGATTATTGCAACACACCAATATCGCTGAATCAGTGGGAGCTCTGGGCTTGTTTTCCTGCAACAAGACGGTCCCATCGAGGGGTGATGGGAGACAGCAATACTCGAAGGGGGTTCCTTATGTCCAGTCCATTCCGCGTTTTAGTTTTCGTTGCATTCATTGCAGAAAACTCCGCTTAGCAAAGGTATGTTGGAAATAGAAGGAACATTTTCAGTGTTTCTGTGGCTATCTCAGGATATTCAGCTTTGACTTTGATCCAGAATGCCGGCAGAGATGTCATGTCAAACATACTTTTCAGCCCGCCATCATTTGCAAGCTCAAGGAGTTGATCTTCTTCCCGGGCTGACATGGATGATGAGTGCGTAATGACCTTGCGTGCATTCAAATTCAACAGTGGACGTGACAGGGAATGAGGAAAGGTGCAGCTGACACATATCGTTTCATATCGCCAAATCATATTGTTTCCTCACAGCCTGGTGGTTGGGGCTCACTCTTAGCACGAAGAGAGACCAATCAGGATGCTCGCTCTCCCTCTCTCTCTCTTTCTCAAAAAAATCTATTTCTGGGATATTGTATATCATTTCCGGGCATCAGGGAGCCACTATCGATATGTGGGAGACTCCTGGAACTTCCGGGAGAGATGGGATGTCTGCATCAAGTTCTATACAGAAAGATTTCTCCGGAGGGCACAGTTGTATAACTGCTATCCATGTTTTATTATAGCCATAAAAGCACATGGTAAACTTATGCACACGTCCGAATAACAGTCGTAATGTTTAAGGTATATGCTGAAATTGACCTTTATTGTCCATGTAGATCAAGAGATAAACATGTCAATAGTTAAGTACTATTAATTTCAGATAATGTAATTAAGGTGTTTCTTTATCTCCATGAATCTCTAATTGACTTAGCTATTTTGAAGCCACAATTTTTCAGAGCTTTACTAAACAGTGGAGCTGTACATTGGTCTCAATCTTGTGTTTTAGATAAATGTCATCAACTGGAAATTGACTTATTTAAAATTAATAAATAGAGAAAAATAAGTTCAATTCTTTAAGCAAGGTTGCAGTTTGCCTATATATATATATATGTGTGTGCATGTGTGTGTGTGTGTGTAAATATATATGTTTATATATATATATAATACTGTATATGTTTGTACTGTACTTTGAATGTCTTATACATTCAATTTTCTTTAAATTGAATCTTTTTGTTGAAGATTTCAGTCTGCTGAAGGACTTTTTTTGGAGTCATGCAGTAAATGAAAGTGGGAAAGTAAGAATGGGCCATTTTAACAGTACTACAATACTTCCTCACTGCACAATATAATGCCGTTATTATTGTGGGGTTAGCCAAAGATTACCAGTTGTGCCACTCTCTACTAGTTAAGTCACATTTTTATGTATCAACCTCAATGCAAAGGCAGTGGTCTAGACCTGCTGCGTACTGAAGGTTGGCTTAAACACAATTTGAGGAATGAAGTAGCTCATTTTGCACCTATGAAAGTCAGTGGTGAAGTAAGCTTGTGTGCATCAAGATGGTTCCAGAGCATTGTAGGGCACTTGCCAGGAAACCAGTTTGCTACTCATTCCTATACAAAGCAATGATTGACTCCTTGTCAGTATCACCTTCCCAGTGGAGAGGTCAGCTGGCAAGTTTCCAAAAGGTTTAGGCCATTATAAGTAGACTCAATGTGTCCAATATGGCCACACACATCAAACAAATGTACACTGCAACAGGAAAAGGGAATCCTCGCATAAACATTCCAGTAATTTTGCTCCAGTATTTTCTTCTTCACTATGTAGGTGGTAAGCCAGCTATATGCTGCACCCAGGGCTGAAATGGCTAGCACGAGAGGGCACAGTTTTAAGGTGCTTGGAAGTAGGTACAGAGGAGATGTCAGGAGTAAGTTTTTTATGCAGAGAATGGTAAGTGCGTGGAATCGGGTGCCGGCGACGGTGGTGGAGGCAGATGCTATAGGGCCTTTTAAGAGATTCTTGGATAGTTACATGGAGCTTAGAAAAATAGAGGGCTATGGGTAACCCTAGGTAATTTCTAAGGTAAGGACATGTTCGGCACAGCTTTGTGGGCCAAAGGGCCTGTGTTGTGCCGTAGGTTTCCTATGTTTCTGTGTTAACTACTTTAAAATGCACACGTTAAATTCATTCATCTTTTTGTTTGGAGATGTGGACATCACAAGCACAATCAGCATTTATAGACCATTTCTAAATCTTCTTTTAGAAAATGGTAATGAAACATCCTGAACTGTTGCAGTCTTCCTGGTGAAGGTACAATCAAAGTGTGGTTGAGTAGGGATTGCCCGAATTTCAGAACAAGCAATTATGAAAGAATAATAATGGAAATACTAATAGAAATTTTTTTTATAAACAGAAAGCGCTGGAAAATCTCACTGCAAAATTAACACTTAGGCTGAAGACTTCACCAGAATTGGGCAAGATAGTTACAAGCTGCAGAGAAGGTGGGATGGAAATGAATTGAACAAATAATACCTGTGATAGGTTGAAACTAGCGTTGCTATGGCAGGAGTTGCAGATGTGAACAGCTACAGAATGATAAAGAAGTGTGATGTGTTGCAAATAGCAGGTCTCCTCAGACTACCAATCTTACCTTCTGACCATTGATCCTCAACCTTGACTTCCCACCACCTCAGCTACCTCAGTTCTCCTTATATAGCACCCCCCCCACACACACACACACACACACACACATGCATATTATTTTTATAAGAAGATATCTTTAACAAAGTTGATGGTTCATTATTCATGGGAATGGCTCAGGCAAGTATCTATGCATCTCATCCCAGGTCATCACAGACTTTTTTGGCAAATGATTGCTCTAGAACAAGGGTTCCTAATCTTTAGGTCCATGGATCCCTTGGTTAAAGGCTAGTGTCTATCATATAAAAAAGGTTTGGAACCCCTGCTTTAGAAGGAGATAACAATAGTTTCTTTCCCAGTGCAGTTATCATGTGTGTACTGCATGTCGTTACTGATTATATGCAAAGAATCTGACAAGTCTCACCTCCAGTCAAGCAAGATCTTGGTGCTTGTTCAAAAGTTTTGGTGATAAATTATTCTGTCACATAGAAGTTCAAGTTCAAAGTAAATTTATTATCAAAGTACATATGTGTCACCATATACAACTCTGAGATTAATTTCCTTGCGGGCATACTCAGTAAATCAAAGAACCATAATAGAATCAAGGAAAGACTGCACCGAACAGGACGGACAAGCAACCAATGTGCAAAAGAGAACAAACTGTGCAAATACAAAAAATGAGATGATAATAATAACCATCATAAATAAATAAGCAATAAATACCAAGTAAATGAGCTGGAGAATCCTTGAAAGTTATGGGAACTGTTTAGTGATGGGGCAAGTGAAGTTGAGTGAAGATATCCCTCAGGTTCAAGAACCTGATGGTTGAGAAGTAATAACTGTTCCCAAGCCTGGTGGTGTCAGTCCTGAAGCTTTTGTATCTTCTTCCTGATGGTAGCAGCGAGCAGAAAGCATGACCTTGGTGATATGTATTCTTGATGTGGACTATGACTGTGACTATGCTCTGTGTAGCAGGAGCTGAGTGGAAAAATAGAATCAATGAAAACTGCACCCAACAAGATAGACAAACTACCAATGTGCAAAAGACAGTAAATTGCAAATACAAAAAGAAAGATGATCATAAATAAATAAATAAACAAACAAACAAACAAACAAACAAGCAAGCAAGCAAGCAAGCAACAAATATAGAAAACATGAGATGAAGAGTTCTTGAAAGTGAGTCCATAGGTTGAATTGAGTTCAATACTGGGGTGAGTGAAGTTAAGTGGTGTAATCCCCTCTGGTTCAAGAGCCTGATGGATGAGAGGTAAATAACTGTTCCTGAACCTGATGGTGTGGGTCCTGAGGCTCCTGGACCTTCTTTCTGATCGCAGCAGTGAGGAGAGATCACGGCCTGGTTGTTGGGGGTCCTTGATGATGGATGTTGCTTTCCTGCGACAGCGCCCCATGTCAATGTGCTCAGTGCTGGGAAGGGCTTTATCCTGGGCCGTATCAACTACTGTTTGTACGCTTTCTGTTCAAGGGCATTGGAGTTTCCAAACTAGGCCATGATGTAACCAGTCAATATATTCTCCACCGCACATCTATAGATGTTTATCAAAGTTTTAGATGGCATTCTCAATCTTAGCAAACTTCTAAGAAAGTAGAAGTGCTGCTTTGCTTTCTTTATAATGGTACTTGTGTGCTATACATGACTACAAGTTTGCTTGGGGACCCATCTAATGGAATCGACCATCTCTTTTACCTGTTCCAGCAACAATCACGTGCTTCCTGAAAGCCAATTCTTAACCTTATGCACAAAGTCACTCAAATGGTTGTCTTCCAACTGAAAGTTAGCCTTTCTTACTTTATGGTATGCACAACAAATAGTAGAGTATTAAATTCCAAAGTCTTGATCTCCCTGACTAATGAAAAACACCAGTCTGCTTATATTTGGTTAGCTGAAACTAAAACTTCCAATTCATATTTAAGACTAAATAAAAGCAAAGGCATGCTAATTCCAGTGTTTTATCTAATTCTCATAACATATTCCAAACTAACTAGCTGCATTAACACCAATACTAACTTGCACTTCCATTACACATAAGCATAGAAAAATATTTCAAGGTATTTCGTGGAAATGTAATCAGCCAAAAATTGACTCCAAGGAAAGGAGTCAATGTTATTAACCTCAAATAAAACTGTTGTGTCTGTGCACAACTATATATATATATAAAGTAAAATCACGTACACGAGAGATGGCTTTAGCAGGTATATTTACATTGCAGCGAGAGAAAAATGCATATGCATAGGCAACAAGTCTGTGTAGTGCTATGGGAGGAGTTATTGCTTAAAAAGAAATACATCACACTTTCTCCCCCATTAGATTAATGCAACATTAAGTGGTATATGTGTAAAACATTTGATTTCCCTTTCATAAATCTTCAGTTTCTTTCAAGACAGTACTTCTGGACCTGTGGAATGGCATCATGTTTGGTAGGTGTCTTGTCTAAGACAACGTTCTGAGTTTCCACACTCATGTTGCTGTCAGTGACATCGTCACTGAGAGGTAAGTCCAGTGACTGTAATTTATTCGTCTTATTGGATTCAATCTACTTGGGTGAATTCTTCGGTTGAGCATCAAGTATCTGGTCCACATGACTTCTCCATGTCTGATCTCCAACATCCGCTGTGCATCAGTGGTCCAGTTCCTGCAGCTATCCTACTGGGTGTCCGATTGTCTTCTCAGTAATCATGTACTAGGACCTCTGGTCCAATCTCGAAGCTCCTTGCTGCTTCACTTGGCAACTGGCTGAACTATTTATTCTACACTTCCCTCCATAGATCTGGTTTCAGGAGGTCTATGTGAGATCTCAGATTCCTGTTCATGAGCAACATTGCAGGTACTTGATTTGTCATTGGATGAACAGAGTTCCAATACACAAAAAGGAAGTTATCCACTTTGTGCTGTAGAGAAATCTTTTCATTGTCCATCACTTTAATGGACTTATTGAATGTTTAGATAAATCTTTCAGCTAATCCATTTGTTGCCGGGTGGTGAGGAGCTGACTGGAAATGACTGGTGCCATTTTTCTTCATGAATAGTCAAAATTCTTCTGAAGTGTACTGTGGTCCGTTGTCACCCACAATTTGTACTGGTAAGCCGTTTCTGGTGAAGATATCCCTCAGAGCGGAAACATTCTTTGTTGAGGTGGCTGACTTTGGTCACTTTGAATGAGCATCCACAGCAATCAGAAACGTGTGTAAAGTCAATATGTATTCTTTGCCATATTGACGACAGCTACTTCCATTGGTGTAATGCTGCCTGTGATGGTGAATTTTGAACTTTATGGCATCCAGAACAGCTTTTGGCCAAGTCTTCGATCTGTTTATCTATTCCCTTCTCAAAAACCTTCTGATTAGCATTCAGCAGCTGTGACAGCCTCTGGTTATTGCTACCATTTTGGGCTGCTGTTCCCTGTTGATACTACACTGAGAACTTAGATAGAATGTCAGTCCAGTTGGATTTTTCCCAACCATTCACATCCGAAAATTGCTGACCCTTCACTTTTCAATACATAAAGCTCTAACTGTTGTGTTTGGCCACCATACATCACATTTACTTCCAGTTTGCCTTTGGGAGTCTTTTTTGCCTGTGTAGGTTTTAAGCATCACTGAGACCTTCTCTACTGGTATCTTAGAAAACAGTCTGTTGTAGTCAGACTCTGAAATTATGGACAAATCTGTCCCTGTATACAGCTCCAATTTCAGATTTACACCAGACACATCTATTGTTATCGAGATGATTTTGTGATCTGCTTCAGTTGTACTATGCAGATCTAGGCATGACAGTTCACGTTTGTCAGACTCTGTTGTCTGATTCTGTTCTACATTTGGTAACTTTATGCATTTGCTTTGTTTTGAGTTTGAGACTTTTCACTTGGTTGTGTTTTTTGTCTGCCTTGCACAATCTCTGTAGGTGACCTTGTCTGTGACCCTTTCTGCAGACTTTTTCTTTGAGCTAACAGTAATTTGAATCATGGGAGGATTTGCCACATTGATAACATCTTTGGCTTTTTGCACCATTCAGGGTCATTTTGTGCATTTCACATTCTAACCTCCTTTGCTGCAGTCTCCAATGATATTGCGATGGTTAATGCCAGTTCTAAAGTTAGGTCTCTTTCTGCCAGTAGCCTTGTTTGAGTGCTTTGACTATGCATGCCACATACAAGCCTGTTCCTTAAGGCACGACAATGCCCACCTCTAAAGTCACAGTACTGGGAAATTTTGTGCAGTTCTGCAATGTATTCAGAAAGGCTTTCCTCTTTTGACTGGTTCCTTTTGTAAAATCAAAAATCTCAGCTATTACCAGAGGTTTAGTACTTAAGTGGTTTTGTAAAATTGCAACAATTTCGCTGAACACCTTGCTTGCAAGCTTTTCAGTAGTTACTAAGTTGTGTAAGAGACTGTACGTTCTTGCACCCATTAAGCTAAGAAGCGCAGGAACTCTATTTTGCTCTTCCCATTACAATACATTTCAACCCTCTCAATATACGACTCCCAGCCTTCATTAGTGCTATCAAGTTTGTCAATTTTTCTGACTGAAGCCATCAGTGATAAGTTGTTCTCACTTTAAATTCACTGTTACTATGCACTGTACTCATGCATTTGCTGGCATCTGTGAAAGCCTTCTTGTGCTATTTAACTCTCACTGTTTTGTCCCGTAACTGTCAGTGCAGGTAGTGATATTTTCTGACATTCAGGTTCGCACTCATCGCCAATTTGCTATGTCACAACTGCTTATCAATTAATTAAAAGCACGCGCGCTGCTTTAACAGATGTGTTTACGTTGCAGTGAGCGCAACAGAACAATGCACATGCACAGACAACAGATCAATACACAGTGCTAAAGTTGGGGGGGGTTGTCATGGCTCTAAAAAAATAGATCCATACATTACAAAAACCTAACTTAATGAGATAGGCTTTTAAGGAAGATCTTAAAGAAGGTTACAGATGTATGATGTGGAGAGGTTCAGGTGGTAGATTTAGGGATCAGCATCCAGACAGCTGGGTATGCAGCTGCCAGAGGTGGCTTGGAATAAAATGAGAACGATAAGAAGCCTGTGTTGGATAAATGTTGATTTCTTGAGGAGCTCTAGGGTTGAGCAAATTACAAGGTCAAGAGACGGGCAAGACCTTGAGGTTGGGGAGAGGTGGAAGGGCAGTGACTTTTTTTTAAATAAAGCAGTAATGCATAACTTAAAGCATTTAACAACCCCACCTAAGTAAAACAATGCTGAACCTCTATTTAATCAGAAGCTTAGGATAATAAAGTATCATTATTCCCTGCCACATAAATTGTTAAACAATTGCTGCTGGATTTGACATGGTGTCCAGCAACAAACTTCCATGACTGGAGTGCCAACATCAGTCTCACAGTTCATTCCGCACATATCTGAATCAGAGTCAGAGTCAGGTTTAATATCACTGGCATATGTCATGAAATAGGTTGTCTTTGTCTATGAATTACAGTAAGTATGTGTATATTAAATAGTTAAGTAAGTAGTGTAACAATAGAAATAAGCAAATAATGGAAGTGTTCATGGGTTCATTGTCCATTCAGAAATCAGATGGCAGCCAGGAAGAAGTTGTTCCTGAATCATTGAGTGTGTGCCTTTCAGGCTTCTCTACACCCTTCCTGATGGTAACAATGAAAACAAGGCATGACCTGGGTGATGGCAGTCCTTAATGATGGACCCTGCCTTTTTGAAGCATCATTCCTTGAAGATGCCTGGATACGATGGAGGCTAATGTTCCTGATGGAGCTGGCTAAGTTTACAACTCTAGACAATAATGCTTGACAGGACAAGGAAAAGCTAACTAATTATTATTACCAATATAATTTTTCATTTAAATAGATGAAAACTTAATTCATGCATCAAGGAGTAATTGATTTTCTTTGAAAGCTTACTGTGAATTTACCATAAAGGCAAATAGATTCACCTTTACTAGCTAACAGAATTACTTAGAAATTTAGAAATTTATTACTTAGGTAATTTGTGAGGGCCAAGGCAAGTACAAACGTAGCTTGATCCCTCATGTTGGTACTCATTGAACCCTCCTACAATTATGTCTTTCTGAATGCAACCAGTTTGATCTGTGTTGGTGCTACCAAGCCAGTCTAGGTGATAGAAGCCCCCCCACCCAAGGTGGATTTTATTCCCCTCGCTATTTCTATATGAAGTTCTACATGGATAAGTACTTGACTCATCAGCTGAGGAAGCAATTGCCCATATTTGACTGATGCCAATAGAATTTTGGGGATCTGGAATCAATGTTGATGATTCCAAGAGCTACATCTGCTGCTGGTTTACCATTCTGCTCGTATTCAGGGACTGTATTGGCAGGATTTGGCACATTAATTATAATGTGTGTCTCTGTGAGTGTGATCATGTCAGGTTGTTGCATGAATTGCCTGTTCTAATTTAAATGCCAGTTCACAGATGTGTACTTTTGTATTTAGCAATAACAGTGCAGAGTAGGTGGAGCACCACCGCCCAGCAACAACCAACAACCATGATTTAGTCCTAACCTGATCATGGGGCAGTTTACAATGACCAGTTAAAATACCTGCTATGTCCTTAGACTGTGGGAGGGAACTGGAGCACTTGGGGAAAACAAACCATTCCACAGGGATGTCATACAGACATCTTACAGAGGTTGCTGGGATTGAACTTTGGCTCCAATGCTCAAGCTGTAATAGCGTCGTGCTACCCGCTATTCTACCATGGTACCTGCAGCAAGAGGAGGACTTTGCAAGGTTGACTGTGCTAGGAGCAACTTAGTCCAATCATGCCTGAATTTAGTCCCCAACTGATGCCAAGTGATCCATCCAATTGGCATTGGTATTAGTTTATTATCATTGAATGCAAACAGAGACAATGAAAGGCTATTGTTTGAGTGCAATCCAGGCAGACCATGCCATTCATAAGAATACTGAGGTAGTAAAAGGAAAACAAATTGCAGAATACAGTGTTACAGAGAAAGGACATCATTGCAGATAGACAAATATGCACAGCATCTGATTAGCAGATCAAGTATTCATCTTTCGGTGTGAGAGAGGTCTGTTCAAGAGTTCTGATAATAGCAGGAAAGAAGCTGACCCTGAGCCTGGCAATATGTTTGCTCAGGTATTTGTAAGTCCTCTAAAATTTTATTCCTCCCTATTTAAATGCAAAGGTCTAGGTACCACTGAATGATCTACTAGGCCAGTTCAGAGGACATTTGAGCATCAAACCCATGGGAATATCAACACCCAGATACTGGTCTCTAGTTACAGATCAATTTGCCTTGGATATTGATTACTGCTTCATTGTTGCTGATGCTTTGTCAGGGGCAATTAGAGATTTGCATTAAATACCAGCCTTTCTGCTGATGCTCACATCTAGTGAAGGAAAGGTATGTTCAGATGTCAGCAAGAGTGAATTTTAGTGCCATTGGCAATGCTGTGGAATTCAAAATTAGGATCAGAGAATGCTGGAAGTATTCGGCAAGTCAGGCAGCATCAGGCAGAGAGAAACACAGTTAACATTTGGATTGTTCTTTAAAGTTAATCACAAATGGTCCCTGACCAATGTAGGTCAAATTTATTTTTATACTTTTCTGTCTGAAATTAATTTGTTCAGTATATGAGAACCACATTATACTGCTGATTCTAATTTAGCAGACTACATTGATTGATCTAAAGTAACATCCTAAAAGGGAATGAGAACCATAACATAGCTGAAGGCATGAAAACCTTTAGAAACTCAGACAGACAAAAAATTAAGAAATGAAGCAAAATAGTGATAAAATAGACCATTTTAAGTTATCTAAATAGACATTATTTTAAAGTCAATTGTAGCCAGTTGTGTTTCAATCAGAAGTTGTTGTTTTGTGGAAGTAAAGCCCACAATTAGAATTGGTGCTAGATATTCACATTAAAAGCAACCTACTTTGGATAGATTTTATTTGTCAGTACAACATTGCCCGGATCAGATCTAACTCCTAATTTCTAGAGGACCAGTTGTCAAAATGCTGCATTAAAGTTAACAAGGCATGGAAAGTAACACGTGATTATTTTGTTTTCTGAAACATTATAGTGGGAAGTGTATGTATTAATGCAGAGACAAATTATGTATTGATGCAGATTAATGGAGTCCCTACAGATAAATTTCGTCAAATGTCTGGTTATATTTAGCTTTTGTTCTGCTTCAAAACTGAATTCTTGATTCACCCACACTTCCCAGTGATTATGAAGCTGTCCAAAAATGCATTTTTTAAAGTTTTTTAAGTTGTTATTCATTGTTTTCTGAGTTTTTGATTCTATTCATCTGGGGTAAAGAATTCCAAAGATTCAACATGCTCTGCAAGAAGGATATTCTCTGCATCTCAATCTAACAAGCTAATTGCCATAACCTTGTTTCAAAGACTGTGACTCCTAGTTTAAAATTCTATGGATTATGGGACAGTTCCTGTTGATTGGAAGGTGGGAAACACAATCTTCTGAGTTTAAAAAGGAGGGAGAGCAAAACTATGTGATTACAGAGCACTTATTTAACACAAGAGGTAGCAAAAATGTTTGAGTATGAATGTGATAACAGGACATTTATAAATGGGATTAGAAAAAGTTAGCAAGTATTATTGAAAGGAATATTGGGATGGACAAACCTACTGTCGTAATTTGATCATAAGACCATAAGACATAGGAGCAGAATAAGGCCATTTTGCCCATTGAGTCTGCTCCACCATTTCATCATGTCTGATCCAATTTTCCTGTCAGCCCCAATCCCCTTCTTTCTCCCTGTATCCCGTCATGCCCTGACCAATCAAGAATATATCAACCTCTGCCTTGAATATACATAAAGACTTGGCCTCCAAAGCTGCCTGTCTCAAAGAATTCCACAGATTCACTACTCTCTGGCAAAAGAAATTCCTTCATTCTAAAAGGACGCCCCTCTATTCTGAGGCTGTGTACTCTGATCTTATACCCTCCCAACACAGGAAACATTCTCTTCACATCCAACCTATCAAGGTCTTTTACCATTTGATAGGTTTCAATGAGGCCACCCCTCATTCTTCTGAACTCCAATGAACACAGGCCCAGAGCCATCAAAACCTCTTCATATGACTAGCAATTCAATCCTGGAATAGTTTTTCTGAACTTCCTTTCAACCCTCTCTGATTTCAGCTCATTCTTTCTGAGATATGGGGCCCAAAACTGCTCACAATACTCCAACTGAGTCCGCACCAGTGCTTTATAAAGTCTCAACATCACATTCGTGCTTTCATATTCTAGTCCACTTGAAATGAATGCCGACATTGCAGTTGCCTTCCTCACCACAGACTCAACCTGCAAATTAACCTTTAGAGAATCCTGCACAAGGACTCCTAAGTCCCTTTGCATCTCAGTCTTATATATTTTCTCTCCATTTAAAAACATAGTCAACTCTTTCATTTCTTCTACCAAAGTGCATGACCGTACACTCCCCAACACTGTATTCCATCTGCTATTTCTTTACCCATTCTCCCAATCTGTCTGTGTTCTCCTGTATCCTCTCTACTTCCTCAAAATTACCTGCCACTCCCCTATCTTCATATCACCTGCAAACTTTGCAATAAAACCATCAATTCCACCATGCAAATCATTGACAAATAATGTAAAAAGAATTGGTCCCAACATAGACCCCTATGAAACACCACTCGTCACCAGCAGCCAGCCAGAAAAGGCTCCCTTTATTCCCACCCTTTGTCTCCTGCAATCAGCCATCACTTTATCCATGCTGAAATCTTTCCTGTCATGCCATGGGCTCATTGCTTGTTAAGCAGCTCTTCTGGGGCACCTAGTCAAAGGCCCTCTGAAAATCAAAGTATATGACATCAATCGATTTTCTTTTGTCAATCCTGCTTGTTACTTTTTCAAAGAATTCCAACAGATTTATCAGGCAAGATTGTCCCTTGAGAAAACCATGCTGACTCTGGCCTATTTTATCATGAGACTTCACCATAATCAACTGCAACATCTTTCTGACCAGTGTGGTCAGACTAACTGGCCTGTAGTTTCCTTTCTTCTGCCTCCCTCCCTTTTTCAAGAGTGGAATGACATTTGCAATCTCCCAGTCTTTTGGAACCATTACAGAATCTAGTCGTACTTGAAAAATCATTACTAATGCCTCCACGATCTCTTCAGTCACCTTTTTCAGAACTCTAAATTCTACACCATCTGGTCCAGGTTACTTATCTACATTTAAACCTTTCAGTTTCCCAAGAACCTTCTCTTTAGTTATGATAACTTCAGACACTTCATGACACCTAAAACCTGGAACTTCCACTGTACTGTTACTGTCTTCCACTGTGAAGACTGATGCAAAATACTTATTTGGTTCATCCACCATTTCATTCTCACCCATTACTACCTCTCCAGCATCATTTTCCAGCTGTTCAATACCCACTCTCACCTCCCTTTTACACTTCATGTATCTGAAGAAACTTTTGGTGCCCTCTCTAATATTATTGGCTAGCTTACTTTCGTATTCCATCTTTTCCTTCTTAATGACTTTTTAGATTGCCTTCTCTCGGTTTTTAAAAACTTCCCAATCCTCTAACTTCCCACTAATTTTTTGCTCTATTATATGTCCTCCCTTTGACTTTTATGATGACTCTGACTTTTCTTGTTAGCCATGGTTCTGTCATCTTTCCTTTAGAATACTTCTTCATCTTTGGGATGTATATATCCTGTGCCTTCCAAATTGCTTCCAGAAATTACAGCCATTGCTGCTTTTCCGTCATCCCTGCCTGTTTTCTTTTCCAATCAATTGTGGCCAACTCCTCTCTCATGCCTCTGTAATTTCCATTACTCTACTGTAATACTCCTGGCATTTTTCCTGGAGTTGGCGCGCAGCAAAAATCATGTCCGCGGTCCCACGTTCAGCACGGAAGCCGCACTGGCTTTCTGGGAGCAGACCTTGCTCAAGATGTTGGAGAAGGCGGTTGAGCAGGACGCGGGCCAGAATCTTCCCCGCAATGGACAAGAGGGAGATGCCTCGGTGGTTGTCGCAAGACTGGGGGTTGCCTTTGCTCTTGTAGATGTGGACTATGCTGGCACCTTTCAGCTGTTGCGGGACCTGTCCCTTTTTCCACATGGACTGGAAGAGAACAGTCAGCTTTTGCATCATGACAGGGCCTCCTGCTTTGTATACCTCAGCAGAGATTGCATCGGGTCCTGGCGCTTTGCCATAGGAGAGTTGCTTCACTGCCTTCCTGACTTCATCTACTGTGGGGAGGGTGTCGAGTTTCTTGTTGATCTCTACCTGGGGCAGGTGGGCAATGGCCTCGTCGTTGATGTCGGCAGGGCGGTTAAGGACGTTGTTAAAGTGCTCAGCCCACCGATCCAGAATCTGCTTCTTCTCTGTCAGCAGCTGCGTCTCATCTGCGTTGAGGAGAGGTGAGGAGCCGGAGGACTGGGGTCCGTATACAGCCTTAAGCGCATCATAGAAGCGCTTTATGTCGTGGCTGTCTGCATAGCCCTGGATTTCATCGGCCTTCTTGCTGAACCAGCTGTCCTGCATCTCGCGAAGTTTTTTCTGCACCTTTCTTCTTGCATTGGTAAAGGCATCTTTCTTGGCTAGCGACGTGGGGTCGTTCTGATGCGCTCTGTAATGTTCATGTTTCTCCGTTAGCAGTGCCTGTATTTCTTCATCATTCTCATCGAACCAGTCTTGGTTTCTTCGGGTTGCTGGTCCGAGATGTTCGAGGGTGGTAGTGTAGACAGCGTCTCTGAAGGCTGTCCACTGTTCCTCAACGCTGGTCCCGTCATCCTGTGGTGTGTCTGGCAGTCTGCCTTCAAGGTCATCGACGAGTTCTTCTGCAACCCTGCTGCTTTTCAGCTTGAAGACATTCAGCCTTCTTGCAGTCTTCTGCCCTTGGGGTCTTCTCATGGGCAGAATGCGAAGCCTGAACTTGGACACAATGAGGCGGCCTCTCCGTGACCTTTGTCGATCTAACCAAGGCTTTCGATACGGTCAGCAGAGAAGGTTTGTGGAAGATCATGGAGAAGTTTGGCTGCCCCAGCAAGTTCATCACAATCGTCCGGCAGTTCCACGACGGTATGATGGTGAAATTTCTGGATGACGGCGACGAGTAGGAGGCCTTCCTAGTGACAAATGGCGTCAAACAAGGCGGCGTTCTTGCCCCGACTCTGTTCAGTATGGTATTCTCTGCCATGCTGACAGATGCCTTCCGTAACTACGAAGAAGGAATCCACGTCAGGTACAGGACTGACGGCAGGTTGTTCAACCTTAGGCGCCTGCAGGCAGTTACAAAGGTGCAAGAGACTGTCATCAGAGACTTGTTGTTTGTTGCTGATGACTGCGCACTCAACGCCAGCACAGAGCAGGAGATGCAGCGTGAAATGGACTGCTTCTCACAAGCCTGCGACAACTTCAGACTCACTATCAGCACCAAAAAGACCGAAGTTATGTACCAGCCTGCCCCAAGAAAGTCATACCAGGAGCCGCGCATCACGGTGAAGGGCCAGAACCTCCAGGCAGTCGACAACTTCACCTACCTGGGCAGCATACTCTCTCGCGCAGTGAACATAGGCGCTGAGGTCAACAACAGGATTGCCAAAGCCAGCGCCACCTTTGGGAGACTCCGTGAGAACGTCTGGGAGCGGAGAGGACTCAGCCTTGCCACCAAGCTGAAGGTCTACTGTGCAGTGGTCCTTACCACCCTCCTTTACGCCAGCGAGACCTGGACTGTCTACAGCAGACACGCCAAACAGCTCAACCACTTTCACCTGAGCTGTCTCCGCAGACTCCTCCACATCAGGTGGCAGGACAAAGTCCCCAACACGGAAATCCTGAAACGAGCTGGGCTCTGCAGCGTCTACACCCTCCTGCTGAAAGCCCAAGCCAGGTGGGCTGGACATGTGGTCAGAATGCCAGACAGCCGATTGCCTAAGCAGCTGCTGTACGGAGAACTGTGTCAGGGCAAGCGCTCAGTCGGGGGGCAGAAGAAACGTTACAAAGACTGCCTCAAAGCGTCCCTCAAAGGCCTGGCTGTCGACATCAACACGTGGGAGACGTTTGCCCTCGACCATCCAGCTTGGCGCAGCAAGATCACCACAGGAGCCCGTGCAGCTGAAGTCAGGCGCATCATCGAGGCACAACGAAAGCGTGCTGTGCGCAAGGCCCGAGCAGCATCCACTGCCACGACAGCACCCACCCACTTGTGTCCCACATGTGGGCGAGCCTTCAGGGCCCGGATTGGCCTCATCAATCACCTCCGGACCCACAGCCACCAATCTCCCATTTGACTTTGAAGCCATGGTCATCTTCGACTACGAAGGACAAACAACAACAACTGTAATACTGATACCTCTGACTTTAGCTTCTCCTTTTCAAATTTCAGGGTGAATTCTAACACTTGCCTCTAAGGTTGTTTTTTTTTACTTTAAGCTCTCTAATCAATTCTGGTTTATGGCACAACACCTAATCCAGAATAGTTGATCCTCTAGTGAGCTCAACCATGAGATGTTCTAAAAAGCCATCATCAAGACGCTCTAGAAATTCCCCCTCCAGGAATCCAGCACCAACCTGATTTTCCCAGTCTACTTGCATATTGAAGTCCCCATAACTATTGTAGCATTATCCTTTTGGCTTGCATTTTCTATTTCCCGTTGTAATTTGTAGTCCACATCCTTAGTACTATTTGGAGGTCTGTATACAACTCCCATCAGGGTCTTTTTAGCTTTGCAGTTCTTTAGCTCTATCTACAATGATTCAACACCTTCCAGCCCCATGTCACCTCTTTCTAATAGTTTGATTTCATTTTTTACCAACAAGAGCAACGCCACCCCTCTGCCTTCCTGCCTATTCTTTCGACATGTGTCCTTGGACATTAAGCTCCCAGTTATAACCTTTCAGCCATGGTTCAATGAGGCCTACAACATCATGCCTGCCACACTGCAACTGTGCTACAAGTTCATCTATTCTGTATACTGTGTGCAATCAGATACAACACCTCAGTCCTGCATTCACAGTTTTCAATTTTGTCTCACCATTCTCAACCTTTTGACTCCTAACATTTTCTGGGGTGTTACCAATATCTGCCTCCATAACCTCTCCACTAATTGTTCTGGCACTCTAGCTGCAATCCCCCCTAAACTTTAGTTTAAACCCCACAGTGCAGCATTAACGAACCTTCCCATGAGACCATAAGACATAGGAGCAGAATTAGGCCATCTGGCCCATCGAGTCTGCTCCACCATTCAATCATGGCTGATCCTTTTTTTAATCTCCTCCTCAACCCCAGTTCCCAGCCTTCTCCCGTAACCTTTGATGCCTTGTCCAATCAAGAACATATCAATTTCTGCCTTAAATGCACCCAATGACCTGGCTTCCACAGGTGCATGTGGCAACAAATTCCACAAATTCACCACATCTGGCTAAACATCTCTGTTTTGAAAGGGTGCCCCTCTATCCTGAGATTGTGCTCTCTTGTCCTAGACTTCCCCACCATGGGAAACATCCTTTGCACATCTACTCTGTCTAGGCCTTTTAACATTCGAAAGGCTTCAATGAGATCCCCCCTCCCCATCATCCTTCTGAATTCCAGTGAGTACAGATCCAGAGTTATCAAATGTTCATCGTATAATAACCCTTTCATTCCTGGAATCATCCTTGTGAACCTCCTCTGGACCCTCTCCAATGCCAGCACATCCTTTCTAAGATGAGGGGCCCAAAACTGTTCACAATACTCAAGGTGAGGCTCACCAGTGCCTTATTAGGCCTCAGCATCACATCCTTGCTCTTGTATTCTAGACCTCTTGAAATGAATGCTAACATGGCATTAGTCTTCCTCACCACTGACTCATCCTGCAAGTTAACCTTCAGAGTGTTCCGCAAGTCCTCTGCATCTCAGATTCCTGGATTTTCTCCCCGTTTTGAAAATAGTCCACACATTTATTTCTACTACCAAAGTACATGACCCGCTGGGATAGTAGTCCCTCTCCAGTTCAGGTTAAAACTGACCCTTCTGGAGTGGTCTCACCATCCCTGGAAGAGAGCTCAATGATCCAAAAATCTTATACCTCCCTCCTACCCCTACTCCTTAGCCATGCATTAAATTGTATAATCTTCCCAGTTCTAGCCTCACTGGCATGTGGCACAGGTAGCAATCCTGAGATCACAACCCTGAAGGTCCTGCCCTTTAACTTAGCACCCAACTCCCTGAACTCCTAATGCAGAACCTTGCACTCGTCCTACCCATCTCCTTGGTAACTACATGAATCATGATTTCTGGCTTATCGCCTTCCCATTTAAGAATCCTAAGAAATCGATCTGAGATATCCCAGACCCTGGCACCCGGGAATCTCATTCTCACTCACAGAATCTCCTGTCTGTTCCCTTAACTAATGAGTATCCTATCACTACAGCATGCCTCTTCTTCCTGCCCCCCCGCCCCACCATTCCCTTCTAAGTCACAGAGGCAGACTCATTGCCAGGGACCAGACTACTGTGATTCTCCTCTGTTAGGTTATTCCCTCCCCCCACCCCACAGCAGTCTCCAAAGTGGTAAACCTGTTGTTGAGGGGGATGGCCACAGGGGTACTCTGCACTGGCTCCTTAACTCCTTTCTCTTCCTGACTGTCACCCAATTTCCTGTGTCCTGCACCTTGGGTGTAACTGCCTCTTCACATGTCTTATCTTATATTGCACTATCCTGCCTGACATCTCTACTGTCCTGGCAGAGCAGATATAAAGAAGAAAAACTTTTCTTTCCTTTGCTTTCTGTGAGTGAAGTGTCTCTTCGCTGAAGCTTTGAAGAGCTGAAGCCTTAAGATCACTACTCTGACCATGTTCTCGCAGATGCTGGCCACTGCGATGATGGCCGCAGCAACGATGCCCCTGTCTGCTTTTAATTTGCTCTTACTAATCAATCCTACACACCAAATGGCCTCTGGTCAAAACTCTATTACGCTGCTACAACCTGCTCCTGCCTTTCATCCTCGGGCAGTGGACCTGATTGAAATCCACTCTTCTCCAAAATTCCAATGTCTGGATTTGAACATAAAGTGGAATTGAAAAAGGAAAAACCAGACAGTATTTGGATTTTCAGTATTGAATTGAAATGAATTAAATTGACTTTATTTCTTACATCCTTACATCCTTCACATACACGAGGTGTAAAAATCTTTACGATACAATTCCATCTAAACGTGCAATGTGCAATCAGAGTAATTTGTAATAAATAGAACAGTCAATGTAATATAGAGTACACTCAAATCAGCGTGAGTTCATCAGTCTGATAGAAGAAGCTGTCCCAGAGTCTGTTGGTCCTGGTTTTTATGCTGCGGTACCGCTTCCCAGATGGTAGCAGCTGGAATAGATTGTGGTTGGTATGACCTGGGTCCCCAATGATCCTACAGGCCCTTTTTACACACCTGTCCTTATATGTCCTGAATCATGGGAAGTTCACAACTACAGATTTTTTTGAATTGCGCAAACTGTACAGATTGAAAAGGAGGAGGTGCTTGCTATTTTGAGACAAATTAAAGTGGATAAATCCCCAGCACCTGACAGGGTATTCCCTTGGACCTTGAAGGAGACTAGTGTTGAAATTGCAGGGGCCGTGGCAGATATATTTAAAATGTCGGTGTCCACGGGTGAGGTGCCGGAGGATTGGAGAATTGCTCATGTTGTTCCATTGTTTAAAAAAGGATCGAAAAGTAATCTGGGAAATTATAGGCCAGTAAGTTTGACATTGGTAGTGAGTAAGTTATTGGAGGGAGTACTAAGAGACAGAATCAACAAGCATTTGGATAGACAGGGACTTATTAGGGAGAGTCAACATGGCTTTGTGCATGGTAGGTCATGTTTGACCAATCTATTGGAGTTTTTCCGAGGAGGTTACCAGGAAAGTGGATGAAGGGAAGGCAGTGGGCGTTGTCTACACGGACTTCAGTAAGGCCTTTGACAAGGTCCCGCACGCGAGGTTAGTTAGGAAAATTCAGTCGCTAGGTGTACATGGAGAGGTGGAAAATTGGATTGGACATTGGCACAATGGAAAGCCAAAGAGTGGTAGTAGAGGATTGCTTCTCTGAGTGGAGGCCTGTGACTAATGGTGTGCCACGGGGATCAGTGCTGGGTCCATTGTTATTTGTCATCTATATCAATGATCTGGATGATAATGTGGTAAATTGGATCAGCAAATTTACTGATGATACAAAGATTGGAGGTGTAGTGGACAGTGAGGAAGGTTTTCAAAGCTTGCAGAGGGATTTGGACCAGCTGGAAAAATGGGCTGAAAAATGGCAGATGGAGTTTAATACAGACAAGTGTGAGGTATTGTACTTTGGAAGGACAAACCAAGGTACAACATACAGGGTTAATGGTAAGGCACTGAGGAGTGCAGTAGAACAGAGGGATCTGGGAATACAGATAAAAAAATCCCTAAAAGTGGCATCACAGGTAGATAGGGTCGTAAAGGGACCTTTTGGTACATTGGTCTTTATAAATCAAAGTACTGAGTATAAGAGCTGGAATATTATGATGAGGTTGTATAAGGCATTGGTGAGGCCGAATCTGGAGTATTGTGTTCAGTTTTGGTTACCAAATTACAAGAAGGATATTAATAAGGTTGAAAGAGTCCAGAGAAGGTTTCCAAGGATGTTGCCAGGACTTGAGAAACTCAGTTACAGAGAAAGGTTGAATAGGTTAGGACTTTATTCTCTGGAGCGTAGAAGAATGAGGGGAGATTTGATAGAGGTATATAAAATTATGATGGGTATAGATAGAGTGAATGCAAGCAGGCTTTTTCCACTGAGGCAAGGGGAGAAAAAAACCAGAGGACATGGGTTAAGGGTGAGGGGGGAAAAGTTTAAAGGGAACATTAGTGGGGGCTTCTTCACGCAGAGAGTGGTGGGAGAATGGAATGAGCTGCCAGACAAGGTGGTGAATGCGGGTTCGTTTTTAACATTTAAGAATAAATTGGACAGGTACATGGATGGGAGGTATATGGAGGGATATGGTCCGTGTGCAGGTCAATGGGACTAGGCAGAAAATGGTTCAGCACAGCCAAGAAGGGCCAAAATGGCCTGTTTCTGTGCTGTAGTTTTTCTATGGTTTTTATGGTTTCTACAGATGCACTGGGTTATCCGCACCACTCTCTGCAGAGTTCTGTGATTAAGGGAGGTACAGTTCCCATACCGGGCAGTGATGCAGCCAGTCAGGATGCTCTCAATTGTGCCCCTGTAGAAACTCCTTAGGATTTGGGGGCCCATACCAAACTTCCTCAACTGTCTGAGGTGAAAGAGGTGCTACTGTGCCTTTTTCACCACACAACTACTGTGTACAGACCACGTGAGGTTCTCGGTGATGTGGATGCCGAGGAACTTGAAGCTGTTTACCCTCTCAACCTCAGATCCATTGATGTCAATAGGGGTTAGCCCGTCTCCATTCCTCCTGTAATCCACAACCAACTCCTTTGTTTTCGTGACATTGAGGGAGAGATTATTTTCTTGACACCACTGTATCAGAGCGATGACTTCTTCCCTGTAGGCCATTTCATTATTGTTTGAGATAAGGCCAATCAATATAGTGTCTTCGGCAAATTTAATAAGCAGATTAGAGTATGTGGGTGGCGATACAGTCATGGGTATACCGGGAGTAAAGGAGGGGACTCAGTACGCACCCCTGAGGGGCTCCTATATTGAGAGTCAGAGGGTTGAAGGTGAGAGAGCCCGCTCTTACAATCTGCTGGTGATCTGACAGGAAGTCCAGGATCTAGCTGCACAAGGCAGGGTCAAGGCCGAGTTCTCTGAGCTTCTTTGTCGAGCCTGGATGGAACTATGGTGTTGAATGCTGAACTGTAGTCCAAGAACAGCATTCTCACATAAGCCTCCTTCTTCTCCAGATGTGTAAGGACGGTATATAGAGCTGTGTCGGTAGATGAATCGTAGGGGGTCCAGTTTGGGTGGTAGCAAGCTGCAGACGTAATTCTTGACCAGCCTCTCAAAGCCTTTGCTTATTATTGAGGTGAGTGCGACAGAACGCCACTCGTTCAGGCATGTTATAAAGTTCCCGATAAGAAGCACATGGGTTTTGGGGCAACATACTGATGTGAACTAAAAAAAATGTTTGATAGATAGAAACCAGAAAGTAGGAATAAATGTTTTTTCTTTGAAGTGGGAAGTGGTGAGCGACTGAGCACCAGAGAGTTCTAATACTTGGGTCCCAGCTATTTAAAACATATTTCAGTGGTTTATATAAGACAACTAAATGTAATATTTCCAAATTTTCTAATAACTTGAGTTAGGAGCAAGATTTTTAAGTGATTTAGCCTCACGCATCAAAGTTGCTGGTGAACGCAGCAGGCCAGGCAGCATCTCTAGGAAGAGGTACAGTCGACGTTTCAGGCCGAGACCCTTCGTTAGGACTAACTAAAGGAAGAGCGAGTAAGAGATTTGAAAGTGAGAGGGGGAGGGGGAGATCCAAAATGATAGGAGAAGGTAGGAGGGGGAGGGATGGAGCCAAGAGCTGGACAGGTGATTGGCAAAAGGGATACGAGAGGATCATGGGACAGGAGGCCTAGAGAGAAAGAAAAGGGGGAGGGGGGGAAAAAGCCCAGAGGATGGGCAGGGGTATAGTCAGAGGGACAGAGGGAGAAAAAGGAGAGTGAGAGAAAGAATGTGTGCATATAAATAAATAACGGATGGGGTACGGGAGGGAGGTGGGGTATTAGCGGAAGTTAGAGTAGTCAATGTTCATCAGGTTGGAGGCTATCCAGATGGAATATAAGGTGTTGCTCCTCCAACCTGAGTGCGGCTTCATCTTTACAGTACAGGAAGCCGTGGATAGACATATCAGAATGGGAATGGGATGTGGAATTAAAATGTGTGGCCACTGGGAGATCCTGCTTTCTCTGGCGGACAGAGCGTAGGTGTTCAGCAAACGATCTCCCAGTCTGTGTCGGGTCTCGCCAATATATAGAAGGCCACATCAGGAGCACCGGACGCAGTATATCACCCCAACCGACTCACAGGTGAACCGTCGCCTCACCTGGAAGGACTGACTGGGCACCCTCGTACCCCATCCGTTATTTATTTATATACACAAATTCTTTTTCTCTCTCTCCTCTTTGTCCCTCTGACTATATCCCTTGCCCATCCTCTGGGTTTTCCCCCTCCCCCTTTTCTTTCTCCCTGGGCCTCCTGTCCCATGATCCTCTCATATCCCTTTTGCCAATCACCTGTCCAGCTCTTGGCTCCATCCCTCCCCCTCCTGTCTTCTCCTATCAATTTGGATCTCCCCCTCCCCCTCCCACTTTCAAATCTCTTACTAGCTCTTCCTTCAGTTAGTCCTGACGAAGGGTCTCGGCCTGAAACGTCGACTGTACCTCTTCCTAGAGATGCTGCCTGGCCTGCTGCATTCACCAGCAACTTTGATGTGTGTTGCTTGAATTTCCAGCATCTGCAGATTTCCTCGTGTAAGTGATTTAGTCTAGTTGATCGAGTAGAAAAATACATGGCAGATGCAGTATCATGTGAGTATATTGGAAGTTATCTACTTTGGTAGGAAAAACAGGAAATCCAGGTATTCAATAGACAGTGATAGACTGAGAAATGTTGATGTTGGCAAGGATTAGGATGTCCTTGTATACCTATTACTGACAGGGAGCACGCTAGTGTGGTAAAACATATAAAATTTTGGACTTCATTGCAAGATATTTTGAGCACATAAGCCACAGGGTTTTATTTCATTTATTCAGGTTCTTGGTGAGAGCAGACCTGAAATATTCTGTGCAAATGTGTTTGTTACCTATGAACTAATGTATCAGTGAATGAAGAAGTGCAACGAAGATTCAACAGGCTGATTCATGGGATGGCTAGTGCACTGTATAAAGAATGACTGGACTGACTCAGGCTCTATTCCGAAGAATTTAGAAGAATTAAAGGGAATTTCATTGAAACATACAAAGTTCTGACAAGGCTTGACAAACCGCATGTGGAGAGGGTGAGGTTTCCCAGGAAATGAGGCAATACTTTCTTTGGAAACATACTAGCATGGATAGAATATTAGCTGACTGGCAGGAGGCAATGAGTGGGAGTAAAGAGAGCCTTTTCTGGTTAGCTGCCAGTGACTACTGGTATTCTGCTGGGGTCACCTCTGAGACTGCTTTTTTCCACCTTCTATGTCAATGATTTGGATGACAGAATTGATGGCTTTGAGGTGAAGATTGAGGATGATACAAATATAGGTGTGGGGCAAATACTGTTGAGGAATCAGGATGTCTGCAGAAGGACTTAGACAGCAGAATGGGCAAAGTGTAGGGAAGTGAATAGTCATGCACTTTGTTAGAAGGAATAAAGGTTTAGACTATTTTCTAACTGGGTGAAAATTCAGAAATCAGAGCTGCAAAGTGACTTGGGAGTTCTCTTGCAGGATTTCCTAAAACTTAACTTACAGATTGTGTTGGTGGTAAGGAAAATAAAATAAAAGCAACCATGTAATATTGAAGCTTTATAGCACATTGTTTGGACTGCAGTTGGAATATTGTGAGCAGTTTTGGGCCAGATTTGAGAAGGTCCAGAGGAGGTTCACAAGAGTTCTGAGAATAAAAAGGTTAGTTTATGAGAAACATGTAATAGCTCTGGACCTTTACTTGCTGTAGTTTAGAAGAATGAGGGGGAAGGGATCTCATTGAAATCTATTGAATATTGAAATGCCTAGGTAGAGTGGAAATGGAGAGGATGTTCCCTATAGTGGGTGAGTCTAGGACCAGAGGACACACCCTCAGAATAGAGGGACATCCCTTTAGAAAAGGGATTAAGAACACTGTTTTAGTGAGAGGGCAGTGAACCTGGAGAAATCATTGCCACAGGTGACTGTGGAGGCCAAGTCACTGTGTTTATTTAAAGCAGAGGTTGATTGGTTCCTGATTAGTCAGAGTATCAAAAGTTATGGCGAGAAGGCATGAGAATGGGGTTGAGAGGGATAACAAGTCAGTGGGGTGGACTCAGTGGATCGAACGGCCTGATTGTACTCTTAAATCTTATGGTGTTATTGTCTTATAGGATATGGCACAAGACACTTAGAACTATGACGTTGAGATATTCCTTCACTAGGAATTACCTATCATGGAATGAAGACCAAACACCTGAACTAGGTACTGAAAACAAGAAAGCTGCAGATACTGTTAATCTGAAATAAATACCAGAAATATTTTGGAAATGCTCTTCAGATCAGAGAACATCTGTGGAATGAAGATCATTAAATTAAGATGGGCAGTATCCCTACTAATTCTTGGGACCTCAGACACACAACTGTTCAGTGTGGAGAAAGAATATTGGGATAATTTTGAGATAAATGGAGAAAGCTTGGAGACAGTGTGAGAGGGAGGATGGGTAGGTGAGAGAGAAGGGATGCACTCAGGCCGATGGTTTGAGATGTGTCTATTTTAATACAAGAAGCATCATGAACAAAGTGGGTGAGCTTAGAGTGTGGATCAGTACTTGGAGCAATGATGTTGTAGCTATTACACAGACTTGGATGGCTCAGGGGCAGGAATGGTTACTTAGAGTGCCAGGCTACAGATGTCTCAGAAAGGACAGGGAGGGAACCAAAAGAGGATGGAGGTGTGGCACTGCTGATCAGAGATAGTGTCACAGCTGCAGAAAAGGAGAAAATCATGGAGGGATTGTCTACTGAATCTCTGTGGGTGGAAGTTAGAGAAAGGAAAGGGTCAATAACTCTACTAGGTGTTTTTTATGGACCACCCAATAGTAACAGGGACATAGAGGAGCAGATAGGAGACAGATTCTAGAAAGGTGTAATAATAACAGGGTTGTCGTGGTGGGAGATTTTAATTTCCCAAATATTGATTGGCATCTCCCTAGACCAAGGGGTTTAACCATATAACAATTACAGCACGGAAACAGGCCATCTCGGCCCTTCTAGTCCGTGCCAAACTCTTACTCTCACCTAGTCCCACCGACCTGCACTCAGCCCATAACCCTCCATTCCTTTCCTGTCCATATATCTAAGCAATTTAACTTTAAATGACAACATCGAACCTGCCTCAACCACTTCAACTGGAAGCTCGTCCCACACAGCTACCACTCTCTGAGTAAAGAAGTTCCCCCTCATGTTACCCCTAAACTTTTGCCCTTTAACTCTCAACTCATGTCCTCTTGTTTGAATCTCCCTCACTCTCAATGGAAAAAGCCTATCCATGTCAACTCTATCTATCCCCCTCATAATTTTTAAATACCTCTATCAAGTACCCCCTCAACCTTCTACACTCCAAAGAATAAAGACCCAACTTGTTCAACCTTCCTCTGTAACTTAGGAGATGAAACCCAGCCAACATTCTAGTAAATCTCCTCTGTACTCTCTCAATTTTATTGATATCTTTCCTATAATTCAGTGACCAGAACTGTACACAATACTCCAAATTTGGCCTTACCAATGCCTTATACGATTTCAACATTACGTCCCAACTCCCATACTCAATGCTCTGATTTATAAAGGTCAGCATACCAAAATCTTTCTTCACTACCCTATCCACATGAGGTTCCACCTTCAGGGAACTATGCGCCATTATTCCTAGATCCCTCTGTTCTACTGCATTCTTCAATGCCCTACCATTTACCATGTATGTCCTATTTTGATTAGTCCTACCAGAACCTCACATTTATCAGCAGGTTTAGATGGGGTGGAGTTTGTTAGGTGTGTTCAGGAAGGTTTCCTGACACAATATGTAGATAAGTTTACGGGAGGAAAGGCTGTACTTGATCTGGTATTGGGAAATGAACCTGGTCAGATGTCAGGTCTCTCAGTGGGAGAGCATTTTGGAGATAGTGATCACAATTCTATCTCCTTTACCATAGCATTGGAGAGAGATAGGAACAGACAAGTTAGGAAAGTGTTTAATTGGAGTAAGGAAAGAGGAAGCTATCAGACAGGAACTTGGAAGCATACATTGGGAACAGATGTTCTCAGGTAAATATACGGCTAGAAATGTGGCAAATGTTCAGGGGATATTTGTATGGTGTTCTGCATAGGTACGTTCCATTGAGACAGGGAAAGGATGGTAGGGTACAGGAACCGTGGTGTACAAAGGCTGTTGAAAATCTAATCAAGAAGAAAAGAAAAGCTTACGAAAAGTTCAAAAAACTAAGTAATAATAGAGGTCTAGTAGATTATAAGGCTAGCAGAAAGGAGTTTAAGAATGAAATTAGGAGAGCCAGAAGGGGCCATGAGAAGGAGTTGGCGGACAGGATTAAGGAAAACACAAGGCATTCTACAAATATGTGAAGAGCAAGAACATAAGACATGAGAGAATAGGACCAATCAAGTGCGACAGTGGAAAAGTGTGTATAGAACCAGAGGAGACAGCAGAGACACTAAATGAATACAGTACTTTGCTTCAGTATTCACTACAGAAAAGGATCTTGGTGATTGTAGGGATGACTTACAGCGGATTGAAAATTTTGAGCATATAGATATTAAGAAAGAGGATGTGCCAGAACTTTTGGAAAGCAGCAAGTTGGAGAAGTCTCCAGGACCGGATGAGGTGTACCCCAGGCTACTGTGGGAGGTGAGGGAGGAGATTGCCAAGCCTCTGGCAATGATCTTTGCATCATCAATGGGGATGCGAGAGGTTCTGGAGGATTGGAGGGTTGCAGATGTTGTTCCCTTATTCAAGAAAGGGTGTAGAGATACCCCAGGAAAATATAGACCAGTGAGTCTTACTTCAGTGGCTGGTAAATTGATGGAGAAGATCCTGAGAGGCAGGATTTATGAACACTTGCAGAGGCATAATATGATTAGAAATAGTTAGTATGGCTTTGTCAAAGGCAGTTCGTGCCTTACAAGCCTGATTGAATTTTTGAGGATGTGACTAAACACATTGCTGAAGGTAGGGCCATAGATGTAGTGTATATGGATGTCAGCAAGGCACCCCATGCAAGACTTATTGAGAAAGTCAGGAGGCATGGGATCCAAGGGGACCTTGCTTTGTGGATCCAGAATTGGCTTGCTCACAGAATGGTTGTAGATGGGACATATTACATATTCTGCATGGAGGTTGGTGACCAGTGGTGTGCTTCAGAGAACTGTTCTGGGACTCCTTCTCTTCGTGCTTTTTATAAGTGACCTGGATAAGGAAGTGGGGGGATGGGTTAGTAAATTTGCTGATAACACAAAGGTTGGGGGTGTTGTGGATAGTGTGGGGGGCTGTCAGAGGTTACAGTGGGACATTGATAGGATGCAAAACTGGGCTGAGAAGTGGCAGATGGAGTTGAACCCAGATAAGTGTGAGGCGGTTCATTTGGTAGGTCAAACATGATGGCAGAATATAGTATTAATGGTAAGACTCTTGGCAGTGTGGAGGATCAGAGGGATCTTGGGGTCTGAGTCCATGGGACACTTAAGGCTGCTGTGAAGGATGTCTCTGTGGTTAAGAAAGCATACGGTACATTGGCCTTCATCAATCATGGGATTGAGTTTAAGAGCCGAGAGGTAATGTTACAGCTATATAGGACCCTGGTCAGACCACACTTGGAGTGCTGTGCTCGGTTCTGGTCACCTCACCACAGGAAGGATGTGGAAACTATTGAAAGGGTGCAGAGGAGATTTACAAGGATGTTGCCTGGATTGGGGAGCATGCCTTATGATAACAGATTGAGTGAATTTGGTCTTTTCTCCTTGGAGCAGTGGAGGATGAGAGGTGACCTGATAGAGGTGTATAACATGATGAGAGGCATTGATCGTGTGGATAGTCAAAGGCTTTTTTCCAGGGCTGAAATGGCTAACATGTTACACAGTTTTAAGCTGCTTGGGAGTAGGTACAGAGGGGATGTCAGAGGTAAGTATTTTACACAGAGTGGTGAGTGCGTGGAATGGGCTGCCGGCGATGATCATGGAGGCAGATATGATAAGGTCTTTTAAGAGACTCCTAGATAGATACATGGAGGTTAGAAAATAGAGGGCTATGTGTAACCTTAGGTAATTTCTAAGTAAGAACATGTTCAGCACAGCATTGTAGGCCGAAGGGCTTGTATTGTGCTGTAAGTTTTCTGTGTTTCTATGTTTCTATCTCAAGGCCAAGTACCACGAGCTCACAGAAACTCTACTTCAGCAACAGGAAGAGTGCACTGCCTTATAAACTACATACTCTCCTACCTCTTGTCCCCATCTCCTACATTGGTAGAAGAGTCTGCAATTCTGATAGTGGTCTCATTAGCCATCTTCGAACCCGTGAAACTGGAGGGAAAGCAAGTTATTCTTGGTGCCAGGGTTCTGCTTCAGCAGAAGGAGGAAGTATTGAGATAGACAGTCAGCCACGCTAGAATTGAATGCAGAGCAAGCTCAGAGGCCCAAAATAACCAGCTGCTGCTAGTGTTCTGATTTTCAGTATTTCATTTTATTTCTGCAATCATAGAATCGTTACTTGTTAAAGCCAGCAAAACACAAGACTAGGGGGAAGTCTATCAAATTAGAGAGATATTTTCTAGTTATGGTGACATGACTTTCTGACAGGGATAAATGACAAAGAAACGGATGATTATTACAAACGTTTGTATATTGGTAAAATAATGTGGTTGTATATAGTGTACTGATACCAACATCAACTAAATATGAGGAAGTTCCATTCAGTGAAGACTTGCATGACTGTGAGTTTGTCTGGTCAACTGTGTTTCTTTCCCCGTCAAGTGAGAGAAAATGGATTTTGTAATAAATACCATTTATTGGAAATGAGCCAGCAGAGGTTTTACAGATTCCCATGATTTAGATAACATAGATGTCAAAGGAAAGATTTATGAGGAAGATACTTGGTATCAGTTTTCAATCATAAAGACAATATTGTATTAAACCTATGTAAATAAAAAGATCTTTTGTCTGATCAAAAGTTATGAACTGTACAAAGAATGGACAGTATTATTCATGGAACACCTGTGAGGCTCTAATTTCTGGACCGTGTGTTGACTGTTTACAATCACCAATTCCACATCATGTAATGAGCAGCAATGGAGGTAACTAATATTTCTTTAAGTTATTAATTAGTGAAACAAATTAGTTTATTTTCAAAATAATCTATTTTTGTTTAAGGTGATAGTGGTGGCAGTTTGATTACAATGAATTGGATATTAATGCACAGCTAACCAGAAAATTAGATTAAGGAAACAGTTTCTCAGTGGCGGCAGTATATCTGCAATCAAGACTAAGCCACAGGTTTTAAGAAACTACCTTGCAAACTTTATAATAAAAACAGCAAGACTCTGTTAAAAACTGTCCTTGATTATTGATCATTGACCTAAAATTTAAATGTCCACAGTTGCTACAGTATTTGATCTTTTGAGTTTATTCAGTTCTCTCAGCTGTATTTCAAATTTCCAGCATCTGTAGTTTGTGGCTTTGCAAATTTTGGAACTTTTTATCAATTGTTTATAGATACAAGAATGGAAATCTTTAGTAAAATTGAAAATGAGATAGATAGCTGCTCAAGATACTCATAGAAAAGTAATAGTCTGCAAATGTGTAATTATTCCACTACAGAGGTCTCATTTTAAAATCTCTCCTTGTAAAAGGCAACACAGATTTTACAACTACGAAACTGGAGATTGGATCTATCACGCACAAAAGCACATTAATCTAAGATGAGAGGACACATCCTCAGAACAGATGGGCATCTTTTAAAAATAGAGATGGGGAGGAAATTTTTTTAGCTAGGGAGCGGTGAATCTGTGGAATTCGATGCCACAGGTGGCTGTGGAGGCCAAATCACTGGGTATATTTAAGGCAAAGGTTGATAGATCCTCAATTATTCAGGGCATGAAGTGATATAGAGAGAAGACAGAAGATCGGAACTGAGAAAGAAAATGGATCAACCATGATGAAATGGTGCAGCTGAATTGATGGGCCAAATGACCGAATTCTGCTTCTATATCTTATGGTATTATGGTCTTAATCCGATATAGTTTGTGGAAGCGATCATTTCAAAGTGAACAACAGGAATTCTGCAGATGCTGGAAATTCAAGCAACACACATCAAAGTTGCTGGTGAACGCAGCAGGCCAGGCAGCATCTCTAGGAAGAGGTACAGTCGGCGTTTCAGGCCGAGACCCTTCGTCAGGACTAGGCACGGATGAGAGCTGAGATCAGAGGTGGGAGGGGGGAGGCTGGGGGTGTCAGTGGAGAGGGGATGGTTGGGGTGAGAGGAAGATGGAGCTTCTGAGGACCCAGGAGCTGACGATGGGATCTGAAGGAGATGGGGTTGCAGAGTATTGGTGGGGGAAGGGGAGACGGGAGTCACAATAGCAGCACATAAAGACCCGGCCTGGAGTTCAAAGCTGGAGTTGCAGTTGGTGGTTGCGCAATCGCTTTGAAGGTGTCCATGGTTGTTGCTGGAGTCCGGGTTTTGAATATGCCCTGGGGTGTTGGAGCCGGCGAGATCAATGGCGGAGGCAATCTGAAGTTCATGCCTGCTAGTTTCAGGGCCAGCAGGCTCTGGGGTCTGCAGATGTAAGATCTTGTGATCTTTGCCTAACATGACAAAGTCAAAAAAACGGTGATTGCAGGCATGGATCCGATGGAGGATGAAATAACGGGTAGGACCATTACAGATGACGAAGAAAGTGTCCCGAAGGTGTGGCAGGGTCTGGGATAGGGACACCAAATACCTCCTCATGGCGGAGAGGGTCGCCTTCAGAGCTTGATGGGAGAAGCGACGAGAGGCAGAGTCAATAAAATGTGAGTACCTGGGATCCTCAGAAGGTCCAAATTGAGAGGCTCGGAAACGGATCCTAAAGCCAACTGGAGTAAGTTGGCGATGGAGGCACGTTCCAAGAAAGGATATATGGCTGTGATAGCGAGTCTGAGTCAAAGTGTGGTTGAAAAGTTGAACAGCCGAAGAAATTACAGATGGGGAGCAGTGAGAGATGGTTTCACTGAACTCCCGTCGAAGGGAGGATTTAAACTTCTTCGGTGTAGGCATCACCCGAAGAGGCTTCGCAGTAGTGAATTTGAATAGTGAATTTTCTAGTCCTGACGAAGGGTCTCGGCCTGAAACGTCGACTGCGCCTCTTCCTATAGATGCTGCTTGGCCTGCTGCATTCACCAGCAACTTTGATGTGTGTTGCTTTAATTATAACATATAGTTACAACAGTGCAAAGCAATACCATAATTTGATAAGAACAGACCATGGCACGGTAAAAGTCTCAAAGTCTCTCGAAAGTCCCATCATCTCACGCATACGGTGAACCTCCAGTGCCGCAAACTTGCCGATGCAGCATGCTGGAAGCATCCGACCACAGTCAGTCCGAAAACTCCAAGCCTCCGACCAGCTCTCCGACACCAAGCAACGAGCGCCATCCCTGCCAAGCGCTTCAACCCCGGCCCCGGCAACAGGCAATAGGCAAAGCCGAGGATTTGGGGCCTTCCCTCCGGAGATTCTTGATCGCACAGTAGCAGCGGCAGCTTTTCAGAAGTTACTCCAGGTGTTCCTCCGTGCTTCTTACGGCTGTCTCATTCAAATCTGGATTGTGCACGGCCCCCCCTAGTTAACACATATCATATTCATATGGAACGGCCGCGCGCGCTGCGTCACGGTGCCATCTTCTCCTCCCTCCCTCCTGAATGTCATAAGTTACAGAATATTCACTTCATCACTTTTTGATATAAATTGGAAAGTTTGAATGCTGTCAAAAACTCAAGGTGCATAACGAGTCAAATGGTCTCAATTCTGGTATGGATACATCAGCAAGCCTTTATTTTGATTTTTCTGTATACTTGAAATTTTATCACTGGTTGTTCTATCACTTCATGAATCAAATAATTACAGAAGTATTTATTTTATTTACTGTACACATAGGAACTGCATACTACAACTGTAGGCTTGTTGGATTCACTGCATGGGACTAGTGGACCAATGCTAGTGGGCAGACATTTAAGTATTATTTTTAATTTATTTTTTGGCCAGTTTCATGACTTTTTCTGGGATATCTACTGGATGTTAGTACTATATGGAATATATATTTTCTTTGCCCAAATATGGTGAAATCCAAGTTCCAAATGTTAAAATGTTACCCTCCAAAAATAAATTAAATGAGAAAAATTATATTAATAAATTGAAATTCAACCATCTATTAAATCTGCAGTTTTAATAAAGTTGATATGGTAGTTTTTACTCAAAATGCTAGCTAAAGCAGGATTGGCATCAATCCTAAAAGGAGCTGTGTAAAAAGCTCCCAGCTGCTCTATCTCTGCTGCACTGATCACTGCAATGACCTTGAAACCTTAAGGGACCTCTCCCCATGAGAGCGAATGAATGCTTAGAAAGAAGGCTGCATGGATCTGAGGTAAATTCAGGACAGTGAAGAGGGGATCCATAGCACTCTTCTGTGTGTGTTACCTGACTGAGTCCAATGTTTCAAATGGTCCCACACCAGACTGAGTTTTGATGCCATGATCAAAGCATTTGGGGTGAATTTGTGATGACAGCATGGATACCCAGTTAGTATTATTCATTAAACTATTTTCAAGAAGTTACATATCTTGGAGATTTTTTTCTCTCTTCCAGATTTAACTCTAGCTGTCCAATGTTTTATAAATGGGAGAGGTGGGACATTTTCTTCCCAACTGAAAGCTAATTTTATCCCCCCTCCCATTTATTATACCAGCATTACTTCTCTTCTTGTAAGTGAGGAAACAGATTCGGTAGGTCTCAAAGGCGAGGACTCTGGACACACGGTCTTGGTAGTAAAGTTTTTTATTTACAGATGGTGAACATGGGAAAATAGCAACAGAAGTAATACGCACACGCGCACAATTTACAGCAGTCGTGGGGAAAGTCGGATCGGCAATAAAACACACGCGGACAAATAGTAAAATCGCATGGGAATAAAGTACACGCGTGCACGCACACACACACACACACACACACACACACACACACCCCCCCCCAAGGAAAAAGTCAATATGATACCCGCCACCCCTTGACTCTGTGCAGGCACGGCTCTATGCTTTTAAGGTCAATAACCAACCCTTTTCAATGCACAACTCACCAATAATTTCTCCAGCACTGTTCCACATTTCTTAGCCTGGAGTGAAGCCGGGTGATCCCTCGGATGGCAAAGAGAGAGAGGGTCCAGCACATGTGGCACCCTTTATAGTGCAGCAGGGCTGGAGGGTCCCACCCAGGTAATTCACAAACAAGAGGAATTCTGCAGATGCTGGAAATTCAAGCAACACACATCAAAGTTGCTGGTGAATGCAGCAGGCCAGGCAGCATCTCTAGGAAGAGGTACAGTCGACGTTTCAGGCGGAGACCCTTTGTCAGGACTAACTGAAGGAAGGGTTAGTAAGAGATTTGAAAGTGAGAGAGGGAGGGGGAGATCCAAAATGATAGGAGAAGACAGGAGGGGGAGGGATGGAGCCAAGAGTTGGACAGGTGATTGCCAAAGGGGATATGAGAGGATCATGGGACAGGAGGCCCAGGGAGAAGGAGAAGGTGGGGAGGGGAAACCCAGAGGATGAGCAAGGGGTATAGTCAGAGGGACAGAGGGAGAAAAAGGAGAGAGAGAGAAAGAATGTGTGTATAAAATAAATAGCAGATGGGGTACGAGGGGGAGGAGGGGCATTAGCGGAAGTTAGAGAAGTCAATGTTCATGCCATCAGGTTGGAGGCTACCCAGACGGAATATAAGGTGTTGTTCCTCCAACCTGAGTGTGGCTTCATCTTAACAGTAGAGGAGGCCGTGGATAGACATATCAGAATGGGAATGGGATGTGGAATTAAAACGTGTGGCCACTGGGAGATCCTGCTTTCTCTGGCGGACAGAGCGTAGGTGTTCAGCAAAACGATCTCCCAGTCTTCCACCCATCCGTTATTTTTTTATATACACACATTCTTTCTCTCTCTCTCCTTTTTCTCCCTCTGTCCTTCTGACTATACCCCTAGCCCATCCTCTGGGTTCCCCCGCCCCCCGCCTTTTCCTTCTCCCTGGGCCTCCTGTCTCATGATCCTCTCATATCCCCTTTGGCAATCACTTGTCCAGCTCTTGGCTCCATCCCTCCCCCTCCTGTCTTCTCCTATCATTTTGGATCTCCCCCTGCCCCTCCCACTTTCAAATCTCTTACTAACTCTTCCTTCAGTTAGTCCTGACGAAGGGTCTTGGCCTGAAACGTCGACTGTACCTCTTCCTAGAGATGCTGCCTGGTCTGCTGCGTTCTCCAGCAACTTTGACGTGTGTTGCAGGTAATTCACAGGAAGGCCAATGGCTCGGTGCCAGCAGAGTTAAGCTGATTGCAAAGGCCAATTGCCCGAGGCCAAGTACAAGGCTAATTAAAGGGGCCAATGTTTAGGTGTGCATTTATGGGTGAGGAGGGGTCAAACCTTGATTGGCAGGTGGTGTGTCTTTCGACCAGGTAATGGGCAGTGCTGCCACGTGACTGTCCCCACCCTTCCAATACAAACCACCCCTCAGAAGCCACGCCACCTGTCAAGCATTACATGTAACACAATGAAAAGGAAAGTAATATATCTTAATGGAATTCTTACACTTAACTATTTCTAAGGTTAACGCTATATGTGACTATACAGAACTAAAGAAAGGCAGATGTGCTCTTAATAATTTGGCAAGCACAACATAATATACACACAACGATGATAACGAGGATGAGTGCAATCCACCAGTGGATGACAGTTGCCCACCACCCCTCCAGGGACCCAAACGGCCACCAGTTTCCCCATGAGGTGTCGTGCTGGAGGAGCTGGTACTCGGAGGGGTCGTGACTATCATGGCCCCTCCAATACATCTCTGCAACTTTGAATTTGACCTTGTTCTGGTGTTAAGGCATTTCCTAATAATTCCCTAATCCGGAAATCATGACTCTCCTCCTCAAGCTCACTGATGTATTCATTCCATTGATTTACGGACCATTATTACCCCAATTCATTCAATGTGATTTGTCTCCAAAGAGCACCCTACCTTCCTATCAAAATTCCTCTCTTATTGCCAGTAACAATTGACTGGCATTAGAGGCTGGAAATCAGCACATCCTGTTATTGCTTCAAAGTAAGTTTATTATCAAAATATATATATGTCACCATATACTACCCTGAAATAATTTTCTTGCAGGCATTCACAGCAGAACAAATAAATACAATAGAATCAATGAAAAACTATGCACGAACACTGACAATCAATGTGCATTAGAAGATAAACTGTGCAAATACAAATAATTCAATAAACTAAGTGAAACAAACAAACAAACACACATTCAAATAATTCAAGGGGAGATTGATAAGTTCATGGTCTAAGGTAGAAGGAGTCAATTTTAGAAAACTGAGCACATTTATTATTCAACATAGTCCCGTCCTACATTTACACACTTAGTCCAGCAGTTGTGGAGCATACGGATCCTTTCTTCGTAGAAGTGGTCCACAGCAGAGGTGATTGATAAGGTTGTGGCCTAAGGAGATGAGTTATTAACTTCAAACTTTCTGCATAATCACTCAAAGAGTTGAACTGTACGTGTATGTAACGAGAGCATCTTGGACCTCCAGGTGGTCCACAGCAGGGATGATTGATAGGCTCGTGGCCTAAGGTTGAAGGAGATGAGTTCTACAGTTCTCGTTATATGCACGTGCAGTTCAACTCTTTGAGTGATTATGCAGAAAGTATGAAGTTAATAACTCATTTCTTTCTACCTTAGGACACAAACTTATCAATCACCCCTGCTGTGGACCACTTCTACAAAGAAGGGATCCGTATGCTCCACAACCGCTGGACTAAGTGTGTAAATGTAGGAAGGGACTATGTTGAACTTATCAATTACCCCTCGTACTAAAAACATGCATTCTGGAGCCCAGGTTCAGGAGCCTGATGGTTCAAAGGTAGTAACTGTTCCTGAACTTGGTGGTGTGGGACCTCCTTCCTTCTGACAGCAGCAAGAAGGGAGCATGGCCTACACAGACAATGCTTGTACCCACCATTCTCTGTTCCAGCAGCAGGTTTTCACATGCTTCTTTACCAGGGCTTCATCTGGAATATCTGTTGACCAGTAGGCAACCATTCTGCCTACTGGATGAGAAAACCAGATGGGACAATTGTGACTGTGGTGAAGTTAAAACTGTATGATTATTAGGAACCTGATCACTTCATCCCACCCATTCTAACCCAAACCAAAAGAACAATGAGGGATATTACTATTACCAGTGCTATAAAGTAAATGAATATTTCAAATTTGTTATAGCACATTGAATACCGGAATATATCAGTAGGTATATGGACCAAATAGGCAGTCAAACTGATAGTTTTATCTTTATGTGATAAATAATTAATTAACTGGTTTATTTTTCCCTGAATAGTACAATTTGACTTTATTGTTCTGGTTGGCTTCCCTTTGAAACAAAAAAACTTCTCCCTTTATTTCATGTGAACTGAACCCTCTAATAAACTGTAGATGTACTTCTGTGGAACTAAATTTTAACTCATAAATTGCCTGGTTATAAATCTCATTACACCATTACAGTCAGGCAGTTTGAATTCTGGTCGGATAGTGGACTGTACAGGAAATTCTGCAGGCTGATGCTGCCATGTTCAGCATATCTTGCACCTCTGGATTACAATGATGCCGTACTTCAGATAGGTTTACATCTCATGCTTTGATCTTTACTTGAATAGTTTGAAATAATTTGGCTATACAACTATGTGGAATGGGTTACAGACTCTAATGATCCAAGCTTGGATTTGCCATGATGTAATTGAATACTAGAGCAGGCTTACAAAGCTAACTGACCCAACTTCTGTTTCTGTTTCTTATGTTAAGCTTTCACAGAGATGCTGCCGAGTACAGCTACTGTAACGGGTATTTTATAAATGATGAGTACTTTCCTTTTCACGGATGTTCAGAGGGAGAGGAGTTGCTGGCAGGGGTGCAGCTGCATAAGTACTCCATCAGTTTGTTACGCTGACATTGGTTTTGTACTGTCTCCTACAGATGGAGATAAATATGATAGTGAGTGTCTCTCAATATATTTTGGTCACGTGCCTGTCAATGCTTCACTGTGTTTGCAACCTCTCAGAAGCCAGGGAGGTCTCTGTGGTGGTAAATATGTGGGATTGTGGTGGAGCACATGAATGTTAGGTCTATACCCTGGCTAATTGATAGATGAGTAATGGGGGTGAAGTGCATAGAGTAATGATTGAGATTAGTCATGCAACTAGTAAAAAATATCATTGGATTATGCAGTCGTTGAACTTTATGAAGACTGAATTCACTTTGCATTTGTTTACCTACTTGGCCAATCCTTTGCTATCTTCCTGCAGGTAGACTTTTTGTCCCTCCTAGCAACCACACAGACACTTTGGCTTCATCTGGAAATTTCTCAATTATTTACCTTACATTTAAATTCAGATCATTGATTAATACCACAAAGCATGAGAAATCAGCAACCACTCCCTCCCAAATATCCATCAGTGTTGTATTTACCCTAGTGATAAGACTTTCCACATAGGTGCCCTGCCTCTTCTATCTGTCTGAACTGTGGGTTTACCTCCACACTAATGATCAAAATCCTTGACTACGTCTCATTATTTCTTGCACCTCTGCTTCACACACCTCTTTTTTCTGGATGAAACACCGGCAGAATTCTCTTCAACCCCATCTTCCATTCATCAGGTCTTCATATTCAATACTTCTCACCACATTCAACAAGATTCTACTATGCATCACCTTTTTCTCCCCCCTCCCACTTCAGTGGCTTGAAAGGACAATTCCCTTTGTGATTCTTTGGTTTGCTAGTCAGTCTCCACCGAACACTCCTTTTCTTACATAATTTTCTCATGCAAGAGACACAATGTTCGCCAGCAGTCTCATGGGCACAACCTTCCCAGCTTTGAGGCCATTTCCAAAAGACAGTGCCTCAAGAAAGTGGCATCCATCATTAAGGACCATCTCTGTTCTCAATTTTATTATCAAGGAAGAGGTACTGGAGCCCAAAGACCGACAACCAACATTTTAACATTTTTGGAACAAATTCTTCCCCTCCTCTATCAGATTTCTGAACAATCCATGAATCCTACCTCATTATTCTTCTGTTGTACTGTTTCTTTATTTATTTGTAACTTACAGTAATTGTTATGCTTTGTACTCTACTACTGCTGCAAATCAACACATTTCACAACATATGTCAGTGATAATAAACCTGATTCTAATTCTTCTTTCATTGCTTCTCGTCTCACCATGTACAGCAGGGGTTCCTAACTATTTCTAATCCATAGTCCTATACAGTTAGGCAATGGGTCATGGACCCCAGGTTGTGAACCCCTGAGAATCAAATAATCTACAGGTGAAGCACATATACTAAGATAGTGAATTTGGCATTAACAATGTGGTCTCCTCTATACTGGGTGAATCCAGTGTAGATCGGGTGACTGTTTTATGGAACACTGTGTTCATTTGGCAAAGGCAACCCTGAATTTTCTGGTATCCACTACTTTAATTCTTATTCTCACTTTCTCTCTCACTTTGATCTATGACTGCGACTCCTGCACTGTTAGAATGAGGCTCAGTTTAGCTTTGAGGAACAATACCTCATCTTCAGTCTGGTGGGCAGTTGCAGCTTTCTGCAGCCCCATCAACTCAATGAACAGCAGTAATTAACTCTGGCACAACACTGAACTCACCCAATCATAGATATTTGCTTAATCCTTTCCCATCTTGTCCACAACTTTAAACTAGCTAGCTCTTTTTCTTCAAGCAATTTTGATGAAAGTTCTTTGACTGAAGAGTTAATTCTCTTTTATTCCATGCATGCTTCCTAACCCGCTGAGCATTTCCATTATTTGTTTATATATGAGTTCAGTTTCGATATTTATTTATTTTGTTTAGAGATGTAGCATTGTAACAAGCCCTCAACAAACGTTGGGAATCATTGTGGAGTGCGGGGATGGGGGGAATGTTTAGCTGACCTGAATCCAAGAGTTTTACGCATGAAGTCACAGAGTCAAGGAGTGGAATTCCATTAATTCCTACTATTAGAATTTATATGTTCAATCAATGCATAGATAGATAGATCGGTTCATACACACATACATACATATATATATATATATATATATATACCATGTGTATAGATAGATATATAGATACATATAATAACCAAGTTCCAGATGGAGCAAACCTTTCTTCAGTATCCTTTCATCATCTCCTCCTTCATCAGCAAGTCCTAATGAAGGATTTTTGCCCAAAAAGCGACTGTATATTTCCCTTCATAGATATTGTCTATGTGTGACAGAAAACCGAGCACTGAGTCATACTGATATTATTTAACTACTGAAGTATTCTGTTCTTCTTGTAGACAGGATTGAAAATAGAAGTTAACTTACTGTCAGGGACACTTTTTCATCATGGGCATTATGTGTGATTGAATTTGTTGTTTATGTTTTTTTGTGGTTATTTTTGGATTGCACAACCCTCTGGACAATTGATTACATGCAACAAGATTGTGTATACATTCATGCATAATAATTCACATCAATATTAAAATCATAAGAGATGCATTTATACTTTTATGAGAAGCATTCATCAGTGGAAACTTCATACTGTAAATGCAGTGGACATTTATTTAGTATGAACTTTCCTGTTAGCCTATCTGGTGATGCATGATCAAGAACAAAAATTTCTATTAGCCTAATGGGAACTTTTGTGTGGATCATTTCTGAAAGAAAAAAATCTGTCGGGGACCATGTATCATATTTTTGGAATTTAATGTGCATATTTCAAACAAAGGCACTAAGTTAATAAAAAGGATGCATTTAAGTTTTGAATTTTTAAAATGTGGATTTCTGCAGGGCACAAAAGAAAGGTCACAGAATGAAAGGTATTTGCAGCATCTGTGGGGTGACACGTTAGCATAGTGACTAGCATTATGCTTTGCAGTTCCTGCGATGCAGGATCAATTCCCGCAGCAGTCTGTAAGGAGTTTAAACATTCCCCCCATGATCGCGTGGGTTTCCTTGGGATGTCCGGCTTCCTTCCACAGTCCAAAGACATACCAGTTGGTGGGTTAATTGGTCATTGTAAATTGTCCCGTGAGTAGGCTATGGCTGGGTCAGGGGTTGCTGGTGGTGCGGTTGAAGGGCCAGAAGGACCTACTCGGAGCTATACCTCAGTAAATACATAAAAAAAGAATTTTATTGAAGTGAAATATTGTCAATGCCATCAAATATTAATGATATTAATAAGGGAATTATTATTTAACCATGGAATTGTTTATATTAAGAATTTTTTGACTAGTTAAAAAGGTAAAGGACAAGGTAGCATCCTAGATTAGCAAGTTTGTGGGCAAACATCTGAAAGTATGAAGATTACAAACCATGTCCTGTGGAGACGAGGTAGAGTCGGGTCAAAACTCCCATGTCATTCATCGCTTTTGTTCAAAGGAACTCTTTGACGAATTTTGTTGAAGTGAAACGGCAAGAAATATCGAAGAACAGTGCATGTTTATATTAAGCAAGTGACATACTGATTTAGGGGATTGCGGGATATTCTTTATTTTACACTTTTTGCATTAAAATAAATTTCTCTATTTGTATCAAGTGAAGCTGATTATAATGGTTGTTCTGTACATTCACATTTAAATATGAGCAGATTAATATGTTTAATCAAATTAAATGATTGATCTGTTCATCTGCAGAAAGATTGAAGAAGTGCACGCCGAATACACAAATACCTGATGCAAGCCATGAGAGAATATAAATCTTTAACATCCCTAATTTCAGGTTTTGTTACCAGAACTGCACAGTACTGTAAATGAAATACATCCAATCTAAATATGGTTATCTGATGCCATAATTCATTTTCAGGAAAGAGAATAAGGACAATTTCCAATTTAATCCTCAGCTGGAAATCAAACAAGTACAATTCGCCAGATATTCCACATTATTTATCCACTTTGTCCTGTTCTGAATAAAACAAGTGGGCCATTCCCTTATTAGTAAACTTCAGTTTACTTGCGTTTATATATCTATTTTCAGATTCTGAGCATAGCTGAGAAAGCCAGCACTTATTGACTATCTTCAACATCCTGTAAGAAAGTAGTGATAAACTATTTTCTTGAGCAGTTGCAGTCTCTAGTGAAGGTGCTCCCATAGTAGCAAGGATTGAGACCAAGCAAAGATGAAGAACTAGCATACAGTTCACGTTAGGATAGTGTACAACAGAGTGGGAAACCTGCAGATAGTGGTGACCACTTACAGCCTTAATCTTGACCTTCTTAATTGGAGAAGTCACATGTTAGATGTTACAGACCAAGAAAATTCATCTGGACTGAAAAGGAAGGGGACAGGTACCAAATAAGAAGGTAGGGGTGGAGAAGGAATACCAGCAGATTCATAGAGTCTTCGAAAAGTACAGCACAGAAACAGGTCCTTCAGCCTATCTAGTCCATGCTGAACCAGTTAAACTGCCTACTCCCATGAAACTTCACCAGGTCAATAACCCTCTATACCTCTACCATCCATGTATCTATCCAAATTTCTCTTAAATGTTGAAATTGAGTTTGCATGCATCGCTTGTGCTGGCAGCTCATTTCACACTCTCACGACCCTCTGAATGAAGAAGTTTCCCCTCATGTTCCCCTTCAACTTTTTACCTTTTACCTTTAAACCATGACCTCCAGTTGTAGTCCCACCAAACATCAGTGGAAAAACCTGCTTGCATTTTCTATCTCCACCCCAAATAAGTTTGTATACCTCTATCAAATCTCCTCTCAATCTTCCAAGAAATAAAGTCCTAATCTATTCAATCTTTCCTTATAACTCAGGTGTCCAGTCCCGAGAAAATCCTTGTAAATTTTCTCTGTACTCTTTCAGCCTTATTTACATCTTTCCTATAGGTAGCTGACAAAAACTGCACACAGTACTCCAAATTAGGCCTCACCAATGTCTTATACAACTTCATCGTAACATCCCATCGTCTGTACTCAGTACTTTGATATATGAAGGTCAATGTGCCAAAAGCTTTCTTTATGATCCTATGTACCTACGAACCACTTTCAATGAATCATAGACCTGTATTCCCAGATCCCTTTGTTCTACCACACCCCTCAGTGCACTACTATTCACTGTGTAAGACCTACCCTAGCTGGTCCTTCTGAAGTGCAACACCTCACGCTTGTCTGCATTAAATTCCATCTGCAATTTTGCTACCCATTTTTCCAGTTGGTCCAGATCCTGCAGCATGCCATGATAGCCTTCCTCGCTGTCTTCTACACCTCCAATCTTGGTGTCATCCACAAATTTGCTGATTCAGTTAACTACATTTGCAACAGATCATTGCTATGAATGAGAAATAACAATGCATCTAGCACCGATCCCTGCAGTATTCCTCCCCCATCTGCATTAGGTCTCACTGATGTAGAGGAGGCCACACTGGGAGTACCGGATGCAATTGATGACCCAACAGACTCATGGGTGAAGTGTCGCCTCACCTGGAAGGGCTGTTTGGAGCCCTGAGTGGTGGTGGGGGAGGAGGTGAATGAGCAGGTGTAGCACTTGCCCTACTTGCACGGGTAAGTACCAGTAGGAAGATCAGTGGGGAGGGACAAGTGGACAATCAGGTCATGTAGAGAGCGATCCCTACAGAAAGTGAGAGATATGTATACTTGGTGGTACGATCCCATTGGAGTTGGTAGATGTTATGGAAATATTGTGTTGGATATGGAGGCTCATTGGGTGGTAGGTAAAGATAAGGGGAACCCTATCAATGTTATCGACATCATCGTTGTGGCTATCCCTCGAGATCGAGGATGATGGCCTTCATTCTGAAGAAGTGGCCCCTGTGTGTGTATTTGTTTAATGTGTACTTGATGTTGCACTCCAAGAAGCACACGATACTTCACAAATCAACCAAGTAATTCCAATGGCATGGAAACCACGACGATTGGAGCTGATGGATTTCTTGCAGCCTTCATCCGCCTTCACCACCGTTGAGTTCGAAGTAACTTTGTCCGCCTGTTCCGCTGTGGAGGTCTTGGCTCGATTGTTCTTTGTCAGGGACCTCATCCTCGACCTTACCACCATGGGTGACCCTACCAGGAGCATAGCTCCAGACGGCATTGCTCTCGGGATCACAGGACCACACAAGCTTCTCCACCACAACAAGGTGACAATCCATGGAGAAGATCGATGTTATGATGGATGGAGGATGGGGTGAGGGCAGATATGCAGGAAATGGAGAAGATGTGGATGACGGTTAATCTAAGTGAATGGTGCAACATGCTTATGGGAAAGAAGGAGTGCTCCTCTAGCCCAGTTCCTTCAATAACAGTCATAAAATCAGAGAGCTATGCAGCACAGATACAGTCCCTTTGGCCTACTGAGTCTGTACATTCTACAACAAAATAAAGTCCAGTTAATATTGATGAAAACTAATCACATAAGTACTGTTTTGTTATGAGTTTTTGATGATTTCTTCAAAACACTGACATCATAAGCAGCATACAGAGCATTCACTGTGGAACTTATAGAAGCCTTGATGTAGTTCTTGGTGTATAGAGTTCCTCCGGCTGGATTTTGTCGCATATACCCACGAGAATTATGGTAGAGGTGTATCAACAGCCTATCTGGAAGAAAGTATGCTGTTATAGATAGATAGATAGATAGACATACTTTATTGATCCCGAGGGAAATTGGGTTTCGTTACAGTTGCACCAACCAAGAATAGAGTATAAATATAGCAAAATAAAACCATAAATACTTAAATAATGATATGTAAATTACGCCAGATGCAAAATAAGTCCAGGACCAGCCTATTGGCTCAGGGTGTCTGACCCTCCAAGGGAGGAGTTGTAAAGTTTGATGGCCACAGGCAGGAGTGACTTCCTATGACGCTCAGTGAGGCATCTTGGTGGAATGAGTCTCTGGCTGAATGTACTCCTGTGCCCAACCAGTACATTACGTAATGGATGGGAGACATTGTCCAAGATGGCATGCAACTTGGACAGCATCCTCTTTTCAGACACCACTGTCAGAGAGTCCAGTTCCATCCCCACAACATCACTGGTCTTACGAATGAGTTTGTTGATTCTGTTGGTGTCTGCTACCCTCAGCCTGCTGCCCCAGCACACAATAGCAAACATGATAGCAGTGGCCACCACAGACTCGTAGAACATCCTCAGCATCGTCCGACAGATGTTAAAGGACCTCAGTCTCCTCAGGAAATAGAGATGGCTCTGACCCTTCTTGTAGACAGCCTCAGTGTTCTCTGACCAGTCCAGTTTATTGTCAATTCGTATCCCCAGGTATTTGTAATCCTCCACCATACCCACACTGACCCCCTGGATGGAAACAGGGGTCACCGGTGCCTTAGCCCTCCTCAGGTCCACCACAGAAGTCAGCTGTGGACCATCATGATCGGCACAGGCTATTTGGAAGATACCTCAAGTTTCTCCATAACCATTAAAGTTTCTTGTAACATATACACTTAGTGGCCACTTTATTATTAGGAGTGGAAGACAGTATGGTCTTCTGCTGCGGTAGCCTATCCACTCAAGATTCAACATGTTGTGCATTCAGAGATGCTGTTCTACACATCACTGTTGTAATGCATATTTTTTTGAGTTACATTTGTTTTTCTGTCAGCTTGAACTGTCTGGTCATTCTTCTCTGATCTCGCTCATTAACAAAGTGTTTTCACCCACAGAACTGTCACTCACTGGATGTTTTTGGTTTTGTTTTGTTTTTTGAATCATTCTCTGTAAATCATAGAGACTGCTGTGTGTGAAAATCCCAGAAGATCTGCAGTTTCTGACATACCCAAACATCTGGTACCAACATGGTCATAGTGACTTTGGATATATTTCTTCCCCATTCTGATGTTTTGTCTGAACAATAACTGAACCACTTGACATTATCTGTATGTTTTTTGCATTGAGTTGCTGTCACATGATTGGCTGATTAGATATTTGTGTTAACAAGCAGGTGTACAGGTGTAATTAATAAAGTGGCCACTGAGTGTATTTTTCCACACCCACATTAAAAACTGTTATACCTTCTGCTACATCATGGTTTGTGTTAGTGAATTCCATGACTTTAAAACCTTGTGCAAAATCAATTCCAGACCTCAACTTTTGTTCTGTTAATAATTGTTTTATGTTTCTGCTTTCAGTGAGGAAATGGTATGATGCATGATCAAAATCTCTTTCTATATTGTGAAAAGAAGACATATGCTTGATCTGGTCTCTTAAATGCAGATGATTTGCTAGTTATTACATTGTCTTCTGTGGGTGCTTGCTTTGTGACCCTTTGTTGCAACCATCCTGTTTTGCGAAAGTACCCAAAGTACCCTATAACTATTAAAGTTTCGGGTAACATTTACACTCAGTGATAACATATACACTCAATCAAATTACCCAGTTGGCTGTAAAATGTATTGCATTGTGCTAAAAGGGCACTCAAAGTCCAATATGAATGAAAGCTACTCTTTGTCTAAGCAGCCAGTGTATGGTAGATAAATGTTCTGCCAATCATCTGGTGTCACGTATTAAAAATCTTATTCATACTGCGCAGTATGGAATGTTTTAACGCAGTATGGAATGTTTTAATGGCTTCTTCATTGTGAAACACACTGATCCAGATTTTGCAGTCAGAATGAACTGTCTGCATTCATAGCTTATCTTGGAATAAAGTTTGGATTTAATAGCAGGATTCTCCCTGGTGGAAATTTACAGAACAGATCGAACTTGAACTCTTTATGTGAAATGCTGTCTGTTGACAAGTGTTCCACAGTATAATAGGATCATGTCAAAAGAGCATTGGAGAAGAGCAGTACATGCCCAAACCACTATACAGATCAAGATAAACATTGCCAATCATAACCTGTTTTTCAATGCTGTGAGAAAGTATGATGCTTCTCTCATTCACAAATGTACAAGTAAAATACTATTAATAGTTATTAACATTTGCAAAATTTAAAAAACATAAAAAATATTAAAAGCAATCAAATGCATTGAGCAATTTTAAACAATCTACCTAAATTAATATTTCAGTCTCTCACAGTTATTTTCTTTCATTGAACTCAACGAGAGGCAGACCTTCACCAGGTCACCAGAGGGAGTGGGGAATTGCCTTCGCTCTGTGCTGCTTTGTCACACAGGAGAGTCTGGCATCGGAGCATATTAGGAAATACAATTGTAAAAACCTGAGCACAATTTGTGATTTTCACATTCATACAAAAGATACCAAAGTTGTTGACATTTAGCAAGATAGAGCAGTCACAGAAGAAAAGTCACTGACATCTCCCTGCAAAATCCCTTTCAATGAATGCATCTTCACTGCACCTTTAAACCAGGTCGTTTTTTGTTACTTATCCCATATTTTTCTGTGGCTCAGGTTCAAATCTTGTCCATATTTGTGTTATGGCAACATACTTCTTAATTGCCTTAAGATTCTTAGTTGTGTTTGAGATGCTGTATTGGAAATTATTGTTGTCATTCAAATAACAATGAGGTACTAAATAGCAATCTCAACTCAAACCTTTAAAATGTCTGTATAAAGATATAATTCAATCCAATTTCCATTTATAATCACTCAATCAAGGAATAAATAAAATTACCATTTACACTGAATCCCAGTTAATCAACTTTGACAGCACTGCATTTTTAAGTCTTAAAAGATGTCACATTCTACTCTGCATAGTTACAAGTAATTATTGTGCATCTTGAGAATATAACTTACATTCTTTGTCAGACCATATGAAAACTTCTTTTATCTCTGCGTGTTACTTAATATTGGAAATACATTTGAAACAGACTATTCAAAGTAACACATGGGACGCATTTTTAAAAATGTTCTGTTTTATCACTTTCAGCCAGACAATGGCAAATTTGTATTATTGCACCTGAACAAATACTGCAGCACATTTCACCAATTTCAGGCAGTACATGAGCTTTGCCAGGCATTCTTCTGTATTTTCCCCTGACAAAATAACAATGTCTAGGCACTCGTGCCATCTGACCAGATATCAAGAAATGTGTGTTTTTGATTCCAACCCTGAGAGCCCAGCTGCTGACCACCAGTAGGTCTGTATACAGAATCAACTGAAGGAAAGGAGTAAGCCAGTACCCATACTCCTACTCACAATTATAACTTCCAGCATAGTTTCATGTCTGTAACTTGCCAAATTCTCCAAATATTTTAATCGCATCGTAATGCATAATAACAGGTGTACAGTTTGGTTGCCAGCCTCGAGGTCTGGAATAGGGGAAAGAAACTTAGTCAAAAGAGAAATATATGTTATTGATACTTTGTCAGCAAGTTGATCATAACATAAGACTGAAAGTTTTAGATGTGACTGTATGTCTAAAAGCTTAAAATGTCTGTTTTCTTCAATCATATTTAAGAAATCATTTGGGAAGATTTTCAATAATTCTCAGTATTGCAATATGATTTCCTTTTATATATTTTTGTCTCCACTAATTTTTTCAAATGTATCAAATGTGTAATTCTTTATCTTCCATCAGTTTTTCTATTTACATCCATTATTGATTTAGATCTACAACAGAATTATCAATCTGTATATGTAACTATTTCATATATTAAACCATAAACTGTGAAAGAGATATAGAATAGTTGATTGTAAATGATTTTGTACAATTTCTGCAATCTCCTGAAGTGATCGAAACTGTAATATTGTTGGTAGAATTGGTTCTTAGGAACTGATGAGTTAGAACACATAAATAGCTTTAACAACTCCTGTTACATGCCACTTCTATTTCCCTTCCCATTCCCATAATGACCAGTCTGTCCTTGGCCTTCTCCACTATCAAGATGAGACCCAATACAAATTAGAGCGACAACTCTTTATTTTTTCCCAGGTAATCTGCAACAAACTGGTGTAATCACTGAATTTTCCATTTTCAGATAACCCTTATATCCTGTGTTCCCCTCTCTTTTCTGTCCCATCTCCTATCCTTCTATTTTTGTCCACTTTCCCATAATCCCCCTCAGCTCCTCCCCATTACCCCTTTTCATTCACCTCCTGGTACACCAAAATATTTCACCATATCCCCTCGTTCATCTAGTTCCATCTAACCATCTCCCTCTTAATGGTTGCCGTGACCATCTCCCTCTTAATGGTTGCCATTATCACCTTTTTTATTTAGCAGATTCCAGTACTTGTAGCCATTGTCATCCTGTTTACCACCCTGAAGCCTTTGTTTCCACAATTCCTTTTCCCCACCAGCCAGCTCTATCTGCTTTTTTATTTTGCCATCTTCCACCGATCACCCACTGTCTCCCTTCTCCCCTGCTTTGCTCATTGTGGACTATCATTCTTCACCCCACCTTAGTTCATCACTCACTTATTGGTCTCACCCCGCATTTCACTCTCAAACCTAATGCAGTGGCTCAAACATCAACAATTTATCTCCTCCATAGATGCTACTCAATCTGCTAAATTCCTCCCACAGTTTGTGTCTTTGCTCTGGATTTTAACATCTGCAGCCTTTTGTGCCTCCAGGGAGCTACCAAACTCTTTCACAGCCTTCTAAGTGCAAAGAGAAATGGGAAATGAATGGCATTGCCCATACTCGAAGAACAAATAATAATTTTCAAAGTGATCCTGATTTTCAGATAGGAAGAAGGATTTCACCTATCCGCTGGTTTGAAACTGGCAGAGGACTTAATCCATAGAAAAATTGATTGCACAAGTTCCTCTATTTAAGTCAAGTGTACTAGCTTGCATCTAGAAACCATATTGGGAGAGGCACGAGACTGTGAGAAAGCCTTAGGCACATATATATAGCTCAGGTGCCTCAGACTTCTGCACAATACTATACTATGTACTATACACAGTACTAAGTGGAGCAGAGAGCATATTTATGAACCTGGCAGGAGCAAAGGATGTGGGGAATGGCAAGGGTGGAGTGCAGTGGGAGGAGTGTGGAAGAGAAGGAGAGCCAGGGTCAAGGGGTGGCGTGGATGCAGACATGCCCAGCCCTGAGACACCAGGCAAGGTCAATGGATTCCAAATAATTGGTTTATTAATCATTACAGAATGTCTCTTTGGTGCTTCCACCTCCATATCCTCTCCCTTCCCTTTTTCCCATCCATGATACCCCTCTCCATGCCCCCTTCCCACTCTCAGTCCACAATGGGGACCCTCGCTCACGTATCGTCACTCACCTACGTCATGAACTTTCTTTTTTTTGTGTGGCAGCAGTAGAGTGCAATATGTAAAATTGCTACAGTACTGTGCAGAAGTAGGCACCCTCGCTACAGTATGTACAGTCGCCCCTCCTTATCCACTGGGAATTGGTTCCGGGGCCCCCCACCGATACCAGAAAACATGGATGCTCAAGTTCATTATATAAAATGGCATAGTATTTGCATATAACCTACGCACATCCTCCTGTATACTTTAAATCATCTCCAGATTACTTATAATACCTATTACAATGTTATACTCTATTGTTTAGGGAATAATGACAAGAAAAAATGCTCAAACAACGAGTGACAAGTGCTGGAGAGAGAACTTACAGGTTTTCCCGATCCATCGTTGGTTGAATCCGCGCATGTGGAGCCCGTGGATAATTTATATATACACACACACATACAGACACATACATATGGCTAAGACTTTTGCACAGTATTGCAGACTGTAACTTAAACATGCTAATTTCTCAGAACAGCACTTTCCTCAGTGTTTTTGGAACTTAATGTAATGGCATGCATTTCAGAATTTTCCTGGAATGATTTGAGTACACTGGTTTTATCTGAGGCTGCCGAACTGCAGGATAAGTCTGGCAATAAGTGAAGATTTTTTTTCCTCCGCTCACTCTAAGTTGGCTGATAGAAATTCTATCAGCCCTCTTAGGAAACTTTGGAGGCAATTTTTGTAATACCACGCTGTTTGTAAACTGTTATTCACTTTTAGCTCCTTAGACTTACCAACATTGTGTTCTATACTTTAGAACTGCATGAGACCTAAAGGAAGACATTGATCCTATGTTGATGTGACATTGATTACAGCACAAACATCCTGAGCAGTAGTAGAAAGGACAGCACGGCAGAGGTGGAGCTCACAGGACACTATTCCCTTCTCGAGCCTGATTTTTCTTTACTTGCATCAACTCTAACCATTTTACATTGCATTTTCATCCCCTTTAGTTCTTTAATCTCCTCTGCCTCTCACCCTTTTGACAGGTATTCCCATTTGCTTTGTCTCTTCTGCATTTTAAAATCTGTTTTTCTCTTGTCTCTCTTTCCACAGATGCTTTCTAACCAGCCAATTATTTTTTTTAACAGTTGCTATTTCCATTGAAGGATTAGAAGGCTTTAGGGATACAGTGATATTTCAGCCATTGATGCATATGTTCCGTGGTCATGTAATGTAGACTTCTAATATCCAATTAAGGTTAGTGCTTATAAAGATTAAAATAAAGAGGGTAATCAATACAAATTGCAGTATGAAAGCCAATGTGCCAAAAGCTCTTTCAGGACCCTATCTACGTGCATTGCCACTTTCAAGGAATTGTGGATATGTTGTACCAGAACCCTGTGCTCTACCACACTCCTCAGTGCCCTACCGTTCAATGTGTGAATCTTTCCCTGGTTTGTGCTCACACTTTTTTGTATTAAATTCCATCTGCCATTTTTCAGCCCATTTTTCCAGGTGGTCCAGATCCCAGTGCAAGCTTTGAAAGCCTTTCTCACTGTCCACTAGGCCTCCATTCCTGGTGTCATCTGCAAATTTGCTGATTCAGTTAACCACATTATCATCCAAATCATTAGAATAGAGGACAAATAACAACATACTTGCACTGATCCCTGAGGCACACCACTAGTCAGAGAGGCAACCATATACTGCCACCCACTGGCTTGTCCCGTGAAGAACTTCCATCTTCGCTGCAAGCCCAAGAAGAGTTCATTCATAATTCCCATAGTTAATCACGCAGTGACTCAATTCCTCTGAATGAGGGTATGGAGTTCAGTGGGGCAATGCTTTAAAATCTTCCCTTGAAAATGGTCTTGACCGCATTTTTCCAACACACAGCCCAACTGAGGTATCGTTGCCCCACTTTATGCATCTTTAAGCAGTGAGTCAAGTTTTGCCTAGGCTATGATGATATCGTAACTTCCCTCTTTATTGATCGCAGTGGTTGAGGTTGGACTTAAGCAAAAAATGACTGACAGTGGTCATTAATTCATAATGAAAATGGCAGAAACAGACCAAATGTAAAAGAAGTATAGACAGTATAGTCTGGAGTATCTGAAATAATGGATTTGTAGCAGCACCAACTAGCTAACAGCAGCCAGTGTATCCGTTGTATGGAAAAAGTTTTTCTTTTAAATGAGGCAATGAAACCATTAAGACTCCTTGAACATTTGAAGAGAATAGACAGTGATAAAGCAAACGAGAACTTGGCTTATTTTTAGTCACTTCGTGAATACTTTCGGAAATAAAAACACTTCAAACCATGTTTGCCAGCACTTCACAACAAAATAGTGATGGTTTGCATGATTGATACAATATTTCATTGCTCATTGATAAATTTGGAAAGCCCCATACAATTGGAGAAGAACTGTTTCTGCCAGCAGTAAAGGAGGTTCTAAGTGTGGTTTTGCATAATTCACCAGATCAGACAATTAAAATAATTCCACTCAGTGGCAACTCTGTTCAAAGACAATTAGATGAAATGTCTGAGAATGTGTAAAGACATATTGTGCAAAATACTTATGACAACAGAATTTGCTCTGCAGTTGATGAGCTAACTTTACCAGGCAATGAATCTTTACTCCATAAAAGATGAAAGCATGGCTCAAGAGTTGTTATTTACATGGAGACTAAAGAAGATATAAAGGGGGAGTCAATATTTCAGGTTGTTGAGCAACTTTTCAAAGAGCAGGACATTTCACTCACCAACATTCTTACTTGTGCAACAAATGGGGCACTATCAATGCAAACACCACCGTGGGATTATACTTTCTTGAAAAAAGCTGCACCTAACATATTTACTTTTCACTGTGTAATTCACAAGACAACATCTTGTTGCAAAAAACCTAGGTGATTGGCTGCACAAATAATTAAATACTGTTATCACTGCGGTAAATAAAATTAAATCCCATGTTCTCAATTCTTGACTATTTGTGAGCTTTGTATTGAGAATGATGACCAGTTTGAACACTTGCTGTTGCACACAGAAGTCAACTGGTTCTAAAAAGGAAACTACCTGAGATGCTTCTATGCATTTCTTGAAACTGTGATAAAATTCTTTGAAGACTTGAATGCTTCATTCAGTAATCAGCTCAAGAATATTAGGCATGAGATTGCTTATTTGTCAGAATTATTCACAAAGTTTAATGAAATCAGTCTTCAATTGCAAGGAAATGAGTCTTATAAAAGTCAAATCAACCATGTTCACATTTCCATCCAAGTTAAGCTTATTTAAGTGCAACGTTGGCCATCGCGACCTTTTCCAATTTCCAAGGCTCTCTTGAGTTGGAAGAGAAAGAAAGAATATCAGATGATGATCTTCAAGTATACTGTGCCCATCTGGGTGAGCTGCATAAAGACATGTCAGAGAGATTTCAGGATCTTCTCTCGATTCTAATTCTAAATTGGACAATTAATCCATTCCTGAACACTTACAATGAGGAATTAACAGGAAGGATGGAGAAAGAACTGATCTCATTACAAAATTACTTTGAGTTGAAGCCGAGGTTCAAAAATCATATCAAGACTTTTGGTTGCAGGAAGAAATCTCTGCATGCCAGCCTGCACTGTGCAAAAATGTCAGGGTGTTCTTTATTGCCTTTCCAACATAATATTTAGCAGAGTGTGCTTGCAGTACAGTCACGCAACTTCTTTAAAACAATGAAACAGACAGCAAATTACTGAACATGAGGATCTGAGACTCCTGGGTGACATTCAGCTTTATGTTGAGGAGCTGATATCAATTCTCCCAACCCATCCATGTCACTGGAAGTTGAAAAAACAATGGAGTAGTGAATAATTGCACTACTAATGTATGCTCTAAAATTATTGATGAAAATTGATCTACTTGTAATTAAATAAAGAAAGAATTTTATTTGTAGTTTTAAATAAGTAGATTTGAGAGTCCTTGTGCTCCCATGGTAGGTCTACTATGTAATTTTTGCAGTGTGGAATGCAGTAATCATGTCTCACCTGAATCATTCTTTGTGCAGAAAGTGTTAATTCTTTCTTTGTTCATGCAGCTTACATATTGAATGTAGATTTACTGATGTAGATATTTATATCTAGTGTATGATACCAAAAGAAATGGAAATGTGCAAATCCAGAATACGTAGATAGTTTCATTACAAGACATTAGTCATTCCCAGTGTGAAAAAAGTACTTTGACAGAAGAATTTTGAATGTCACTCCAGCTGACCCTGAAGAGGCAGTACTAGATTGGCTTATGTGTTGGATAAAGTGTCCTGAATTATTTTATGATAAACACAAAATCAAATGATTGCAAAATTGAGCTCCTTGGCACCTGTTGTTTGTGTGCTATTGATGCCAAAATAGTTTCAACATTTTGATAGAAGTGCATATGAATAACTGTGGTACAAGTGCAGTCGCTAATGCAACAGGTGCACCACAAGGCTCTATGCTTAGCCCTCTGCTCAGCTTGCTTTATGCATATGACTGTGAGGCTAAGCACAGCGCCAATGCCATAGTTAAGTTTACTAATGACACTACTATCGTAGGCTGAATTAAAGATGTTGAATTAGCACATAGGGATGAGACTGAAAATCTGGCTGAGTAGTACTAAGACAACATCTCACTCAAATGTCAGCAAGACCAAGGAGCTGATTCTTGACTGTAGGAAGAAGAACCTGGAGGTCCATCAGCTAGTTTTAATCAAGGTATCAGAGATGAAGGGAGTCAATGACTTTAAATTCTAGAACGCAATTCTAGATTTAGTGTTGTGCAATGAACCGGATTTGATCAGGGACCTCGAGGTAAAGGAGCCATTAGGAGGTAGTGACCATAATATGATAAGTTTTAACCTACAATTTGAGAGGGAGAAGGGAAACTCGGAAGTGTCAGTATTACAGTTGAACAAAGGGAACTATGGTGCTATGAGGGAGGAGCTGGCCAAAGTTCAATGGAACAATACCCTAGCAGGGATGACAGTGGAACAGCAATGGCAAGTGTTTCTGGAAATAATGCGGAAGGTGCAGGATCAGTTCGTTCCAAAGAGGAAGAAAGATCCTAAGGGGAGTAAGGGGAGACCGTGGCTGACAAGGTAAGTAATGGACAGTATAAAAATAAAAGCGAAGAAGTATAACATAGCAAAGACGAATGGGAAGCCAGGAGATTGGGAAACTTTTAAAGAGCAACAGAAGGTAACTGAAAAGGCAATACACGGAGAAAAAATGAGGTACAAAGGTAAACTAGCTAAGAATATAAAGGAGGATAGTAAAAGCTTCTTTAGGTATGTAAAAAAGAAAAGAATAGTTAAGACCAAAATTGGGCCCTTGAAGACAGAAACGGGTGAATTTATTATGGGGAACAAGGAAATGGCAGACGAGTTGAACAGGTACTTTGGATCTGTCTTCAATAGGGAAGACACAAACAATCTCCCAGATATAATAGTGGCCAAAGGACCTAGGGTAATGGATGAACTGAAGGAAATTTATATTAGGCAGGAAATGGTGGTGGATAGACTGTTGGGTCTGAAGGCTGATAGGTCCCCGGGACCTGATGGTCTGTGTCCCAGGGTACTTAAGGAGGTAGCTTTAGAAATTGTGGATGCATTGGTAATTATTTTCCAATGTTCTATAGATTCAGGATCAGTTCCTGTGGATTGGAAGGTGGCTAATGTCCCTCTCTTCAAGAAGGGAGGAAGAGAGAAAACAGGGAATTATAGACCTGTTAGCCTGATGTCGGTGGTGGGAAAGATACTGGAGTCAATTATAAAAGATGAAATTACGACGCATCTGGATAGCAGTAACAGGATCGGTCCGAGTCAGCGTGGATTTACGAAGGGGAAATTGTGCTTGACTAATCTTCTGGAATTTTTTGAGGATGTAACTATGAAAATGGACAAGGGAGAGCCAGTGGATGTAGTGTACCTGGACTTTCAGAAAGCCTTTGATAAAGTCCCACATAGGAGATTAGTGGGCAAAATTAGGGCACATGGTATTGGGGGCAAGGTACTGACGTGGATTGAAAATTGGCTGGCTGACAGAAAACAAAGAGTAGCGATTAACGGGTCCCTTTCAGAATGGCAGGCAGTGACCAGTGGGGTACCGCAGGGTTCAGTGCTGGGACCTCAGCTGTTTACAATATATATTAATGATTTAGATGAGGGAATTAAAAGTAACATTAGCAAATTTACCGATGACACAAAGCTGGGTGGCAGTGTGAAATGTGAGGAGGGTGTTATGAGAATGCAGAGTGACTTGGACAGGCTGAGTGAGTGGGCAGATGCATGGCAGATGCAGTTTAATGTGGATAAATGTGAGGTTATCCACTTTGGTGGTAAGAACAGGAAGGCAGATTATTATCTAAATGGAGTCAAGTTAGGAAAAGGGGAAGCACAATGAGATCTAGGTGTTCTTGTACATCAGTCACTGAAAGCAAGCATGCAAGTACAGCAGGCAGTGAAGAAAGCTAATGGCATTCTGGCCCTCATAACAAGAGGAATTGAGTATAAGAACAAAGAGGTCCTTCTGCAGCTGTACAGGGCCCTGGTGAGACCACACCTGGAGTACTGTCTGCAGTTTTGGTCTCCAAATTTGAGGAAGGACATTCTTGCTATTGAGGGAGTGCAGCGTAGGTTCACAAGGTTAATTCCTGGGATGGCAGGACTGTCATATGTCGAAAGATTGGAGCGACTGGGCTTGTATACTCTGGAATTTAGAAGGCTGAGAGGGGATCTTATTGAAACATATAAGATTATTAAGGGATTAGACACGCTGGAGGCAGGAAGCATGTTCCCACTGGTGGATGAGTCCAGAATCAAAGGCCACAGTTTAAGAATTAGGGGTAGGCCATTTAGAACGGAGTTGAGGAAAAACTTTTTCACCCAGAGAGTGGTGGATGTATGGAATGCCCTGCCCCAGAAGGCTGTGGAGGCCAAGTCTCTGGATGCTTTCAAGAAAGAGATGGATAGAGCTCTTAAAGATAGTGGAATCAAAAGTTGTGGGGATAAGGCAGGAACTGGATACTGATTGTGGATGATCAGCCATGATCACAGTGAATGACCAACTCCTGAACCTATTGTCTATTGTCTATAAATTCATCAGTGTTATCATCTCAGAGGATCTGTCTTGGGCCCAAGCTCACAGGCGCCATTACAAAGAAAGCACGGCAGCACCTCTATTTTCTTAGAAGTTTGTGTAGATTTGGCATGACATCTAAAACTTTAACAAACTTCTATTTTTGTGCAGTGGAGAGTATATGGACTAGTTGAATCATGGCCTGGTATGAACAGAAAAGCTTATAAAAAGAAATGTATATGGCCTGTTGAACACATCTACATGGAGCACTGTTGCAGGAAAGCATCATTAGGTCCCACACCAGCAGGTTTAGGAACAGTTATTACCCCTCAACAATCAAGCTCTTGAACAAGAGTGGATAACTTCACTCAACTTCACTCACCCCAACACTGAACTGAACACAGCCTATGACTCACTTTCAAGGGTTCTTTATCTCACGTTCTCAATACTAACTGCTTATTTATTTATTATTGTTATTGTTCTTTGTTGTTTTTGTATTTGCATAGTTTGTTGTCTTTTGCACATTGGTTGTTTGTCCATTTTGTGTACGGACTTCCATTGATTCTATTGTGTTTCTTTGTACTTATTGTGAATGCCACAAGAAAACAAATATATGTACTTTGATAATACATTTACTTCAAAATGTTGAACTTTGAATTAACCATCACTTATATAAATGCCGTTGCAGTCTACAAGACAGTGTAACAGGCAGAGAAAGTCCGAAACATTTGGATATGGCCCAAGTGCAGAGTGAGAGAGACACTGAAGCAGGTTGACAGTTCACTAACTTTAATGAGAACTGTTGTGGAATTTAAACAAAATCAATAAATCCTTGGCCAACAGGGCCGTTAACTATAACTCTCCAACTGAAAGGTAAATGCCAACACTGTGGCTGGAAACAATAACTAAGTACTAAATGAATACCGCTCTTTCACAGCGTCAGTTGAAATGGTAGTCCTCATTACCCTCATTATGAGGGTAAGCAAGGAGTGCTAACATTGCTGTGCTTTTGGTCAAGGGTCAACAAGACTAGAACAAAAAGAGACAAGTTATATACCACCATAATGAAACAGAATTAATTGGAATATACATATTCATGAGCACAATTGTCAAATCTTGTGCAGCCCACCTGCAGGTACATGTGGACTCTGCAACAGAGCCTGTGGTTGTGACAGAAAGGGACTTTGTCTTGATTCCAAGGCTTCTGCACAATCTGGCTGCTTCTCAGAGAGTGTAGCTTTATTATGAGAAGAAGAAAGGGTACTTATAGAATAGGAAAGAAGGGAGGCAACATCCTGGTAACATCTTCGTAAATCTTTCGGGCACTCCTTCCAGCTTAACCACATGTTTCCTATAACAGGGTGACTAAAACTCTATATGGTACTCCCAAGTGTCGCTCAAGGATTACTTATACAACTGCAACATAATGTCCCAGCTCCAGTACTCAGTGCTCTGACTGACAAAGGCCAGTCAGCAAAAATACCTTTTTAACTACTCTGTCAACTAGGATGCATTTTTGAACAAACTATGTACTTGTCCTTCTTCTGTTTCATTATACCCCCCTTGTATCCTGTTACTCAAGGTATAAACCCTGCGCTGGTTTGACTCACATACACCTGTATCAAAATCCATTTTCCATTCCTCACCCCACTTCATTAACTGACCAAGATTCCCTAGTAATCTATGATAATCTTCTTCAATATCAACAACACCTCCTAATTTCATGCCATCCACAACCGTATTGATCAAGCCTTATGCATTCACATCCAAATCATTTATTTAAAGGATAGATAGCAAGGGTCTAAACTCCAACTCCTGGAGCAGATCACTAATCACTGGCCAGCATTCTGAGAAACAAAATCTGACCATCACCCTCTGCATCCTACCTCCAAACCAATTTTGAATTCACTTAACTAGATCTTACTCGGTTCCATGGACAAAATCTCTAAGACTAGACTGTCATGCTGAACCTTGTGAGAGATTATAGATTGATAGCATCCACTGCCTTAGCCTCTTTTGGTTACCTTTTTAAAAACACTTAAGAGATTAGTCAAGCACAGGGTCGCACACAAAAAGCCACGCTAATCAGACTCTGTCTTGCCAAATGTTGGTAGATCCTGTCCCTCAGTATTCCCTCCAGTAACTTCTCAACCACTGATGTCAGACTGTAGATTTTTGGCTTTCCCTTGCTACCCTTCTTAAACAATGCAACTTCATCAGTGGCTAACAATGAAGTAAATATCTTTACAAAGGACTTTACAGTTTTTCATCTAGCGTCTCACAAAGTCCCAGGATGCACTTGCTCAGACCCTGGAGATTTATCTATTTTAGTGCAAGTACCTCCTTTCAAAACATCTCCACTTCTTTCCCTTATCTCATAATTTTCTTCTTTACAAACACTAAGGAGAAATTTTCATTGAAAATCCCACCAATCTCCTATGGCTCAATACATAGGCAGTCCTGCTGATTGCCAAGGGACTTACTCTCTTCCCAACCACACTCTTACTCTTGATATAGCTTATAGAACCTCTTGGGATTTACCTTAACTTTACCTGGCAGATCCACCTCCTACCCTGTTTCTGCTATGCTGAGAATGTTCTTAATATTTTTATAGTCATCAAGGGAATCACTCATCTCTGACTTGCTAAACTCATTGCATGCTTCCTTCTTTTTTTTGACCAGAGCCTGAATTTCTCGTATCAGCCAAGGTTCCTTAAACTCATCTGCATTACCCTTTAATCTAACAGAAACTTTCTGGACACAATATCAGCCTCTTAAAAGTTTCTCACTTAACTTAGCTCACTCAATCTTCTTCTAGTAGATACTATCTAATTGTCCCAAAATGACACCTTTACTGGTTTGTGAAACTAGAATCTATGGAGCTGTTCTGCCCCTTTCTATCATCATCTTAAAAGTAACAGAATTATGGTCATTGAGGGAAGTGTTCTTTGAATGTTATTAGAGTTATTTGTCTTGCCTTGTTCCTAAGAGATGCATTCTCCTCCTCTTCTTACTGGACCCTCCTCCTCTTCCTCTTCCTGGACACTCCCCTCTGGTCTTCTGCCTGCTTCAGATCTTTGCTAACTGCCCACAGGACATCAACTATGTCGACTTTGCCACTCCTCTCTCCAATTCCAACCTCACTCTTTCCAAGTGCACTGCTCTCCACTCTCTCCTCACTAATCCAAACCTCACCATCAACCCGCAGATAAGAAGGGTGCTGTAGTAGTCTGGTGGACTGACCTATACCTTGCTGAGGCCCAGCAACAACTGTCAGATGCCTCCTCTTACTTACCCCTCGAACAGGACCCCACCAAGGAGCTCAGGCCATTGTCTCCCACACCATCACTGACCTTATTAACTTTGAGGATCTCCAACCTCATAGATCCCTCACCCCACACCTCCCATTTCTACCTTGTACCCAAGATCCATAAACCTGCCTGTCCATGTAGACACATTGTTTCTGCTTGTTCCTGCCCACTGAACTTACATCTGCATACCTCAACTCAGTTTTATCCCCCCTAGTTCAGTCCCTTCCTAACTACATCAGTGACACTTCACACGCTCTTGACCTTTTCAATGATTTCAAGTTTCCTGGCCCTGATCATCTTATTTTCACTATGGATGTCCAGTCCCTATACACCTCTATCCCCCACCAGGAAGGCCTCAAAGCCCTCCGTTTCTTTCTGGACATCAGACCCCACCAGTTTCCCTTCACCACCACTCTCCTCATCTGGCGGAACTTGTCCTCACTCTCAATAATTTCTCTTTCAGCTCCTCCCACTTCCTTCAAATAAACTCACATGGGTCCCAGCTATGCCTGCCTTTTTGTCAGTTATATAGAACAGTGCATGTTGCAAGCCTACACTGGTACCACTCCCCACCTTTTCCTAGGCTACATCAACAACTGTATTGGTGCTGCTTCCTGCATCCATTGACTTCATCAACTTTGCCTCCAACTTACGTCCTACCCTCAAATTTACCTGTTCCCTTTCCAACACCTCATTCTTCTTTCTTGATTTCGCTGTCTCTGTCTCTGGAGACAGCTTATCTACTGATGTCTATCATAAACCCATTGACTCTCACAGCTACCTGATCTATACAGTACTTCTTCCCAACCTGTTACTTGTAAAAATGCCATCCCCTTCTCTCAATTCCTTTGTCTGCACCACATCCGAGGTTTTTCATTCCATAATTAAGGAGGTGTCCTCCTTCTTCAAATAAAGGGTCTTCCCCTCCTCCATATCAATGCTGCCCTCAACCACATCTCTTCCATTTCTCACACGCCTGCTTTTACCCCATTATCCCACCACCCCACCAAGGATAGTGTTCCTCTACCTCACCGGCCTCCACATCCAGCACATAATTCTCAGTAACTTATGCCATCTCCAACGTGATCCCACCACCAAGCACATCTTGCCCCACTCTATGCTTTCCACAGGGATTGCTCCCTATGCGACTTCCATGCCCATTTGTTCCTCCCCAATGATCTCTCTCCTGGCCTTTATCCTTGCAAGCAGATCAAGTGCTACACTTTTCCCTACACCTCCTCCCCCACTACCGTTCAGGGCCCCAAACAGTCCTTCCAGGTGAGGTGGGAGACTGCTTCACCGAACACCTATACTCCATCCACCTGAAAAAGTGGGATCTCCCAGGGCCACCCATTTTAATTCCACTGCCCATTACCATTCTGACATATCATTCCATGGCCTCCTCAACTGTTGCAATGAGGCCACATTCAGGTTGGAGGAGCTTATATTCTCTCTGGGTAGCCTCCAACTTGATGGCATGAACATTGATTTCTCAGTCTTCTGGTAATATCCTTCACCCCTGTCCTTCACCATTTCCCAGTCCCATTTTCCTCTCTCACTTTATTTCCTTGCCGGCCCATCACCTCCCTCTGGTCCTCCTCCCCTTTTCTTTCTTCCATGGCCTTCCTATCAGATTCCCCCTTTTCCAGCCCTGTATCTCTTTCACCAAACAATTTCCCAGCTCTTTACTTCATCCACCCCTCTCTCCTGGTTTCACCTATCACCTTCTTTCCCTCCTCCCACCTTCTTAATCTGACTCCTCAGAATTTTTTCTCCAGTCCTGATGAAGGGTCTTGACCCAAGATGTTGACTGTTCACTTTTTTCCATAGATGCTGCCTGGCCTGCTGAGTTCCTCCAGCATTTTGTGTGTGTTGCTTGGATTTCCAGCATCTGCAGAGTTTCTCTTGTTTGTGATTGCATTCTCCTAAGTAGTATCCTCCTTATTCTGATGCAGAGAACTTTTCTGGATGTGTTTCACAAATCCATACATGCCCTTAACACTCTGGGTAGTCCAGTCAATATTGGGAAAATTAAAATTTCCCCCTAATACAACCCTATTATTATTATAGTGAATACTGGAGAAGTTAAACTCTTCCACTAATACAGCCCTATTATTCTTACACCTGTACTATACATATGTGAAATTAGTAACTCATTTGTTTTGTAAACATTTAAAATGATAACTTTAGTAGACTAGCATTATGGTCCTATGTTTCATGCCAGTCCTCTAGAATGCAGGTTCAAACCTATTTCCAATCAATCTAAATTAATCCCATCTGTGTGTGTATTGTCTGTATCTGTTGCAGCAGGCTGAAGAAACCCATGCTTATTGGTCAGCTGTCAACCAACAGGCTGACTTTCACTAATTGATCATCATTCCATGCAATGTTCAGAATGTTCTTTGGATAAACCATTTAAATAGTTGTGCTTTGGGGTGTACAGGTGAGTTTTGAGATCTTTATGGTTGCTTGGTTTACTGAATGAAGAATTATCTTGTGTTCCATCTTTGCTGTATCTCCTGCCTTCTGGTCTCATCAGTAGTTGTAGGCGAGCAAACACAACAACTTCGTGATGAGGTGCTATATTATATTGACATGGCAATTTCAGCAGAAGACTTACCACAAATCTACAACAGCAGCAAGCTCAATTTGAGGCAGCCCAGCTGAAACTTTGACCAGCAAGTTATCAGTGAGTCCAACGATGTCGGTGTCACACAGTGAATAAAACACATGTAAGTCATTGAATCCATTACCCTCTTCCAGTTTGATGCCATTTCAGGAGTTACGTTTGAATCACGGTTCAAATGTTACAAAGATGTATTCCAGGTTGAGACGACTTGTGCAAGACACACACTTTTCTCCAAAAATTAGGTACTACTGAACATGCTTCAACTTCATTCTGCCTAAGAACCAGTGTGACCTATCATTTGACAGAACTGTCCGATAGGTAACAAACATTTTTGGAGATCAGTCATCTCTCTTTAGTGTGAACCATTGCTAGAACACATTAATCATGATGCCAATGACTTTGTCACATATGCTGGTGTTGTCAATTGCAATTGTGAAAAGTTCAAGCTGGGTGACATGACTGAATCACAGTTGCAATGTCTGATTTTTATTTGCAGACTTCAGGGACCTGCCGATGCCAGTCCTCTGTCCCAAAGGACTAGTATCATATGCTGGCTTACCAATCATGGACCCAGAGCTGGATTGCCTGCAAGAAGCTAAATTAATTGAAACTCTCAACTACTCACGTTGGGCAGCTGCAATAGTCATTATCAAGAAAGACAATGGCACAGCGAGGTTGTGTGCAGACTTGTCAACTGGTTTCCATATGGCTCTGGAAACAGCCCAGTACTCATTACTGGTATCGGCAGATCTCTTTGCAAAATTGAATAGTGCCCACTACTTAATGAAGTTGGACTTGGCTGAAACCGAACTCCAGATAGAAGTGATGGAAAATTTACAGAAGCTTTTCAAATTACAACACATAAAGGTTGTTTTCCTTTCTCCATCTGCTTTTTAGGGCAATGGCGACTCCTTCAATTTTCCAACAACTTATCGACACCATGCCGAGTGGTATTAATGGCGTTGATGGGCACAGCTCAGACAGAACTATGCCAATGCCTGGACCCCGCTTTGAAAAGACTTTGGATTGTGTCTTCAGGCCGAAAAATGTAGACTCCTGATGTCTTCAATCAAGTATCTGGGATTCATCTTAGTTGAGCATGGTCGTCGCCTAAATTTGCAAAACATCACTGCTGTTTAAACACAAACAGGAGAAAATCTGCAGATTCATAAATCCAAGCAACACACACAAAATGCTGGAGGAACTCAGCAGGCCAGGTGGCATCTATGGAAAAGAGTAATCAGTCAATGTTTCGGGCCGAGACCCTTCAGCAGGACTGGAGTAAAAAAGATGAGGAGTCAGAGTAAGAAAGAGGGAGATGGATGGAATAATCACAAAATGATAGGTGAAACCAAGAGGGGAAGGAAGGGTGAAGTAAAGAGCTGGGATATTGTTTGGTGAAAGAGATACAAGTCTGAAGAAGGGAGAATGTGATGGAGAAGACAGAAGGCCATGGAAGAAAGAAAAGGGCGAGGAGCACCAGAGGGAGAGAGGTGATAGGCTGGTAAGGAGATAAGGTGAGAGGGAAACAGGAATGGGGAATGTTGAAGGAGAGGGAGCAGAGGCATTACCAGAAATCGACGTTCATGCCATCAGGCATTAGACGTCTCGGCCCGAAATGTTGACTATACTCTTGCTGCCTGGCCTACTGAGGTCCTGCAGAGTTTTGTGTGTGTACTGCTGTTTAAAGATGCTTCCACCATCAGATGTCAGCAGTGCATGATCATTTTTGGTCATGATTAATCGTCATTTTCCATTTCTGCCAGCTGAGGGAGCCACTCAAGGCCCTGCTAAACAAGACTGCCACATGGAAGTGGTCCAGACAATGCCAAGAGGCTTTTTATCAGGGGAAGAACATGCTGTCATCTGACCTTCTCTTGACACATTGAAATCCAGAGTTGCCAACTGTCATTGCATGATGGGAGCTGTTATATCTCATTTTTTCCCTGGTGCTTCCAAAAAAGCTGTCACGCATGCAACCGGATCACTGACTGCAACAGAAAGGAAAAAAAGGACAAATCATGAAGGAAGCTTTGGGAATCATCTTTGCTGTGAAGAAATTCCACAGGATGCTTTATGACAGATGCTTCACTCTCCTTACTGATCACAAACCACCGTTGTCCATCTTCAGGTCTAAGAAAGGCATCCTGATGTATACAGCTAACTATCTACAAAGGTGGGCAGGGTATCTCCAGATACCTCATTGATGGATAACTAGTCAGGGTTTAGGAAGGTGTCGTACCCTTCTACCAACTTCATACATCACTCTCAACTGTGGACTCCTGCCGAATTTTGGAGTCAAAATACAACGTTTGTAGTAATTCTATGAACACTTTGACCAAAAGTACTGAAACAATTCCACCGTGGTCACCCAGGCATCGATCAAGAGAAAACCCTGGCAAGAAGCTTTGTGCACTGTCCGGGCATAGACAAAAATGTTGCATTCATATGCGAGCAGTGTGCTCAATCCTCTATGGCAGCAAAGATAGAGCAAATCCACAACCATGGCCTCAGGCTGCCAGATCTTAGAGTCAACTACATATTGACTTCACTGGTCTACCTACCTCGTCCTAGTTTACGCCTATTCCAAATGGCCAGAGATATTACCTATGAAGTCAACAACAACAAAGGCTACCATTCAACAGCTGCTGCAGATCTTCGGCAGTTTTGGGATGCCGGTAATGCTTGTTTCTGACAATGCCATGCAATTCAGTTCACAGCACTTTGCTGTATTGCACCAGAACAGCAGAATTATCCACATCTGCTCACCCCCGTATCAACCACAGTCCAATGGCCAAGCAGGGAGTTTTGTGGATACCTTCAAACTTCCACTTCTGAAATCAAGAGGGGAAGGAGCATCAGCCAAGGCTCTCAACACATTTCTGCTGACATATAAAATTACACTGCATTCAGGCCTTGAGGGAAAGTTGCCAGCTGAAGTGATTTTGGGAAGAAAACTGCACATAGTGTTGGATGCAATGATGCCACAACATCCAACATCTGAGACAGCAGATGGTCAGGTGCACAAAGGCAGCCGCAGAGATTTTAGCCATTCAAGTTGAGAGCTACAACGCGGGCCAGACAATATCGCAAGGGCGAGACCCCTGTGTGCCAGGTCAGGTTGCCAAATGAATTGGGAGGTGCTATACAAAATTATCTTAGATGGACATCGCTGGTTTTGCAATATCAACCACTTGCGGCCATGTGCTCCCGAAGGCGCAACAAGTTTGTTTGGCAGATCATCAAACACAGAGCTGGTCCATCATCTCCTCCTGGAAGGGTTCAATTTACTCCGACCAAACCAGCAGTGCCAGCACGGACAACTGCAAAGAACATCGCGACAAGAAAGTGACAGCCTGCAATCACTAAGAAGTGCTGATCGCCAGCATAAACTAGTTGTTCAAATCCAAACCAATCCTTGGCTCAAATCCTACAGGTAATCATCTTCTGAAGGGAGGTGTGATGGTGAGCCGAAACAATCAATGCCTCTTGGTCAGCTGACAACTAATCCCAGGCTGACTTTCACTGATTGGTCATTGTTCCTATTAACATCTTGAATGTTCTTGGTTAAATCATTTAAATTGTCATACTTTGGGACATACTGTTGAGTTTTGAGCTTTGAGATATTTGTACTTCTGTAGTTTTACTGAATAAAGGGTTATTTTGTGTCCAGCTTTGTTTTATCTCCTAGCTTCAGGTATTGTCAGTAGTTATTGGTAAGCAAATACCACAATATCTTTCTATTTCCTGCCTGTTTATGTGTTTGATTGCCTCTTAATTGTTGCTGTCATATCTGCTTCTACAGTCTACCCTGATAGGTTGTTCCAGTCACCTACCATACCACTTGCCTTGCAAATCTCCTTTAAACTGTGCCCCTCTCACTTCAAATCTATGCCCTAGATTTGATCTTTTGCCCCCTGGGAAAATACTCCATCAATCCTATCTATACCTCTCATTATTCTGTATATTTCTAGTAGCTCACTAATTCAGACCCTGATGCTCTAACGGAAACAATCCATGTTTATCCAAACTCTTCTTCGAGCAAACCAGTCCAATCTAGGCAACATTGTGGTAAACCTCTTCTGCATCCTCTTCAAACCCTCCACATCATTTCTGCAGCATGGAGACATGAACTACACAACATATTCCAAAAGTGGCTGCAATATGAGGCTTCATTAGTGACAATTATTTTTAAACAATCATATGTAAGTGTCATGAATTTGGACAGTTTTGTGATACAACTTCTCTTTAGTTAAATAGGAAAATAACTTTAATTAAAATATGATCAGTTTGCAGAAATTTGGAAAATTTCCCCGTTGTCTACTTCAACAAGTATTATTCAATTAAGATATTTGGTTTTATTGTTGAATAGTGAACCCCAATCTCCATGTCATTTTCAAGCCTGAATTTGGGAATTGATTCAAATACAAAATCTAAGTTGCAGGAAAATGCTGGAACAAATTTTCCCAGTATAACTAAGTAATGGTAGAGGAGGTACTTGCCTCATCATACTCCCTCTCATTTTAAAGAATACCGTTGGAACTGTTTCACAGTCTAACATTTCATATGTCTGGGATGAACATTTTGGGAATTACAAACTGTTTTCCTACCAGGTTTTATATTATTTAAAGTGATTTTACACTGTTTCATTGTTATCCAAGGAAAAATGCAGTGCTAGATTTATTCATCTTGTCAACACATCTTTACCTCCTTCAAAGTCCACTTATAAATCAAAAGTAAAGGCTGTTTTCACTTTGACCTATCTGATGCTAACATTAACAGATGTGGTGATAGTTGGAGCTTTGACCTAGAGATCATGGAAGCTCAAAGAAGCGACATTTATTTCATAATGTGTTTTTATATTTAAAATTAGCCATTTCTTTTCCAGGCACCCATGCAAATTATTTATGACTTGAGGCTCAACCCCCTCTCCACCTCCCTACCTGTCTCCTTAACTTGGTAGTTGTGTCATATTGCTAAAATGGAATTTAGAAATGTTGTGGCAATGTTAAGTGCATCATTTTTTATCAGTCACATGCATGTCGCTAGCTGACATAGTCCTTGAACCACAACCTGTTTGACAGTACCCCGTCATAAGTCAAACACTCACTGAACAACTTAGACCAGTCTAGTTTACTGCTTAGTTAGTACTTTCATTCAGACTGCTCCCTACTTTTCCTTTCATCACAAGGCCAATTGAACTGGCACACAATGTAGTATGTACATGCTTTAATGAAAATCATACAACAACTAAATTAGCTAAGGTATTTCTGCAGCTTTACCTCCCATTAAGTGATTTTTCAAGTTTGCAGTAAGTAAAATAATTTCTCCTTAGGAAGAGAAATAGTTTTTCTGCATTAACAATATTAGGGGAGTATTGGAGTTTGGAGAACATAGTTCAATATACACTGAATATACACAGATGTTTCACATTTTTACCCAATTTCTGAAATTACTTGCATATTTTAAGTTACTTTAACGCAGCCTGGATTGGTTTGCTTAGTTAAAGATGCTGTGTGTAAGCAGCTTGCTGACCTACACAAAATGCAAGTACAGTATATCAAATCCATAGGGTCGCCAGCAGTGGCAACCGTTTTGGATTGATTTCATTGCTATCGTAACAGTTATGTCATACTTATCAATTCCCTTACTCGATTATGAATTTCCTTATTTGCTAATATCCTGTGCATGTTTACAGCTTTCATTGATCACTGTTATCTCACAAGTTTCTTTCTGAGAAAAGAGCTTCAACTTGTTCAGTCTCATTTTCTCATTATTGTTGTTTTTCAAGCATGGAACACTGGTATAACAACTTGGGAAATAGATTTCAACTAATTTATCTGATCTTCAGTTTGACAATTCTAAAAACAAGCATTGGCCTTTAGCTTTTATAAACCTTTGATTCTTCTCTGAATCAGAATCAGGTTTATTATCTCCAGCATGTGACGTGAAATTTGTTAATTTAGCAGCAGCAGTTCAAAGCAATACATAATCTAGCAGAGAGAGAAAAAAAAAATAAAATAAAACATAATAATAATAAATCAACAAGTAAATAATTTACGTATATTGAATAGATTTTTAAAAAGTGCAAAAACAGAAATACTATATATTAAAAAAAGTGAGATAGTGTTCAAAGCTTCAATGACCATTTAGGAATCGGATGGCAGATTCAGAAAGCTGTTCCTGAATCGCTGAGTGTGTGCCTTCTGGCTTCTGTATCTCCTACCTGATGGTAACAGTGAGAAAAGTGCATGCCCTGGGTGCTGGAGGTCCGTAATAATGGACACTGCCTTTCTGAGACACCGCTCCCTAAAAATGTCCTGAGTACTTTGCACGCTAGTGCCCAAGATGGAGCTGACTAGATTTACAACCTCTCGCAACTTCTTTTGGTCCTGTACAGTAGCCTCTCCATATCAGACAGTGATGCAGCCTGTCAGAATGCTCTCCACAGTTCAACTATAGGGGTTTTTGAGTGTATTTGTTGACATGCCAAATCTCTTCAAGCTCCTAATAAAGTATAGCCGCCGTTCTTGCCTTCTTTATAACTACATCGATTAAAAGTACAATGTCAAAATCTGCTGATTCCGTTTGAGATATTGGTAACAAAATTAAAGGCATCAGCAGATTTGTGCTGAGTCAGCTGTGGCTCAGAAATTTAGCTCATCGATATGTTGGGACCAGGTTAGCTCCTCAGAGATCTTGACACCAGGAACTTGAAGCTGCTCATTCTCTCCACTTCTGATCCCTCTATGAGGATTGGTATGTATTCCTTCATCTTACCCTTCCTGAAGTCCACAATGAGCTCTTTCATCTTAATGACGTTGAGTGCCAGGTTGTTGCTACGGCACATTCCACTAGTTGGCATATCTCATTCCTGTACACCCTCTTGTTACCACCTGAGATTCTACCTGCAATGGTTGTATTGTCAGCCAATTTATAGATGGATCTTAACATTTGTTTGCTTTTGTGCAGAGTGATAAAGACCGGATGATATTTTTCAGTGATGTTGATTAAGGGATTAATGTTAGCCAGGCCAATAGGAATGATGGTCCATTGAGCTACAAGATAATGGTTCAGGATTTTTAATGTCCATTTGAGAAGTTAGAAAGGAGTCTCTTTTTAACAATTCATCCAAAAAAATGACAGCTCTGATAATGCTGCATGCTCTCAGTATGATACATAATCTCGTATTGAGTAGTGAGCATTGAATCTTCTCAGAGAGAGAAAATGAGCTAAATTTCTGAGCCACAGCTGACTCAGCACAAATCTGCTGATGCCTTGTATTTTGTTACCAATATCTCAAATGGAATCTGCAGATTTTGACATTGCACTTTTAATTATCACGTCCAAATTATTTACATAAATAATTAACAACAGGGATCCAAACACTAATTTTTGTATAATGCTAGTTCTCTGTGAGGTCAAACTACTAATCTTTTAATTTTGCATGTCCAATTCTGCTTTTGTAGTATTTACTTATTTTGTAGTTTACAGCAATTTTATATCTTTGCACTGTCGTGGTCCTTAGGATTTTGGTTATTTTTATGAAAATTTCAGGGAGAATTTCTAAGCTTTAGCAATTTTCTCTGGAAACCAATGACACAAAATGCAGATACGCTTCAATAATGTAAGAGCTCTTTATTACAATGAACAATGTAGTCAACAGAAAGCTTTTTGCTCCTCACCCAAATTAGAAACTGCAGCAGTGCAATGTTATTACAGTACCAGTAACCCAGGTTTAATTGTGCTGCTGTCTGTAAGGAGTTTGTTCTCCCTGTGATCACGTGGGTTTCCTCCCACATTCAATGGATTTATGGGTAGTAGGTTAACTGGTCACATGTGTCATTGGGCGGCAGGGTTCATTGGGGTGGATGGGTCTGTTACCATGTTGTTTTGCTAAATAAAATTTGAGCATAGCGCAGGTGCATCTTTGGCATGCCTTGAAGGCAATAATTCAGCCATAGTGTTTAAGCTTAAACTGAAATCATCAATGTGTTTTATATGTATGTAGCTTGGGGAGAAATACACAAGCAGGACAACAAATACTTTATCGGGTCTCAAATTCCTTTGTCTGTTTTAGGTGTTTTATTGCAGAAAGAGGGTATCAAAATAAAAACAACAAAATATATTTTAAAAAGCAGTTCATTCTATCACAATCTCAGTTTAACTTCAGACCACACCCTTGTTATGTATGCAGTACAAAAATAACTGAAACAAAATGCACGAAACCGATACGGTAGTGGCAATTCTAAAAAAAACAACACAAACAATGTTAGAACCCACCAACCCTGTACATTATACAAAACTTTGAAAATATGAATAAATACATCTCATCTTAACTATTTGGCAAACACGTGCTTAACTTCCAAACACCTATAGGCTAGACCTTGAAATGAGTTTCCTCACACACACTAGTAGGCCGATTAAGGCAGGGGTCCCCAACCTTCTTTGCACCACGGACCAGTTTAATATTGAAAATATTCTTGCGGACCGGCCGACTGGGGGGTGGGGGTGTTAATCACGACTAGAATATAGGTGATAAGTCAACTATAAGTCACATATAAGTGGCTAATAAACTCTGTTTTGTTTCTAAAAGGGTTTATCTAACAAATTTAATATTAAACACACAGCACATATTTTCCTCGCATGAATATAGTGATAAGTCAATTATAAGTTAATAGCATCATAACATTTTAAGTAACGTTTGGATATGAAACACACACGGCATATTTTGCTCGTATGAACATATAAAATCATTGCAACACACCAATATGGCTGAATCAGTGGGAGCCCTGGGCTTGTTTCCCTGCAACAAGATGGTCCCATCGAGGGGTGATGGGAGACAGCGATACTCGAAGGGGGTTCCTTATGTCCAGTCTATTCCGCTTTGCAGAGATAAATTGGAAATGGAAGAAACGTTTTCAGTGCTTTCGTGGCTATCTCAGTATGACCAGCCTTGACTTTGATCCAGAATGCCGGCAGAGATGTTATGTCAAACATACTTTTCAGCCCGTTGTCATTTGCAAGCTGGAGGAATTGATCTTCTTCCCGTGTTGACATGGATGATGCGTGGGTAATGACCTCACATGCACAGTGACCTCATGTGTGTAATGACCTCATGTGCATTCAAGTTCAACAGTGGGCATGACAGGGAATGAGGAAAGGTGCAGCTGACTCATACAGGGTTACCAGATTGGCCTTCCAATTCCAGAAATCTGGCTTTTTTCCCATGTGGTCGGCGCCAGAAAATTCATCTGGCTTTTTGGCTTTTTCCTGGCTTTTTTACATGCTAAAATTATCTGCACAAAAATTACCTACCATCCTTTTTCTAAAAGAATCTATTTTTTGGTCAGTTACATTTGGCAATATTTCTGCCGCCAAGAGTCTGGGCAAGAAGGCGCCAACTGGCAAATCGGCAACACGGTCACATCGCCAAATCATATCGTTTTCTCGCAGCCCGGTGGTTGGGGACCACTGGATTAAGGAACTTCACAACATGCTATTCCAGCGTTGATCAATGTTACTCGTGAAAATCTTTCCTCACCAAACCTGGGAAAACCATTTGAACACCGTCCTTTCTAGAACATGGCAACTCTCCATTCTACTCCACCCATGCAAAATGACATCACCATTTTTTCTTAAAGGCACAGGCAGCATTACCAAAGTGAATACATTAGTGCACTCTAACAACAAAAAAAAAATGACTTTTACAAATAATTGACTTTTACATCCTGAGAAATATCAGGCTCAAAATTAAACATACTAATCTTTGCAATAGTCAAGCATATTAACAATATAAGATGCTTAGAAGTATAAAACCGGCACTGGTAGTGTTATTATTCATCAGTGTAATTCAAAGGAGCACATACTACCTACTGTAACTTCCTCTTCACATTGCAGGATAGATAAATCAGAATGTTTTCTCTCTAGTTTTCCATCAACTTCACACCAAATTCAATTTAGGACACCAACTTATTTTTCTTTTTTAACTACCAAAGGACAATCCATAATAGGATGGTCATAATTTGTAGAGATTGTAAAGTAATCAAAAGTGAGAAAGATTAGTAGCCCCTCTACTCTCTATTGAAACAAACACAGACCATGAGAGTTTGATTAACTTTACTTTCAACAGCAGAATTTCCAGAAAAGGGCACAAAGCCAGCAAGAATTATTCAAATGCTAAATAAGACCTCCAAATATTTGAAAAGTCAGTACCACATGGGGATTGGTTTTAATCTCAGGTTTCCCTGAAGGAGATAGTACCATGGTGGTATTTAAACTCTTCAAGCCTTGCTCCAGCACTCTCTTTAAATGCCCAGAAACCTCCCATGTGTGCTCCATATCCAATTTCTATCCATTTTCTAGCTGGACTCATTTTGAGAGCTGCTCCTCATTAATATTTGATCAGTAATCAGCAAGTATTGAATTGCTATAATTTCCTCCAGTGGAACACCTTTCAAACTTAGAATGAAGTTGTTGATGTTTCCAGAAACTTAGCATACCAGCTAAAAATCTGACTCATGTTCTCAACAGCAAAACCTCAGTTTGAAAGTGTTTTACTCTCACACAGCACAATACAGAATCTCCTCTGTATTACATTTCAGTTTAGATAGCTTGTCGATTGAGGTGAGCAGTAAATCTGTCAGAATTTCTGTGATGTTCATTAAAATTGATGGTGATGTGTGGAGAATGGAGGATGGGCAGTAGGTTTACATTCCATTAGGGTGTAGAGAAAGGTGAATACCAGAAGCTTTCTCTGGGTCCACAAAAACTGCAAAATGACGTCAGCTTCTGATTCTTAAGTAATCCAGGATAGTCTAAGGTAGTGCAGGGTTTTTTATCCATGCCCTTGTCAATACAAATCTATCGACAGTTATGGAAATGTAAGATTCAAACAAATTAAGTCTATTAACAGGTCTCCTATCTTTGATAATGTCTTAGCTTACACACAGTTTGTGATCCAGTGTATGAATGCCAGCATCTTTAAGCAATAACTTAATTTTAAACAACTGTCCTTTAAATTAAATGAAAACTACTTTTAATTTCATTATGTCAACGGCTATTAATTTTTTAAAAAGTCTTCAAATCTTTGCATACATTTTCTCTCTTGTATCTTATGGTATACATTTGCTGATAGAGGTTCGGTCTGCAGTGAGGTGTTAAAAAAAACAAATCATGAAAGTCAAAAGTAGGAAGCCAAATGACTAGGGCAAATGTCAAAAAATGTACTGGCTATGGGATTGAAAATGCAGTTTGTATGGACTGAACTCCAATAATAATGACTTCCATTTTACATTTGTGCAGAAAATCACACTAGCCTCAGTACTACCTTTATATCTGATGTACTGTTTGCATCTGGATATATCAAATATCATTATTTCCATTGCAAAGCTCTGTCAGGGGTTTAGAAGCTAAAAAGAATGCAAATACTGGAATTTTGAAATGGAAACATAAAATGTTGGAATTTCTCAACAGGCCATACAGCCACTGTTGAGAGAGAAGCAGAGTTAACATACTGTGGCGCTCTGGGGGTGTGGTCGACAGCCTGCCTCAGCATTCCTAGTGGTCACCACTATTTATTGTTCTTGTTTTAAAATGCTTTTGTGAGCTTATGATGGGATGTTCAAGTTCATTTGTTACATGTTAGCTTGGGTTATATAGTTATTCACTTGTGTGCTTGTGGGTCAACCTGACTGTAACCAGGGTGTGTAATAATCACCTCCCCCAGCTGAATGTGACTGCGTGTGTTCTCTCCTTGGGTCATAGTGCCCGGTCTGTTTTTGTGCTTATTGCAATAAAAGCAGCTGTTGAGTTAAACGAGCTTTTCTCATCATGGGCCGAATGCTTGCCGCAGTACATTTAGTCAATTATTTTAAGTCAGGACTGGAAAGGAGACAGAAAATATGTGTTCTAAGCCAAAAAGAAGGAAAGCGGTGAAGAAAATGTTACTGTATGTGCTAGGGTATGTTTGGGATTTATGTTTGTTACCGGGTATATCTCATAAAATATTATTTTGTAATGTTGCCAAGGAAATTAATCCATGTTGTCACAGGAGCATCATTGGCTGATCTGGAACAACCCTTTCATTACATTATGCTGGATTGGGATGTTACTGAGATAAGTCCAATATTTGAATCCTTTATTTCCTGTGGTACCAACACCTGTACCGTCTATGATACTATCTCCCCTGAAGATGCAAGGTCCTGATTTAGTTCTCAAAAAATGCATGGAGGTAAAAATATGCAACACTTGTTCAATACTGTTCAAGACTTTAGGTGCTAATGAAGATTTCAGCAATTAATTCATGACCGAAGGTTATTGACATCCTGCAGAACTATCACATACTGCACCTTTAATGGTGCGGTACAACTTCTAGTCCAAGCACTCCTGAAGTGAAAAGATCAGCCTGGAACTATCCACAAAGGAACACAAAGACTTCATCCATAAATGAAATACTCGTTGTACTTAAAAAATGTTACCGTTACTTTGCCAGTCTTTTACACTATGTTGATATGGACTCATCCTTAGATTAACTGCATTTCTGTTTGTTAATTTGCCAGTGAAAACATGCAGAGCAGGGAACCTACAATGGTTTTTATAATGCATTTAGGATAGGCAAAATTGTGCAAATGATGAATTTTTTCCTCATTAGTGCCAGCTAACCGTGAATAATTTCAGGATTTCTGTGCACAGGCTGAAACTAACTTGGATGAATTCACATCACACCTGCAAGTCTGAAAAGGCAGTCAGACACTCGGTTGAAACACTACTGTAAATTACCACGCACTTGGAGAATATTGAAGAGAAAATTGGTACTACAGTCATGAAAAAGAGCACCCTATTTTGCTTATTCTGACCTCGCCCCCCCCCCCGCCCCTCAGTTGCAGAGAGCAGTCAAAAAGATATTCTGTACTCTTGGGAACCCATGAAGTCACTTAGGCTTGATCTGAAGTATCAGTGGCAATCTTAAACATCTGGACAGGTTTAATGGAAACAATAACTTACCCATCTAGTTGTGGCCTCAATGCTACTGCACCCAGACACTCAATTCACATCCACCTGCCCACCCCATCTGACTTATTACTGCAGCACATTATCACTCATCAGCCTGTCCTGCAGAAGAAGGTCTATAGTAGTTTACTTACTGCAGAAACAGACCTGCTGCAGATCTTTCTATGCCTCCAGGGTCAGCTGCCTGGAGGAGGGTGTGTATCCAATCTTGAACTCACCTGCCAAGGGACCAATGGTAAACAAAAAGTGAGATGTCATTGAAAAACCCATTATGTTCCTACCTATTCTTCTTTTATGAAATCAGAGAAGTCCAACCAATCTACTGATGACTATTCATGTGGAGATATGCATGTATGCTAATATGCACAAAATGTCCAAGAGCATAAAGGAATACAACTCCAACCAATCTTGGACCTACCATCACCTCTTCCTCTTCTCACTGGCTTCTATGCAATTGGAAAGGGTTGCATAATTGTATAACGTGCAGTATTCAGTGTCAAAGCATTAGACGTCCTCTTTAGAATATAGTAAGATATCCCTGTCGACTCCAATCGACTGGGCTGCCTCTTGAGAACCATACCGGAACCTCTCTGCTGCTGTTGTGTCGTTCATTGACTGCTGTTATTCCACTGTCGAGCACAACCAGGACTGCCAAGCCAAAGGTTCAGGGAACAGGTTAATCTGCTATTTTGTATTGTGGGAAATGTGCTGCAAACCTCCAACAGTATACAAGTAAATTTATCCTTGTGCACAGTGGGTGCAAGAAAAATGTTCTGTTTGCAGCCTTACATAATCTAAACATTTATTCCTTGAATAAGTATTAGGATGAAGTTAAGACTTTGTTCCTTGAAAAATGAGAGACTGCGAGGTGATCATATTGTGGTGTATAGAGAAGACATTAGTAGTGATCTTTCAAGAATCACAAAATTTTGGGATAGTTCTGAAGGACTGGAGAATCATAAATGTCATTCCACTCTTTAAGAAAGAAGAGAGGCAAAATGGGAAATAATAGGCCGGCTAGCCTAACCTCAGTGCTTGGCAAGATGTTAGAGCCCATTATTTAGGATGAGATTTTGGGGTTACTTGAGGCACATGATAAAATAGGCTGAAGTCAGCATGGTTTCCTTAAGGAGAAATCTTGTCTCTCAAAACCATTGGAATTCCTTGAGAAAACAACAGGCAGGACAGATAATGGAGGGTTAGTGGATGTTGTTCACTTGGATTTTCAGAAAGCCTTGGACAAGGCGCCACGCATGAAACTGTTAAGCAAGATAAGAACCCATGGTATTACAGGAAAGATACTAGCATGGACAGAGGACTGGCTGACTGGCAAAGGCAAAGAGTGGAAATAAAGAGGGCCTTTTCTGATTGGCTGCTGATGTTCTCTGGGGGTCGGTGTTGGATCCAATGCTTTTCATGAAATATTTTAATGGCTTGGATAATGGAATTGATAGCTTTGTTGTCAGATTCATGGTGGTACAAAGATTGTTGAAGGGGCGGGTAGTGTTGAGAAAGCAGAGTATCTGCAGAAGGATTTGGATAGATTAGGGCAATGGACGCAGAACTGGCAGATGGAATATAGTGTTGCAAAGTGTATAGTCATGCACTTTGGTAGAAGGAATAAAGCCATAGACTGTTTCTAAACAGCTAGAAAATTCAGAAATCAAAGGTGCAAAGGGAATTAGGAGTCCTAGGACAGGATTCCCTAAAAGTTAAATTGCAGATTGAATCAGTTGTAAGGAAGGCAAATACAATTTTAGCATACATTTGGAGGGGATTAGAATATAAAATCAAGGATGTTATGCTGAGGCTTTATGATGTACAAGTCAGGCCACATTTGGAGTATTGTAGATAGCTGTAGGCCCCATATCTAATAAAGGATGTTCTGGCATTGGAGGAAATCCAGGCGAAGTTTACAAGAACAATCCAAGGAACGAAAAGGTTAACATATGAGGAACATTTGATGACTAGGCTTTACTTACTGGAGGTTACAAGAATGCTGGGATACCTCATTGAAACCAAATGAATTTTGAAAGTACTAGATATAGTGGACATGGAGAGGATGTTTCAAATAAACAAAGCAATTCGAGCTAATATGGGAGAATCTAGGACCAGAAAATACAGTTTCAGAATTCAAGGATATCCCTTTAGAACTGAGATGAAGAGGAATTTCTTTAGCCAGAAAGTAGTGAATCTGTGGAATTCATTGCCACTGACAACTGTGGAGGCCAAGTCAATAGATATATTTAAAGCAGTGGTTGATAGGTTCTTAATTATTAAGGGTGTCAAAGGTTACAGAGAGGAAACAGGAGAATGGGGTAGAGAAGGATAATGAATCAGCTTTGTTGGAATGCCGAAGCAGATGTGATGGGCTGGATGGCCTAATTCTGCTCCTAAGTGTTTTGGTTTTATGCACAGTACATAGAAGGTGCTGTTAGAGGAAATGGTTGAACTAGGTGCATACAGTTGGATAAGTGCATGTATAGGAAATGTTTAGAAGTTTATGGGCCATATGAGGGCAAACGGGACTAGCTTGGATGTGTATTTTGATCAACACGAACCAGTTGGATGGAAGTGGCTGTTTCCATGCTGAATGACTTCAGAGTTTAGATAGACTTTACAATTGATAAAGAGTTTAGATCTAATAAAGAAATATTAGATTATATTATGAGAATACTCAGTCCTCTTTTATTGTCATTTAGAAATGCGTACATGCATTAAGAAATGATACAATGTTTCTCCGGAGTGATATCACAGGTGAGAACTAAGTAGTAAGACGGTTCAGAACTGTTTTGTTCGCTGTAGTTTCAAGCATTTAGACTTGGAGATGCAAGAAATGGCTGGGAGTGAAAATAAAATGATTTCTGTACTTCAAAAGTTAGAAACTATGGAGAGTTTTAAGGTATCAACAGTCATCTTGAATGTTACAAAGAAAATAGAGATTTGGATGATGCAATCAGGGACAGCATTGAATGAACGCAGTTCAATATCTGCAGTAGATGTCTGCACTCATTTTGTTCACTTTAGCTCAAAAGAACACAACGTGGATGAATTCCTCCTTCGATAAGTATTAGGAACTAATGCACAGTTTTATAGTGCTACAATAGAATTGGGGGTGTTCTAATTTTTTCTGTATTTCATGTAATGCATAATTTGTTACTCGGTTTGTCTTTTTTATACCTTTATAACTATTTCCATGAAACTTCACCTAATTGGAGCAGCAGCTTAATTAAGCAAAAATGTACTGGTCTGGATGTGTCCAGATTAACCAGAATTCACTGTATATTACAAAGAAAGAAATACAAGAATATGGTTAGAAAAAAAAGTGAAGCCCATGTAAGGAAGGTCACATAGACCACAGATACTTGCATAATTCACCAGACTAAATGACTGGTTCCTTTATTTAACTTTCTGTAGTTCACTTTCACAAATCCTCATTTAAATTTTAAGTCATTTTCTGTTAATTTGCTTGGACGTGGTCTGACTGAGACAGTAGTATCCCTGTGGTTAATTGAAACAACTAAAAATCCCAATTTTGCTGAACCAAACCTGCTGGAAGAACTCAGCATCAGTGGGAAGAGAAGCCCTGTATTTATCCTGATTATATATTTTAATTCAAGTTGACTTATTATGAGAAATTACTGAAATTTTACCAAATCCTCTTTATTCAAATTTTGAACTTTGGGGTAAATAATTGACAGTAGTTATCTTCCAATCTAAGGCAGTATTAAGTACAAAACTCAAACATGAAAATTTCTGCAGATGCTGGAAATCCAAAGCAAAGCGCACAAAATACTGGAGAAACTCAGCAGGTCCGGAAGCATCTATGGAAATGAATGAGCAGTCGACATTTCGGGCTGTGACCCTTCATCAAGAAGTTCAAAACTTCCTATTTTAAAAGGTCGTGGATACCTTAGCAAGTTTTACAGCTTCTGTTTAATAAGCTCAATCTGATTTATTACTACAATTAGTTGCAGATTAAAAAGCATTATGAATCTATTTTACGTGCTTTTAATAATGGGATACTATTCAAGATTTCTTGTCAGATCACAATTTCCTTTTAGGCAGATTCACTGAAGGCAAAAATCACAATATGTTATAAAGATTTGAAACCAATAACATAGGCCAGACATGTAGAACTAAAATAATTTGATGCGCAGCCTTTTGTCTGATCGTTTGTAATGTATTTATCTCTCTCTGAGGGCAAATTAAAAGAAGGCATTGTACTGATTAAATTGAGGTTTGTGGACACACATTTTGTTGGGTATTCCTTCTGTGACTTTAGCTGAAAAATGGCATGGAACTTCAGCCTCAAAATACTCAATTTGTACAGTACTGCTAAAATTAAACTTGTGCATGTTATCAATACAGCTCAGATGCAACATACACTGAACTTCCCACCCCCCCGACACCCCCTTGGCTTCTTGCTAGTTCAATTACCAATCCGCAAAATTAACACTGCTGCTGAAAGGTCAATCATTTAACACTATTGTATAATTTTAGATAGGATGCGAATACATAAATTTCCTAATTATTGATGAGTTGAAGTTAGTAAATTAATCATGCATAAGCATTATATCCAAATTTGGCAGAGACATATTCTAATTCACCTGCTACAACTCAATGCATACATCATGGAAAAGAAAAGGAATATCTTTCATATTATACTTCCACTTACTTCTATTGATGTTTCGGTAGACAGACAATATTTTGAATAACAAGAAGTCCTGAAGTGGCGACTTGCTGCTGAATCACAATCCTCCTTGCCTCCTTCTCAGAGTTCATTTTCATGCTTGATTGGTTTTGCATTAAGCTAATAGTTTGACCTGATGCTACAACTTAGTTTGAAATTATTTAGTTTAACTGTATTTGAATATTTTAACACACTGTTACCACCCATTCCACTTAGAATTCCAAACTATTTATGAGGTTATTCCGAGATGTCACAATCAATAACATACCTAAAAATAAAAAATGGGCTTTTTCAGTCCTGTCAGTTCTACTTAATATCATGAAAACCTGGGCCTCTGTACCTCTCTCTGTAACCAGATTCTTGACTTCCTCACTGGGAGATCACAGTCAGATCAGATCAGAAATAACATCTCCTCTGCACTGACAATCAACACTGGTGCACCTCATAGATATGTGCACAGCTCACTGTTGTACTCACTCTACACCCAGGACAGTGTGGCTAGGTTCTGCTCAACCACCATGTATAAATTTGCTGATCCCACAACTATTGTTGGCAAAATTTAAGATAGTGACGAGGAGGTGTACAGGAGTGAGATCAATCTGTTCGTTGAGCGATGCCGAAACAAGACCCTTGCATTCAATGCCAGTAAGACCAAGGAATTAATTGTGGACTTTAAGAAGTTGAGGGTACACACCAGTCCTCATCAAGGAACCAGCAGTGGAAAGGGTGAGCAGTTTCAAGCTCCTGGGTGTCAATATCTCTGAAGGTCTATTCTGGGCTGAACATATTGATGCAGTTACAAAGAAGGCACATCAGTGGCTATATTTCATGAGGAGTTTGAGAGACTTCAAAGTCATAAAGACTCTCATAAATCTCTAGATGTACCGTGGAGAGCACGGTGGTGATATCAGCGTCTGGAATGAAGGGCCACTGCACAGGATCAGAAAAAACTGCAGAAAGTTGCAGTTCAGTCAGCTTCATCATGAGCACTAGTCTCCACAGCACTGTGGACATCTTCAAAAGGCGATGCCTCAAAAAGGTGGCATCCTTCATTAAGGACTCCATCACCCAGAACATGCTCTCTTCTCATTGCTACCATCAAGGAGGAGGTGTAGGAATCTGAGGACACACACTTAACATTTTAGGAACAACTTCTTCCCCACGGCCATCAGATTTATGAGTGGACAATGAACTCATGTGCACTACCTCCCTGTTTTTTCTTTTATTGCTCTCTTTTTGCACTACTCGTTTAATTTAACATATATGTGTGTGTTTATCTATACATATATATGTATATATATAAGAAAACCAGGTAATTACAGGCCGGTGAGCCTGACATCTGTAGTAGGTAAATTATTGGAAGGTGTACTGAGAGATCAGATTTATAAATATCTGGACAGCCAAGGGCTGATTAAGGATAGTCAGCATGGCTTTGTGCATGGTAGATCGTGTTTAACGAACCTTGTAGTGTTTTTCGAGGAGGTTACCAAGAAAGTAGATGAAGGAAAGACTGTGGATGTTGTCTACATGGACGTTAGTAAGGCTTTTCACAAGCTCCCACATTGGAGGTTAGTTCAGAAGGTTCAGACATTAGGTATCCATGGAGAGGTTGTAAACTGGATTCGAAATTGGCTGTGTGGGAGAAGACAGAGAGTGGTAGTAGATGATTGCTTATCAAACTGGAGCCCTGTGACTAGTGATGTGTTGCAAGGATCTGTGCTGGGACCATTGTTGTTTGTTGTCTGTATCAATGATCTAGATAATAATGTGGTAAATTGGGTCAGCAAGTTTGCTGATGACACTAAGATTGGAACCGTGGTGGACAGCGAGGAAGGCTTTCAAAGCTTGCAGAGGGATCTGGACCAACTGGAGGGGTGGGCCAGAAAGTGGCAGATGGATTTTAATGCAGACAAGTGTGAGGTGTTGCATTTTGGAAGGACAAATCAAGGAAGGGCATACACAGTAAATGGTAGGGCACTGAGGAGTGTGGAGGAACAAAGAGATCTGGGAGTTCAGATACATAATTCCCTGAGAGTGGCGTCACAGGTAGACAGGGTTGTAAAGAAGGCTTTTGGCATCCTGGCATTCATAAATCGAAGTATTGAGTATAGGAGTTGGAATGTTATGGGGAGGTTGTATAAGACATTGGTGAGGCCAGATTTGGAGTATTGTGTACAGTTCTGGTCAGCTAACTACAAGGAAGGATATCAGTAAGATTGAAAGAGTGCAGAGAAGACTTACTAGGATGTTGCTGAATCTTCAGGAGTTGAGTTACAGGGAAAGATTGAACAGGTTAAGACTTTATTCCTTGGAGTGTAGAAGAATGAGGGGAGATTTGATAGAGGTTTACAAAATTATGAGGGGTATAGACAAAGTAAATGTGAATAGGCTCTTTCCACTTAGATTAGGAGAGATAAATAGGAGAAGACATGGGTTTACGGTGAAAGGGGAAAGGTTTAGGGGGGACATTAGGGGGGACTTCTTCATTCAGAGAGTGGTGAGAGTGTGGAACAAGCTGCCATCTGATGTGGTAAATGCAGGCTCACTCTTAAGTTTTAAGAATAAATTGGATAGGTACATGGATGGGAAAGGTCTGGAGGGTTATGGACTGGATGCAGGTCAATGGGACTAACAGAATAATGTTTTGGAACAAACTAGAAGGGCTGAATGGCCTGTTTTCTGTACTGTAGTGTTCTATGGTTCTATAGATAGATAGATATAGATATATATGTATAATTCTATTGTAATTTGTAACTTTTTTAAAAAAAGTATGTATTGAAACGTACTGCTGCTGCAAAACAACATATTTCACGATATATGCCAGCAACTTTAAGCTTGTGATTTGTTCTATGAAAATACAAGAAACAGTAAAAATCATTTGGCCCATAAAGACTGCTGCATCCTGGAATGGCTCATCAGAATGTCCCACATTCCTGTATCCACCACAAAAATTGCAATCACTTTGGAGAAGTTATTTTAGAAAACGATTTTGAGAAAGTCCTCCAAAGTTCCTGTAGACAATAATCCTCCCATGGAACAGTTTTGATGGGGCAGGAAGCCTAATCCTGCTCCTTAATCTCTAGCTGTTCTTTACTTAAAAATAATTCCAGAGGATCGCAGTGACTGGGTGCCAAGGTCTCCCATCCCACAATTATTTCTGCAAGGTAGATATGCAGCTGAAGATTACTGCAATGGAATTGAAGACTAGTTTCTGGCAAACTGATCAACGTAAAGAATACCATGACACTACATACAAACTAGATGAAATTCTCTGTTGTCAAGATTTTCTCTTGTCTCTTATCTACAAAAAGCAGGTTATCTGGATCAGGACGTTTCAAGTGGTTGCATTGTTATTTTTTTCCAGTACAATTCTCCCAAATTTAGACAAAACAGTAAAAACAATTGTACAATGTAGATTCATTTCAAATTGAGTTTCAATGCTTCTTGCTTAAATGAAAATAAATAGCGAAGCTGGATTTATCTACAAATGTTGTCATCCCCATAATTTTCATTAATCCCAAATGGGATATTCTGCCAATTATCATTATTTGCTGGTCTTCTCTAACCATTGATCTCATTTGGATGACCAGCCAATTTGAATGGAGCAGCAGCTCAAGGGGCTGAATGGCTTACATCTACTCCTCGCCACCTTTTTATGTATTTCTATAAATGGGTGTATATATATATATACTTCTTTTAAAAGATGATGTTACAGGAAACACTGTGAATTTCTATTTCATCTTAATTTAATCTTCATTTGTATTTTTGGACAGAGTTCATATGAGGAATATTATTTTTTAATACAATGCAAAATTTCACATTTTAAGACGCCACCTAGATGTGTTTGTCATTGATGGATTTTATGTTCCGAATTACTGTAAATACAATGGATTGCATGAACATCAGAGAAAATATCAGCTCTCGGTTCAAGATAAAATCAGAGTCATTGAGTATAGAAATGTTAAATAATGATGTGAGTATTTACGAGGAAGGTAGGCCAAGTGGTAATGTCAGCATGAGATGAAATCCACAATTATTTAACCATGTCTAAAACAAAAGGAAGAAGCATTAAATAAATTAATCAAATCCAAAGAAGACAAAATAAAATTAAGGCTAGCAAGTAATAAAAAAATTATTGCATTTGGAGTTGAACATAGATGGGGTATCTGGTTGTACTGAGTAATGGAGAGTACTCTGTCAATGGAGTGGGAGAAGGTGACATCAGGTAAAGAATCATATAGAGGTACAGCACAGAGGAAAACTTTGAGCTGCCATACACATGCTAAATACTTTGCCCACATTAGGGCCTTACTCTTTAATGTTTTGCTGATATAAATGTCTGTCTAAATGCATCTTAAGAATATTAATTGTATTTCATTCTACCATTTCTCCTAGCAAAGTTCAAAAACTTCGAAGTATTTAATATTTCAGTAATATTTTAGTAATATCGTAAGTATATTGTTTGATTAAGCATTCTTTGTGGTTTACATAATGCATTGTGAGTATCATGTAGAAGTACATAAATGACGTTTGTCATTACCACAGCACATCATGTGCATGCCTTGCTTGATAGTAAAAACAAGGTTAGAAACACATTCCTGGCTCCCTTGTTTTCCTTTCAACTAGTTTTTTTATCTTTTGGATTTACAAAACATAACACATTCCAGAAATCGACCATTCTGTATTGAAAATATAACTTATCAGATTCCCTTTCACGCTCCTGTTTCTTCCCCTAAAGCTATGTCCTTTTGCCCATCCTGGAAAAAAAAATGTAACCTTATTGGCGGTGTAGGCATCCGTACGTCTCGAGAGACGATGGTGTGACACTTTTTCTGATGGCCCTTGGGCTTGTAGACCTGGGGCTATTTGCACTTTCTAGGGTGGCTGTCCAGCCCCACTCCAGAGTGACCATCTCGTTCACAGTGGCTGCAGGTGAACGAGGAAGGTGGTCTGGGTGAAGCAGCTCTGGCTTTTCTTCTGACTCTCCTGGTCAGATCAATGAAGGCTGTGCACAGTGGCTTCTGCTTCTCTCAACACTTCTCCTGCAGCTGGCACAATGAGAAGATCATGCCCACTGCAGACTTGCCTGCTCTGAACCCGCACTGGGACTCTGGGTAGACTTCGGATGCAAGGCTCTGAAGTCGTGCCAAGACAATGCAGGCAAACACTTTCCCCACAATACTAAGAAGAGAGAGGCCACGGTAATTATTACAATCACTACGGTCACCCTTGTTCTTGTACAATGTGACAGTGTTGGCATCTTGCATGTCTTGGGAGAGGTGGCCTTTCTCCCAGCAAGGACACTGAAGCTTGTGCAGATGTTGCAGCAAGGCAGGCTTCTCGCTCTTCAAGACTTCGGGGGGTTCTTCATCTTTCTTTGGGGCTCTCCCACTGGTGAAGCAGTCGATCGCTTTGCTGAGCTCCTCCATAGATGGCAACCCATCAAGCTCTTCCATGACAGGCAAGTCAGACGGTGTCTCCAGGGAGCATCGGTCTCCACGTTCCGGTTTGCATTCAGCTCCAGGTAGTGCTCTACCCAATGTTCAACCTACTATTCTGGTCTGTGATCACTACCCCGGTTTTCCACCGCAGTGGGGCTGTCTTGGTGGCTGGAGGGCCTGTTGCTGACTTGATGATATCAAACATCCCTCTTACATTTCCGCTGTCGTCAGCTGACTGGATTTTGCTACACAAATTCAGCCAGTAGCTGTTTTTAGCAGCTCTGAGGGCATCATGTGTGCTGGTGCAGGGGTTTTGCTTGTTGGCCAGCAGGGCTTTTCTCTTGGCCGCAGTTACTTGCCAGTGCGCTTCGTACCAGTCTGCGTTCTTGTGCTCCTTTTTCCCAAATGCTGTCATGGCTGAGCTGTAGATGGCATCAGGAGTTGCGACCACTTGGAGTCAATAGAGGTACTGTCACCAGAACTGTGTCTTCAAAGGCGTCTGCCAACTGCTGTACTCTTTGCTGTTAGCTCCACTCTACTGACAACAAGGAAGTGATCTGTCTCGCAGTCTGCACTGTGCTAAGGGCACTGTTCAGGTTCCAGTCGCCGGTGATGATGAGCTGTCTCCAGGAGATCTTGCACCATTCCTCACACTGAAAATACATGTTGGAGATGCATAGTCCATGATGGCAGCACAGCTCTAGCAGTCTTCTGCCCGTTCTCGTTCATCTTGCCAATGCCGTGATGGCCAAGGTGAGAAGGCCAAGCTTTGTGGTCAGCTTGAACTCTAGCATTGAAGTCTCCCAACAGGTACAATCCTTCAGTGCTTGGGATTCTAGATGATGCCTCATTCAGTGCCTGGTCTTTGGCCTCTGATGAAGAATAATGTGTTGGGGCATAGATGCTCAGGAGGTTTACGGGGCCAGAAAGTGATGATAAGCAGAGAGTAAGGATCCTTACTGTTCCTCCAGTTGATAGTGTTCTTTACTACAAAACCAACCCTATACTGCTTTGAGTCTTCATGAGGGAGATCCTGCCAAAAGAAGGTGTAATTGGACTCTCTGATGGAACTGTTACCTGCCAAATGGTTCTCCTGGAGGCAGGCAATGTCGATGTTCAGCAGAGTGAGCTCCCTGTCAATGACTGCTGTTTTCTGGACATTGTCAATCTGTTGGAGGTCCAGATATTCCAGGATATTCCAGCTTGCGACGCAAAGAGCTGGCGTCTTCCTAGTTTTAGTCCTTCTACCTGGTGCAGACTCCCAGTTTACTTGTCAAGGTGAACGCTAAGCCCTGTGCACCCAGTGATGCAGGCAAGTAGTGGCAGGACAGCACCTTACGGGCTGGGGCTGCCCAACTTGAGACGGGTAATAGCTGTCCGGTGAGATGCGATAATCTCTCCCACCATCAGATGTAGCCCCTGGCGCTCGTTTCTTACGCCAATCAGACTAGCTTATAACCGGGAACAGCCACCTCTTGGCTTTGCTGGCAGAGTACAATGGAAAGGAGAAACAAATACAGCCATACAGTTGGTGTCAGCGCAGTCGTAGGAGTTGCCAGAAGGTGACATAGTAAGCCATCCATCTGCCTTCGGACTCCACTCTGGAGTTTTTATAGGGATTTACTCCCCTAGCCTTTGCCTTTCCCAAGAAACACACAAGGCAGTGCATTTACTTACTGATGGTGCCACTGAGAATGATTCCGTCGGATGTTCCTCCATAACCTCCGGAAATGATACTAGTTTCATTGAGATTTGGTCCAGAAATGATTAATTGCTGGAGTGACGATACTGTCAGATCCATAACCACCATGCACTGACACTGCCCTTAGCCAAGCCCCAAGTTCGAGTCAGCCCCGCCAAGAGGTCTCCACACCCTCCCGCCAGACGGTCACCCTCCCGCAAACTCCGCCTGGGTGGCCAGGCCAAACGGACAGACCTGCGCCCGAGCCCATTATGTAAATATATAATGTACATAGAAACAAGACAACATTTCTTCAAACCATGGTGTAAAGCACATAACACACATAACACATGATAACTTATGAAGGTAAGGATAAAATCTACAGATGAATCACACATAAACAACAAACTAAAGTGCATTATTATTAAATATTGTAAAGTATGGAACAGATTAACCAGTGACACTTCAAATACGATGTGGCCAGGAGTTTAGAAGCCTCATGGCCTGAGGGAAGAAACTGCTTCTCATCCTGACCGTGCTTGTCTTTATGCATCGTAGTGTCCTGCCTGATGGTAGAAAGTCAAAGAGGCTGCTGGATGGATGGGTGAGATCCTTAATAATACTAAGGACCCTGTGTATGCAGCACTTCTGATAAGTGTCCCCGATGGATGGTAGGGAGACCCCTATGATTCTCTCAGCTGTTTTCACGGTCCTTTGTTGGGACTTTTGGTTTGATGCTCAACTGCTCCCATACCGGATGGAGATGCAACCTGTCAGGATGCTCTCAATGGTGCTCCTGTAAAATGCAGTTAAGATGGGGTTGGAAGCCTTGCTTGCCTCAATCTTCTTAAGAAGTGGAGGTGCTGCTGTGCCTACTTGTTCAGGGAGATGATATTAAGGGTCCAGGTGGGGTCATCCATGATGTGTACTCCCAGGAACCTGGTGTGCTTAACACTCTCTATGGGGGGAGCCATATATTCCCAGAGGGGGAAGGTTTGTCTGCACCTTCCTGAAGTCCACAATGACTTCCTTTGTCTTCTCCACATTCGGGCTTAGGTTGTTCTTCCCTCTCTATGCCTCTCATAATCTTTTATCCCTTATCTATGTACTGTATATTGATCACCTGTCAGCCTTCTTCCATCTAGGGAAGGCAAACCCAGACATTCCAATCTCTTCCCATAACTAATCTCCTCCAATCCAAGCAACATCCTGGTGAATCTCATCTGTATTCTCTCCAGCACAGTCACATCTGTCCTGCAGTGTGGAGACCAGAACAATGCACAATACTTCAAGTGCAGCCTGACCAGTGTTTAGAAGAGACTCTTAATGTGGTTGGAAATGGTCTTAAAGACAACTTTCAAACTGGCTGCTGCACTCCTGTTGTTTCTGGCTTCACATTCAGCCCAGTGTTTCCCATAAAGTTCTTGAATATGGACTTCAGGGATCCTTGTAAAGATCATTGGTTTAGCCACAATTGATTTGGCAATTTATTTCATGGAAGGAGGTCTGAAATAGCCATTATTCTGTCTTTTGGCATATGTGGTAAGATAATATTTCACATTTTACAATATGCACAGATACATAAGCAGTTACATTTTTGCTTACTCATAAATTTTATAGTAATTAATGCAACATTGCAAATTCAGTGCCTTTGCTTTGTAAATACATCCAAAATAATGTAATTGTAGAAGATCAGATTGTTCTTTATTGATCTTATATTATGTCTAAGATTGTAAAGTCCTGCCTTACTCCTAATAGGTACTAAATGCACTGCTGGAGGATACATTTATTTTCTAGGAAACTGTGTTTTGAAATCATTTTTAAAGGAATCCTGGAACCCTCCCAAGCATAGTATACTGCAGAAGATATGGTTTTGATGTGATAATATGTCAAGACCATATCAGTTTATGATACAACATAGTTAAAAATAAGGAGTGGCAGATTATTGACAATTCGTCTATTAGAAACTCCATTAACTGCACTCATTTATTTTATGAAAATAAAAAATGCTATTACAACAGAATGGATTTATGTACTGATAAGTAGAGACTCTAATTTCTGATATTTAAAGTCAAAATGTAACCTGATTAACATACACTTTGGAAATCTAGTCAGCTAATGTTCTGATGAGACGTGCTGCGTGCACCTCTGGCTGGCAGCTATCAACTGGAACAGTCACTGGCATTATTCCTGTTGCTGTATTGATCACAGTGCTTAGATACAAGTCAAAACTCAGTAGCAGCTGGGAATGCTTTCAACAAAGCACTTGGGAGTAAAACAGAAAACTAAAGCCAAAAATGATCACCATGTTTCTTTGAAGGAGAGCATTTTTACCTTAAAATCTTTATTTTTTATCATTGTCTTTTATGAAGCTGTAACATTTTTCCTGTGGGTGGTATTCAGAGTTAGCTTTAAAATTATGGAAAGCCAATTGAAGTTTGACCAAAAGACAGAAATAGAAAACCTGATTCCAGATTTCAAACACTGGTATTTCCTATTGATATTCCCGATTCCATAATTATTGCTTGAGAAAGAGTTTCCAAGGATTAGTAATTCAAATAAATAACTGCACGTGAAACCTTAATTCTTAAAATCACAATTATTATTTGGCTGCAAGTTCTAAAACAGAGCTTTTCATTTAATGTTACTGATTGTACCTTTTGAGTCATATATTTATATAGATTAAGGGTGTATGGGGTATCAGGGAGGGGTAGCACCTCTGGTGGGGTAACATGTCACGTCCTTTTTAAGGCGGTTAGTCCCCACCTGGCACTCAGCTCTCACCTGTGGCTCCCCGTAGCTGTTTGCATGCGACAGCGGCCACACCCCGGGCAACGGCTTCGACAAGCCGACTAAACCAGGTGAGGGTAGCCGATGGGTCTCAAACCCTCGGTGAGATAGGGAGCTGTCTATCCCAGCATATGAAGACAGACTCCGGCGGATTGAGCAGACGAGACCAATGGAAGGTCCAACGGTCAAGAAGGCGGTCTCTTCAAGCGTCGTGGAACGTGTAGAGCAGGACAAGACACAGAAGACGTCCTGGTCATCCACTGCACCTAGTCCCATTTCCAGCCGTCTTGACTCTGTCTTGCCACTGGATCCAGATGGGAATTGGGAAGAGAGAGTGAGGCTGACGCTGCGCAACTCTCCCTCACTTAAATCCAAGTCACGCGCTAGTCTCGACACCATCAATAATGGTGTCGAGGTCCTCATCGACGTACGATGGACGAACAACAACATATATAGATTATGACACAAAACTGAGCCATTTGGCTCATTAGGCCCATTCTAGCTCCCAGTGGAGCAATCCTAAGTTTCATTTGTCCCACTACCAACTCATTTCCCTTTCCCCCTGAAACTGATTTTCTCTCATGCTCGCCCTTCATTGATTCTTTTTGCTATCAACCTGGAGTAAAGGGTTATTTCTTTCTAGCCAGTTAATCTATCAGTGCACCTTTGAGAGATGCAAATCCAGGGCACCCAAAGAAAACTAAGACAGTTAGGGAGAGAATATGCAAACTCCAATCAGATCTGGTTCCCTGCAGCCATGAGAAAATCACACTAAGCCACCATGTTATCCTGATATTATTTTTGTTATTTAACTTATGCATACCAAATGATTGTATTTATATAAAACTCCTGCAATTTTGTATTGCTGGTTATAAGATGCTTTGGTGGTAGTACGAGTGAGTTATAATAATAGATCACCATGGGTCTCACTGATTTTCTAGAAGAAGTCCAACTTGGTTGCATGTACTAAATATACCATATGTTGGATTCAGGGAAACCAAATTCCAGAAACAGCATTTTACATTTTGTACATTTAACATGACAGACTTCTATGCTGTGCCCTTTTGTTTCTTATAAGAATTTAAAAACATGCTTTAATACTGTACCTTGTACATGACTAAGTACCAACATATGTTTGATTGTATTCTTGTGATATTTTACTGTCTTAAAACATAATATAAATGAGATTCATTCCTGTTCCTAGGACTTGCAGTCATTTATTTCTTTCAGGAATCGTAGTGAAAATGGATAGCTGGTGGCTTCATTGACCGATAAATGCGATTTTGTACCTCACACGGTTTTATTGCAATGAGTTCCTGATAATCTTTCTGATAAATAATCATGTAGCTGTGATATTTATATTGTTGATTAGCCAATACTCACAAAGTAACCTCCTATCTTAGACCCAGCTTTAACACCAAACAGTGACTTTTATTAAACGTATTGCAACTCACAAAGGAAAAGACCATTACTGGTTAAATAGTGTAAGTTCCATGCGTCTTGGCACACCACACATTGTCCATTTAGCACATCTTTAATATTGAACTACAATTTTTGTATTCTTCAGAGGAAAGTCATTACATTTTCCTCAAGACTGAATGTTGTAGACGGATGTCAAAGTCTAGCATCAATCACTCTGCTTATATCTTGCGTACACGTTGTCATTTGGGTGATTAGTGAAAGCAGATAACAATAAATTTATGAAAGCTTAAATAAAATTTGGAGTGGGTAAGAGTATTTTGTGGTTAAGATGTGTGCTTCTTCTCTTTCCTCACAGGGAAAAGTAAAAAATATTTAAATTCTTACATCTTTTACTAGCAGCCATTATCATTTTAAACTTGACCTTGTAGTTGGATGGATTGCTGCAGCATAGATGTGGAGCAAATGATATGTGTAGGCGTTTTGGAGAACACTGTTTTACTTGGACAATTCACCTTGATCATGCTGCTCAAAACACAGCCACCTAGTTAAATGTGAAAAGCAGGTGCTGGAAGAAGCAAAGAAAAAGATTTTCCATGCTGTGAACAAGATCAAGCAGAAGCCACATATCCTTATGATAACTAATGAGGCAAAAGTAAATCCCTTAGGGATTTTGTTTCATAAATTGACAGTAAACTAATACAAGGTGAAGGTTATAGTAATAAATTTCAAAATAACTTTTAAGTTGTAGAGTCATGGCTATTTTGTTTTTTTCATCATAATGGTCATGGTGTGAGGCACAGTTGCAATTACTTTATAATGGTAATACCAGTTGAAGTGCTCATTACTGACTGAAGGTTTACTGTCTTTTTCCTATGTGTTGACTTATCAGGGTCCAATTTGTCAGTAACAGGCTCTGATTTTACTCTGATCAAAACCAAATGACAGTTATCAGAGGGCATGTTATCTTTTCCTACTTATTATTGAATGCTTATCGCAGGACCTGCAAAAAATACACTGGCCCAGATTTTGCTGATAAAAGCAAATGATTCCAAATGGATATGTCTGTGTTTATTCAGTTAAATAGAAGCACATTCAGTACTGCTGCTAATGTGTTCCCAAACAAGGAAATTCCAGACACAACAGATTCTGCAGATGCTGGAAATCCAAAGCAACACACACAAAATGCTGGAGGAGTCCAGCAGGTCAGGCAGCATCCATGGAACTGAACAGCCGACATTTCAAGCCGAGACCTTTCCTCGGAACTGGAAAGGAAGAGTGAAGACACCAAAGTAAACTGGTGGGGGGAGGGGGAAGAGGACTAATTAGAAGATGATAGGTGAAGCCACGTGGGTGGGAAAGGTAAAGGGCTGGAGAAGAGGGAATCTGATAGGAGAGTTTAAAAGGAGATGGTTATTTCTTCAGCGGTTTGATCGAGGCATGACTGTGCAAACGTGTGGACATCAGCCACTTAGAACAACGAGAAGAGTTTAAAAGGAGATGGTTATTTCTTCAGCGGTTTGATCGAGGCATGACTGTGCAAGCGCATGGACGTCAGCCAGTTTGAACGGTGGGAAGAGTTTAAAAGGAGACAGCTTTATAGAGCGGGCAACAGAGTAGGAGGGCTTTGGTTCAACCGGGCATTGATGATAATGGGTCGAGGTGAGGTAGGTTGCCTGTGTAAAATACAGACCGGAAGTATGTGTGTGAGGTCGGTGTTTTGTGCTTGGTGTCAGTTGTGGGAAGTTATGGAGACTTCCAACCTCCCGGACAGCCACATCTGCACCAGGTGCGTTGAGCTGCAGCTCCTAAAGACCTTCGTCTGTCAGGAAGAGTGAGGAGGTGATAGAGAGGAGCTATAGGCAAGTAGTCACACCGGGGCCTTGGGAGACAGACAAGTGGGTAACAGTCAGGAGAGGGAAGGGCAGGAGTCAGATACTAGAGAGTACCCCTGTGGCTGACCCCATAACAATAAGTACTCCTGTTTGAGAACTGTTGGTGGGAATGGCCTGCCTGGGGGAAGCACAGACTCTGGCCTTGTGGCTCAGAAGGGTAGGGAAAGGAAGAAGGCAGCAGTAATAGGGTCTCTATAGTTAGGCGATTCTGTGGACGCAGGATGTGGACACCAAGCAATGATGACCAGCTGCTGTAAGCAACCAGAATATAGAACAACGTCTGGAAAGTGGGAGTAGCCCCACAGCATTTTAGGGAGTACCCATGGATGCAGAATCGCCCCTTTCAATGCTGTAAGTCTGAATATTATCCAAATTTATAGAAATAGTTTTCCATCTGTTAGCCTCTGTGTCAGTTGCAGCATAACTACAATTAGACTATTCAAACCCTTGCATTTTTTCAAATTGTACTCCGTGCATCAGCAAAATTTATATACTCGTACTGTGCATTCCATAACACCACACATCAACAGAAATGCATTACATTGACATAAAAACTGTAATACCTACAAAGTCATTCAGTATTGAACCTGATAGAAAAGAAAAGAAAACCTCCTCCTTCCTTTCTCCCATGGCCCACTCTTCTCTCCTATCAGATTCCTTCTTCTTCAGCCCTTTAACTTTTCCACCAATCATCTCCAAGTTTCTCATTTCATCCCCCCCTCATTCATCCACCTGGCTTCACCTATCACCTTCAAGTTTGTACCCCCTCCCTTATTCCCCCCCAATTCCTTCTTATGCTAGCTTCTATACTTTCCTTTCCAGTCCTGATAAAGGGGCTCAACTGTTATGTTTTGCAACTCTAGGAACTAAAAGAAAGAAAAACATGGGAACCGTGAGAACGTGTCTACATAGTTTTTCCTTTAATGAGGCAGTCCCATATGACGTGGTGGCATAATGACGTATGCAATTCTCGTACTTCTTACAAATAACCCCTAGTGAGATATGTAAACAAACAAAAAATGCTTAATCAAACATAATATTTCTGAGATATTAAACGCACTGCACAGCTCTCTACTTAGTTCTAAACTCTAACTCTAACTCTAACCTAAATACTTGTGGCTATGAAATAATCTCACGTTCTGGGACTTCCTCTGTGGTGGCCGTAGGTATTGACTCTCGGACTGTAGGAAGTGGTTCTGGCAGCTGTGGACACCTTTCTTCTGCAATGATCAACTCTGCCCTCCTCAATTGATCGATGTGTCATCCACAGATGACATCAGATGCAGTCTCCACTGTGGTCCAGTTCTATCCTTAATCTTTCTAAGTACAAACTTTTGGTTACTTTTATAGTCCCTTGAGTGAAATATTGCAGCTTCTTGAGGAGGAACCCTCATTTTGTCTCAGCTATTTGTCCTGTATGCTCCTCCAGAGATGGAATTTGAGAAGATCCAAGTGTGACTGCAAGGGGCAATCTAAGAGCAGCATTGCTGGTGAGTTGTTGGTTGTGGACTGTGCTGCTTTGCGATATGCAAGGAGGAAATTGGTGAGCTTCTGATTCCGGGTTAGTGCAGTGTGTTCTGTTGACATTGTTTGCAGTGTGTTGTTTAGACTCTGGACAAACATTTTCCACAAAGCTATTTGTAGCTGGGTGATATAGTGCAGATGTAATATGTCTTATTCCATTAATTTTCGGAAGGACTGAAACTGCTCTGTCACACACTCTGATTCATTGTCAGTGACTAAGTGTTCTGGAACACCAGTCCTTGAGAAGAGGCTTCTCAACACATCAATACTGTGTGAGGCTGTAATGGAGGCTATTGGGAACACTTGTGGCCACTTTGTAGCTGCATCCACTACTACCAAGGAATTTGTCTGACAAAATCCACATGAATCCACATGCGGGCCATTCCCAGAAATGGAGAGGCGCTGCTCTTGGCAACTTCTGGACATGTTGGTATCCCAAACAGTGTAAGGCAAGCTGCTCAATTTGCTGATCGTTCTCATACCACCAGACAAAGCTTCAAGCCAATGCTTTCATTGTGACTGTGCCTAGATAACCGGCATGTAGGTCCTTCAAAACTTAAGCTCTCAGCTTGGATGGTACAAATACTCTCAATGCCCACATAAGGCAACATCCATGAATGGCAAGTTCATCCTGTCGCTGGTAAAAATGGGGGGGATCTAGGATTTCTGCTGCACATTCCAGCCAGTTTGGTGGTCATATAATCCTGAGACAGTGTGGGGTCTTCTCTGGTTTCCCTTTGGATCATCTCTGCTGTAATACGGAGACTTATGATTTGCATTAGGAAGAATCTGTTAAGAGGAGTGCCCTCTTTTGTAATTTTTTCCAGGTATTTCCATTTCCAAGGATAAATGGGACAACCCATCAGCATTTCCATGACTAGTTTTCCTCTTGAATTCGATCCTTTAATTGTATCCTCCAAGAAACAGAGTCCATCTCTGCATTCATGCTGCTGCTATTAGTGGAACATTAGTGATTGATGATCAGAAATAAGGGTAAAGTTGCTCAAAGGTATTGGTTGAAATGTTTTGCACCCTGAACCAGATTCAAGGCCTCTCTGTTAATATGTGCGTAATTTTTCTCTGCAGTGTAAGGAAATGTGATACAAATCTTATGGGGTGTTCACTTCCATCACTTACAACATGTGACATGATTGCACCTATACCATAAGGTGAGACACTATAGGAAAGCTTCACTGAACAATGTGGGTTGTAATGTGTGAGTACAGTGTCTAATGCCACCATCTTCTTTGCCTTTTGGAAAGCCACCATGCACTGCTTTGTCTACTGCCATTTCTTCCTGAACTGTAGTAATGTGTTTATGGGATAGAGCACCGTAGTCAGGTGTGGCAAGAACCTGTTACAATAATAGACAAATCTTGAGAAGGACTGTAACTGTAATATGTCCTTTAGCTTGGAGCATCAATTACTGATTGATTTTTTTCAGCACACACGTGTAACCCTTGTTGTGCATCAATGGTGTGACCACAGTAAGTGATGTTTGGTTTAAAGAATTCACACTTATTGTGTCATGCTCCCAGCCCGTAATCTTCTAATCTTTTTAACGCTGACTTGAGATTTTGGAGATGTTCCTTGTCATCCAGGTACCACTGAGGGCCTGGGCAGCCTTGCAGCTCCTGATCCATAGCTTCCTGCCAGAGTGCAGGTGCAGATGCTACTCCAGAAAAAAGCTTATTATGGCAATAAAGCCCATTGTGATTGTTTAAGGTGAGAAACAGTGTGGTGATTTTAAGGTCACCATCAATCCAGAACTCAAAGTAGATCAATACCCTCTGTATAAGTTAAAGGATATCTTTGCAAACCTTTGTTGAGGAAAACAATTTAGCTAAGTGGTCTTAGCTGAGACCTACCTACAGATGGAGATGGAAGAGAAGTCCAAACCAATGAGGCTTGTAGGTTTTTGTATTTCATTGCTACAAATATCATTCCCATAGGAGTTATCTTTTCTCCAGTATAAGGTTTTAGTTGGATAACTGCAGGCTTCAGTTCAGTATCTTTGAAATGCCATTCAAACTCATTTTATGGAATGACAGAAACAGCCGAGCCAGTGTCCAAGTCCATTTTAATTAATTTGCCATTCCCTTCTGATATAAACCATATTGTTTTCTGTTGTTAATTTTCACATTGTAAATCTCAAGGTTATTCATTTCTGCATCACTCTCATCATTGTCATATTTTTCATCAAGAGCATGTAGATCAGTGCTCTTTTTGAAATTGCAACTTGACTTACTATCATCTTCTCTTCGCTGTGCAGTCCATTTATTTTTGTCTGCCTGACACACAACATGTACTCTGTTGCATTTTCTGCAAGTTTCTCCTTAAATCTGTATTTGTCCTGTGTATTTGAACCCCTTCTAGAATGGTAACACAACTTGTTCGGACAGTGAGGTTTTCTATGTGGACAATTTTATTCACATTCATTTTCATTCCTGACTGCAACTCAATCGCGTCTCTGGCTACTATTTCCATTGATTCGGCAACTTCAACTGCTCTTTTAAATGTGAGTTGTGCTTCAGTTAGGAGCTATTTTTGAATGTTTTCTTTAAGATTCCACTAACTAAACGATATCTCAGTGCATCAAGCCCATCATTGAACTGACAATGCTTGGACAATTTCTTTAACCCAGCCACGTATGCTGAAATGGACTCCCCTTCATTTTGAGCAACACACATCAAAGTTGCTGGTGAACGCAGCAGGCCAGGCAGCATCTCTAGGAAGAGGTACAGTCGACGTTTCAGGCCAAGACCCTTCATCAGGACTAACTGAAGGAAGAGTTAGTAAGAGATTTGAAAGTGGGAGGGGGAGGGGGAGATCCAAAATGATAGGAGAAGACAGGAGGGGGAGGGATGGAGCCAAGAGCTGGCCAGGTGATTGGCAAAGGGGATACGAGAGATGCGTTTGAGAGCAGAGTTAATAGTGGAGGAAGAGAAGCCCCTTTCTTAAAAAAAGGAGGACATCTCCCTCGTCCTAGAATGAAAAGCCTCATCCTGAGAGCAGATGCGGCAGAGACGGAGGAATTGAGAGAAGGGGATGGCATTTTTGCAAGAGACAGGGTGAGAAGAGGAATAGTCCAGATAGCTGTGAGAGTCAGTAGGCTTATAGTAGACATCAGTGGGTAAGCTGTCTCCAGAGACAGAGACAGAAAGATCTAGAAAGGGGAGGGATGTGTCGGAAATGGACCAGGTAAACTTGAGGGCAGGGTGAAAGTTGGAGGCAAAGTTAATAAAGTCAACGAGCTCAGCATGCATGCAGGAAGCAGCGCCAATGCAGTCGTCGATGTAGTAAAGGAAAAGTGGGGGACAGATACCAGAATAGGCATGGAACATAGATTGTTCCACAAAGCCAACAAAAAGGCAGGCATAGCTAGGACCCATACGGGTGCCCATAGCTACACCTTTAGTTTGGAGGAAGTGGGAGGAGCCAAAAGAGAAATTATTAAGAGTAAGGACTAATTCCGCTAGACGGAGCAGAGTGGTGGTAGAGGGGAACTGATTAGGTCTGGAATCCAAAAAGAAGCGTAGAGCTTTGAGACCTTCCTGATGGGGGATGGAATTATATAGGGACTGGACATCCATGGTGAAAATAAAGCGGTGGGGGCCAGGAAACTTAAAATTATCGAAAAGTTTAAGAGCGTGAGAAGTGTCACGAACATAGGTAGGAAGGGATTGAACAAGGGGGGATAAAACCGTGTCGAGGTATGCAGAAACGAGTTTGGTGGGGCAGGAACAAGCTGAGACAATAGGTCTGCCAGGACAGGCAGGTTTGTGGATCTTGGGTAGGAGGTAGAAAGGGGAAGTGGGAGGTGTGGGAACTATAAGGTTGGTAGCAGTGGATGGGAGATCCCCTGAGCAGATAAAGTCGGTGATGGTGTGGCCTGGTGCTCCTTAGTGGGGTCACGATCGATGGGTAAATAAGAGGAGGTATCCGCGAGTTGACGCTGTGCCTCGGCGAGGTAGAGGTCAGTACACCAGACTACAACAGCACCCCCCTTATCGGCGGGTTTAATAATAAGGTTAGGATTAGTGCAGAGGGAGTGGAGAGCAGAGCGTTCCGAAGGAGTGAGGTTGGAATGGGGACAAGATGCGGTGAAGTCGAGATGGTTGATGTCCCGTCAGCAGTTAGCGATAAAGAGGTGCTTCCTAGAGATGCTGCCTGGCCTGCTGTGTTCACCAGCAACTTTGATGTGTGTTGCTTGAATTTCCAGCATCTGCAGAATTCCTGTTGTTTGCCCCTTCATTTTGATTCCACTTATAAAAGCTAAAGTGTACTACAGTCAAAAATAGTTTTGGTTCTAAATGTTCCTGCATTACGTTCACAGTATCAGCAAATCTTATTTTGGCTGATTTGATTGGAGCGCTTAAACTTCTAAGCAATGCCTTTCCATCTATTATACTGACTGACACTGGCACTTGCTTTCCATTGGCTATTTCATTTGCTTTAAAATACTGCTCAGTTCATTCAGTCTACATCATCCAGTTATCTGTTGTGTAATGGAATGCATCTATCTTTCTAATGTAACCAGTCAGTTATGCTTTATTTATTTATTATTATTATTATCACCTGGTGCTACTGTTTATGAACACATGATTTTCATCTATTTCCTGCCTTTGTTTTTAACTTGAACATGTCTCCCCCCTTTTGAGGAATAAAAATGCTGTGCTGCAACAGGTTAGTCTCGGGTTCGTTTAGAAACTTACTCGTCACCTTTGTTATGTTTTGTAACTTCAGAAACTATTCAAAAGAAAAAGCACAGAAGCCAGGAAAAAGGGTCTAATTAGTTTTTCTCTTAATGAAGTGGTCCCATATGATGTGGCTCCCATTTGATACGATATAGTTCAATGGGGGTTATTTGTAGAAAATACTCAACTCTTACGTATAACCCCTAATGAATTATGTCAACAAACAAAGCTTAATAAAACAATATATTTACAATATTATTCAAATATTACTGAAATACTCTTCATCAACCTGAAATATATACTGTTTTTTACCTTCTGTAGATGCTGCCTGACCTGCTGAGTTCCTCCAGCAGTTTGTGTGTGTTGCTCTGGATTTCCAGAATCTGCAGAATCTCTTGTGTTTCTGAAAGAAAAGTTGTCACTTTTAAGTATCACCATGGTCATCTGAAGAGCCTTTTGAACATTCATTTTCACCTTTATGTTTGTTATAATTTAATTACATTTGAATGAGGAAGGTTATTGCTTTTTTCTTTACTTAAAATATATTTTTCTTATAGTTTGCAATTGAGCAGTGGGCAGCTAATAGCTGGTGCCCCTTTTAGCACAAACTGGATTAGAAACAGATTTTTTAAAAAAGTCTTCCCCTCCATGTTTTAACCAAGATCAAAGTGCTTTGGATCAAATCAAAGCAAAGTTGTAAGCCAAATAATCCTTTGCAGAAATGATTGGGACTTCTTGTACAAAGTTACTGAATAATGTCTCCCCATAGTGTTCCCCAGGAGTTAACAAACGATATGGGAAAAAAAGAATGAAGGAAAATCCAAGTCAATATCAATGTGCTCAGGACATGGTTTAACAGTATAAACAGCTGGAGACCCCACTGCTGGCTCACCATGGCTGGAATCAAAAATTCCCAGGGATTTGTGGACCTCTTATTCAGTTAAGCAAGTGTTGTAAGTGACTGAATGCTTATTGCAAAGAAAGCAAAACATTCATATGAAGAAGTAAACTGCATTCCAAATGTTTTGTAAAGCACATATTTAAACAAATTTCATGAATTCTTCAGTGACAACTGCATCTGACAATTCCACGCTGATCATCCAAGTTTTTGGACACTCCAGCCATCTCTCTTGGTATCTTCATAATGATGCTCAAACTCAAAAAAAGAGATTTTGGCTATTATAGTCTCAGAAAGTTTTGCAGAAGTTGAGTTTGAATGACCCCCATGGAGATTAGAGCTACAGATATGGCACATCTTTATTCAGTGCAAACAAGACATGGTGGGAAAATCTGGCAGACCAACCTCTCTCAACAACAATACATCTAGGCTTTATACTCTATAAGCACAAAGATACCTGCAGTTTATAGTTTCAATAGTCACAATTACTTGGTTTACTTCAATATTTTTGGGAGCAGATAAGAAGTTCACACTTACAATGGCAGCACATCTCAACTAACAAGACACCTCTGAATATTCTAACAACCTGCTAGGAATTCCAGATACCTCAAGGCTTCTATTACCACTGTAAAAGAAGCCTTGGTACACAAGCACCCCAGGTATGACCATGTATTGAATGGCAACATAGCTAGTCTGGACCCCTCTCTGATCTCAAGCTTTGATGTGATCCAATTAACATAGATGTTTATCTACTGGTTCCTTGTAGAACTTGAGATCAGAGGTTTAGGATAAACAGTGAACAATTTAAGGGGAATCTGAGAGGGAACCTCTTCACGCAGAGGGTGCTGTGAGTGTGAAACAAGCTGCCAGTAGAAGTGGCAGATGCAAGGTCAGTTATAAGATTTAAGAGAGATTTGGATAGGATATGGATGAGAAAGATATGTTGGACTGTGGTCCAAATGCAAGGAGATGTGACTAGTCAGAAGATCAGGCTGGCACAGACTAAACTGGCTGAAGGGTGTGTTTCTATGCTGAAGAGCTCCATGACTATATGATTTACAATGGTAGAGAACTCAAAAAGGTACATACCTTGTAATTCTATTTAAACAGTTTGATGACTGAATCTTCTTGGTATTACCAAATGCCACCCACAAACATAAATTAAAGTTGATTTACAGTCCTTAACAACAGGTAACCTTTAAACTATAAATCCATTCAGAACACGCTGAGTAGTCAATGCTGAGCAGTTGTGAACAGCTAGAATTTTGCACAGCTCAGAGTTATGCAAAATTGTGACTGATTCCAGTTTTTTCACATTTGACTGTGCATTGGAATGTTTGTCAGCAGTAGAAATTCTATAATGAAAATCCTAATATATTATCAAGTACGTTTAATTACATTCCTACGCTCAGAACTTAGATCTAATGCATGTTCTTCTAAACCCAATACTCCTCTTCTGTGATGACATATCACTGAAGGCACCAAAAAAAGCCAGAGGTACCATGTGGGATATGACCTAAAATGGCTCATCATCCAAAACTTTCTTCCCTCAGAATTAGTGTATATTATAGACTTCTCTAAGGAGCAATGCCTACGCAGATCTGTTTTCAACAAGACGGTCCTCTTTCATATCTGTGACTACTATGATCTCAACGGATGCTCGCGCATGTGTGTCATGTCTGTTCACCTTCAACACTGAAGGCTCTGGAACATACCTGGCCCCTGCTATTAATATACACCACACCAAACACTTCTCTGCTCACTGCTGCTTAGGGAGGTATATTGAGGAGACAAGACTATCTACTCTTCTTTCAGCCCACAGGATCAGGCAGACTAGAATTAGGGATATACCAGCACTGCAGGTTTTCCTAGACTTTGGGCCATCACAGACATAGGATTTTCATTCCCTATAGAATCTCCTGCCTAGGTGCTATAAAGAAGTACAGTGAAGCTCTGACAATTCACTGTCCAGCTTTTTGGAAGTTCCAGTGGTTTGGCAGCGGGCTCACAGTTAGTGTTTCCTGCATTCCCTTGAAACTCACTAAGGTCTTGATTCCAATGCTTCCAACAAAATCACTTATATCACATTTGCTGCACTCCCTTGAAACTTACCAGGTTGCCAGCTCCCATATGACCATGAAACTACTGAGGTTCATTGGAAAATTTATTATACACTGTGTAACATCTAATAAAGTGAATAAAAACTGTGTTGAGTGAATAAGAGGGAACTATTTCCCTCAATCCAGAAAATCTACCGCTTTAGCATCACCAGAGTTCTAAGTGTGCTGAGTTATCAGGGGTTTACTGTAATTTGTTTTAGTAATGTTGATTATGGATAGACATTGGCCAAATCACCAGAAATGGGATCCTTATTCTTCTTTCAAATAGGTCTGTGAATGTTCTTTAACATTCATCTCAGAGATCCACTAATACCTTGTCTGAACAATGTAGCAGTGTTGGATGCCCCAGTTCAGCACAGAACATCAGCCTAAATTTCTGTGCTTCACATCTTAGTGAGAGATGTGAATACTTGACTATTTGACTCAAAGGCAAGCGCAACAATCCAAGCGGCAGTTGCTACCAAATAAACCACAGCTGAAAATGAAATGTTTAAAACTTTCAGGGGAAGAATAGTGAGTGCAAAAGTCAGAAAGTACTTCATGCAATGTACTGATAAGTTGTGGCCAAACTCTTTAATCACAATGTGATATGCTCCAACCATAAAACAGCAGCTGTTGTGTGTCATATTGAGTAGCACCTTTAAAATTGAAAATATGCATTGCTGTGCCACTAGCAGGAAAAGGAGATATTGCAGACAGTTAGAAGAACGAGTTTTTAATGAAACACATGCCTAACAAAGCTGACTTTTATCAGCTGTTGTTGTTTCCCTTGGAGTAGAGAAGGTTGAGCAGAGATTTGCTAGAGGTATGCAAAATGATGCTTAGTTTGGATCCGGTAACTTGAGAGAACTATCCCCATTAGCAGATAGATTAAGGATCAAGGTATAGATTTTAAATGTTGCAAAAATATAGGGGGTGGTGAAAAGTAAGTGTGTGGACAGTTTTGAAAGTGTAGTAGGGAATTATGATTGGAATCCCCCTTGTTCTAGAGATGAAATCAAAATCATGCAAGGTTTTCAAGGGAGTGTAGTTAAGCACTGGAAAGAGATTAATTTGTATGGCTATAGGGAAAGAGAAGGGTAATGGGACTGGTGGATTGATCTACTCAGAACCAACAAAGACTCAATGGTTGATTGAAATATTTAATACACAGGGATTTGGATACACTTAAATTTGAAAATACACAAAGTTAAAATGATATGAATGGGGATATATTAATATAACTTTAGCAAAAGAAAATTAACTGCTGGAGGAACTTAGTGGGTTAAACAGTACTTAAGGATCACAAACTCATTCCTTTGACTCCATGGGTGCCACTTAGCCTGCTGTGTTCTAACATTGCAGTGTTAGAACTCAAAGTCTCAAACGATTGACATCTGAGTAACTGTGTTTCTATTTTTTTTACCTAATTGCTGTGAAATTACAGAGGAAAATGTGATTGTTTTTATCAATCTGCAGTTCTCTTAGAGTAGTTTCTAGCTTACAATTATTGTGGGAAGATTGTTTTGTTAAACTATAGTTTGGATGTTTTCAGTGACAACAAACTAATACCACAATTTCAGAAGTATAGGTCTATAAGTAGCTGATGTTTATTTTGGAATTTTCATTGCTAATTAATTCAGTTTGTGTGATTCAAGATACGTAGGACAGTTGATATCAACAAGGCAACTGTAACCCAGCAGGAAGCAGTTGTAATTGTTTATGTATTCTGTCTGCATCAGACAAGCAGTAACATTAGGGAAACATTCATGACCTGTGATAAAGTTCAGCATGAAGCTGCAAGCAGACTCATTTTCAGCTATTTTCCAGCTGTTCAGTTAGAAATTAGCAATATTTTGTGTAGGCTGCAAGATTCATGATTGAAGTAAACGACCTATGGATGTCTTTTGCTGCTTTATCTTTTGACACATTGTGCAGAACCATCTTGGCTCATATACAAGGAATGTCTCTGTGAGAGTCCCAGGCAGAAGTTAGAGTTCTGTTTTATTTTATAATCCTTGTTTGCTATACTTCTAAAAGAAATATTAATATAATTCATTCTTTTCAAAGTCCATGAATTATACAATTGTGCTTTAACCTTTTTTCAAACTTTACCTCAACCAAGCCTGACCAAAGTTTTTATCTTTGGTATGTTGGAGCCTAGGTCATGCTGTCACTCACCAAGAAGATATTGAACAAGTCAAACGTGAATATAATAAAGAAAATTAGATGTGTCCTACCAGTAATGAATGTGGGGAAGAGGAAGTGTTTGTCACTGAAGGTGCAGTAGGTAGTTTTTGCAATAGGGCAAATATGGATCTCACCTCACCTCAGAGTCACATGTCAAAGTTATGATTAGTCTGGTTTAGTTTGAAAGACTCTCCAGAGTCAATGACTAGCATACAGAGTTTGTGACAAGGTTAGTCATATAATTGACATTAGATAATACAGGGGGAGAAAAAGCTAGTTCCTGAAGATCAAAACAGTATCTTTCTTCCTCTCAACATCAATTTGTCTTGTCGTGGACTGCAAAATTCTTACTTAATCCTCAGGAAAGTTCATTGAGCTTCAAGAATAACTAGTTTCAAAGCACTATTACACCAAAGCCTCCCCACAAACCAAAGAAGCCAGAGTAAGATGGTGTGGAAATTGCCACTTCTCTTTCTCATACAGAAAAGGGTAACTTTAAAAAGAGGTGACATTTACAACGTGGCTTTTGTGTGTTGTTAGTCATATTGGAGGTTCTCATTGTGATGGTAATCTTCATTGGCAAATACACTTAATTCCTCTTCAGGATTCAGTATTGTGTTAATTCTTACTTCATTAAAGATTAGTTATGCATTTGTTTTAAAAATGTTAGATATTTGCCAGAACTATATTTGCATACATAATTGAGCCAAATCATTTTTGTTTATATATGTATTCTTTCAGAAGTACACGTTCATCAACATTGCTATATTAAAACACAGTAAATATTTAAAAGGTTTATACATTTCATTTGATCTTTGATAAGTACTTTAAATCCAGGGGGAAAGAAACATTATTTAACTTTGCCTTAATTTGTAAAATTATATTGTAGTCTGAAAACTATTATTACAAGGGTTGGGCACAAAACCTTTCAAGTCTTTAATTTTATCCAGCAGGGAGTTTTCCACTGTAGCCAAAATTAATACGTGGGGCTAAAGTTTAAAGAAGCATGGCAGCAGTAGACACCTATATAAACTGCACTTAAACTACTTCAAGCCTCAATATTGCATACCCATCATTGCTACCTTTATCATAAATTGCATATTATATGGAAAAGATTAAGAAGGGAATGATGATGCTAAGAAACATTTTAACTTGTTTGATTTTGTCCACGTTCAAATTACAAAATGCAAGTATCCTGTTAATGTGAGAAATATGTGGGTATTTTGAGCAATGACTTATAGTACTATGTATGAAACCTGGAATATGTAACAAAATTTATAGTATCAGAGCCTTTTAAAATGATACAGCCTCTTATGCATATCCCGTCCCACCATATTAGAATTAGTAATTGGTTTATTATTGTCACACGTACTGAGACGCAGTAAAAACCCTTTGTTTGCATGCCATCCAAATGGATCATTCTACGCATAAGTACCTTGAGGTAATAAAAAGTAATGAGAAATAGAATGCGGAACATAGTGTTACAGGTACAGAGAAAGTACAGTGCAGGTCAACAAATGAAGTGCAAGGACCACGAAGAAGTAGGGATCGAGTTCATCTTTAGCATGTAAAAGGTCCATTCAATAATCTTATCACACTGTATTAGAAGCTGTCCTTGAGCATGGTGCATGCTTTCAGGCTGAGGGGAGAGGAGAGAATGACCAGGCTGGGATGGGTCCTTGATTAGGTTGGCTGGGTGTTCAAGGTAGCAGCAAGTGCAGACAGAGTCATTGGAGGGGAGGTGTATCTGCATGATAGATTGTGCTGTGTTCACAATTGTTTCTTATGGTCTTGGGCACTACAGTTCTCAGTGTGAATAGGGTGTTTTCTGTGGTACATCTGTAAAACTTGGTAAGAATTTTGCCAAATTTCCTCAGTCTTCTGAGGATTAAAAGGCGCTGTGCATTTTCTTGGCCATAGCATCTGAGCTGCTGTACCAGGACACATTGTTAGTGATATTTACACCTAGGGACATGAACTCCCAACTTTGGAATGTAGAAGTTTGAGGGGGGACTTGATAGAGGTATTTAACATTATGAGGGGGATAGATAGAGTTGACGTGGATAGGTTTTTTCCATTGAGAGAGGGGGAGATTCAAACAAGAGGACATGAGTTGAGAGTTAAAGGACAAAAGTTTAGGGATAACATGAGGGGGAACTTCTTTACTCAGAGAGTGGTAGCTGTGTGGAACGAGCTTCCAGCAGAAGTGGTTGAGGCAGGTTTGATGTTGCCATTTAAAGTTAAATTGGACAGCTACATGGACAGGAAAGGAATGGAGGGTTATTGTCTGAGTGCAGATCGGTAGGACTAAGTGAGAGTAAGAGTTCGGCATGGACTAGAAGGGCCAAGATGGCCTGTTTCCGTGCTGTAATTGTTATATGGTTATATGGTTATGTCTATCTCAGCACCAGTAATTGATACAGTGGGGTCTTCTCTGTCCCACTTCCTGAAGTGAATGAACAGCTCTTTTGTATTGCTGACTTGGACAAAAACGTAGTTGCCTCGAGTATTTTGATATAAACCATCGTAGTTCAGTATTAATGCAAAAATATTGCAGTATAACAGTGACAAGTTTGAAACTAATATCTCAATACAGTTAGAGCCTTTTTTTTCAGAAAGTTCAGTAAAAGAACTAAGAGATACTGTGCTCAAGCTGCCTTACAATTATCTTTTGGCTCCATTGGGTATTTCCACTGAGGTATAGTACTGTATATGGGTATTGGTCCACACCACAGTTGTTGCAGTGGTCAACCAGTCAAAGCAAGGGGAGAAGCACTAACATGATAAATGCATATCACAGAGACATACACAATTATCATATTATTAGCTGTGTATAATCGTAATCTAAGTCCTACACAGAAAAAATATCTTAGTACCATAGCTCTGTATAGATGTCATTTCTTTTATGGAGGACATCAATCAGAAATGTTCGGATTGAGTAAATTAAATCATTCTACCTATGCAAAAATCAACTACTAGTCTTAAGTAATTCTTAGGGTCTATACCAGTCTCCTCCACTGAAGATCATGAGCTGATAGAATGGATCTAACTTGCAGTTGAGAAGACTGCAAATGGTCTTGTGAGACAAAGCAAGCAGAAGTAGCATAAGGCCTAGAAGGTGTGAACAAGTGGTATACCATCTAATCCAGACAATCTGTCAGTAGGCGTAGGGTGAACTCTTGTCATGCCTATGGAGAATTGTTGACTTGTACTCTCAGAAATGACTGCCACTCTCCAGGGTGACACTTCAACCATCCTAACAATTTGTTGGAGGACAGAAATTGAAAAACTGTGAGACCCTACCCCCAACTCCGAAACCCCTTTACATATCAGAGATCAATGTTAGAGCAGCTCCTGTTTGAATAACAGCAAGGTTCCATAATCTGAAGATCCATTACAGTACTCAGGTGTTGGATGACAGCAGCCTGGATTACAAGGAAACTACAGTGTGATTCCACCACAATTGGATTGATAAGTATGTTAAAAAATTTTACTCACTATTTCCAAATTGGAAATAATAAAATCCAGTTCTACACAAATATCTACCCTAACTAAATGTGCAAATAATTCTTACCACTTGACAGAATTTCTATGAAGCTTACCATTTCATTCTAGGTAGATTTTTTTTTCCATTGCTTGTTCCAGCAAAGTCCTATTTCTGAGTCCGCTGTGGTAGCGTCTGATCTTACTCTTCATTAATCTCGTAACTACATTATCCAACCTGTAAGCTATTCCTATCCAGTCTTACCATAGGCAAACCCACCACTATGCCTCCCTTAATTGATCATGGTGCTAATACCTTCTGGGGCAGGTGGGACCTGTACAAGAGAGACGGGTTACACTTGAACCACAGGGGGACCAATATCCTTCCAGGGAGGTTTGTTAGTGCTATTGTGGAGGCTTTAAACTAGATTTGCAGGAGGATGGGAACCAGAGTGCCAGAGCTGACAGTGTGGCTGGGGTGAAAATAAATGATATTGAAAGTTTAAGCAAATCCGCTGATAGAAAGGTTGTGAGTGGTGGTAAAAGTCTTATGAGGTGTATATATTTCAATGCTAGGAGTATTGCGGGGAAGGCAGATGAGTTGAGGGCGTGGATTGACACGTGGAATTATGCTGTTGTAGCAATTAGTGAAACTGGGCTACAGGCGGGGCAGGACTGGCAGCTTAATATTCCAGGGTTCCGATGTTTCAGATGTGATCGAGGCAGAGGAATGAAAGGTGGGGGAGTAGCATTGCTTGTTCGGGAAAATATTACAGCAGTGCTCAGGCAGGACAGATTAGAGGGCTTGTCTACTGAGTCCTTGTGGGTGGAGCTGAGAAACAGGAAAGGTATGGCCACATTAGTGGGATTGTATTACAGACCACCCAATAGTCAACAAGACTTGGAAGAGCAAATCTGCAGAGAGATAGCAGGCAACTGCAGGAAACATAAAGTTGTGTTGGTAGGGGATTTTAATTTTCCATACATTGATTGGGACTCCCATACTGTTAGGGGTCTAGATGGTTTAGAGTTTGTAAAATGTGTAAAATGTGTTCAGGAAAGTTTTCTAAATCAGTATATAGAGGGACTAACTAGAGGGGATGCAATATTGGATCTCCTGTTAGGAAACGAATTAGGGCAAGTGACAGAAGTCTGTGTAGGGGAGCACTTTGGTTCCAGTGATCATAACACCATTAGTTTCAATTTGATCATGGACAAGGATAGATTTGGTCCTAGGGTTGAGGTTCTGAACTGGAAGAAGGCCAAATTTGAAGAAATGAGAAAGGATCTAAAAAGCGTGGATTGGGACAGGTTGTTCTCTGGCATAGATGTGATTGGTAGGTGGGAAGCCTTCAAAGGGGAAATTTTGAGAGTGCAGAGTTTGTATGTTCCTGTCAGGATTAAAGGCAAATTGAATAGGAATAAGGAACCTTGGTTCTCAAGGGATATTGCAACTCTGATAAAGAAGAAGAGGGAGTTATATGAAATGTATAGGAAACAGGGGGTAAATCAGGTGCTTGAGGAGTATAAGAAGTGCAAGAAAATACTTAAGAAAGAAATCAGGAGGGCAAAAAGAAGACATGAGGTTGCCTTGGCAGTCAAAATGAAGGATAATCCAAAGAGTTTTTACAGGTATATTAAGAGCAAAAGGATTGTAAGGGATAAAATCGGTCCTCTTGAAGATCAGAGTGGTCGGCTTTGTGCGGAACCAAAGGAAATGGGGGAGATCTTAAATAGGTTTTTTGCATCTGTATTTACTAAGGAAGCTGGCATGAAATCTATGGAATTGAGGGAATCAAGTAGTGAGACCATGGAATCTGTACAGATTGAAAAGGAGGAGGTGCTTGCTGTCTTGAGGAAAATTAAAGTGGATAAATCCCCGGGACCTGACAGGGTATTCCCTCGGACCGTGAAGGAGACTAGTGTTGAAATTGCGGGGGCCCTGGCAGAAATATTTAAACTGTCGCTGTCTACGGGTGAAGTGCCGGAGGATTGGAGAGTAGCTCATGTTGTTCCGTTGTTTAAAAAAGGATCGAAAAGTAATCCGGGAAATTATAGGCCGGTGAGTTTAACGTCAGTAGTAGGTAAATTATTGGAGGGAGTACTAAGAGACAGAATCTACAAGCATTTGGATAGACAGGGGCTTATTAGGGAGAGTCAACATGGCTTTGTGCGTGGTAGGTCATGTTTGACCAATCTGTTGGAGTTTTTCGAGGAGGTTACCAGGAAAGTGGATGAAGGGAAGGCAGTGGATATTGCCTACATGGACTTCAGTAAGGCCTTTGACAAGGTCCCGCATGGGAGGTTAGTTAGGAAAATTCAGTCGCTAGATATACATGGAGAGGTGGTAAATTGGATTAGACATTGGCTCGATGGAAGAAGCCAGAGAGTGGTGGTAGAGAATTGCTTCTCTGAGTGGAGGCCTGTAACTAGTGGTGTGCCACAGGGATCAGTGCTGGGTCCATTGTTATTTGTCATCTATATCAATGATCTGGATGATAATGTGGTAAATTGGATCAGCAAGTTTGCTGATGATACAAAGATTGGAGGTGTAGTAGACAGTGAGGAAGGTTTTCAGAGCCTGCAGAGGGACTTGGAGCAGCTGGAAAAATGGGCTGAAAAATGGCAGATGGAGTTTAATACTGACACGTGTGAGGTATTGCACGTTGGAAGGACAAACCAATGTAGAACATACAGGGTTAATGGTAAGGCACTGAGGAGTGCAGTGGAACAGAGGGATCTGGGAATACAGATACAAAATTCCCTAAAAGTGTCATCACAGGTAGATAGGGTCGTAAAGAGAGCTTTTGGTACATTGGCCTTTATTAATCGAAGTATTGAGTATAAGAGCTGGAATGTTATGATGAGGTTGTATAAGGCATTGGTAAGGCCGAATCTGGAGTATTGTGTTCAGTTTTGGTCACCAAATTACAGGAAGGATATAAATAAGGTTGAAAGAGTGCAGAGAAGGTTTACAAGGATGTTGCCGGGACTTGAGAAACTCAGTTACAGAGAAAGGTTGAATAGGTTAGGACTTTATTCCCTGGAGCGTAGAAGAATGAGGGGAGATTTGATAGAGGTATATAAAATTATGATGGGTATAGATAGAGTGAATGCAAGCAGGCTTTTTCCACTGAGGCAAGGGGAGAAAAAAACCAGAGGACATGGGTTAAGGGTGAGGGGGGAAAAGTTTAAAGGGAATATTAGGGGGGGGCTTCTTCACACAGAGAGTGGTGGGAGTATGGAATGAACTGCCAGACGAGGTGGTAAATGCGGGTTCTTTTTTAACATTTAAGAATAAATTGGACAGATACATGGATGGGAGGTGTATGGAGGGATATGGTCCGTGTGCAGGTCAGTGGGACTAGGCAGAAAATGGTTCGGCACAGCCAAGAAGGGCCAAAGGGCCTATTTCTGTGCTGTAGTTTCTATGGTTTTCTATGGTACCTGTGTTAATAGCTGTGTGAAGAAAGGCCATTAGGTTTACCAGGATGCTGCATGCATTAGAGCATATGAGCTATGAAGAGAGATTGGATAAATAAACCTGGCTGTTTTTCTCCAGAGTATCAGAGGTTGAGGGGGAGACCTGATAGAGATTTATGAGATAATTAGAAGCATAGATTGGGTGAAGTGTCAGTTTTTTTTCTCTACCAGGACAGAAATATCAATCCACAGAAGATTGGTAGTGAGGTGAGAGGGGTTGGGGCAGTGTAAAGGAGATGTCATAGAGCCACAATAAAGTACAGCACAGAAACAGGCCCCATGGCCCATCTATTCCATGCTGAACCATTTAAACTACCTGCTCCCATCAACCTTCACTGGACCATAGCCCTCCATACCTCTACCATCCATGTACCTACCCAAACTTCTCTTCAATTGAGCTCAAATGCACTACTTGTGCTGACAGTTCATTCCACATTCTCACAGCCCCCTGAGTGTAGAAATTATCCCTCATGTTTCCCTTAAGCTTTTCACCTTTCACCCTTAACTCATGACCTCTAGTCGTAGTCCCACCCAACCTCAGTGGAAAAACGCTGCTTGCATTTACCCTATCTGTACTCCTCATAATTTCGTATAGCTCTATGAAACCTCCCCTCAGTCTTCTCTGTTTCAACGAATAAAGTCCTAACCGATTCAACTTTTCCTTATAACTCAGATCCTCCATTCCTGACAACATGCTTGTAAATTTTCTCTGTACTCTTTCAACCTTATTTACATCTTGTGTGTGCAGAAAGTAGTAGGTGCCTGGATTGAGCTACAGGGAGTATTGGTGGAACCAGATGCAATGGCAGTGTATAAGAGGTTGTAGATGGACACATAAATATGCATGCAAGGGAGAGATATGGATCATATGAATTGATTTGTGTTTCTGAGGCATGTAATGGGGATGATAGAGATGGGATTTTACAGTGCATTCCTTGAACATGTAAATGGACATTGATTTTTTTATGGGACCATATCCAGGTCCATAAAACTTGTCTCCTGACATTGGTTACAACAGTTACCTCCTCCCACTGTTCTGATCAAGCGCCTTCAGAGCCACCTCACCCCCTAATACATGTTACCTCACCTTTCATCTCCTGCAATGCAGCATTCAAAACCTGTGGAGCCTACTTTCCATCTACTGAAATATTCTTCGTAGACTCCTGGGTCTTTTAAGAAGTGGAAAGCACTGCTGTGTGGCAACCACATTTATGAACTTCCATTGGCAGGGTAGAATCAGAAATTCCTGACATATAAGTGTTAATATGACTGAGTGACAATGGGATTTTTTTCACTCCACAGAACAGATATCTGGAAATGGGTATAAGTAAATAGATAGCATCATGAACCTGAAGGAAATCTAGCACAAGTTAATTGCTGAAAAGTCTTACAAAGGAATTGTTCACCTGAAGACAGAGAAAATGAATTGCTGTGGAGTTTTAGCTTTCTTTGACAAAATTATAGTACAGTTGGAGGTGGAAGGCTTGTGTACGTGAGTGCGTGTTGGGAGAGAATGTGGGGTTGGTTGCATCCTTAATATACCAAAACATTTCCACTTTATGGGAGCATTTTCAAGAAAATGTTAACACTAATTTGTATCATAGTTTAGGACATCAGGTAGAACTTGCTCAGAAATAGATTATCGTAAGTGTCATAAATTTAAGGAAGTGGCAAGAAATGGAGAAAAATTAGAAATTAACCACGCATGATCCTAGAAATCGCTAATATTCATCACTCACTATTTTGGAACAACTGATGTGCAAAGTAACTTTACATGAATATGTAAACATTTACTTAAATTGAATGTCTGTTTCTGGAGGTACACCAATAATTAAACATGGATCCATTGCTGTAGACTCTAAATTGTCCAAATTTATTGGGAGTACTGCATTTCCAATGTTTAACAGTTGTATTTTAGACTGAAATGGAAAAAAACATAGTGAATGAATGCCTGGCAATTGCACCAGTCCTATAAATTTTGCAGTGTTCTGAGTTATTTTTGTAAGCTAACAAAAACAGTAGTTTTCTCTGTTTACTTGCGTGGAACTTATATGGAAATCAGAAGCTTATATACTGATCTTTCAGTCTGGAGGAGATAAAGGTCTGAAGACGAATCCACCTTTCCTCCCAGCTCCTTTATTCCCCTACCCCCCCCCCCACCACCTCATCTGGTTTCACCTATCACCTGCCAGCTTGTTTCTCTTCCCCAGCCTCGCCTTCTTATTCTGGCTTCTTCCACCTTCATTTTCAGTCCTAAGGAAAGGTCTTGAGCAAAAACATTGACTGTTTATTCCCTTCCATAGATGTTGCCTGACTTGAGTTCCTCCAGCATTTTGTGTGTATTGCTCAAGATTTCCAGAATCTTTTGTATTTATAATTACCCGATGAAGGGTCTTGGCTCAAAACATCGACGGTTGATTTTCCTCCGTAGATACTGCCTGACCTGCCGAGTTCTTCCAGAGTTTTGTGTGTGTTGCTTTTTATTATCTGAACACATTTTATTCCATGCTTGTTTCAACAAACTGTCTTGTAAGCAATTTACGCATTAAGTTTTGCTGTCAAATATTGAGAATTTCGGTTACTTATGTAGAAGAGGGAAAGCAACTTTATTTGTGTCCTCCTCTCTACCATACCCTAGTGTCAAAAGCTTTGCCATCTAGCAGCCAGTTTCTGGTCAGAGGAGACAAGCGTGTTAATCAAGTATTTCTATTAAATTCAATTGATCTACTAAAATGTATCCCTCCCTTTCTTTACTCAGAAATAGATCATTATGAATGTTAAAAAGGAGGTGGCAAGGTGCAGAGAATAATCAGAGTTTAATCCTCAGTGCAGTCTTGAATGTTTTTGACTTATTCTAGATTAACAGAAAAGATGATAATATCCTCTCTCTAGTTCTGACATACAATTGGGCCACAGACTTTAATGCAATGCATGACTTTACTTCTAGTGAGTGAGCACTGCAACTTCACTCTTTTACACAATCGCCATTGACAAAATACTGTTGAAATAAACTTGTGGAACAGCTAAACAAATTAAACAGCAGTTTGTTTATCTGAATTTAGTAAACATTTAAATTTGTTGTCTGAACAGTACCTGGAAAATATAAATAGAAATAACCCATTATATCTATCATGAAAATCTATCTATCTAAACACTAAACAATACTGTCAACTATAGAAAATCTCCAATGAATTCTGGTGTAGAGTTTTTCCAATAAGCTGGCGCTGATAAGTGGCAACTCTTTGCATGCAGCTCCAATGGGAGTCATCAGATATTCCCATTTAGGACTACTACAGCTGGGATCTACAGTGGCAGCCATGGGTCCACCAGGATGTTCCGGGTTAGGGGATGAAATGTCTGAAAACGGATAGACCTGGCTGATGACTCGACGGTCCAGCGGCAAAAACATCACAGTTTTTTAAGATAATGGTACTCAGTGAGCAACATTGTTTTTAGACATTTAAAAAAAATCTATCAATGAACCTCAGATGGCAGACTCAGATCCCGCGTGCAGTTCCCCTTTAAGTAAATGGAACCAGGCATGCACACATACAATTGAAACACAGAGGCTTTAGACCCCCACTCCGACTGTCCTGCTGGCAAATGTACAGTGGCTGGAAATTAAAATTAAAGACCTCAGCATGTTTGCTGTACCAGAGAGAGATCAGGGTCTGCTGTGTACTGTGCTTCATGAAAGCATGGCTGTCACCGCTACTTCAGACGCAGCAGGTAAAGGTTGAGGAGGTGGAGTATGCTTTATGATTAACTCATCATGGTGCACAGTCTGGTGGTTCTGCCTCAGTCCTGCTCATCCAACCTTGGACATCTAGCGATCAAATGTCAGCAATTTTATCTGCTGAGGACATTTTATGACATCATCCGGGTAGCAGTTTAAATCCCACCTCAGCCCCATGACAGGCAGGCAATGGACGAGCTGAACACCATCATCAGCAGGCACAAAACTATGCACCATGATGCCTTCCCTATCGTTGCAAGAGATTTCAACCAGGTCAGCTTGAAGAAGTCTCTGAACAACTACCACCAACGTGTCACCTGTGGAACCAGAGGAGCCAACACACTTGACCACTGTTATACCACAATCAAGCATGGTTACCATGCCATCCTACCCCCACAATTTAGAAAGTCCAATCACCTGGCTGTACTTCTACTCCTCACATATATGCAGAGACTAAAGACGATAGCACCTGTGGTATGATGAAGCAAGCCGGAGGAACTCCTACTGCTTTGAGTAGGTGGACTAGACAATATTCAGGGATTCATCCTCGAATCTGAATGAATGCACCATAGTTGTCATCAAACTCACCAAGGCCCATGTGGATGAGTGTGCACCTTGGAGAACATACCAGACATACCCAAACAAAAAGCTGTGGATAAACCAGGAGGTTCGGAGTCTGCTGAGGGCTATATCTGTGTCATTCAAGACTGGTGATCTGGACTATACAAGAAGTAGAGGTACGATCTGCAGAACGCTATTTTAGAACGAAGAAACAATTGCAATTGAGGTTAGAGGTGGATGCAGATGTAGGCCAGCTCTGGCAGAGTTTGCCAACCATTACTTCTCACAAAATGAAACATGAATGGCTGTGATGTTTCACTCTTTTCATGCACACTTTGAAAGGGAGAATAAAACTACACCTGTGCAAATCCCTACAGCATCTGAAAAGAGGATGCTGTCCAAGTTGCATGCCATCCTGAATGCCTTTGCCAAGGCATGTATATATAAAAAAGACACTGGTCCTGTATCAGCCACTACTCAACCAGACACTTGTTCATCCTTCCATAAAAGTTGACAATATCACCCTTGAAAATGTAGATCACTTTCCCTAACTTGGCAGCATTCTTTCCTCAAAACTAGAAGTTGACTCAGAGATCACCCAGTGCCTGAATAGTGTTAGTGGAGCCTATGCAAGATTAAGAAAAGAGTCTTTGAAGACCATGACCTACAGGTCCAAACAAAACTTTTTGTCTAGAGCAGTCATCCTTCCTAAATTACTGTACGGAGCTGAATCATGGACCACCGACAGTCGACGCCTGAAGGCTCTGGAGCAATAGCACCAAAGAGCCTGATGAAAGATTTTGAGGATTAGCTACAAGGACAAACACATTAGTACCGGTGTACTGGAGGATCCCAACATGTACAGCATGTCCATCACCAGCTCTGATGGACAGGCCATGTCATTCATATGCCTAAATCACCTCATCCCAAACTGATCCTTCACTCCCAGTGGAAGGAAAGTCAGTCAGCCCCTGGTGGGCAAAGGAAATGCTTCAAAGATAACATCAAAATCAGCCTGAAGTTCAACACTACATATAAAAACCCAGAAGACATTTCACTCAATAGATGCACCTGGAGGAAATCTGATCAAGAGGGAGCTGTACTACATGACAGCGAGCTCTGGTGTGGCACAGAGAACAAGTGGCAGCTGCGAAAGGAGAGACTGAACAACCAAAAGACCCAGCCATTAACCACAGCCACCACTTACTCTTGTCCACACTGCACCAGATATGCAACTCCTGGACCTGCCTCTACAGCCCCCTGAGGACTCACCAATAGGCATTCCTTAGGAGAACATCTTACTCGACTTGAGTGATTGCATTGTCACTTGACTTAAGCCCATGAATTTTCTTCCGGTTGAGTTACGTTACTATTTCCTGTAATGTAACTTGGGTGTTCAGAATACAATCAGAATCCAAATCAGGTTTAACATCACTGGCATATATCGTGAGATTTGCTGTTTTTGTGGTAGCAGTACATTGCGATACATATAATTTAAAAAATACAAGTATATATAAATTTATTTAAACAAATAGTGCAAAAAGAGGGGGAAAGTGAAGTAGCATTCATGGATTTACTGTTCATTCAGAAATCTGATGGTGGAGGGGAAGAAGCTGCTCCTGAAACATTGAGTGTTTGTCTTCAGGCTCCTGTACCTCTTCCTTGATAGTAGCAATGAGAAAAGGTCATGTCCTGGGTGATGGGGATTCGAAATTATGAATGTAGCCTTTTAGATGCTGGGGAGGCTAGTGCCCATGATGAAGCTAGTTGAGTTTGCAACTTTCTGCAGGTTTTTCTGATCCTGTACCGTGGCCCCTCCATGCCAGACAGTGATGCAACCAGTCAGAATGCATTCCATGGTACATCTGTGCAAACTTGTGAGTGTCTTTGGTGGCAAACCATGTCTCCTCAAATGCCTAAGAAATATAGCTGCTGCTGTGTCTTCTTTGTAATTGCATCAATAAGTTGAGCCCAGGATAGATCTTCAGAGATGGTGATACTCAGGAACTTGAAAATGCTCACCCTTTCTACTGCTGATCCCTTGGTGAGGACTGGTCTGTGTTGACTCGGTAGTATACACCAGGTAACTTGGCAGTCTACTGTATGAAATGCCCTTGTCATATCTATGAAAACCAGGCATAAGATTGCCTTCAATAATGGCACCTTTCCTGTAATTGGTGTGCTGTGAAGATCATGTCTGCGGTACCTCTAGATTGACAGAAACCAGACTGTGATTCAGGGAGGGCATCTTCAGATAGCGGAAGAAGATTGTTGACAAGGATATGTTCAAGTACTTTGCTGTTGTTGACTGGAGGGAGATGCCCCTGTAATTGCCACAATCTGCCTTATCTCTTCTTAAATGTGGTCACAATGAGAGCATCCTGAGCTCTGAGGACAGCTGTTCCTTTTCCTGGACCTTCAGGAGCAAGGCATGTGTGTACCGTGTGTAGTGCAGCTGTGGTGGTCCACCTCCATAAGTATCTCTGCTGGGATTGTGTCAGAACAAGTTTTTTTTTTCAAACCAAAACGTAAGTTTTCAGACATCTACTGGCATCATGGACCTCTTTCACACTGGGAAGCTCCCCCATGTCATCTTTCACAGATCTCTGAAGAATTTGGTTAGTAATGTCTGGTTCAGCAGTGTTGCCATGATTAGAAATTCTTTGAAGTGCTCTCTCCATTGATTGTTGATATCCTTCTGATCCTTTGGAAAGTTCCTCCCATCCTTTGAGCACATGGGGTTTAATCTGAAGAGCAAAGCCGAAGTAATTTGGACCTTACTTAGATTGCTTTGGTGGCACTGAAGAACCCTTCATGTCACCAAAGTCTGCTAGTGTCTGGTTTTCCAGGGCTTTCTCAGTCCACCATGATTTTTTAGCTCCCTCGCCCCGAGCTGGACATTTGCCTTGGCTCCAGAGTAAGCTTCTCTTTTGGCCTTGTTGTCAATGTCATTCTGCGTGGCATAAAGAAGCTTTCCTTTTCTTAGAGATAAGTTGTTCTATCTTCATGTTGTTATCATCAAGCCAATCCTGATGTTTTATGGACTAGTACCCAAGGATGTTTTTGCATGTATCGAGGATGGTAGACTTAAGTAGACCACAATGTTCTTTAATATCCTCTGGATATTCCCGCTGGAGAGTTTCCTCAAATGAGGCGTAAAGGTGCTGTTGGGTGGTAGTGTCAACCAGTCTCTCAAGTTTCAGTCTTGGTCTGCTCTGCTTTTTAAGACCCCACCTCTTTTTCCTGAGTCTGATGGACATGGTGGAGGTGATGATCTGTCCATCAGTTATCTGACCAATCAAGACCCTTGTGATATTCACATCATGGTGGTCACTAGATCAGACAATGACATAGTCAATCGGATGCCACTGTTTAGATCAGAGGTGCTGCGAATGTTCCTTGAGATTGTTTTTTTTCTCTGGTGGAAGGGAGTGTTTGTGATGAAAACAAAAACTCAAAATGCCTACCTTTCCTGCGGTACTCTTCCAAAGTTTGAAGTACTAACTGACCCAGCCACTGAAGTCTCCTAGAGAATTTTCTTATCCTGCTTGGGGATGCTTGACAGTGTCCCATCTAGGCAAGCATAAAGAACCTCTTTTTCATACTCGTGTGAGTCCACAGTTGGTGCATAAGCACTCACAACATCTGGTTTTTAGCAAGCACCAAAAAGATCATCATGTGACATTCAATGATCCCCACAGGAAGTTCTGAGAGTTGACTGACAAGCTGGTTCTTTATTGCAAACCAACACCAAGCATCCTGGGCTTGTCAGCAGCCTTCCCTTTCCACAACTGGGTGAAACCATGCTTCTCCTCCTTCAGTTGCCAGACATGTTTCAGAAAGAGCATCTAGGACAATCTGGCATCTTCTCAGTTCTCTGGCAATGATTGCAGACTTCCTCTCTATATTTCTGACTATGTCTGGTGATCCTCTCTGGACATGATAATCCAGTCAGGAAGTTTTGAGGCAGGCTATTTTTAGGGCACCTTTTCCAGCCCCTTCCCTGAGTTTGGAAAGGAGAGTGAACCCTAAATGGGACTGCTCAGTTGTTGCTGCAGCTGCCAAAAGGCTCTTTCTTCCTCACTGCAAGAACCCAGTGACTGAATCAAACACCCACTGTTCAATGTGCCAGCTCATGGCTAGGGGTTTCCAGACCTCATAATCCTACACCCTTCACCACAGGGTGTTAGGGTGGATTACTTTAATGGGGAAACGCTTGTGCATTACTTTTGTTAACAAGGGGAAGCTGATGCCCGGGCAGCCACCACACTATCCTTGGCATATTGGCGTCAGGGTCCAGTGGCACTGAATGCAAAATGCCTGGGGACCCTTCCCTGCTGCAGCTTTCCTCCGTCCTCACTGACATTGCTGTATGTCATCTTCTTCCTCCAGCCACACCTTTAAATCGCTCTTTGTCTGGAACCTTCCCCTTGACCTTACTACCATGGGTGACCCTACCAGGAGCTAAACTCCAGAAGGTATTGCTCTTGGAGATCATAGGGACTCAGAAGCCTCTCCACCACGACAAGATGACAGTCCTTGGAGAAGATATAGAATGCATTTTAAACCCTGCTCAATAGTTTCCTTAATTTGCTTTCATGCTAATACTTCACAGGAAGTAAAACTAATATTACAGCGATTCTGAAGGCTAAACTCCCTGTGAGCCAAGTTGAAGGTTACTGATATTTAGAAGCTCACTTAACTTGATAGCAAAGTTCATTGGGATTTTATGACATTATTTTTATCCCCTTTGAGGAATATTTTCTCCTTTGTTGGAAATGGTTTGGGGGTATTTGCACAGTTGTCACCCACCATGAAGCCAAAACAGTGAATATGACCCAAGAGAATATTCAACCGCAGAAACATTGCAAATGAATTAATTTTCTCCTCATGCAGTGTCTATATGTTTATGCTTTTATTCTGTTTAAGCACCAGAAGCTCATCAGTTGGGCTTCATGGTGTTTTTTTTTCTATTTCCATCCAAGGATTCCCAAAAATAATTGATGTGGTACTGCTTCATTAAGATCAACAAATGTTGAATGAAATTGAATCAATTTTTGTCCCCTTGCCTCTGCCACATATTATCAGTCCAGATGTGGGCTTTCAGTCCAAACTATCAACAATTCTTTTCCCCCACAATACTTCTCGATCCACTGAGTTCCTCTAGCAAATTGCTTGTTGCTCCAGATTCCAACATCTGCAGTCTCTTGTGTCTCCAGATTAATATTACTTGTTCAGTTTACAGATCCAAGCTTTTTGGCAGCAGTCTGACAAGACTATAATTCCGTTGGACTAAAGTAATAGATCCATATTTAAATTTAATACATCATATGAGTTGTACTAATAGATCATGTTTATTAATGGAAACATCTGTTTTTGCTTGTTCATAAATTGCCAAACATGCGAAATTCAAGGTTAGCTCACGGGGAATAGACCTGCTAAGTGGCAGATAGTTGCCAAGATCTCCTATTGTGCATAAACTTTATCAGCTCATCATTCCAGTGCTTAGCATCATCAGTTGCAATTGCACAGTCGGCAGTTCATGGTGTTTCCTCTAATTCATGGTCCTGCTTCCTCTTAATCCCCTCTTTGCTACAGTCTGTCGCAAGGGGTTAGAATGAAGGTCGCCTCAAATAATGAAGGCACAGAAATTAGTGTGTTTTAAAAGAATAAATTTTCAAGAAGTGGGTCTCTTGGCAATACCAGATCTATTGCCTATTCCTAACTGACTTTTGGAATGTAACGATGAGCCACCTTCATGAAGCCAAGTTCAGTTTCCTTTCAGGTACAATGAGGTCCAGATACAATGAAAAAAATCCTTAAAGCAGCATCACAGGCAACGCATAGAACAGATTATAAAAGTTATACAAGACAGTGAAGAAGAAAAGATCATGCAAACGATAAATACAATCAGAGACAAAATCCATATTAGTGCAAGAGCTCACCCATAATGCTCTGTTAATGACAGGATTAGAGTTCAAAAAGACAGGTATCAATGTAGCAATTCCTTACCCTATTCCTGAATGATGCCATTCCCAAAATGCCATTGAATAGAATGTTCCAGGGTTTAGACATAGTAACAATGAAGTAGCAGTGATATATTTTCAATCAGAATCAGAATTAGAATCAAGTTTAATGCCACAGAAATTTGTTAACTTTGTGGCAAAACTTATAGTAAGTACATATATGTTTATTAAAAAGTTGTTAAAATAAATAGTGCAAAAAACATAAGTAAATCAAAGAAGTAGTGAGGTAGTATTCATGGGTTCATTGCCTATTCAACGTCCAGGATGATAGTGATTTCAATATGGTGGTGGTAGTATTCACCTGCAACTCCTGCCCTTTTTGTTCTTGGTCGTCAATGCTGCAGTTTTTCTAACGTGCCGTCAGAGTTGCCTGCTTGAATAATTGCCATGAATTTTAGAGCTGGTACAGACTGCAGACATGGTCTGTGGGTGGTGGCGAGGATGAATGTTTAGGATAGTGGATAGGGAGCAAATCTCTTTGGCTGGTTTACATTTGGGTTTCTCCATTGTTGTTGGACTTTCTCTCATGTCGTAAAGTGGGAAGTGTTCGATCACGGTGCTGCTTCTCACCTTTTGGATACTCACTTGGAACACAAGGTGAATCATTTTTTACAGGAACCTTGTGGGAGCTCGCTGATGGCTACATGGAATGTATATGAATGTTTGTGTAATTGTCACATATGCATTGACATATAGACAAGACATTCATGAGGAGGGGATAGATCATGATTTGCTATATGTATATTCCAGGAAGATCTAGATGTATGTACACATCAGAAGACTTCCTCTGTATTACCATCTGCTCTGGCCTTGGTTCTTCCGATGTCCAACAAAGGGTGGACCTTACCCCTGTTTAGTTAAGCACCCCGCACCCGGCACCCGACACAGACAAATGTTTGTTTGTTCTAGCTTTAGACAAGGAGGCAAAGGGAAAATATTATCTCAAATATAGCAATGATTGGCTTACATGATTTTAAGTGTTTGTCTCTCTTTGACTGTATCTGTGTGTTTATGTGTGAAAGTGTGAGTGACAGAGAATGAGTGTTCATGCATGTATATTTGTGAGCCTAAGTGTCACTGTCTGCCAATGTGCATAGTTGCAGCCATAGGAAATCTGAATGTTATAGCTAGAGACAGCACATATACTGTGCTTTGTGAGGTTATGATATTTCTATTGACGTGGCTCTATAATGCAGGGGATGTCACTGCAAAATGGCAACTATGTGGTTATTTCCTGCTAATTATTCTTTGCTGTGTCCTTGGATGACTTGCTCCATCTTCTGGAACAAACAAAAAAGTTCCTTCAATTTCCCCCTATCCCTCTAAAGATGTTGAGGTCAAGGTCAGAAAAAATGGTGGTTGGGGTTCAGGGCATACTCCCCCTTTGTCCTGCTGCTTTCTCAGTTAATCATAACAGCCGTATTATCTGTCCAATGTGATCATGCGTTCAAAAAGAATACGCTCGCATTATTATATGGAGATTTTAATTTGAAACCATGACCTGTTGTGAATTAGTGAGCGTGTGCCAGAATAGCCCTCCAATTCTGAAGTGAAATAATTTCTAGGGAAGAGGATGTTTTGTCAATATTCAAAATAACATAGACCAGTTGATAAGAGTATTAGAGAAAATACTTGAAAAATATTTTACGAAATGCTATTAAGGTTCGTGCAGCTCAAAATATGTCTGTCATCATTTAATCTATTTCAATGTTGACACAGACATTCTGAGGAATATGTGGCATTGCTTTACAAACAACTTTATTACATCACCAAATTTCTTGGATGGAAGAAACAGATTAAAATGGATTAAAAATAACATTGTCATAAGAGATTCTGCAGATGCTCGAAACCTTGAGCAATGAACACAAAATGTTGGAGAAAGTGAACAGGTCAGGTAGCATCTATGAAAGGCCCAAACATCAACTGATCATTTCCCTCCATAAATGCTGCCTGACCTACTGAGTTCCTCCAGCATTTTGTGTGTGTTGTTAAAATATATTAGAGATTTCCTATTTTGTTGAAAGACAATTTAAAGCACAGATCTTCTTTGTTTTATGTAAGTGATGCATTCCTGGAAAAACATTTTGTCTTGAAATTTCATAAATCAAAGATACTGAGTGAAACGTTCTATGGATATTGTTGTATGATGAATTCCAGACAGTGGAGAATAGCAAGCTATTAATAATGGCAAAAATGAATTTATAAATGTAATTGCCTGCGCAGAGACTTAATGGCATTATAGTATTTTGAAAATTGCTATACTGACTATATGTAAATTGAAGCATACTGGAACCATGTATCCTGGGAATTTAATTGCAGAAATACAAGACCTAAAATTAAAAAATAAGAAAAAGAATTCTCTGGTAGGTGAAGCAAACAATCACAAAATTTTGATTGCAGGATGCAAATGTTTTATTTTCTATGTTTGCTCTCAGGTCCAGTAAGACCTTGCTCTTCTTCAGCCCTTGGAAATTCAGGAATTTCAGGAGAATCCACCCCCCCTTAAGAAAAAGAAAATATAGTAAATATGTGAATTGATATTGTTATATGTTTTAACAACAGAACTAAAATACAGTGCACTGAACACGGAGTCATCCGACCCAGATTTAATAAGCTTAGCCATATGTGGGAAGAGAGGCTAAATTGTAATGTAATGTATACAATGTAGTATAAATTAGGAAAATACATCATCCGAAGAATTCTCCTTCATTAAGGCAGTAAGTACTGTTGAATCAGACCAAATTCCAACTAAGATATGCAAAACAAGTTTCATGGATGTTGAAGTCTCCACAGTAGGTAAATAGAAATTCAAATATGTTCTCCTGGGAGTTTAGACTCCAGTGGATCCCTTCACCTCTATGCAGTGGTAAATATGAGTAGATGTTGCTTGATACAACATACTGTACAAAGTTCACTGAGTCCGAACTTGTGAATATAAATGTGCATGTGTGTGCATGCGTGTGTGTGTGTGTGTGTGTGTGTGTGTGTGTGTGTGTGTACGCTGCTAAGACACTGAACATTTTCTTACAGCATCCAGTGGTGCACTGAGTGCTGTCTCAGAGGAATATCAACTTTTGGGAATGAGGGACTTCAAACAGGCAAGAGCAATAGTGTAGGTTTACATTTAAAAAATGAAATAATAAAACTATTCCAGTTTAAGTTTCACAAGCCAAATGGATGTGGAGGCAGAACTTTTAAACAGTTCTTGGATGTGTACTTGAACCTTTATGACCAAGTGAAGTGACGGCCCAGTGATGAAAGCTGGGATTAGGCTGGCCATCTCTTTTCCCACTCACATGGTTTGTATGGATGGCTCCCTATTTGACTCTCGAAATCAGATACCGAGATGCCCCTGAAAAGTGAGAAATATATATTTATATCTAGTTATTAAATGCAGAAGTTGTGATGGTAGCCATAAACAGCATGGTTTGGAATGCAATAATTCATGGTCTGCTGGCTATTATTTATTTATTATTGAGGTACTGTGTGGAATAGGCCCTTCTGGCCCTTCGAGCCGCATCGCCCAGCAGTTCCTCAATTTAATGCGAACCTTATCACAGAACAATTTACAATGATGAATTAACCTACCAATCGGTACGTCTTTAGTCTGTGGGAGGAAACCGGAGCACCCAGAGGAAACCCACGCAGTCGTGGGGAGAACGTACAAACTCCTTATAGGTAGCGGTGGGATTTGAACCCAGGTCGCCTATACTGTAAAGCATTGTGCTAACCACTGCACTACCATGCTGCCCCCAAATGTTTCATACATTTCTCAAGTCTTCCCAGAGGCTAAGTTGAAATTTTACCTTTCTTCCTAGGAACTGTCTAAGGTTGAATTTATGTTGGGGGCAAAACTAAATATAGTAAGCTTATTTGTCTGAAAGATTGTTCCATGTTTTCTTTTTTTTATATACAGTATATAAAGTACAGGCTCTTAGTGTTAGTTGAGCAGAAGGCATCCAACAATTAGTATGTATGTCCAGGAGTGAAATTGTATGATTTGCTGATAAGGAGAAAAATTAATAAACAAGGAGAAAAGTGAGGCTCTATAAGGTACTCATAAGACCACACTTGGAGTATTATGTGCAGATTTGAGCTCCTTATTTTAAAAAGGACATACTGACATTGGAGAGGGTTCAGAGAAGATTCACAAAAATGATTCCACTAATGAAAGGGTTACCATATGACGAAAGTCTGGTAGCTCCTGGACTGTATTCCCTGGAGTTCAGGAGAATGAGGGGAGATCTCATAGAAACATTCCGAATGTTAAAAGGCCTGAACAGATTAGATATGGCCATGGTAGGGGAGTCTAGGTCAAGAGGGCATGACTTCAGGATTGAAGGATGTCCATTTAGAACTGAGATGTGGAGAAATTATTTTAGTCAGAGGGTGGTAAATCTGTGGAATTTGTTGCCATGAGTGGCTGTGGAGGCCAAGTCATTGCGTGTATTTAAGGCAGAGATAGATAGGTTCTTGATTAGCCAGGGCATCAAAGGGTATGGGGAGAAGGCAGGGGAGTGGGGATGACTGGAAGAATTGGACCAACCCATGATTGAATAGTGGAGCAGACTCGATGGGTCGAATGGCCTACTTCTGCTCCTATATCTTATACTAATATTTAACACCCATTTTAACTCAGCAGGCCAGGCTGCATCTATGGATAAAAAGTAAACTGTCAATGTCTCGGCCGATAGTACTCAGCAGAAGAGTGATGGCCTGTGTCAGTACTAGTAATAGAGGTAGATAATGAAAGAAGACAATAATGATTCGAATAAGATTGGAATAATTAAAATGGTGTTGGATTTGATTTTGACATGTTCAAAATTAATGATAACAAAAGATAATGCACAGTTTCCTGGTTTGCATTTGTAGTATATAAGTAAATACGTTATATTTCTCAATGCCTGGAGATACATTGTTGAAAGTTCAATTTTACTGGCTGTACTAATTTCAATAAAATTATTCATTATCTGTGGTTAGCATATTAATGAGGTAAGAGTTAAACGTACCAATATTTGCTCAGGAATGTTTTCTGATCCTGCATGAAATCCAGTGGACACTGGTATTTTGCCTTGAAACCACACTGACATCTATTTCTTAGGCTCTGTTAAATGATCTTCCTTCCATGTCCTTTGCTCCACTATCCATGCGGATTTGGATTGGTTGTTTAAATTAGGGAGCTAAAAGTAGACTTTAGCATGTCTGTTCATGTCAACAATAAAGTTCCACAGACCTTGAGTGACACTGACAAAAGTCAGTAGTTTATGAATACTATGACCAGCAGCAAAGCTTTCTGTAGAATTTTAATCTCCAAGGCTACATCTAAAGACTGCTACAGTGAAAGTAATTTTAAAAGGGTTATTGCTCTAGGTTCCCACCCCTTGAGAGTGATATGTGAATAACAACTAACTCGGGTGAGAAGTGGAAAGCTGACTTAATCCAGTTAATCAGATGATATTGGATGCTTCAATCTAGAGGGAAGCTCAAGACCTAAATGTTCAGTGTTCAGCTGTTGCTTCGGAACAATAACTTGTACATTTGCCATTAGGGATCTATTGCCAGCAAAAACATCCGCTGTATTAGTTGCATAGCCAGCCTTTTCATCCTTGCTTGAAGTGTCCTGACTTATCAAGTCAAGTGACAGTAAGGGCACTTTACTATCTACAATATACTGAAATATGTTGGACATTATCTAAAGCAACACACACAAAACACTGGAGGAATTCATCAGGTCAGGCAGCGCATTATCAACACATATTTCATAGTTTTGGTCTTCACTGCAAACTGCTTTTGCCATAATCAATAAATGTAATTTTTATTTTGCCCTTCTCCATCAATAGTTCATAGAAAATAGGACAGTGCAGTATAGGAATAAGGGCCTTCAGTCCACTATGTTGTGCTGAACCAATTAAATCTTTTGCATTTAAGTTAATAAGTTTAATAATGTTTAAAAGTAGGTGGCAGCTTTCAAATCTCCATTTCTCTACAAATGAATGGTTTGAAGATATTGTTTATCCATTTGTGAAATCCAAACTAAAAATAAGGAAAAATCCTTGATGATATGATTAATAAAGGATCTGTTAAACTGAAATATAATTTTATATCAAAATTTGGTCCTTTTGTGTTAAAGATTTCTGTATATTCTTTGATATGATTTTTTGATGGTATTGATATTAATACAAAGTACTAGAGTTCTTTCTGAAGTGTTCCTATAACAGACAAATGTTTGCAGTGGCCCTTGGCCCTAAGCCCTCTATGATGACAACTTGGAATTTCTTTGCAGTTATTTCCGAAGTGTAACCAAAATTCTATTAATGAGTGTTCACATCATTTCTGCCTTAAATCCAGCAAAGTTAGTGATAGATCAGGTGCTGCTTGAAACAGCATATGAGCACCACACTGGCACAGCTTAAAGAGATCCTGCCTCAACATACAAGCAATCTGGGTTTATGGCTAACCCTTGGGTCTGACGTTTTCCAGGGTGCAAGTTCTTCCCATGGCCATGTAAGTTCTCTTATTTGCTCGAGTTTCTCCCAACATCCTGAGAAGTATGGGCTGGGGAGTTACAAACATGAGAAAATCTGCAGATGCTGGAAATCCAAGGCAACACACACAAAATACATTTTGCTTGTGTTGTCGGGCTGGGGAGTTACGTGGCCATACTGAACTGTTGCTAGTGTACAAGTAAATTCTGTAAGAAGTTGATGCGAATATGGGGAGAATATGTTAGAAGGAAGTGGTGGGAAAATGGGATTCAACTGTGAACATACATGAACCGATGTGCCAAATGTGCTGAACAAAAATGGTCATTATATATCCAAAACTAAGTTCAGAATTTAAACATACCTGTACCCATCAAATATATGTCTTAATAATAAAATCTTCTTTTCCTTCATTCTTTCTCTAATAATGGTACCACGTAACAGAACACGTGCTAAGCATTGACTGGATTTGGGTTTTGATCTAATGTAATTTTATCATCCACAGATCAAAACTGAACAATCTTTTAAGCAGACTAACTTACAAGGAGATAAATTTCTATTATGTTTATCATTATCTTGGAGCTCACCCAGGATAATTCACCCTTAGGAATGTAACTTGAACGCATGATACTGTACACAGTAGTTCACTGAAAATGTGGGCGTTTTGCCTTAAATGGAACCGAATTTCAGAAACAGAATGCACATTTCACACGTGACCAAAGATAAATTTCTACCCCCAGGAGTCTAACTTTTTAAGTTACATTATTCACCTCTAGCTAACGTTGCAGAAATTAATTAACCGCAGTAACAAAAGCATAGAATTATTGTGTTCTACTATGTATTTATTTGATCATATGTTTCCATCCTTAAAACCATCAGTCACATTCTTTAACAGATACTTAACTTTCTAAGGAGAATTTGGGCACATTGTTAGTTCTTTTACTGAGAATATTTCTATAGCTCAGTGAGTATCAGCTCTTGTGTGCGGGAGGAGAGATAGCAGCGCGTCGCGCGTGCGCAGCCCTTTGGTGAAAATGATATTCTATCCGTTAAATAGGGGCTGTGGACAATTCTGATTTGATGGAGACAGACGTGAAAGCACAGAGGAACATCTGGAGAAATTTCTGAAACAAAAGTTCGCTGCTGTCGTTACTGCATAATCGGGAATATTCCGGAGGGAAGGCCTCAAAATCCCCGGCTTTGCCTGCTGTTGGCGACCAAGATTGAGGTCAAATCGTTCAGATAGAGATGGCGCTCGGTACTCGGTGTTGGAGAGCTGATCGAAGGCTCGAAATTTTCAGACGACTCAGAGTCGGACTGTGGTCAGGCATGGCAGGGAGAGTTTTTCTTCCTTCTCCCGTCTGCGTGAGATGTGGGACAGTTGAGAGACTTTGAACTTTTTTACTGTGCTCATGGACTGTTCTTCATCAAGTTATGGTATTGTTGCACTGTTGTAACTATATGTTATAGTTATGTGGTTTTGTTAGATTTTTCAGTCTTGGTCCGTCCTGTGTTTTGTGATATCACACTGGAGGAAATATTGTATCATTTCTTAATGCATGCATTACTAAATGACAATAAAAGAGGACTGTGTGTCTTCATAATCTAAACTATTGGAATTATTTTCCTGGAAATACTTTAAAAGCCATATGATTATTTTTGGAGATTTAGGCCTAATCTGGTATTGTATTTGAATCACCATAGTAACCTTAGCTCTATATCATGAAGGTAAATTAGGTGCTGCTCCTACAAGCCTAGTGCAAATTAATGTAGGAGGATAATCTGAAAGTGGATTAGATTCTTATGTATAACATAGCAGTAAATAACAATATAAAACAAATGCAAAATTAGTACAATAGTCTTGTGAACAGGAATGGTCTTTGGTCACAGGTTTGACTTATTGGAAGAATGCATCCATCACAAGCACTACAGGATGGATTATGAGCCTTTGTGGTTACATCGTTGGGCCAGTATAAGCCCTGTCCACAAGTGAGGATGCTTTGACTGCAAAGCCACACCCCGAGTCTTTCCAGCTGTTAAATGTGTCAAACTCCTAAATGGAGAAATATAAGATAATAAATCCACCTAGAAACTTCCGGCTTAAGATGCCAAGCTGCTAATCAGCGGCAAAAAGCAAAGCAAACAAAACTACTAAATACTTTATTGATAACCATTTATTAATAACGACCAATGCTAACAATGGAGAGGCAAGCGGAGGCACAGGCAAGAAATAGTTGAGGTCAGCGTTGGCAGAGGCAGTGGCGCAGAGAAGGCATGGAGAAAAGCAAGCGAAGGCGGAGGTGGGCCCGAAGCAGTCACAGCAGAGTTGTAGTGTCCCCAAGCGCAAGGAAAGTCCCGATGTCTGATCGATTTAATCGCTGGCTGAATTGCAAATGGGGTACAAGCCAAATAGTGGGCTTGCTGCTCCACAACATTTACTCAGCTCCACGCTGAACTGAGGCTGTGGGCTGCTCCGAGTGATGCCTGGCTTCATGCCTTTCGTAAAACTTCAGATCTGAAGCAATTTGCTTATTTTTATTTTTTGCATGATTTATTTTTTTCTCTCTCTCTGCGCTCTGGGTGTTTGACACCTTTCTTTAATAGAAACATAGAAACATAGAAAATAGGTGCAGGAGTAGGCCATTTGGCCCTTCGAGCCTGCATCACCATTCAGTATTACCATGGCTGATCATCCAACTCAGAACCCTGTACCTGCCTTCTCTCCATACCCCCTGATCCCTTTAGCCACAAGGGCCATATCTAACTCCCTCTTAAATATAGCCAATGAACTGGCCTCAACTGTTTCCTGTGGCAGAGAATTCCACAGATTCACCACTCTCTGTGTGAAGAAGTTTTTCCTAATCTCGGTCCTAAAAGGCTTCCCCTTTATCCTCAAACTGTGACCCCTCGTTCTGGACTTCCCCAACATTGGGAACAATTTCCTGCACCTAGCCTGTCCAATCCCTTTAGGATTTTATATGTTTCAATAAGATCCCCCCTCAATCTTCTAAATTTCAGTGAGTATAAGCCTAGTCGATCCAGTCTTTCTTCATATGAAAGTCCTGCCATCCCAGGAATCAATCTGGTGAACCTTCTTTGTACTCCCTCTATGGCAAGAATGCCCTTCCTCAGATTAGGGGACCAAAACTGCACACAATACTCCAGGTGTGGTCTCACCAAGGCCTTGTACAACTGCAGTAGTACCTCCCTGCTCCTGTACTCGAATCCTCTCGCTATAAATGCCAGCATACCATTCGCCTTTTTCACCGCCTGCTGTACCTGCATGCCCACTTTCAATGACTGGTGTATAATGACACCCAGGTCTCGTTGCACTTCCCCTTTTCCTAATCGGCCACCATTCAGATAATAATCTGTTTTCCTGTTCTTGCCAATGGGTTCTTTTGAGATTTTTTTGTTTTGTGGCTGCCTGTAAGGAGACAATTCTCAAGGTTGTATAAATACATACATACTTTGATAATAAATGTACTTTGAACTTTGAAGCACTTAAAACACTTTAATATGATTAATGAACTGGCACAGGGCCCAATAGCAGATTCTGCAGTTGGAATGCTGTGGGCATCATACTCTGCAAGTATCGACCGATGGCAGAGCTTACTGGTCAATTCGACAACTGCAATCTGTCAGCAAACTCAAACCCTATATAATTGCATGCTGGACTTGCTGGAATTTATCCAATACTAATTAGCTTTCCTAAAGGGACACCAAGAGAATGAGTTATTTCTTTCCTGTGTGGTTTCAAGCATCTAGTCGGAATTCAGAGTTGTGCTGAGAAAATAACTGTAGAATAGTCCGTCACATGTTTGAGTTGTGTCTTGCAAATGGTGCATCAGATTTGTGGAATCACTTACTGTAGACTCCTCAACCAGTAACCTAGTCTTTCTTCTGCGGCTCTTACAATGTTGGTTTAGTCTCTGTCTCATTGGGAGTAAATATGCCTGGCATACATATAGTACTCATTACTCACCTATTAAGCCTGATTTATTCTTTTTTCCTGGCCGTTCCGAATATCAGGAGTCTGCCGTCTGCTTGAGTAGTTACACATACTGTAGATTGAACAATGCCAAATTATTGGCTAGTAGGAACATTTCTACCTTCAGCTGGACAGTAGATCATCACTGAAGCAGCGGATGGTGGTTGGAATTCTGACATTGCTCGGCTGAAGTGATATGTGTCCTTTCATAACAATCTTCTTATATATTTGTTTGGGCAGCTAGAAACAAATGAATACCTCGAAAATATAAAAGTTTAAGAATAAGCATAAGAATGAAATCAGCAGGGCAAAAAAGAGTGTGAGATGGGTTTGGCAGACAGCTTTAAAGATAATCCTAGGAAGTTCTTTAGTTATATTAATAGTTAAAGGGTGACTAGGAGAGACTAAGTCCTGTTAAAGACCATCAGGTCCACCTATGTGTGGAGCCTCAGTATGTGGCTGAGGTTTTTAATGTCTATTTCTTCTTGATATTTATGAAGGAAAATATTATGGATGCCAAAGAAATGAGGCCAATAAGCAGTGAGGTCTTGGATCGTATGCATATTACAAAGAAGGAGACATTTGCAGCCTTGAGGTACATTAAAATGAGCAAATCCCCAAGGCCTGATTAAGACCATCCCCAGAGTACATGGTAGGCCACAGAAGAAAACTGCAGAGGCCCTTGTAGAGATATTTGCTTCGTCATTATCTACTGGTGAAGTTTCTAGAAAATTGGAGTATGGCTAATGTGTTCCATTGTTGAAGAAGAGTAGCAAGACCAGAAGACCATAAGATATAGGAGCAGAATTAAGCTATTTGGCCCATTGAGTCTACTTTACCATTTCATCATGGCTGATCTATTTCACTCTCAGCCCCATTCTCCCGCCTTCTCCCCGTAACTCTCATGCCCTGATTAAACAAGAACCATCAACCTCTGTCTTAAATATACCCAATGACTTGGCCTCCACAGCCACCTATGGCAATGAATTCCACAGATTCACCACTAAAGTGGTGAAAGAAATTCCTCCTCATCTCCGTTCTAAATGAACATCCCTCTATTCTGGGTCTGTGTCCTCTGGTCTTAGACTCCCCCATGGTAAGAAACATCCTCTCCACATCCACTCTATTGATGCCTTTAAACATTCAGTAGGTTTCAATGAGATCCCCCTTCTCTCTTCTTAATTCCTGTGAGTACAGGCCTAGAGCCATCAAATGCTTCTCATATGATATGCCTTTCAATCCCAGAGTCATTCTCGTGAACCTCCTTTGAACTCTCTTCAGTCTCAGCACATCCTGTCTTAGCTAAGGGGCCCAAAACTGTCTACAATACTCCAGGTGAGCCTTACCAGTGCCTTATAAAGCCTCAACATTACATCCTTGCTTTTATATTCTAGTCCTCTTGAAATGAATGCTAACATTGCATTTGCCTTCCTCACCAGTGGCTCAACCTGCAAATGAATTTTTATGGAATCCTGCACTTGGACTCCCAAGTCCCTTTGTACCTCAGATTTTTAAATTTTCTCTCCATTTAGAAAACAGTTTTCCCTTTTATTTCTTCTACCGAAGTACATGACCATACGCTACCCAACACTGCATTCCATCTGTCACTTCTTTGCCCAGCAAGGACTTTCCAAGGAACTACAAACTGGTGAGCCTAACTTGAGTTGTAGGGATGCGACTGGAAAGAACTCTGAGGAATGAGATCTACCGTCACTTGGATAATCAAGGCCTTGATTATTCAAGCGAAGGTAGGTTTTATTCCTTAGAAGTCAGCTTAGTTTTGCAGAATAGTCAGGAAAGTTTTGTGCGTGGACAAAACTGGAGTATTTTGAAGAGTAACTAAGGGAAAGGTGAAGGTAGGGTAGTGGATGTTGCCTATATGGATTTTAGTAAGGCCTTTGACATGGCCCTGCAGGGCAGTTGTGCAGAATTCAGCAGGAGCTAGTGAGGTGGATTCAGAATTAGCTCAATGATATGAAGCTGAGGGAGATAGTTGAAGGTCGATTGCCAGAGCGGTAGGCTGTGGATAGTGGGATGCCCAAAAGGTCAGTGTTGGGTCCTTTTTTTATGTATAATGTATGTAAGTAATTTGGATGTGAATATACATAGAACATAGAATAGTACAGCACAGTACAGACCCTTCGGCCCACAATGTTGTGCCGACCCTCAAACCCTGCCTTCCATATAAGCCCCCACCTTAAATTCCTCCATATACCTGTCTAGTAATCTCTTAAATTTCACTAGTGTGTCTGCCTCCACCACTGACTCAGACAGTGCATTCCACGCACCAACCACTCTCTGAGTAAAAAACCTTCCTCTAATATCCCCCTTGAACTTCCCACCCCTGACCTTAAAGCCATGTCCTCTTGTATTGAGCAGTGGTGCCCTGGGGAAGAGACGCTGGCTATCCACTCTATCTATTCCTCTTATTATCTTGTACACCTCTATCATGTCTCCTCTCATCCTCCTTCTCTCCAAAGAGTAAAGCACTAGCTCCCTTAATCTCTGATCATAATGCATACTTCTAAACCAGGCAGCATCCTGGTAAATCGTCTCTGTACCCTTTCCAATGCTTTCACATCCTTCCTATAGTGAGGCAACCAGAACTGGACACAATACTCCAAGTGTGGCCTAACCAGAGTTTTATAGAGCTGCATCATTACATCACGACTCTTAAACTCTATCCCTCGACTTATGAAAGCTGACATGTACCCTGAGATCCCTCTGCTCCTCCACACTACCAAGTATCCTGCCATTTACTTTGTACTCTGCCTTGGAGTTTGTCCTTCCAAAGTGTACCACCTCACACTTCTCCGGGTTGAACTCCATCTGCCACTTCTCAGGCCACTTCTGCATCCGATCAATGTCTCTCTGCAATCTTTGACAATCCTCTACACTATCTACAACACCACCAACCTTTGTGTCGTCTGCAAACTTGCCAACCCACCCTTCTACCCCCACATCCAGGTCGTTAATAAAAATCACAAAAAGTAGAGGTCCCAGAACAGATCCTTGTGGGACACCACTAGTCACAATCCTCCAATCTGAATGTACTCCCTCCACCACCACCCTCTACCTTCTGCAGGCAAGCCAATTCTGAATCCACCTGGCCAAACTTCCCTGGATCCCATGCCTTCCAACTTTCTGAATAAGCCTACCATGTGGAACCTTGTCAAATGCCTTACTAAAATCCATATAGATCACATCCACTGCACTACCCTCATCTATATGCCTGGTCACCTCCTCAAAGAACTCTATCAGGCTTGTTAGACATGATCTGCCCTTCACAAAGCCATGCTGACTGTCCCTGATCAGACCATGATTCTCTAAATACCTATAGATCCTATCTCTAAGAATCTTTTCCAACAGCTTTCCCACCACAGACGTAAGGCTCACTGGTCTATAATTACCTGGACTATCCCGAATACCTTTTTTGAACAAGGGGACAACATTCGCCTCCCTCCAATCCTCTGGTACCATTCCCGTGGACAACGAGGACATAAAGATCCTAGCCAGAGGCTCAGCAATCTTTTCTCTCGCCTCGTGGAGCAGCCTGGGGAATATTCCGTCAGGCCCCGGGGACTTATCTCTCCTAATGTATTTTAACAACTCCAACACCTCCTCTCCCTTAATATCAACATGCTCCAGAACATCAACCTCACTCATATTGTCCTCACCATCATCAAGTTCCCTCTCATTGGTGAATACCGAAGAGAAGTATTCATCGAGGACCTCGCTCACTTCCACAGCCTCCAGGCACATCTTCCCACCTTTATCTCTAATCGGTCCTACCTTCACTCCTGTCATCCTTTTGTTCTTCACATAATTGAAGAATGCCTTGTGGTTTTCCTTTACCTTATTCGCCAAGGCCTTCTCATGCCCCCTTCTTGCCCTTCTCAGCCCCTTCTTAAGCTCCTTTCTTGCTTCCCTATATTCCTCAATAGACCAATCTGATCCTTGCTTCCTAAACCTCATGTCTGCTCCCTTCTTCCACCTGACTAGACTTTCCACCTCACTTGTCACCCATGGTTCCTTCGCCCTACCATTCTTTATCTTCCTCACCAGGACAAATTTATCGCTAACATCCCGCAAGAGATCTCTAAACATCGACAACATGTCCATAGTACATTTCCCTGCAAAAACATCATCCCAATTCACACCCGCAAGTTCCAGCCTTATAGCCTCATAATTTGCCTTTCCCCAATTAAAAATTTTCCTGTCCTCTCTGATTCGATCCTTTTCCATGATAATGCTAAAGGCCAGGGAGCGGTGGTCACTATCCCCCAGATGCTCACCCACTGAGAGATCTGTGACCTGACCCGGATGCATTAGTGATAATTGGATGCATTAGTGATAATTTTTCAAAACTCGTTAGATTCTGGACTAGTTCCTGAGGATTGGAGGGTGGCTAATGTAACCCCAATTTTTAAAAAAGGAGGGAGAGAGAAACCGGGGAATTATAGACCAGTTAGCCTAACGTCGGTGGTGGGGAAACTGCTGGAGTCAGTTATCAAGGATGTGATAACAGCACATTTGGAAAGGGGAGAAATGATCGGACAAAGTCAGCATGGATTTGTGAAAGGAAAATCATGTCTGACGAATCTCATAGAATTTTTTGAGGATGTAACTAGTAGAGTGGATAGGGGAGAACCAGTGGATGTGGTATATTTGGATTTTCAAAAGGCTTTTGACAAGGTCCCACACAGGAGATTAGTGTGCAAACTTAAAGCACACGGTATTGGGGGTAAGGTATTGGTGTGGGTGGAGAATTGGTTAGCAGACAGGAAGCAAAGAGTGGGAATAAACGGGACCTTTTCAGAATGGCAGGCGGTGACTAGTGGGGTGCCGCAAGGCTCAGTGCTGGGACCCCAGTTGTTTACAATATATATTAATGACTTGGATGAGGGAATTAAATGCAGCATCTCCAAGTTTGCGGATGACACGAAGCTGGGCGGCAGTGTTAGCAGTGAGGAGGATGCTAAGAGGATGCAGGGTGACTTGGACAGGTTGGGTGAGTGGGCAAACTCATGGCAGATGCAATTTAATGTGGATAAATGTGAAGTTATCCACTTTGGTGGCAAAAATAGGAAAACAGATTATTATCTGAATGGTGGCCGATTAGGAAAAGGGGAGGTGCAACAAGACCTGGGTGTCATTATACACCAGTCATTGAAAGTGGGCATGCAGGTACAGCAGGCGGTGAAAAAGGCGAATGGTATGCTGGCATTTATAGCGAGAGGATTCGAGTACAGGAGCAGGGAGGTACTACTGCAGTTGTACAAGGCCTTGGTGAGACCACACCTGGAGTATTGTGTGCAGTTTTGGTCCCCTAATCTGAGGAAAGACATCTTTGCCATAGAGGGAGTACAAAGAAGGTTCACCAGATTGATTCCTGGGATGGCAGGACTTTCATATGAAGAAAGACTGGATGAACTGGGCTTGTACTCGTTGATTGAGGATAGAAGATTGAGGGGGGATCTGATTGAAACGTATAAGATCCTAAAGGGATTGGACAGGCTAGATGCAGGAAGATTGTTCCCGATGTTGGGGAAGTCCAGAACGAGGGGTCACAGTTTGAGGATAGAGGGGAAACCTTTTAGGACCGAGATTAGGAAAAACTTCTTCACACAGAGAGTGGTGAATCTGTGGAATTCTCTGCCACAGCAAACTGTTGAGGTCAGTTCATTGGCTATGTTTAAGAGGGAGTTAGATATGGCCCTTGTGGCTACAGGGGTCAGGGGGTATGGAGGGAAGGCTGGGGCGGGGTTCTGAGTTGGATGATCAGCCATGATCATAATAAATGGCGGTGCAGGCTCGAAGGGCTGAATGGCCTACTCCTGCACCTATTTTCTATGTTTCTATGTTTCTATTACCTAGTACTAGATCTAGTATGGCATTCCCCCTGGTCGGCCTGTCCACATACTGTGACAGGAATCCGTCCTGGACACACTTAACAAACTCTGCCCCATCTAAACCCTTGGAACTAATCAGGTGCCAATCAATATTAGGGAAGTTAAAGTCACCCATGATAACAACCCTGTTATTTTTGCACCTTTCCAAAATCTGCCTCCCAATCTGCTCCTCTGTATCTCTGCTGCTACCAGGGGGCCTATAGAATACCCCCAGAAGAGTAACTGCTCCCTTCCTGTTCCTGACTTCCACCCATATTGACTCAAAAGAGGATCCTACTACATTACCCACCCTTTCTGTAGCTGTAATAGTATCCCTGACCAGTAATGCAACCCCTCCTCCCCTTTTTCCACCCTCTCTATCCCTTTTAAAGCACTGAAATCCAGGAATATTGAGAATCCATTCCTGCCCTGGTGCCAGCCAAGTCTCTGTAATGGCCACTACATCATAATTCCATGTATGTATCCAAGCTCTCAGTTCATCACCTTTGTTTCTGATGCTTCTTGCATTGAAGTACACGCACTTTAGCCCTTCTACCTTACTACCTTTACACCCTTTATTCTGCTTCTCTTTCCTCAAAGCCTCTCTGTATGTTAGATCTGGCTTTACTCCATGCACTTCTTTCACTGCCCTATCGTTCTGGGTCCCATCCCCCTCGCAAATTAGTTTAAACCCTCCCAAACCATGCTAGCAAACCTACCTGCAAGGATATTGCTCCCCCTCGAGTTCAGGTGCAACCCATCCAATCTGTACAGGTCCCACCTTCCCCAGAAGAGATCCCAATGATCTAAAGATCTAAAACCCTGCCCTCTGCACCAACTCCTCAGCCACGCATTCAACTGCCATCTCCTCCAATTCTTACCATCACTGTCACGTAGCACTGGCAGCAATCCTGAGAACGCCACCCTTGAAGTCCTGTTCTTCAGCCTTCTGCCTAGTTCCCGAAACTCACACTTCAGGACTTCATCCTTCTTCCTGCCTATGTTGTTGGTCCCAACATGTATCATGACTTCTGGTTGCTTTCCATCTCGTACCAGGATGTCGTGCACCCAGTCAGAGACATCTCGGACCCTGGCACTCGGGAGGCAACAAACCAGGCGGGTGTCCTTCTCACGTCCGCAAAATCTCCTGTCTGCTCCCCTGACTATAGAGTCTCCAATGACGACAGCTCTCATCTTCTCCGTCCCACCCTTCTGCACCACAGGGTCAGACTCAGTGCCGGAGGCCCTGCCACTGTGGCTCACACCTTTTCGGTATCCAGGACGGTAAACTTATTATTCAGGGGAATGGTTACAGGGGTGCTCTGCACTACCTGTCTGCTCACCCTCGCTTTCCCCCCTCTGACTGTCACCCAGCGACCTGCTTCCGACTGCCTAGGTGTGACTACCTCCCTGTAGCTCTCATCTATGACTGCCTCATTCTCCCTTATGAGTTGAAGGTCATCCAGCTGCTGCTCGAGATTCCTTACATGGTCTTCCAGATCGCCCAGCCATATGCACTACTGGCAGATGTGACTCTGCGGGAGAGGGGAGTTCCCCCAAGACTGCCACATCTCACATGAGAGACACATCACCGTCTCAGGAGACATTATAAAAACTAACTGCAAGCTAGCTTGTCCTCCGCCTCTTCTCGTCGAAGCCTCTCAAGTCAAAGCCTCAAAGCTCCACTCCTTCACTGGCCCACTCACGCACTCATACATGGCATGATTAGCAATTCTGCTGATGATTAGGGGGACTTGTTAACAGTGAAATAGTTTACAACAAATTTCAAATAGATCTTGACCAGTTAGGGCTGAGGGCTGAGGTATGGCAAATGGATTTCAACTTAGATAAGTGTGAGCTGATGCATTTTGGACAATTGAACCAAGGTAGTACCTAGTACACACAGTGTATGGCAGGGCACTGATGAGTATTGTGGAATAGAGAGACACGTGAGTACAAGTACACATTTTGCTGAAATTGGCCATGCAAGTAGTGAGGGTGGTGAAGGTGAACCAAAGTTCAAAGTAAACTTATTATCAAAATATGTATCTGTCATCATACAATGCTATGAAACTAATTCTCTTGTGGGCATTCACAGTAGAACAAATAAGTACAATAGAATCGCTGAATAACTACACACAAGCAAAGGCTGACAAGCAACCAAAATGCAAAAGAGATCAAGCTGTGCAAATACAAAATCATAAACAAATAATTAAATAACTAATACTGAGAACGTGAGTTGTAGACTCCCTAAAAGTAAGCCCATAGGTTTGGTTCAGTGATTGCTCAATGTTGAGGTGAGTGAAGTTATCCATGCCAGTTCAGGATCCTGATGGTTGGAGTGTAATCTCTGTACCTGAACCTGTTGATGTGGGATCTAAGGTTCCTGTATCTCCTTTCCAATGGCAACACTGAGAAGGCCTGAATAGTAGGGGTCCTTGATGATGGATGCTCCTTTTTCTGAGGCAGTGCTCCTTGTAGATGTGCTGACTGACAGGAAGGGTTTTTCCTGAGATGGAGTGGGCTGTATACACCACTTTTTGTAGGCTTTTCTGTCTTTAAGCATTGGTCAAGACACTCTCCACTGTGTACCTATATAAGTTTGGCAAAGTTTTAGATGACTTGCCAAATTTGTGCAGACTTCATAGATAGTAGTACTGCTGCTGTGCCTCTGAGATGATAACACCAAGGAATTTAAAGTTACTGTCTCTCTCCACCTTCCCCTTATGAAGACTGACTCATGGACATCCGGTTTCTTCCTCCGGTATTCAATAGTCAGCTCTTTGGTGTGTATCTTGCTTGCCTTCATCAGTCAGGGTACTCGGTACTTTATTGGAGATCCAGTCCTACAGTCAGTCACTTTAAATGATTAGTTTTAATGCGAATGAAAGCCAATGATTGTCAAAATCAGTGAAGCATTCTCAGATCAATCCCTCTGACTTGCTTCTGACTCTGTGGTGGTTTCTGGGACCCACTATCATTGCAAGCACCTGTTGCTATTTCATAAGACCATAAGACATAGGAGTACAATTAGTCCACTCAGCCCATCGAGTCTACTCTGCTATACCATTGTGGCTGATTTATTATCCCACTCAACCCATTCTCTTGCCTCGTCACCATGACCTTTGATGCTTTGACTATTCAAGAACCTATCAACTTCCACTTTAAATATACCCAATGGTTGACCTCCACATCTGTGTCATGCAATGAATTCAACAGATTCACCACTCTCTGGATAAAGAAATTTTCTTAATCTCTGTTCTTAAACTGTGCCCTCTGGTCCTAGACTCTGCCACTATAGAAAATATCCTACCCACATCCACCCTATCTAGGCCTTTCACTATTTGATAGTTTTCAGTGAGATCCCCCTTCATACTTCTGAACTCCAGTAATTACAAGCCCAAAGACATCAAACCCTTTCGTTCCCAGAATTATTCTCATGATCCTTCTCTGAACCCTCTCCAAGCCAGTGCAACTTTTCTAAGATAAGGGGCCCAAAATTGCTCACGATGTTCCAAGTGTGGTCTGACTAAAGCCTTATAAAGCCTCAAGCAATACATCCTTCCTCTTGTATAGAATAGTAGGATCAGGCAGATGAATGTGTGGCTGACAGCCTAGTGCACGGGCAGGGCTTCAGATTCCTGGATCATTGGGATCCCTTCTGGGGGAAGTATGACCTGTTCAAAAAGGACAGGTTACACCTGAACCCGAAGGGGACCAATATCCTGGCGGGAAGGTTTAATAGAGCTGTTAGGGAGAGTTTAAACTAATTTGGCAGGGGGATGGGAACCGGAATGATAGAGCGGAGGAAGGGGAAAACAGAAATAAATCTAAGATAGTGAGCAGTAAATATGCTAGGAAAGACAGGCTGGTGATGGGGCAAATTTGCAGCCATTGGAATGAGTCGCAGTGCAATAAAGTTGCAGTGAAATCAAAGCAAAAATACCAAATACTGTTCTTAAGCTGTTCTACTTAAATGCACGCAGCATAAGAAATAAGGTGGATGACCTTGTCGTACAGCTACAGATTGGCAGGTATGATATTGTGGCCATCACTGAGACGTGGCTAAAGGATGCATGTCTCTGGGAGCTGAATGTCCAAGGATACACGGTGTATCGGAAGGATAGGAATGTAGGCAGAGGGGGAGGCGTGGCTTTATTGGTAAGAAATGATATTAAATCATTAGAAAGAGGTGATATAGGATTGGAAGGTGCAGAATCTTTATGGGTTGAGCTAAGAAATCGCAGGGGTAAAAGGACCCTGATGGCAGTTATATGCAGGCCTTCAAACAGCTGCAGTGATGTGGACTACAAATTACAACTGGAAATAGAAAAGGTTTGTCAGAAGGGCAGTGTTATGATAATTGTGGGGGATTTTAACATGCAAGTGGATCGGGAAAATCAGATCAGCACTGGGTCTCAAGAGAGAGAATTTGTAGAATGTCTGCGAGATGGCTTTTTAGAACAGCTTGTTGTTGAGCCCACTAGGGGATCGGCTGTACTGGATTGGGTATTGTGTAATGAACCGGAGGTGGTTAGAGAGATTGAGGTGAAGGAACCCTTAGGAGACAGTGATCATAACATGATTGAGTTCACTGTGAAATTTGAAAAAGAGAAGCCAAAATCTGATGTGTCGGTATTTCAGTGGAGTAAAGGAAATTACAGTGGCATGAGAGAGAAACTGGCCAAAGTTGACAGGAAAGCGATACTAACGGGAAGGATGGCAGAGCAGCAGTGGCTGGAGTTTATGCGAGAAGTGAGGAAGGTGCAAGACAGATATATTCCAAAAAAGAAGAAATTTTCGAAAGGAAAAAGGATGCAACCGTGGCTGACAAGAGAAGTCAAAGCCAAAGTTAAAGCAAAGGAGAGGGCATACAAGGAAGCAAAAATTAGTGGGAAGACAGAGGATTGGGAAGTTTTTAAAAGCTTACAAAAGGAAACTAAGAAGGTCATTAAGAGGGAAAAGATTAACTATGAAAGGAAGCTAGCAAATAATATCAAAGAGGATACTAAAAGCATTTTCAAGTATATGAAGAGTAACAGACAGGTGAAAGTAGATTTAGGACTGATAGAAAAAGATGCTGGAGAAATTGTAATGGGAGATAAGGAGATGGCAGAGGAACTGAACAAGTATTTTGCATCAGTCTTCACTGAGGAAGACATCAGCAGTATACTGGACACTCAAGGGTGTCGGGGAAGAGAAGTGTGCGCAGTCACACTTACGACAGAGAAAGTACTCAGGAAGCTGAATAGTCTAAGGGTAGATAAATCTCCCGGACCAGATGGAATGCACCCTCGTGTTCTAAATGAAGTAGCTGTGGAGATTGCGGAGGCATTAGCAATGATCTTTCAAAAGTCGATAGATTCTGGTATGGTTCCGGAGGACTAGAAGATTGCAAATGTCACTCTGCTATTTAAGAAGGGGGCAAGGAAGCAAAGAGGAAATTATAGACCTGTTAGCTTGACATCGATGATTGGGAAATTGTTAGAGTCGATTGTCAAGGATGAGGTTACAGAGTACCTGGAGGCATATGACAAGATAGGCAGAACTCAGCGTGGTTTCCTTAAAGGAAAATCCTGCCTGACAAACCTATTTCAATTTTCTGAGGAAATTACAAGTAGGCTAGACAAGGGAGATACAGTGGATGTTGTATATTTGGATTTTCATAAGGCCTTTGACAAGGTGCCACACATGAGTCTGCTTAACAAGATAAGAGCCCATGGAATTACGGGAAAGTTACATACTAGGATAGGGCATTGGCTGATTGGCAGGAAACAGAGAGTGGGAATAAAGGGATCCTATTCTGGTTGGCTGCTGGTTACCAGTGGTGTTCCACAGGGATCAGTGTTGGGGCCGCTTCTTTTACGTTGTACATCAACAATTTAGATTATGGGATAGATGGCTTTGTGGCTAAGTTTGCTGATGATACAAAGATAGGTGGAGGGGCCGGTAGTGCTGAGGAAACAAAGAGTCTGCAGAGAGACTTGGATAGATTGGAAGAATGGGCAAAGAAGTGGCAAATGAAATACAATGTTGGAAAGTGTATGGTTATGCACTTTGGCAGAAGAAATAAATGGGCTGACTATTATTTAAATGGAGAGAGAATTCAAAGTTCTGAGATGCAACAGGACTTGGGAGTCCTCGTGCAGGATACCTTTAAGGTTAACCTCCAGGTTAAGTCGGTGGTGAAGAAGGCGAATGTAACGTTGGCATTCATTTCTAGAGGAATAGAGTATAGGAGCAGGGATGTGATGTTGAGGCTCTATAAGGCGCTGATAAGACCTCACTTGGAGTACTGTGGGCAGTTTTGGGCTCCCTATTTAAGAAAGGATGTGCTGACGTTGGAAAGAATACGGAGAAGATTCACTAGAATGATTCCGGGAATGAGAGGGTTAACATATGAGGAACATTTGTCCGTTCTCGGACTGTATTCCTTGGAATTTAGAAGAATGAGGGGGACCTCATAGAAACATTTTGAATGTTGAAAGGCATGGACAGAGTAGATGTGGCAAAGTTGTTTCCTATGGTGGGGGAGTCTAGTACAAGAGGGCATGAATTAAGGATTGAAGGGCGCCCAGTTAGAACAGAGATGCGAAGAAATTTTTTTAGTCAGAGGGTGGTGAATCTATGGAATTTGTTGCCACGGGCAGCAGTGGAGGCCAAGTCATTGGGTATATTTAAGGCAGAGATTGCTAGGTATCTGAGTAGCCAGGTCATCAAAGGTTATGGTGAGAAGGCGGGGGAGTGGGACTAAATGGGAGAATGGATCAGCTCATGATAAAATGGCGGAGCAGACTCGATGGGCCGAATGGCCGACTTCTGCTCCTTTGTCTTATGGTCTTATGGGCTTATGTTATTCTCGTCATCTCAAAATGAATACTAACATTCCATTTGCCTTCCTTACCACTGACTCAACCTGCAAGTTTACGTTTTGGGAATCCTGCACAAGAATTCCAAAGTCCCTTTGCTCCTCTTATTTTTGAATTTTCTCTCCATTTAGAAAATAGTCAATACCTTGATTCCTTCTACCAAAGACCATGACCATACACTTCCCTACACTATATTCCATCTGACACTTCTTTGCCCATTCTCCCAATTTGTCCAAGCCATTCTGTAGACTCCCTGCTTCCTCAGCACTACCTGCCCGTCCATCTATCTTTTCACTGTCTGCAAACTTGGTCACAAAGCCATCAATTCCGTCATCCAGATCACTGACCTATAATGTGAAAAGAATCAGTCCTGATACTGACCCACCAGTAGTCACTGACAGCCACCAGACAAGGCCCCCTTTACTGACACACTTTTCCTCCTGACAGTCAGCCAATCTTCTGTCCATGCTAGAATCGTTCCCGTCATACTGTAGGCTCTTATCTTGTTAAGCACTCTCATGTACAGTAACTTGTCAAAGACCTTCTGAAAATCAAAGAAAACAACAGCTACTGACTATCCTTTGACTATCCTGCTTGTTATTTCTTCACAGAATTCCAACAGATTTGTCAGGCAAGATTCTCCTTTTAGGAAACCCATGCTGACTTTGGCCTGCTTTATCATGCGCCTCCAGGTACCCTGATTTCTCATCCTTAATAATAGATTCCAATATGTCCCCAATCACAGAAGTCAGGCTAAATGGCCAATGAATTCCTTTCTTATACCTCCCTTCCTTGTTAAATATGCAATTTTCTTTTGCTCCAGAACCATTCCAGAATCTAATGCTTCTTGATAGATCATTAATAGTGCCTCCACAATCACTTTGGATACCTATTTCAGAACCCTGTGATGCAATTCATCTTGACCAGGTGACTTATCTCCCTTCAGACCTTTCATCTTCCCAAGCACCTTCCACTTATTAGTAGCAATTATACTCACTTCTGCCCCCTGACACTTATAAATTTCTGGCATACTGATAGTGTCTGCCACAGAGAAGGTTGACACAAAATACTTATTAAATTCATCCACCATTTCTTTGTCCCCCCCCCCATTACTATCTCCCTTTGTAATACTTGTTCATCTTTCGAATGTAGCTATCCTACACCTTCTGAATTGACCCTAATGCTGTTCTGCCGTCATCCCTGATAGTGTCCCCTTCCAATCAACTTGACCAGTTCCTCTCTCATGCCTCTGTAATTCCCTTTACTCCACTGTAATCCTGATACATCTGACTTTACCTTCTCCCTTTCAAACTGCAGGATGAATTCTATTATATTATGATCACTGTCTCCTAATGGTCCCTTTACCTTAAACTCTCTAATCAAATCTGGTTCATTATGCAACACCCAATCCAGAATTGCCTTTCCCCTAGTGGGCTTAACCACAAGTCATCTCGTAGGCTTTCTACAAATTCCTTCTCTTGGGACCAAGCACGAATCCGCTTTTCCCAATCTACCAGCATATTGAAATTCCCCACGACCATCATACCATTGCCCTTAGTATTGGTGTTTTTTATTTCCTGTTGAAATTGGTATCCACATCCTGCTTACTGTTCAGGGGCCTGTAGGTAGCTCCCATTGGCTTCTCTTCACTCTTGCTGTTTCTTAAATCGACCTACAATGATTCAACATCTTATGATCCTATGTCACCTCTTTCCACGGATTTTATTTTATTTATTTTTACCAACAGAGCCACTGCACCCCCTCTGCCTATCTGCCTGTTCTTTTGATACAAGGCGTATCCTTGGACTTTAAGCTCCTAACCATGATCTTCTTTCAGCAATGACCAGGTGAAGCCCACAGCATCATACCTGCCAATCTGACTATGCCACAAGTTCATCTGTCTTATTCCATTTACTATCTTTCAGTCAGGGACAAGAGAAACAACCGTGGTTAGAAAGCAAACAGTACAGGGGAACAGAGCTATAAGAAAAAACACAGCCTAAGGCAGAGAAGTAGCAGGAAAAATCACAGTAGAAGGTAGAAGCCACAGCAGGTGGTGGAAATGTCAGTGGGAGCCAAAAACAATAGTGGAAACCAAAAACTGCAGGTGTCAGAAACCACAGTATGCACTAAATGTGTGAAATATCTGCAAAGACTATTCAGACTATCACAAAAAAGGTGACCTAATCAGTGCAGAAATTTATGAGCTTGGCAGTGTTTGACTTGGATCAAATTCAGGGTTAAATGATACAAATTGTGAGCATACATAATGTGGGTCTGGGGTCACATTAGGCTAAATGACAGTAGTGAAACAGGTGGGCATTTTGTGATGATCCAGTCACATTTACTAAGCCTGGTAGGCATTGTTTTAAATTTCCAAATTATTTGCTGGAGTTCAGTTGTACCATCTGTGCAGCATGACTGTTTACACCACATTGCAATATTAAGACAGCATTGTTAATGGTCAATGCAATTCACGCACACGTCTTATCAAAAAGTTATAATACGGGGCATGTTCTGTAATCAGTCTGACTCATCTGGTATATTCTTCAAAGTATAAGCTTATCAACTTAGCCCCAGGTACCCTGGGTGCGAACATGCTGAGCAAAATTTGATGTATAAAGATATTAGAGGACATGAATTTGCCAAATTCTCATCTGAACACGTGTCCTGTTCAAGTTTGAGTAAATGATAAGTTAAACAAATATCCATGCTAAGTGGTAATAATGCGCTGGCGCTCTTGGTACTGCAAAGTCAATGTACAGTATTGACTTAAATCATCAATACCTGTTACAAAAGATACTTTGCAGCCTTATGACAGGGTGCCATTATGTACAAAATTCAATGTTCACTTCAGAGAGTCAGGTTTCATGTTTCGCTTCCACTTTCCTTGGGGCTATCATCATATAAAATAATTTAACATTTTTCTAAATGTTGGAAGCATTTGCTCTCACCCCCCACCTTGCATCACTGTTACTTTTCCAGAGACTTCACATTCTGGTTCCAAAATCTGAAATCATATTACACTCCATTCTCACACCAAAATCATTCATGTAAGTTGTTTGCAAATACAATCATTAATATAAGTTCCCCTCACAATCATTGTAAAGCCTTGCAAGTAACACAGTCCATCTATAAATGAACAAATTAACACTATGTTCCGTTTTTGCCTCTGTCAGTCAGTTCCTCATAATCCATTGCTCTTAACTCTTTTGAGCTCGGATTTGCTTTCACAGCTTTTCTTGGCAACATATCAAATTCCATTTGAAAGTTCAAATATATGCCACTCCTTACCTATCTTCAATAAACTCTACTAAATTTGCCAAATATAATTTCCAAGTCATAATGCCACATTAATTCGACCTAATCATAATGAAGCATATCTTCTCAGGGTGAGCAGGCAGTTAAAGTAATCAGCATTGTTTAGTTCTGTTAGGGCCATTCCTAATAGCCCAGCATCCTAACAGAAAACACTGCAATAGCACTCACTGATCAATCAGAATCAGAATCTGAATTAGGTTTAACATCACTGGCATATGTCGTGATATTCATTGTTTTGTGGCAGTAATACGATGCAACACATATTGATAAAAAAGCTATAAATGCAATATGAAATGTATATTAAAACTTAATTAAATATAGAGTACAAAAAGAGAGCAAAAAAAAAGAAAAGAAAAGAATGAGATATTGTTCATGGATTTATTGTCCATTCAGAAATCTGATGGAGGAGAAGAAGCTGTTCCCAAATGTTGGGTGTGTGTCTTCAGGCTCCTGTATCTCCTTCTTGACGGTAGCAATGAGAAGAGGGTATATCCAAGGTGAAGGGGGTCCTTAATGATGGCTGACACTTTTTTGAGGCATTACCTTTTGAAGGTGTCCTTGATGCTGGGGAAGCTACAACTGGCTGAGATAACAACTGTCTGCAGCATGTTCTGATCCTTTGTAGTGTCTTGCCACACCAAATAGTGGTGCAGATAGAGTGCTCTCCGTGTTACATCTGTAGAAATTTGCAAGAGTCTTTGGTGAAACACCAAACTTCCTCAAATTCCCAATGAAATATCATACCTTCTTTGTAATTGCATCAATATGTTGGACCTAGATCTTAGAAACATAGAAACATAGAAAACCTACAGCACAATACAGGCCCTTCAGCCCACAAAGCTGTGCTGAACATGTACTTACCTACAAAATTACCTAGGCTTACCCATAACCCTCTATTTTTCTAAGCTCCATGTACCTATCCAGGAGTCTCTTAAAAGACCCTGTTGTTTCCACCTCCACCATCGCTGCCGGCAGCCCATTCCACGCACTCACCAGTCTCTGCATAAAAAACTTACCCCGACATCTCCTCTGTACCTGCTTCCAAGCACCTTAAAACTGTGCCCTCTTGTGCTAGCCTTTGCAGCCCTAGGAAAAAGCCTCTGGCTATCCACGTGATCAATGCCTCTCATCATCTTGTACACCTCCATTAGGTCGCCTCTCATCCTCCGTTGCTGCAAGAAGATAAGGCTGAGTTCACTCAACCTATTCTCATAGGGCATGCTCCCTAATCCAGGCAACATCCTTGTAAACTCCTCTGCACCCTTTCTATGGTTTTCATATCCTTCCTGTAGTGAGGTGACCAGAACTGAGCACAGTACTCCAAGTGGGGTCTGACCAGGGTCCTATATAGCTGCAGCATTATCTCTTGCCTGCTCTGTAAAGCTGCCTTCTTTTTAAGCTCTTCTCGCTCTTCTCACTGGCTGACCTGAACGTGCTTGCGCGCTGTGCCCCGATCAAACCGCTAAAGAAATAACCGTCAGCTTTTAAACTCCTCTCAGTGTTCTCACTGTCTGACCTCCACATGCTTGCACAGTCATGCCCCGATCAAACCGCTGAAGAAATAATACTCACCTTTTAAACTTTCCTTGCTTTTAAACTCTTCTCGCTGTTCTCATTGGCTGACCTCCACACACTTGCGCAGATGTGCTTCAGTCAAACCGCTGAAGAAATAATCGTCACCTTTTAAACTTCTCTCACTGTTCTCACTGGCTAACCTTCACATGCTTGCGTAGCCATGCCCCGATCAAACTGCTGAAGAAATAGCAAGATCTCTTCTGAGATCTTGAAACACAGGAACTTGAAGATGCTCACCCTTTCCACTGCTGATCCCTCAACGAGGAATTGGATCTGCTGATCATGAAGTTCTAAACTCAAACAAAGACTTTACCCCCTGTAAGCCCTACCGGATATAAATAACCGTGACGCTGAGTGCAAGGTTGTCATTGAACACCACCCAACTAATTGAACAATTTCACTCCTATGGGCCTCCTCCTCACCATCTGAAATTCTGCCAACAATAGTTGTGTCATCGGCAAATTTATAGATGGTGTTTGAACTGTGCATAGACACACAGTTGTGGGTGTGGAGAGAGTAGAGCCATGGGTTAAGTATGTGTCCTTGATGTGCACCAGTGTTGGACAGTGAGGAGCAGATGACCATGGTCTCCCGGTGTGGAAGTTCCAGAGGCCCAGATTTTGGAGCTTGTTATTTAGAACTCAGGATGCGATTGTGTTGAACACTGAGCTGTAATCGATAAGCATCAGTCTGACCTAAGTATTGCTATTGTCCAGGTGATCCAAGGCCAAGTGGAGAGCCGTTGAGATTACAACCTCTGTACTTATTCTGGAAAGAGAAAAATTATAGTGGATCCAAGTCCTTGTTTAAGCAGGAGTCAACTCTAACCATGAACATCCTCTCAAAGTACTTCATCACAGGAGGTTTTAGTGCCACTGGGCAATAGTCATTGAGGCAGCTCACCCTGCTCTTCGTGGGCACTGGTATTATTGTCATACTTTTGAAGCTGGTGGAAAACTATGACTATAGCAGAGAGAGATAGAACAAGCCCTTGAACACTCCTGCCTGTTGGTTGGCACAGGTTTTCAATGCCCTACCAGGTAGACATCAGGGCTGATGCCTTGTGAGGATCTACCCTCTTGAAAGATATTCTGATGTCAGCCTACGAGACAAAGATCACAGTGTCACTAGGTTCTGCAAGGAATAGTAGTTTTATTCACCTTTTCAAAGCGTGCATAAAAGGCACTGAACTCATTTGGGACTGAAGCACCTCAGGCAATAATAATGTTAGGTTTCACTTTGTAGGAAGTAATGGCCAGCAAACTCTGCCAGAGCTGATGTGTATCCAATTTCAACTCTTAAGTTGGAGTTGTTTTGTTTTTGTTCTTAAAGTAGCCTTCTGTAGGTCATACCTGGACTTGTGGTACAGACTTGAATGCCACAGATTTGGCCCTCAGCAGAATATAGAAAACATAGAAAACATAGAAAATAGGTGCAGGAGTAGGCCATTTGGCCCTTCGAGCCTGCACCGCCATTTATTATGATCGTGGCTGATCATCCAACTCAGAACCCTGCCCCAGCCTTCCCTCCATACCCCCTGACCCCCGTAGCCACAAGGGCCATATCTAACTCCCTCTTAAATTATAGCCAATGAACTGTCCTCAACTGTTTCCTGTGGCAGAGAATTCCACAGATTCACCACTCTCTGTGTGAAGAAGTTTTTCCTAATCTCAGTCCTAAAAGGCTTCGCCTTTATCCTCAAACCGTGACTCCTTGTTCTGGACTTCCCCAACATCGGGAACAATCTTCCTGCATCTAGCTTGTCCAATCCCTTTAGGATTTTATACATTTCAATCAGATCCCCCCTCAATCTTCTAAATTCCAACGAGTACAAGCCTAGTTCATCCAGTCTTTCTTCATATGAAAGTCCTGCCATCCTAGGAATCAATCTGGTGAACCTTCTTTGTACTCCCTCTATGGCAAGGATGTCTTTCCTCAGATTAGGGGACCAAAACTGCACACAATACTCCAGGTGTGGTCTCACCAAGGCCTTGTACAACTGCAGTAGTACCTCCCTGCTCCTGTACTCAAATCCTCTTGCTATAAATGCCAGCATACCATTCGCCTTTTTCACCGCCTGCTGTACCTGCATGCCCACTTTCAATGACTGGTGTATAATGACACCCAGGTCTCGTTGCACCTCCCCTTTTCCTAATCGGCCACCATTCAGATAATAATCTGTTTTGCTATTTTTGCCACCAAAGTGGATAACTTCACATTTATCCACATTAAATTGCATCTGCCATGAATTTGCCCACTCACCCAACCTATCCAAGTCACCCTGCATCCTCTTAGCATCCTCCTCACAGCTAACACTGCCACCCAGCTTCGTGTCATCTGCAAACTTGGAGATGCTGCATTTAATTCCCTCGTCTAAGTCATTAATATATATTGTAAACAACTGGGGTCCCAGCACTGAGTCTTGCGGTACCCCACTAGTTACTGCCTGCCATTCTGAAAAGGTCCCATTTATTCCCACTCTTTGCTTCCTGTCTGCTAACCAATTCTCTATCCACATCAATACCTTACCCCAAATACTGTGTGCTTTAAGTTTGCACACTAATCTCCTGTGTGGGACCTTGTCAAAAGCCTTTTGAAAATCCAAATATACCACATCCACTGGTTCCCCCTATCCACTCTTCTAGTTACATCCTCAAAAAATTCTATGAGATTTGTCAGACATGATTTTCCTTTCACAAATCCATGCTGAATATGAATCTCCTGGTTCATCCATGGGTTTTGTTTTGGGTATGCCCGGTATATTCTCAAAGGCACACACTCATCCGCACAGGTCTTGATGAAGTCAATGACAACTATGGCATATTCATTCTGACTTGAAGATGAATCCCTGAGTATTGTCCAGTCCTTCTACTCTAAACAGTCTTGTAAGTGCTCCTCTGCCTCCTTTGACCATACCTTCTTGTTCTCACCACTGTTCTGCGGTCTTTAGTCTCTGCCTATACACTGCGAGTAGAAATTCAGCCAGGTGATAGGACTTCCAAAAATGTGTGGCTGTGGGGTGGTATGGTAACTGTTCTTGATCGTGGTATAACAGTGGTCAAGTGTGTTGGCTCCTCTTGTTCCACAGCTTAGATGAATATCATTTTCATTTTGGCAGGGGGAGTTTTTCTTCCTTCTCCTGTCTGCGTGAGATGTAGGACAGTTGAGAGACTTTGAACTTTTTACTGTGCCATGAACCGTTCTTCATCAAGTTTTGGTATTGTTGCACTATTGTAACTATATGTTATAATTGCATGGTTTTGTCAGTTTTTTCGGTCTTGGTCTGTCCTGTGTTTTGTGATATCACACCGGAGGAAATATTGTATCATTTCTTAATGCATGCGTTACTAAATGACAATAAAAGAGGACTGCATGTCTTCATAATCTAAACCTTTTTATTAATATAATCTTCTACAGCTATAAAATACAGAGATTCAACAAATTAGTATATATATAAAATTAATATAGCTGAAGAAAAAAAACCATATATAGATGAATATCAACTGGAGACTGACCTTTTCTCAGTGGAATGTATCAGGGGAGATGATGATAGAAACATCACTTCCAGCAGGGAATATCATGCTTCTCACTTGTCATCACAAGCCCTGGGTAATATGGTTTTGGGAATGCAACCCCAGATGCTGCATAGAGACTCCCAGATCTGTTTATCAAACTACCAAGCTCAAAAAAGCTTTGCCTTAATGCTTTTACAAGGTTTGCTCATCATTTTGATGTTATGAGGTTTGCTCATGAATTTAAATAATACTTCCATTCAAAGAAAGAAGTTTTTTGGATTTGGCTTACATTGAAGCTGAGTCCTGAGGTCAAGCTCAGATTATAGTAATGAATCAGAATACAATTTCTAGCTGTTGCATTTTTTAAAAATTCTCAAAACATCTCTGTGTGTTTGTTCTGTCCAAACACAATGCAAAAACTTCTGGCGGAACTACAAGATATAAAACAAAAACAACCATTTCCTTCATTAATATCCTTTGTACAATTAGTTATCCAATTAAATTTAAAATAAGCAAACAAACTGTAAGTTTGGAATTGGGTTTGGTGTGCAAAAGGCCCTTGCATCAGCTAGGCCCTGCACTTGAATCAAATGCCACTGCTTTGACAGCCGGTGAGCCTGAGGGCAGGGCCTCATACATGAGACCAGGCATTTGCAATCTTAAAGGCTGTTTTGGAAGTAGCTTGACATTTTCATGTTCACAGTAGCACTTGTCGTGTCATGTTGAACTAGCAGGAAGTATATGTTAGAATACTGACTTAATGAGTTTTCCTTAACAGTTTACAGAAACAAGATTGAAAGGATAGCTATAGAAAGAGTAGGCTAGTTACTTCTATTACTCTGTATGTCTACTTCTTAAAAGTATTACCTATATCTGGAGTTGTGAATGCCACACAGCTGTTTTTTTTGCAGCTCAATTTGGTGTCTGATGCGAATTGTTTTGCAAGAAGATGTGAATGGAATTAGGAAGAGGTCATTTGCAGGAGTAGAAGGCACATCTGTTTAGCCTTATGACAGTCAAGCAGCTTGTATTATGAGTGGCCAACTAGCTGGTGACTTGTTTAAATTCAAACTCTAATGGAGTTATGACTAACTGAAGTATAATTCAGCAATTGAGTATCTGCTGAGCTAATGAAGAACATTATCTTTGTTATCGTCAATAAAAAATAGTGTCATATGAGGGGAAAAAATTCCAAGTGAATTAATCTCCGCATAACATAAAAATCAACAGGAAAAGGAGAAAATGTGTTTGTAGAAACGCAATCCTTCGGTATTGTGAGGATCGCCTGAATTTCAATTCCCATCGTTAGCTTCTGGTGGATAACCTTATTCATAGTGGATCAAAGTCAGCAGATGATTCTGCTGGAGTTTGGATTCAGAGACCTCAGTTACATTATCAATGATATGATTTTAGAGAAAAGCAATTCAAACTGAGAAGTATTTCAAGTTAATAAATGGGAGGAGCGGATAGCAGAATAAAATTACAGCGATAGGTCGATAGAATGATATTGATGGCATTTAGATATACAACTTCCCTATGGCATTAAACAAAGTCAATGTCGGAGTGATTTTTTTTTCCCTCTCCAGGAGTCACAGCCTCAAGAAATAAGGTTTTGGCCATTCAGGATTGAGATAAGCAGAGATATCTTCATATGAGTCTTTGGAATTTTCTACCCAACAAAGCTGCTGAGGTTCTAAAGCTAGACATATTCCAGACAAAGATCACTGGCTTTTTGGAATTTAAGGAAATTAACAGCTATGGGCTTAATGGAGCAATATGGTGCTGACAAAAGATCAGCTATGATCTTGTTGAATGGTGAAGTAAGCATAAATGGATGAGTGGCCTACTCTTCTTTCTATTCAGTATGCCTCAACATTCCTGTATACTCAACCCTTCCATAAAATGGAGTGAGCTGCAAGTAATGATGCACCTGAAGACCCCACACCAGGATCTCTAGTTAGCTTACGGCAATTCAATGCAATCAAAATCATCTTTAACTATTTTAAATATTTAAGAGAAAAATAATAAGTTCAGTTAAAATATATTAACCAGTAGTAAATTAAAATACATAGAACAAATGTAATAGAGAATATATTAAAACGTATACTCCTCTTTATGGGAAGTACTGGATATGGAGAAACAAAAGATCATACCATATAGAAATAAGAGTAGATCTCTCAGCTATTTATGCTGCTTACTTTGTCTTTCAAGTGACAACAATAAATAAAAACCTTTATAAATTAATGTTGGCCCCCTTCGAATGTCGGAACTTTCTGCTTGTAGAGCACCCATTTCCCAGCTCATTTCGTTCCAGAGGCACTCTTGAACTCAGCAGTGTTCCAGCAGCAGAGCAGGAGGTCAGTTGCTGTCTGGTCAGACTGCCTTGCATCTCCCGCTTTCATGTCGCAGACTCTGAGGCTGGATCACTGAATAGCGGAGGGTGAATTGGTGAGCATGGGGGTATAATTCCCTACAGTACAGCCACCCACAATGAAGCTTAATCTGATCCAATATCAGAAAATCATTGTCGGCATTCTGTGTCACCACAGTGTCAGAAGTTCTGAGTTAGTAAGTTCACTTGTAAACAAAGGCATATAAAATAACCTGTTTAAAGTTAAAATCCTTAAGTGTGATAACTTCTTAATTAGTTCCATACTTGTTAAAGATAAAATTTGTTTTTTAAAAAATATTTTTGTCCATCAGATAAGGGATGTTAATGGTAGGGATGAAGCACAGTACCTTCCCTCCTTGTAACAACAGTAGAAGAGTTTATAAAATGACACTGCTGACCAGTTGTATCCATTAATGAAATCAGCCCTTGAATTCATCACCTTTTGACGCAGCATGGTGGTAGACTGTATATACCCTTTCATTGTCTCAGTAATATGTACTGAGTACAGATTAGCTTCATAAAAAGTTCTGTGTTAATGTGTTGGGGGGGGTAATTAAACGCGGTGAGGATTTCATTTTCCTACTCAGTCAACTTTCAAGTATCTTTGAGTGCCGGTTTACAATTAAATTGGGGCAGTTTTGCTTTGTGACCAGTGGATAATCAATGAAAAAAGTTCTGGTGCTCCTGAGGTGCCCTCCCCCACATTGGTGAGACCCATTGTAAACAGGGGACCGCTTCATTGAGCACCACCACACCATCTGCCACAAGCGAGACTTCCCGGTGGCCAAGCATTCGAATTGTGATTCCCATTCCTATTCTAACATGTTGACCCTTGGCCTCCTCTTGTGCCTAGATGAGGCCACCCTCACAGTGGAGGATCAACACTTTATATTCTGTCTGGGTAGTCTCCAACTTGATGGCATGAATATCGAGTTCTCCTTCCAGTAAACAAATATCTCTCCCCCTCCCCCCACTTCTATTCCCCACTCTGACATTTTACCTTTTCTGACCTGCTTATTACTTCCACTTGGGTCCCCTCCTCCTTCCCTTTCTCCAATGGTCCACTCTCCTCTCCTATCAGATTCTTTCTTCTCCAGCTCTTGACCTTGCACATCCACCTGGCCTCACCTGTCACCTTCCAGCTGGCCTCCTTCTTCTCCCCAGTCCTTTTTATTCTCCTTCTCTTCCCCTTCCCTTCTCAGTCCTGAAGAAATGTTTCGGCCTGAAACATTGACTATCTATTCATTTCCATAGATGCTGCCTGACCTGCTAAGTTCCTGCAGAAATCTGTGTGTGCTGCTTTCAGTTTCCAGCATCTGCAGACTTTCCTCTGTTTATAAAAATAGTTACACTCAGTGTATAGAAAACATTTCATAACTTCCATTCTATCTATTTAGTTTAGCTTAAAATCCAGCTGGCAGATGGAGATACCATGTGTTAACCTGCAAGTTTACACAATTTCCAGACATTATTGTCTTCACAAAAGTATTTTGAATATATAAAAGTTTGCTTAATATGCTAGATAATTGAGGAAAATCCATGTTTCTGATTTAGAAAAGAAATTACTTTGATTAATAAATTGCTAAGAAATGTTATGCCACCGCAAATCCCAAAAATAATTATGAAGATGCATTGCATTTTGCATTTCTTTCTCCTTCGTGCGGTTTGGATGAACTCAGTGCTACATGGTGCCTGCTAGTATGTTTCCATGTTAAAATCCTAACAGCTGTAATATTGCACTTAAGTTAATTACATTTGGCAACCAATGGTTCATCAGCAAACCAAAGCCCTTAAATCTGAGAACATAAAAACATTTTTAAAAATACCACTCAGCTACTTCTCCATACTGTGGAAAATATCCTTAACGGGCAGCCGATATATGTGGACTGTACCCAAGCAATCCATATGGCCAAACAAATATGCCAGAGAATGCCTCAGGGTGAGGCAGACCTCACTATGATCTGGCATTAATAAGACGCTTCATAAAAACTAAATTTTAAGGATATCATACTAATCATAAAAAATTATGCAAGCATATTGGCTAGTACATTAAAATCAATCTTGGCTGTGCTATTTATTCACTTGTTTTTGTTCTATTTCTGTTAATGCCCAAGGACTTGTAAGATTTAGGTGACAATTGTTTAGTTCTCAAATTAAAGTTGTGAGCCATTTTAACAGTAAGATTACAACCCCTCAGTGATCCTTTGTCAAAGCTGGTGACCTGCCAATATGTTATTATTGTATGTTAAGCACACAGAAAGCATAGGCTAGATTATCTTTGTGACAGTAGCATGGGAGCTTACTTCACATCTTTGAGTCCAGCCAGGCTCCAGGCAATAAACCTTCAGGAATGATTCCAGTGGAAGAAGGTTGCCGGATCCTAAGAGAAGAACTGGGATGGGAATTACATCAACGAAGAAACGGGTAAAAAGTCTAGAAGAATTTACTCTTTTTTATTCAGTCTTGAAGCTCAAACAGAGTTGAAGGAAAATATTAATAGGCCATTCCTCCTCAGTCTAGATGTTTGTGAAGTTCACTGCTCCACGTGTTAAGTTGGGGTTAAGTATATATCCACAAGTATGGTGAGATGGCTTGCTTACAGTGGTGTCACAACCATGTAGGTACAGACAATATCCAGAATGTAAATTACACATAAATTATACTAGAGAATAAAGAGAAAGAGAAAAAAAAGACTGCGGAAACAAAACCTTAGTACAAAGAAAAAGATACAATCAGAGACAATTCGTGGTAGTGTAAGAGGTAGTCTTCCATTGCTAAAGTAGGGTTCATACAAAGCAGGTTTTGTAAGTTGGTTCAAGAACATGTTTCTTGCATTTATAGTTTGATTTCATGGTGGCACCAGCAGGATCTGAGAAGGAAATGGAGCTGTGGATACAATCCTGGTGCACTTTTATCTCTTTCTCAAAACATACACAATCCATTATGGGGTGAAATTTTGGAGGAAAATCCAAGCTTTGTTTTTTATTTGGTGATTTTCCTAAACTGGTTACAACACTAAATTAAGTTTCATGAATCTGGTAAAAATGCAAGTAGTATTGGAATTGGATGGGGAGGTAGAATTAAAATCTATGAGTTGCTTGAGACAATCACCAACTACATTCTCAAAATCTTCTTTTGTAAATAAATGATCTTTACTTTACTTTATTTTATACTTTATTGTCACCAAACAATTGATACTAGAACGTACAATCATCACAACGATATTTGATTCTGCACTTCCCGCTCCCTGGATTACAAATATCAAACATTAAAAATATTAAAAATAGTAAAACTTAGTAAATATTAAAAATTTAAATTATAAATCATAAATAGAAAATGGAAAAATGGAAAGTAAGGTAGTGCAAAAAAACCGAGAGGCAGGTCCGGATATTTGGAGGGTATGGCACAGATCCAGGTCAGGATCCGTTCAGCAGTCTTATTACAGTTGGAAAGAAGCTGTTCCCAAATCTGGCCGTATGAGTCTTCAAGCTCCTGAGCCTTCTCCTGGAGGGAAGAGGGACGAAAAATGTATTGACTGGGTGGGTCGTGTCCTTGATTATCCTGCAGCACTGCTCCGACAGCGTGCGGTGTAAAGTGAGTCCAAGGATGGAAGATTGGTTTGTGTGATGTGCTGCGCCGTATTCACGATCTTCTGCAACTTCTTTCGGTCTTGAACAGGACAACTTCCATACCAGGTTGTGATGCACCCTAGAAGAATGCTTTCTACGGTGCATCTATAAAAATTAGTGAGGGTTTTAGATGACAGGCCAAATTTCTTTAGTTTTCTCAGGAAGTAAATGCGCTGGTGGGTCTTCTTGGCAGTGAACTCTGCTTGGTTGGACCAAGTCAGGTCATTTGTGATATTGACCCCGAGGAACTTAAAGCTTTTGACCTATTCCATTTGCGCACCGCCGATGTAAATTGGGTCGTGCGGTCCGCTACTCCTTCTGAAGTCAACAACCAATTCCTTCGTCTTGCTGACGTTGAGGGATAGGTTATTGTCTTTGCACCATGCCACCAGGTTCTTAATTTCCTCTCTGTACTCAAACTCATCATTACCCAAGATACGGCCTACAATTGTTGTGTCATCAGCAAACTTATATATTGAGTTTGTTGATGGAAACTTGGCTACACAATCATGGGTGTACAGTGAGTACAGCAGGGGGCTGAGTACACAGCCTTGTGGGGCACTGGTGCTCAGAGTGATTGTAGAAGAGAGCTTGTCCCCTATTTTTACAGCCTGGGTCCTGTCTGTGAGGAAGTTGAAGATCCAGCTGTAGATCTGAGTGTTAAGGCCCAGGTTCCGGACCTTAGGAATCAGTTTATTTGGAATGATGGTATTAAAGGCAGAGCTGTAGTCAATGAAAAGGAGCCTTACGTATGCGTCTTTATTCTCCAGGTGTTCTAAGGAGGAATGTAGGGCCAGAGAGATGGCCTCTGCCATTGACCTGTTGCTCCGGTAGGCGAATTGCAAAGCGTCGAGGTTGACCGGTAGGATGTGGTTGATGTGTGCCATAACCAATCTCTCGAAGCACTTCATAGCAATTGATGTCAGAGCCACAGGTCAATAGTCATTCAGACATGCCACCTTGCTCTTCTTTGGCACTGGGATTATCGTTGCTTTCTTAAAACACGAGGGGATCTTAGACTGAAGCAAGGAGTAGTTGAAGATGTCAGCAAACACTCCAGCTAGCTCACTTGCACAGGCCCGGAGAACCCGTCCACGCCATCTGGATTGTTACCTTGTTGTGGTGGAGTGGCTTGTGACTGCCTGAGGTCATGAGAGCGATGTTTTCTGAAGCTTAGCTGCTGGCAGAGTTACTCGTGATCGTAAGGTCAAGGGGGAAGTAACTGGAGAAACAGCAATCCAACCTAGACCTGAACAGTGGAGCTGACAGAAGGTGATCACATCACTACGCCAGTGAAGGGTCCCCAGTCATCTTGCATTCTGTGCCACTGGACCCTGTCCCTGATCTGTCAAGGACGGTGCAGTGGCTGTCCGTGAATCAGCATCCCCACACTAAACAAAGTCACGCACGTGAATCAACCCTAACCTCCCAGAAATCTCTTAGAAGACCCTCGTACTTGACTGGTGCGATCACACTACCACTATTGCTACTTGCAACATCTGAGCTACCTTGGCTGGCCTGTTCTGTCTCACAGTTCATCTCACATGTCGTTATGCATCCAACATCTCTAACCTGGTGTTGGTTAACATTTCTAGAGTTAACTCTGAGGTGTTGATCCCCAGATTAGTGGAATCTGCCAAGAGTCTTATCTTTATTAATGAAGCATCAAAAGATTTTCGCTCATACTGATCATGAAGCAAAAAGAGTAGAGGTTGATGTTGATCTCTAGGTGGGGCTGCTATGTGTCACATCATGGGGTTTTGTTAGAGAGTAATCTCTGCCCCTGTGGTCAGTGAAGTATAACAGCTCCTTGAATTTGGTCTGTGCTGGTCCATCTTGCATGATTAGCTCAGTATAAGGTATACACCTTCCAGCCATTGTCACCATCACAGATAGTTCACCTGCTTCAAAATCTTGTGACGGATACCTTTATTGGCTTCACGGTGCAGACATGGTTTAAAAACAATGAGGTGGGATATGGTGACAAGATAGAGTACAGGAAAGAAGGAGTCTGGTGCCCTGGTATCAGGACTTCTTCCTTGATGTCTGCAAAGCACAGGAGCTGATCACTGAGTCAAGGAAGTTGGATGGAATACATACTCCTGTCTGTAACAAGGGTGCTGAGATAGAAATGATGAGAGTTCCTCAGTGCAAATGCCATCAACAATTTGTCCTGGTCCAGCCACATGGATGCTAGGACAAGAAATCATATCAAAGTCTTTACTTCCTCAGAAGGATAAGAAAATATAGCATGTCCCTGATGACAGATCAATTTTTACAGATTCATCATAGAAAGCATACTACCCAGGTACACCACAGCTTGGTGTGGTAATTTGCCGTCCAGGACAGCAAGAAATCAGAGTGTGAATGCAGACCAGTGCTTCGTGCAAGCCAATCTTCTTCCATTAATTTCTTCTACATTTCCTGCTGCTTCAGGAAAGCAGCCAATACCATTGAGGATCCTTCCCACTGTGAGAAGAGTTTTTCTCTCTTCTCACCTCTCTTTTGGGGCAGAAGATACAAAAGGCTGATTGCACGAATCACCAGATTTCTATCCCACTGTTATTATATTCTTGAGCAGACTGAAAGGTGAACTTTTGAACTCTCACCTTCCCAATCTACCTTGTTGCCCCTGGTTTTTGCACTTTATTTATCTGCATTTTCTCTGTGACTGCAACACTATTCTGTTTTCTTTTTACAACCTCAACTAAATTATGTATGGAATGGTTATCTGGATGTCATGCAGAACAGAAGTTTTCCTCGGTATCTTGGTGCATTTGACAATAATAAACCAAAACCAATATTTGACTTGAATCACGCTGCTACACTGTGAGTCAGTGCACATCCACATGTTATCTTAATTTTCCACAGAGTCCAACTTTCTTGGTTACATAAATGAGCAATTCTGACTTTTAGATCAGCATCACTTTCGAAGATACTGGAGAAGAGCCAATAAGTTCTCTAACAAAGCAGTTTATTTGGCAAAGGAATTCAGAAACAGAGCAAGTGTGTCATTTTCTGTGCACTATTCCCTGAAGTAAGTAGGCAACCTCTGTACAAAAGGAGAGAGACTTTCTAAAGACTTCCCTCTGAATATTGATAAATATGTCAACAGGATAACAAATAGCTGGTGATATGCTGTACTCCTTAAAGTGATATTGGCCCAATATTAAACAAAAGAAAATCTGCAGATGCTGGAAATCCAAGCCACATACAGAAGATACTGGAGGAACACATGAAAAGAATTGATGAAGTGTCTCGTCCCAGAATATTGACTGTACTCTTTTCCATAGATGCTTCCTGGCCTGCTGATCTCCTCCAGTGTTTCGTGTGTTGCTTAACCTGATATTATATTGGTTTTTCTGGGTGCTTATTCAGTCTTCTCCTCCCAAACTCCAGTCAGCAGGAAAAGGACTGAAAAGATCCCAGCACTGCTTGATCTATGCAAAGGTTTACCTTAAATAAGAGCAGAAAATGCTGGACATACGAAGCATATCAGCCAGCATCTGTGCAGAGAGAAGCAGAGTTAACTTTTCATATCAACGATCTTTTATCCAGTTGTTCATGCTTATAAATCTATATATGTATGTATATAGGCATCCATTAGTCTTGTGAGACCATGGATTTGCACCTTGGAAGGTTTCCAGGGCGCAGGCCTGGGCGAGGTTGTATGGAAGACCGGCAGTTGCCCATGCTGCAAGTCTCCCCTCTCCACGCTACCGATGTTGTCCAAGGAAAGGGCATTAGGACCCATACAGCTTGGCACCGGTGTCGTCGCAGAGCAATGTGTGGTTAAGTGCCTTGCTCAAGGACACAACACGCTGCCTCAACTGAGGCTTGAACTAGCGACCTTCAGATCACTAGACCGATGCCTTAACCATTTGGCCATGTGCCCTATTGTGAATCTATATGTAGGTGTCTCCCGCTTTTCGAACTTTCGCTTTACGAAACCTCACTGTTACAAAAGACCTACGGTAGTTCCCTATTTTCGCTAACAGAAGGTGTTTTCACTCTTATGAAAAAAGGCAGCGCACGGAAAAAGCAGTGCGCGAAAAAAATCAGCACGCGCCCTGTGCAGTCGCTCTACCCCGGATTCGGAACAGCATTCTCGCCGGCATTGCTTAAACACATGCCTGTGAGCAGCCATTAGCAGGATGAGTTCTAAGGTATCGGAAAAGCCGAAAAGAGCTCGTAAGGGTGTTACATTTTGTGTAAAACTAGACATAATTAAGCATTTTGATTGTGGTGAACAAAGTAAGGACGGAGTGAGTTTGGCTTGTGGAAGTTGACGAAGATGATGTTGAAGAGGTTTTGGCATTCCATGACCAAGAACTGATAGATGAAGAGCTGATGCAATTGGAAGAGGAAAGGATAACGATCGAAACCGAATGCAGTAGCGAAAGTGAAGTTGTCCAGGAACTGAACGTGAAGCAACTGCGTGAGATTTTCACTGTAATGATAAGGTACGACTTCAATTTTGAAAGGGTACGTCGGTTTAGGGCATATTTGCAAGATGGTTTGAGTGCTTACAAAGAACTGTATGATAGAAAAATGCGCAAGGCTAAGCAGTCAAGCAAGCCTTCCACATCAGTCACAGCAGACGACGAACCTTGACTTTGAAGCAGGCAGACATAGAAGATGATGACCTGCCTGCTCTCATGGAAACAGACGATGAGATGACACCCCAGTGTCCCACCACCCCAACCCCCGGGCCGCAGACAGATACCGATTCTCGGAGAATGCAGCGGTAGCCGGGAGGCACCCAACAAATCTTTAAGAAAAAAGCCGAAACAAACAAGTTAATTACTTAGGTGCCGCCCGGCATGTAAATGTCGGCCCAGATCAGAGGCAATTGCTGATTGTGTGGCCTCTGATCTGGACCGACATTTATTTGCAGGGCGGCACCTAATCAATTAGCTTGTTTATTTCGGCTTTTTTCTTAACGATGTGCTGGGTGCGTCCCGGCTACCGCTGGACCACTGCATTCTTTGCGGATTGGTATCGGTTCGCTGCCAGGAGGGTGGGGGCCACTGCACCACCCCAACCTCCGATGACTTAGTCTAACACACCATCATCAGTCTGCTCGATGTCTTTCTGATTCCCGTAAGTGATACTACACCGTACATACTTTATTTCTACTTTATATAGACTGTGTATTTTTATGCGTTATTTGGTATGATTTGGCAGCTTCATAGCTTAAAGGTTACTGGAGAGTGCTTGCTCCATGTTTTTGCCGAGAGCGCTTGCGTGAGATTTTTGCTATGGAGAACAGTGCGGCATTGATTGTACAGAAATATTTCTACTTTATATAGGCTGTGTATTTATCACATTATTCCTGCTTTTACTATATGTTACTATTATTTTAGGTTTTATGTGTTATTTGGCATGATTTGGTAGGTTATTTTTGGGTCTGCTAACGCTCACAGATTTTTCCCATATAAATAAATGGTAATTGCTTCTTCGCGTTACAACCTTCCGGCTTATGAACCGTTTCATAGGAACGCTCTACCTTTGGATGGCAGGGGAAACCTGTACTACAAGAACTCTCACGCTCTGTCTGTTTGTGACCTCCAATTAGCGCAGACGGTGCATTACAGCCGCAGTTTTTTTGGCTAAATTGAATTAAAATGCACCAACTTACAGAATGCAGGCAAAGTTCAGGGTTATATATTCATATAAAATTGCTCATTCACCAAAAATCAACAGGCTGCCTTTCACCCGAGACCCGATCGGCCATCATAGAAATCGGGACGTCGCAGCTCAACGCATGCGCACGGCCAGCCTCAGCAGCGCCTCACGATGCTCACAGAGCCGCTTCCACCTTCCATGAAGACCACAATGCCTACACCATGGCGCATGCGCACTGCCAGCCTCAGCAGCTTGGAGGCTTTGGTGTTACTGCTTCCTGTCTTCTATCAAGCATTAGGGTAAAAATATATGGATAGCCTAATTATGCCATGTGGAAAGAGAAAGGGAACATTATGGTCAAAAGATGACGCCAAACGTCGTCGGGAAGCAGCAAGGAGAGGGAGAGAACAACAATCGGATGAGGCCAGGGCTGCACAACTCCAGGATCAGAGAGAAACAACAAATGGTAGAAGAGATGAAGAGACGAAGGATGAAAGGGCTGCGCATCTCCAGAATGACAAAACCAAGCAGAGAAGGAGGAGAGAGGAAGAGACAGAGGAGAAAAGGAAAGATCAACTCGAAAATATGTGGCACAGAGTAATTACTGCGAGACTTGCTGAAGACGACAATGGCTGCTTTCGACAACAATACCTTGTCAGAGAAAGAGCAAGGCAAAATTCACGACTCGCATGCCGTCACATTTCTGCTGATGTTCGTTCGATGACCAGAGTATGCCCTCACTGTCGTGCCTTCCTATTCACTGGAGAAACCGCACATTTCTGCTGTATGAAGGGAAAGGTCAGGATAGGCAATTTGCAGCCTCTACCCAATGAACTCCTCAATTTGTACAGCAATGATGAACCTATTGCAAACGAGTTCAGGAAGAACTTCGGACAATACAGTTGCCTCTTCCAAATGACATCCTTTTGTGCCAAAGAAGTCATTCCATCTAGGAATCGGTGGAATCCTTCTGTGATTATTCAAGGCCAAATCCATCATTACATCGGACATTTAATTCCAGACCCAACCCAGCAAGCCCGACTCCTTCAAATTTACTTCATGGATACTTAATGTTCATTCTGGTCAAATATTCGTCTTGCTATGCGTCTTTCTTCTTTAATGAACTGAGTTTTTCTTCTTTAATTTCCAAATCAAAGAGATAGCAATAGCATTCAGGAAAATTTAATGTTCCTTCTGGTCACATCAGACTGCACTACCCTTCTGTCAAAGGGTGCCCCAATGGGTCACCCGTTGTCTAGTTATTTATGGTAAAGTATTGTAGATGCTGGAAAACTGAAATAGAGATGGAAATGAATATAAATGCTCATCAGGCCTGGCAGTATCTATAAATGGATCAAAAATCCATCCTGCTTATTACCATGTACACGTACATGTATGCACAGGTGAAAAGAAAATACTTCTTTGCAGCAGCGTAACAGGCATATAGCATTAGAGACATAACATTAAAAAGAAGAGCATAAGTTAAACACAAATTATACATAAATTTTACAAGGAAGAAAATAATTAGAACAACAAATTCTATTTAAGTGCAAAGTTATCAGAGTGATCAGAATATTGCTAAACCATAGTTATTAGGATTTTGCCGGTCAGTTCAAGAACCAAATGGTTGAAGGGAAGTAACTGTTTTGAACCTGGTGGTGTGAGACTACTGTTTCTGTTCCTCCTGCCTGATGATAGCTGCACCATGATGGCATGGCCCAGGTGATGAGGATTTTTGATCATATGTGCTGCTTCCTCGAGGCAGCACCTCCTGTAGATGCAAACAGTGTCCATGATGTATTGAACAAATATAGAAATAAATTTTCAGGTTATTGATATTTCATGAATTCTGTTGAAAGGTTTATTAAATTGTTAGCTCTTATAGGATTTCCTCCCTTTATTTTACATAATTCATCCAATTACCACGTAATATACCACTTATTTTTAATGTTCAATTAAGTTTCACTTTGATGACTTAACCAATCGCCCATAATTTACACCACAATTAGACTCACGTGACCGTCATGATCATTAGGTCATGCATGCGTTGGTGTTCACCAAAATCATTGAAATGGTGTCTGTTGTGTATTTGGTATTTCAGTAATAGTGGAGTAATAATGTAGATATAATGTTTGACTATACCTTCTTTGTTAGTTACATAATTCCTTATGGATTATATGTAAAAGTACATGAACGGTGTACATCATTACGCCATCATGTCATCAGTGCACGCCCATTAAACTAAAAACTAAACATACATGAGTTACCCACCAGCTCTGTGTTTTTCTTACAATTAGTTTTATGTTTTGGAGTTACAAAACATAATATTGTCCAATTACCATGCACCCCGGTCTCCTCTGTGCATCAGCAGATCAAATGTGCAGGGAAATCAAAAGGCAGATCACAAAGTGCATCACGTATTTGCTAAATTCTCAGACCCATTCTCCTGTCTTCTCCCTTTAATTTTTAGTGCCCTAATCAATCAAGAACCTATCAACCTCCTTTTTAAATATACCCAATAACTTGTCCTCCATGGACATCTTTTGCAATGAATTCCACAGATACACCTATCTCTGGCTTAAGAAATTCCTCCCATTTCTGTTTTAAAGGGATGTCCTTGTATTCTGCGGTAGTGCCCACTCGCCCACTATAGGAAATCTCCTCTCCATGTCCTCTCTATCTAGGCCTTTCAATATTCAAAAGGTCTCAATGAGATCTCCCCTCATTCTTCTAAATTCCAACAGGTACAGACTCAGAGCCATCAAACACTTCTCATGCATTAGCTATTTCATTCCCTGAATCATTCTTGTAAACCTCCTCTGGACCCTCGGTAATGCAGGGCATCCTTTTTTAGGTAAGGGGCTGAAAACTGCTCAACAATACTCCAAGTATGGTCTGACCAAATTTTTATGAAGTCTCAACATTACATCCTTGCTTTTATATTCTAGTCCTCTTGAAATGAATGTTAACATTACATTTGCATTCCTTACCACTGACTCAACCTGCAAGTTAACCTTCAGGAAATCCTGCACGAGGACTTCTAAGTCCCTTTGCACCTCTCATTTCTGAATTTAGTCCCCACTGGTAAGATAATCTATGCACTTGAGAAAATAGTCTACCGTTCATGCAGATCAATTTATTACACAGTGCATTAAGGTAATACGGGTTAAAACCATAACAAAGTTTAGAATGAAGTGTAACAGGTAGGAGAAAATGCAGTGCCGATCGACAATAAGGTGCAGAATCAATACAAGGTTAATTGTGAGTCACAAGTCCATCTAATCACACTAGGGAACCATTCAGTTGTCAAATAGCAGTGGGATAGAAGCTGTCCTTAGGCCTGATATGTGTTTACAGGCTTTTGTTTCTTCTGCCTGATGGGAATGGGGACAAGGGATAATCTTTGGGGTGAGTAGGGTCTCTTGGCAGAGAAAAGTATAGACAGAGTCCATGGAGGGGAGCCTGCTTTCCATGGAGTGAAATGGAGTGAACATAACTCCTTGCAGATTCTTGCGGTCACAGCCGAGCAATTTCCATACCAAGTCATTGGAAGCTTTCTATAGTGTATCGATGCATATTAGAATTGCAATCAGGTTTAATATCACTGGAAACCTGTCATTAAATTTGTTGCTTTGCAGTTGCACCATATTGCAATCCATAATAATAAAAAACCTATAAATTACAATTAGAATTATAAAAATTAAGTTAAATAATAGTGCAAAAAGAGTACAAAAATATTGAGTTAGTGTACATGGTTTCATTGTCCATTCATAAATCAGATGTCAGAGGGAAAGAAGTTGTTCCTGAAACCTTGAGTATATGTCTTCAAGCTTCTGTACATTCTCCTACGTGATACACACACACACACACACACACACACACACACACACACACACACACACACACATATATATATATAAAATTAAAATAAATTGATGCACAAAGAAAGTAAAAAATACTGAGGTTCTGTGCATAGGTTCATTGTCCATTCATAAATCTGATGTCTGAGGGAAAGAAGCTGTTCCTGAAATGTTGAGTGTTTGTCTGCAGGCTCTTGTACCTCCTCCTTGTTGGTAGCAATGAGAAGAGGGCATGTCCTGGGTGATGGGGGTCTTTCATGATGGAAGCCGCCTTTTTGAAGCATCACCTTTTGAAGGACTCCTAAATGCTTGAGAGGCTAGTAAGGTCTCTTTGCCTTTTCCGTAATTGCATCATTATGTTAAGCCCAGCATAGATTCTCAAAGATGTTGATATCCAGGAACTTGGAACTGCTCACCCTTACCATTACTGATCCCTCGATGAGACCTGGTGTGTGTGGCTTGACTTCCCCTTCCTGAAGTCCACAATCACCAGGTACCTGCTAAATTTCTTTAAGCTCCTGTGAAAGTAGATGTGTTGGTGACCTTTCTTGGCCATGGCATGTACATGGTTGGGTCAGCAAAGGCTGTTGGTGACATTCGCTCCTAGGAACTTGAAGCTCTCAGCCCGCTCTTCCTCAGCATCACTGATGTAGACAGGAGCATGAACACTGCCCCCTCCCCCTCTCTTAAGTCGATGATCAGTTTGCTTGTTTTGCTGATGTTGAAGGAAAAGTTATTGTCATGACACCATGTTACGATGCTCCCTGTCTTTCTCCTTCCTGTACTCAGACTCATCGTTATTTCAGATATGCTCATTACAGTGTCATCATCTGTAAACTTGTAGATGGATTTAGCAGAAAACCCGGACACACGGTCATGAATGTATCAAATTTTTCAAAATTGGCTAGACTCGGGACATTTTCCAGTGGATTGGAAGACATTGAATATCATGCCACCAGTTAGAAGATATGAAGAGTATGCAGACAGAAATAGATAGGTTAAGGAAATAGGTATGGGTCTGGTAGATGGAGTACAGCATTGATAAATGTGAAGTCATCCACTTTGGAAGGAAAAAAATGAAAAATCAGATTCTTATTTAAATGGTAAAAGATTGTCACTTGCTTTTCTGCAGAAGGACTTGGAAAGTGCTGGTGCATAAATCACAAATTGTTAGTTTGCATATACAGCAGGTTATCAAAAAGGCAAATAGAATGTTGGCCATCATTGCTAAACTTATTGAATTTAGGAGCAGTACTGTACAGGGTGTTGATGAGACCATGCCTGGAGAACAATGTGCAGTTCTGGTTTTCTTACCTGAGAAAACATATACTCACTTTGGAGGAGATGTAGAGAAAGTACACCAAGTTGATTTAGGAGATGAGGAGGTTAGTCTAAGAGGAGAGATGGAGTTGCCTGGGACTATACTTGCTGGAATTCTGAGGATTGATAGATAAATAGGTAGACAGATATCAAAAACATCATCCTCACAGTGCTGCCCTGGTTATCCAAATGAGAGTAGGCTCTGTTCAGCAGGTAGATGACAGCATTGTCGACTCCAATATGCTCCTGATAGGCAAACTGCAGGGGATCAAGGGCTGATCTGACCAGAGGTCGGAGGTGAGCCAGGACCAACCTCTCTAGGGTCTTCTTGATGTGTGAGGTCAGGACCTCTGGTCAGTAGTCATTTAAGACTTTTGGATGGCCCTTCTTGGGTACTGGGAGCACAGATGATGTTTTCCACACAGTCGGGACCCTTTCCAGATGGAGACTCAGATTGAAAATGCATTGGAGAACTCCACAGCTGCTCAGCACATTCCTTTAGGAATGCTTTGCCACCTCTGAGCTTCCCCAGAGCCCTTCTCACGTGCTCAGTAGTGAAGGTGAATCCATGATGTCTGGGGAGTTGATGCAAGGTGGGGGCTGGGGGAAGATGAAGATCAAGACAATAGCAGTTGGTGTGTGGAGGTGTGGATGGTAGGAGTAGGGCAAGGAGGGGATGTAGCCTGTGTTGTTCATCCATGTGTTGTATTGGAGGAGAGAGGAGGGAAGAGGGAGGCAATGGTGCTGAGGGAGTATTGGGTGCCTCTTCACCTAGACTGGTGTGCTGAGGCGATTGTGAATTGTCAAGCCTATTGAAGAATTGGTTTAACTCATTAGCCCATTTATGGCTGCATTCAGAGGCTCTATAGCTAGGCTGATTGAAGCCAGTGATGTTCTTCATGCCCCTCCACACCTTCTGTGTGCTACTTTGCCCAAACTTGTTCTCCAGCTCTCTCTTGTATTCCTCTTTAGCCACCTTGATCTTCTCCTTTAGCTCCCTCTGCACCTGTTTCAATCCATCCCTGTCTCCTGATCTAAAGGCTGTCTTTTTTTGAGTGGGGATCTTATAGAAACGTATAAAGTTATGAAAGGAATAGAAAAAGCAGAGGCATAAAAGTTATTTCCAGTGGTAATTGAGACTATAATTAGGGCACATAGTCTCACGTTTCCAGGGTGTAGATTTAGGACAGATATGATGAAGAACTGCTTCTTCCAGCGAGTAGTTACTCTGTGAAATTCTCTGCCCAGGGAATCAATAGAAGCTATAATCATTAAATATATGTAAGACATAGTTAGATGGATTTTTAAATAGTAGGGTAATCAAGGGTTATGGTGAAAGGAAGGTAGATGGAGCTGAGTCCAGAGCAGATTTGTCATCATTTTATAGAATGGTGGAGCAGCCTCAATGGGGAGGTGGCCAGCCCCGGTCCTTTGCCTTCCGTTTTGATGCAGCATTGATAAATATGAATTCATAATTTGTTGCAATTATAGTATGTCATCGATTCAAACTCAAGCCGCCTGTACATATTGATGGCTAGGAACAGGTGATTAATGTTCCTTCTTGGAAACATGGTATTCGTTAATTATGGCCAATCAACAGCTCTGGAATTGAAACATTCCCTATCTTTCTGCTTTTCAATTGTATCTGTGAATTGTAATTTTCTTAACCTTTTCTTTCTGTCACTTGAAATCCATTTTGTTTTCCTTCCTTCTATTTAAATTGGCCTCTTTCTGAGTCTCCCTGTGCTCAGGTCACACTCCCAAAGTCTCCTCTTACCTCACTGTTATCGACTCAATTGTCAACAATTTATATTAAAATATTTCTGAGCTGAAAATGTTCTGCTACAGAAGGAGCACCGACTGCAGTATCAGAGAACAAAGCAAAATGATTTATGCAAATAAAACAAATGCATAATAATTAATCCAACATATACATTTCCAAAAGGTAATGGCGGGACACACAGTACTGAGGAAGAGCGGGGCTTTACAAGCTCATGAACTCTGATAATCATAGATCAAAATGTGTGTACTTCAAAATTTTATTTCTTAAGAACAGGAAACACCGTCGTATAAATGAGGAAACCACATGGGCGGCATTACATTACAGAATGTAAGCTGCTGTTCATGAAAGCCATAAACTGTAAGGTGTAATTTTATTAACATACGTTATGCTTCAGGAAAGTTGGGTTTTATATGGAAATATATTAAAGAAAGTTGGAATATTTCCTTACAACATTTGGGGAACTGTCACTTTTTGATACTTTTCAAAGCACTTCAGATTTCATTGCTTTTTTCTTTGCATATTGACCTGAAATCCAGATACTTTTTTTTCAGAGACACCCATCTGAAAATCAATTGTTTTTTTTTCTTGGAGCAGAAAGCAACAGCAGCCACTGCCATATCAAATCACACTTCTCTGGCACTTCCAATAAAGATTTGCTTTAGCATATCTGGCACGATTTACGCATCAGGTGTTTATCAAATGATACCATTCCCTGTACTTCACTCTTTTTGGAGCATGACCAAGAAAATTAGTTCACAAAATTCCAAGAAAACACTCCCAGGATAATTGTGTTTTTATGGAGCACAAACAGGGCTAGGATCCCATTTAAGGTTGACCCATTATTTATCTTACCTCTACCAAAAAACCTGCCATCCCCATCAAAACCACACACCCAGATAACCCTATTTAACCCAGAAATTACATTGCAACTCCCCCCCACCACCACTAAATGGATCAGATCCTGATTCCCCCTGTTGGCATCCTAAATCTAAAATTTTCAGTCTCTGAAACCCTAACTTTCTAGCAAGAACCTAATCACTCACCTTCCTCACAAAGAGTCACTAATCCCTTCTTCCCTACCCCCGAACCCTTTATACTTAGGTCTCCCATTCAATGCCTCACCATCTTGGGCAGCAGGTCCAAGACCAGAGTTGTCATTAGTGTTCCTCACACAATATTACTTTGCTACACAGCCTTACTTTGCTACACAACCATTTCTAGGCCAATATAATTGTGATGATAAGAAAAATTATTCATGAAGTTATAGCAAGTTGGATTTAATTACAGAACATATATGTTTTAGTATCACATGAGATGAAATAGACATTGAAGAAGAGTCACCACAAAGAAGATATTTTACCAAGTATGACCTCAGTCATCTGGCTGCAGTGTAAATACTGGAATGTCGGGAGAGTTAGCAGGAGAGTCGGGAGAATAAAGGAATCTAACTGATTTCCCTCCTTCAGTTCAAGTGGAAAGAAACTTATTTACTTAATAGTCATGTGTTTTCATCTTATTTTCCAATATTCATTCAAAACTTTCAGATCAAATAGAGTCACAAGGTCATTGATTATTTCAATGCTATAAATTATTTCTGCACATCTGTATATTGCTTGTGGTCAAACTTGCTTGAAATTAATATTGATAATAGGCAAAAAATATGCATTATGTCAGAGGTTTAGAATGAACCATGTCCCTCTATTCTGCATAAGCTTTCCTACAGATTAAACGTCTTGTATTTTGGTTGTTTTTCTTGCTGGGGTAATTTTCCAACTTTATACTGCTGGCGGGAAACCTTAGCCACAGAAAACATATTTCACAAATTCCAGTGAAGTGCAATCCCTAATGATCAGAATATCAGTCCGAGTACTTTAGAATTTCCCGTGTACTCAGCAGTAATGGTCAATGCACAATGGAGTCTCCAACATGCTTCCTCAGCACATAAGGCAATCTACAGGTCATGGAAAATTGAAAAATCACCTTTTGCATATGTATAATGCTGTTGTCAAAAGGAAGGAATTCCAAAATTTTGACAAAATGAAATCTGATTCTAAAATTGATTGTATGAATCTGCACTCAAACCCTATTTTAAATGTGGATTTTTATGATGACTGATGCATACAGAAATCTAATCTTCTGTTATCCCAAACTCTCAAACTTGGCAGCATGAATAAGTACAATGAGTTTTGATGCTTGGGACTCATTTGCTTGTTTCTGCTGAGGCATATCTACTCACTTTCCACTTTGGAAGGAACTAACATATTAGAGGGTAGGACCCCTAACTAGTTTTCTTTACAAAATGATAGCATAAAGCCTCAAAGGGGTTTGGAATAAATTAGTCCAAAGGTTTGTGAAGGTAGAGTTCAGTATGGGAAAGTATATGGTCATATTTATTGAAAACAAGGAAAACAAGTGATAATATTTTAAGAAACTAGGCTGTGGACGTGGGCCTACTCTTTCCCTAGTTCCTTCTTCCCCTTGATATACAGTGCCTTGTAAAAGTATTCAGCCCCCAACTCCTTTGTTCACAAGTCAATTTAACTGAGAAATTTTATTTGTGAATCACATGCTCTTTTCTTCACACTGGAGCCCAAAGAGCAGGGAAGAGCGTAAAGCATGAAAAACTATAAACAAAAAATCTGAAGTGCCAGCAGTTCAAGAGTATTCATTCCCCTTTTTCTCAGTACTTAGTTGAACTATCTCTCACACCTATTACAGCCAGTAGTCTTTTGCTTTGCACAACATAATGGAGCTAGATCTGCTCATTCCACCCCTTGCAAAATTACTCCAGCTATGCCAGGTTGGTTAGGGAGTGGCGATGGAGAACAACTTTGAGGTGTTGCCAAAGATGTTCGATTGGATTAAGGTCAGGACTGACTGGGCCACTCAAGGACATCAATTTTCTTCATTTGAAGCCACTCCATGGTTGCTCTGGCAGTGTGCTTTGGGTCGCTACCCTGCTAGAAGACAAACTTCCTCCCCTGTTTAAGCTTTCTGACAGAGGCTAGCAGGTTTTTATCCAGGATCACTCTGTATTTAGCAGCATTCATGTTCACATCAATCCTGACCAGATTCTCAGTCCCTGCTGCTGAATAGCATCCCCTTAGCATGATGCTACCTCCTTCATGCTTTACAGTTGGGATGGTGTTACCTAGCTGATGTGCAGTTTAGATTTGTGCCACACATACCACTTAGTGTTGAGACCAAGAAGTTCCATTTTAGTCTCATTCAACCACAAGACCTTCTTTCACACCTTACAGTATCTTTTAAGTAACGCTTTGCAAAGTCCTTATGGGCAAGGATATGCATTTTTTTATAGCCAGGGATTCTTCCTTGCCACTCCTCCATAAATACTGTACTCATCTGTGCAAGGCTTTGGAGATTGTGGAGCCATGAACTTCAACTCCCGTTGCAGCCGCTGACTTCTGCAGCTCTCTCAGGGTGACTGTTGGCATCACAGTAGCCTCTCTCACAAGTTTCATTCTTCTCCAGTGCTCAGAGGGGTGGTTAGACCTAGGCACTGTGGCTGAGGTTTCATGGCGGACTGCAATGAGCTCCAAGGTGCTTTCAGTGCCTTGGAGATGGTCTTGTACCTTTCCCCAGTTTTGTGCTTCTCCATTACCATTTCCCTAATTTGTCTTGAATGCTCTTTTGTCCCTCTTTTGTCCTCATTGTGGTTTGGTTTGTTGAATATCTATCATACTGTTGGATGTTACAACAAGAAGGGGTATTTTTTCTATGAATTCATTGAAAACAGGTGATCCTCCAATTTCTTGCATCAATAAATTGGGTGAGTTGGTAAGATAATACTGTATATTGCATCTGAGGAAAGTTAGTACAGTAATTACAAAAGCAATGAATAATTTCTCAGCCTCACAAATTTTTTTTTAAATTTTTAGTGAATGGTTGACATGTTTTGGAATTTTCCTTTTGATTTGACATGATGCGTAATGTTTTGTAGATTAGCTCAAAAAACTCCTATTTAAATATATTTTAATATTAGAAAATGAGAGTAAAATGTGAAAATAGTTGTGTGGGCTGAATACTTTTTCAAAGCTCTGTACATTTTACTGTTCCTCACACCCTCCCGTACTCCGACCATATTCTGTTCCACTGCCAAATTAGTTTAAATCCTCCCCAGCAACGATAACAACCCTCCTCGAAGAGATGTTGAATTCATTCTTCTTCAGTCTCTTTATTCTAGGGAGCTGCCAGTGATGTACCACTTAGTGTTGCTGGTACCTCTGATCCTCGGCAAAATGTTGGCCTCCGCCTGAATGCACAGGATTCATCAGCATCAATTCTGGCAGGCAGCAGTGGATCTGATCTTGGAATAAACGCTTCCATTGTAGCCTGGGGATTCTTGGTGCCAGTTATTTCCAATAGTTCTCCTGCATTTCTTTTTGCAGCTCTTTGGTTTTGTCTGTAACAATCGCTGTCAAACCAGGAATATTGCTGGTGTCCAGCTGGAATGAAATATAGCCTTATTGTTATCTGTAATATTTAAGACATTGTCATTCACTACTTTTGCCTTTTGGACAGGGCAGTATGTAAACATGCTTTTAAGAACTGTGTGTACCATGCAGTATTACTTTTCATACATTATTATACCAGCCTCTACTGTTAGGTGAGTGTTGATTACATTCAATAAAGGATGTTTTGTTGGTAGCTTTATCCTTTTTACTTGCTTTAGTGAACAGTAACATAAAAGAACATTCAGGCACCACAGTAATGGAGCCCACAGTCCCAGCAGAATATCTACATTGATCTGGGAACCAAGCAGGCGGCTTCGTTGTGGTTCGTTAATATTGGGCAGATTTGGCCATTAGTGGTTGGTGATCAGGAGCTGAGGACTGGATTTCGGGATGACATCATCTGATTAATATTGTGAGGGTCTGAGTAACAACTTTACACTTAGCTTGACTGATTGTATCATCATGGCACACGTTCCCATCATACTGTCCTGATATATTTCACCAGAGCCTGATCTGCTCACTTAAATAAGCTAGCTGACTGAAACTTGTAGGAATACCACAGCCTTGTAGCAGGTTCCTTTCAAAATGGCACCAGGTGCAACGTGGAATGATGACAATGTTAAATTCAACAGCAGCCATTTTAAGTACTATTATCCATTTATTTTGTAAAAGCAGGTGTAATGAATTCTTCCAGGCTAACCCCACTTTTCTATTTTCCTTCCATATCTTTCACTTTCTCTCAAATTATCTTCTGAAAGATTTTTAAAAAATCAGTTGCATACCCTTGTGACCCAGATCTATGTGAAGGAAATGGATACTAGTGGCAAACATATATTTCTTTAATGTCTTCAACTGTGTGCTAAATTTTGCTTCTAAGGTTTAATATGAGCAAGTGAACTATTTTATTTCACTGAAAGTTGAAAACACATTAGAAAATATCAATGAGGAATAAATTCACTTAGTTTAATTTGTGAAATTTATCTGTGCATGGTTTGAACTAATAAGTATAAATCATGTTCTGATGTGTGCCACAGGACCCCAGTTTGCTGATTTAAAAAGGCCTATTATCTGAAACAGGCGGGAACTTCAACAGCCAACAGCAAATAATTACTCAACTGCATGTATTCCTGCCCACAGCAAAGATTTCTCTCCTTGCAATCTCATGTTTCTTCACCTCTTGTTGTTTGCTGCCTGACTGCCTCACACTTTCACATCCTCTCTTTCTTCAAAAGAATGACTTCTGTGTCAGCTTAGAAAAGGATTGAATCTAACTTGGCAATGGTCCCCATTGATTTCAAATGAGTAGAGACTTTGCAGCTGCCATGAATGTGTACAGTCACTAGAATTTCAAGCTATCTTTTACTGTCTGTAGGATACATGTCCAGCCATCCCTCCTGAGCGCTCTGGGGGAGCTTTGAACAGAACTACTCAACGGAAAATCTAACAGGATTGGATCAGCCATCAGTTTCACACTCAACTTAAACTGAGCAGGGTGATAAACAAAGTTTTGTTCAAAGTTCAAAGTACATTTATTATCAAAGTATGTATAAATTATACAACCTTGAGATTTGTCTGCTTACAGGCAGCCACAAAGCAAGAAACACGAGAAAACCCAATTTAAGTTAAGACCACCATCCAATGTGCAGAGAGAGAAATAAAAAGTACAAATCATTCAAACAATAAAAGCAAGCAACAGCGTTCAGAACCAGATTGAGGCCACAGACCCGGAGCAGCCAGAGCAGGCCCAGAGCCTCTGCCTCAGTTCATCACACGGCAGGGCAATTCGCTGCGAGGCTCGCAGAAACAAAGCGAGTAGCAGGCGGAGCAATCACGCAGCCACAGCGCCGTAGGGAGTGGAATAAACATTGCAGAAGAGCAAGCAGAATCATTCCGAACCTCACCTCTGGTCCTGAAATCCTGCCTTAGCAGTCTATCTGGTCTGGCATTTAAATCGTCCAAGCACCGGGTCATCCCCCCAGCTAGGACCCAGGCCCCACCACAGTGATACCCTTTGAGCCTGTACCCTTCTGCCCAGCCTGTGGCTGTACACAACCTTTCCCAATCAGCTTGGCACTTCAATCGATCCAACCTCACTCCTGGTTTAGGTTTAGGTTCAGTCTTATTGGTTAGGTTAAAATGACTCTTAAGTAAATATAGACTTATCAGCTTTGCTGTCTGAAGACTATCAGACATAGGAGCAGAATTAGGCCACTTGGCACATCGAGTCTGCTCCACCATTTGATCATGGCTGATCCTTTCATCTCCTCCTCAGCCCCACTCCCCGCCCTTCTCCCTATAGTCTTTGATGCCGTGTCCAATCAAGAACCTATCAAGCTTTGCCTTAAATACACCAAACAACCTGGCCTCCGCAGCTGCCTGTGGTAACAAATTCTACAAAGTCACCTCTGATGAAAGAAATTTCTCTGCATCTCTGATTTGAATGGACGCCCCTCTATCCTGAGGCTGTGCCATCTTGTCCTGGACTCTCCCACCATGGGAAGCATCCTTTCCACATCCACTCTGTCTAGGCCTTTTAACATTCAAAAGGTTTCAATGAGATCCCCCCTCATCCTTCTAAATTCCAGTGTGTACTGACCCAGAGCCATCAAACATTGCTCTTATGATAACCCATTCATTCCCAGAATCATCCTTGTGAACCTCCTCTGAACACTCTCCAATGCCAGCACATCTTTTCTTAGATAAGGAGCCCAAAACTGTTCACAATTCTCAAGGTGCGGCCTTACCAGTGTCTTATAAAGCCTCAGCATCACATCCCTGTTCTTGTTTTCAAGACCTCTTGAAATGAATGTCTTGTAGGATTTAATCCTTTGGGATCTAAGTTTGATTTAAAAATAGTATTTTAACATTTGTTAAAGCTCATTTAAGCAATGCCCTCTCATGCGACATTGGTTAGGTGGGCTTTAACACATGACTGAAGTTCTGAAACATTCTAATAATTTTACTGCTTGATCTCCTGCAATGGGTGCAAGTTGAGAAACTTATGGGTGGGATGTGACTCCTGCTGGGAAACCAGTGGGAATGAACATCAAGTGCACATGAGAAAGTGAGGTAGTGACCTGGCAAATGTCAACAAGGTATCTTTCAGGAATTATAGTAGTCTGCCACTTATCCATTTCTGGTAGAAAGTGACAGCTGCCTAACAGTGAACCACAAAAACTGTCATCTGATGGCATTAGAAGTAACCTCAGTACAGGCTTAGTCCATTATTTACATGCCTTTTTAGCATGGAAGGGGATGCTTATGGAAGGTGTTGCTGGGAGAGGTGAGATAGGGACAACAAACTTGTAGCTTCCAGAGGAACTTGTTTTTCCTTGAACTAATTTTCCTGATAGATTAAGGAGTCAGAACTCTCCAACTCATTCACAGGTGACAATTCTGTTGGAGTCTGACATATATGGATCCTGGTCAACATTTTTCAATACAAGTCTGGAGCCTCAACATATTGTAGCTGGATAAAAATAAAAATAAAGATTAGCTTTATTTGCCACGTGTACATCAAAACATAAAAACATACAGTGAAATGCGTCATTTGTGTCAGTGTCGAGCACAGTATGAGGCTGTGCCGGCGGAGGCCCACAGGTGACAACATGCTTTCAGTAGTAACATAGCTTACGAACCCTAAACCTAACCTGCACATCTTTGGAACGTGGGAGGGAAACAGAGCACCCGGACAAAACTTATGCCGTCATGGGGAGAATGTACAAATTCCTCATGGCAGCGGCAGGATTTGACCCCCGATCGCTGATTGCTAGCACTCTAAGGTGTCGCGCTAACCGTTATGCTACCCTGACGGCCAACATGAGCTGTAACTTATCCTTACTGAGCGGAAAGTGATTTAAAAAAATCTTTTTTTAATGGCCTTTTACAGTCAGAATCAGGAAACTGTGGGAGAAAGTTGATGAAAGGATAATCTGAAATGCTTCTTGAACACAATAAATGGGTTGTGATTGTACTTCCTTAAATTTGACTGGTAATCAAAGGAAGACTGGCACAAGTGTCCACAAATATTTAATCAGTTCTGACTGGAAATCACCTTTTCTCTCATTCATCAGATAACCATAGTATTAATGGCAACTCACTTACAGCACTTTCAGTGTTGCTCCTAGTACTGCACCATTTTGTGGAATATTGTTGTCAGAAGGTCACAGATCAGCCTTTTTGCATTTAACATCTGAGATAAGCATCAATAATTCAGAGTTCTCCTTATTTCAAATGTTGTGGTAGATAAGAATGATGAAAGAATATAATTCTGCACCTGTATCCAGTACCTATGCATAATCAACAAGTTTAATACGGCAATACTAGAATAAAGTTCATAGTTATATCAACAACAGTTCACTTGTTCCAGAGCTGGCTTTGAGTGCTATTGGATGAGCCACATCAGGAATAGTGCTCACTGAATCCACAAGTAGCTTCTAAATAAATCAGTACTTGAAGGAGTTAAGAACTATTATGTCACAGACCGACACACCAGCATTTCTAAGAGGCAAGTGAAGTCTCCTGCGTTATACTTTTAACAGCGTAACACTTGGATGCAGTCAGCACCTGTACATTTAAATTGACACAAACCAGCGTTCAAAATAACTTTGTGTTTGGATCAAAGAAGACAAGAATTCATAGTCAACATATTAGATTGAAAACAAAGATAAGCACTATAGTCTGTACTTTGTGTTTGAAGGACAATGGCTGGCTTTTTTTTCAATTGCTGCACACACCACAGTTGGAACGTAATCCCATAAACACTTAAAATTGGATCCCTATCAATACAGCCCTGTTTTGCTTCCCTGGTGCTAGACCACCTGGCAATGTTGGCAGCAATATGAATGAGGCTAACTGAGGGAGTTTAACAAAAACATGTTAAGACTCAGTGCCATTCAGAAAAAGGACTGTTAATTAGAGTAGGAGGTTTGGAGTAATCACTCTAGTGTCACCAGTGTTCCACCCCTGTATACTTAGAATTAGTATAGTCGTAGGAACATTTCATGAACTGAATCAGGTCTTTAAAATCCATTTTGTAAGATATATGATCACAGTGTACTTGTCACAAGATTTCCCTAGCTAACAAACCTTTATGTATTATATCGATCTTGTTACAGATGTTTTGATAAATACTTGCCAAGTACAAAGAGGGGAAGATAATACCCCACACCGCCCCTATCTTGAAGACATCTTGTAATAAACGTTATCTTGAAGACTTTGATTACAGTAGGTCACTCATCAAACTTCTCCTTTCCAGAGAAAAGGGTTCCAGCATGGTCATTACAGCATGAAAACAGGCCCTTTGTCCAACTCATCCACGCCAACCAAGATGCCCATCGAAGCTTGTCCTATTTTCCTGCATTTGGCCTGTATCTCTTTAACCTTTACTATCCACGTACCCATGGAAATGTCTTTTAAATATTCTAATTGTACCTGCCTCAACCACTTTCAAAGGCAGCTTGCTCCATATGCAGACCACCATCTGTTTGAAAAGGTTGTCCCTCCGGTCCCTTTCTCTTTCTCTTTTTTATCTCTCTCTTTCCCTCTCCCTCTCCCTCTTCACCTCTACCTCTCTCTCCTTCTCTCTTTATCTCTCTCTCTCTCTCTCTCTGTCTCTCTCTCTCTGTCTCACTCTCTCTCTCTGTCTCTCACTCTCTCACTTTAAAATTCTACCCCCTTGTTTTTGATTTCCTTTCACTGGAAAAATAACTGTTCATTCGCCTTATCTATGCCCCTAACAGTTTTATATGTCTCTACAAGGTCGTCCTTAGTCTCCTATGCTCTATGAAATAAAGTCCAAGCCTGTTCGATCTCTCTCTATAAATCAGTCCTTGGGTCCTAAAACATTTACTTTGCACTGTTTCCAGCTTAAAGACATATTGCCTTTTTATAGGGTAGGCAAAACTGCGTGCGCAGCCCTCCGGTGAAAAATAATAACGTATCCGTTAAATAGGGGCCGTGGACAATTCTGATTTGATGGAGAGGGATGTGAAAGCACAGAGTAACATCTGGAAAAATTTCTGAAATGCTCGTTCGCTGCTGTCGTTACTGTGCTGTCGGGAATCTTTTGGAGGGAAGGCCTCTAAATCCCCGGCTTTGCCTGCCATTGGCGACCGAGATGGAGGTCGAATCGTTCGGATAGAAATGGCGCTCAGTACTCGGTGTCGGAAAGCTGATCAGAGCTAGAAGTTTTCGGATGACTCAGAGTCGGACCGTGGTTGGGTATGGCAGGGAGCGTTTTTCTTCCTTCTCTCGTCTGCGTGAGATGTGGGACATTTGAGAGACTTTGAACTTTTACTGTGCCATGGACTGTTCTTCATCAAGTTATGGTATTGTTGCACTGTTGTAACTATATGTTATAATTATGTGGTTTTGTTAGTTTTTTTCAGTCTTGGTCTGTCCTGAGTTTTGTGACATCACACCGGAGGGAATATTGTATCATTTCTTAATGCATGCATTACTAAATGACAATAAAAGAGGACTACGTGTCTTCATAATCTAAACAAAATACTGCAAGTGTGGACTCACCAACAACTGCAATGTAAAATCTAGATTATTATATTCAATTGAAACATGTTGAAAATTTTGATATCCTTTGTTGTTGCATGAATGAAATTGCTGGAGAAAATTACTGGTAGATACAAAGCAGCTTCTTTATTCAAAAAAGCAAGGTACAGCAGACATCATATGGAAATGCTTTCGATGGAAAGGTCTGCTGGCCCAATGTGGGACTCAATACTTACTTGCTAAACACAAAGAAAAACTCCATATTTACGAAGTATAGCGAATGCTTTCTTTTGAATCTGCATACAAACTTCACACCTTCTGATTCGCATCGATCCCACAGATGCCAGCAGCGTCTGGACTGGGATCCACAGCTTTTCGGAATGCATTGTCCCAAACTGCATCTGCAATACATTATCAAGGAACAGAAGACTGGTAGCCAAAGCCATTTGCTAAATGTAAATGACCTGAACCCAAAAATCACTCTAACATCCCTTTTCATTGTCTACGTCAGGGGTCCCCAACCTTTTTTGCACCGCGGACCGGTTTAATATTGACAATATTCTTGCAGACCGGCCAACCGGGGTGGCGGGGGGGGGGGCGCGGAGAGGTGTTCAAGTAGGGTTAAACTCACCTCTACATGTCTTTTACAGTTAGGGTTGCCAACTTTCTCACTCTCAAATAAGGGACAAAAGTAGCAGTCAAATCCTGACGAAGGATCCTGGACCGAAACGTCGACTGTACCTCTTCCTATAGATGCTGCCTGGCCTGCTGCGTTCACCAGCATTTTTTGGTGATGCTGTGTTGACGGGGCACTTCTGTTTACCCCAAGAAAGATTACAATGACCATGAAGCCTTGCACAGGCACCTGTGTGCGCATACGTGACGTGCGCATATGTGACGTGCGTATGCATTTACGTGCCGATTTTTTTTCCACAAATCTGTGTTGGCTTAATCTTCCCGACTACACTGTACATACATTATTTCTGTGTATTTATCATATCATTCCTGCTTTTACTATATGTTAGAGTTATTTTAGGTTTTATGTGTTATTTGGTATGATTTAGTAGGTTATTTTATGGGACTGGGAACGCTCAAAAATTTTTCCCATAAAACAACTTCCCATGATCACTCTCTGTTTCTTACCTTCAAGCCAATTATGTATCCAATTAGCTAGCTTTCCTGGATTTCATACCATATAACCTTTCATTTTTTTTTTCTGGTATGTATAATCTCTTGGTTCTGATATTATTCTTGTTTATCTATTTTTACAGATAATGCATTTTTAATGATATGCACTGTAATCCCAGTGCAGTAATTATGGTTGAACATATCTTCTCTGCTTTTTAATTTCATCCCTTTGAAAGTGCCTTTTTAATCTATGTCACTCTGTTCATTGATTTGTGCTGTCCATCATTATTATTCTGCAACTAAAATGAATAATTGAGGTGAACAACTTTCAGACCTTAAGTTAGGAAAGAGAAAGGAAATGGAGTGGTTGATAGATTAGCAGTTGGACGAAACATCTTGAGTTGCACAATTTTATTTTTCTCCTCAGTTGCATTATGCGTAGAAAGGCTCACAGAAATGATGTTGTGCAGTGGTCATTTTCCCACTGCATTCTTTTTCCTCTGGAGCTTTAGAATGTCACTTTATTGGACGCCTATCATACAGTGCAATTTTGCATGTAAACAGAACAATTTCTTTGGTCTTTAATGTAGTTATACAAAAAAAATTACACATGGTTTCATATGTCATATGTCTGTACAATATGCTCACATGAGGATTGATTTAAAGTAGTGGTTTGACACAGTAAATACTGCTATAATTATCTTGTTGGGTATAGATCTGTAATGGTAGGAGTGGCAGGAACAGGTATGGGATGGTACATTACTTCTCTGATGCATAATCAGGCAAGGATCAAAATAGTTTAGATCAATTTGCTCACAAAGGAAGTAGAAAACCTTAGCTGAAGAATTTGCCTTCATTTAGCCCATTAGTGCACCAGGCTAAAATCTATGATCACTTTCAGTGACAGCGTTCCCAACGACAGTTTAGGTAAGGTCTGCGCTTTTAAGGATTATAGGAACAGGCTTTCTTTCTCTTCTGAAGGTCAGTTTTTCTGGTAAAGGGCCATATTTTTTCTAATCAATGTGTGCATTCTACTGTTGAAATAGCAAGGTCAAAAGTAAGTTATATGCTGATGTGTGTCAGTGTGGCTATCATGCGTGGACCTGTTATAGAGAGAGAAGCACACCATTTAACTTACACTATGTGCTAGGAAATGGCGATTGTGCTTTGTGATGAATCTTACACCACATCAATCAAATAATGAGTTACAACACTGTATTTCTCATTTAGCATTACTACTGTAATGTCCACTATAATCTTACTCTGATGACTGAGTCACGTGGTCGGTCTAGGAACGTGCCCTGTTATTCCAGTTACTTTCCATGAGCCACCATACCTGATACTGATGACGGTGCATAGTTGAATAAAATACTATTTCCCGTTGAACAATTTCAATTTTGTTTCTCTCTTCTCCATATTTCTCCATTTTTTCTTGCTCTCTCTTTCTTAGTCTCCCTTTTCTCTTCCTTACACACTACCTTTCTAATTTGGTATTGACAACCTGTCTTTATCTAACTTCATTAAAAAGGCTGTATATCTCAGAATGTAACCTCTACCAAATGTTGAACTGTCTTCTTCATACTTGTAATTAATTCAAGTGTGTTTTCTTTGGCCAACATTCTTTTCGTTGAATGCACTGTTATGCTGGTAGCTATAGGTTATTTGATTAAAATGTGGGACCTTCATTTATCAGAAGAAACTTTTTTTTCACATGGAGCTTGCTACTGTAACATGGCCCTGCCAGGTTTATGCTAGAAAAATGAGGCAATCTAAAAGAGTGACTAGTTTTTAAAAAAAAATCTTCTCTGCATCAAAGTTTCCAAATCTCTCTGATCTTGTTTGTTCATGAGATTGCAGAGATTTGGATAGGTTTGCAACATGAGAAATGCCAGCTATCACCACAAGGCTTTGTAGTGATAATCAGCACAATTAATTATTTTGCCTTTGGGAAAGTCGAATCAGGAAAGGAGGTATAGGAATGAGTTGTAGGAAGAAAAAGGAAAGAGAACTAGAAAACGGTGGTGGAAGGGAGCACGAAGAGGAACAAGGAGAGAATATTTGAACTGCATTATTCAATTTGCCTGTTGACCAGGTGACAGGTGACTGACGTGAAAATCTGAAGATACAAAATCAGTTGTCAGATTTTCACCAAGAAACTATATGTAAATAGGGGAAGATTCCCTTGGTAGAAAGCAGGAGGTTTATACGCTCAAAACCAGTGGAAGTAGCAGACACATTCAATATTTTTTGCATCGGCAAGCACAGATTAAAATAACACCAGCTATAGATGATGCCAATTACTTAGCTGATAAGTAGATATGGAATCCTATTCATATGTACTCCACCTGAAGTTAAAACATATACTGAGACTAAGTTCGGTGTATCTTCAGTATGGCTTTTAATCTAAACAGTTTTGCTTTGCGATAAGCTCTTGGCACCTGGGCATCTGATAAGGGAATAAACAGAACAGCCAGCCATCAAAATGAGGTAGGGGTTTAGTCCACCTTGTTGAATTTTCAAAGTTGCCTCAATTCTGTTCCAGGGAGAATCTATCCCATTATATCTAATATTTATTCTTCATGGAACAGCCCATCCAGAAACAAACTTTCTGCAGAATTAATCTCTTCATTTTAGATACAATTTTAACAAATGTAATCATCTCTGCAGTGTGGATAAAACTAAATTTAGTAAGTTTTTCATTTACTTTCAGATAGATTTCCTTTGCTGAAGATTTCTGAGGATTTTATTTCAATTTTATTCTCTTTAATGTGCTTGCTTTAAGGGGCATGAGAGGTGAGTTATATTTTGTAAGGAGACAATTCCTGAAGCATGTGTTTACAACTGAATAAAGTTTAGTGGAATGCAGAGGCAGCCACTGTTTCTTATAAGGATGTTAACTTCTGTATTTGCTATGGCACTGACTTCATAGTTTTATGATTTTCTTTCTGTCATGCATCCAGAACTTGGAGAAGACTATATCTATGCTCTACAAGAACAAGTTTTATCATGCCCTATCAAATAACCACATTCCATCAAATGGAACTTCTTCAAAATAAACATTTGGTAGTAACTTCACTATCCAGCTTTTCTTCACAGAGGTTAACATGTAGTGCTACATTCAATAGAGAATTTCCAGTATTCAGTTATTTATACGTGCCATTATTAAAATGAAGATAGTTTTCTTTAGTTTTACATTCACTGACAGCAAAAATATTTTGTTTTGCTGAATAATGCCTGACATGAGTGTTGCAAGCATGAACTGACTGTTCTGTGGAACTGTCTGCACCAACACTTCAATCTTGCAATTTGCTTCCCTATGCACTGTCTTTTTAAAAATTTTACTCCAGACTGCTTTCCTCTTCCCATTCTTTGTTTCAGTTCCAAATATTTCAGTGGACTTCCTTTCACTTGATTGAAAACTATTAATTTCTTAACATATTTTCCTGTAAAAAGAAAATAAAATCCCAGGCAATAGAGTAGGTTTTCATTGTCTCACATGCATTACTTGAAAACTTTAATCCTGACTGAGCTTTGCTTGCAATACAATTAAACTTTACAACAGTTGAGAAGAGCATGCCCTATTCTTTCCAATTTTGCAAGTTTTTAGGGTTTTATATACAGTGCTGTGCTACTAAGAAAAAATGGAAAATTGCAGCAGAGAAACAATCAAGCAAGCATTAATGTTTTAATAAAATAAAAATTAACTACTTATCTGCACCAATACTATCCCAACTTCCTTCTAAAATATCAGCAGGTAAAATGATAGGCTAGATCTTGCATCATCAGCATGCTAATTTAAATTTATGATTTCTACTGTGATTATCTTGATTACTGCTAGAAAATTAAGTTCAGAAAATTGTGGAGTATTGCAACAATGAAAATAACCTTTCTCAAATTCTTACACAATAATGCAAAAAAAAGTTGTTATAGAAATCCATCCTGTTTCCTTAAAATACATGGAAAAGGAAGTTTAGTGAATAAAAAAAGTTTTCGGAATTATGTAATTTGACAATAGACATGTAGCACCCAAAATGTGGACTTCAAAAATAATGTTCAGTTAAAAATGCATGCAGAATCTAAATTTTGTCTATTTTAAGATTAAGTAAATTCATGTACCATGTGGAAATTGCTTATAGCAACAATTTATTTATCTTTGTAGTTATAAAATCTTTAGCTCTTTGAAAGAACTGGGTTATTTTACAGGAACTAATGTGATGTTACTAGAATAATCGCTATCTAAATAAGGAAACTTTTTTTATAATCTGTAATTCATTTAAACATGGATCGTTGGGATTTTTGCAACACAAACCTCCTACTGTTGAAGGAAAAATGATTTCTATAAAGGTTTTAGATTTTGCTACCTTTCTAGAAACTGGATACAAAGTAAATATTTCAGGAAGAAAGATTAAGTTAACTAGGAAGTTTGACATCAGTCTTCTAGAGTGTCACAGTTTGAAACCTAAAGTACAGAATGTGCATTGTCTGGCACACTGATATAGATGCTACATGCAAGGCTATTTGATAAGTTTTCTGTATGAAATGAACCTAAGGCTATTGTATACCAACATTTTGTAAAAGTGAGTCTATTGTTGAACTGATTCTCTGCATTATCAGTTTTTTTAATGTTTACTTTTCCTCTAGTTTTGTTACAGGAATCAAGGCAGATCCCCCAACCAATATTTAGTTGTGTTTTTTTTTCAATTTTGTTCTCATCTTGAGAGCACGGTAGCAGTAATTGCAGTGCCTAGTTCTATTTGCAGATCATCAGATAATGGAATGGCCGTGAGCTTGGATGTGGGAAAGTGTGGGTAATGTGTGTGTTTAGCTGATAAACACAAGCAATATCCCTGCTGCACAACTGCAGTCTCCAATGACAGAGAATCGAATCACCCTCACTTGATATTCAGCAGTAACACAATTACCAGTCCTCTACCATCACATACTGCTGATCACTATTATTAGAAAACCTAATATACTGTACTGTGATTAAGAAAACGCAGGTCTTAACTGGATATCACCGTCAACAACTAACGATCAAATGCATGTAACCAGTAGCACCAGAGGTCCCAACACATTGGACCACTGTTACGCTAAGATAAAGAATGTCTCCTATTCCATTGCCAGATCATACTTAGGGAAATCTAAACAGTTTGCTGTCCTTCTCCTACCTGCGTATCTGCAAAGCTCCAGACATTAGGACAACAAAGAGGTGGTCAGAGGAGTGGCTACAGGATTGCTTCAAGTCAGTGAACTGGGCCTTGTTCAAGGACTCATCTGTGGGTGTGAATGAATACACCACAGTTGTCATGGACTTTATGAAAACAGTTGCAAACAAGTATGGCCTCAAAAAATCATTCAGAATCTTCCCCAGAGGCCCTGGATGAACCATGGGGTCCACCATCTGCTGAGGGACAGAGGCATTCATGTCTGGTGACCAAGAGAGTTACAAGAGGCCCAAGTACAATGTCCAGAATGGCATTTCATGGGTAAAGGGGCAAATTCAAACTAATCTTGAATCAATGAAGGATGCTCAACAGCTGTGACGGGGCTTGAATGTGATCACCTCTTGCAAAGTGAAATCAAGTGATGTAGGTAACAACAGGGCTTCACTTCCAGATGAGCTCAATACCTTCTATGCTCGCTTTGACTGTCAAAACACCAGGAGCTCCCACATTTCCCGATGATCCTGTGAATTCGGTCTCTGAGGACGCTGTGAGAACGTTCTTCAGGAGGGTGAATAGGGTTGCCAACTGTCCCGTATTAGCCGGGACATCCCGTATATTGGGCTAAATTGGTTTGTCCCATACGGGACCGCCCTTATCCCGTATTTCCCCCGCTAAGGTAAAGCATTCCTATGAAACCATTCATAAGCCAAAATGGCATAAAGCGACGAAGCAATTACCATTAATTTATATGGGAAAAATTTTTGAGCTTTCCCAGACCCAAAAAATAACCTGCCAAATCATACCAATAACACATAAAACCTAAAATAACACTAACATGTAGTAAAAGCAGGAATGATATGATAAATACACAGCCTATATAAAGTAGAAATAATGTATGTACAGTGTATCAGAATCGGGAAGATTAAGCCAAAAATTGTAGAAAAAAATTGGCACGTACGTGCACGCGCACTTCACATGCGCACGTCACGTATGCGCACACAGTTGCCCACGCAAGGCTTCATGGTCATGGTAGTCTTTCTTGGCGTAAACACAAGTGTCCTGTATTTGACTGCTACTTTTGTCCCTTATTTGGGAGTGAGAAAGTTGGCAACCCTAAGGGTGAATATCCATCCTAGATGGGGTTACAGGGCCGAGTGCTAAAGAACTGTGCTGATCAACCGGCTGGAGTGTTCACTGATATCTTCTGCCACTCACTTTGGCAGTCTGAGATACCCACCTGCTTTAAGCATGTTTTATTACACCGGTGCCTGAGAAAAACGTGATAACCTGCTTACTGGCCATCATCCAGTAGCACTTACATCCACAGTAACAAAGTGTTTTGAGAAGTTGGTGAAGAAATATATCAAATCCTGCCTATGAAGTAACTTGGATCTGCTCCAATTTGCCCACTGGCACAACAGGTCCACAGCAAATGCCATTTCATTGGCTCTTCACTCAATCCTGGATTATCTGTAATACATCAGGATGCTCTTCGTTGACTACAGTTTAGCATTCGATACCATCATCACCTCAATAATCAATAATCTTCAAGACCTTGGCCTCAATACATTCTCGTGCAGTTGGATCCTCAATTGCCTCACTTGCAAACCCCTGTCAGTTCCGATTAGTAACCATCTCCTCCATGATCTCCATTGACATAGGTATACCAGAGGTCTGAGTCATTGACATAGGTATACCAGAGGTCTGAGTCATTGGCATAGGTATACCACAGGTCGTGCTCTACTCACTTTCCACTTAGACTGTGTAGCTAACAGCAGCTCCAATGCTATATTCAAGCTTGCAGATGACTCCACTGTCAGTTTACAGAAGGGAGATTGAAAATCTGGCTGAGTGGTTCCACACCAATAACCTCTTACTCAGTGTCAGCAAGAACAAAGAGCTGATTATTGACTTAAACCAGAGGTCAATAAGCCGGTCCTCATCAGGGGATCAGAGGTGGAGAGGGTCAGCAACTTTAAATTCCTTGGTGCTATCATTTCAGAGGACCCGTCCTGGGCCCAGCACGTAAGTGCAATTATGAAGAAAGCACGGCAGTGCCTCTACTTCCTTAGGAGTTTGCAAAGATTCTTCATGACATCTAAGACTTTGACAAATATCTGATGTGTGGTGGAGAGTATATTGACTGGCTGCATCACAGCCTGGTATAGAAATAGCAATACCCCCGAACAGAAAACCATGCAAAAAGTAATGGATGTAGTCCAGTCCATCACTGGTAAAGCTCTTCCCACCATTGAGCACATATATACGGAGCATTGTCATAGGAAAGCAGGATCGATCATCAAGGACACCCAACATCCAGGCCATGCTCTCTTTTTGCTACTGCCATCAGGAAGAAGGTACAGGAGCCTCAGGACTCACACCACCAGGTTCAGGAACAGTTATTACCCCTCAACCATCAGGCTCTCGAACCAGAGGAGATAATTTCGCTCAATTTCACTCCGCCCATCACGGAACTGTTCCCACAATATAAGGACTCACTTTCAAGAAATCTTCATCTCATGTTCTCGATATTTATTACTTTATTATTATTATTATTATCATTATTATTACTATTTCTTTTTCTTTTCCCTTTTTATATTTGCACAGTTGGTTGCCTTTTGTACATTGGCTGTTTGTTCACCCTGCTGGAAGTGGTCTTTCACTGATTCTAGGGGTATTTCTAGTATTTGCCGTAAATGCTCACAAGAAAGTGATTCTCAGGGTTATTTATGGTGACATATATGTACTTCGATAATAAAGTTTTCTCTGCACTCTCAACTTTGAACTTTGGATATCATGTTGTGTGTGACTCACCTCCTAATTTTCCAGAGTTTTCTCACACTTAAAGTGATAGATAGTTAGATAGATAGATAGATAGATAAATAGATAGATACTTCATTGATACCAGAGGAAATTACAGTGTCACAGTGGCATTACAAGTGCACAGATATACAAATATTAGAAAAGAAGTAAGAAAGAATAAAAATAAGTTACCTTAAAAATAAGATGTACAAGATTTACAAGTCAATGATTACAAGATTTATAAGATTTCCAAGTTCACACTGATAAGATGGTAATGCAAAAATTACTGTAATATTGGGGAGGGGGGAGAAAATGGCGGCACGACGGCAGCGCGCGCGGCCACTTCGGTGATGAATATCTGTTATCTGTCAAGTAGGGGACCGTGCACAATCCTGATTTGATGGAGACAGATGTGAGAGTACAGAGGAACATCTGGAAAACTTCTGAAATGCCCGCTTCGCTGCCGCTGCTGCTGCTACTGTGTGGTAACTGGAATCTCCGGAGCTGAAGGCCTTGAAATCCTTGGCTTTGTGTGTTTCAGTGGCAGGGGAGAGGTCGAAGGCGCTCGGCAGAGGATGGCGCTCAGGAGGCTGTATCGGAGAGGCTGGTCTGAAGCTTGAAGTTTTCGGACAGATGGACTCAGTGTCGGCTGGGGTCTGCTGCTTCCAAGGTAGCGGCAAGTTGTCTGTGCCTGGAGGTTTATGGCAGGGAGTTTCTCGCTTTTGCCGCCTGCTATTGGGGACTCGGGAGTCGATCGACTCTGGACTTTGAGACTTATTTTTACTGTGCCCATGGTCTGTTCTTTATCAAATTATGATATTGCTTTGCACTGCTGTAACTATATGTTATAATTATGTGGTTCTGTCAGTGTAGTCTTTGGTCTGTCCTGTTTTCTGTGATATCACTCCGGAGAAACATTGAATCATTTCTTAATGCATGAATGCATTTCTAAATGACAATAAAAGAGGACTGAGTGCTCTCATAATCTAATCTACTCTAATCTAACATTATACAGTAATGAGTGCACAATCACACCAACCAGATAAGAAATGATGTTAGTATTGCACAGGATGTCCGCGATTGCAGAGTGTGGTAAACAGAGTAAATCAGAGTTTAAACAAAGCAGGAGGGGGTCATCACTTCCCCAACTATAGGTCGACTCATTATAAAGCCTAATGGCCGAGCATACGAGTGACGTCATGTAGCACTCTTCGGAGCAGTGCAATTGTCTTAGTATATTATTCAGAATGCTCCACTGTTCAGCCAAGGTGGCATGCAGAGGGTGAGAAACATTGTCCAGAATTGCCAGCATTTTCCAGAGGGTCCTTTGTTCTACCACAGCTTCCAGTGTGTCCAGTCTGACTCCTATAACAGAGCCAGCCTTTCGCATCAGTTTATTGAGCCTTTGGGCATCACCCATGCTGTTTGTTTGAATGTGTGTAACTTTAAATATACTCCAGGAGATTGACACTATCAAGGCAAAGTACTTGCTAGACAACTACTATAATATTCAATCTTTACACTACTGGCTCTTCATAGGTCCAGTGTGTATTAGTTGCAAGTTACATTGTTGTAAATTGGTAATGTTTCTTTATCCTGCAACATCCTATTGAAACACCCCGGTTAACATTTTTACTGCTGTGCTGTAGGTATTCATTTCAGCAATTCTGTAAGAGCAGTCTGTTCTGCTTTCAGCCTGTTTGGGTTTGAGCTAAAGTTAAAAGCCTATGTTGATCAACTTTCTTATGTTCTGTTAGCTAATCAGGATAGGGGAGTTAGGAGAATGTTCTCGAGAATGCTAGATGGAGAGGATTTTTGTGATGGACACGGGTATGGGTCAAGGTCTTTTTGGTGGGAGCTGGGAGAAGACAGGAGGGAAGATGGCTGAGGATGCCGTTCCTGTTGCACAAGGTGCGTTATGCAGATGAATGGCTTCAAGCAGGAAGGACCAATACTCCTGTGGGGGCAGCCCATTTGTTTTAGATAGATTTCGAGTGAGATTCGGAAGGTGGTGTGTGCCTTCACGCTGACTGTGGGTCCAGCACGTGAGTTAAAGACAACTTCAAGATGAGCTCCAACTTACGTGCACATTTGGGCTGGGTTAACTATACTAGGCCTTTTTTTTTTCCTTTTCTTTTTCCTACTGCTCGATAAAGCTGAAATTTGTAAATAATCTTTCTTTATAACTGTATGCAGTGTATGATCTGTTAATTCTTGCCAAAGTAATTGCACGAGGGCAGTAAGTTACACAGTATTCACACAGATCAGGGTTCGAGTGGTCGAGACATCCCAACTTCCCGGTTCTGGTGGAACCCAAGTCATACTGACCCTAGATGTACGGAGATTGAGAAGGGTGGCTTTCTCACTGCTAAGTCCAATGGCCGTAGGCGAGGAGCTAATGAGCTGCAGCTCCAGAGACGCCTGGTATAAAGGGGTTTCACTAGAATACAAGCAACAGCCTTCATCTTGAATTGAAAGTATATCACGATCCTTCCTCGTTGATTGGTCTGAATCCTGGAAGTCCTAACCCAACAGCACTATATTGTCAGCAGCAGTTCAAAATGGTGGCTGACTATCATATTCTGAAAGAGATAAGATTTTGGCAACAACATATTGGCTTGCCAATTGCGTTGAAATTGAAAAATACATAACTAATTGCAGTCATTATCACAGAATCAGTTAATGTTCAAACTGTGCACACCATCTGCCAGGTAATTCCAGGCATGATTCAGGAGCAAAAAAGAATTTCTGTTTGGAGATTCAATGAACTACCTAGCTGGTATTAAATATTCAGTGTGGTATTTCTCTCAGCTGGTTATAAGGTATGAGCACATTTCATTGTCAAATTTTAGATCCTGGAGAAACACAGACAGCCCTTTATCAACACATTCTTTGTGAACCCATCCGACAGAAAATGTTTTTTTTTAATGCAGTTCTTCATCAGCAAGAGTTTTGGTATGAAGTATATGCAGAAATTTTGCTAGAGCAGGTTTAAAATTCAGTCATAATTTGAAATACTTTGCTGTTGATCCATTCTTATACAGTGTCTGAAACAATATTACAAAATGAAGACACCTTTTTCTCCCTTATTAGGGAGAGAGAGAATTTGCGGTATGTCGACTGCCAGGTGTAATGCGAAGTCTTTGGGGTAACTGCAAGTCTGTGTCTTTGCTATTGCTTAGCTCATGTTTGAGTGCTCGGTGGTGATACCAATACTTGCTTTGTTTTGCCGGTGGGAGGAAGGGGGATTGTTGCTAGTGGCTGCTTACGTGCGGGAGGAAGGAGAACTGGGGGACTTTGGGGTTCTTACGTTTATGTGCCATTCGTTCTTTGAGGCACTCCTCTGTTTTCATGCATGTTTTGTAAAGAAAAAGTATTTCAGGATGTATATTGTATACATTTCTCTGACACTAAATTGGACCTTTGAACCTTTGAAATTATTTCTCCAATTCTGGTCACTCAGATTCTTTGTAAAAGTGGCTGCAGACAGAAAGAAATCTGAAGTAGTTTATTAGTCTAAAACACTTGAGCCTTTCATAGGTATGAATTGACTCAAGCTAAGTAGCTTCTAGAAGTCAATAGTTATGTTTTTGCGGTAATACTATAAGTGACATTCTTGGCCTAGAGATTGAAAATGATAAATATTACATCAACATGCCAACTCTCAACTTAATTTATTCTCATCAACTAAAATGCAGGCAGCATTTGCAACTTCAACGGCAGGTCTTTGTTCATAGAGAAAATGAGACTGGCCAGCTGAGGGCAGTAGGTGGGTCCTGAGGTGGATAAGGAAAGCAGTTTGATGAGTAGTGTGAATAAAACTGGTCCTTTAAGTGCTCCGGGACCATTCGAAGCAATCCAGTTTAACACAGGGTCTGAATTAATTGTTAGTTATTCCTTCCCACAGTGGTGTTAGAGAAGGATAATCTGAGGCCCTATCACTCCTGCTTCCAGTTTGTAATTGATTCATTTCTGATTCTACAAATAAATGTGTGATTTTAATAACTCTGAATGTTCAGGAGGACAATATTAAAAGCACAAGAAAGTATGAGCAGGAGTACACCACTCGGGATCAATAAAGTATGACTATGACTACTACGACTACTCAGAGACTGGTAGCTGTGTGGAATGAACTTCCAGCAGAAGTGGTTGAGGCAGGTTCGATGTTGTCATTTAAAGTTAAATTGGACAGCTATATGGACAGGAAAGGAATGGAGGGCTATGGGCTGAGTGCAGGTCGGTGGGACTAGGTGAGAGTAAGAGTTCTTCAGCATGGACTAGAAGGGCAGAGATAGCCTGTTTCTGTGCTGTAATTGTTATATGGTTATATGGTTATATGGCCTTCAACCCTGCTCCGCTATTTGAAATTCATGGCTAACCTATGCTAGCCACAACTCCTCCATCATTGATCTTTCAACTATTTATCTATCTTCGCTTTAAGTACATCTAATGGTCAGGCTCACATCATTCTTGGGACAGAGAATTCCAGAGATTCACTTCCTTCTTGCAGATGAAACTTCTACACACCTCAGTTTCAAATGACCAGCCCTCTACTTTGTAGTATGATCCCCTCCCAAATCATCTCAACAACTAAACCATGTCCACAAACCATAGGAGCAGAATTAGGCCATTGGACCATTGAATCTGCTCCCTCATTCCTTCATGGCTGATTTGTTCTCCCTCTCACCCCATTCTTCCACCTTTTCTACATAACTTTTGACAGCCTTACCAGTTAAGAACCTATCAAATGTCCCTTTAAATCTATCTAATGACTTGGCTTCCACAGCCATCTGCGGCAATGAATCCCACAGATTCACCTCCCTCTGTCTAAAGAAATCCCTCCCCATTTCAGTTCTAAGGGGAGTTCCTTTATTCTGAGGCTGTACTATTTGGTCTTAGACTCCCCTGGGGTCCCTCCTGGGAACAGATATGGCAGAGATGAAGGAACTGGCTCCCCTCTTACCCTTTCTTTTCTCCTCACCTACTTAACACCTCCCCCAAGTGGCCCTCCTCCCTTACTTCTTCCATTGTCCATTCTCCTCTCTGTCAGATTCCTCTTTCTTCAGCCCTTCACCATTTCCACCTATCACTTCCAGCTCCTCACTTCATCCCCCTTCTCCCTCCCACCTGGCTTCTCACATCCCCATACCATCGAGCTTGTACTCCTTCCCCTCCCCGTACCTCCTGTTTCTGGCTCCTTTCACCCTCCTTTCCAGTCCTGATGGAGGGTCTTGGACCACAACCTCAACTGTTCATTCCTTTCCATAGATAATTCCTGACTCGCTGAGTTTCTCTAGCATTTGTGTGCGTTATTCTGGCCTATATTATCCTGTCTTTTGCTCCCATCCCTTCTTAAAGAATGGAGTGACACTTGTAATTTTCCTGTCCCCTGGAACCATTCCAGAATCTAATGATTCTTGAGAGATTGCTCCTAATGTTTCCACAATCTCTTCAACTACCTCTTTCAAAACCCTGGGATGTAATCCATCTGGTCCAGGTGACTTAGCTATTTTCAGGCCTTTCAGCTACCCAAGAACCTTCTCCTTAGTAATAACAAGTGCACTCACTTCTGCCCCCTGTCACTCTTGAATATCTGGCATACAGCTATTGGGGTAGAGTGAAGCTGATGCAATATATTTATTAAGTTTGTCTGCCATTTCTTTGTAACCCATTACAACTTTCCATCATCATTTTCCAGTGGTCCAAAATCCACTCTTGTCTCTTAATTACTTTTTATATTTCTCTATAATACTTTTGGTATCCTCTTTTATATTATTGGCTAGCTTACCGTCAGATTTCATCTTTTTTTTTCATTGCTTTTTTAATTGCCTTCTGTTGTTTTTTTAAAAAACTTACCAATCCCTTAGCTTTCACTAACCTTTGCTTTTATGCTGTCTTTGCCTTCCCTTGTCATTCATGGTTACCCCATTCTCCCTTTAGAATACTTCTTCTTTGGGATTTATCTATTTTGCACCTTCTGAATTGCTCCCAGAAACTCCAGCATTGCTGTTCTGTCATCATTCCTACGAGTGTCTCCTTCCAATCAACTTTGTTCAGCTCCTTTCACATGCCTCTGTAATTCCCTTTACTCCACTGCAATTCTGATACATCTGACTTTAGCTTCTTCCTCTCAAACTGCAGAGTAATCAGTGGTACATACAAAAGTACTAGAAAAATAGTTTCTTTCTGCTGCTGACTGTTTAGCACTGGCTATTCATTCATTGGAATTTTTGAATTATTCGAAGAGCACTTCTAGGAATAATGTAATGGATTCTGGAAGTTAATATCCTCCACTTTCTATCAAGGTTCAATTTTTGAAACAGTACACAGAATTATACCGTTTAGTTCATAATCTCAAGGACAAGGAGGAAGAGAAGGAAATTGCCTGATTTGTTCTGATGTTAGATGAACATAATTGAGTGGGATACTAGTGAAAGTAAACACAAAGGCACCACTGAAATATCTGGACATTATTTATGACCCTTAAAATTAATTGTTTAAAAAATCTGACAAAGAAGGGAAAAAGCTGAAGGAAAAATAAACAATAATGATTAAAGCAAAGTGAGTGATTGAAAAGGAAAAAAAATCCGAGAAGTGAAAGAATTATGTGTCAATGTAATAAAAAACGTATTAAATGACTTGGTAAGAAAAAGGAACAATAAAGGGAGAAAAATAACCTCGGTGGAGTTAGTTAACATTAACAATTCAATTATCATTAGACCATACTTGAAATTAGCATAAAATATGGTTCCATAGCAATGGGAAGCTTTACAGCACTACTGCTATTTTGAAACTTGTGTTCCAGCTAATTCCCTTGCTTCCTCTCAAGCAGATGAAAGCAATTTCAACATTCGGAGTACTCTCCTAGCAGGTTGATTTCAAAGATTCAAAGTACATTTATTAGCATAGAATGTACAAATCATACTACTTTGGGATTTGTTTGCTTACCGGCAGCCACAAAGCAAGAAACCCAAAAGAACTCAATTACAAACAAATAAAATAAAGACCAGCACCTGATGCGCAGAGCAAGTGAAAGAAAAGCACAAATCATGCAAACAGAAGCGAACAACAACTTTCCGAACCATAATGAGTCCTTAGATTTCAACCTCAGAGCAGCCCAGTGTAGGACCAGAGCCTTGCTATCAGTCCATCATGTTAGAGGTCACGGAGAAAAGCAACTGGGACAGTATTCATAGCCTCAGCACCATGGAGAGAGGAGTGAGAATCGCGGGAGAGTGAGTGAAATCGGCCCTCGCCTCTGATCCCAACAGTCTGTCTTTCCAGTATATATCTGGGCTCCCAGCATTTAAATTGTCTAAACAGTATAACACACCTCTCACTAGGACCCGGGCACTGCTGCAGTGACAGACCAAGGGCCCAGAACACACTACCCAGCAACTCGTTCTGTGTGCCGATTTCACTGGCCAGCAACTCTCTTCGGGCCCAGATTTCACCATCCAGCCCGAAGCCGTTCTTGATTTCTCCAAATCTGCTCAGTGCCCGGAGAGATCCAGCCCAGAGTGATTTAAGTTTAAGAAAATGTACAGGGGGAACTTGGCGATAAAGCAACATCTTTGAACATTTCATGTCTCTGTCTGAGACCCTTCATAAGGCCTCATCCCAGATAAAGTCTCGACCCAAAACCTCAACTATACATTCCTCTCCACAGATATCATCTGATCTGCTGAGCTCTTCCAGAACATTGTTGTTTGTTTTGGAGTCACACATCTACAATTTCTTGTGTCAACATTACTTTAAGGCCATGTTTCCATTAGAAACTTTTGCAGCTGGTGCCCCTGACATCATGTCCAGACTCCAGTTTCTTGGGCACATCCAAAGTTGATTGCCAATCACATGACCAGAGCAGGAACATAAAAATGTGATATGCGGAGTCCAGGGAATCATGGGCCAAATTGTGTGTGACCTTCTAGGACTGAGTCCAGATAAACATTCAAATTCAGCTCTATTCCCAGATGAACTTTGTGAGTGAGCACAAATTTGTCACTGTAAAACATTGGGTTTAGATCTGTCACTGCATAGCATTAGCTACAGTACTGCTGGTCATTCACTTTACACCACCAGATTACAGTACTGATGGGGAGAAATCTGACATTATGTAACAACATAGTCTATTGTGGGCACAGTTCACTGGACAGTTTGTACAGTTATTGGTACAGATTTATCAATGTATAACATTTGGTTGCAGTAATGGAATCACAGGTCTTTCACTGTCTAACTTGGTTACAGCACTATGAGCACAAGTTTTTCATTATATAACACCATATTACAGCCCTGATAACAATCTCAACAGGCATACACATAGGTAGGCAGTTATACGTTACTGTATAATATTGAATACTGTATAGTGGGTAGAAATCATTATGATATTGCATAGCGGTAGTTGTGGGTCTGTCAGTCTATAACACTAAGGACAGTAACAGGGACATAGCTTTGACACAAGATTATAGAAATTTGGTAAAGATCCTTCACTGTGTGACCAAGGGTCTCTACTTTTGAGCTTAGATCTGTCATTATACAATACTGAGACATACGAAGGGTGATTGATAAGTTTGTGGCCTAAGGTAGAAGGAGTCAATTTTAGAAAACCCAGCACATTTATTTTTCAACATAGTCCCTTCCGACACTTAGTGCAGCAGTCGTGGAGCATACGGATCCCTTCTTTGTAGAAGCGGTCCACAGCAGGGGTGATTGATAAGTTTGTGGCCTATGGTAGAAGAAGGTGAGTTATTAACTTCAAACTTTCTGCATTATCACTCAAAGAATTGAACTGCACGTGCACGTAACGAGAGAGTCTTGGACCTCCAGGTGGTCCACAGCAGGGGTGATTGATAAGTTTGTGGCCTAAGGTTGAAGGAGGTGAGTTATACAGCTCTCGTTACATGCACGTGCAGTTCAACTCTTTGAGTGAAAATGCACAAAGTTTGAAGTTAGTAACTCATCTCCTTCTACTTCAGGCCACGAACTTATCATTCACCCCTGCTGTGGACCACTTTCTGGGGGTCCAAGACACCGACTTCTAGAAAGAAGGGATCCGTATGCTCCATGACTGCTGGACTAAGTGTGTAACTGTAGGAAAAATAAATGTGCTAGGTTTTCTAAAATTTTCTCCTTCTACCTTAGGCCACGAACTTATCAATCACCCCTCATAGTGCTAGCAGGCACAGGTCTATTTTGCTGGAACTTTGTGACAGACTACAGTTGGTAAAGGCCATTATACAACTCATAAAGGTTGTATAATGACAGTAGAGTACTGGTGTCTATGTGTCTCTGACTGTATAGTTGTGAATGCAGTACTACTTGGCACAGGTCTGACATCATTGAAAAGAAGTACCAAGGTGAGGAAACCAGCCTCCGGGCAATGGAAGGACGCAGTGAGTGAGGCAGCAAGGAGGAGGTGAGGGAAGCTGAGAACTGGGTCTTCTGTCTTCAAATCATGAGAACATTCAGGCCCTTCAGCATCTCAAACCTGCCCCAGTATTCAATATGATCAAAGCTGATGTGCTCAGGCTTCATCTCCAAAATATACCTACTTCCTCTTTGAGTAAGACAAATAAGGTGCAAACCATGATGTGGTAGACTTAGAGATCAAAACTTCATCGTTTTCGTTTGAGGATCATTCGAGTGTGTTATAACAGCAGCATAGAAGCTGCCCTTGAACATGGTGAGACATGATTTCAATGCCCAATGGGAGGAGGGAGGAGGGAGAGACAAGAAGGACTGGGGTGGGAGGGATGCTTGATTATGCTGGCTGCTTTCCCAAGGCAACAGGAAGTGCAGACAAAGTCATTGGAGGGGAGGTACTGGCCTGAGTTCACAGCTGGCTGCATTTTATTGCAGACAGAGCTGTTTCCATACCAAGCTGTGTGGTATTCAGATAGGATGTTTTTCATAGTGTGTCTATAAAAATTGGCGAGATTTGTGAATTTCCCTAGCCTTCTGAGGAAGTAGAGGCAGTGGTATGCTTTAATGGCCACAGCATCACCATGGCTATACCCGGACAAGTTACTGGTGAGATTTACACCTAGGAACTTGAGACTCACCGCCATATCACCTCAGCGGCATTGATACAGAGGTGTGTACTCCATCCTGCTTTATGAAGTTAATAACTAGCTCTTGGTGGCATGGTGCCAAGGCAACAACCTCTCCCTTACATTCAGCAGAATTGTGATTTACTGACTACCTGTACTATACCTTGATGGTTCAGGATGAAAGGCCAGTGTGTTGTAACTAATGTTACGTACAGTAATTCATCGCAATGGTACAGTATTCCGATGTTTTAAGTGACAAATCTATGTCAGGTGACATAGTTCATCTGAGTACTGTATAGAGCTGAGGTTCCTGTATTTCAAATGAATGTCCCTAATCTTGTAACTGAGTATCTTCATTTAAATGGAAACATCTTGTCATCAGTCCTAACGTAATCCCTCAAGGTCTTAAATACTTCCATAAGACCATCCCTTGTTGTTCTAACTTCTCTGAAAATGACTAAAAATATCAGTACTTGCTTATATATGCTTAAAATGATATCTGTTTCTCATTTGTAGCTGAATTACTTTATTTTTTTTATCACAGAACTGGATGTCTTCTTTATAAAACAGTACACTGCTGTTTTAAGGAATCATGAAGAACTCACAAATTAGTTGCTGATGATCTTGATTGATTGAAGCAATCATTGTACGGTTAATTAATGATTCCTATAATTCCTCAAATTTCCAAACATCTACAGGGTGTGTTGTAGTAGGCATTGAAAAACTTCCCATAAACCATTTGCTTTCAATCAGGTGCATTAGTAGGAATTCCTTTTCAATTACAGTACATCTGGGAGAAGGAGAAGGGCATGCAGAGCCGGAAAAGTAACTAAGAGAAGAGCAGTGACAGAAAAGAATCCTCACCATGAAGACATGTCCAGTCATGGTGCTCAGGGGGTATTTTCTTCTCCTAAATCTCTATGGATCAAGTTGGAAATGTTTGTCCTTTAAATAAGTGTACTTTTATTCTTACTTACCACATGCTACAATTGCAACTGCAATGTCACAGTGGGAAGAGCATCATATTGGCAGAGGCTGTTAGTCCGGCATGGGAAATGTTTGTATTGCCCCATAGCTTGTTGCATAACGCTAATGTTTTTGATGTATTGCAACAGGGAGAGCAACTCTACATTTAGCTGGGAACCCAAACCGATTCATGTTGCAGGGTGTATTGATCACCCAGACATCCTTTTCAAGTCTATATCAGAACCAAAACGAATTCCAGCTAATACATAACCATTGATCCATTCTCACTGGTATAGGCTGAGGAATCCATGTTTATTACTGGACAATAGCTCTTTGAATCGTGGTTTCCATGTCCATGATTGTGATACCTGCTCAAACATTTTTCCAACAATTACAAGAGCTAAAAATCTGAAATTAATCTGAAGATATTGGAACTGCTCTGCAAATCAGGCAGCGTCTATAGATAGAGAAACTGAGATTATTTCATATTGAAGACCTTTTAGTAGAGCTGGGAAAGAGAGAAAGCACATTAGAGTAAATGTTTTGAGAAGGTGAACAGTGATGGAGAGGAGAAAATGAATATCTCTGAAAAGGGCAAAACCAGGATTGTCTTGGATATAAGCTGTGGATGGATTTATGTGATTGATAAGTTAATGAGGAAAGTTTAAATAATGAGATCATGAACAAAAGAACATAAGAATTGTATAATTTTGAGCTGCAGGTAATTCTCAATAGACCAGGGGAGAGAAAAACTGAGCCGATATTACAAATGGACGATCCGAAGAAGAATTGGCCAATTTTAATTCACACAGATAAGTTGAATGACTACTGTTGTAGAATTTTATTTTATTGAGTCTAGAATGTCTCATATGTCCAGATAAGTCAGTTGATAAGCCTGCATTCAGTCTTGTTAGGACAGGGCAGGAGGACTCAGTCTGAGTGTGAGTAGGATGAAGAAATAAAGCAGCAGGCAAATGGAAGCCAGGTTTATGCGTATGGACTGAATTCAGGTGATCTACAAAGTGATGTCCCACTCTACATTTGGCTTCTTCAATGTGAAACAGAGGTTCTCAACCTGGAGTCCACAAACCCCTCGGTTAATGGTAGAGGTCCATGGCATCGAAAAGACGGGCAATTCCTGGTGTAGAAGTAACATCATCATAATATGGTATACTAGATTGGAGAAGTGCAGGCAAATCACTGCTTTACTTGAAGAGGTTGTTTGAGTTCCTGAAAGGCCAGGAGAGACAAAGTAAAAGGACAGGTATTGCATCACCTGCGATTGCATCACAAAGTGGGGAGCATTCTCTCTGAGGATAGTGGCATTGACAACGACATCCAGAGCTGCATTAAATAGGCATCAGCTGCCTTTGGGAGACTTCGGCAGACAGTCTTTCCGAACAGGAGCCTTCGTCCCTCCACGAAGGTCGTTGTATACCAAGTGTTCTGTGTCACCACCCTCCTTTATAGCTGTGAAGCTTGGATAACCTATAGCCATCACATCAAGTCCTTGGAGCACTTCCACATAAGCTGCCTCCAGTGCATCCTGGGAATTACCTGGTGTGAGCGGGTGCCACATATTGAAATACTTGTAAAGACCAACTGCAGAAGTATTGAGGCCATGATCACCCAGCGTCAGCTGCAGGGCTGGGGCATGTGATAAGGATGCCCCCATGTCAGCCACCCCGCAGATTGTTACATGGCCAGCTACATCATGGTCGACACTCAGCTGGAAGGCCAAAGAAGCGCTATAAGGATCAGATGAAGAATGCTTTAAGGAAATGCAAGATCAGACCCGAGGACCTGGAGAAGGTTGCTACTAACCGTACCACTTGGCAACAGCTGTGTAGGGATGGGGTCCTTATTCTGGAGATGGAAAGAACAACCAGAAGACAGCGGAAGAGAGCCAGGAGAAATGCAGCCATGGTTGCCACCACTACCACATATACATATCCCATCTGCAATAGAGCTTGTGGGTCCAGGATAGGACTCTATAGTCATTAAAGATCTCACCAAGGAGTGGATGTTGTCATCGGATTTCGATGGACAACCGAAGAAGAAGATAAGTAGAGACAGGGTGTGGACCAAGCGGTTGTGAAAGGAATAGCTCCTTCCATGTACAGAAAGTAGAGGAAGATGTAGTTGATGGAGAAGTGTCATATGAGGTAATGGAAATTACAGTCTGTTGAATGCAGAAACTGTTGAGTGAGGGGGAAGATGAGCACTGGAGGAAATCCATCCTCTTTGTATATTCTACAGAAGTGCCTCAGGGATGTTTTCCTGTCTTCCTGAACCATGACTTGTCCTCTACCAAAAGTGACTGAGCCCTTGACCTCACATATCTCATATTTCCTGCACTTCACTCTTAACTGATTTGCCCCTGGTAAGAGAAAAGATAAAGGGAGCTGGCTGAGAAAAATCCCATTAGCAGCAAGCATCTTTTTCCTCTTCCAACAAGATTATTGAATGATAGAGATAGCTTAGAGCAAAGCAATGCAGAGAGAGTACATTGAACAGTGTCTGAGTTTGTTAGTGTGTGGTGTTTGCAGATGTGTTCACTGGCCATGCAAGAGAGGTCAATTCATGTATTTCAATCTTGTAGCCAGTTCCTGATGGTGTGACTCCTGGCATTAATCTGCAAATCTATTGGTTTATATTGCTCAAAGCGTGACATTCAAAAACTTTCAAATCCCTTACTCACTCTTCCTTCAGTTAGTCCTGACGAAGGGTCTCAGCCTGAAACGTCAACTGCACCTCTTCCTAGAGATGCTGCCTGGCCTGCTGCGTTCACCAGCAACTTTTATGTGTGTTACTTGAATTTCCAGCATCTGCAGAATTCCTGTTGTTTACATTCAAAAACTATTTTTTATATATTTTGTTCTTATTTTCAAATTCTTACATTCTGTACTACCTCTCCCAATCCAGCTGAACACCCCATTCAGTGCATCAGTATTAGGAATACTGCTCCCTAATTCATTAAAAGTGGTGTCACAGGTAGATAGGGTCATTAAGAAAGCTTTTGTACATTGGTTTTCATAAATCCATGTAATGTACTGAGTGCAGGAGATGGGATGCTATGCTGAAGTTGTATTAGCCATTGGTGAAGCCTAATTTGGAGTATTGTATGCAGTTTTGGTCACCAACCTACAGGAACGATGTAAATATGTTTGAAAGGGTACAGAGAAAATTTACAAGGATGTTGCTGGGTCTGGAGTTATAAGGAAGGATTGAATAGGTTAGGACTTTATTCGTTAGAAGATTGAGGGGAGATTGGATAGAGACATAGAAAATTATGAGGAATATAGATAAGGTAACTGCAAGCAGGTTTTTTTTTCCCACTGAGGTTGGGTAGGACTACAACAAGAGGTCATGGTTAAGAGTGAAAGGTAGAAAGTTTAAGCATAAGGAGCAACTTCTTCACTCAGCACAAGTGGTTAGTACTTGAATGGAAGGCTTTGGAGGCCTATGGTCTGGGTGCAAGTCAATGGGAGTAGGAAGATTAAATGGTTCAGCACGGACTACATGTTTCTGTGCTGTGCCTTTCTATTACTCTATGACTATTAGTCCATTGGCAATACCATTGATGCAGCTGGTAAACATTGCCATTTCACATGACTGAAAAATACTCACATCCACCATAAAACCATAAGAACATAAAACATAGGAGCAGAATTAGGCCATTCAGCTCATTGTCTGCTCCAAAATTGCATCATGGCTGATTCCGGATCCCACTTAGCACCATCGCCATATCCTTTGATGCCCTAACTGATCAGAAAATGATCAACTTTCGCCTCAAATATACCCATGGAATTGGCCTCCACCGCAGTCTGTGGCAGAGCATTCCACAGATTCACTACTCTCTAGCTAAAAAACTTCCTCCTTACCTCTGTTCTAAAAGGTCACCCCTCAATTCTGAGTCTGTGCCCTCTAGTTCTGGATACCCCCACCACAGGAATCATCCTCTCCATATCCACTCTAGCAAGTCCTTTCAACATCTGGTAGGTTTCAATAAAATCCCCAAACATTCTTCTAAATTCCAGTGAGTACAGGCCCAAAGCTACCAAATGCTCCTCATATGTTAACCTGTTCATTCCTGAAATCTTCCCCGTGAACCTCCTCTGGACTCTTTGCAATGACAACGCATCCTTTCTGAGATATGGGGCGTAAAACTGTTGACAATGCTCTAAGTGTGGCCTGACTAGTGTCTTATAAAGGCTCAGCATTATCCTCTTGCTTTTATATTATATTCCCCTTGAAATAAATGCCAACATTGCATTTGCCTTCTTTATCATAGACCCAACCTGTAAAATAACCTTCTGGGAGTCTTGCACAAGGACGCCTAAGTCCCTCTACACCTCTAATGTTTGAACCTTCCCCCCATTTAGATAATAGTCTTTTAGATAATAATCTGATGTTTGAACCTTCTTTCCATTTAAATTATATTCCTTTAGATAATCTGATGTTTGAACTTTCTCCTCATTTAGATAACAGTCATTTGATAATAATCTGCCATTTTTCGCCCATTTGTCTAATTTGTCTAGGTCCTGCTGCAATCACATTGCTGCCTCAGCACTACCTACCCCTCCAGCTATCTTTGTATCATCTACAAACTCTGCCACAAAGCCATCAACTACTCACTATCTAAATCATTGACAAACAATAAGGAAAGTAGTGGTCCCAATACTGACCCTTGAGGAACACCACTAGTCACTGACAGCCAACCAGAAAAGGTCCCCTTTATTCCCACTCGCTGCCTCCTGTCATTTCTCTGTCCATTGCGAAACTGATACATGTGACTTATGCTTCTCCCACTCATATTGCAGTATGAATTCAATCATATTATGATCACTGCCTTCTAAGGGTTCCTTTACATTAAGCTCCCTAATAAGATCTGGATTGTTACACAACACCCAATCTAAAATAGCCTTTCCCTGACTAGGCTCAAGCAGAAACTGCTCTAAAAAGCCATCTCATAGACATTCAACAAATTCACTCTTGCGATCCGACACCAACCTGATTTTCCCAATTCCCTTACATATTGAAGTCCTCCATGACAATTATGTCATTACCCTTATCTCATGCCTTTTCCAGCTCCCTTTGCAATCTCTCCCCTACATCTTGGCTACTATTTGGAGCTTTTAAGTATAGCACCTTCAGTCCTGCATTCTTCGCCCTTTTGAATTTTGTGTCTGTGGTACAATGTAACTCTTTGCTCTTTCTGAATATGTACCCAATCATTGATTTGTCCTTCCTTACATTCATGTTACATCCACCACCTACTTGTAAACCTGCTGGCTCATCCTCAGCTCTATCATTACTGGCTCCCATCCCCCTGCCATATTAGATTATGATTTCCATAATGGTTTTATTTTCCCTTTACAGTTTCTTAACTCCACCAACAAAGATTCAACATTTTCTGACCCCATGTCGTCACCTTCTAAAGATGTAATTCCATCTCTTACCAACAGAGCCACACCATCGCCAGTGCCTTCCCATCTGTCCTTTAGATACAAAGTTTATCCTTTGATGTTAAGCTCCCAATTATGACCTTCTTTCAGCCACGACTCAGTGATGCTCACAACGTCCTACCTACCAATCTCTAATTGCGCTATGAGTTCGTCCACTTTAATCTGAATACTACATGCATTTAAGTACACTACTTTCAGTCCGGCATTCTTCGCCCTTTTGAATTTGCAGTACAATTTAACTCTTTGCTCTACATTTGTACCCAGTCATTTGCTTGTCCTTCCTTACATTCATGTTACATCCATCATCTACTTGTAAACCTGCTGGCTCATCTCCAGCTCTATCATTACTGGTTCCCACCCCCCTGCCATATTAGCTTAAGCCACTCCCAACAACTCTCGTAAACCTGCCCGCAAGAATATTGGTCCCTCTCGGATTCAAGTGCAACTTATCCCTTTTGTCCAGGTCTCTCCTGCCTCAGAAGAGGTTCCAATTATCCAGAAATCTGAATCCCTGCCCCCTGCTCCAATTCTTCAGCCATGCATTTATCTGCCTGCTCATTCTATTATTATCCTCGCTTTCACATGGCACAGGCAGCAATCCAGAGATTACTCCCTTGAGGTCCTGATTCAGCCCCCTGTATTCTTTTTTCAGGACCTCCTTCCTTTATCTACCTATGTCGTTGGTACCAATATGTACCACAACTTCTGGCTGCTCATCAGGGGCAACTTTCTATTGTCATGCAATCATTTTGTATGATTTTTTTCCAAGTCTTCTTTTGTTTTGACCTTCTTACCAATTTTGTTTTACTATTTGTGATTGCTTTTTACAGTCTTTTGTTTCAGTACTTTTAGGCAGACTCAAGAAGAAAAGATTCACAGGGAATCATTCCATCTTTTCCTTCATTATCAGTTGCCATTCATTTCTGCTTGTTTCAGTTTCATGAAAAACTGAATATTGACACCATTAACTACATTAACATCAGCCTGGATAGTACAGCACACGAAGAAACAGTTTGGTGTGTGTTCTGATAATCCATTTAAACAATGATAGTAGATATTGTGCCATATAAAGGGAAGAACACTCTGTTACACAGAATGTTTCTTTTGCTGTAAAAGTCATAGTTCCCCGTAGGATGCGTAATAAAAAAGTGTGTATTACATCATTTATGTTCCCCAAAGCTGCAGTAAAAACACTTCCTCAATAATCTAAATTGTAGTTATAAAATTTCAGTTTCATCCAATAAAAGTGAAAGTTCATATTTGTTAGTCTATTTACAAAATGCAAACATGCACCTATGTGCTTATATGCATGCGCACACAAGGTGCGCACATGCACACATATATACAGAGGCATGTTTATAAAAATAATATGCTGCTAGGATTCATGACCAGCAAACTACAAGTGGTATAGAGCAAACTAACTTGCAAAATTCATGAACCGTTTGTAGCAGCTGGCCTTCAGTAATATAATTTTTTTTATGTCTCAGCTGTTTTACTGTCTATGGGTTAAGTCTTCTCTCAAGAATTATATACTGAATATTTCAATTTCCAAATAGTATGTAAATGAAAATATCACTTAGATTGATTTTTTTTTGCTTTTGTAGCAGTACCATTAATGGAACGTTGAAGCTGGAGGCCTAATGTTCATTTGGACATGTCCTTGCACCTTATATGCACACTTCCACTGAAGTGCAGATACATATAGAGCATTCACAAGGAGGTCATTGGTTTGCATGTATTAGGATGCTGATAGTGGAACTGTAGTGCACCTCGTGAGATGAGATGAGATGAGACAGAGAGAGAGAGAGAGAGAGACAGAAGCAGAAACAGAAACGGGGGGAGAGAGAGAGAGATACGGATAGTTGATGGTGGGATGGGTGAGGTTACAATTAGAGAGGGAGAGTACTCAATTAGAGAGGGAGAGTACTAGATGTTAGTTTGGCAGCATCCACACTGGTATTATAGAGCAAGATGACATTAGAGTGTTCTGCATGTAGCCCATCCAGAATAAGAAAAAGCATTGGTTGATTGGCTCTCCTACTGAACAGGCAGGGTAATAAATGCTATCTGTATCTTTCTCAGTATCTGATCATCTTCAAACAACACCCTCTGATGAAAATTCCCCTTTCATATGAACACAAAAACATTGTCTGTCTGTAGTGTCTAAAGGCCACTTAAGCTAGTATAATAGCTTAGGGAACAGTGATCACAATATGATCGAGTTCACATTGAAATTTAAGAGGGAAAAAATAAAATCCAGTGGGTCAGTATTTCAGTGGAATAAAGGAAATTACAATGACATGAGAGGGGAACTGGCTGAAGATGACTGGAAAGGGATATTTGCAGGAAGGACAGCAGAGCAGCAATGGTTGGAGTTTCTGTGAAAAATGAGGGAAGTGCAAGACAGATATATTCTGAATAAGAAGAAATTTTCAAAGGGAAGAAGGACGCTACCTTGGCCAACAATTGAAGTCAGAGCCAAAGTAAAAGCAAAAAAGAGGGCATACAAGGAAGCCAGAGCTAGCGGGAAGGTAGAGGATTGGGGAGCTTTTAAAAACTTTCAGAAGGAAAGTAAGAAGGTCAATCGGAAGGAAAAGATGAATTATGAGAGGAAGTTGGCAACTAATATCAACGAAGATACTGAATCAATATCCCTTGCAATATCCCTTGGTTCTCAAGGGATATTGCAACTCTGATAAAGAAGAAGAAGGAGTTGTATGACATGTATAGGAAACAGGGAGTAAATAAGGTGCTTGAGGAGTATAAGAAGTGCAAGAAAATACTTAAGAAAGAAATCAGGAGGGCTAAAAGAAGACATGAAGTTGCCTTGGCAGTCAAAGTGAAGGATAATCCAAAGAGCTTTTACAGGTGTATTAAGAGCAAAAGGATTGTAGGGGATAAAATTAGTCCTCTTGAAGATCAGAGTGGTTGGCTATGTGCGGAACCAAAGGAAATGGGGGAGATCTTAAATAGGTTTTTTGCGTCCGTATTTACTAAGGAAACTGGCATGAAGTCTATGGAATTAAGGGAAACAAGTAGTGAGACCATGGAAACTGTACAGATTGAAAAGGAGGAGGTGCTTGCTGTCTTGAGGAAAATTAAAGTGGATAAATCCCCGGGACCTGACAGGGTGTTCCCTCGGACCTTGAAGGAGACTAGTGTTGAAATTGCAGGGGCCCTGGCAGAAATATTTAAAATGTTGCTGTCTACAGGTGAGGTGCCGGAGGATTGGAGAGTGGTTCATGTTGATCCATTGTTTAAAAAAGGATCGAAAAGTAATCCAGGAAATTATAGGCCGGTAAGTTTAACATCGGTAGTAGGTAAGTTATTGGAGGGAGTACTAAGAGACAGAATCTACAAGCATTTGGAGAGACAGGGACTTATCAGGGAGAGTCAACATGGCTTTGTGCGTGGTAGGTCATGTTTGACCAATCTGTTGGAGTTCTTCAAGGAGGTACCAGGAAAGTGGATGAAGGGAAGGCAGTGGATATTGTCTACATGGACTTCAGTAAGGCTTTTGACAAGGTCCCACATGGGAGGTTAGTTAGGAAAATTCAGTCGCTAGGTATACATGGAGAGGTGTTAAACTGGGTTAGACTTTGGCTCAATGGAAGAAGCCAAAGAGTGGTAGTAGAGAATTGCTTCTCTGAGTGGAGGCCTGTGACTAGTGGTGTGCCACAGGGATCAGTGCTGGGTCCATTGTTATTTGTCATCTATATCAATGATCTGGATGATAATGTGGTAAATTGGATCAGCAAATTTGCTGATGATACAAAGACTGGAGGTGTAGTAGACAGTGAGGAAGGTTTTCAGAGCCTGCAGAGGGACTTGGACCAGCTGGGAAAATGGGCTGAAAAATGGCAGATGGAGTTTAATACAGACAAGTTTGAGGTATTGCACGTTGGAAGGACAAACCAAGGTAAAACATACAGGGTTAATGGTAAGGCACTGAGAAGTGCAGTGGAACAGAGGGATCTGGGAATACAGATACAAAATTCCCTAAAAGTGGCGTCACAGGTAGATAGGGTCGTAAAGAGAGCTTTTGGTACATTGGCCTTTATTAATCAAAGTATTGAGTATAAGAGCTAGAATGTTATGATGAGGTTGTATAAGGCATTGGTAAGGCCAGATCTGGAGTATTGTGTTCAGTTTTGGTCACCAAATTACAGGAAGGATATAAATAAGGTTGAAAGAGTGCAGAGAAGCTTTACAAGGTTGTTGCCGGGACTTGAGAAACTCAGTTACAGAGAAAGGTTGAATAGATTAGGACTTTATTCCCTGGAGCGTAGAAGAATGAGGGGAGATTTGATAGAGGTATATAAAATTATGATGGGTATAGATAGAGTGAATGCAAGCAGGCTTTTTCCACTGAGGCAAGGGGAGAAAAAAACCAGAGGACATGGGTGAAGGGTGAGGGGGGAAAAGTTTAAAGGGAACATTAGTGGGGGCTTCTTCACACTGAGAGTGGTGGGAGTATGGAATGAGCTGCCAGACGAGGTGGTGAATGCGGGTTCTTTTTTAACATTTAAGAATAAATTGGACAGATACATGAATGGGAGGTGTATGGAGGGATATGGTCCGTGTGCAGGTCAGTGGGACTAGGCAGAAAATGGTTCGGCACAGCCAAGAAGGGCCAAAAGGCCTGTTTCTATGCTGTAGTTTTTCTATGGTTTCTGTGGTTTCTAAAAGCTTTTTAAAGTATAGAAAGGGTAAAAGAGAGTCAAAGGTGGATATAGGACCAATACAAAATGACGCTGGAGATATTGTAATGAGAGATACAGAGACAGCAGAGGAACTGAATGCGTATTGTGCATCAGTCTTTACAGTGGACGATGTCTGCAGTATACCAGACATTCAAGGGTGTCAGAGAAATGAGGTTTGTGCAGTGAAAATTATGACTGAGAAGGTGCTCAGGAAGCTTAATAAATCTGCTGGACCTGATGGAATGCACCCACGGGTTCTGAAGGAAGTAGCTGGAGAAATTGTGGAGGCATTAATGATGACCTTTCAAGAATCGATAGATTCTGGCATTGTACTGGATGACTAGAAAATTGCAAATGTTACTCCGCTATTTAAGAAGAGTGTGAGGCAGCGAAAAGGAAACTATGGACCTGTTAGCCTGACATCAGTGGTTGGGAAGTTGTTGGAATCAATTGTTAGGGATGCGATTATGGAGTACCTGGAGGTACATGACAAGATAGGCCAAAGCCAGCATGATTTCCTGAAAGGAAAATCCTGCCTGACAAACCTACTGCAATCCTTTGAGGAAATTACAAGCAGGGTAGACTAAGGAGATGCAGTAGACATAGTGTACTTGGATTTTCAGAAGGCCTTTGACAAGGTGCAGCACATGAGGCTACTTAGTAAGGTAAGAGCCCATGGAATTACAAGTAAGTTACTAGTGTGGGTGGAGCATTGGCTAGTTGGCAGAAAATAGAGAGTGGGAATAAAGGGATCCTATTCTGGCTGGCTGCTGGTTACCAGTAGAGTTCTACAGGGGTCGTTGTTGGGACTGCTGCTTTTGATGATGTACGTCAATGATTTGGACTACTGTATTAATTAATTTATGGATAAATTTGCTGATGATACAAAGATAGGTGGAGGAGCAGGTAGTATTGAGGAAACAGAGAGCCTGCAGAGAGACTTAGATAGTTTAGGGGAATGGGCAAAGAGGTGGCAAATGAAATATAATATTGGAAAGTGTATGGTCATGCACTTCGGTGGAAGAAATAAATGGGCAGACTATTATTTAGATGGGGAGAGAATTCAAAACGCAGAGATGAAAAGGGACTTGGGAGTCCTTGTGCAAGTTACCCTAAAGGTTAACCTCCAGGTTGAGTCCGTGGTGAAGAAGGCATATGCAATATTGGCATTCATTACTAGAGGTATAGAATATAAGAGCAGGGATGTGATATCAAGGCTCTATAAGGCACTCATGAGACCACACTTGGAGTATTGTGTGCAGTTTTGGGCTCCTTATTTTAGAAAGGATATAGTAACATTGGAGAGGGTTCAGAGAAGATTCACAAGAATGATTCCAGGAATGAAAGGGTTACCGTATGAGGAACATCAGGCAGCTCTTGGGCTGTATTCCCTGGAGTTCAGGAGAATGAAGGGGGATCTCATAGAAACATTCCGAATGTTAAAAGGCCTGAACAGATTAGATATGGCAAAGTTATTTCCCATGGTAGGGGATTCTAGGACAAGAGGGCACGACTTCAGGATTGAAGGACGTCCTTTTAGAACTGAGATGCGGAGAAATTACTTTAGTCAGAGGGTGGTAAATCTGTGGAATTTGTTGCCATGAGCAGCTGTGGAGGCCAGGTCACTGGGTGTACTTACGGCAGAGATAGATAGGTTCTTTCTTTTTCAATCTTTTTATTAATTTCATAGAATGAGAACATAACAAAGCAAAAATACAAGTAGTAGGAGATACATTGTTACACTTAAAATGAGTAATTGTAAAACCAAATAGTATAAGTTGACGAAGCTCCCAATTGTGTAGAATAACAATGAATAATACAAAGCAAAAAAAACTGAAAAAAAATCATGAAAAAGAAAAAAAAAATTAAAAAAACAAACCGGATCCCAAAAAAAAACTAAACTAAACAGAATTAGTCAACTAAACTAAAAGACTTGGGCAATACTAACAACTTGAAAATAGGAAAGAAGAAAACCTTAGTGTCGACGACTCCATTCCTCTCAACCAACAGTACAGAGAAATAAAACAAGTTTGGAAATGGTCAAATTACATCAAATGAAAATGCTGAATGAATGGCCTCCAAGTTTTTTCAAATCTAATGGAAGGGTCATAAACTGCACTTCGAATTTTTTCCAAATTCAAACATACCATAGTTTGTGAAAACCAATGAAATACCATAGGAGGGTTAATCTCAGATTCTATTATTGGGCAATTAATATTCGATATTTAAAATTTTGGTTACGAGATTTGGGTGTATCTTTAAATCCACATTGGGTAAATCTTGAATGTAATTCATTACAAGAGTTTTCCTTGGGTTCGGTTTTAGGAACTTCGCTTCCTTTTACTTCTTCCAGATTGTATAAACAAATGAATAATCCAATAGTTAAGCATACTTTACGTATATGGTTTCAATTTGGAAGATTTTTTGGGTTTAATCAATTTATTTTAGCAAGTCCTATTATATCTAATTTCCTTTTTCAACCTTCCACTATGGATCAAGCTTACTTTGATTGGAAAACCAAAGGTATAATACGTTTTCGTGCTTTATTTCTGGATAACTGTTTCATGTCTTTTGATCAACTTTCTAATAAATATACTCACCCAGATCTCACTTTTTTAGATATCTACAGATTAGACACTTTTTAATTACTGTTCCTCCTAATTTCCACACCCATATCCAATGGACACTTTGGAAAAAATTCTAGATTTAAATCTCTCTCAGAAAAGTGTAGCAATTATATATAATATAATTATGAATTTATGTCCTGATGTTTCCAATAAAATTAAAGCTGACTGGGAAAGAGAACTTAAGATTATTATACCGATTGAAAAATGGGGAAAAATTCTTCAATTGATTAATTTATCCTCTATATGTGCTAAACATGTGTTGATACAGTTTAAAGTACTGCACAGAGATAGATGGGTTCTTGATTAGCCACGGCATCAAAGGGTATGGGATGAAAGCAGGGGAGTGGAAAAGAGATGACTGGAAGAATTCGATCAGCTCATGACTGAACGGCGGAGCAGACTCAATGGGTCGAATGGCCTACTTCTGCTCCTATATATTATGGTCTTGTAATATTGGCCATATTTTAGTATTCTAAACTATGTGCAATATTACACTAGCTTAAGTAGTCCTTGGTCACTGAAGACTGACAGTGATGTGTATCATTGCCTCACAGAAGTTAACCTTTCTACTTTTAGCCGAAAGGAGCTGCATTTGTTTCTGCTATATATCTAAATGTTGTCTGATGAAGAGCTAATTTTTTATTGCTAGAAACAGAACATATTTTATCATATAAACTTCTATTACTCTAGTTCTCCACTTCTAGGGTCATGAGGTAGTTAATGGTGTTAAATTCTTGGCGTTGTAGCTCCAAATATTGAACCTATGTACTTTCGAAGTTCAAAGTAAACTTATTATTAAAGTACATATATGTCAACATATTCAACCCTGAGGTTAGTTTTCTTGCAGGCATACGGAGAAAATCCAAGAAACTCCATAAAATCATCAGACTGGCTGCATCACCGTCTGGTATGGTGGTGGGGGGAGTGGTGGCGGTGGGGGCAGCTACTGCACAAGTTTGAAATAAGTTGCAGAAAGTTGTAAAATTGGTCAGCTCTACCATGGGGACCAGCCTCCGAAATATCCAAGATACCTTAAAGGAGCAGTGACTTGGGAAGGCGGTACCATCATTCAGGATCCCCACCACCCAGCACGTGCCCTCCTCACATTATTACCATCGGTAAGGAAGTATTGAAGCCTGAAGGCACACACATTCAGTGATTCAGGAACAGTTTCCTCCCCTCTGCCATCCAATTTCTAAACGGACATTGAATCCATAAACACAACCTCACTACTTTTTTATTTCTGTTATTTTGTTCTACTTATTTGAACAACTTTTCAATAGACATGTATATACATAATGTAATTCAGTTTTTGTTCTCTATATTTACTTATCATGCATTTCATTAACTGCTGCCATAAAGTTAACAAATTTCACAACGTATGCCAGTAATATTAAATTTGATTCTGATACTGAAAGACTGCGCTCAACAGGACAGACAAACAACCAATGAGCAAAAGGCAATAAACTATGCCAATGCCAAAAATAAGCAATAAATATTGAGAACATGAATTGGATAGTCCTTGAAAGTAAGTCATGGTTGTGGGAAGAGTTCAGTAATGGGGTGAGTGAAGTTATCCCCACTGATTCAGGAGCCTGATGTTTGATGGGTAAGAACTGTTCTGGAACCTGGTGGTATGGGACCTGAGGCTCCTGTACCTTCTTCTTGATTGCAGCAGTGAGAAGAGAGCATGGCCTGGGTAGTGGGGGTCTTGATGATGGATGCTGCTTTCCTGTGAAAGTGTTCCATGTAGATGTGCTCACTAGTGGGGAGGGCTTTATCCATGATGGACTGGGCCATATCTAATACTTTCTTGATGAAGGGTCTTGGCCTGAAACATCGACTGTTTACTCTTTTCCATAGATGCTGCCTGGCCTGCTGAGTTCCTCCAGCATTCTGTGTGTGTTGTTTTGGATTTCCAGCATCTGCAGATTTTCTTGTGTCTGTGATTCCACTATTTTTTGTAGGATTTCCCATTCAAAGGCATTGTTGTTTGCATACCAGTTCATGATGCAACCAGTCAATTTACTCTTTTTTTTAATACTTTATTTTCAAAAATTCATAAAGAAACAATGAAACCAACAAAAACATACCAGCTCAGACATGTATAAAAAAGAAGTAAGCAAAAAAAAGACATGACATTAGAGGGATGCCTATTGTACAAAGTGCTCAAAAATACTAAACATTAAATCTCAAATGAGGGCCATGAGAAATCAGCTGGGGGGAAATTGCTTATTTGCCCCTGGCCCCGTCCAGGTAAGCATGAAATGGATCCCAGATAGCCGAAAATTTTTAATTGAATTGGTTCTCAAGAACAAGTTTCTCCATCTGTATGACTGAGATCATATCAGCCACCCATCTCCGAAAGGAAGCGGGAGAGGGTGATTTCTATCTCCTCAAGATAAGTCTTTTGGCGACAATCATCCCCAGCATCAGAGACTGTTGTATGGCTGCAGGGAAACAAATAGTAGATTGCGAGCAGCCAAATATAGCGAGACCAGCTTCCAAGGGGAAGGATCTTTTATAGGCCTTTGAGTACCAGTCGAATATTTTGGACCAAAATCCAGTCAGTAATGGGCAAAACCAAAACGTGTGTGACAACGTGGCTTCCATCCCTTGGCGTCTATCACACACTGGTGAGACAGAAGGGTAAATCCTGTGTAATCTAAGTTTAGAGTAATGGAGACGGTGGACAACTTTAAATTGGATCAGTTGGTGTCTGCTGTTAAAAGAGCAAGCCTGTATCATAGACAAACACTTATCCCAGGCAGCTTCAGATAATTCAATGCCCAACTCCGCTCTCCAGGCGTCTCTAATCTTCACAGTTGACACTACAGTGCAATTATCAAACAAACGTACAAACTTAGAAACGAGATGCCTGGAGTCAGGAGGGTTCTTTAAAATATCGAAAAACATATGTTTCCCTGGAAGGATTTCAAAATTACAAATCTTAGATTGAATGTAGTGTTTAATTTGCAAATAATGAAAAAAGTGTGAATGAGGCAGCTTAAATTTCTCTTTCAGCAGACTAAATGTTGGAAACCGTCCCTCTATGTACAGGACCAGTCAATTTACTCTTCACCACACATCTATTGAAGTTGGTCAGTTTTAGATAACATGCCGAATATTCGAAAACTTCCAAGGGGGTAGAGCCATTGCACAATAGTACTTACTGGAAATTCCAGTGTATAAGCCGACCCCCCGCCCATTTTCAAGGTTAAAAAAGTGACTTTTTCATGTTACTTTTGTATAAGCCGAACCCTTTTGCAGAGGTTTTGGATTAGGGAGGGAAGTTTTGGATTAGGTTGCCAATGATAAAGAATCCTCTGGAATGTAACCCTCGTGAAACCATTTAGCGCCCATCGTAATCTCGTTAAAACATAACCTGGGGTGGCGGGATCAGTACGTGTACTTAGTATTGAGTTTGCGACCACCATGTACAAAACATTAAAATGAATGCGATATGATGCTGGCTTCAAGCTGAAGGTTGTTGATTTTGCTAAAGGAACGAATAATTCTGCAGCTGCTAAGAAGTTTAGTGTAAACGAGAAACAAGTGAGAGAGTGGAGAAAGGCAGAGGACACGCTGAGGGAAATGCCAAAGACAAAATGTGCAAACTGTGGGAAAACATGCCAGTGGCCAGAACTGGAAGAAAAAGTTTTAGAGTGGGTGAATCACCAGCGATCGTCTGGATACATTGTTACGAGAGAAATGATTCAAGTTCAAGCGTTGAAATGGGCCAAGAAACACCATGAGGTCAGCGAAAATTTCAAAGCTATGCGAAGTTGGTGCACCCAATTTATGAATAGACGTGATCTTGTGTTGAGACAAAAAACAAAGATTGCTCAGAAGTTGCCAAGCGACCTTGAGCATAAGATCACGGCCCTCCAATCGTTTGTAATCAAGCATCGAGAGGCACGTTCTTACCCACTCTCACTGATTGGTAACATGGACGAGACACCAATGTTCTTTGATTTTGCTGGCAACCGCATTGTCAATCAGAAGGGGAAGAAAACAGTCCTTGTCAAAACAACTGGACACGAGAAGCAACATTTTACTGTCGTGTTAACTTGTTTGGCTGATGGGGCCAAACTACCACTTTTAAGAGGAAAACATTCCCAAAGAAAGAAAAATTCCCATGGGCTGTTGTTGTTTATGTTCAAGAACGCGGCTGGATGTACGAAGCGGGTTGCTTGAAGTGGGTTAAAGAGGTGTGGTGTCAACATTCCGAGCGTTTCAGGAAGGAAAAGTCGCTACTTGTCTGGGACATGTTCAAAGAGCACTTGTCAGATGACACAAAAGCAGCATTGCAAGCTGCAAATATGGACATTGCAGTCATCCCCAGTGGTTTGATGTCCGTGCTCCAGCCACGAGATGTGAGTTTAAACAAACCATTCAAAGAATTCATGTGTTGACAGTGGAACGAATGGATGATGTCCGGAAATCAGTCATTCACTCCAGCGGGAAATATGAGGGCCACATCTCTGGCTACCGTTTGCGAGTGGGTAGTGCAATCGTGGGAGAAAATGAAGGCCGAGTGCATTGTGAAGCCTTTCAAGAAGGGCAGCATCAGCAATGCTTTGGATGGCACTGAAGATCATTTGCTTTGGGAAGAAGATGTTGGAGATTTGGCAGCCAGTAAAGCTCCAAATGACGATGCTGAAGCAGAAGTTGACAATCCTTACGATGATATGGTGACTGCCGAAGAATGGGATGCGATTTTCGGAGAGTCAGATAATGAAGAGTGTGAGAGTTTCAAGCTCTGAACGTTTGACGACAACAGTGTGTACAACTAAATTGAGAAACAGAATGTGTTTTGTAGATCTTTTCTTTTGTGAAGATTTCATAAGCGTTTGTATTTTCTTTTGTATTTGACTCAAAAACAGCAAATAGGTATGACTTGTCTTCCATATATTTGTTTTCCCAAAGTTGGCACCCTCTGCATAAGCCAAACCCCTAACTTTAGGACCAAAATTTAGGGCCAAATTCTCGGCTTATACACCAGAATGTACGGTATGTGCTGGGCCCAGAACAATTCGTCTGAAATCATAACACCAAGGAATTTAAAGTTGCTGTCCCTCTCCACCTCTGATCCTCCTGATGAGGACTGGCTCTTGGACCTCCAGTTTCCCCTTCCTGAAATCAATCATCAGCTCCTTGGTCTTGCTGACATTCAGTGGGAGATTCGCAAACACGAGGAATTCTGCAGATGTTGAAAATTCAAGCAACACACATCAAAGTTGCTGGTGAACTCCTGACGAAGGGTCTCGGCCCAAAACGTCGACTGTACCTCTTCCTAGAGATGCTGCCTGGTCTGCTGCGTTCACCAGCAACTTTGATGTGTGTTGCTTCAGTGGGAGATTGTTGTTTTGGCACCATTCAGCCAAATTTACAATCTCCCTCCTGTATACTGATTCAACATCACATTTGATTCCGCTAACAACAGTGGTGGTGTCAGCAAACCTGAGCATACATTGGAGCTGTGCTTGGACATACAGTAATGAGTGTAAAGCGAGTGAGAGCCGGGGCTATGCATACAGCCCTGTGGTGCACCTGTGCTGATGCAGATTGTGGAGATGTTGTTGCCAGTCAGATAATACTAGGGCCTGCAAATTAGGAAATCAACAATTCAATGGCACAAGGAGGTATTGTGGCCTTGGTATATAACCTCAATGTGACACAGATCTTCAGGAATTAACTGAATGACAATGCAATTTGCAAAAAGCCTTTGTTATCAAATTATCCTTCTTATTCTGGTTCCAATCCTGTATGTCCAGTAATTAACCTTAGATTCTCTGTGTCCATTTATGCAAACATTCTGGCACAGATACCACAATCACATCTCAAATTAACAGAGCCTTACCAGTTCAGAATCAGAACTAGAATCAGGTTTAATATCACTGCCACATGTCGTGAAATTTGTTGTTTGTGGCAACAGTACATTGTACAGTTGACCTTCTCTAATCCGACTACCTGTAACCTGGTTCCTTCAATAATCCGGCACTGATTATCGAATTACAGGTGTCCCCCGCTTTTCAAACGTTCGCTTCACGAAACCTCACTGTTACGAAAGACCTATATTAGTACCCTGTTTTCGCTTTCAGAAGGTGTTTTCACTGTTACGAAAAAAAAGCAGCGCGCGATAAAAAATTCAGCGCGCAAAAAAAAATCAGCGTGTGATAAAAGGCAGTGCGCGCCCCGAGCAGCCGCTCTCCCCCGGATTCGGAACGGCATTGCGTTAACACGTGCCTGTGAGCAGCCATTTGCAAGATGAGTTCTATGGTGTTCGAAAAGCCTAAAAGAGCTTGTAAGGGTGTTACACTTACGGTAAAACTAGACATAATTAAGTGTTTTGATCGTGGTGAACAAAGTAAGGACTAAGTGAGTTTGGCTTGTGGAAGCTGACAAAGATGATGTTGAAGAGGTTTTGGCATCCCATGACCAAGAACTGATAGATGAAGAGCTGATGCAATTGGAAGAGGAAAGGATAACAATTGAAACCGAATGCAGTAGCGAAAGTGAAGCAACTACATGAGATTTTCGCTGCAATGATAAAGTACGACTTTAATTTTGAAAGGGTATGTAGGTTTAGGGGATATTTGCAAGATGGTTTGAGTTCTTACAAAGGACTGTATGATAGAAAAATGCGTGAGGCTCAGCAGTCAAGCAAGCCTTCCACATCAGCCACAGTAGACAATGAACCTCGACCTTCGACATCGAGGCGGGCAGTCACAGGAGAAGATGAGCTGCCTGCTGTAATGGAAACAGATGACGAGATGACACCCCAGTGTCCCACCACCCCAACACCTGGGCCTCGGACAGATACTGTACCGATTCACGGAGAATGCAGTGGTAGCCGGGAGGCACACAGCACATCTTTAAGAAAAAAGCCGAAATAAACATGCTAATTAATTAGGTGCCACCCCACACGTAATTGTCGGCCCAGATCAAAGGCTGAGCAATCGGCACTGATCTGGGCCAACAATTACGTGCCGGGCAGCACGTAATTAATTAGCATATTTATTTTGGCTTTTTTCTTAAAGGTGTGCTGGGTGCGTCCCGGCTACCGCTGGACCCCTGCGTGCCTCGTGGCAATGTATCGGTTCGCGGCCTGGAGGGTGGGGCCACTGCACCACCCCACCCTGCGATGACTCAGTCTAACACACCACCATCAGTGTGCTCTGCGCTGTCTTCCCGATTCCAGTAAGTGGTACTACACTGTACATACATTTTTTCTACTTTATATAGGCTGTGTATTTTTACGTGTTGTTTGGTATGATTTGGCAGTTTCATAGCTTAAAGGTTACTGGAGAGCGCTTGTGCCGTGTTTCTGCCAACAGCGCTTGCGTGAGATTTTCTGCTGACGGTGCTTGCGTGAGATTTTCACTACAGAGAACAGTTCAGTAATGATTGTGGAGAAGTATTTCTATTTTATATGGGCTGTGTATTTATCATATTGTTCCTGCTTTTACTATGTGTTACTGTTATTCTAGGTTTTATGTGTTATTTGGCATGATTTGGTAGGTTATTTTTGGGTCTGCGAACGCTCACAAAATTTTCCCATATAAATAAATGGTCACTGCTTCTTCACTTTACAACATTTCGGCTTATGAACCGTTTCATAGGAACGCTGTACCTTCGGATGGCGGGAGAAACCTGTACAATGATCCTTCTGTATTCGGCATTTTCACTAATCCGGCACTCCTCAGGTCCCAATGGTGCCGGATTAGTGAGGGTCAACCTGTCCTACCTAGTCACAAAAACTGTGAATTTCAGGAAGAACTGTATATATAAATCTTAAAAGTTAAAATTAAATAAGTAGTGCAAAAAAATAGAGAGATAGAGTTCATGTGCACTGAGAATTCTGACGGTAGAGGGGAAGGAGCTGTTCCTGAATCATTGAGTGTGTGTCTACAGACTCCTGTACCCCCTCCCTCATGGTAGTAATGAGAAGAGGGCATGCCCTGGGTGATGGGTGCTGGGAGGGACGGGACTAGTGCCCATGGTGGAGCCGACTGAATTTACAACCTTCTGCTGCTTATTTCAATCCTGTGCAGTAGTACCCACATACCAGGTGGTGATGCAACCAGTTAAAGTGTTCTCCATGGTACATGTATAGAAATTTGCAAGTGTCTTTGATGACATACCAAATCTACTTAAACTCTCGATGAAATATAACCACTTTCATTCATTCTTTGTAACTGCATCAATATGTTGGGCCCAGGATAGATCCTCAGAGTTGTTGACACCTAGGAACTTGAAATTGCTCACTCTTTCTATTTCTGATCCCTTTATGAGGACTGGTGTGTGTTTATTGTCTGATCCTTTCTGAAGTCCACAATCAGTTCTTTGTCTTACTGACATAGAGTGCAAGGTTGTTTCTGTGACACCACTCAGCCAACTGATATATCTTGTTCCTGTACACCCTCTTCTCTCCATCTGAAATTCCGCCAACAATTGTTTCTCATCAGCAAATGTATAGATGGCATTTGAGCTGTGCTATCCATACAGTCATGGTGTAGAGAGAGTGGAGCAGTGGGCTAAGCACACATCCTTGAGGTGCACTTGTGTGGATTATCAGCAAGGTGGAGATGTTATTTCCAATCCGCATAGACTGTGGTCTTCTGGTGAGGAAGCTGAGCATCCAGTTGCAGAAGGAGGTACAGAAGCTCATGATTTGGAGTTTTTTGATCAGATCTGTAAGGATGATTGTGTTCAGCACTGAACTGTAGTCAAGAAACAGGATCCTGACTTAAGTATTAGTATTGTCAAGGTGATTGAAGGCCACATGAAGAGCCAATGAGATCACATCTGCAGTAGACCTGTTGGATGATAGGTAAATTGCAATGTGTCTAGGTCTTCATGCTGAGACGGAAATTGATTCTAGCCATAATCAACATTTCAAAGCACTTTATCACATTAGATGTGAGTGCTACTGGACAATAATCGTTAGTACAGCTCACTCTGCTCTTCTTGGGCACTGGTATGATTGTTGCCCTTTTGAAGCAGGTGCAATCTTCCAACTGTAGCGGTGCGAGATTGAAAAAGTCTTTGAACTCACCCACCAATGACACATGTTTTCAGAGTCCTACCAGGTACCCCATCAGGGCCTGTAACCTTGCGAGGGTTCACCCTCTTGAAAGGTGATCAGAAGTTAGCCTGCAAGGCAGAGATCACAGGGTCACCAGGTGCTGCAGGGATCTGCCCAGCAGTCATTTTATTCTCCCTTTCAAAGTCAGCATAAAAGGTGTTGAGCTCGTCTGGGGCTGAAGCCTCACTGCCATTCATGATGTTGGGTTTTGCCTTGCAGGAAGTAGTGGCCTGCAAATCCCGCCAGAGATGACGGTCATCCGATTCCACCTCTGGCCTCAATTGGAGTTGTTCTTTTGCTCTTGAGGTAGCCCTCTGTAAGTCATACCTGGACTTCTTGTATAGTCCTGGATCACCAGACTTGACTGCCACAGATCTAGTCTTCAGCAGACTATGAATCTTACAGTTCATCCGCAGCCTTTCATTCGGTTGTGTGCGGTGTGTTCTAGTAGGCACAGAATCATCCACACAGGTTTCAATGAAGTCAGTGACAGCTGAGGCATACTCATTCAGACTCAAATATGAATCCCTGCATGCAGTCCAGTTCACTGATTCAAGGCAGTCCTATACGCGCTCCTGCGCCTCCCTTGTCCCTACCTTCTTGGTCCTCACTGCTGGTGGTGCAGTCTTCAGTCTCTGCCTATACTCAGGGAGTAGAAGTACAGCCAGGTGATCAGACTTCCCGCATTGTGGGTGTGGGATGGCAGAGTAAGCTCTCTTGATGGAGCTGTAACACTGGTCCAGTGTGTTGCTTCCTCTGGTTCCACAAATGATATGTTGGTAATAATTGTTTAGAGACTTTTTCAAGCTGGCCTGCTTTAAATCCCCCAGAATGATGGGGAAGGCATCAGAGTATACTGTTTCATGCTGGTTGATTATTTTGCTCAGTTCATCAAGAGCCTGTTTGACACGGGCCAGAAGTGGGATGTACATGGCTAACAAGATGATGGTTGAAAACTCCCGCAGCAGAAAACATGGGCGGCACTTGATCATAAGATATTCCAGGTTGGGTGGGGTGGGCAGGACTGGAATAACACTGTACACCACAAGGAGTTGATCATAAAGCATACTCCTCATCCTTTGAAAGTATCAGCAATCCTATCTTGGCAGTGATTTGTGAAGTCAGCGAGCTGTATTACTGCATTCAAATTAACAGGGATAGCCAAAATGCTGTAAAACAAAAAACACAAGAGGTCCAATTCTGTACCTAAGCTATAAGCTATATATGCAACACAAAGACAAATGGCAGGAAAATAGCAAGATTATTATTTATATATTGAATCAAATGAGCAGTGATTGTTAAAAGAATTTTGGTTCTAAAATGATGAGATTGAAAGAACGTGGATTTTCCCGCGTAGTTAACATCAAACACAAAGTGTAACACCTATATAACCCAAGTCTCAGATTAACATCAAAGTTCCCATAAGGACTGGAGCCAGCAATAGTTTGAATGCTGGACTCAGTTGATTTCAACAGTATCATATCTGAACTAAGCATTCATATAAGAGCTGAACTAATCTGCCCAGCTTCTTCAAAATCCCTTCATGGTTCTGATGGGGTATTACCTCCAGCTCTCTTTCTGAAAATGCTGCCTGATCTTCTGAATATTTCTAGTTTCCTGATTATACTAAATTTTGCCCATTCTTCTTTTTTCCCTTCCTCCTAAAACCGAATGTTAATCATATAACCGAGCCTTTTTGTTCCCTTTATTGCTCCTGATTTCTCCATTGCAAATCTAAAAAGAGCAGTGGATTTATTATTTTGTATATATTACAACAGTTATCAACTAAACATTAGTCTGAAATGAGCTGTATTTTTATGAAAGACTTCTAGGTCATTCAGTTTACAGCAGACGGCAAGGGAAGTGCCCACCTGTGTACATGCTTGCTTTCTCTATTGCATACTTTTACACAGGGCTTACTGTGTGGGAACCTATTCCCTCTGAAATAAGTCGCAGTTTTCAAGTAGTGAAATCAGGTCACAAACACCAAAGACACAGTTCTCAAATGTTCCTGTTAGAGTAATATTTCCATTTCCCCACCACATTTATGCAAAGCTGTCAGTGGCAACCTCATCTGCCTCCTCCACACAGCACACCTTAATAATAAACAACAGCCAGCTGAGACCCCAGGACACCTGCAGAATCATTTACACTACACAATTGTTTGTCTTAAAGGAAGTTGGTTAGCCATCGTTCTGAAATATTTCCACTTTCTTGGAAGACTAATGTTGCCTGACACTATACTACCGAAGCACGTTATGTAGTTCTGAAAGACTGCCAAGCCATGTTATGGTGCAAAGCAAGGGAAAGGAAAAATAATATGTGAAAGACCCTTTTATCCATTCCCGCTCTTGTCATGGGGTCACGCACAAAGTTGCTCTGCTAGCTCACAAATTAATGCTGTGACCACCCACTGGTCCATTGCTTAGCAGACCGAAACAGACTGGATGATACTTAACCCCATATTATCATGACACAATAAAAGGAGATAGCCAAAAGTGTTGTCAGTCAGAAATATAGTTTGGTCTGAGTGAAATGAAGAGTTTGAAACTCAGTTAGAAACACTCGCAAAATTCATTACATTTTTGCCTCCATCTTTGTTTTTATAATTAGCTTGTACTTTTGAAGATTATAGAAAGATGACATAACTGCATAGTCAATTAATTGTATGAATTTCACTCATTTAACTTCTTTCAGACTACATAAATATATTAATTACGTTCATTTGTTTTGAAATTATGAAGTGCTATGGATATTTGCCCAAATGACTGTAAGTGATTTAGAGTGTAAATGTTGGCATCTTTCTGTTCTGGGGTATGGTGGCTATTTCAGCTGAGGGATAAAATATATATGTGACTAAATATTTAAATTAGAGATTTGTGTCATCTATTGCTTTGACTGTAAGGTGACTATGCTGTACTTGGAAAGTTCTCATAGATTCTTTACTGTCCAAATATTGGGAGTGAACTCTTCCTCACTGGCTCCAGCAAAGCATCAAAAACTGGAGTCAACGAGGCTACTTGTTCCACTCATCTGCCAGATTTCCCTTTGATCAGGATCTATTTAAAATGCCTTCCTATCTCAATTTACAGATAATTTGAGACATTCTATGGACCTTGTACCCTCAGTTACTTCCACATATGTCATTACCTTGAGTAGTTAACCACCTTCTAATCCATCCAGATGATGAAACCAGAACAAATTTTTGTCATGTTCAGTACAATTGTTTTATGAAAATCTTTTGGCTTAGTGACTCTCTCCAGTCATTTGATACTAAGGGAGCAGCACAGAAAGAAGCTAGTTAACCTTACCTTTCAGTTTTCGTCAGTTGTCCATTGCTTTGCTACTGAACATGTGAGTTCTAACTAAGTAGGCTTTGTTTGTTAGCATTTTAGTCTTGATCAAAGCACACACTCCACAATGTGGGATGAACTCCGCAGGTCAGGTAACATCTATGGAAAGAAACGAATAGTTACTGTTTTGTGCCGACACACTTCATTCAGTCCTGATGCTGAGCTGTGCTTATTTTCATGTGTTTTTAATTAGTCCACTGAAGGAGTTGGCAGCTCTTTCAGTGTGCACACTGAGTTCTCAAAGAAGTGCTTGCAGGAGGCAGAGGAGCAGTTATAGGATTGCATCGAGTTGTTGGACTGGACCTCTACTTTTCGTGATTTTTATTAATGACCTGGATGTGGGGGTAGAAGGGTGGGTTGGCAAGTTTGCAGATGACACAAAGGTTGGTGGTGTTGTAGATAGTGTAGAGGATTGTCAAAGATTGCAGAGAGACATTGATAGGATGCAGGAGTGGGCTGAGAAGTGGCAGATGGAGTTCAACCCGGAGAAGTGTGAGGTGGTACACTTTGGAAGGACAAACTCCAAGGCAGAGAACAAAGTAAATGGCAGGATACTTGGTAGTGTGGAGGAGCAGAGGGATCTCGGTTACATGTCCACAGATCCCTGAAAGTTGCCTCACAGGTGGATAGGGTAGTTAAGAAAGCTTATGGGGTGTTAGCTGTCATAAGTTGAGGGATAGAGTTTAAGAGTCGCGATGTAATGATGCAGCTCTATAAAACTCTGGTTAGGCCACACTTGAAGTATTGTGCCCAGTTCTGGTCACCTCACTATAGGAAGGATGTGGAAGCATTGGAAAGGGTACAGCGGTGATTTACCAGGATGCTGCCTGGTTTAAAAAGTATGCACTATGATCAGAGATTAAGGGAGCTAGGGCTTTACTCTTTGGAGAGGAGGAGGATGAGAGGAGACATGATAGAGGTGTACAAGATAATAAGAGGAATAGATAGAGTGGATAGCCAGCGCCTCTTCCCCAGGGCACCACTGCTCAATACAAGAGGACATGGCTTTAAGGTAAGGGGTGGGAAGTTCAAGGGGGATATTAGAGGAAGGTTTTTTACTCAGAGAGTGGTTGGTGCGTGGAATGCACTGCCTGAGTCAGTGGTGGAGGCAGATACACTAGTGAAGTTTAAGAGACCACTAGACAAGTATATGGAGAAATCTAAGGTGGGGGCTTATATGGCAGGTAGGGTTTGAGGGTCGGCACAACATTGTGGGCCAAAGGGCCTGTACTGTGCTGTACTATTCTATGTTCTATGTTCTATGTTCAAGGACTCATCTGTGGATCTGAATGAATACACCATGGTTGTCATGGACTTTATAAAAACAACGTGTCCCCACAAAATCATTCAGAGTCTTCCCCAACTGAAAGCCCTGGATGAACCATGAGATCCAGAATCTGCTGAGGGCCACTTCAGAGGCATTCAAGTCTAGCGACCAAGAAAGTTACTAGGGATCCATGTATGATCTCCAGAAAGCCATCTCATGGCAAAGTGGCAATTCAGACTAAACTTGAATCAACAAAGGATGAATCTACAGTTGTGGCAGGGTTTGAATGCTATCACCTCTTATAAAGTAAAATCGAGCAACATAAGTGACAATAGGGCTTCACGTCCAGATGAGCTCAATGTCTTCTATGCTCCCTAGGACATCAGAATATGGAGGAACCATCACAAACTCCCACAACCCCTGATGATCCTGTGATTTCCATCTCTGAAGCTGATGTGAGGGCATCCTTCAGGACGGTGAACCCATCCAGCCCAGATGGGCTACTTGGCCAAGTACTAAAGATGTGTGCTAATCAACTGGCTGCAGTGTTCACTGAGATCTTTACCTTCGTGCTTCGGCAGTCTGAGGTACCCACCCGCTTCAAGTACACCGATGCCTAAGAAGAACATGGTGAGCTGCCTCAATGTCTATTGTCCAGTAGCACTTACATCCACAGTGATGAAGTGTTTTGTGAGGTTGGTGTCGAAGCATATCAACTCTTGTCTGCAAAGGAACTTGAATCCGCTTCAAGTTGCCTGGCAGCACAACAGGTCTGGAGCAGATGCCATCTCATAGGCTCTTCTTTCAACCCTGGAATATCTGGACAGGTAGAGATGAATACATTGGAATGCTCTTTAGCAACTACAGCTTAGCATTCAATACAATCATCCCCTCAAAATTAATCAATACACTTCAAGACCCTGGCCTCAATGCCTCCTTGTGCAATTGGATCCTACTCTACAGGCTTTACACTTATGAATGTGTGGTTAAGCACAGCTCCAATGCCATACTCAAGTGTATTGACGTCACCACAGTCGAAGGCTGAATCAAAGGTGGTGATGAAACAGCATATAGGAGTTTGATTGAAAATCTGACTGAGTGGTGCCACAGTAACAACGTCTTACTCAATGTCAACAGGACCAAGCAGCTGGTTTTTGACCTCAGGAGGAGAAAACCAGAGATCCATGAGCCAGTGCTCATCAGAGGACCAGAGGTGGAGAGGATCAACAACTTTTAATTCCTCAGTGTTATCATTTCAGAGGACCTGTCCTGGGCCTAGCACGCAAATGTAATTATGAAGATTGTACAACATAGGACATAGAACATAGAAACTTACAGCACAGTACAGGCCCTTTGGCCTACAATGTTGTGCTGACCATGTAACCTACTCGAGAGACTGCCTAGAATTTCCCTAGCGCATAGCCCTCTGTTTTTCTAAGCTCCATGTACCTTTCTAAGAGGCTCTTAAAAGACCCTATTGTATCGACTTCCACCAAAACCGCCAGCAGTACATTCCATGAACCCACCACTCTCTGTGTGGAAAACTTACCCCTGACACCCTCTGGGTACCTATTTCCAAGCACCTTAAGGCTATGCCCCCTCATGCTAGCCACTTCAACCCTGGGGAAAAATGCCTGTGGCTATCCACACAATCAATGCCCCTCATCATCTTATACACCAATATCAGGTCACCTCTCATCCTCTGTCACTCCGAGGAGAAAAGGCCAAGTTCACTCACCCTATTATCATAAGGTACGCCCTCCAATCCAGGCAACATCCTTGTAAATCTCCTCTGCACTCTCTCTATATTATCCACATTCTTCTGTAGTGAGGTGACCAGATCTAAACACAGTACTCCAGGCGGGGTCTGTAACATTACCTCACGGCTCTTGAACTCAATCCAATGGTTGATGAATACCAACACACCACACGCCTTCTTAGCAACGCTGTCAACCTATGCAGCAGCTTTGAGTGTCCAATCGACATGACCCCAAGATCTTCCAGATCCTCCACATTGCCAAGAATCTTATTATTTATATTATATTCTGCCTTCAAATTGGACCTACCAAAATGAACAACTATCTAGGTTGAAGCTCACCTGCCATTTCTCAGCCCAGTTTTGCATCCTATGTCACACTGTAATTTCTGACAACCTGCCAGGTTACCCACAACACCCCCAACCTTTGTGTCATCAGCAAATTTACTAACCCACCCTTCTACCTCTTCATCCTGGTCATTTATAAAAATCACAAAAAGAAGAGGTCCCAGAACAGATCCCTGCAGAACACCACTGGTCACCAATCTCCATGCAGAGTACAAATCATCTACAACTACCCTTTGGCTTCTGTTGGCAAGCCAATTCTGGATCCACAAAGCAAGGTCTCTTTGGATCCCATGCCTCCCACTTTCTGAAGGAGCCTGGCCTGGGGAACCTTATCAAATCCCTTACTGAAATCCATATACACTACATCTACTGCTCTATCTTCATCAATGTGTCTTGTTACTTCCTCAAAGAATTCAATCAGACTTGTCAGGCACAACCTGCCCCTGACAAAGCTATGCTGACTATCCCTAATTAGATTATGTCTCTCCAACAGCCCCTCTACTTCCTTAGAAGTTAGTGAAGATTTGGCATGCCATCTAATACTTCGACAAATTTCTATAGATCTGTGGTGGAGAGTATATTGGCTGGCTACATTATCGCCTGGTATGGAGACACCAGTACCCTTGAACAGAAAATCCTACAAAAAGTAGTGGATATGGCCCAGTCCTTGACAGGTAAAGCCCTCCCCACAATTGAGCACATCTACATGGAGTGTTGTTGCAGGAAAGCAGCATCCGTTATCAGGGACCCTCATCACCAAGTCTATGCTCTCTTCTCACTGCTGCCAAAAGGAGGAAGGTACAGGACCCCCAGGACTCATGCCACCAGGTTCAAGAACAGTTACTACCTCTCAGTCGTCAGGCTCTTGAACCAGAGGTGATAAGTTCACTCACTTCACATGCCCTATCCCTGAAATGTTCCCACAGCCTATAGATTCACTTTCAAGGACTCGTCATCTCCTGTTCTCAATATTTATTGTTCACTTGTATATTTATCTATTTATGTATTTATTATTATTATTTCTTCTTTTTTTGTATTTGCACAGTTTGTTGTCTTTTGCTCATTAGTTGCATGCCAGTTGGTGCGGTCTTTCATTGATTCTATTACAGTGATTGGAATTATTGTGCATGTCTACAAGAAAATGAACCTCAGGGTTGTTTATGGTGACATATAAAACAACACACACAAAATGCTGGAGAAACTCAGCAAGTCATAACAGTACTTTGTAATAAATTTATGTATACATTAAAGAAAAGTACATTTACACTGATAGTAAATTTACTTTGAACTGTGAACTTTGAGCTCTTCATGCAGTGAAGGGTCAGTAGGCACTATAGTACCTACATATCTGAATGTTTGAACTATTTTGGACTGCTTAGGGTGATTATTATCTCCCAATTAATGTCTCCCTTGTGACACCTCTTGTCTGCATGCAACTGCTTTCTTTATGTAGATGGTGAGAAGGTTGTCAATGTTGTTCTCTCAATCTTGCGAGTCTGGGTCCAGTGGTACAAGTCTATAATACAACAAGGGTCTTCCTTGGTTGCTGTGGATGACTATAAGTTCTTCTATGCCTCATCATGCCCCTTGCTCTCCACAAAGCATTGCAGTACTACCTTCCAGGCCATTGGATCTTTGTTGATCTCATTCGCCCAGTCCACCAGAGATACTTCACATGCTAGGGCAGGCATGTCGATATCTCACTGTGGCCCTTCTGGTTTAGTGTGCCTGTTGATGTTTATATAATGCAAGGTGTTTATTCATCCTGTAGTTTAGCTTCACTCTAGTTTGTTGTCTCTTGGTTAACAACAGTTTTCATAGGGTAATAAAATGCAAATAAAAATAAAATTCAGTGCATTGGATAAGTACCCAACCCTCACAACTATTTTCACATTTTACGGTCTCATTTTTTTAAATTTCAAATATATTGAAGTAGAATTTTTTGAACTAACCTACAAAATATTGTGCACCATGCAAAATTAAAAGAAAAATTCCAAATCCTGTAAACAATTAATTAAAAAATATAAACCTAAATTATAAGGCTGAAAAAGAATTAATCCCCTTTGTAATTACTATGCTAAACTTCCTCAGATGCAATGCATTACCTTACCAATTCACCCAGTTTGTTGATGTAGAAAATTGGAGGATCACCTCTTTTTAAAGAATTCATAAGAATAAATATCCCCTCTCTCTGTAAGATACAACAGTATGCTAGATTTTCAACTCACCAAACCAAAATGAAGACAAAGGAGCATTCAAGACCAGTCAGGGAAATGATAATAGAGAAGCACAAATCTGGGGAAAGGTACAAGACCATCGCGAAGGTACTGAACATACCTCAGAACTCAATGCAGTCCATCGTGAAAAAGAGTTAAAAAGTAAGAAACCACAGCCACAGACTAGTTCAGGCTGCCACTCTAAACTTAGGCATTGCACAAGAAGAGTATTTATGGTAGCTGGATAAAAAAGCATTCCTTGCTTGGAAGGACCTTGCAATGCACCACTTAGAAGATTCTTTAAAGATATAGAAGAAGATCTTATGGTCAGATGAGACTAAAATAGAACTTATTGGCCTCAACACTAAGCAGTATGTGTGGTGTAAATCTCATACTGCACATCAGCCAGGTAACACCATCCCTACAGTCAAGTATGGTGAAAGTAGCATCATGCTATGGGGATGGTGTTCAGCAGCAAGGACTGGAAATCTGGTCAGGATTGATGGGAACATGAATGCTGCTAAATATAGAGAGATCCTGGATAAAAATCCACTTGCCTCTGCCAGAAAGCTTAAACTGGGGAGGAAGTTTATCTTCAGCAGGACAGCAACCCAAAGCATACTGCCAGAGCAAACATGGAGTGGATTCAAATGAAGAAAATTGATGTCCTTGCGTGGCCCAGTCAGAGTCCTGACCTTAACCCAATCAAACATCTCTGGCAACACCTCAAGACTGCTGTCCATTGCTACTCCCCAACTAACCTGGCACAGCTTGAGTAATTCTGCAAGGAGGACTGGGCAAAACTTGCTCCATCACATTGTGCAAAATAATTAGGGACTTATCCAAAAAGACTACTGGCTATAATTGCTGTGAGAGGTAGTTCAACTAAGTACTGAGCAAAGGGCCTTGAATACTTTTGAAATGCTAACATTTCAGTTTTTTAATTTTTAGTTTTTCATAATTTACAATTTTCCCTGTTTTGGGGCTCTGCTGTGAAAGAAAGGAGCACGTGATTTATAAATACAAATTTTCAGTTAAATTGATTAAAATCTCTGGTTGTAATACTCACTTAGGTGAACAAAGAGTCGGGGGCCGAATACTTTTACAGGGCACTGTATGTCTTCTTAATGCTGCTCGCCAAATACTTCTTGGGAACTATTGCATTTGAGACATGACCAGAATATATTTTGTTAGACAGAATTCACAATACAATTTCAGAAACTCCTCACTGGCCACAGAGAGGTAGCTGAAGAGGACCCTTGTAAAATGTTCTTGTGATCAATTGCTGAAAGACTGGTAATGCTGTAATTTGATTTGTCTCCTTTTTTGATTTGGTGAAAATTACAGAATTTCCTCATCTTGGATGCAGGAGATAAAGCTGTGAGTTTGTCCCAATATCTCCCATTATTCAAGCCTTGATAGCTCAGGATGAATTTTGTCTGCTGCTGAATATTTGTTGTTTTAGAGATGGCATATAGCATTCTCAACCTCATGTCAATCAGGTGTGGTGGTGATCCTGGTCAAGGTGGAATGTGGGTTGGAGTCCAGGAGACTTGCATCAAAGACTGAGCTTCAGTTAAGTTCTTCAAAATGCTCTCTCTAGAGAGCACAGACTGTCTGCTCTTGATAAGGTGCTTTCTTTGCTTGGCTCTGAGCGAGGTGTGCCACTTTTTTTTAAAAGCTATAGGCGATAGTGACAGCACACCATACATTATGTATTAGCACATGCTGGGTCTTCTGTGCTTCTTCCACCCAGATTCTGTTCTTTAAACAATGAGTTTCCTATTTGGTCCCAGATCAGCTTTGTTCACTTTAAGTGTGATGGAACATCCAATCCACGAGCACCATATGTTTGTGATTAGTTAGTCCCTAGATCTCCTGATCATTCTCATCAAATAGTCCCGTGATTTCTACTACAAATGTCAACCATCTCTGCTTACTATGACAGACTTCAGGCTAAACCAGGCACTATGAACTCCCTGTGATTTATTGAAACACGCTAGTTGTCACAGTGGTCACTGGCAGGACTCAATGCAGGTGTGAAGGAACAGCAGCTGTCACAGTGGGCATCAGCAATGACTAACACAGGTGTGAAGGAACAGCAGACTCTGTCATGGTGAGCGCCAGCAATGATTAACACAGGTGCGGAGGAACAGCAGACTGCCATGAAGAGACGGAAGCAAGAGGTTAGACACCCAGCAAGACTGCAAGACATATCATTCTCCAGAAACACAAAGATTCCACTCAAAGCCCTTCTTCTCCTTCTTCATCTTTTTTGTTTAATGGCGGTTGACAACCAGTTTTCAGTGCATTACCGCCACCTGCTAGACTTGTGGTGTTCCAACCAAATATGTGCTGGAGTTCTCTACTTTAGACAATCTAGTTCAGCCTGCAGTTCTCTATTAGCATCGCTCTGTAGTTGCAATTCCTCGTGAATGCTTAATGTGCTCATTAGATAATGCCGCAAACTGCTATTCTTCCCTAATTAGGTCACATTTTCATGTAGTTGCATTACCTCAATTACATTGATTTCATCTACATCACTTGTAAGACTAAAATCATCTTGTTAAAGAATAGTAATTATCGCATGTTATACTTTTAAACTTCTTGTTTTTCCAAGTCTCTGCTTTTTCAGGTTTTCCTTTTCTTGGATCGTAGCCTGCAGTTGTTTACTGAGACCTCGGAGTTCTTCTTCATTTGCTTCCATGTTTTCATTTTATAATCTGAATGTAGATAACTCACTTTGCAACAAATTCTTTTTCCTTTTGTAACCTTGTAATAATTTCCTCCATTTTCCAATCTCTTTCCAACTCACCATTGTTCTTGTCGGGTACTTCCATTTGTTGTTGTAGTTCTGAACATTTACCCTGGGCTTCAACCATAAAATCTGAGGATTTTCCTTAAGTTCTGAAACATTTCTTAAATTCTTGACCATTTGTGATAAATATACTGCCATTAAGAGTCCATTTCCCCTGCCTGTGAACTGTTGGATCCTCCATTCAGTGTTTCTTTGACTTCTTCCCACCCAATTCCTTTAATACCAAGATACTTTTCTGCAGACTTGACGATAATTTTAATTTCCTCAGTTCTTTTGCTTGTTTACGCTGAACAATTAATTGCATCCACCATAAAAAGCACGAACTCCTTTCTACTCATTAATAGTGTACCCTTATTTTTCATATTACATCTCTCACAATTCACCAGTTTATTATTCTCGGTATTTGTTTGCTTGACAGGCTTTTTTTCATCAACTTCTTTCACTGCCTCTGCATAACTGATTCCTTGAGTTACTTTTACATATTGTATCTCAGCCGCCTTCTTGCTATAAATGCACCCTCGATAAGCTGCGCTGTGCTCCTCGCCACAATTGCGGCATTTCAGCCTAGCTCCCGCTTCACATTTCCCATATTCATGTATTGCAGTGCACCTCCCACATCTTTGTTTTCCTCTGCAGACTGCCGCAACGTGCCCGAATTTCTGACATTTATAGCATCTTAAAGGCGATGGTATATATATTCTAACCACATAACACATATACCCTAAGTAGACGTTAGTCGGCAATCTCACTTCATCAAAGTTAATCATTACTGATAAACTATCACACTTTTTCCCGTTTGTTGTAACTTTCAAACGTTTGGCCTCAATAATTTTTGCTCCTTTTATGTTCCGTTTAATCTCATCCATAGTAACTTTTGTTGGTATCCCCGAAATAACTCCTCTAGTCCACTTTCTATTGTTGGGTATTAAACATTGTACTTCTTTGCCATCTATTTTACATAATCTTATCACTTTGCCTTGCTGAGCACTATCCTGACAAATCACTAATAGCGATTCATTTCGTAAAATCTTTGCTCCTTTAATCTCGCCTAGAATTTTGTTGAGCATCTTTGTCAAATGAATCGGGTTCCAATCACCGAAAGATGCCCCGTCTTCACTTAGTTTTATAATTGCTTTAATCTAATCTTCTTTCTATTGTTTTGCTGTCCTGCTTTGATCATCCGCTGACTCCTCAGAGTTTGATATCCCGTACCTCTGCTTTCTTTTCTTCCTCTTTCCATTCCATTCCTCTTTCCTGCCAACCTCCATCTCTAGTTCACTTCCACTCTCGCCAAAAACTTCCTTCAACAGCTTGGCTCTTTCCTTGATGATCTCTCTCTCCGCCATTTTCCAGTCACCTCTCTTTCCGCTCCACTCAAAGCCCTAACTGAGAGTCCTCTGTAAATATTCATAGCATGCTGAAGACTTATCCAGTCACATTTAACTTGACAAGATTAAACAGAAAGCACCAGGGCTTAACGACTTTAGTTAAGACACCAATTAGTAAATACAGGTTTTCGAAAGGGCTAAATCCAACACTCTGTGGTACATATCAGAAGCCCGCAGGGTCTATGACACTAGTTATCATTACTTTTACTGATACCCAGTACTATTGTGTTTTTGTTTAAGTTTCAGAGTTCCCTCTCACCTGAGTACACTTTTTACTCCTATTTGGTAAACTGGTAAATTAGTTTATGATGCCGCATGTACCCGGGTGCAGTGAAAAACTTGTCTTATTTATTGTCCATACAAATCAATTCATTACAACAGTCCATTAAGGTAGTATAAGGTAGAAGAATAATAGAATGCAGAATAAAGTGTTGTACAGAGAAAGTGAAATGCAGGTAGAACATAAGCTGCAAAGTTATAGCAAGTAAGTTAAGGTCAAAAATCCATTTTATCAAATTAAGGAACTATCCAATAGTTTTTTTTAACGGCAGGACAGAAGCTGTCCTTGAGCATGCCAGTTTGCGTGTTCAGGCATTTTATCTTCTGCATGATGGGATGGTGTGGAAGGAAGAATGTCCATGTGGGGTGTGGTCTTCAACTATGCTGGATGAATTACCGAGGCAGTGAGAAATGTAGACAGTAGGAAGGTTTGTTTTCCTGATGGACAGGGTTATGTTCACAATTCTCTGCAGTTAGCCCTGTCACAGCACTAGTAACTTGATCTACAAGAGCAGCGTTTTTTCTGCCAACTTGAATCTGTGCACACTCGAGTCCGGGAAACCCATTTATTACACAGCAATCTTTGAGCACCACTTTCATCTCTCTCGTCTGATTGACCCTATACCAGTTTGGCTCAGGTAGTAATCCAGAGATTACTAGCTTTGTGAAGCTGCTTTATAATTTAGTCTATTGATGCACAAACTCCATGAACAGATTTTTTTCATAGTTGTAGGTATCAGTATGGACCAAGCAATGAGATATTTCCCCTCCCATTCCAAGTCACCTAACTCAGAGTGATACCTTTGACTCAGACACCAGGAAAGCAAACCAGTCCTTACCATAATTACTTTCTATTGCATTCTATAAACTTGAGTGTCCCGCTATACCACAGTACTGTGAACAGTTTGCTCCTTCTCCCTGCAGTCCCTAGTCTCATCTACATGTCATGGAAAAGCTTCATGCCACCTGACAAGTGCATGGATTGGGCCTCCGCTAATGTATCCACAACAGTTCATGAACTATTCCTAATCCATCAGGTGTGCCTGCCTTCTAAGCAAAATGTCTTAGTAACCTTCTCCCTTTCTGAGGAAGCTTGGAGTCCCTCCAGGTCACTCAGTCAAAGTTCCTCTAGCTGTTGACACCTAAGGTTCAATAGGAATGACCACAATGGCAAATAGTGTTCGTCAATATGATATGGTCACAACACATATTCTGCCCTCTCATTTGTGCCATTATACTGTGCATTTACTTAGCAACTTAGTGTAAGTAATAATCCAAATTTAAAATACCAATTTAGTGACACGTTTGACTCTGGATTGCAATTTAGAGCAAATAATCCAAATTTAAGGTATCAATTTTAGTGACACTTTTGACTCTTGGGGATTACAATTTAGAGCTAATTTGTTATGTTGGTAGTCGGGAGAATACGTCTTTGGGGCAAGGATCCTTTCCAACTCCCCAAATAGACACCAGAGGGAAGGAAAGGCGTCGTCTAGTTCAGGAGGAGGTGAGAGCAGTAGTGGAGGAGATGAGAGTCTGCAAGGCGTTGGGAATAAAGTAACAGGGAGCTTGGACAAGATGGGAGAATGTGGTTGAGAGGAAAGTGTCCTGGGCTGATCTTTGGAAAGCCGAACCACACCGCATCCAATTTCTCATCCAGGCAGTGTACGATGTGCTTCCAAGCCCATCAAACCTGCACACATGGGGCGAGGCAGAGTCATCTGCGTGCCCACTGTGCTCCAAGCGAGGAACCCTGGAGCACATCCTCAGCAGCTGTGCAAGGGCACTTGGTGAGGAACGGTACAGATGGAGGCATGATCAGGTCCTGAAGACCATCGCTGAAGCCGTCAGCGCAGGAGTTGAGTGGGCGAAGCGGTCCCGACCCTCCGAGCAGACCATTGCCTTTGTCAGAGCTGGGGAGCAGCCAATACCTGGCAAAAGAACATCTGCAGGCATTCTGTCCTCTTCAAGGGACTGGCAGCTGTTGGTGGACCTCGAGGGGCAGCTGAAGTTCCCCAACCATATCGCAGCCACCACCCTGCGACCAGACATTGTCCTAGTGTCTGAGTCGACTAAGCGAGTGGTGCTTCTGGAGCTGACAGTCCCATGGGAAGATAGCTTGGAAGAGGCCTTTGAAAGGAAGCTCTCAAAGTACTCAGGACTGGTCAGCAACTGTCCGCAGGCTGGGTGGAGAGCAAGGTGTCTCCCAGTGGAGGTTGGTTGTAGGGGATTCGTAGCCCGTTCTTTAGTTAGAGCCTTCAGCATTTTGGGCATCGAGGGAGAGAGGAAGAGGAGAGCCATCCGCAGTACCACCGATGCGGCAGAGAGGGCATCAAGATGGCTGTGGCTCAAAAGAGGGGAGCCATGGGGTCATAAGTAGCTAGCCATCTGGACACAAGCTGGGATCTGATCAGCCCCAGCTGGGTCACCTGGAGGAGGTTGTATGATGTTGAAAGACCCGAAACACCCGATGATTCCAGGAACATCACTGAAGATGTGTCCAGAAGCATCAATAGATGTATGTACACAGCTGGAGAAAAACTCAAACAAGATGGAACTCTGCTTTCCTTCTAAATCCATATGAACTCAAACCTCAAGAGTCCTGAAAGACCTCTCACAATTCCAATAAGGTACAAGGTCATATTGAGCTAGGTTGAGAGATCAAGGTCTATCTGTCATATGAGGGAATCATTCCATAGTCTTATAACAGTGGGATTGAGGTTGTCATTGAACCTGGTGGTTTGTGTTTTCAGGTGTTTGCATCTTCTGCCCGATGGGATGGGGGAGAAGAGAGTCTTGAGTGAGCAGGGTAGTTGTTTTTCTGCTGCTTTTCTGAGATAGTGAGAAGTATAAACAGAGTGCAAAGAGGGAAGGCTCTTTCTGTTATATGCTGAGTTTTGATCACAACTCTGCAATTCCCTGTGGTCACAAGCAGAACAGTTGCCATACCAAGCCATAATGCATCTGGACAGGAATATTTCCAGGAACTTGAAGCTCTCAAACTCTCAATCACCATACTGCTGATGTAAGCAAGAATACGTTCGAAACCCATCTTCCGGAAGTCAATGACCAGCTTTTCTGTTTTTGCTGACATTGAGAGAAACATTTTTGTCATGACATCATGTCACCAGGCTCTCTATCTCTTTCCCGTACTCTGACTCACCATTATTTGAGATAGACCCACTATGGAAGCATCATCTGCTACCTTGTAAATGTAGTTAAAGCACAATCTTTGTATAGGGAGGGTGTAGGTGTTTTCGTTGTCTGAATGCCCAGAGCTGACTGTAGGGGCTAGAAACAGACACTCTAGCCAACTGCTTCCCTTCTGGTGCCTGTGACACTAAATGAATTATACTGCTCTTGTCACCATGCCAACAGACCTCACTTAGAAAAGAACAGTAAGTTAATAGGTTAAATTAGCTGATGCCACCACTGTCATAGTCTGAATCAAAGCTGGTGACAAATCAGCATATAGGAGGGAAATTGAATATTTGGGTGAGTGGTGCACAACAACAACCTCTCACTCAATGTTTAGCAAGACCAGAAGCTGATTATTGACTTAAGGAGGAAGAAACCAGAAGTCTAGGAGCCAGTTCTCATCAGGAAACCAGTGGTGGAGAGTGTCTGCAACTTTAAATTCCGCAGTGTAATCATTTCAGAGGATCTGTGCTGGGTGTAGCAAGTAAAGTCCCATCACGAAGAAAGCACAGCAGCACTTCTACTTCCTTGGGAGTTTGCTAAGATCTGTCCCGAAATCTATAACTTTGACTATCTTCTACGGATGTGTAATGGGGAATATATTGACTGGCTGCATCATGTCCTGGTATTGAAACACACAAATGATCTTGAATGGAAGACCCTCCGAAAAGTAGTGGATACAGCCCACTCCATCATAAGTAAAGCCATCCCCACCATTGAACACATCTGCACAGAATGATGTCGCAGGAAAGCAGCATCTATCATCAAGGACCCCACCATCTAGGCCACACACTCTTCTTGCTGCTGCCATCAAGAGGAAGGCAAAAGAGCCTAGGAATCTACCCTGCCAGGTTAGAAACAGTTATTACCCCTCAATCAGAGAGCTTGAACCAGAGAGGATAACTTCACTCAACTTCTCTCGCCCCATCATTGAACTGTTCCCATAACACATGGACTCACTTTCAAGGACTCTTCATCTCATGTTCTCGATATTTATTGCTCGTTTATTTATTTATTTATTTGTTTGTTTGTTTGTTTGTTTATTTATTTATTTGTTTGTTTATTTATTCTTTTTGTGTTTGCACAAATGGTTCTTAGCCCATTTTGTTGTTTGCGGTCTTTCATTGATTCTATTGTTTTTCTTGCATTTACTGCAAATGCCCATAAGAAAATAAATCTCAGTGTTGAATATGGTGGCATTTATGTACTTTGATAATAAATTTACTTTGAACTTGAACTTTGAACTTTGAAACTATTATCAGAGATTGCACCTGGAAAATTTTGAGTCAGCAGGCTTTACTTCCACAGTGCAGGGTCGATTCATGAATTGAGTCTAAAGGACTTGACCTTGTTCCTGTTTTCTTATTAGAATTCACACTGTGAATGTTCCCAAAGGTATATCAAAGAACAGAAAGTAGAACTATTGAAAACATAAAAGAGAAAGATGACCCTTAAGCAGCCTTGCTCCCATTTATGCTGTAAATGAAAAATGAGTCCACATTAATTGGATCAATTATTATCTCCCCCCCCCACCCCCCACCCTCCCGCCAGTGGACAGCTTATGTTTTATGTTGCTAACATTGTGCTTCTCTTAATTTAAAATATGTACAATCTTGTGTCATGCCAGATTTGCATGTCAGAAGATAATGATAGTGGCTGGAATTTTATTCATGGTAACAAAGATCTGTCTGCTGCATAAAATTAAAAATACTGAATAGGTTCATCAGAAACATTAAGTAGCTTAATGTTTATAAGGAAGGACAGAATGCTTTAATGACATGCAGAAAAATGGATTTATATAAATAGGTCAGTTTTATGCTTTGGCCTGTGCCTATCAGTTAAACCATAGTCTATCTGCAACCGTCACTTCTAGTTAACTTCCCACCTCTCACCCCTCGGAATATCCCACCTACGTAACTGAGAATACTGTCAATGATTTACAAGTTATATTTGTTATGGGTAGGCAAAATCAATTGTGATCTTACATGTGATAGAATGAACAAACGATGTACTTTAATTTCATATGTTTTACATCATCCCTGTGTCTTGTGTTTATTAATGGTAACCCTCCCACCTGAACTTCCTGAGTTTCTTCGGTGTAGGCACCACCGGAAGAGGCTTCGCAGTAGTGAATTTAAAAACGCAAACAACAGGAATTCTGCAGATGCTGGAAATTCAAGCAACACACATAAAAGTTGCTGGTGAACGCAGCAGGCCAGGCAGCATCTCTAGGAAGAGGTGAAGTCGACGTTTCAGGCCGAGACCCTTCGTCAGGATTAACTGAAGGAAGAGTGATACTTCCATCCTCCATCAGGAAGGTCTCAAAGCTCTACGCTTCTTTTTGGATTCCAGACCTAATCAGTTCCCCTCTAACACCACTCTGCTCCGTCTAGCGGAATTAGTCCTTACTCTTAATAATTTCTCCTTTGGCTCCTCCCACTTCCTCCAAACTAGAGGTGTAGCTATGGGCACCCGTATGGGTCCTAGCTATGCCTGCCTTTTTGTTGGGTTTGTGGAACAATCTATGTTCCGTGCCTATTCTGGTATCTGTCCCCCACTTTTCCTTCGCTACATCGACGACTGCATTGGTGCTGCTTCCTGCACGCATGCAGAGCTCGTTGACTTTATTAACTTCGCCTCCAACTTTCACCCTGCCCTCAAGTTTACCTGGTCCATTTCCGACACATCCCTCCCCTTTCTAGACCTTTCTGTCTCTGTCTCTGGAGACAGCTTATCCACTGATGTCTACTATAAGCCTACTGGCTCTCACAGCTATCTGGACTATTCCTCTTCTCACCCTGTCTCTTGCAAAAACGCCATCCCCTTCTCGCAATTCCTCCGTCTCCACCGCATCTGCTCTCAGGATGAGGCTTTTCATTCTAGGACAAGGGAGATGTCTTCCTTTTTTAAAGAAAGGGGCTTCCCTTCCTCCACTATCAACTCTGCTCTTAAGCGCATCTCCCCCATTTCACGTACATCTGCTCTCACTCCATCCTCCCGCCACCCCACTAGGAATAGGGTTCCCCTGGTCCTCACCTACCACCCCACCAGCCTCTGGGTCCAACATATTATTCTCCGTAACTTCCGCCACCTCCAACGGGATCCCACCACTAAGCACATCTTTCCCTCCCCCCCCCTGCATTCCGCAGGGATCGCTCCCTACGCGACTCCTTTGTCCATTTGTCCCCCGCGTCCCTCCCCGTTGATCTCCCTCCTGGCACTTATCCGTGTAAGCAGAACAAGTGCTACACATGCCCTTACACTTCCTCCCTTACCACCATTCAGGGCCCCAGACAGTCCTTCCAGGTGAGGCGACACTTCACCTGTGAGTTGACTGGGGTGATATACTGTGTCCGGTGCTCCCGATGTGGCCTTTTACATATTGGCGAGACCCGACACAGACTGGGAGACCGCTTTGCTGAACATCTACGCTCTGTCCGCCAGAGAAAGCAGGATCTCCCAGTGGCCACACATTTTAACTCCACATCCCATTCCCATTCTGACATGTCTATCCACGGCCTCTACTGTAAAGATGAAGCCACACTCAGGTTGGAGGAACAATACCTTATATTCCGTCTGGGTAGCCTCCAATCTGATGGCATGAACATCGACTTCTCTAACTTCCGCTAATGCCCCACCTCCCCCTCGTTCCCCATCTGTTACTTATTTTTATACACACATTCTTTCTCTCTCTCTCCTTTTTCTCCCTCTGTCCCTCTGAATATACCCCTTGCCCATCCTCTGGGTTCCCCCCCCCCACTTGTCTTTCTTCCCAGACCTCCTGTCCCATGATCCTCTCGTATCCCTTTTGCCTATCACCTGTCCAGCTCTTGGCTCCATCCCTCCCCCTCCTGTCTTCTCCTATCATTTTGGATCTCCCCCTCCCCCTCCAACTTTCAAATCTCTTACTAACTCTTCCTTCAGTTAGTCCTGACGAAGGGTCTCGGCCTGAAACGTCAACTGAACCTCTTCCTAGAGATGCTGCTTGGCCTGCTGCATTCACCAGCAACTTTTATGTGTGTTGCTTGAACTTCCTGAATGCTCTTTACTGGATGATATTATTAGTGGCTGCAGATTCTATAATGTCAGTGAAATTATTCACAGTTTTGACTTTCATGAGAATTGTATCATTATCTTGCAGATCAGTGAAAGCTTGGAAAAGGTGGTCAATTATTTGGTTGAACATTATTAATGTACAGTAGAAAGAAACTGAAAAGGGCACCAGTCTGGGTGTCTATCACCTATCACTTTTCAGCTAACCTCTTTCCTCTGCCCCCACCTTTTCATTCTATTTTCTTTCACCTTTCTTCTCAGTCCTGAGGAAGGGTCTCGGCTCAAAACGTTGGCTGTATGTTCATTTCCAAAGATGCTGCCGGACCTGCTGAGTTCCTCCAGCATTTTGTGTGTGTTGCTTTGAATTTCCAGCATCTGCAGAATTTCTTGTGTTTAGGAAGTAAAGATCTCTGTTTATTTCAAGAGGAATTGAACTTCAATAATTCATTGTAAGAATGAAGACATCCATTCTTACAAATACCTACTCAACTTTTAATTACATAATATGAATATAACTGCAAAATATACAATTTAGAAAAATATTGAAATCAAAGATGATTTCAATATGACTTTGTATTCCAAGTCTACTTCCCAAAATTCAAAATATAAATAAAGAGTTCATTGCTAAATGAAGCAAATTAATCATTAATTAAGTATGCTCAGTTTTCTTTGACAAATTGCTTATAATACATAAATATTCATTTTCTAATTTTACAGTCCATCATTTTTATCAGAGACTTCAACTCTCATAGTCAAGAGATTTCTGGATATATCGATTATTCACACAGACTCAGGTTGGAAGACTTTGAAGAATATTTCAGTGGAAAGAAGAAACTATTGCCACGATCAACAGATCTGAGGTATATTTACATACTTGAGCAGTGGTGCTGTAACAATGTTGGTAGTAGTTATGCTTTCATTTATGTTCAGTTATCAACAAATTATAATACCCCTCCATAAATATTAAATTTCCAATCTTGCCTCATTTTGTAGTTTCCCTCTTTTGGTTAGTAGTGCTTCATATTTCTTGACTGTGACTTAATAATTAGGGACCATTCACAAAACCTATAAAGTACATGAAAACTGATGTTACTCTTCAGATCATAGCATACAAATTGACAGAAGTTACTGTAAATTACCTCACCTATCTCAGACATCTCCAGCTCTCGAATTCTTTTAATAAAAATCATTGTACAGAGTGAGATTTATTGAACATGAGGAGTAATCCTAAAATGTGTTCGACATACTGTCAATTCAAAGTTCAAAGTGCAAATATTATCAAAGTATGTATAAATTATACAACCTTGAGATTTGTCTGCTTATAGGCAGCCACAAAGCAAGAAACCAAAAGAACTCAATTTTAAAAAAATGACCTACCCCCAATGTGAAGAGAAAGAGAAAAAACACAAATCATGCAAACAGTAGAAGCAAGCAACAGCATTCCAAACCAAATTTGAGTCCTTAGATCCGAATCCGCAGAGCAGCCAGACTAGGCCCAAAGCCTTGTTCTCAGTTCATCATATTAGAGGGGCAAGTCGCAGTGAAGCTCGCTCAAATGTGTCCTAAAACTTCTTGCACAAAAGATGAGTTAATTACACCAGCACTTGGCCCATTCACTCAAACCAGAACTCACTTTGATACGCACATTCATAACATTTAAAACAAACTGTTTCAAGGAACTTCACAATTCTTATCAACTACAAGTTTAACATGATCCATATAAGTAGGTATTTACTCAAGTGATGAAAACTTTAGTCAAGAAGGTGCAGCTTTAAGGGCAAGGACAAAGGGAACAGTCAAGGAAGGCTGCCAAGAGGTCGCACCCAGACAAGAAAGAAGGTATGTTTATTACCAATATCTCATGAAATATTATGAACTAAATACTTGAGTTAATCTATTTGCCTTTTTGCTGTCGACTGGTTTCCCTAAGCACCCTGTAATCAGTACTTTCATAGTTATGCGACAGACATGTGCAATTACTTCACAGTTGATCAAGAAGGTGTAATTGTTTGAGCAAAGAGTGTATCAACAGAAACACGAGGAAATCTGCAGATGCTGGAATTTCAAGCAATACACACAAAAAATGCTGGTGAACACAGCAGGCCAGGCAGCATCTATAGGAAGAGGTACAGTCGACGTTTCGGGCCTTGACCCTTCGTCAGGACTAACTGAAAGAAGAGATAGTAAGAGATTTGAAAATGAGAGGGAGGTGGGAGAGATCCGAAATGATAGGAGAAGACAGGAGGGGGAGGGATGGAGCCAAGAGCTGGAAAGTTGATTGGCAAAAGGGATATGAGAGGATCATGGGACAGGAGGCCTAGGGAGAAAGAAAGGGGGAGGGGGGAAGCCCAGAGGATGGGCAAAGAGAATAGTGAGAGGGACAGAGATGAGAAAAAGGAGAGAGAGAAAAATATATATATTTATATATAATAAATAAACAAACAAATAAATAAATAAATGGTGAATGGTGTATGAAGGGGAGGTGGGGCATTAACTTCTGTTAATGCCCCACCTCCCCTTCGTATACCATCGCTATTTATTTATTTATTATACATGTTTTTTTTTCTCTCTCTCTCTCTCCTTTTTCTCCCTCTGTCCCTCTCACTGTACTTCTTGCCCATCCTCTGGGCTTCCCCCCTCCCCCTTTTGTTTCTCCCTAGGCCTCCCATCCCATGATCCTCTCATATCCCTTTTGCCAATCAACTTTCCCACTCTTAGCTCCAACACTCCCCCTCCTGTCTTCTCCTATCATTTCGGATCTCCCCCTCCCCCTCCCACTTTCAAATCTCTTACTATCTCTTCTTTCAGTTAGTCCTGACGAAGGGTCTCGGCCTGAAACATTGACTGTATCTCTTACTATAGATGCTGCCTGGCCTGCAGCATTCACCAGCATCTTTTCTGTGTGTATCACCAGAATACAGGTCCACAATTCCTTATCCAAAATCCTTGGGGCCAGTTGCATTTCGGAATTCAGAATTTTTCAGATTTCAGATCCCACCCCCCGCAATACCAAAAAAAACGTATGTTCAAGTCCCTTACTTAACCTGTCTCAGTGCAGTGGATTTTAAGACCCAGCGGCACACCAAACCCGACGCACATCCTCCCGTATACTTTAAATCATTTCCAGATTACTTATAATACCTAATGCAATGTAAATGGTATGTAAGTAATTGTTATGCTGTATTGTTTAGGGAATAATGACAAGAAGAAATTTTATTTCCAACAAAACATTCAATAAAACATAAAAATATACAGCTTCAAACGAAACGAACCGAATACATGGTAAATGATTTACTGGAATAAATGTAGAACGTCACTGTCACTGTCACTATAAAACTTCAGTAATTTGTCTTTCTGTTTATTTAAATCATATACAGTGGTAGTTCCAACACTATTTTCTTCAGTAAGACGCCGCACAGACACACCACGATCAAGCTTCTGCAATAACTCCACTTTCTGTGTTACTGATAATGATAGATGCTTCCTTCTCTTTTTCTCATTGTTGCCCATAGGGGTACCTGCAGCTCTTTTTGACATTTTCACAGTGAAATTAAACACAAAGTCAACAGTTAACACAAAATATCAGTGAACGGCAAATGCACGTGTAACCAGTACGAGCGCTGAGCCACAACTGACGTCTGGCGGCCTCTGCTAGTGCTGCCACGTCACACCTGAGTGATGTCAGCTGTTGGCGAAAAAAACTTTGGTCCTCAGAGCTTTTTGGATTTCAGAATTTCAGATAAAGGAATGTGCACCTGTACTGCTTTATCTTTTGAAGATGAAAAATTTATCACATAATTTGATAAGTAGCTAGTCAGGATTGTAAATTTTATAGATAAAATATTACAATAATTGGTAACATCCTTGCCACAGAGCCACACTCCAGCCATAACATCTATCCAGAAGTATGAAATAATTAGTTACTCATGATCAACTTTTGCCAATTTAATGTTTTTTGGGACCTTGGATAGAATTATAGCAGCTATTAACCTTTCTTTAATGAATATAAAATATCCTTTTGTTATGTTTAATTGTTATTACCATTGACTTTCGAAAAGAAGTCAATTTAATTGTATTCAAACAAACTCTATGATACTAAATGTTTATCACTATTTTGAGATGCACTTAAAAGATGAAACTTTCTTCTTTTGCTAGCAACATTGATGATATAGAAACCGACCCCTTGCCAAAGTTTTAATTTATTTTGTCAAATGCTAAATTTCTTTTCATGTTGTAGTTTGCACTTCCAGCTGATAGGAGGAAGGTCTCTAGTACATCAAGAACCATTAAGATTTGACTCACCTTTGATGATTCCCTATCTGAGCGATATTCCGAATCCAATATGCCAATGTGCTTTCTTTATTGAGTTTTTCCTTTTTTTGCCTCATGCCCTGAAGAATATAGCTCTTGATTATGATTCCCTTGCTGATGTTTCTTCTGGCTCTTCATTGTGGACCCAGTCCAAGTATAGACAGGCTAATTGATTCACATTTAATGACGCAGGCTCAGAATAGTTTTCGTAACATTGTATGATTTGATTGGCTCACCTCGTAGGTTATTGCTGTGTCCAGAACTGATAGGTTTCAAAAACACCTCGGTTGCTTGACCGTTGGTTTTGTGGTACTTGCTCATTGCCAATTTGTGGCCGTCACTTGAAGTTTTGTACTTGGAGTGGTTTATGTTTTCAATGAAAAGTGCAGACTTGAGATGTTTCTGTCACTCCTGGCAGGCGAGTGTTACGTTATGACAAGTAACCATAGAAAGCTATAGTGCAGAGTTTGAAAATGTTTGTCTACAAATTATATTTTTGTTGAAATTTTACTCTAAAAAACCATGTGCAAGTCAGCAATATATCAAAATTGGCAGTCATCCCAGTATGGATCTTTGGGGAACAGGCCTGTCCACCATCCGCTGGTCTGAAGTACAACTGTTTGCAGCAACGCTTTGGTTTCTCAGAATGAGGTTTGTTATCAATGACATATGTTTTGTCTCAGCAGTACAATGCGAGGTATAAAAATCACTATAGGTTACAATATAAAATAAAATAGTGCAAAAATGAATAGTGAGATAGTGTTCATGGGTTCATGGACCGTTCAGAAATCTGATGGTGGTGGGTACGAATCTGTTCCTATAATGTTGAGTGATGGTGGTAATGAGAAGAGAGCATGTTTTAAAGGGTGACTGCCTTTAATAATGGATGCCACTTTCAGAGGCACTACCTTTTGAAGATGTCCTCAATGGTGAGGAGACTTGTGTCCATGATGAAAATGGCTGAATCTACAAGCCTCTGCGTCCTCCTGTGATCCTATGCATTGGAGCCCCTCTACCAATCAGAATGCTTTCCACAATACATCTGTAAAATTTCTGCTTCTAAGCCAAGCTAAGCCACTGACCTGTTTATTCCAGAGACTTCTATATTACTAGCCAACTTTTAAATGTGCCTCTTTATCAGTTTTCTCCCCATTCATTATCTCCTTTGCCTTTCCTCCCTTTTAATAGACATTGACGTATTTCAGCTATGCCTTTTGCCTTCATGCATTAGTCACCTATGCCTGTCATTTCCTTCTCCTTACCATCCATTCATTATCTGCATGCTCATGAAAGATTTGTTGTTTATTTTTATGTTAGTTAGCAGTATATCCTTACTGTATGTTCCACCTTTACTGACTAAATCTTTAAATACCCATCTGATATTTTTGTATATGGTATGTCTGACTCTCAGTGGTAATATCAATTCATCACCTACCATGTGCCTGCTTACTTTTATATTTCTTTGATTATTCAGAAGGTTATGGCCTTTGCTCTATTTTCACCCTTAAGGCAACAAAAAATCATCCCCTCATTAGGCTTGCCTTTTTGCTAGCTAATTTTTAATTGCTATTGAACCAGGCCAGATCTTCTCTCAGCCCACTGAAGCTGGACTGCCCCGGCTGAGAAGTTTCTGTAGATTGCTGATGATTCTTTTCCATTACTAATTTAAACCTTATGATATTGCAATTAGCAATTCCTAGATTCCTCCTTCCCCCACTGGCACTTAGATTCCCTGAAACAGATGCATCAATGCCTCTTGCTCAAGTGCAGAGACACACAAATCAAGAAAATGATTGCAGAAGTTCCTTCATCTCTTTTTTTTCACTTTGATGCTCTGCAAGCCAGACTTGAATAGCCAACAATCTCATAATCCCAGTCTCATTCCCTAATATTTGGTGGAGAATAAAGCTCATCTGCCGCTTTATCGCCCTCACTTCAATCCATTACCCCTCAAAGACATTCTTCCCTGCCAACATTATAACATTCTCCTTCAGCAGTACTGACAACCCCTCGCATTTCTTAACTTTACATTCTTTCTTAAACGTTCCCTAATAATATGCTGCCTTTGAAACTACGTATATCTAAATTATCATTACAATAATATTTTCCATATTTCAACTGGTAACTAACTATACTTACTGAAAATCTATTAATTCTTAATTATTTCTTATTTTCTATTGAAAATTTCCACATTTATAACAGAAACTGAATATATCATCATATATTTACAACGTTTTCTTACTAGTATCCTATTGCGGCCTTCCAATGGGAAAATATACATTGTATGTTTGTTAATACAAATGAAGATAGGCAGGGTTTTTAAAAATTTCCAATAGAACCATTTTAATTTCATACAAAGTGCTCGCTGATGCAAGGCTTTTAATAAATTAGAGTAAATGTCACTTCGTCCATTAGGGCCAGTAGCTTGAATACTCCAATTCATTCTGGTTTCTGACTTCTCTAGTATTTTTGATTTCACCCACCAATAGATTATTTTCAAATATTTTTGTGCTTTCAGCAATTTAAGCATTGGTTTTATGAAATATTTCTGCACTCCTACACACATTAAACCACACCCATGTAATTGAAGAGCCTTTCACATGGAGACTGGTTGAAAGGGTGACAAACAGGATGGGGTGCACAGCTTTTTGGATCTTGGGAAAAGATCAAACAGAACACTGACCTATGAATAAAAATGCATGTGTTGGGTGTGAAAAAACATGAACTTGCTGGCTTCTTTTGGGGTAACTGCATTGGAGCTGGCAAGTCTGCTGGTTCTGCGTCTAGCTACACCCTTCATGGTTCATTTCATCTAAAGAGGTTAGAAAACTTAAATAGAAGAAATCAGCACTGTCCAGCTCTGTAAGTGATCTACCTCAGTTTATCTCTAACCATCGATAGCCTATACTGGAAGAGATTTGAAAATGGGTGCTGAAAAGGAGAGTAGGTAAAGGAAGAGAAGAAACAGAAGAGAGGAGGAGGAGGACAAAGGGTCTCTGAGCTAAAATATTAACTCTGTTTTTTGTTCTGCAAATGCTGCCTGATGTGCTGAGTGTTCCCAGCATTTTCTGTTTTTATTTTTGAGATCTATTATCTGTATTTTTCAGTGTTTGTTACATGCAGGGCTATGAACCTGGTGCTGGTAAGTAGGAATAGTTTAGGCAGCTCACCAGCTGATAGCCTGAGTGGCATCCTTCTGTGACATACATTGTCTGTGATTACATGTTCCTATGGTGGTGAGAGTGAGCAGGAGGAGGCAGTTCTGAAAATGGAGGGAAAATCTTCCTGCTGACTTCTCATACATGTATCAGATTACTCATGTGGCAGCTGCAGCAGTTTCATCTCCTTTCTGAAGGAGAATGCCAAAATGCTTCAGGGATTGGCTTACAATGAAACAAAATATTCCTTCACAATTTGTCTGCTTTCAAGGATAATAAAAATTAGATGATTGATAAAGGTTACGCAGATGATCACCATTGTAACATATATTGTTGCATTTTTCAGAAGTCTTTTAGTCACCCCTTTCACTCTTCTCATTGAAGTCCTGAAGCTAGAATGATTTAAAGAAAATATTTTAATAAATGATACAGTGAAAACAATTATAACAAATGAAGATTACTGATGATACAAAGACATTAATCTTCCTGATATTTTTTCCTTGTAAAATTTTCCATCCGGTCTTGCTCATCCTGCCAATTGTATAGAGAGTGACAGCAGTGAGGTTAGTTGAAGGCTACTCTTTTTTGGGCGACAAGTATTTGGAATTCCAGAAGTCATTGCTCAGACATGTACAGATAGCTGCTGAAGGAATCACTGGCACTCTAAATACACTGAGACATTTCAATGGGTTTGGCCTTGAATTTTGTCACGGCTTTACCAGCAGCAAGTATGGGTTGACACGCAATGAAGGATTAGCACTTCTGTTTAAGTGAAATCCAATTGCATTTCTTCCCTTTCTTAACTTTCTTCCTGCTTTATAAATATTTGACTTTCCAGCTTTCATATTTGTCAAGGTATCGTGATTTTTTTATTGCGAAATGTTGATTAAGCCTGCAGTTGATGGAACATTTTTTCACAAATCAAGTTTCCAACAAGCTGTTCACGGAAATTTGTCATTAGCGCATTTTAGTTTCAAAACTCATTTTCATTGCCTACAATAAGGCTATGCTTAAGAAACAAGTTCAAGAAACAAACCTTATTGTATCACAAATGACTTTTCCATCTTTAATTTAAAATTATGCCAATGTGCTGATAAATCTCTTCATGCTCCACAAAATATTACACTGACAATAAAACTTCATTTCAAATAGTGATGTGCTTTGATAAATATGTAATTTATGTGAAGCAACAAGAAAGCAAACTTCATGGAAACACAGAACGGTCATAACATGTGAGAAGGCCTTCTATCCCATCAAATCTGCAATGACTCTATGCATGAGAAATCCAGGTTGTCTCGCTCCTCCACCTTCTCCCAATAGTCCTGCTAATTCTTTCATGTCAGGTGCTTATGCATCTCATTTTTGGATGCCACAAATGAATCTGCCTTGACTACATCTGCACTAATTGGGTCAAGATGGCACCTGCGTGCAACACTCCCTTGGTTGGCATCTTCTGAAGAGACCATGAAACCACTTATTTCACTTCTTTTATGTCTTTTACGTCTGTTTTTCATCTTGATTGCGATTCTGGATCTGTTGGAGCCTGTGGTTTACAGTTTGGAGATCATTTGGATGTTCCAAGAGATTTCCGGGAGGCAGAGGCAGCATGTGGGAGCCTTGTGGCGGAGAGACTGCGAGCCAATATTTGACTCCATTTCACTGATTACAGCTTCCATTGTACACCGATTAAAGTGATGGGGGAGACTAACACATCAAGGGGAATGTGAAGGGTGAGCACCGGATGGTCGCAGGTGGGATCACTCTGCTGTCAGAGAGGGGAGACTGCCTTTTGATCACAGGTGGGATTACTCTGCTGCTGGAGAGGGGAGACTACATTTTGATCACTGGTGGGATCGCTCTGCTTCTGGAGAGAGCAGAGGCTGCCACTGTGCCCAGAAAATGTTGCCCAGGTTTTCTGCATTTTTGATATAGATATGAATATGGATTTGGCCAATCGATATGGACCTTTTCTCAGTCTTATAGTTTTTTTTTATATTCTGTGTTTTTCAACCAACTTTTCTCGTATTTCTTTGTCTGCAAAGGAGAGGTATGGGGGAGGGTTCATTGTGCCTGTTCTGTTTCATTCTGTTTTTTTCTGGGAACAGGAGATTTGGGGGTTGATGATTGTGCTGCCATTCTTATCTTTCTTGGTTTTGTGGCTATCTGGAAAAGAAGAATTTCAGAGTTGTATACTTTGAAAAAAAAAGAATCTTTGAATCTTTGAACATTTTGAGCCTTTGAACTACCCCTAGCAGTGTTTTCTGGACCCTATTCTCTTATTTAATCATTCTGGTAAATCTCTTTGGCATGTTTTCTAAATTCCTCTTATCTTTTCAACAGTGTAGTGCTCAAAACTGGCCACAAAACTCTTGTTGTAACTAAACAGTGTTTTATAAATGTTCATCATGATATCTATCACTTTCTGAACTTGTCTACCACTTTTCCATAGAACCATAGAACCATAGACATTACAGCACAGTCCAAGTTTTTCATAAATGTTAAAAGTGAGCCCACATTTACCACTTCATCTGGCAGCTCATTCCACACTCCCACCACTCTCTGTGTGAAGAAGCCCCCCCCTGATATTCCCTTTAAACTTTTCCCCCTTCACCCTTAACCCATGTCCTCTGTATTTTTTCTCCCCTTGCCTCAGTGGAAAAAGCCAGCTTGCATTCACTCTATCCATACCCATCATAATTTTATATACCTCTGTCAAATCTCCCCTCACTCTTCTACGCTCCAGGGAATAAAGTCCTAACCTATTCAACCTTTCTCTGTAACTGAGTTTCTCAAGTGCTGGCAAAATCCTTGTAAACCTTCTCTGCACTCTTTCAACCTTATTTATATCTTTCCTATAATTTGGTGACCAAAACTGAACACAATACTCCAGATTCGGCCTCACCAATGCCTCATACAACCTCATCATAACATTCCAGCTCTTATATTCAATACTTTGATTAATGAAGGCCAATGTACCAAAAGCTCTCTTTACGACCCTATCTACTTGTGACGCCACTTTTAGGGAATTTTGTATCTGTATTCCCAGATCCCTCTGTTCTACTGCACTCCTCAGTGCCCTACCACTTACCTTGTATGTTCTACCTTGGTTTGTCCTTCCAAAAGTTTTCCTGAACTTTTCCCGAAATATAGTTTTCCGGAACTATATATAAATGCAGATCTCGTTATTCTTGTATGCCATTTAGAATCATTCCCTTTAGTTTAAATTGCCTTGTCTCATTCTTCTTACAAAATGCAATACGTCATATCCCTCTGCATTAAATTTCACTTGACACCCATCTCTGTCCAGATCTGCTTGAAATTCATAACTATCTTCTCCATTCCTTAGTTTATGTAATCCGTACATTTGGAAAGTGCCCTAGGTAGTCATGATCTTTAGTTTACATTGGGAATTGTAATGCTAATGACTTCTGTGGAAACCTACTGTGCTCTTTTCTGTTGTCTCATGAACTATTTTGCAGTACTACTGTTTGTTTTCTGTTACCTAACGAACTTTCCTTTTATTCCATGGCTTCCATTCTTGAACGCAAACCTGTTATGAACACATAATCAAATGCCACTCATAATTTCATATTCTCCATGTCAAAGTAAAAGAGACCCTCTCTTTTACTTTATCATAAAGTCATGGACTTGGTTGGGCTCGCCTTTAACAAATCTATGCTTTCTTTCAATTATCCAAGGATCTGCTAATTCTGCTTTTGAGCTATAATTACTCTTTGAAGTACCAGTAGATAAGTAATCAATATAAAACCAGATTTTGCATTACAGCAGACTGTTGAGACAAACCGATCACATCACATTTAAAACAAACATGGAGCCAATATTAACTTTATTCCAAATTCCAACACTGCAGTTGTGCAAATAACCATTGAGTGATATGAAATATGTAAGAAAATAAATATAGTATTTGATGTAGGACAAGTACAACATTTTTTTCTACTTGGAACTCTTTAAATTATGATCATTCTTTGATAGATGCACTTTGTTTAACATTCCCAAAACCTCACAAATCCCAGTTCTTCTATACATGCATAACATTGTCTGACCAAACACGTCCTGCATCCTTTTTTGAGATATAATATGGAATTTGTTTCATTATTATAAAAAATCTAATTGGAAGTTGAGATATAATTTTGTATCATTAAGTGATAAGGCCGATATAATGACCATTCAATCCAATGAGTCTGTGTTGGCCCTTTGCCCAGATAATCTGAAGCTGAACTCTCTCTTGCTTGTCTTTCAAATAATTTCACTTTTTTTTTTGCAACACGCAAAGTTTACTGCATCATTCCCTGCACCCAGCAAACCGTATTATGGTCCAGCTAATGTCTATGTGTCATGTTTTCTGAGTTTCTCTACTTGTCTCTTTTTGGTAAGAAGTTAATCAATCTCAACTACTCTTCTATTTGTTTTCCTTGAGGATTAGCACCTCTTTCAATTAGGAAAATGACTATTTATGGGATAGATTCAACAATTTCAAACAAGAATTTACTCTTTCCCTTTACACCTCTTGAAAAACACCTCTAGTTTCTTTATATGTATAATACCATTCCACTTGTCTTCTTCCTTCATTATCCCTTTAGTGGCATTTAAGGTCTTCTGCCAGCCACCCTGAAGAGGAGATCAGGAAGGAGAAAACTGCCAATGCTGCAGGAGGGATGAGAGCAATTTTGAAAAAGATCTTCTGGTAAAACCACTGGGCCTGTCAATAAAGCATTAAACATGAAGTGAACATCGCCATTGGCCACCAAAATTCAGAAAACCCTGAGAATGGCACCATTATAAAGCCAACGATATTGAGCACATCAAGCAGCCTCTGTAGAGAGATAGCAAAACAATGCTGACACATTCCCAGTATTTTCTGTTCCTATTACATATTATCTTTTATCTTTGCCCATTTTGTTTGATGTATTAAAACTTATTGAGGTATGAATTGGATAGAGCTGGAAATCACAAAGTGTGATAACCACACATCTGTTTATAGTCCGTTGATTACTTTAGTGTGTCACCTGAGACTCATTTTCATTGATGCCCAGCATAACTTCCAGTTAACTTTCATGGGCTCACAAAGTGATGCCTTGTGATGGCAGGAAGATTTGTAAGTCAATTCAGAAGAAATTGAAGTTATTGGCAGAGCACAAACCAGAATAGAAACGTTTGCTTTCTTGGAGACCTTGGTTTGGGGAAAAAATAGCAGGTGGTCTGGAGGTCCTCAGACATCTGGCCAGAACATCTGTAATAGCAGACAACTGTGAAAGTGAATCCACCGTCCTGCTGCAAAATAATTGAAAAACTTTATCACGTATGTCAACTCACATTTTCCATCAACTACACCATCACCACCAGCCTCAGACCATCAGTGTCATGAACACACATTATTCATATCCCAAATATCTCTGTCAGGGCTGGAACATTACATTCTTATGTTTCAAGTCATCCCGGTCTTACTTCGCCCACAATCACATTTCAGAGTCTCCACACACTGCCAACAATAGAGCCATGAGAGTTGAATTACTCATTATACAGTACCTCTTATCAGATGCCATCAGACAGTTCCAGCAGAAATCAACTACGTGCCTGCTGAATCATGTTGGCTCCTTGGAGCAGACAGTGCCCATTAAAGAGTTTATGGCTACTGGTAGCGCTGACTACATAAAATGAGGGCATGCCCATAATATTAGTTCACCAAACTATTTATTCCCTCTTTGCACAAATGTGTTTGATTTGAAAGCCCCACCTCATTCCACTGAGCTGAAGAAGCAGCCACAGACTAAAGCAGTAACACCTACCAGATTGCACTTTCAGTGCAAGCGATCAAACTGAAGTAGGTTAAACACCTTTTAAGAGGGTGAACCCTTGCAAGTCAGCTGGCTTTAATGGTGTATCTAGTAAGCCATTGACAACCCGTGCCAACCAACCAGCGGGAGTGTTCATGGACATATTCAATCTCTCACTGTTGCAGTCAGAGGTTTCCACCTGCTTCAAGAAGGTGTCAATCGTACCAGTGCCCAAGGACAGCAGGATGAGAGTCTCAATTAGTGTTGCCCAGTTGCACTCACATCTACTGTGATGAAATGGTTTGAGAGGTAGGTCATAGCCCGAATCAGCTCCTGCCTAAGCAAAGACACAGATCGGCTGCAATTTGCTTATCGCCTCAATAGATCTAAAGCAGATGGACTCTCACTGGCTCTCCTCTTGGCCTTGGATCACCTGGAAAATAGCAATACCTACGTCAGGCTGCGGCTTGTTGATTACAACTAAGCATTCAACACCATCATAGCCTCAGTGCTAATTAACAAGCTCCAAAACCTGGGCCTCTGTACCTCCATCTGCAGCAGTGAGGATCAGAAATATTATCTCCTCCTCACAGGCAATCAACACTGGCGCACCTCAAGAATGTATGCTTATCCCACTGCTCTACTCTATCTACACTCATGACTGTGCGGCTAGCCACAGCTCAAACACCATCTATAAATTTGCTGATGACAAAACTATCATTGGCAGAATTTCAGAGGGTGACGAGGAGGCATACAAGAGTGAGATAGATCATCTGATTGAGTGTGTCAAACTTACACTCAATGTCAGTAAGACCAAGAATTGAATTGTGGACTTCAGGAAAAGGAAGGTGAGGGATCGCCAGTCCTCATCGAGGAATCGGCGGTGGAAAGAGTGAGCAGTTTCAAGGTAGTGGGTGTCTGAAGATCTGTCCTGGGCTCAACATATTGACGTAATTACAAAGGAGCACGACAGTAGGTATATTTCATTTGGAGTTTGAAGAAACTAAGAATGACATAAAAGATGCCTGCAAATTCCAACAGATGGAGAGCATTCTAACTGTTTGCATCACCGTTTGGTATGGAGGGGCAACTGCACAGGATCAAAAAAAAATCTGCAGGAAGTTGCAAACTCAGCAACCTCCTTTATGGACAGTAACCTCCCCAGCATCGAGGACAACCTCCTTTATGGACAGTAGCCTCCCCAGCATCGAGGACATCTGCACAAGGCAATGCCTCAAAAAGACATCATCCATCATTAAGAACCCCATTTACCCAGGACCTGCCCTCTTTTCATTACTGCCATTAAGGAAGAGGTACTGGAGCCTGAAGACACACACTCAATGTTTTAAGAACAGCTTAAAACATCCAATTTCTGAATGGACAATGAACCCATATACACTACCTCCCTATTTTTCTCTTTTTTGCACGACTTATATAATTTATTTTTTAAAATATAGTTTAAAGTAACTTATAGTGTTTTTATTATGTATTGCAATGTACTACTTCCGCAAAACAACAAATTTCACAACATACACCAGTGATATTAAATCTCATTCTGGCTTGCTTAAGAGGCTTGCAAAAAAGGTTCACAGAATCAAATCTTTGAACAATAGATTTATTGTATGGGAACAGACTGAGAAAGATAGATCCACATTCTGATTGATAAAATGTTACTTCACTGAAATCCAAGAGCCTGAAAAAGTCACAACTCAATGACTTGTTCCTTCACTGGAAAATCCACAACTAGCAGCCATAATCTCAGGATAAAGAGTCAGCTATTTAAATCTCTGGAGATCTGATATCTGAAGTGCCCTGTCACTAGGTGAGAACAATAGATATTTAGGTATATTAACTTAAGTAGTATGTCAATAGAGTTGGAAAATTGACTTCATTTGCATGTTCTACTGTGGTTTTATTGAATGGTAGTGTGAAGTGTCCATAGCTAGTCAAAAATGTTTAGATGGATTGCAAAAACATAGCAAAGAACCATATATCTTTATATTTAGGATTAACACTTTACTCTTTAATGGTCAGCCAGTAATATTACCACATTTGTGCTTAGGCAGCAATTATAAAGCTAGCTGTGCAAGGGAACTCAACTGTGAATTTAAATGCAAGTCAAAAGTAACCTGGTCAACTCACAGTCAGTAGAATAAACTATCATAATATCCAATACAAGTAAAAATGAAATCACGGAAAAACCTGGAGGGATTGAACAAACATTATTAATGCCATGGCAACTGGTAAAATCGGAATCAGAATCAGGTTTATTGTCATCGGCATGTGACATGAAATTTGTTAACTTAGCAGCAGCAGTTCATGCAATACATAATCTAGCAGAAAAAAATAATAGTAAATAAAATAAAAATAAGTAATAATAATAATAAGTAAATCAACTACAAGTCAAGTCAAGTCAAGTTTATTGTAATTTTGACCATAAGCTGCTGGTACAGTACACAGTAAAAATGAAACAACCTTCTTCCAGGACCATGGTGCTACATGAAACAACACAAAACTACACTAAACTATGTGAGACAGCACAAGGCTACACTAGACTATGTAAAACAACATAAGAACTGCACTAGACAACATCAGCACAGGACTACGTAAGGTGCTCTCTGTATGCTGACTCGTTATTCCTGCTGATGAGACCCACCACGGTCGTGTCATCGGTGAACTTGATGATGTGGTTTGAGCTGTGTATTGCTGCACAGTCATGGGTCAGCAGAGTGAACAGCAGTGGACTGAGAACACAGCCCTGAGGGGCCCCCGTGCTCAGTGTGATGGTGTTGGAGATGCTGCTCCTGATCCGGACTGACTGAGGTCTCCCAGTCAGGAAGTCTAGGATCCAGTTGCAGAGGGAGGTGTTCAGGCCCGGCAGTTTCAGTTTTCCAATCAGGTGCTGAGGAATGATTGTGTTGAATGCTGAACTGAAGTCTATGAACAGCATTCGAACGTATGTGTCTTTTTTGTCCAGGTGGGTGAGAGCCGGGTTGAATAGATCAAAAAACGTGCAAAAACAGAAATACTGTATATTAAAAAAAAATGAGGTAGTGTCCAAAGTTTCAATGTCCATTTAGGAATCGGATGGCAGAGGGGAAGAAGCTGTTCCTAAATTGCTTAGTGTGTGCCTTCAGGCTTCTGTACCTCCTACCTGATGGTAACAGTGAGAAAAGGGCATGACCTGGGTGCTGGAGGTCCTTAATAATGGATGCTACCTTTCTGAGACACCACTCCCTGAAGATGTCCTGGGTACTTTGTAGGCTAGTACCCAAGATGGAGCTGACTAGATTTACAACCTTCTGCGTCTTCTTTCGGTCCTGTGCAGTAGCCGCTCCATACCAGACAGTGATGCAGCCTGTCGGAATGCTCTCCATGGTACAACTATAGAAGATTTTGAGTGTATTTGTTGACATTCCAAATCTCTTCACACTCCTAATAAAGTATAGCCGCTATCTTGCCTTCATTATAACTACATCAATATGTTGGGACCAGGTAAGATCCTCAGAGTTCTCGACACCCAGGAACTTGAAGCTGCTCACTCTCTCCACTTCTGTCTCCCTCTATGAAGATTGGTATGGGTTCCTTCGCCTTACCCTTCCTGAAGTCCACAATCAGCTCTTTCGTCTTACTGATGCTGAGTGCCAGGTTGTTGCTGTGAACAGTATCATCCCCTCAAAGCGAATCAATAAGTTCAAAGACCTAGGCCTCACTACTTCCTTGTGCAACTGGGTTTCCTAACTTGCAGACCCCAATCTGTTCAGATTGGCAATAACATCAGTATCAGCACAGCTGCACCACAAGGCTGTGTGCTTAGCCCCACTCCCCTGCTCTACTCACTTTATGCTTATGACTGTGAGGCTAAATACAGCTCCAACGCCATATTTAAGTTTGCTGATGACACCGTCTTGTTCGCCAAATCAGAGGTGGTAACGAATGAGCATGGAGGAGGGAGATTGAAAATCTGTCTGAGTGGTGCCACAACAACAACCTCTCACTCAATGTCAGCAAGACCAAAGAGCTGATTATTGACTGAAGGAGAAGAAAACTGGAGTTCCATGAGCCAGTCCTGATCAGGGGATCAGAATGGAGAGAGCCAGCAATCAGTACGTGTGCAGTGTGCAACCCCAAGATTCATCAGGCAGCAACGAAACAAAAAAAACATGGAAACCATTCAGAGAAAAAAATCAACTCGCCCCATCCAAAAACAAATAGCGTAAACGGCAACAAGAACATCAACCACCCCCCATGTGCAAAAAACAAATTGTGCAAATCGCAACAAGAAAGAATGAGCAAAAACATAAAATTGAAAGAGGCCATGCTGAGTTCAGATCAGTGTTCATTAGTTCAGTCCATAAACTGCAGACACGGAACACTTCGGAACCATCCTCTGACAGCACCAAGGGAGGGAGAGAGAGAGAGAGAGAGAGAGAGAGAGAGACCATTCGAATGCAGGGACCTTCCCTCAGGAGCCACAAATGAGAGGGAAAAAGTGAGACTGTCACATGCAGACACTTTCTGGACTACTTAGAGCAGCCACCTTAAGGAAATGCCATTTCTACAGAATCTTCCAAGTTGACTGGAGAAACTGAGAGTGATCATCAATGTCCTCTCCCTGACCATCACCCCCAGCATTGCGGGTCTGTTAAACTCAGTCAATTAGATTGCATAGGCCATATCTTTCTCATTGCCCACCACTAGACTCCTAAAACAGATATTCTATTCTCAGTTCTGTCATAAACAAGGATGCCCAGAAGGACAGAGGAAAAAATTCAGTGATGTTCTCAAAGCCTCCTCGAATTCTAGGAATCTGTGACTGCTGAAAGTGGAGGAGGAGGATTCAGGAACCCTGATTTCTTGCAAACACTAACCAGTGTAAGCTGCAGGAGTGCTTCTGCCTGTCCCGTAAGGCACCTTATGAGGTACGTGAGGCAATTGCACGAGTCTTCTTCAATGCTATGGTTGTCTAAGGAGACGAAGCACTGCACTCAGACTATGGAATGACTGGATACAGATATACTGAGTCCATACCATTGCCATAGTTGTGAGGGTGGAATCTGAGGATAAGGTTAAATATGATGTTTTGAATTTGTAAATGCTAATTTCATTGATTTAATTGATTTCTAATTGTTTTCAATGTTTTGAATGGAAGAAGCATTCACAAGCGTTCATATTCCATGCCTAACAGCTGGGGGCTTTGCCAATTGTTAAATGCTTTCATTTGGTTTGTGGGCATAATTTGTTCTCTTTCCACCCTCACTGGATGAGATTGCATTACACAAAGATCAGGGTGGAATTTCCAAAACAAAACAGATCCACAAAAGGCAAGTCCATGGTTGATATGCTTGTTAGCAGAATGCGCAGACAGACATCCTCAGCTAACGAGTTTGTCTGCATGTATTTTCTACTGTCATTCCATGCCTTCCACCAGTTGATTGCTTCACATTGATTTTACTTTAACACACCATGTGTACTATATGAAATGAAATGAAGTGAAGTGAAGTTTATTGTCATCTAACTAAAACACATATATAGTGTGTATAATGTGTACAGAAACAAGATGTTTCTTCAAACTATGGTGTAAAGAACATATCACACGATAACTTATGAAGGTAAGAATAAAATCAACAAATGAATCACATGTAAATAACAAACTAAACTGTATTAATACTAAATAGTGTATGGTATGGAGCAGATTAACTAGTGGCACTTTGAATACGATGTGGCTGAGAGTTCAGGAGTTGTAACAGCCTGAGGGAAGAAATTGTTTCTCATCCTGACCATTCTTGTTTTTATGCATCATAGTGTCCTGCCTGATGGTAGAAAGTCAAAGCAGATGCTGGATGGATGAGTGGGATCCCTAATAACACTAAGGGTACCAAGTATGCGGCGCTCCTGTTGAAAATCCCTGATGGATGGTAGGGAGACCCCTATGATCCTCTCAGCTCTTCTCACTGTCTTTTGTAGGGATTTCTGGTCCGATGTTTGACTGCTCACGTACCAGATGGAGATGCAACTTATCAAGACAGTCTCAATGGAGCTCCTGTAAAATGCTGTTAAGATATATAGTTCACTATCTGTGATCTTGTGCATCTGACGATTGAAGGCTAGTTTCTAATTTTTCCGATTTATTTTCTCACATCAGAGAGATGATCCCTGAGGCCTTGGAAAACATTTCCTTCCCAAATTCTCTGTGCAGATTTTATCTTCATCATTTTCCAATCCAATTAATCTGTCTCATTTTCTTTTTATACATTCTATGGCAGCCATCTGTGCATCTACAAAATTATTTTTTAATACTTTCTATCAGTTTGTGAATGAGCAGGAAAATCTATTGCAATACCATTTCTTATCATCCCCCCTCCTGCTCAATATACACTATGTTTATTTTATTTCAGTTTGTCTTCTCTTAGTTATTGTAGCCCCTTCTTCCAAACAAAACTAGATAAACTATCCAAAACAATGAAATTTCAGACAGTTAAATTCTGGAAAGAAATATTAAAATTGATCTTTCTCGTGCTTAAAATAACTTTAATTATTTCCACTTACAATTTCATTTCACGTCTGCATTCTCCATTTTATAGCATTATTCCTTTGAAGAGAGATATTTATTGGACATTTCTGAAGGTCAATTTGAAAGATTAAACAAAATGCAACTAGTTTATGTTAATTATACCATCACTGAACTTATTGACTCAGGGGATCTCTCATCCATTGCTACCAACCTCCTATTTCCCTCACCACGCCCCCACCTCCCGTTTCTACCTCCTACACAAGATCCATAAACCCACTTGTCCAGGAAGACCCATTGTTTCAGCTTGTTCCTGCCCCATTGAATTCATATCTGCATACCTCGACACTGTTTTATTACTCCTGGTTCAGTCCCTTCCTACCCACATCCATGATACCTCGCATGCTCTTGCTCTTTACAATAATTTCAAGTGCCCTGGCCCCGATCATCTTATTTTCACAATGGATGTCCAGTCCCTCAACACCTCCATCCTCAAAGCTCTCTGTTTCTTTCTGAACACCAGTTCCCCTCCACCACCACTCTCCTCCATCTGGCGGAACCTGTCCTCACCCTCAGTAGTTTCTCCTTCGGCTCCTCCCACTTCCTTAAAACAAAAGAGGTAGCAAGAGGCACTCGCATAGGTCCCAGCTATGCCTGTCTTCTTCTCTTGCTTGTAATTTACATAACTTTGTCTGAAATAAGGATAGATTTTATGGAGAATACTGAAATGCCTGGATAGAATGGAGATGGAGAGGATGCTACTAGTAAGACACTGCCTCAGAACAATCCCAGCCTCACTAAGGTGAGGTGGAACGTCTGCAACTGTAGGATGGTGAATCTGTAGAATTGGTTGCCACAGAGGGCTGAAGTTATTGGATGCACTTAAGGCAGGAATTGGTAAGTTCTTGGTTGGAAAGGGAGTTAACATTCAAGGGAGAAGGCAGGAGAGTGGGGTTAAATAAAAATAAGCATGATTGTCTAGTGCAGCAGTCCAAAGGGCTTAATTCTGCTCCTATGTCTTATGGTTTATGAAAAAGTTAACTAAATCTGTGAGAAGTGTCGTAATCTAACAACAAAGACAAAGAAGCATAATAAAGTGCTGAAATTAATAGCACGCCAGGCAGCAAATTGAAAAAAAAAGAGAAATAAAATTAACTTCAATGTTGTCAGAAGAGCTTTGGACAATACATTATAATATAAATGGTGCTAACATGGATTTAAGCAAGTTAGGTCGAAAAATGTGTTATGAAGAGAGCAAAAGAAGACAACAGAGTGATAGAAAAGGGTTGTTAAAGATTCATATAGCTTGCAAACAGGGCCATCAGCCCAATATTGACTATTAGCTTCCCATTTATATTAGTCAAAAACCAGTCTCATTGTGTTCTCCAAGTATTACCTTCACCTCCCGCCTGACTCTACCACTTAGTAACACACAAAGAGTGAATCACAGTGGCTAATTAACTCTCCAATCCACGTGCCTCTATATTAGTGGGCCAAGCTCTATTACAACATTATGTGGGAAATGTGAGCTGATCACTTTGGCAGAAAAATTTAAAACAAGAAACATGCTAACTACAGTAAATAGTGAAAGATTGCAGAGACCTGAGTAGTAGAAGAATTTGAGTCCTTGTGCATGATTTGCAAAAATTTACTACAGGTGGAGTACCCTTTAACCAAAATCCCAAAATCAAAAAATCCCGACAGTTCTGAGAAGTGACTTCACAACTGTAATGAACAGAAGTTAATGAAAAATAAAAAAAACTCAGTAAAGCAGAAAAGAAGATCTCAATTATGTATTGTTAGTTTCAGAATGAACTTAACAGTATGTTGATCATGAAACAAGCAAAGAAACGTCATGATGAACTGAAAATTGAAGGTAATTGTGAATATTCAGCAGGCTAGTTGCAGAAATTTATGCAAAGGCACAGCACTAAGTTTTTAAAGTATCACAAAAATCTAGCATCTGAGCAAATCTATGATGCTTATCATTTTTATACCTTCCATAGAACCTAGAAAGAAGAAAAATCCAGTGACCTTTTACTGAAAGCCTGCCATTGGTGTTCGACAGCTGATTCATGTATTTTCCTGTGCTACTGTGCTGATTTTGTTACCCAGTGCACATTATATTTTCATTAAATTAATGATATGTAATAATTATTACTGTTACGTACACATGCGTGATGAACAAATATACTTACTGAAAGCTCATAAATTGAAAGTTGGAAATCATGGAAATGCCAAACTATCCCATTATATATTACAAAATCAAAAATCCAAAACACTTCCTGCCCCAAACATTTTGGATAAGGGGTAGTCATTCTGTATCCAGGTACTCCAAGAAGGTAGGGATGGTAATAGAATATTATTGTTTATTGCGAGGATAACTGAACATAGAAGTAGAGTGGTTATGCTTCAGTTATCCAGGGGATTGGTAAGACCACCTCTGCAGTTCTGAAACAGTATTGAACTCTTTATTTAAAGCATATTAATGTATTGGAAACAGTTCCAAGAGAAGTTACTCGACGAATACCCAGAAGAAGTGGTTTGTCATATAAGGAAGAGCTAAGCATGCTCAGCTGTACTTGCGGCACTTTGGAGAAACAAAAGGGTATGGACTAAAATGTGTAAGATGGTGGTTGTAGAGAGGGTTTCTTATTGTGGGAGAACTAGACTTTACTATTTAACAACAAAAGAGAATTATCCATTTAACACAGAGATAAGGTACGTTTTTCGTGGAAGTTTTTGAGTCTTTAGAACCTTTCTCCTCACAAGGAGAGTGGAAACACAGGTAGATAGATACTTGATAAAATAAAGGCTGAAAGTTTACTATGGGTAGTTAGGAATGTGGAGTTGAGGTTATGGGCTGTTCATCTATGAATTTATTCAATGGTAGAGCAGGGTCAAGGGGACATGTAACAATCTGCTAGAGGAACTCAATGGATCGAGCAGTATCTGTGAAAGGAAAGGAATTGTCTATGTCTCAGGTTGAAAACCTGCATCAGAACAGAGAGTGGAGAGGGGAGATGGCCAAGCATAAAGAGGAAATGGGGACTGACAAAACAGGGGTCCAAGGTGATTGTTAAACAGGGTGAAAAATGAAAGGCAAGTTCTGCCAGGTAGGGGTGGTGAATGGCAGTGTAATTGTGCGACAGTGGCAGGTGAATGACAAAGGCAAAGAAAAAATAAATGTGAGACAGATGGAGCAAGGTGGGGGAGGGAAATATGAAGTCTGGAGACAGCTGCTGGGGGGAACACAAAAGGCTACAAGTGTTGGAATTTGATAAGTAAAGGAGGTAATCATAGGACCATTGGTGGAGAGGTGAATGGTGAATGAAAGCTCATTTCACCCTGTCCATTGTAACAATGTCATCTGTTTCTCCCAGTTTCACTATCTCCACCACACCTGCTCTCAAGGTGAGGCTTTAACACTCCAGGACACCTGCAATGTTCTTCCATCTCAGGAGCTTGGTTTCCCTTCTCACATCTCTGTTTTGGCACTTCTGCTCTGACCCCCATATCCCTCAGACCTCTGGTTCTTTTTTATACCAGCCATCTCCCTTCTGTACTCTCAGTCCTACTGCAGAGTTTGGATCGGAAATTTTGATGAATCAGTCCCCCTAGAGATGCTGTTCGACCACTGTCTTTCTCCGCAGATTGTATATTGCTTCTCATTCCAGCATTTACAGTCTCACATGTCTCTCCTGCTACAAATTTGAATCTTCAAATACATTATTTCAAAAATTTCAAAAGCAGGTTTGAAATACTATATACATCAAAGTTGCTGGTGAACGCAGCAGGCCAGGCAGCATCTATAGGAAGAGGCGCAGTCGACGTTTCAATTCCTGTTGTTTGCGTTGAAATACTATATATTATGTTAACCTTTATATGTTTTCTTAGTGTTACTAACAACAATCGGATGAGGAAGCGGTCAGATTTATTAAGGTTCTCAATTGTACAGCGTAAAAAAATCAAAACCAGGAACTCTTGGTTTAGCAAATGAACTTCAATTTTTTTGTTGAGTTATTGATTCACGTTAACTTTAACATATAATAAGATTTAACTTCACCTGCAGGAAATGCATCCAGCTACAGCTTTTAACACTTTGCTTTAAGGAGTTGGAGCTGGAACTGGATGAACTCCGTATCATTTGGGAGGCGGAAGGAGGGATAGAGATCGGACATATAGAGAGATAGGACACAGGAAACTGGGTGACAGTCTGGCGTGTGAAGGGGTTAGGCAACCAGTGCAGACTATCCCCGTGGTCATCCCCCTCAACAACAGGTATATCACCCAGGATACTGTTGGGGGAGATGACCTAGCAGTGGTAAGTCACAGTGGTCAGGTCTCTGGCACTGAGTCTTGCGCTGTGGCTCAGAAGAGAAGGGGGAGAAAGAGAAGAGCTGTGATGATTGGGGATTCATTTGTTAGGGGAACAGAAAGGACGTTCTGTGGATGAGAATGAAATTCCCCAATGGTTTGTTGCCTCCTGGGTGCCAGGGTCCAGGACATTTGGATCGACTCCTCAGCGTTCTTAAGTGGGAGGGTGAGCAGCCAGAGGTTGTGGGCACCAGTGGCACGGGTAGGATGAGGGACGAGGTTCTACAAAATGAATTCAGAGAGTTAGGTACTAAGTTAAAGGACAGGACCTCCAGGGTTGTGATCTCAGGACTGATGCCCTTGTCACATGCTAGTGAGACCAGAACTAGGAAGATTATACAGTTTAACATATGGCTAAGGAGTTGGTGTAGGAGGGACGGCTTCAGATTTTTGGATCATTTGGCTCCCTTCCAGGGAAGAAAGGACCTGTACAGAAGAGATGGTTTGCAGCTAAACTGAAGGTGAACTAATACCCTAGTGAGAAGGTTTGCTAGTACTGCACAAGGTGGGGGGGGGGGTAACCTAGAGTTGCAGGGTGTGAGTCTGAGTGCCAGAACAGATAGTGGAGAGGTTATGGAGACGTGTTGTTAAGACCTTAGAGAAACTTAGGAATTAAAAGGTTGAGCATGATGGGGGCAATGTTCTGAGTTGTGTGCATTGCAATGTAAGAAGTATTGTAGGAAAAGCAGATGAGCTGAGGGCATGGATCAGCTTGTGGGATTATGATATTATAGCTATCTGTGAGACAACTGCAGGAGGGGCTGGGCTGGGAGCTCAGTATTCAGGGTTTCCTTTGTTTTAGGCGTGATAGAGCGGGAGGGATTAAAGGAGGAAGAGTGGCATTTCTAGTCAGTGAAAATGTCATGGTGGTGCTCAATCAGGACAGACTGGAGAACTCGTCTAGTGAGGCTTTATGGTTGGAAATGAGAAATAAACATAGGAACATAGAAAATAGGTGCAGGAGTAGACCATTCGGCCCTTCGAGCCTGCACCGCCATTCAGTATGATCATGGCTGATCATCCAACTCAGAACCCTGTCCAACTCTTCCTTCAGTTAGTCCTGACGAAGGGTCTCGGCCTGAAACGTCGACTGCACCTCTTCCTATAGATGCTGCTTGGCCTGCTGCGTTCACCAGCAACTTTGATGTATGTTGTCAGAACCCTGTACCAGCCTTCCCTCCATACCCCCTGCTCCCTTTAGCCACAAGGGCCATATCTAACTCCCTCTTAAATATAGCCAATGAACTGGCCTCAACTGTTTCCTGTGGCAGAGAAATCCACAGATTTACCACTCTCTGTGTGAAGAAAGTACCTCATAAGAAAGGCTATCCTGTAATTTAGACCGCCCAAAAGTCTGCGAGATTTACAGGAGCAAATTTGGAGAGATGTTGAAGACTGTTACAAGAAACATAAGGTTGCGATAGTAGATAATTTTAACATATTGACTAAGACTTCCAAACTGTAAAAGGACTAGATGGGATAGAGTTTGTTAAATGTGTTCACGTAAGTTTCCTTAAAGTTTCCATAGAGGTGTCAAAGGCAGAGTGTGCAATACTTGATCTCCCATTAAGGAATGAGACAGGCAGCTGATAGAACTTTTCCTCTGGTGATCATACTGCCATTATTTTCAAGGTTATTTTGGAAAAGGATAGGTCTGGTCCTCAGGCTGAGATTCTAAATTGGAGAAAGGCCAATTTTGATGGTATCAGAAAGGATTTGGCAAGTGTGAATTGGGACAAGCATGAATTGGGACAAGCAAAGTTGTACCTGTTATGTGGGAGGCCTTCAAAAGTGAAATTTTGAGACTACAAAGCTCTTATGTTCCCGCCAGAATAAAGGCAAGGGCAACAAGTTCGGGGAACCTTAGTTTTCAAGAGATATTGAGGCCCTCATTCAGAAAAAAATAGGAGAACAAATAAGGTTCTTGAGGAGTGTAAGAAATGCAAGACAATGCTTAAGAAATCAGGAAGGCTAAAAGAAGAGATGAGGTTGTTCTTGCAGACAAGGTGAAGGAGAACCCTAAGGGATTCGGCAGATATGTTAAGAGCAAAAGGATTGCAAAGGACAAAATTGGTCCCCTGGAAGATCAGAATGGTAATCCATGTGTGGACCCAAAAGAGATGGGGGTGGAAGATCTAACTGGATTTTTTACATCTGTATTTACTCGAGATGGACACGGAGTCTATAGAAGTGAGGCAAAATGGCATTGAGTTCACGGACCCTATACAGATTAGAGAGGAGGAGGTGTTTGCGGTCCTGAGGCAAATTAGGATGGACAAATCTCCAGGGCCTGACAAGGTGCTCCCTTGGAACCTGTAGGAGGCAAGTTCAGAAATTGTAGGGGCCCTAGCAGAGATATTTAAATCATCCTTACCGACAGGTGAGGTACCAGAAAACTGGAGGATAGCTAATGTTGTTCTGCTGCTTCCAAAGGCTCTAAGAACAAACCAGGAAATTTTAGGCTGGAGAGCCTGACAGCAATAGTAGTAAAGTTATTGGTTGGTATTCTAAGGGACCAGATATATGAGCATTTGGATAGACAGGGATTGATCAAGAATAGTCAGCATGGCTTTGTGTGTGGTAGGTTGTGTCTAGCCAATCTTATGGAGTTTATTGAAGAAGTTACCAGGAAAGTTGATGAAGGCAAAGCAGTGGATGTTGCTTACTTAGACTTCAGCAAGTTATTTGACAAGGTCCCATATGAGATGTTGGTCAAGAAGGTTCAGTTGCTCGGCATTCAAGATGAGGTAGTAAACTGGATTAAACATTGGCTTTGTTTTAATATACAGTAATTCTGTTTTTACATGTTCTTTAAAAATCTATTCAAGATGCATAATTGATTTACTTGTTTATTTATTATTATTATTATTATTATTTTCTCTGCTAGATTATGTATTGCATTGAACCGCTGCTGCTAAGTTAACAAATTTCACGTCACTTGTTGGTGATAATAAACCCGATTCTGAATTCTGAATAATAGATGGTTGCCTCTTACGCTGTAGGCCTGTGACTAGTGGAGTACCACAAGGATTGGTGCTGGGTCTGTTGTTTGTAATTTATAGCAACAATCTGGATAATAATATGGTTAACTGGATCAGCAAATTTGTGGATGAGTGGACAATGAGGAAGACTACCAAAACTTGCAGTGGGATCTGGACCAGCTGGAAAAATGGGCTGAAAAATGTCAGATGGAATTTAATGCAGACAAGTGTGAAGTGTTGCACTTTGGGAGGACCAATCAGGTTAGATCTTACATAGTGAATTAGGTCACTGAGAAGTCTAGTAGAACAAAAGGATTTGTGAATGCTGGTCCATAATTCATTGAACATCGTGTTTCACAGATTGATAGGGTTATAAAGAAAGCTTTTGGAACATTGACCTTCATAGATCAAACTGTTGAGTACAGAAGTTGGAAGGTGGAAATACAGGAAGAGAGCTTGCCGAGAAAAATTATCAAAACTCAGAATGATCAGGAAGCAAAGGAGGGAACGTCGACTCAGACCATGAGAGGCCTGCATCGGGCATTTTCATGCCTTACAAGGCTCAGATTGTAAGTCTGTGTGGGGCTCCACTCCTCGCACAGACACTAGAGCAATGTGTGATTAAGTGCCTTGCTCAAGGACACAAACACGCTGCCACAGCTGAGGTTTGAACTAGCGAGCTTCAGATCACTAGACGGACGCCTTAACGACTTGGCCACGTGCCCAACACAAAAATGCTTTTCAAAAATGTCATTTTTCGTGGTATGTGGCTACATTGTCATACGGAGTTTCCTGGTCTCTGGAGAAGAGCAAACTGGACTTCATTGCATTTCCATACCCCTACCTTGTGGAAAGAGGCTTTAATGCAGTGAACCATGTATTCACAAAAAACAAAAACCATTTGGACATTGCTATGGATGACTTTTGCTGACACAACTTGAACGGAATATTTCAACTCTTGCTAAAATCCAACACATTGATATCAAAACTGCTGTTCAGCGCTCAGGTTCTGTGTAAGCTAGGGTTAAAGGCAAATAAAAATTTAAAACAGAATAATTTTTCTCATGTTAGTATATGGTAGGCATGTTTTGACACTATAGGGGTGCTGGAAAGTATATTGTGCCTAAGAGGGGAGCTGCCAAGTATGAAGGTGCTTTAGGGGGGTGTTAGGCTAAAAAAGATTTGGAAACACTGCTGTAGATTAACTACAACCTTGCAGAGAAAAAGTAATTTAAAAAACTTTGGACAAAAACATTTCTGTTTCTAGACAACAGGAAATAGGATCTAAATCATATAGTTGGAAGCTAGAAAAGATAAACACTTTGGTATGTAAACAAGCAGCATTTCAGGAATTTAAGATGTTGCACTACAGTTGCTAGGTAATAGCAAATTTTAATCCTTCTAAGGTTATTTTTGAAAATGTTAGCTCGATAACGTTATCTATAAAGTGTGTCTGTACCTGTATCTGTGAAAAGCGATATATATACTTTAGAAATGTATTGGATTTGAGATAAGATTAAATTTAATTTTTAATGAAAGAGAACAATAGTGATTAACAGGAACTCTTGCATTATAATCTTAAGATTGATCAGCACACTGACAGATTTATTCAGATGAAATATAGTCATAGATCACTGCAGCACGAAAACAGGCCTTTTGGCCCATCTAGACCATTCCGAACCTTTCTGTCTCGTGCCTGAACCACAGTCCTCTATACGTCTCCCAGCCATGTACTTACCCAAACTTCTTCTTAATGATGTAATTAAAACCTCATCCACCATTTCTGCTGGCAGCTCTTTCCACAGTCGCACCACCATATGAGTGAAGAAGTTTGCCCTGAGGTCTTGCTTAAATACTTCACCTTTCACCTGTAAACTATGATCTCTATTTTTTGTCTCACACAATCTCAGTGGAAAAATCCTGCTTGCTTTTATCCTTTCTAACCCCCTATAATTTTGTATACTTCTACTCCAGTGAGAAAGCTACTAACTATTCAACCTCTCCTTATAACTCAGGTCCTCTTGCCCCAGCAAACAAAGATTCAAAGTAATGCATTTTCACATTATTCTGCAGCCTAATACCTGAATTCCTTTATGCCGCCAAGAAACAAATATCATCTAAGTACAAGGCAAAGTGATCATGTGTGACTTTCAGCACTGATAGAGAACCAAAGTAAATCCTTTCTCTTAGAACTGATCAGATTCTCAATATCTGACAAGTACTGTTTTAAGTACTGCACTATTAGACTACTGGAGATATTGGATATCAGATACACAGTAATTCTTCCCTCCCCACATAGCCCTTGACTCATATACCTTTCACTGAAATTGTATGCATTCTTACTCGGAACCCAGGTGAAAAATGGGTTAAATTCTGCACAAAATGTTGGCTGCACTCTTTTCTATAGATGCTGCCTGGCCTGCTGAGATCCCCCCAGCATTTTGTGTGCGTTGCTCAGAAATTAAGTGATGTTTCCCTGCTGATGTTTATGATAGAAGAAAATTTATTTTCTGATAAGTGATCTGAAAGGAAAGTTTTGGAGTAAGTGTAATTCTCGTTTCCCTTTGGCAATCGCCCATGATGCTTCAGTGCCACAGTTTAGAAGTTCAGCACTGAAGCTGGCAGAACTCTGGCATATTTCCAGCAAGGGTACCTCAGGACTTTGCTAAGAAGTTTCAAAGGGGATTGACTGTGGGCAAGGTCATATTAATGTCCCCCTTTTCAAGGCAGAAAAAGAAGCAACTATGGGAGTTGGTGGAACGGAGCAGTGGAAAAGAAGAGACAGACCCTCAGAGTAGGATGTTAATACTAGAGTTTTGAGAACAGTTTGAATTTACATTTCTTTATGATTATATTTAAGTAAGTTTTATTTCAAAGCTGATGCTCTTGAATTCTCTTTCAACTTTAGTGTTAACTTGAGGATCACTTCAAAAGAAAATTAAATAAAAAGCCTTCCATTCAGCTATTTTGGGCTTTACGTGGAAGAGTGTAGGTATTAATTACATCAATAGGTTTCAAAGGTACATTTAATGTCAGAGAAATGTATACAATATACATCCTAAAATTCTTTTTCTTTGCAAACGTCCACAAAAACAAAATGAATGACAGTTAAATTTTAGAACCCCAAAGACCCCTCCAGCTCCCACCTCCCAAGCACTAGCAGCAGAGTGATGACCCCCCTCCCCCACCAGCAAAAAAGCATCTGCACCCTCCACCAAGCACTCAAGCATGCAGCAAAGCATCAATAAAGACACAGACTTGCAATACCCCAAAGACTACTTGTTCACCTGGTAATTGGATTTAGCACAGGCTCTCTCTCCCTAATAAGGGAAAAAGAGGCGTCCTCATTTCGCAGCGAGAGGGGAGATATAAGAAAACAACTCATCGATTTATAGTGTTCAATGTCTGTTGCATCGCCTTATCTGAGCTCTGTGCCCAAAGAATTCGAGTCTCTGGGCACACAGCCAGCAGCCAGCTCACTGCTTTCGACCTTCCGTGTACTCCCACGACACATCAGGCGGTGGCACCGACTTCGAATGTGCCTACCTCCAGAGCCACAAAAATCTGGCACATTGAAGGTGCTAGTCTTCCAGGCCGCATCCTTGGCATATCGAAAAGCAGCTGGTCGTGATGCCCTGAGAGCGGGTCCCATTTCCGCTAAGAACCGAAGTCAGCGTGTGACTCCAGCTCAGGGTCTTCAAAAGAACCCTGAAAGGGGAAAAAAGAGATGTTAAAGATAGAAATAGAGCTGTTTCCGAAGATGCAAACAAAGGAGTGGCCAAAGGATGGTTAGGTGCCATCATCTTAAGCTCCACCCTCTGCTTATATCATTGAGGCCGTTTTCCCATTTTGAGCAGGTTGATTGTACCTCCTTCCTCAACTACCTGCAAGAATCTGCCCAAGGAGATGTGGACAATATTTGGAGAGATTGATCTAGAGTGACAGCCAGCTAGAAGCTAGTGTGGAAACCACAGAAGGACTCTCCTGGAACTGTAAATTGGTCAATCAGGATACCTGAAGAGAAAAACAGAGTTTTAAGTTCCAGGTTGGTGACCTTAGATATTAACTCCGATCCTTTCTCCACAGATACTTCTTGATTGCTGAGTATTTGCAGCAGTATTTTGTGTGTTTTTATTTCAGATATCTGGCATCTGCAGTTTTTATTTTTTTGTTTTCAATTTACATTTGTGATTATTTCTGCCAGGTTGCCATCAGACATTGGTTGGTGAATGATCACTGCTAGGTCTAATCATTTTATATATAAAATAGTAGTAAAAGTCTTAGCTATATTCTAGGATCCAACTGTTGTTTTAAATAGGCTTACTACTTGATAAAATTGGCTTATAAAGACATTTAAATAAAATTGAAAAATATTGAAAAAACACAGCAGCTGGCTCAGGAACAGCCTCTGTTCAATTATTGTAAGACTGTTATTGTTGTAATGTGAGCATTATTAAAAGTAAGTTAATACTAATTAGGATAATGATAGGTTTTACTTATGTTCTTTTTACTTCCGGTGGGCTTTGTATATGGTGTGCCTGCCATGCCGTACGAGTTATGAAAGCCTCTGTATATACATAACGGTTTTGAAGTTCGACATTAAGTTGTTTCTTTGGCATGAAGTTGTCAAGTGTGCCTTTTTCAAAGTAGAAGTTACTACATATTTTTGGCGACGAGGTGAACTGGTTTTGTGAATGTATCAGCACGTTTTTCGAATGGGAGCTTTGCGTTTCAGATGGCTACGTTTGGAACTATCAGTGAATTTCTGGAAGGAAACGAGGACTGGCCGGAGTATGAGGAAAGGTTGTGGGTCAGGATAATGCAAATGCTGATGCACTGAGTCAACTACCTTTACCTGAGACACCTGTTGCTACATATGTGCCTCCAGAGACTGTGTTTTCATTGGAGAGGCTGTCAGAGACACCTGTAAAGGCGACCCAGATCAAGCAGTGGACAGTGAGGAACCCAGTCCTGTCCCAAGTCAAGACTTTTCTTTTACAAGGCTGGCCCAGAGTCGTGGAAGGAGAGGAACTGAGGCCTTATGCCAAACGCAAGACAGAACTGAGTCTGCAGGATGGCTGCATTTTCTGGGGGGTGAGGGTCATCGTGCCTCCCCTGGCCATTCACAGATTGTGAAAGAAATTCATGAGGCTCACCCAGGAGTGTCTCGAATGAAAAGCCTTGCAAGATCCTACGCTTGGTGGCCAGGAATGGATCAGGATCTGGAGAACAAGGTAAGATCACGCACGCAATGTCAGACTAATCAGAATATACCACCACCAGCTCCTTTGCATCCATGGGAGTGGCTAGACCACCCTTGGTCTAGGCTACATTTAGACTTTGCTGGCCCTTTTATGGGGCAGATGTTTCTTGTAACGGTAGATGCGCATTCTAAATGGATCGAAACTCACATCATGAGCAACATCACAGCCCCCTCAACCATAGACAAACTCAGGCAAGTGTTTGCAATCCACAGGTTGCCTGACACTCTGGTCACTGATAATGGCCCGACGTTCACCAATGAACTGTTCAGTGAGTTCATGCAGCAGAATGGCATTCATCACATTTGGACGGCCCCTTTCCACCCAGCCTCAAATGGTTTGGCTGAGCGGGCTGTTCAAACAGTGAAGGAAGGCCTGAAGTGGATGACAGGGGACTCTCTTAGCATGCAGCTTTCACGTTTCCTGCTTAAATACTGCCTCACGCCACACACTATGACTGCCTGCACTCCAGCAGAGATGCTGATGGAGCATAGGCCCAGGTCAAGATTGGACCTGCTGCGCCCGGACATGAAGGCAAAAGTGGAGAGAAAGCAGGAAAAGCGGAAGGAGGGGCATGATCAACATGTGTGAGAGAGGCAGTTAAAACCGGATGACAATGTCTGTGTGAGAAACAATCAGCAATGGCTGCCTGGGGTTATTCTTAAGCAGAGTGGTCCCGTCTCCTATGTTGTTAAGCTGACTGATGGGCGCGTTTTCCGCAGACATCAGGACCATGTGCGCCTGCATCATGATACTGGCTCAGAGGCTGACAGTTCCATGGAGTTTCCATTTGTGAGACAGATTACGGTGGAAGCATGTCCACCAGTGACTTTGCCAGAGGGTAAGACACTGGCAGAGGGGTCGGGGTCCCCTGAGGAGGATGGACGTTCTCATGCAGACACACAGACCCCCAACACCAGATCCACCCAAAACACCATCACCAGCAGTGCCTGCTGGGTCACCGGGGCTAGTGCGCAGATCACAGCACACTCGTAAACCTCCTGAGAGACTGAATCTTTGACAGGACAGTTCTTTATTTGTTGTTCTTAGATTGAATGTTGAATCTGTCATATTTTCCAGATGTTTTGTATTGATAAACTGTTGCTGAGATACTAGTATAAGTTTTCAGGGGTGTGCAAGTTAATAACACCACTGTTTTTATTTCCCAGTTTTTTACATTTGGGGATGTTGGATTTTAAAGAGGGCGAAGTGTTGTAATGTGAGCATTATTAAAAGTAAGTTAATACTAATTAGGATAATGGGGGGTTTTACTTCCGTTCTTTTTGCTTCCGGTGGGCTTTGTATATAGTGTCTCTGCCATGCCGTACGGGTTGTGAAAGCCTCTGTATATACATAACGGTTTTGAAGTTCGACATAAAGTTGCTTCTTTGGCATGAAGCTGTCGAGTGTGCCTTTTTCAAAGTAGAAGTTACTACACTTATATTGTACAAACCTCCTGTATGATAAAGATAAACTCGACCTCACAGACTTCCATGTCTTTGCTTTGTAAGCTATTGTGTCTCTGCATTTACAGTTTGTTGCTGCTTTCAGAATCAGAATCAGGTTTCATATCACCAGCATATGTTGTGAGGCAGTGTTGATGATTTCAATGTCCATTCAGAAATCTGATGGCAGAGGGTAAGAAGCAGTTCCTGAATCATTGAGAGTGTGCCTTCAGGCTTCAGTACTTCCTTCCTGATGGTAGCAATGAGAAGAGGGCATGTCCTGGGTGGTGGGGATCTTTAATGATGGACGCTGCCTTTTGTGGCATCACTGCTTGAAGATGCCCTGGATGCTACAGAGGGCTCTGCCCATGATGGAGCTGATTGAGTTCACAGCTTTCTGCAGCTTCTTTCAATCCTGTGCATGAGTCCCCCGCTCCCCCCATACCAGTCAGTGATGCAGCCAGTTAGAATGCTCTCCACAGTACACCTGTAGAAGTTTGCGAGTGCCTTTGGTGACTTACCAAATCTCCTAAAAATCCTAATGAAATATAGCCACTTTTTGTAGCTGCGTCAATATATTAGCCCAGCATAGATCCCTTAGTACTACAGAACATGTAGTCTTCAACTTCATTATTATGATTCGTAATACCGATCTTAATTTTTAAATTAACCTGCATGATAGTCTCCATCTGAATCAAATCAGTATTTACACCTAAGTGAATCCTATGCAAAGAATTTATACCTTGCTAATGTCACATCATCCAATAGCCCATAGATTTTTCTGCAGCGTGGGTTTGGTCAGGTCTCATGCTTAGATTGAAATGCATACAAAGTTTCCATGCGATAAATTACGTTGTCATTTGTTCCCTATTGATGTCGGCCTTGTTCTTGGCTTGAATTGTTAGAAATTGAAGAGCCTGCTGTTCGTTCCATACACGACTGGGATTCCCTGTGCAAGGTCCTGGCCAATGAGGTGAAGAATGGCAGCAATAAAGATGGCAAATAGGGTCAGTGCAATGTTGCAGGCCGGTTTGACTCCTGTCTTAACAGTGAAAGGTTCTGATTCAGTGCCTCTATAACCGAATACTGTGGCTGACATACCATCATGCATGTGAATGCTATGTCTTGATCGTGTACGCCAGGGAGCTTAGTGGTTTACTCTGTCAAATAGCATTGTCAAATCTATGAACGCCAAGTACAATAGTTACCTTTGTTCATAGCATTTTCCTGTAATTAACATGCTGCGAAGATCATGTCTGTGGTACCTCTAGATGGGAGGAAAACACACTGCAATTCAGGGAGTATTTCAGACAGCGGAATGAGTTGTTCAATAAGGTTATATGCAAGCACTTTGCCTATGGTTGACAGGAGGGAGATGCCTCTGTAATGACCACAATCTGCCTTGTCTCCCTTCTTGAATACGGTCACTATTAGAGCATCCCTGAGCTCTCAATGAAGTTGTTCCTTTCCCCAGACCTTAAAGAGCAGGATTTGTAAGTGGCCAACTGAGGACCCACCAATAGACAACCCCTTCGGGCAACATCATACTCAACGTATCTCACTATTACTTTGTGGTTCAGAAATCCTGTACAATTATTAGGTGGTCAAGTAACAACAACTTTATTTGGAATAGTCAAGAGAGTAGCTGAACATTTTTCACATTGACTCTTGTACTGACATTTTTGAAACTATTGCCTACTTAGGTAAGAATTTCTTTCAAACCCATGATAATGAATAGGCACTCCTGTTACCTATTTTCTTTACAGCCCAGTTTGGTTGTTAAGAAAATGTTGTTGTTGATATATTTTGAATCTTTCTTAAGAGAGGCTATTCATAAAGCATGTTATAATATTTACTTATAAAGCCTAAAACCTTACCAACAAAAAATACTTGGCTGACATTTCCCTGTTTCATAACATATGGAGAAGATTCAGAAACACATATTGTAATGACAGCAAACAGCTTCATCAAACAGCATAAAGTACACAGTAGGATGAGCAACTAAACAAATTCAGTGCCAAAATGTTATTTTCCAATGTAATCTAAACATGAACTGTCAGAAATAATCACAGTCCTATCAAAATATGTTTGAATTTATACAAATGTTGACACAGTGTTTGTCAGAAAGAAAGCTTTTCTTACACTTTGGCAAAAGCTTTCTTGTTTTGATAACAACTGACTTCTGCTCTGTTACCAGATCTCATTTTCACCCATCATATTAACACAATGAGTTTCATATGTCCTATTAAATGATATTTGTAACTTGCCACAGCTGTGTGCCACAAAAGCATTTCAACATAATTGCTTCAATATTCAATCCAGCATTATTGTGTAGGTTCCATTTTTAATAACAGGTATTGAAGATGCTTGCGAAGGCCATGTAACTGAGTGTTCAGCATCCACAAAAACTCTCAGAAGATCTCATTTACATGTCATGCTTTGAGTGCAATAATCTTTATACTACAGAAATATCAATCTGTATAGTGTAAAACTTGTTTTAAAATGGAAATGATTAATAGATAATCCTTTGTCTTTGAAAATAGTTCATCCTCCCGTCCTTTCATGCAGTTACCAATTTTTTTTCCAGTTCATTCCTAAGGCATATTAAGGAAGTCAAAGCCTGTCTGTGGAATCTTTGTCTGATTAAACATACAAGTATTACGATAACTACATGCTGTGACAACGGAACATTTTTCATGTTGGTGAATTTTTTACATAATATATGAAGATGTTACAGCCAATTTCCTTCTTGAAAGTAATATCCTCTGACTGAACTTCAATCAGCAGGAAAGTTGCAATTTTGTTATTTTTTGCTAAGGTTTTTTGTTTCTTCCAGCGCCGGATTTTAAAAAAGGATTAAGACTCCACTGGATGTACAAAAGTGGATCTTGTATCTCACTACATATGGTAACATATGGTATCTGTCACCACTATTATTTTGTTTCCTAATACCATATCAGTATGTTTCCACTTGACAAAGCAGGGTTGACTAGCTAGAATAATATGGTGCTAAAATATTTACATTGCCTTGATTTTGGAGTAACAAGGTTTAATTTGATACTAGGCTAAGCTTGTTTTGAGTCTGGAAACTGTCATATGGCAGTGATAAATTGCATTTATTTCCACACCTACAAAATGCAGTAGGATGAGATTAGCCAGAACTGTTCTTTATGTTTTCAGGTTGAGAGAGGCAAGAAGATAAATTTCTGGAGTAAAATTGTAAATGCAACACATAAGCCATGGATCTATTACCTCCAATGTCATTAAACACATAAGTAACTTAAATATTTGTTAGTTAAGCAGAGTTTCAAATGATTCTATTGGGATTGTGCTCCTATCATCTTGAGATTGTCTACTAGGTTAAGTAGCAGGCAAATGTCCGTAGTAAAATCATCAAGTCTATTTTTTGTTCCTTTTAAGAGTACAAAATCATATCCATGAATAATAATCAGCTGCAGACCTGAGTCCAGTTTCTGCACCCATAATTTTTGCTGACTTCATGCCATTTTCTATCCTCATAACATGCAATGGCTTGCTCTGACATATATTTGAAGCTCCAAATATTATCAACATACTTAATATTCAACGCTGTCTTTATCTTGCCCAGACTATTATGATACAACCACATAGATTCAGTATTAGACATAATAACTAAGCCAATTACTATCCAAAAAGTCTACTCTTAACTAATAACAAAGTATTGTAAGTTTTTATTGGTAGTGCTTCCAAGTGGCACTTGTTTAACAATATCTTGCTCTGAATACTTGACTTGGATTTCTTCAGGACCAGTTTTTGCCCTTGACTTCATAATAGCTTTGGTGAAATTTTGCATTAAAGATCTGAATTCCACAGCTGAAGTGAGAGTGGTTTACCTTGACGTCATAGCAGCATATGTGTGTGTGTGTGTGTGTGTGTGTGTGTGTGTGATACCACGGAAAAAGCTAAAGTCAGTGGGTATCAAAAGAAGAACAATCCAATGGTTGAAATCATATCTTGCACAACAGAAAGTCAATGGCTTGTTGAAATCCAATTGTTCCATTGCACCAGCACTGCAAGATTTCCTTAGGGCACACCCCAAAGCACAATCAGCTTTGGATGCTTCATCAATAACATTTTCTTTATCATAACATCAGAAATGGGGACAATCATTGATGATTGCACAATGTTAGTATGCCCTGAATCTAGAACTTCCACCATCATGAAGGACAGTGGTTTCAGACTCATGGAAATAACCACAACCCCAAAGGTCTGTTCTAAGTCACACATCATCCTAACTTGGAAATACATTGCCAATGCTTCATTGCTGCTGGGTCTAAACCGTAGATCCTGAATAGGATCTGATAGTACGTCCTGAATCTAGAACTTCCACCATCATGAAGGACAGTGGTTTCAGACTCATGGAAATAACCACAACCCCAAAGGTCTGTTCTAAGTCACACATCATCCTGACTTGGAAATACATTGCAAATGCTTCATTGCTGCTGGGTCTAAAACATAGATCCTCTTTCCCAAAAGCATTGTGTTAATACTTTCAACAGGACTCATCACCATCTCCCAGGAGCATTTAAGGTTAGGTACCAAATTGATTGGCAACAACAGACAGAACCCAAGAAAAGTGAATAGTAAGAAAAGATCCTGTCATTCTTGATAATTTCCTTATTGTGTGTGTGCTACCATTACAACAGTTATTTATTTTTATTCTTTATCTGATAAAAGAATAGTTCACTTTGAAAAGTTCCACAATTTGATGACTTGTCAACTGAAGAAGTTGGTAAACAAAATAGTTTCAGCCATATTGGTCCTGTTACCACAGCCATGTATAAATGCAAACTCTTCTCTCGATAATGAGGTCAGCCGAACCCTCTCCATATTCACAGTTTTTCAAAATTTCTTACTTATGTTGCTCTAATAAAATTTTTGATATGGAAAATATGAAACTCGGGATCCTAATGCCATTTTTACCAAATTCTACTAGCTTCCAAAATATTGGATTAAGCAACTGAATTGGACATGAAGTTACTGTTTTGCTCTGATTCCAATCTAGATTTCTGAAGGAAACAGATATCAGCTTTAGTTTATCAAAGTATTCTGTTCAGAATTCAACATACCTAGTTTAATTAATTATTTTCTGCAGTTGCAACCTCTGATATTCTTTGGGGTGATAACATAAAGAGACGATATTTTAAGACACTGACCATTTACAGATATGGCTGGCTGCTTTCTACCTTCTGCTATGCAGAGCTTTACAACCACTGGTTGGCCAATTATAACAATCATGAGACTGTACTTGAGGTACTTTACATAGAAAATAACTCACTTGATCAAAAATAATATTTGGCTAACATTGCTGAATGGGAATTGGATCTCATAGGTTAGGAAGTCAGGAGATACCATGATGATTCCTCTGGCTCTCTGCAAGCAGAATGAAGGCATGAGAAGAAACAGACAGCAGTTCAAAAACTTCTTGCCAATTATCAACACCAGACCAGAGCTGTGTATACAGCAAAGAAATCTTAAGAAAACCACCAAGAAGAAGGAAGTATTCAACATCTAAGCCCAAAGAATAACTTGTGGAGAAGGATAGCCAGTAAAGGAGCTAATACTTGTCAATGTGTAATCTGAATATAGCTGCCAACACTGAAGGGAAATTAACTCCAGCAAGTTATTATTGAAATATATACAATATCTCTCTATGTAGCAACACATAGATTTATGAAATATTTATCTTTCAAATACATATACCAAAAACTTCTTTTTAACAGTCTTTTCCTATTAATTCACATTGTTCGCACTAGGGAAAATAGAAAAATATCATTAATTTCTCTTTAAAGGATTTATGCTTCATTTGAATTCAGAAGCATATACAAGAAGTGCACTTTAAACCATTTTAAGTTTAACTCAGCATTAATCTAAAGAGCAAGAGGAATTCAGCAGCAAACACTAGTAAACAAACTAATAGTTGTACAATAATTTACATCATTTTATTGCCATGTCATCATAACATAAATAGGATACATGATGTGTAGGCATTCAGCACTTTTGAATCACAGACCATGGTGAACAAACTCCTACTCCTTGGTCTAAAATACTATGCAACTGAGTGTTGAACTTCCTAACCAACAACCTTCAGATAGTCAGGATGCACAACCGCTCCTCCCTCCTCATCATCCTCAACACGTGTCCCCCTTCCCCCAGAGCTGTGTGTTGGAACCCATTGCTGTACACTCTGCCCACACATGGCTGCACAGCCAAACACCCGAGTAATCACATTGTCAAGTTCACCGATGACACAACAGTGGTAGGGCTTATCACCAACAACGATGGCACAGCCTACAGAGAGGAGGTGGAAGAGCTCGGGCCTGGTGCCAGGAAAGTAACCTCTTCATCATGTCAACAAGACAAAGGAGATGGTAATTGACTTCAGGAGAACTCACACCACTCATACCTCTCTTTACATTGGCAGCACAGCAGTGCACATCTCGTACAACTCTCATAGTCCCAGAGCATATGGTACAGCTTGGAAAGCTCTCCAGCACTTCTACTTTCCGAGGACACTGAAGAGAGCTGGACTATGCACATCTATGCTCATACCACTCTAAAGACGTGCAGTAGAACGCATCTTAACAAGCTGAGTCACTGCATGGTACACAAAGCACACTGCGGCGTACAGGAAGGCTCTACAACAGGTCGTCAAAATTGCTCAACGCATCACAGGCACCAGCCTACTCCCCATCAAAGACATACATTCAGGAAGGTTCTGAAAACATCATGAGGAATCTCATCCACCCTGCTCATGAACTGTTTGTCCCACTCCCATCAAGGAGGAGTATTCACTCCAGGATGACCAGACTCAAAATCAGTTACTTTCTCCAAGAAGTAAGGCTGATCAACATCTCCATCTACTAACTTAAACCTCCACAGACCCCAGCGCCACTACTTTATCATTTCCTGTCAGGTTACCTTATGTACAGATATTCCTGTGCCCAGCATCACTTTATTGGCATTTGATCAATCTATGTATATAAGCTATCTGATGTACATATTTATATTTATTGTGTTCCTTATCTTATTGTGTGTCTTTTTTATGCAGCATTGGGTGTGGAATAACAATTATTTCATTCTCCTTTACACTTGTGTACTGGAAGTGACATTAAGTAATCTTGGATCTTGAATTCTATAATTTCAGCAGAATTAACTTAGATGTTTGTCAGGTTACTGAGATTCCCAAATTTATCTTCAGCAAGAAAAAAACAATATGGAAATTATAACAACACACACAAAACACTGGAGGAACTCAGCAAGTCAGGTAGCGTCTGGAAAAGAGTAAATGCCAATGTTTCGAGCCAAGACCCTTCCTGAGGCATCTCATGCCAGACTTCAATGTTCTGTTAATTCATTTTTGCCCATTCCCAAAAATGAGTGGCTTGTTCACCCACCTTAGGGGTCAATAACATGGGCTGGGTATGGAGTCAAGTATAGGGCAGACCAGGTAAGGAGGACAGATTTCCCCCAAAGGAAATGAGGGACCTAATGCATATTTACAACAATCTAGTAGTTTGGACAACTGCTTGCTTTCCAGATTCAAGATTTTTTACTGAAATTTAATTCAACAACTGTTGTGAGGCATTTGAACTCAAATCTCTGGATTATTGGTTTTAATCTCCTATTACTAGTTCATTAATGTAAGTACTGCAGCACTGTCATAACCCACAACGGCCTGTTCTCCAAGATACAGACAGTACTAAGCTTCTGCAACAGCATCTATTATGCAGGGAAGTTGTTAATAATGAGCACCGCTGACATTGGAGAAGCGAGCAGAGGCAGAAGCCAAGGCGAGGCGAGCAGAGGTGGGAGTGAGCAAAGCCCCAGTGTCTGTGTGATTAAAGTGCTGAGCTGAATTGGAAAGGTTGGGTACAGGCCGAGCTATGGCAGCAGGATCCACGCACCAAAGCGTGAGGAACGACCAGATGCTTAGGCGATTTAAGCGATGGGCCAGATTGAAAAGGTCAGGGTGTCGGGACCAGAGGCTGGGGACAGGCCGTTCAGCCCGGTTCTGCTCGTTGCCCTGCAACGTTTCCTCAGCTCTGTGATGAATTGAGGCTGTGGCCTGCTTCAGCTGCCATGATCCCTGGCTTTGTGTCTTTCGTAAAACTTTGTTTCTGGGTGCTGCTTGCTTACTTTTATTGTTTGCACAACTTGTGTTATATTTTCTCTCTGCACATTGGTTCTTTGACAGTCTTTGATTTTTTTATTGGGTTCTATTGGTGTTTCTTTGTTTTGTGGCTGCCTGTAAGAAGAAGAAACTCAAGGCTGTGTAATGTATACATACTTTGATAATAAATGTACTTTGAACTTTGAATGACATAGAACCAGCCCAACTAGTTGTGCTGAGGATTATAATTCAAATAAGTCTCCTTCCATTCTATCTACAGTACATTATTTCTCTCTTTCACCATGGCTTTCTACAACCTTTTCTCTCTTGTGCTTGTCAGTTTCCTATCGAAAGCATCAAATCTTCAGCCATTTTCTATGGTAGTATGTTATACACATGAAGCAGTCCATAAGGAGTTTTTTCATTAGTTCCCATTTAATCTGTAAGTAGGTATTTTGGTATGTATTTTGGATCCTTTATGCCCCTCAACATCCATTTTCAAAATGTTCAAAATACTTTTTCAAAATTTGAAAGACCTTGGCAGCATGATCTCTAAGTTCTCTAGAGTAGACAGAGAGTATCTTTTCCCAGGATAGGAATGTCTAATACCAGAGGGCATGCATTGAGAGTGAGGGGAGTAGGTTCAAGAGGGAGAAAAGGGGTAGGTTTTTTACTCAGAGAGTAGTGGATGCCTGGAATGTGCTGCCTGGTATGGTGGTAGAGACAAACACATTAGAGGCTTTTAAAAAAAGTTTAGATATGCACTTGAATATGAGGAAGATGGAGGGATATGCACATTGTGTAGGTAAGAGGAATTAGTTTTCGTTTATTTAATTTCCTTTTTAGCTGATTCAGCACAACATTGTGGGCTGAACGGTCTGTTCCTGTTGTGTACTCTTCTATATTGCCAAGGGAGAAACCTCAATGTATTCAGTCAATCTTCTGTCACCTCCCCACATGTCAAACCCTGTAAAGTCACTTCGGCCACTGGGAACAACCATTACAAGTCACGCCAGTCCATGTCTCAGTGGAAGTGATTTGCTAGTTCAGGAACAATTTCATCTCACAGTCTTCCATGACTGGTGATCAGCAACAAACCTCCATTTTGGGACTTGCGTCATCTCCCCCAATATAAATGAGCAACAAGTCTAAAAATGGTTCTGGTGTCCTAATGCTAACTTTAGTTAGTGGTTCAGTGATGTCACATCTCCTTTGGGTGGAAGTAGAAAATCCCATCTTGATGTGCAGCCAGCTAATATCTTTAAAATTAAACAGAGGTGCATAGAAGCTTAAGTACTGAAAGATTATGGACCGTACAGATTTAAAAGCCATTTGCAGAAATTTAGATTCACTGATTATGTTTCAAACCAGGATCAACTATTACCAATATAGTTTCTTCAATAAACCAGAGAATTCAAATCCAGATTATCTGACTTGCAGGAAGTTAGACATGATTATTACTTATATATTTTATGTACAGTTCAACTCAAATTTTGCATAATTGATATTTACAGTGGTGGATACTCCTGGTTTCATAAAAACCCAATAAAATGCTTTAAAATAATTTTAAAAATGTAAGTTTCATTGGATCCTCCTTAATGCCTGGATGAATGAGTGTTTTTTTGTTCAGTATTGATAAGCAAATAAGTGTTTCTTATATGCTGTGTCAACAATCATAAAGGGCAATGCAAGCATTAACATCTCTTGGCTGGCCACATTTTTCTTTGGAGGGGAAACTATATAAAACCAAAACAACCTCCTCTATTTTCTATTGTAATCATGCAAGCTTTAGTTGTTATCCCTAATTAATCATAATATCAAATAACAATTGGCCTCATAACCTGTCAATTTATGAATATTTCCTTTTAAAATGGCCATGGTAACTCTGGTTTTGGTACATCTCAGCAATTAGTTCTAGAAAGTGGTGATAGCTTTATTTTCATTCTACTTTTAGTGTAACATTTTTTCGAAATTATTTTTTCTAGTTTTTGAAGGCAGTCAAGCAGATTCTAAATAAAAACTGAACTTAGCTTTGAGACTGTTTTTGTGTAAAAGCAGTGTAAATTTCCATCATAGCAAAAAAACTCAACATATTTCACACTATGATGGAAATAAAGGCATATTTTATGAATTAATCATTAAACACTGAGTTTATTGGTTCCTAACATTGCAAATGCATTAATATTGAAATAATTAGTTTTCTAAAAATATCATGATCCAAAAACTGATTTTGAAATTGTTGGCATCACAAATTGTAAAACATACAAGTAAATCTTTCAGTTAAAATAGGTCTAGGAGGCCTCAAAGGCTCCTCAAAAGCAATTGGAAACACGAGAAAATCTGCAGATGCTGGAAGTTCAAGCAACACACACAAAATGCTGGTGAACTCAGCAGGCCAGGCAGCATCTATAGGAACAGTTGACGTTTTGGGCCGAGACCCTTCTTCAGGACTAACTGAAGGAAGAGTGAGTAAGGGATTTGAAAATGGGAGGGGGAGGGGGAGATCCAAAATGATAGGAGAAGACAGGAGGGGGAGGGATGGAGCTAAGAGCTGGAAAGTTGATTGGCAAAGGGGATACAGAGTTGGAGAAGGGGGAGGATCATGGGACAGGAGACCTAGGGAGAAAGAAAGGGGGAGGGGAGCCCAGAGGAAGATGGAGAGCAGGCAAGGAGTGATTGTGAGAGGGACAGAGAGAGAAGAAGAAGAGAAAAAGGGGGGGAATAAAAATAAATAAGAATGGGGTAAGAAGGGGAGGAGCGGCATGAACGGAAGTTGGAGAAATCAATGTTCATGCCATGTGGTTGGAGGCTACCCAGACAGAATATAAGATGTTGTTTCTCCAACCTGAGTGTGGCTTCATCTTGACAGTAGAGGAGGCCATGGATAGACATATCAGAATGGGAATGGGACGTGGATTTAAAATGAGTGGCCACTGGGAGATCCTGCTTTCTCTGGCGGACAGAGCATAGGTGTTCAGCGAAATGATCTCCCAGTCTGCGTCTGGTCTCGCCAATTTATAGAAGGCCACACCGGGAGCACCGGACGCAGTATATCACCCCAGCCGACTCACAGGTGAAGTGTCGCCTCACCTGGAAGGACTGTCTGGGGATTTGTCCTGGCACTTATCCTTGTAAGCGGAACAAATGCTACACCTGCCCTTACACTTACTCCTTCACCACCATTTAGGGCTCCAGACTGTCCTCTGTAAAGATGAAGCCACACTCAGGTTGGAGGAACAACACCTTATATTCCGTCTGGGTAGCCTCTAACCTGATGGCATGAACATTGATTTCTCTAACTTCTGTTAATGCCCCTCCTCCCCTTCTTATCCCATCCCTTATTTATTTTTTATTTCCCCCCGTTTTTTTTCTTCTCTCTTTGTCCCTCTCACAATCACTCCTTGCCTGCTCTCCATCTTCCTCTGGGCTCCCCTCCCCCTTTCTTTCTCCCTAGGTCTCCTGTCCCATGATCCTCCCCCTTCTCCAACTCTGTATCCCCTTTGCCAATCAACTTTCCAGCTCTTAGCTCCATCCCTCACCGTCCTGTCTTCTCCTATCATTTTGGATCTCCCCCTCCCCCTCCAACTTTCAAATCTCTTACTATCTCTTCTTTCAGTTAGTCCTGACGAAGGGTCTCAGCCCGAAACGTCAACTGTACTTCTTCCTATAAATGCTGACTGGCCTGCTGCGTTCACCAGCATTTTGTGTGTGTTGCTTGCGGATACTTGATTTCCTTACTTGCAGATCCCAGCCAGTTCACATTGGCAACAACATCTCCTCCACAATCTCCATCAGCACAGGTGCAGCACAAGGCTGTGTGCTTAGCCCCCTGCTCTACTTACTTTACACTTCTGAATGTGTGGCTAAGCACAGCTCCAGTGCTGATGACACTACTGTCCTAGGCCGAACCAAAGGTGGTGACAAATCAGTATATAGGAGGGAAATTGAAAATCTGGCTGAGTAATGCCACAACAACACCCTCTCTCTCAATGTCAGCAAGACCAAGGAGCTGATTATTGACTTCAGGAGGAGGAAACCAGAGGTCCATGAGTCAGTCCTCATTGGAAGCTCAGAAGTGGAGAGGGTCAGCAACTTTAAGTTCCTCGGTGTTATCATTTCAGAGGGTCTGACCTGGGCCCAGCACGTACATGCAATTACGAAGAAAGCACGGCAGCATCTCTACTTCCTTAGAAGTTTACAAAGATTCGGCATGATATATAAAACTTTGTCAAACGTCTATAGATGTGTGGTGGAGAGTATATTGACTGGCTGCATCACTGCCCAGTATGGAAACACCAATGCACTTGAACAGAAAATCATGCAGAAAGTGGTGGATATGACCCAGTCTATCACAGGTAGAGCACTCCCCAGCACTGAGCACATCTACACAGAGTGTTGTTGCAGGAAACCAGCATCCACCATCAAGAATCCCCATCACTCAGGACATGCTCTCTCCTCACTGCTGCTATCAGCTTGTGGCACCACAGCCCCAGGTTCAGGAACAGTTATTACCCCTCAGCCACCAGGCTTTTGAGGGGATAACCTCACTCAACTTCACTGAATTGTTTCCGCAGCCTATGGACTCACACTCAAGGGCTCTCCATATCATGTTCACGATACTCATTGCTTATTTATTAAGAGTTGTATTATTATTTCTTGATTTTATTTTTCTTTTTCAATTTGCACTGTTTGTTGTCTTTTCAACACCAGCTGTCCGTCCCATTGTTGTGGCCTTTCATTGATTCTATTCTGGTTATTAGACTTACTGAGTATGCCCACAAGGAAATGAATCTCAGGGCTGTATATGGTGATTATATATGTACTTTGATAATAAATTTACTTTGAACTTTTAATTAGGTCAATGGACTAAATAACCTCCCTTAGAGAATTACATTATCATGATATCCTTTTCACTGATCAATTATATTTCAATTTAAAATCTAATAAATCTTCCTGTCACTGAAGATTTGTATTGCTGATCATTATTTATCTGTGGTATCTGTAAATTCAACAACTTTTGCATTAATTCTGTGAAAAATCAGCAGGGTTTTATTTGACAGGTCTTAAAATAAATGGATGACCTGGTAACAAAATACCAGCAATTATAATTGTGTGTGTATTGAATTGCAGGAGTAAAGCAAATAGCTTTATTGCTTCTCTTTGATGGTAATCTTTAGATGGTGATTTATGATTAATTAAAGGAAACTTGTCCCTTTAAAGTTAAAGATCAGAGAGCCCAGGACTGAATAAGAGGAAACAGGAATGATATACTTGATTGCTTTGTACTTCATGATAATGATTGATACTAAACATTTTTTTCTGAACAAATAACTATTTCAAGAATTGAAAAGATATATATATATATATATAGCAACATACATCAAAGTTGCTGGTGAACGCAGCAGGCCAGGCAGCATCTATAGGAAGAGGCGCAGTCGACGTTTCAGGCCGAGACCCAGACAGAATATAAGGTGTTGTTCCTCCAACCTGAGTGTGGCTTCATCTTTACAGTAGAGGAGGCCGTGGATAGACATGTCAGAATGGGAATGGGATGTGGAATTAAAATGTGTGGCCACTGGGAGATCCTGCTTTCTCTGGCGGACAGAGCGTAGATGTTCAGCAAAGCGGTCTCCCAGTCTGCGTCGGGTCTCACCAATATATAAAAGGCCACATCGGGAGCACCGGACGCAGTATATCACCCCAGTCGACTCACAGGTGAAGTGATGCCTCACCTGGAAGGACTGTTTGGGGCCCTGAATGGTGGTAAGGGAGGAAGTGTAAGGGCATGTGTAGCACTTGTTCCGCTTACACGGATAAGTGCCAGCAGGGAGATCAGTGGGGAGGGATGGGGGGGACGAATGGACAAGGGAGTTGTGTAGGGAGCGATCCCTGCGGAATGCAGAGAGAGGCGGGGAGGGAAAGATATGCTTAGTGGTGGGATCCCGTTGGAGGTGGCGGAAGTTACGGAGAATAATATGTTGGACCCGGAGGCTGGTGGGGTGGTAGGTGAGGACCAGGGGAACCCTATTCCTAGTGGGGTGGTGGGAGGATGGAGTGAGAGCAGATGTACGTGAAATGGGGGAGATGCGTTTAAGAGCAGAGTTGATAGTGGAGGAAGGGAAGCCCCTTTCTTTAAAAAATGAAGACATCTCCCTCGTCCTAGAATGAAAAGCCTCATCCTGAGAGCAGATGCGGCGGAGACGGAGGAATTGCGAGAAGGGGATGGCGTTTTTGCAAGAGACAGGGTGAGAAGAGGAATAGTCCAGATAGTTGTGAGAGTCAGTAGGCTTATAGTAGACATCAGTGGATAAGCTGTCTCCAGAGACAGAGACAGAAAGATCTAGAAAGGGGAGGGAGGTGTCAGAAATGGACCAGGTAAACTTGAGGGCAGGGTGAAAGTTGGAGGCAAAGTTAATAAAGTCAACGAGTTCTGCATGCGTGCAGGAAGCAGCGCCAATGCAGTTGTCGATGTAGCGAAGGAAAAGTGGGGGACAGATACCAGAATAGGCACGGAACATAGATTGTTCCACAAACCCAACAAAAAGGCAGGCATAGCTAGGACCCATACGGGTGCCCATAGCTACACCTTTAGTTTGGAGGAAATGGGAGGAGCAAAAGGAGAAATTATTAAGAGTAAGGACTAATTCTGCTAGACGGAGCAGAGTGGTGGTAGAGGGGAACTGATTAGGTCTGGAATCCAAAAAGAAGCGTAGAGCTTTGAGACCTTCCTGATGGGGGATGGAAGTATATAGGGACTGGACATCCAAGGTGAAAATAAAGCGGTGGGGGCCAGGGAACTTAAAATCATCGAAAAGTTTAAGAGCGTGAGAAGTGTCACGAACATAGGTCGGAAGGGATTGAACAAGGGGTGATAAAACAGTGTCGAGGTATGCAGAAACGAGTTCGGTGGGGCAGGAGCAAGCTGAGACAATAGGTCATATATATATATATATATATATATATATATATATATATATATATAGATTACTTAAATTATGTTTATAATGTATTTGACTTTAATTTCTTTGCTCAAGGCAGTACATTTTGGTGTTTTATCCTTTGATGTATATATGTATTGCAATGAGATATGCAGCATGTGGAAGTATGTGCTAAGTTGTTATGAAATTGAGTGTGAGTCAGTATCCTGCAGGACCATAAGGGAACATATTTCCTTGCACATAAATTATAAAGGGTGTTGTGCATAAGCATCGTGAATCCTGAGATGTCGGCCCAGTCATTCAAAGCAGCCACTCGCGATTTCAGGAATCACATGACAAGTACAAGCTAACATGTGCCATCTCCTCCCCAGGCAGGCGCTTCTGAAATACTCATTCTTTAGGAAGTCAGTGCTCTAAGTAGTCGAGGCCTACATGGTCTCTTCAGTATATGTGCCCTTTCCAAGACAAGAAGTGATGTTAAGTATGCTGCTCATCGTTCAAAATCACTGTAACACAAAGCGCAATTCCCTTGCATTGGTGCTTCATGTGAACAGAAGTCAGAAATTCAAATGATGACAAATGTGGAAGATTTAATGATGCAAATCAATCGTTGTATAAAGACATTAGTTTCATGATTGAATATCTGGAGAACTTTGTATTAAACAAAAGTTTCATTGGATTGTTGCCAGTATATTACAATTCCATCTTATAATCATGTATGTGAATGTCTATCAGGTAAACAGTCAGTTATTATTAACAAAAATGTGCAAAAAGAAAAGAGAAGAAATATAAAAGAAATAATGCCGATGATCTTTCATGAGAAAGAAGACGAGTTCAAAATCAGACCTTTCTGAAGTTGCACTGACGGAGCAAGGTTAGAGTAAGATTGAGTGTCTGTTACAGGGTAGAGACCGAGGGGGATCAGATGAAGGATGTGTTGGTGATGCAAGATGAATGTGGGTGGTGAAGGACTGCTAATTGCTGCTGATCTGCATGGAAGTGATGCAGGTGAAGGAAAATGGAAAGAAAACAATGCTGTAACTGGGAGCAACAGATCCCAGCAGTTGCTGGAAACATGAACATGAAAAACTATTGGAAATAATCAGGTGGTTTGTCGAGAAAGTAAAACCAGTAACCTGATAACTCTTTGTTTATAAGATTTCTTTCTACTAACTGATAGGTTGTTCTTTCTTTTTTCTTTCCTATGCCTTCTACCATCAATCTTGGTAACTGGTCTAATGAATATAGAACTTGATAAATGGCAGCCAGTGCCTCCCGCAGCACCATAGCCACCTCATTTAAAATACTCTGCTGCATATCCTAAACACGAGAACGTCTGCCGATGCTGGAAATCCAGAGCAACGCACACAAAATGGTGGAGGAACTCAGCAGATCAGAAAGTATCTATGAAAATGAATCAATGGTCAATGTTTCCAGCTGAGACTCTTCTTCAAGACTTAAAAGGAAGGGGAAGACACCAGAATAAAAAGGTGGGGAGAGGAGAAGGAGGCTAACTAGAAAGTGATAGGTGAAACCAAGTGAGTGGGAAAGATAAAGGGCTGGAGAAGAAGGAATCTGATAAGAGAGTAGAGTGGGTCATAGGAGGAAAGGAAGCAGGAGGGGACACAGGGGAAAGTGATAGGCAGGTGAGAAGAGATAAAAAGCCAGAGTGGGGAATAGAATAAGAGGGGAGCGGGAGAGAGAATTTCTTTTACCAGAAGGAGAAATCGATATTCACACCATCAGGTTGGAGGCTACCCAGACGGAATATAAGGTGTTGCTCCTCCACCCTAAGTGTGGCCTCATCTTGGCACAAGAGGAGGCCATGGACCAACACATTGGAACAGGAATGGGAATTAAAACGTTTGGCCACCAGAAATTTCCACTTTTGGCAGATTAAGCAGAGATGCTCAGTGAAGCAGTCCCCTAATCTACAACGGGTCTCACCAACGTGGAGGAGGCTGCATTGGGAGCACCAGACACAATAGACGACCCTAGCAGATACGCAAGTGAAGTGTTGCCTCATCTGAAAGTATCTATTTCCATAGATGCTGCCTGCCCTGCTGAGTTCCTGTAGTGTTTGTGTGTGTGTGTGTGTGTGTGTGTGTGTGTGTGTGTGCGCGTGTGCATGTGCGTGTGTGTGTGCGTGTGTGTGTGTGCGTGTGCGTGTGTGTGTGTGTGTTAGTGTGTTGCGTAGTTCTGTTAAATGATCATTAACCTGAAACAATAATTCTGTTTCCCTCCGCACAGATGCGGCCTGCCTTGCTGAATATTTTCACATTAAATTATTTCCCATTTCCATCTTCTGCAGTTTTGTTCTTGCCTTTATTTTGAAAACTGTGTTAGGGTGTTATGAACTAATGAAGGATTTTGAAGGCATAGTCACTGGTGGTGAAGTGGAGAGAGTAAGTGAAAGAAGAAGCTGAGATCTGCTCTCTGGGAAGCAGGGGCTGAGTTTGGCTGAAGGAAAATATAAGAGAGGGGGAAACAAAGCCTCAGATAAATTTAAACATGGATCTTCTATTTGATTATTTGGAGAGCAGGGAATCCAGGGCTCACCACACATTAGATTGATAGTAGAGAACAAGCCATTATCAGTACAGAAAAGAACATGGGACTTGCAGACATTTTTGAAGACTGAGGCAGGGATAGGAATATTTTAAAAATTAAGCTTGGAAGGGATTGATGGAGATTGAGAAAGGGCATAGTCTGAGGAAAACAATGTTTTAGCAGTGGCAGGTAGAGTGTTAGTTGGTGGATCCATCACTGAGAAACTCATGTTAGATGCCAGGCAGGACACTGAGACTTCCAGATGAGTTCATGACAGCAGCTGGTGAGGTTGAGTTCGCCAAAAAAAAAATACAAAAGTACTGCAGGAATTAAGAATAACTAAAGCTTTAGCTCTGAAACTATACTCTAGAGGTTCTGTTGTGCTTAATAACACATATCAAAACAATGACCCATGCCACAGTAACCATGCCAATTTCTTGTCTCAGGGGAGCTATTTTTAATGCATAGAATGTGGAATGCATTCCAGGCTTACGATCAGATATTGTGTATTAGCTGCAAAGTCAACAGGCTCACCAAAATGCCCATACTGAGCCAGGCCATCCTTGCACTTTATGAGACCAACTGAAAGCTTCCAGAAGAGTGGTAGATTTAGAAATTCAGTGCAATATTTGGACGTACTATGTAAGAGATTTTTTTTTCATATAAAAACCAAGTGCTAAACAAGGTGCTAGAATCAGCTTAGTGCATGAGTTCACTTTGGGAAATTTAGTTAATGATTCCAATACTGGAGGAGGCCACTTAACCCATCAGATTCACGCTAGCTGTCTGTAAAGTGACTCATCCACCCTATTCCATATATTCTTTTTACACTTTGCAACTTACTTTCTCACCAGAGGGAGGTTTAAGTTGGTGAACTGAATCAGCCAATTAGTGGAGCTGATCTGCATTAAATTTACTCCTGATAAATGCTTCATGGTTACAGCCAACTCACATTTTTTGACAGCTGTGGAGATGTTCTACAAATGGAGCTGGTATCCTGAGTGAGGGATTATACCAAGAAAGAAAGGCCTTCCCTGGACAGGGAAAATTTAAATTAAATTATATAATTTAAATGCATATATATGTATGTGTGTGTATATATACACATATATATAAAATAAATTAAATAGGCAATGCAAAAATAAAAGAAGTAGTGTCGTCCATTCAGAAATTGGATGGTGGGGGGAGGAAGCTTTTCCTGAATCACTGAATGTGTGTCTTCAGGCTTTTGCACCTCCTTCCTGATGGTAGCAATGAGAACAGGACATACCCTGGGTGATGGGGGGTCCTTATGATGGCTTTTTAAGGCATCATTTCTTGAAGTTGTCCTAGATACTACAGAACCTAGTGCCCATGATGATAGAGCTGACTAACTTTACAACTCTCAGCATATTTAATCCTGTGCAGTAGCCACCACTCTCCCACCCCAGCCCCTGCCCCAATACCAGACGATGTTGCAGCCAGTCAGAATGCTCTCCATGGTACATCTGTAGAAATTTGCAAATGCCTTTGGTGACATTCGAAATCTCTTAAAACTCCTAATAAAACATGGCTATGGTCATGCCTTCCTTGTATCTGCATCGATATATTGGGCTCAGGATAGATCCTCAGAGATGCTGGCAGCCAGGAACTTGAAGTTGCTCACTCTTTCCAAATCTATGAGGACTGGTGTGTGTTTCCTTGTCTTGCTCTTTCCGAAGCCCACAATCAGTTCTTTAGTCTTAATAATGTTGAGTGCAAGGCTGCTCATCAAGCTGATATGTCTTGATCCTGTACGCCCTCCCATCTCAATCTGAAATCATGTCAACAATAGCTGTGTCATCAGCAAATTTATAGATGGCATTCAACTGTCCCTAGCCACACAGTCATGGGTGTGGAGAGAGTAGAGCAGTGGACTAAGCACACACCCCTGAGGTGCGCCAGTGTTGATTGTCAGTGAGGTGAGGATTGTGGTCTTCCAGTCAAGTCGAGGGTCCAGTTGCCGAGGGAGATACAAAGGCCCAGGTTTTGAAGTTTTTCAATCAGAACTGTATGATTGGTTGTGTTAAACACTGAACTGTAGTCAATAAACAGCATCCTGACATAAGGGATTAGTATTGTCCAAGTGATCCAAGGCTGCGTGGACAGCCAATGAGATGGTGTCCACTGTCGACCTATTGTGATGGGCAAATTGCAGTGGGTTCAGTTCCTTGCTGAGACAGGAGTTAATTCTAGCCATAACCAACATCTCAAAGCACTTTATCAATGTAGATATGAGGGCTACTGTATGACAGTCATTAAGGCAGCTCGTCCTGCTCTTTTTTTGTACCGGTATGATTGTTGCCCTTTTGAAGTAGTGGGACCTTCCGACTGTTGCACTGGGAGATTGAAAATATCTTTGAACACATCCACCAGTTGAGAACCATTCTAGAAAACTGCAGAACTTTATATGGTTTTCTGACTTCATCAAGAGCAGCTTGGATTGGGTAGGATCCTTTAGTAAACTCAAGAATTGGCCTTCATAGCTTCTGAAGTTTATATGTGCCAGAAAATTACATCTTGGATGTCAATCATATATTTACAGTGATTAATGTTACTCGGGATGTGGGCAGAACAAAATGGGTTTGAGGGTAAAAATGAGGTTGTGGTCAGCATGGGCTCAGTGGAAAATAAATCCTATTTTTATGCTGTATATTTCTACAACTACAACACCTTTAACAGTGTTGCTGAGCAGAGAGATCTTGAGGTTCAAGTTCATAGTTCCAAGAAAATGGCTACACAGATCAAAAAGGTGGTTAAGAAGGCTTACGTAATGCTTGCTTTTATTTGTCAACACATTGAGTTGAAAAGTCAAGAGGTTATGTTGCAACTTTATAGAACTCTGGTTTGGCCACATCTGGAGTATTCCATACAGTTCCGGTTGCCCCACTATAGGAAGGATGTTGACCTTTAGCAAGGGTGAAAAAGATCTACCAGGATGTTGTCTGGCTTAGAAGGCGTGTGCTATCACGAGAGGCTGGACAAACTTTGGTGGTTTTCTTTGGAGCGATGGAGGCCGAGGGGAGATCTGACAGAGATTATGAGAGGCATAGATAGAATAGACAAAGAGTATATTTTTCCCAGGGTAGAAATGTCTAGTATCAGAGGGTATGCGTTGAAGGTGAGAGGGGGTAGGTTCAAAGGGGATGTGAGTGGTAAGTTTTTTACTCAGAGAGTGGTGGATGTCTGGATGCACTGCCTGGTATGGTGGTAGAGGCAAATATATTAGAGGCTTTTAAGAGACCTGTAGATAAGCATATGAATATGAGGAAGATGGAGGGATATGGACATTGTGTAGATAGAAAGGATTAGTCTTTGGGAGGGGGATTGATTTACATTTAGCTGGTTTGGCACAACATTATGGGCTAAAGGGCCTGTTCCTGTACTATGTTCTATGTATACTGTTTGTCTTGTGCCTTTCATTTGTAAGCATGTCATTACACATAAAGCAGCACGATGCAGTTGGGGGACATGGTGGTGCAGCAGCTAATGATGTTGTCTCACGGTTTCAGTCAACCTCCCTGTTCCAGTGAGACAGGGAACGGATGGTAGTGTACAGGAACCGTGGTGTATAAAGGCTGTTGAAAATCTAGTCAAGAAGAAAAAAAGAGCTTACAAAAGTTTCAAAAAATTAGGTAATGATAAAGATCTTGAAAATTATAAGGCTAGTAGGAAGGAGCTTAAGAATGAAATTAGGAAAGTCAGAAGGGGCCATGAGAAGGCCTTGATGAGCAGGATTAAGGAAAACCCCAAGACATTCTACAAGTATGTGAAGAATAAGAGGATAAGACGTGAGAGAATAGGACCAATCAAGTGTGACAGTGGAAAAGTGTGTATGGAACCCGAGGAGATAGCAGAGGTACTTAATGAATATTTTGCTTCAGTATTCACTATAGAAAAGGACCTTGGTGATTGTAGGGATAACCCATAGTGGACTGAAAAGCATGAGCATATAGACATTAAGAAAGAGGATGTGCTGGAGCTTTTGGGAAGCATCAAGTTAGATAAGTCACTGGGACCGGACGAGTTATACCCCAGGCTACTGTGGGAGGCAAGAGAGTAGATTGTTGAGCCTTTGGCAATGATCTTTGCATCATCAGTGGGTACGAGAGAGGTTCCAGAGGACTGGAGGGTTGCAGATGTTGTTCCCTTATTCAAGAAAGGGAGTAGAGATAGCCCAGGAAACTATAGATCAGGGAGTCTTACTTCAGTGGTTGATAAGTTGATGGAGAAGATCCTGAGAGACAGGGTTTATAAACATTTGGAGAGGCGTAGTATGACTAGGAATAGTCAGCATGGCTTTGTCAAAGACAGGTCGTGCCTTACGAGCCTGTTTGAATTTTAGATTCAGAATCAGAATCTGTTTTATTATCACCAGCATGTGACGTGAAATTTGTTAACTTAGCAGCAGCAGTTCAATGCAATACATAATCTAGCAGAGAGAGAAAATAATAATAATAAGTAAAATAAAACATAATAATAAATAAACAAGTAAATCAATTACGCATATTGAATAGATTATTAAAAATGTGCAAAAACAGAAATACTGTATATTAAAAAAGTGAGGTAGTGTCCAAAGCTTCAAAGTCCATTTAGGAATTGGATGGCAGAGGGGAAGAAACTGCTCCTGAATTGCTGAGTGTGTGCCTTCAGGCTTCTGTACCTCCTACCTGTTGGTAACAGTGAGAAAAGTCCATGCCCTGGGTGCTGGAGGTCTTTAATAATGGACACTGCCTTTCTGAGACACCGCTTCCTAAATATGTCCTGGGTACTATGTAGGCTAGTACCCAAGATGGAGCTGACTAGACTTATGACTTTCTGCAGCTTCTTTCGGTCCTGTGCAGTAGCCCCTCCATACCAGACAGTGATGTAGCCTGTCAGAATGCTCTCCACGGTACAACTATAGAGGTTTTTGAACATATTTGTTGACATGCCAAATCGCTTCAATCTTCTAATAAAGTATAGCCGCTCTCTTGCCTTCTTTATAACTACATCATTGTGTTGGGATCAGATTAGATTCTCAGAGATCTTGACACCCAGGAACTTGAAGCTGCTCACTCTCTCCACTTCTCTCTCCCTCTATGATTATTGGTATGTGTTCCTTCGTCTTACCCCTCCTGAAGTTTATAATCTGCTCTTTCGTCTTACTGACGTTGAGTGCCAGGTTGTTGCTGTGGCATCATTCCATTAGTTGGTATATCTCACTCCTGTACGCCCTCTCGTCACCACCTGAGATTCTACCGACAATGGTTGTATTGTCAGCAAATTTGTAGATGGTATTTGAGCTATGCCTAGCCACACAGTCATGTGTATACAGAGAATAGAGCAGTGGGCTAAGCACACATCCCTGAGGTGCGCCAGTGTTGATCGTCAGTGGAGAGGATATGTTATCAACAATCCGCACAGGTTGTGGTCTCCAGTTAGGAAGTCCAGGATCCAATTGCAGAGGGAAGTACAGAGGAATTTTTTGAAGATGTGACTAAACACGTTGATGAAGGTAGAACAGAGATGAGGAGAAATTTCTTTAGCCAGGACGTGGTGAAGTTGTAGAATTCATTGCCACAGATGTCTTTGGTGGCTAAGTCGTTGGGTATATTTAAAGCCGAGGGTGATAGATTCATGAATCATAAGGGAGTCAAAAGTTATGGAGAGAAGGGAGGAGAAAGGCTGCAAGAGGGATAATAAATCACCCATGATGGAATAGCAGAGTAGACTCGATGGTCTGAATGGTCTATTCTGCTCCTGTATCTAATGAACTCCCTGGTGACTACTTCTGTGGGATGTGGACCCAGGTGCAACTCCTGACACACAAGGTCAAAGATATGAAGTTGGGTCTGAAGGCACTCAGGATCATCTTGGAAGCTGGAAGCATCGTAGATGAGTCCTAAGGTGCAGGCTTCTGTCGGGAGAAGTAAAGAGTAGGCAGGCGATGCAATGTTTCCCAGTGGCTCTTCCCCTCATAGCTATACCTTTTTGGACACTGTTGAGGTGGATGTCCTCTCAGTGGCTAGCAGCAACAGTCAGTTCACTGGCACTGTCACGTCTCTGACTCTGAGAGGGAAAGTGCAGTCATGCAGGGTGTTTGTGATAGGAAACTTGATAGTGAGAGGGACAGACTGGAGATTCTGTGGCAGCAGGAGATGCCAGGGTGGTGTGTTGCCTGCTGGGTGCCAGGGTTAAGGATATTTCTTAACAGGTGCAGAATATTCTTGAAGAGGATGGAAACAGCCGTAGATCATTGACCACATTGGTACAAACGACATACCTACAACTGGGGATGAGGTCCTGCAGAATTAATACAGGGAGTTGAGTAAGAAACTGAAATGCAGGACCTCAAGGGTAATGAGCTCTGATTACTCCTGGTGCCACATGCTAGAGAGTCCAGGAATAAAAAGGCAGTCCAGACAAATTTGGCTGAAGAGCTAGTGCAGGGAGCAGGTATTCCTCAAACTTCAAAGTAAATTTTATTATCAAAGTACAGACATGTCACGATATACAACCCTGAGAATGGGTTTCCTGTGGTCATACTCAGATAATCTATGGAATAGTAACAATAACAGGGTCAATGAAAGATCAACCAGAGTGCAGAAGACAACAAACTGTGCAAATGTAAATATAAATAAATAGCAATAAATAATGAGAACATAACATAATGAGAGAAAGAGTCCCTAAGGTGAGATTACTGGTTGTAGGAATATTTCATGATAGGGCAAGTAAGTGTAGTTATCACCTTTGTTCAAGAGTCTGATGGTTGAGGGGTAAGAACTGTTCTTGAACCTGGTAGTACAGGTCCTGAGCCCCTTGTACTTGATGGCAGCAGGGAGTAGAGAGCCTGGGTGGTGAGGATCTCTGGTGATGGATGCTGTTTTCCTACGACAATGTTTCATGTAGATGCTCTCAGTAGTTGGGAGGGGTTTACCCGTGATGTACTGGGCTGAATCCACTACCTTTTGTAGGATTTTCCGATTATGTAATCACATTACTATTTACATACAATTTCCATTCACATAGTTTCAGTGGCGTTTCAGTGGCATTAACAGTAAAAGGGTAACTAGGGAGAAACTAGGTCCTCTTAAAGATCATCAGGCCTGCTTATATAGAGCTGCAGGGGATGATTAAGATTTGTAATTGCTACTCCTCTTGGTGGTTACTAGGAATATTTGGGATGGCAAACAGATGAGGGTAATGAGTAGTGATGTCATGAATCATATGAATATTATGAGGTAAGGGGTATCTGCAGCCTTGAAGTGCCTTAAGCTGGGCACATCCTCAGGACCAGACCTCATGGGAGGCCATGGAAGAAATAGTGGAGGCTATTGTGGAGTTATTTGCTTTGCTATCAGCCATGGATGAAGTTCCAAAAGCCTGTCAGGTGGCTGATGCTGTTCCATTGTTCAAGAAAGGTAGCAAGGACAGGCCGGAGAACTACTGGCTGGTGAGCCTGACTTCAGTTGGAAGGACAAAGTCTACCACTGCTTGGATAGTCAAGGCCTGATCAGAAATAGTCAGCTAGGTTTTGTGTATGAGACTCATGTCTGACAAATCCTTTGAAGTTGTTTGAAGAGATATCTAAAGGAGTGGATGAAGATAGGGTAGCGTGGCTTTAGTCAGCCCTTTTACAAAGTCCTGCATGAGAGGCCGATCTGGGAGGTTAGATTGCCAAGGGATCAGAGGGAGCTAAAGAGGTGGATTCAGAATTGGCTCCATGATAGGAAGCAGAGCTGATGGGTGGGTGCCATGGTAACATAGTGGTTAGCGTGACACTATTACAGTCTGGGGCATCAGAGTTTGGAGTTCAGTTCCGGCGCCATCTGTAAGCAGGCACTGTACATTCTCCTGTGGAATGAGGGTTTTCCCTGGGTGCTCTGCTTTTCTCCCACAAGTATGTTAATTGGTCATTGTAATCTGTCCCATGATTAGGTTAGGGGTTGGCGGGTGTGCTAGGACAGTACCTCTCAAAGGGCTGAAAGGGCCAATTCCGTGTTGTATTACTTAATAAATAAGTAAGGTTGATTCTTGGACTAGAGGGCTGTAACTCGGGGACAGTCAGATGGTTACAAATCAGGGTCAAGGGAGAGATCAACTATGAGGTATAATTAGTTTCAAGTTACTGACAATTCACACGAGTTTCAAGAGGCAGCTGTGTTTGGACCACGAGTATGATTGGATTTTTGTGGCGATACTTAGAACAATTCATGTTATCGGTATAAGACGAGAATTTTTTGGAAAAATTCAGCAGGTCAGACAGGTTCTGTAGAAAGAGAAATAAAGCTATCATTTTGGGTGAAAGGCCCTTCAAATTTCCAGCATTGCAGTTTTTTCAAATCTTCGTGTTATAGAGTCCCTGTTAATGGCACTAGATAATGTTGGACTCGGGCTGTTAACCAGATGAACTCCCCATACTTTGTACCCACATAGGCTTACGTTTGCCAGCTTTGGAAGACTGAATGAATTGACCCTCCAGACCTGAATGGTATTAATTTGGCGGAGGGGGAACTCAGAGGCTTATGGGCCTGAGTCTTGGATCATGCTGATAAATATAAATGCTCATGGGCTTTTGAATTGATCACAGACAGATATTTTAAAATAATTAGGTATCAATAATGTTGGAAACTATTTTTAACAAAAAATAATGAAAAACACCTTAAAATACTAAAAAAAGATATGGAAATTCCCAGGAGGGCCTGGGAACCAATTCAGATGACATAAAGGTGACAGTGCCTAGAATTAGGCTTGGTGTTGAGTCAAGTAATGTTGTTGGAAGTCTGGTGTATTGGCATCTGAACTTCAGCTTTTTTCTCACATCTGTGTCTGACCAGGCATGCTTCATTGCCTGAGGTGAGCTAAGCTAAGCCTCAAATAATTGATGGCTGCCATTGGAATTGGAGTTTGTCAATCAGCTGCATTAGCCAATAAACAGCTAACATAAAATTTTCTACTCCTAACATAAAATTCAGTCTTTGAAAACTCTGAGAGAAAGCAATTGAAATTGTATCAGCTATTACTCCAGGAACCAGTTTTTTTGTGTTTTTTCTAAAATTTTGAAGTAATATATTTAGTTTCCTATATTAAATTTGCATTCACTTGTTATTTCTTTCTATAGTTTTTGAAAACAGAAATTGATGATGGACTGAGTGGAACCTAAAGGGAAATGGGATTTATAGCATCAATTTCCCTTTTCATCAGGTTATTTGTAATCTGCTCACAGGCTGCTTTGCGAGAGCAAACCAAAGAGCAAAGGAATTGAATCAATTGTGACTCAGTTTTACAAATAAGTACAATTGCAAATGTTAATGTGATCAGTGTCATGGTTCATTTCCATCTGATGAAATTTCCACAAAGACCAGAGCTTGTTATCCTATCTGACAAAAGGGCAGAATTTGCAGTTGAACATCTCACCTGACCATTCTTCCATGCAGTTTTAAATTAATATTTTCTTTGGAAGAATAGATTATCCACAATTCTAATAACTTCTAGTGCAAAATTCATCATTTTTCAGTGCAATGAAATTTACTTTCCTGATTTTCTTCTTCCTTTTGCGGCTGGCTTACATAATAATCACTGTATTTAAGAATAGTGCAAGTAGCATAGCGAGTGTAGTCACAAAGAAGATAAAATCTGCAGATGCTGGAAATCCAGAGCAACACACACACAATGCTGGAGGAACTCAGCAGGCCGGGCAGCATTTATGGAAAAGAGACACTGATGAAGGATCACAGCCGGAAAAAATCTAGTGCAATTAAGTTTCCTATGGTTTGGTCAGTAATTCAGCTTCTGGTGTACAGCTCCAACAGCAGTATTCTTGCAGATACCAATTGGTCTCACAGGCTCTGTTTCAGCTCTGAAATACCAGTGACAGAATATGATAAACTGCTTTGTAAGTTTGAATAACTTGTTTCATTTCTTCATTTTAAATTTGTGATTTCTCCCATAAGAAAATTCCTCTGCTCTTAGATTTGAACGTACTCGTAATTTACAACAACATGCTTTTGCAAATTTAGCTTGCAGTTTTTTTTACCTTATACAGATTTGACACTGTCTGGAATAAAGGAGACATAAAAGAAAGTACTTACTTGCCAAGCCCATTCAGCGTACAGCCTGTTCCTGTACATGTTTCTAACTCCAAATCGAGTTCGCAGATGATACCACGGTGGTTGGCCTGATTAGAGAAGATGACGAGGCGGCCTACAGGGATGAGGTCCAGCACCTGGCCACGTGGTGTGCCGACAACATTCAGACTGTTAACACCCAGAAGACCAAGGAGATCATTGTGGACTTCAGGCATGCTAGGAGCCATACTCGCATCCCCATCTACATCAACAGAGCTGTAGTGGAGTGTGTAGCAAGCTTCAAGTTCCTTGGTGTCCACATTTCCGAGGATCTCACTTGCTCCCTGAACTCCTTCATCCTGATCGAAAAGGGGCAACAGTGCCTTTATTTCCTGCAGAGCATCAAGAAAACTCACCTCCGTCCCAGGATACTGACTGACCTTTACCGCTGTACCATTGAGAACATACTCACCAACTGCATCACAGTGTGATATGGAAATTGTCCCATATCAGACCGCAAAGCACTCCAGCGTGTGGTGAAAACTGCCCAGCGGATTATTGGCATCCAATTGCCCACCATTGAGAATATCTACCATAAGTGCTGCCTGGGCAGGGCGAAAAGCATTATCAAGGATGCATCTCACCCTAACCATGGAGTTTTTACTCTCCTCCCATCCGGTAGGCACCACAGGAGCCTCCACTCCCGTACCAGCAGGCACAGGAAGAGCTTCTTCCCTGAGGCTGTGACACTGCTGAACCTCACATCACAGCGCTAAGCAGTATTGTACCCATATTGTTCTGTCTCAGTACTTTTATATTTGTGTGCTGTAGCACTTACTTTTTATTCACAGTTATTTTGTAAATAACACTATTCTTTGCATTTCTGGTTAGATGCTAACTGCATTTCATTGGCTTTGTATCAGTACTTGGCACAATGACAATAAAGTTGAAGCTAACCTAATCTAATCCAATGTTGAATATTTTGGACTCATAAGATTATGTACCTTTCTCCAGAATATCTCCAATATTTAAATAAAAGGAATTCTTAAAAAAATGCATATAACATGAACATATTTCCAGCTTTTGTAAGTATAATACTGCAAGAGCTTCTGAACAGTTAGCATTAGATGATGTCCATAATCAATACTCAGAATAGATCAGAGTAATATAATCCAGAAATGCCTTATAGGGCCCCACTATATAATAAGATTCATTTCTGATTTTAGCTGGTCCTTGAAGCAGGAGGTGGCACAGTCCTAAGAGTGGTTGCATTCCCCTCTATTTTCAATCACTGTCGATGATTCCACTCAGTGATTAAATTCACTTTTCTGGTCGTTACTTTGCTGACATTAGCTGTGGCTGAGCCATTCTGAGTCAGAGTGGCAGGGTAGTGCAGTGGTTAGCACAATGCTTTACAGTACAGGTGACCCAGGTTCAATTCCTGTCACTGCTTGTAAGGAGTTTGTGCATTCTCTCCTTGACCGTGTGGGTTTCCTCTGGGCTCCGGTTTCCTCCCATGGTCCAAAGGCCTGTCGGCTGCGAAGCTAATTGGTCAGAGTAAATTATCCCATGTTTGGGCTTGGATTAAATCAGGATGGTGTGGCTTGTAGGGCCAGAAGTGCCTATTCAATGCTGTATCTCAATAAATAAATAAATATAGTATCTGCACTGATGGAATCTGGAGCAAAAAGTAACAAACTGCTGGAGGAACTCGTTGGGTCATGGAGGCAAAGAGACATTTGACATTTTGGGTCAGTCTCCAAACCATGCAAATAGACAACCTAAAACATCAACCAAGTTCCTCCAGCAGTTTGTTTCTCACTCATTGAATACTTAGTCTAACACCGTTTCCCATGCAGTTGCCAAATTTCAGCAAAGTTAATGTTGTAACAAATTCTCACTTGGATTGTCAGATTGAAAAACGATATAAGAATTCTAGGCTTATCTATGCTGCATGTTACTACTTAATATCTCTGTTAATGTGCTGAATCAATAACTTGAAAAGAAATTCTCAGAGTAAAGGGATTTTAATAAAATCCCTTTACTGAATTCCCATTCTTTATCATTATTGAACTTGTTCCACTGGATTTACTCAGATATATTTCTTTCAACCAGTTTGCTTAAATATTTATTGGTCCTTGATTCTTCTTCCTCAGTCATTACATGTGAATAGATTACAAGGAATACTCCAGAAGAGACATTTGTGAGTTCTAGTTGCTTTCATGCATCACACCATTTAAAAGTGCCCTGGAAATTCTCAGCTGCATGCTGATTGAACAGTTCTAGAGTAAAATGCGATTATAATAAGGCAATATATTCAGTTCGTAAACACAAATGCAAAAACTTAAACATCAGTAATGTATATGTATCTTGTACAGAGCACTAACAAAATTTTTACATCTGGCTTGTACATATTTTTAAAGCATTGCTTGGGAAATTAGGTCTTACTGTTCTAAGGTGTGTGCTCAAGGCATTCTCAGGACAACTGTTCCCTGATTAGGAGCCAGTCCAAAGCTAACAGTACATCCCTACATCCCTATCAGTGCTCATTTCTCTCACTGTGCCAATTACATCCATGTCTCTGTGACAGACAATATGTTACCTGCATCTTTTTAGTTTATAGGAATTGTACCTGTGTTTTCAAAATCCTTTGAGTTGAAGAAATCCTTCGTCTTTGATGTTTTGGAAATGTGTTTTATACATCCTCTGAGTTTTAAATGTGCTTTAAGAGTGTTGTTTTGATTTAAATGTGTACCACTGGAAGTAAATTAACTCTGTTTTAAACGAAATTATTAGCTGGAAATATCTTCTCCTTATTAGGGAAAGGGATCCAGTGCTCATGTAATGGGAATTGAAAGCTAATCTCGCTATAGAGAATAAGCAGGGAACTATACTAGTCTTTTAATATTGGGTAGTTACAGTATAGTCTCCATTTAGTGAGAGTACTCATGGTTATTTATATCCGAAAAGGCTTAAGGTCTTCGTTTGAGTTTAGAACTTTGCTGTCAACAAACCCAATACTATCACAAATGAACACCATGACTCTTTATCACACCATGCCCATTGCCAGGGAATTTTCAGGTCAATGTTTCAGAAAATGAACTTGACAAAATTGGACAATAAATTGACTTAAATGTAATAGTTATAAAAATTTTAGGATTTTATTTCAAAATTATTTCACAAAAAGGAAGTTCCACCAGGCTGTTGGTCACAGTATTGATATCTCAACATAATGATCTAAAAGTAGTTCTTTAACATCTCAACTCTATCTACTCAAAAAGCAGCTTGTAGTAGATTTCATTATGAATAGATACTATCCAATAAAGATGACAGTCAAAAGGAATACACAGGTAGTTTTCAACCATTACTTGGGATGTTTTTGGACTAGATCATTCTTTTGTTGTTTTACACCTTCTGCTGGCCATAGTGTTTTGGTGGAGTTTGTATCAAGGGAGCTACACATAAGCCTGCAAACTTAATAAAACTCTTAGTGTTTGGTGGAATATATGCTGTGCAACTGAGCCTTTCAGCCGAGCTAACCTACAGTATATCAGTGTTGCAAAATCCTTCATCTTTAAATTTAGAACTACATTTTATTACTGTAATTTTATATGTAACAATATACAGTCCTATGAGCCAGCTTCACAATCTCAGTCTTCAGTGAAATATTAATCTAAAACATTTATCAACTGCAAATAACACCCCAAGGGCCATTGACATTCATACTGGATGTTTCTTTTAATCTATCATGTATTGTTCATTCTTTTGTCCAATAAATTCAAAGTACTAAGTGACTCAGTGCCACCTTTCGCGATCCAAGTCCTTCAGATAATAGCCATAGCAAGAGATGTTAGCATACTAATCAATTGCTAATTTATTGGCCTGGCAAGTGAATACTCATTTTGTCTGTGCCAAGACGCTGAAGAAAACATTAAACTGTGATTCTCCATTACCAATAGCAAATCAAGTTGGATTATTGCCTTTTTAAAATCTATCAAATCCATTGCAAACATAGTTAGGAATATTGTGCTGTTGTATTTTATTGGATGCAAATGCAGAATAGCTGCAAATGGAATTGATTCTCTTATGTTCCAACATAAGGAATTGGCTTTTTAAAGAAAAGGATCTTGGTTTTTCAAATGCAACAGTTTTCCAAGACAAATAAAAAAATAAAACTTCCAATTATGAATTACCTTTCATGATGTCAGGTGATTTACGTTGAAATATTTTAATGTTCATTTTCATTAAATAAGAGACTATTTGGCTCATTGAGTATATGCCAGCTCTAAGAGAAATCCCACCAATCTCATTCCCCCCACTTACTTCTCTGTTACTCAGTCTCTCTCTCATGCCCATTTACTCCACCCTCAATTCCCCTACTAACTACTTGCACTGGGGTAATTAACATGCCACCAATTCGTCTTTGAATCCCTCTAAAAAAAGGGCTTGTATGTGGCCACAGATCGAATGTGCAAATTCCATTCAGCAGGAGAGGTCAGTATCAAATCCTGGTCACAGGAGCTGTTAATCAGTGGTGCTTTGCAAATAGTAAAGCACAACCAAATAAGTGAAAATCCTAAAACTACAAATGCTCAGCAGGCCAGGTGGTATCTATGGAAAGAGAAATAGTGTGTCAGGTTGAAGATCTTTCATCAGAACTGGGAAAAAGAAACAAGTAAGTTTCTAATTTACTGAAGAGGTGGAGAATATCTCCAAGGTTGCTATGGCAATAAGCCGATGATGATTGATAGAAGAATGAGGGAATTTAGAGGGAGAGAACACAAAGCAACACAGAAAAACTGAAAAGCTTTGGACAGGGGTGGTGAAGAAGCCAAGTGGCATACTTGCCTTCATTGGTTGGGGTACTAAGTACAAGACTTAGGATGGGAAAACAATCCTAGGTTATCCAGTAGCTGGTAGCAGAATGCTGTTACAGCTCAGGGCATCGAAGTTCAGAGTTCCAATGATATTTCAATGCCATCTGTAAGAATGTGTACGTCCTCCCCATGAATGTGTCTGTGCAATGGTTTCCTCCCACACTCCAAAGACGTACCGGTTAGTAGGTTAATCTGTCATTGTAAATTGTCCTGTTTTTAGCTGGGGTTAAATAGCTGAGTTGCTGGGTAGTGTGGCTTGTTGGGCCAGAAGAGCCTGTTCCACACTCTATATCTAAATAAAATAAAAATAAAAGATATTACAGCTGTACAAGATGCATTAAGTACAAGATTTAGGATGTCATATTACAGTTATACAAGATGCCAGTGAGACCATATTTGGAGTAATGTCTGCTGTTCTGATCGTCACACTGTCAGAAGGATATGATTACACTTGAGAGGGTGCAGAGAAGATTCACGTGGATTCTATTGGGACTAGAGGGCTTAAATTAGCAGAGACTGGATAGATTGGGATTGTTTTCTCAGGAGTGGCGGTGGAACGGTGATGTTCTAAAGGTTTATAAAATCCTGAAGGGTATAGACAAAGAGAATGGTCACAGCCTTTTCACAGAGGAGTCTAAAACTAGAAGACGTGGGTGCAAGGTGAGAGGAGAAAGATTTAAAGGAGACCTCAGAGACAAGACTTTTATGGTGTGGTGGATATATGCAATAAGCTCATTCTATATAGTCACCACCTGCTGTGTGGTAGAGGTTGGTGCAATTACATTGTTTAAAGGACATTTGGTCGGATACACGGAAAGGAAGGTTCAGAGGGAGATGGATTAAATGTACTGTATATAAATGGAGCTAGTTCAGCAACATTCAATGGGTGATGGCCAAGGGTAATATTGACATGAATTTTAATGATGGGAGAGACTCCGCATGGGTTAATCCCATGATAATTGCTTCTCAAGATATACATATATCAATTACTTAAATGTAAATTCACAGTTTATGATTAAAAAGCTTGTTGATAATATCAACTGGAAGAAGGTTCTATGACCTGATGAAACCAGAATTGAGCTTTTTGTCTATCTGACCAAACACTATATTTGACATAAGACAAACACAGCACATCATCATGACCACACCATCCCTACTGTGAAACACAGCAGTGGCTGATGAAACCAAAACTGAACTTTTTGGGCATCAAACTAAACACTACGTTTGGTCAACATACACAAAATGCTGGAGGAACTCAGCAGGGCAGGCAGCATCTACGGAAAAAAGTGCAGTCGACATTCTGTGCTGAAACCCTTTGGCAGGACTATGTTCGGTGTAAGCCAAACACCAACATCATCAAAAACGCAACATCCCTAAAGCAAAGCATGGCGATGACCGCATCATGCTGTGGGGATGTTTCACGGCAGCAGGCCTGGGAAGGCTTGTGAAGGTAGAGGGTAAAATGAATGCAGCAAAATACAGGGAATTTCTGGAAGAAATTCTGATGCAGCCTGCAAGAGAACTGCGACATCAGAGAAGATTTGTTTTCCAGCAAGACAATGACCCCAAGCATAAAGACAAAGCTACACAGGAATGGCTTAAAAACAACAAAGTTAATGTCCTGGTTGGCAACTCAGAGTCCAGAACTCAATCCAATTGAGAATCAGTGATTGGACTTCAAAAGGGATGTTCACTCACAATGCCCATGCAATCTGACACAGTTTGAACAGTTCTTAAAGAAGAATGGGGAAAATTTTCAGTGTATGGTTGTGCAAAGCTGGTAGAGACCTATCCACACAGACTCAGGACTGTAATTGCCAACAAAGGTGTATCTACTAATTACTGACTTGAAGGGGGTGAATACTTGTGCAATCAATAATTTTGCATTTAATAATTGTAATAAATATAGACCAATTTTTAGAAATTTGTTTTCACTTTGACATGAAAGAGTCTTTTCTGTTGACCAGTGTTTTAAAAAAAGGCAAATTAAATCCACTATGATTCAATGTTGTAAAACAGTGAATCATGAAAACTTCCAAATGGGGTGAATACTTTTTATAAGGACTATGCCGGCTGGTGGCGCAATAGCATCAGTGCCGGACTCCGGAGCGAAGGCCCCCGAGTTCGAATCCAAGTCGGGCCACCCCCCGAGCACGCTTTCCATCCGTGCCGGGTTGAGCGTTGAGCTAGCCACTCGGCCTCGTAAAAAACAAGGGTCGAGTCAGGAACGTTCATATCGTGATCCAGTTAATCCGAAAGGAGACCAATCCTGACACTATGCGCCAGACAAGAATAGCTGACTGTCTGGTGCGACACGCTAGGAAGGAATAGGGACTATGCTTCTAGCAATCAGCTGGTGGGAAAGCTTCTCTTCTCAAACCAAAATTAAAAATTGCAGTCAGAGCCTATGACTATACATGGATTTTGAGAAGCTAATTTATATTAGGATCCTGCAACGATACATAGCCAAATATGCCACTGAATGTGGAAATGGTAAATTCTAACAGTTTCTCTAAAGAAGGAAAGATTAAAATCTCTTTCTAGAGTACAGTTTTAGAGGAATAAAATATCGAATATCAACATGAGAGTTAATACGATGGAATCAGCTAAGCTGCTCATTACACACACTATAGCTACTTTATACATTATACGTTTAAATTGTTACACATGGTCATAAGCTTTTAATAATCGGTACAAAGGCTTTGCATGTTATTCAGATTAATAGTCATTTAAAAAATTGAAACAGGTCACTTTCAGAATCATCCTTTTTTTATTAAAAATACATTTGACAGTTTAGAAATTAACTTACTTCAAAGTAATGCCAAGGTACACATAATTACTGAATAATAGCTATAAGTGAGTAAAAATTATTTCTTTAAGGCAATGTGAGACTGACTTTTACTTTATTTTTGGCCGTTTCCAGGGAAAGATTTAATTCTTGATTAGCTATTCTCGTTAACATTTACTTTGTGACTAACAGCTTCAGGAGACTGAAGGAATTTTAATTTCACTTTTAATTCACATTGCATCTTCCTCGTTTGGCTATAGATTCTAGAAACATTCTTTAGCTGTGCAACTCTTGTCAACAAACTGCCACACTAGCAAGGCAATGCAGCCCTTTAAGAAAATGATTATTAGAGATCAGCACACTTGAATGTGGGTGACACAGCTGTCAAAATCATAACATGTTTAAAGTCCTTATGAGATGACTAGTGTAGTTCCAGTAATGACAGTTGTTGTGATTGCTGCAGGCACTGGCTGTAACATTGCAAATTCTTCTTCTTCTATATCACTGACTGTGAGTGAGATTGTGATAATGCATGCTGTTTCATGCAAGCACTACTGTTTACTGTACAGAAATCTGACTGGCATTGAGGTATTGAAGACCTGTGTATACTACAGTGGTTCTGTGAAGTCAAAGGACAGCAGTAAAGGCAATGAAGAACTAAAACAATGTGTGTCAAATGGTATGACTACTTTCCAAGCACACATTTTGAAGCACAGTCAATGGATTAATATTTTTAAGAAACATGGTTGAATCAGTTGAGTGGCCATTGAATTAAGCTTTCTTAATGTAAAAAAGATCCACATTTAATGAACAATGACAGCTTTGCATGAACGTAAGACAGTGTCTCTAGCAAATGCAATAACTTCCGTTTGTTAACTATCAAAGTGAATGGCGAATATCATTGGATATGCATAGCTGCCCACAATGCTTAAATTTCTTAAAGGACTGTGCCATTCCTTTCTTTAGCCGGGCACATGTTTGTTCCCCTACAACCAAAGACGCAATATTTCGTTAATATTCTAATCATAGTGGGTGAATCTTGTTGGATCTGGCCCACTGCCTGAATTTGTTGCCCATGGTTTCTACACACCCACACTTATGGGAACTAAATGCTGAGGCCTATTCTGCTTCTGGCAGCTAGACTTAGCCTCATAAATGACTGTTGACTGGCTGCAGGAACAGACCTGGCAGTCTTTGACAGAAGGTAACTTCACAGATGAATCTTTGTCTTCTGTCAAAGCTGTAAATGGTCTTAATTTTTTTTAAAGATCTCTGATCTAAGATATTTACCATCTATTAAAATTGAAATAAATAACCTTTAGAAGTTAATTAGACACTTGGATTTTATTAAATTCATTAAATTAAGAGATTACTTTAAAAAAAGGATACAGCTGTTATCTCATTGCTCCACAATGCACACATGGTTCTGAGACATATTTCTCTTCAAAACAACTGATGCTAATGGTGTTTTTATCTCCAGCAGCCTATTATTTAAAAGAAAATCAAAGTACAGAAAAATAACTAAATGTTGAACATACTGTATACAGTAGGTCAAGTCAGCATTAATGGTGGAAACATTTTAATGTCAGGATATAGCTCTTCCTCAGAAATGAGAAAATACAGATTAGAAGGGCAAATATATAAAATTAACCAGATCAAAATGAGAGAAACAAAATAGAAAAGACAAAGAAGAAAGTATCATTGCAGTTACAAGAAAACAGATGAAAAATATATTAAAAATGCCTTTTAATTTCTTAAACAGGTTTAGTCTATCCAGTGATGCATCCCTGTGTGTTTGTGTTTGTTTTTGTTTTCCTCCTTCCTTCTGTTTGTATTATGTTTGAATTTAAATTCATCCTATTTTCACTACCTTTAATAAACCTGCACACAAAATGTTTACAACTCAATTCTTGCCACAAGTAAAGCAGTATCTCACTAGCATTTTCAGCTTTTGTTCCATGTGTTGTTAGAATGAGAGTCAGGTTTATTACCATGTCATATGTTGTGAAATTTCATCTATTGTGACAGCAGAACAGTACAAGACATAAAATTTACTTTAAGATATAGTCAGTAAATGAATAGTGCCAAAGCGGGACAGTGAGGTTGTGTTCTTGACTGTTCAGAAATCTATGGAATGGAAGAAGCTGGTCCTAAAACATTCAGCCTCCCGTACCTCCTCCCCAGAAGAGGACATGGTCGGATGATGAAGGTCTTTGATGATGGATGCCACCTTCTTGAAGCACCACCTTTTGAAAATATCCCTAATGGTGGGGAAGATTCTACATATGGTGGAGCTAGCTGGGTGTACAACCCCTTTCGATCCTGCACATTGTAGCCTGTATACCAGTGAAGCAACCAGTCAGAATGTTCTCCTCTATACATCAGTACAAATTTGCTAGAGTCTGAGCGATGTACCCAGTTTCCTCAAGCTCCCATTGACGTGGCTTCTTCATGATTGCATCAATGTGTTGGACCCAAGATGGATCCTCTGAGATGTGAATGCCAGGAACTTGAAGCTGTTCACCCTTTACAATGCTAACCCTCAGAAGCTTTATTTTTCATACTAAAGCGGTTTTAAATTGGACTTGGGGTAAATACTGCTGATGACAGGGGAGAAATTTAGACTACTACTCGATCATAGTTAATCTATATAAATTTTAAATTCCTTTGTAAGGAAGTCCTCTCTCCACTGTGTCAAGTAATGCTTTAATCCATTTAAAATAAACAAATTAAGGCTTTGATTGAAATTATGAACAGAAACATTTCGTGCTGATATCATTCTGAACAGTACATCATTCTACTCCAATTTAGTGCCGGATAATATTGAAAACAGGGTGATGTGCATTCCAAAATGCTCTTGTTAAATATCTGCTTATGATCTGTCTACTGGCTTGAATTAGTATTATATTGTTTGATTTACAGTTACTATTTTAGCACCAATTTCTTATCTAATTTCTCAAACAGCCAAACACTGATAACCAGCACTTCTTTGGTCAAATGGAACACCTAAAACAGATTCTGTGCTTTAATATTCACCCATAGCTTCCAATTTATACTGCATACTGTCTCAGTCTTGAAAGACTGAATTGAAATAGTCATATCTGCAGAAAATCTCTTGGAAAAGGCTATGATCAAAAATGAACGTTATTGGTCCCTGATTGTGCGATAGAAAGGAAATTACTTTAATTCAGAATAGGGGTAATATGGTTTAATGTGAAAATTATGTGGGATATAGATAGAGTCAACTTTTCGATACCTTGTTCATTGAAATTGAATTTCCAAGCACTCATAACTTGATGCACTGCAGATACTTCATAACTTTTCATTGCTGAGTTTAGTAATTAAAGGCTTTTGGTCATTGATATTGAAGCGAAGGAACTCACAATGATGCTTTCTTTGAAAGTCAAAGGTAGGTGGTTGGATGCTCTCTTGGTGGGGATGGTACGTATGGTATAAAAGCTACACAGCCCTTCTCAGTCCATTCTGAGTATCTTCACTCTTTGTAGCATGGAATACTTTATTTTCTGTGTTATTGTGGAACTGAACATTGTACAATCCTATCTCTGACACTATGATGTAAAGGCCATCGATGAAGTAGCTGAAAATGTTTGGGCCTTGGTCACTGTCCTGAAGAACTTCTGCAATGGGGGCCTGCAATCATTTGTAATCTGTGGCTCTAGTTAGTGCATGATTTTCCCCTTAATTCTCATTGATGTCTGTTTTTCAGGCCTGAGAGTTACGCTGATAATTTATATTGCCTTGATGTCATGGCAGTTAATCTCCCCTCCTAAATGGCTGATTATTTAACCTGAGATTATAACTATTCTGAACTTCCCATCTAGGGGGAACATTCACCTGGAATCAACACTGTCAAATACTTGAGCGTTTTATATATTCCAAAGAAATCATTCTCAAATCTATTTTAATCTCCAAGAAATGAGTAGTTAGTGTATTCATTACCTCATCATGGTCAGAGAGAATTTAAAATGTACAGAAAGTGGGGAGTCTTTCATGATATATCTTTGACTCTGCTATTTCAATTTATGTCTCTTATGGTCCTTTCTTCTGCATTTCTTATTTATCCAATTCCCTCCCTCTTTTACAAAGGTTCGAAGGTTAACTTATTATCAAAGTATACAACTCTGAAATTCTTCTTCTCTGGGTAGGCATGAAACCAAAAAAGAAAAGAAAGACAGCATGTTTATCAAGTCCCAAATCCCCCTCCCCACACAAAAAATGAACGAAAACGTAACAGGCACATCAACCCCCAAATCCCTCCTCCCTACACAAAAAAGACAAAAAAGATCAGGCAAAAAACAGAATATAAAACCATAAGACAGGGAAAAAAGTCTATAATCCAAGTCTATATCCAAAATGTAGAAATCCTGGGTGACATACTCCGGGCTCGGCAACAGACTCTCCCCTGTAACAGAGTGATCCCCAGCGATCAAAATGCAGGCAGCCACTGCTGACCTTTTGCATTCGCCTCTCTGTTTCAATCTCCCTCACCGCTTTGATCGACGAACAATGGAAACTTTAATTAGCAAAACAGAGTCGAACATCGCCTCACACCCTGTCTGGCAGCTTGCTCACCACAAGGTTCGCGCACGCTGCCTCTGTCTCCCAGAATCCTTTCAGACTCCGCAGAGAGCTGGAACACTCAAATGATCTCCAAACACCAAATCACAGGCTCTAATAGTTCCAGAATCACATCCAAGATGAAAAACAAACATAAAAGACATAAAATGAGTGAAATATACAGTTTCATGATCCAGCCAGAAGATGTTGACTGAAGGAATGTTTTACCCAGTGTACATCTTCCCTGTGACTTAATATAATAACAGGCATAGTTGTGGAACGGTACTCAAGTTATGAGTAATCTAGAGGCCTGGACTAAAAATTAAAAACTAATTATCCAGATTTTGGAAATAAAGTTTCTTAGTAATGCTCACTGCAATAACTACCCACCTGATCCCCACTGCATCAAGTGTAGGATACCTGCGCCAATACCCAGTCTGGTATGGAAGTGACTCCAAATCCATACCATGTGGTTGAGATTGATTTGGTTGAACAAACCAAAGAAAAAACAGGATGTTCAACAGACCAAACAATATCTGTGAATGGAAATGGATAACTGACATTTTGGGTTGAGACCCTTCATCTAAAGTTTAAATTCTAAACTGGTGAAAGGACTCAACCTGAGACATCAACTGTCCCATTTCTCTCCACAGATGCTGCCTTACCTGTTGACTTCCTCCACCATTTTATGCTTTGCTCCATATTCCAGCATCTGTAATTTCTTGTGCCTCCTGACTTAGCAAGTCATTAGAACATAGAAAATATGTCAGTACTGCCAAGCCCTGTGGCCCACAATGTTGTGCTAAACTAATTAAATTGGTAATAACATGCCCAATTAAACTAACCACTTCTGCCTACACAGTGTCCATATCCTTCCATTTTCTGCACATTCGTGCACCTATCAAAGAGCCTCTTGATTTGCTCCACCACTACCGCAGGCACCCACCACTCTTTCTGTGAAAGGACTTGCCCTGCTCATCCCGTTTGAACGTGCACTCTGATGTTAGTCACTTCAGCACACAGAGGGAGACTGAAAACTTGGCTGAGTGTTTGTAATAACAACCTCTCACTCAATGTCAGTAAGACCAAGGAACTGATTGTAGACTTCAGGAGAGAGAAACTAGAGGTACGTGAGCCAGTAGTCATCAGAGGATCACAGATGGAGAGGGTCAGTAACTTTAAATTCCTGGGTACCACTGTCTTAGAAGACCTGTCCCGAAACCATCATATAAATATAATTGCTAAGAAAGCACAGCAGCTTATTTCCTCAGGAGTCTGCAGAGATTCGGCATGTCATCAAAAACCTTGGCAAACCTCTATAGATACAGTGGCATGCAAAAGTTTGGGCACCCCTAGTCAAAATTTCTGTTACTGTGAATAGTTAAGTGAGTAGAAGATGAACTGATCTCCAAAAGTCATAAAGTTAAAGATGAAACATTCTTTTCAACATTTTAAGCAAGATGGGTGTATTATTTTTGTTTTGTACAATTTTAGAGTGAAAAAAAGGAAAGGAGCACAAAAGTTTGGGCACCCCAAGAGACTTGAGCTTGCAGATAAATTTTACCAAGGTCTCAGACCTTAATTAGCTTGTTAGGGCTATGGCTTGTTCACAGTCATCGTTAGAAAAGGCCAGGTGATGTAAATTTCAAAGCTTTCTAAATACCCTGACTCCTCAAGCCTTGTCCCAACAATCAGCAGCCATGGGCTCCTCTAAGCAGCTGCCTAACACTTTGAAAATTAAAATAAATGATCCCCACAAAGCTGGAGAAGGCTATAAGAAGATAGCGAAGTGTTTTCAGGTAGCCATTTCCTCAGTTCATAATGTAATTAAGAAATGTCAGTTAACAGGAGCGGTGGAGGTCAAGTTGAGGTCTGGAAGACCAAGAAAACTTTCCGAGAGAACTGCTTGTAGGATTGCTAGAAAGGCAAATCAAAACCCCCATTTGACTGCAAAAGACCTTCAAGAAGATTTAGCAGACTCTGGAATGGTGGTGTACTGTTCTACTGTGCAGTGACACCCGCACAAATATGATTTTCATGGAAGAGTGATCAGAAGAAAACCTTTCCTGCATCCTCACGACAAAATTCAGCATCAGAAGTTTGCAAAGGAACATCTAAACAAGCCTGATGCATTTTGGAAACAAGTCCTGTGGACTGAAGAAGTTAAAATAGAATTTTCTGGCCGCAATGAGCAAAGGTACCTGTATGTGATGGAATGTGTGCTGACTGGTTGCATTACAGCCTGGTATGGGAACGCCAATGCCTTTGAGCAGAAAATACTGCAAAACATAGTGGATTCAGCCCAGTACATCACATGTAAAGCCCTCCCAACCACTGAGCACATTTACATGAAACATTGTCGTAGGAAAGCGCCTTCTATTATTAAAAATCATCTTTTCTCGCTGTTGCCATCAGGTAGAAGGTACAAGGGCCTCAGGACTTTAGCTTTGAAATAAGCAAATAAACATTGAAATAATGTCTCACCTTCAATTCTGTTATTGTGTGCATGAATCAACATTAAAAAAATACTTCAAAATACACATTATTGTTTGCTGTAACAACTAAATTACACCTTCATAAATAGAATCAATATTCACATTTACATTTACATGAAATATTGTCGTAGGAAAGCAGCATCTATTATTAAAAATCCTCTTTCCTCGCTGTTGCCATCAGGTAGAAGGTACAAGAGCCTCAGGACTCCCACCACCTAGTTCAAGAACAATTACTACCCCTCAACCATCAGGCTCTTGAACAAAAGGTGATAACTACACTCAGTTAAGGATTCATTTATCTTGTTCCTTCATGCGCGTAATTTATTGCTATTTATTTATATCTGCATTTGTACAGTTTGTTGTCCATCGACCATAAGACCATAAGACATAGGAGCAGAATTAGGCCATTTGGCCCATTGAGTCTGCTCCACTATTCAGTCATGGCTGATCCTTTTTTCCCCTCCTCAGCCCCACTTCCTGGCTTTCTCCCTGTTAGCCTTTGATACCATGTCCAATCAAGAACCTATCATTTCTGCTTTAAATACACCCAATGACCTGACCCCCACAGCTGCCTGTGGTAATAAATTCCACAAATTCACCACCCTCCGGCTAAAGAAATTTCTCCTCATCTCTGTTTTGAATGGACACCCCTCTATCCTGAGGTATACAATGTATCATTCCATTCAAGGGCATTGAAATAGGTAATAAATGCAGTCCTTGCCAGGAATGACCGATTTCCCCAAAGATTTAAAAATATCGCTTTTATTCATTAGTTTAATTCTTTCTGCCTTTGTATCATTGACCTGCTCTTTTATTCTTTCTCCCTATCTGCTTCTCTGTCCTTCCTGTTACATCTGAAAGTTTTGCATTCTGATGAAAGGTTATCATGTGAAATGGTAAATCCATTTCTCTCACCACATATAGTAAGTTGACTTATACCAAGGTATTACTTGTACCAAGGTACAGTGCAAAACTTGTTTTGCCTGGTGTTCACACAGATCAATTAATGACAATAGTTCTTTGAGATAAGATAAGTAACAAAGTGCAAACTGAAGTAATATGGTTAAAGAAAATGTAGTGCAGGTGGACAATAAGGTGCAAGGTCACAATGCGATACATTCTGAGGTCAAGTGCTCACTTATTATTGTACCAGGGAACAATTTAATAGTCTTATAACAGTGGGATAAAAGCTGACCTTAAGACTAATAGGACATGCTTTCAGACTTACTTATTTTCTGAACAATGGGGCGGGGAGGGGTTGAAAAGGAGACGATGTCCAGTGTAGGTGGGCATAATCTTTGATTATGCTGTCTGCATTACCAATGCATGAGAAGTAACAACAAAGGTCAAGTATGCAGGTCTGGTTTCTGTGATGTACTGAGCTGTGTCCACAACTCCGCAGTTTCTTGCAATCATGGGCAGAGCAATAGCCATACTAAGCCTTGATGTGTATGGATAGAATGCTTTCTATGGTGCAGCTATAAAAATTGGTGAGGGTGAAAGGGGGTGTGCCAAATTTCTCCCAAGGAAGTAATGGTACTGATGAACTTTGTTGGCCGTGCCAATTACATGGTTGGACGAAGACTGGTTATTGCTGATGTTGACTCTACGGAACTCACTCCTCAGTACGGTGATATTGGTCAGCAGTGAGCCTTGGGAAGATAGAGATGATCTCACCTTGACTGGGAACTTGGTACTTAAGCATCTGCCACAATCTTGGGATTGTACCCATCCTATTTCCAAAACACGTCAAAGTCTGTGGACACACAAGTCTTGTAAATTCCAGTTTCCTTTCAGCTTCAAAAACAAGAGAACTCTAACTTCTTATGGCTTTTCTCCACTCCTAATGAAGGGTCTCAGCCCAAAACATCAACTGTTTACTCTTTTCTTTAGGAGCTGCCTAGCCTGCTGAGTTCCTCCGGCATATTGTGTGTGTTGCTTCTTTTCAACTTCGCCACTTTAGAATATAAATAATTTGAGCTACTGTAAAGATAGACCATTTTAAGGTCATATTTCTCTGATTAAGCAGATTCTGACAAGCATCTACTAATGAGTCTCCTGGGAATTAATTTGCTACCTGTCTGCCAGATGAGGATGTTTCACCTCCTCTTCTTCATATCAGCCAGCTTCAAATCAACTCAAGCCAATGGAAACTAAAGGCAGAACTTAATTGTCTGAGTATGGACAGAGGGCAAGTTTTCTGATAAAGGAAGATGACTGTTGCTATAAAAAATTGTCTGGCAACATTATTTTGTTTGTGAAGGTAGAAAGGTCAGAAAAGATGAATGCTATTTGGAGATGATTTCACATTAAAATTTTTAATGTAACTTCATCCATTGTATTTAAATAGCAGTGATTGTCAAAAGTATGTTCTTAAAGTTTAGGGTCCATGTGAAGGAAAATTACGCTATTCTGTTTTATTGTGCCACACTCAATACTATCAAGTGATCCTGGCACATTTCTTGTTCCAATCTAGTTCTTTGTTTTCAATTCAAGGGGCCAGAGTATAACGCGGGACTATATTTTGTTAAAAATGCTTTCTTTAATTCTGAACATTTGTCTCACTTTTGGTCAAGGGGATTAGGTGTCCTCAACATGTTTTAGTTATAGTACTGACATTCATTATTATAGTAAGAGACAGGAATAAAGATTCACCTGTTACTCCAAAGAAGTTTTCTGCACAAAGTAGGCCTTTATAGGTTTCTAATTTGTGTAGGTGACCACGTCTTCCCCCATTTGCAGCAATAACCCTAAAACCCTTCAATCTGTTTGCAGTTGGAAATCATTTGTTGATGGTCAATTATATGAAAAAAGACAAGAAAATGCCAGTAGGCTCAGCAGCTGAGGAGGGAAATGAACAGTCAACGTTTTGGGCCAAAACCCTTCATCAAGACAGGAAAGGAAGGGAACAGAAGCCAGAATAAGAAGGTGTGGAGAGGGGAAAGAGTGCAAACTGGCAGGTGATAAGTGAAATCAGATGAGGGGGGAAGGAGGGTGTGTGGGGGAGTGAGCATGAAGTAAGAACAGGATCCTACCGCTAAGTGCATCTTTTCCTCATCCCCCACTCTCTACTTCCCATAGGGATCACTTTCTACACGAGTCCCTTGTCTATTCGTCCCTCCCCACCGATCTCTCTTCTGGCACTTATCCCTCCAAGCAGGACAAGTGCTTTACCTGTCCCTACACCTCCTCCATCATCACCATTCAGGGCCCCAAACAGTCCTCCCAGGTGAGGCAACACTTCACCAGCAAGTCTGCCTGAATCACTATCCAGTGCTCCCAGTAATGTCTCCTTTATATCAGTGAGACCTGATATGTATTGGGGTACCGTATCGTTGAGAACCTTTGCTCCGTCCTCCGTTAAAGGCAAAATTTCCCAGTGGCTATCCATTCCATTTTGACTTCTGATTCCCATTCTGACATGTCGGTCCATGGCTTCCTCTACCACCATACTGAGGTCACACTCAGGTTGGAGGAACAACACCTCATATTACATCTGGGTAGCCTCCAAGCTGACGGCAGGAACTTTGATTTCTTTAGCTTCAGATAAGTTTTGTCCCTTCCCTCTTTTTCCATTGCGCATTCTAGTTCCCTTATTGCTTTTCTACTTATCACCTGCCCATCACATCCCTCTAGTGCCCCTTCTCATCCCCTTTCCACGGTCCACTGTCCTCTCCTATCAGATTCCTTCTTCAGCCCTTTATTTTTTTCCACTTCTCACCTCTTACTTCATTCCCTTTCATCTGGTTTCACCTATCAGCTGCCTACTTCTTCTCCTTCTCCTCCCCCACCATTATTCTGGCTTCTTCCCCCTTTTTTCCCAGTCCTGATGAGGGGTTTTGGCCCAAAATGTTTATTCCCTTCCATAGATGCTGCCTGACTTGCTGACTTCCTCCAGCATCTTGTGTGTGTTGCTTAAGATTTCCAGCATCTGCAGAATCTCTTGTGTTTGATGAGAATGGGGGAAGCTTTCTGGTAAACCAGGCATCCTGTCGAAGCTCAGAGTTTTTTCACATTGAATTTCTTAACCAGTTTGCAGCTTGCCTTCTTGGTTACTGCAATGTTTCTTTCACGCAGTAGGAAGTCACAGGCATGTGTTGCATCAGAATTTAATGAAGAAGGGGTGATAATGTAAACTTGATGATTGTGGGATGACCTGGAGACTGCAAGGTGTTCAGAAAGGGAGAACATGAAGACATGAGGCTGCTAATGCTGGAATTTGGAGCAAATAAAAACTACAAGAGAAACTCAGTGGGTGCGGCAACAGACTTGGAGGGAAATGGACAGTCAGTATTTTGTGTTAACACCTTTCATCTGGATTATAATTAAAAATTGGAGATGGGGTGACTGTGAAGAAAATAAATTGTCATGGTGCTTAAAGGCTACAGTTGCAGGTAGAGGCAAAGATAAGGTTCGTGGGGGTCAGAGATGGAGAATTTCGAATGAGAAATTGTCAGAGTTAGGAGAATGGAAGAGATGAAGCAGTGGAGAATTTGGAATAAAGGATTTGTCGGGTTCAGAAACAGCTGAACATTGAAAAAGGATGTGAAAATTCCAGGAACATGGATGAAGGCAAATTAAGTTTCCCCAGATGAAAGCTTCTGGGGAGTCAGCAATCAGGTGGAGTTGAAGATGGGAACGAGGAATTCGAAAATCCTGTAAGGATTAAAATTCAAACATGAGGAAATCTGCAGATGCTGGAATTTCAAGCAACACACATAAAAATTGCTGGTGAACACAGCAGGCCAGGAAGCATCTATAGGAAGAGGTACAGTCAATGTTTCGGGCCGAGATCCTTCGTCAGCACTAACTGAAAGAAGAGATATATATCTCTTCAGAACTGAGCACAGTACTCCAAGTGTGGTCTGACGAGCTGTAACATTACCCCTCAGCTTTTGAACCCAACCCCACAGTTGATGAAGGCCAATGCACTGCATGCCTTCTTAACCACACAATCAACCTGCACAGCAGATTTGAGTGTCCTATGGACTCGGACACCAAGATCCCTCTGATCCTCCACACTGCCAAGAGTCTGACCATTAATACTATATTCTGCCATCATATTTGACCTACCAAAATGAACCACCTCACACTTATCTGGGTTGAACTCCATCTGCCACTTCTCAGCCCATCCTATCGATGTCCCACTGTAACCTCTGACAGCCCTCCACACTATCCACAACACCCCCAACCTTTGTGTCATCAGCAAATTTACTAACCCATCCCTCCACTTCCTCATCCAGGTCATTTATAAAAATCACGAAGAGAAGGGGTCCCAGAACAGATCCCCAAGGCACACCACTGGTCACCAACCTCCATGCAGAGTATGACCCGTCTACAACCACTCTTTGCCTTCCATGGACAAGCCAGTTCCAGATCCACAAAGCAAATTTTTCATCAATGTATTTAGTCACATCCTCAAAAAATTCAATCAGGCTCGTAAGGCATAACCTGCCTTTGACAAAGCCATGCTGACTATTCCCAATCATATTATAGCCCTCTAAATATTCAGAAATTCTTCCATCTCAGGATCTTCTCCATCAACTTACCAACCACTGAAATAAGACTCACTGGTCTATAATTTCCTGGGCTATCCCTACTCCCTTTCTTGAATAAGGGAACAACATCTACAACCCTCCAATCCTCCGGAACCTCTCCCATCCCCATTACTTACTAAATGAAAGCTAAAGTAAAACCTGTTTTGTTGAAAATCTGCTGGTTTCTTCAACCAAATCTATTTTCACAAATGCTGTCTGGCATATTGAGTTTTTTCCAGCATTTTCTCTTTTTATTCCATGACATACCCCTTATTTCATCATTGTGGGCACTTTCTTCAAGTGGAACAAAAAGAGCCAACACTTCACTGTGTGTATAAAATCCAAACAATAACAGGGAAAACAAAAACACATTGAGGAGGAAATGAAGTGAATTTTAGTTATGTTAACAGAATGAAAAACACATTTTTGAGAGCATGGTTCTTTATTCAGTTACCTCCCTTGTTTCAATAGAAAAGAGTCTGTTCTGTATGTGGTTGGTAAGGTTCAACCTATTATCCTTCTACTTTCCAAGCTAAAGTGTTTCCCAATATAATGGTTGAGTCCCAGGCTGGAAAAGCATAATAGCCTATTTCGCCATTATGCTCAGAGCAACTGCTACTATTTCCAACTATTCTAACTATTTCTGCTAAGGGAGCAGTTTAACTCAATGGAGTTTGGCTCCAGTACATTTGGGTGGATCTGCCTGATGAGTTTGCACTGGGTTGAGCAGCTCAGTCCTTGACGTCAATCTTGGCATCAATGTGCAAACTAAAAGTTCAGAATTGCCCAAGATCCAATGAAATCTAATAGAAAGGATCTGAAGCTCACTGCCTGACAGGGCGGTAGAGTCAGATGCAAATCACAGTCGGGTTTAATACCACTCACATGTGGCATGGAATTTGTTGTTTTGCAGTAGAAGCAGTATACTGCAAAGAAAAAAATTACTAGGTTACAAAAATGGTGCAAAAGAGGAATAATGAGGAGGTGGTGTTCATAAATCTGATGATGGAAAGGAATAAGCTGTTCTTAAAACATATAATGTGGGTACCACCTCCCCAATTCAGAAATACATGTGTTCTTGAAGAGCTGTGCCCTGCAGGGCAAAGGACTGAATTGGCAGGATTAAGCTGGAAAAATCTTTGACAATTAGCACGGAGGTAATGGGCAAAATGACTTCCTTCTGTCGTAAATGTTCTTTGATTCAATGATTCCATGTAGTTGCTTCTGGATAGGAAAGTTGGCTCTCAGGTCTACAGGTCCTTCAAGAATACCAATTTTTTTTAAATCTGCTCTGTAGCATGCACAGTTTTGAGCCCACATGTGCAATTCTGGGTAAAAAAAGATGTTCAACATGTGCACATAGTTGTGATGTGAATCGTGCCAGATATTATACTTATACAAGTGTTAGCATATGTGCAGCTGACACTCATCAGCGCACTAGGCTGACCATGACATCAATTTGCTGATTTGATGCCAGTGTTGCCACTTTGGAGCTCAACAATCTGCTCTCAAAAGGGACGGTTAAAAACTGCAGATTAATTTTGCATGATTTCCACCTGGTGTTGCTTAAGATTGTACTAATATCTGTGCTTTCTAGTTTTCTTTAAAGTTGCTTAGGTCTACAGAGTGTGGCAGGGCAAATGCTGAGAAATTTAACATAACTTCAAGACTTCATACACCAGTCACTGAAGTACTCCCCTTGAACTTTGTCATTCCCCTCATCAAGGTGATGGACACAGCTCAGCACATCACAGAAACCAGCCTCCCCTCCATGGATTTGGTCTACACTTTACATTGCCTTGATAAAGTAGCCAACATAATCAAAGTAATCATCCACTGTGGCCATTCTCCCTTTGCCCTCTCCAATCAGGCTGAAAATACATACCATTAGGCTCAAAGACAGTTTTGATCCCTAGAATGATAAAATGGATTCTTGACCTCATTATCTACCTCATTATGAATTTGTACCTTAATGTCTATCTGCACTGCTCTTTCTGTGCTTTAAGGCCATAAGGTATAGGAGAAGAATTAAGTCATTTTGCCCATCAAGTCTGCTCCACTATTTCATCATGGCTGGTCCAACTTTCTTCTCAGCCGCAACCTCCTGCCTTTCTCCCGGACAAACACTTTATTCTGCAACCTTGTATTGTTTTTAACTTGTACTACCTCTGTGCACCATTTCAATGGACTGAATGCAAATTGGGATTAGAACAATACTAAACCAATTCACCAATTTAACACGTTGTAAAAGGGAATAAGGATGGAACAAGAGGGGGAAATGAACAATCTCTAGGGCTGACACTACTGTAGTCTGCCATTGGTACACTCATAAGTATAATTTTCAAGCACAGCAAAGACTCCAATGCTGGTGACTACACCTTTTTAACTTTATGTGTCAGATGGACTGGAATTGGGGTGATATGTGCACGATCTCTTTCTCTGCTATGTAAGGGAAGTCACCAAAGCTCCCTTCTCAAAGAGAACCGATTACTGTCACGTCTCTTTTAATCAGATAACAATGATGAAAAACACAATTAATTATTCCATTTTGCTGATCTCTCTGGCTACCATTAATTGCAAATACAGTGAATTCCAGTTAATTGGGCCATCAATTAATCAGGGCAGCCACTTATTTGGGACACCTCTTAAAGAACCAAAACAAATGAAGAAACTAGTCAGGATTCCTTTTGTTTTTTTGGGACACTATGCTGCCTAATTGGGACTGTTTTGCCAAGCAGTTTCTGACCAGTGTCAGATGCACGCACTTGTGTGGCCATTAGGTGCTATGCCATACTTAGAGTGAACAGTTTTTAAAAGAGCATCAGTTGTATGTGTTTGTGCTCAAAAAGCAGTGATCTACGTCATTGATAGTTTGTGAAAAATAAGCAGTAAGACAATTCAGAACTGTTTAGCTCACTGCAGTTTCAAGCATTGAGGTGTGGAGATGCCAGAAACAGCCAGGAATGTAAACAAAATGATTTCACTACTTCAACAAGTTAGGAATTATGAAGAAATTGAAGGTATCTATCCACAATCATTTTGAATATTACCTTTGGTTCCCACCCAACACTCAGCTCTCACCTGTGGCTGCAAGTTTGCATGCCACAGCAACCACACCCCGGTACACTGCTTCAACAGACAGGCTAAACTACGTGAGGGCAGCCAGTGGGCCTCGTACTCTGGTGAGATAGGAACATACCTGTCCTAGCATGCAAAGTCGGCTCTGACAGACTGAGATCTCAACAGCCTGGAAGGCAGTTCTGCAGCACTGTATGGACAGCGAAGAGCATAGTAAGGCACAGAAGAAGTCATGGTCATCCACTGCAACCAGGAAAGACCCCAGCTGTGACATCCACTCATACCTTTGGACTCAGATTTCCAAAGTTGAGAGAGTGGAACTGTCCCAGTGCAATGGCTTTTCTACTTTTAAAAACTGCCCTGCACAAGTTTCCCATCATCATCGGACACAACGAACAACCATCAGTAGTACTGGTAGTGTTATAATTTGTTCCGTGTGTTCTCTATTTTGTTTAAATACATAACTTGCAACTCAGTTAAATTGTAGCTCGTCTTTTTTTTATACCTTTATAACTATTTCCATGAAGTTTTGGCTAATTGGGGCAGCTACTTAAATGGGCCAAGATATATTCGCACTGATGTGCCCCAATTATCCGGATTACATTGTATGTCATTTTATCGCGACCATAACTGAGGGTGATTACATTTCCTCAGCTGGAAAGCATGTATAATCAGCAAATAATGTAGCTCAGTGCCAAGTTCCATGCATCAGTATTTGTCTGCTGCGACACGTGCATTTCGGCCATTATTAGAATGTCAAAGCACCACTGAATGGCATGATAAGCACCTATGGACACCTTGCAAAAGCTCAGCTGCCACTGAAAAACCATGCAATTCATATGATGGAATGCTACTTGTACAAACAACTGTGCGTGAGTCAGTTTGCTCAGTGCTTGCCAGTACATGGATGTTAAGATTCATGAAACCTACATAACCTCACAGCTCTTGGATACAGCAGCTTCTTTTCTTTATCCTACTCCACCTTCTGCTGAGGAGCAGTGATCCTCAGGATGAAGCAAAGGAAAAAAGGAGAAAACATAGCCCTCTTCTCTGAGTGGGCTGCCTGTGAACATCTCATCCACGCACAACACTAGTAATCCCAAGGCTTGTTCTCTATTCACCAACCGTCCTGTAAAGTACCCTCCCTCAGTTGCTGACCAACATAGCATTGCTGGGTTACAATAAATGTTTATTGCACATGAAATGTATATCATAGCATTTCACATTGCATAAAAAGCATAATTTTATCATCCTTGTGTTACCTTTATGGCTTGTCATCCATATGTCTTATCTGAATTACTGGCCAGCGTGGTATTAACCTAGCTTAACTGGTGGAAGGATATTGACTTTCAGTGAGTGATATTGCAGATTCCCTTGAAAACAACAGTGAGCAACTCTCTGTCTAGAAGACTGAGCTTCAGAGTGGGTTCGATTAGTACAGGCACATTATTTGCACTTGTGTGGTCCAATTTCAGGTAACCCACACTCCTTGTGTTCCATTCTCTCTCCTGATCCAGTCTGGCTCTCTCACCCATGTTTACTAATTTCCTCTCCCTTCCCAGCCCTCAAATCACCCAGTTTTGCTTCCCTCCCCACTGTCACCAAGCTCCCTACTAAACCTCCTATTCCCTGCCACATCTGGTACCATCTGCCCATCATCCCGACCTTATCCGGTTCCATTTATCACCTCCCTTGTTGATGAGACTCCAGCATCCGCAGTCTCATGTCTCTCCAGAGATCTGGTGGACACTCTGTTGCAGAATAAGAAATATTATTTTCAGTGGCGGTAGTAGATTTACGTTTCACGGAAATATTGTCATTCCCTTGGTCTAGCACCTTAGCAGTTCTGATGAAGGATCTTGGCCCAAAACATTGACTGTCTTCCATAGATGCTGCCTGACCTGCTGAGTTCCTGCAGCATTTTGTGTGCATTATTCTAATAATTAGTTGGGTCGGCTGAAACCTTTTAATCCACTTGGAACATTGGTATCCAGACACAAATGGGTAGCAGTTTGAGCATGCATAGTAGCTCATCTTTAGAAGATGTATGTTAGAGTAAAATGGTGCCACTTGGCTCTCACTGATGCTGGGCACTGGCATTTCTGAGTCCTCTACATATCATAAACAACCTCTCAAGAGTAATCATGTTAATTATCTGGCATCAGAAAGCTATCATATTGCTTACATAAGGAACAACAGGGGTGAATGAAACAGACATTGCAGTGCCTGTGGCTTTTAACAGAAACTGCCTAACTTAGTCCTATTATTTACAATGTTTGAGATTATTTTCTGCATCCATCATGACAATTCTTGTGAGCTTTAATATAAATTAATATCTTACTGTGAATCAGAACATTGCCATGATCATATTTCTTTCCACTGTTATTCATGGAACCGTGATTAACTCCTCTTTGTCTGTCTTGACAGGTTAAAGCTGTTTGTTCCCTTTGTTTTAGCTGAACCCCATTTACTGTTCACTGATCCATTCAGTCATTTAAAATGTAATCAGGTGTATTTGCCCTTCCCACCCACTACAGGAAATTTCTACAATTGTTCACAGATTCACAATGATAGATTTATGACCAGGAACTACACTGGAAACCTACCCCAACCAGCATTATTGATACAGACCCACTACAATCTTCCCTGTTTATTTTTGTTTGTGTCGTGATTCAACTCCACTTGTTTAATTCATGGTTTTAGCATTCCTGGTCATTTGATTCTTTTCAAGTTGATGACTATTTCCTTGTGGCTGTTTATAGTCATTTCAAATTCAAGGTTATTTTACTCATCCTGGTGTTATGGGCAAATTGATCCAATTTGCCTGGATTACAATTTAGCCATTTCTCTTATGTGGATCATTTCACTGCTGCTCTGTTTTTTGTCTTTATCATGTGGTTTATGTGGTTTTTACTATTTATATGTGCTACACTTATGCAAGTAATTCCTAAGTCTTGTTTTTTAAACTTTAGTTTGTCGTCTGTTTTTTGGGGAGAAAGTAAAAAGGGAATGAGCAAAAGGGAATGAGAGGAGTAAGGAAGCAATAGGATCAGGGTAATAGAAGATGCCAGAAAGGGCAAGAAGAATGGAGTAGAACTTGCAGATTCTCCTCCAAGAAGACCTTGTCATAATTTGGAGGTTTGCATGGCTCTGTTGCTCAGAGAGTTTTGTTAGCTGCAGTCAGAGCTTTGGCTCTTGCTAGGGTCACCCTTGCCAAACAGGTCAAAGTGTAGAGGCCAACCTAAGAATGGATCATCAGTCCTCAAGGTTCGGGGGTTTAGCTTGGGCTAACAACCCAGACTGGTAAGGCAATGAAGAATCTTTCTACATCTGAGTGCAATGATATTTCTGAGTCTCCACCTGGGACTTGCATGAGTGACAGTAGTGAAAACCGAGAGGAAGCTGCTGAAACAATGAAGGAAGCCCTGAACACCGCCAGAGATGGAGGACCTTCATTGCTGCCATAAGTGCCAGTGGCATGACAGACAGTAAGTTGCCGATTCTGGGTGGAGGAGGAAAGTGGAAAATGAGGAAAGAAAATATGCATATACACTTATCAGCAAGGAATGTGGTATATTTCTATTTATAAACCACTTTTACATTGATCTTTGAGAACAATGGTTATGTAGATGCATATAATAAAAGTTCTCCTATTTTCAAGAGAGAATTATGGAGTCCTGCAGACCCAGGAAAGCTCATCAGGTTCATTTTGACTCGCTGTGGAGCAATTCAATCAGTTATGTTCACCTATTCTATAGTCCGGCAAGTTTATTTCACTCAAACATCTATCCAACCTTCCTTTGAAATCAGTAATCTTCTCTACTTTCACCAATCCCTGTTATCAGTGAGATCCAAGGTAGGCTGTGAATAACAGATCATGTGCCCCTGTTCCCTACGGGCATACTGGATGTCCACATTTTGCAATATGATCACAGCAACTTATGAACCTCATGAAATATTGAACTGGAATGGTTCAAAAGCAACATACAATACTACAGATGTTAGAAAGCTGAAATAAAAGCTTAAAATTCCAGAAATAATCAGCAGGTAGCATCTACAGAGTTAAGATTGCAATGCAAGGTCATCAACCTGAAGCCATAAGTCTCTTCCTATTTCACAGATGAACCCTGAAAGGATTTGGATCACGTAGTTCAAGTCTTTGATAGATAGCAGTATGTGAATAGCAAGACAATGTTGAACCACTAGATCAATGTTACATACTCATAATGATGATTTCCAGTTAAATTCAGTGCCCATGTGGAAGTTACTACTGAGAACATTAGTGCAAATAGTCCTTGAAATCGTGTCTGTAGGATGTAGAATTACTTCAGCATAATGGTGAATAAAATTATCCATGCCAGATCAGGAGTCTGACGGGCTCTCGGGTGATAACTGTTCCTGAATCTGGTGGTGTGGGACCTGAGGGCTCCTGTACCTCATGCCCAATGATAGTAGCAAGAAGAGGGCATGGCCTGGATGATTGGGGGTCTTTAATTATGAATGCTGGTTTCGAGTGGCTGCACTCCATATAAAAATACTCAAGTGGGGAAGACTTTGCCTGTAATAGACCAGGTTGTATCCATATGTATAAAATAATTAGAGCAGAGGGCTAAGCTACAGTCCTGTGCTGATGTTGAATGAGAAGATACTGCCAATTCAGACTAATTGGGGTCTGCCAGTTTGGAAATCGAGGGTCCATTTGCACAGAGAGGTACCAAGGCCCAATGCCTAGGAGCTTAGTGATGAGTTTCAAGGAACTGATGGTGTTGACTACTGATGCATCATGACATATGCATCTTCATTCTCCAGGTGTTCCAGAGTTGAGTGAAGAACCAATGAAATGACATCTGCTGCTGATGTAATGTGATAATGGGCAAATTAGAGTGGATCCAGATCTCTCCTCAGGCAGGAGTTGATATGCTTTATGATCAAACTCTCAAAGCACTTCGTCATGGTGGATGTGAGTGTACTGTTCGATAATCAGTGAGGAAGGTTACCATAGGAACTAGTAAGTTCTATGCCTGCTTGAAGCATATGGGTAGCACAGACTGCTGAAGCAAAAGTTTAAAGATGCCCAAAAACTCTCTAGCCTGTTAGTCAACACAGGTCTTCAGTACTTGGCTAGGTATACGGCCTAGGCCAGATGCCTCCTGAAGTATGCTCTCACATTGGTCTCCAAGACTGAGATCACAGGGTCACAGCGGTTGTGTGGGTTTGTGAAGTTGCCTCCATGTTCTGTCAGTCACGGTGAGCATAAAAGGCATTGAGCTCATCTGGGAGTGAAACCTCATTGCCATTTACATTACTTTGTTTGGCGTAATAGTATTCCAGCCCTGCCACAGTTGTTGTGCATCCCTCTGTGATTCATATTTAGTCTGGAATTGCCACTTTGCAGGTGAGATGAACTTTTGATGTGATGCCCGGACCTCTTGTGGTTCTTGAGGGAGAACATAACAACAATGCTTAGAGAGGGTATTCTTGTGGCTCAGTGAACTTAGAAACTAAGAAATGATCACTTTAATCGCACTGTACTACAGCAACCCATTAGCCAGTGGGAATTAGAGGAGGTGATGTGTACGGAGTTTGCAAGTAGTTATAGGAATAATAGGGTACTATTAGTAGTAGATTTTAAGTGTGTAAGACTGACTGGGTCATCCATATTGCAAAGGGCTTGGGCAGAATGGAATTTGTCAACTGTGCCCAGGAAAGTCTCCCTAATCAATTTTTAGAGCACCCCACTAGAGAGGACACAATACTGGAGCTCTCCTTTGGAAAGGCTTTAGGGCAACTGACTGAAGTATCAGTGGAAGCACTTTGCAACCAGTGACCATAATACCCTAAGCTGTAAAATAGTTAAGGGTAAAAATAGGACTGGTCCACAAGTTAAGATCTTAACTTAGGACAGGGCCAATTTTGGAGGCTTTAGGTTGGAACTTGCTGCAGTCAGTTTGGGTGTCTTAGGTTAAGGGATGTCTTAACGAGTAGCAACACACATCAAAGTTGCTGGTGAACGCAGCAGGCCAGGCAGCATCTCTAGGAAGAGGTACAGTTGACGTTTCAGGCCGAGACCCTTTGTCAGGACTAACTGAAGGAAGAGTTAGTAAGAGATTTGAAAGTGGGACGGGGAGGGGGAGATCCAAAATGATAGGAGAAGACAGGAGGGGGAGGGATGGAGCCAAGAGCTGGACAGGTGATTGGCAAAGGGGATACGAGAGGATCATGGGACAGGAGGTCCGGGGAGAAAGACAAGTGGGGGAGGGGAGAACCCAGAGGATGGGCAAGGGGTACAAGGGGTATAGTCAGAGGGACAGAGGGAGAAAAAGCAGAGTGAGAGAATGAATGTGTGTATAAAAATAAATAACAGATGGGATACAAAGGGGAGGTGGGGCATCTTAACGAGTAGGAGGCTTTTAGAAGTGCAATGTCAATAGTTCAGGGGTGAGTATGTTTCTTTTAGGGTGAAAGGCAAGGTTGGAAACTTTAGAGAACTTAAGTTATTGAGAGAAACTCAGTCTCTCTTCAAGAAAAACAAGGAGGTGTATAGCAGATTTAAGCTATTGAGATCAAGTGAATTCCTCGATGAGTATAAGATGTACACTTGGGCCTCCGTCGGTCAGGGACAAACAATGGATGTTGTATTCTTGCTGTCTAGATACACATGCCTGGGCAGTACAATATGGAGGGCAAGCTGTTGCCCATGTAGCAGGCTCTCCCTCTCCATGCATCTGATGAACCCAAATGATGGGCAAAGAACGGTACAATTTGGCCCAGCACGCATCGCAGGAGTTGCTAGTCACCATTCAGCTGAATGTAGGACTGCCTTGGGGACTCCAGATTTTTCCTTTGGCGATTACTTCCGAAGCCTTCCCCATGACTGAGTATAGCCGCAAGCAGTGGAGGTTTGAGATCAGAGTTTTCCTTCTCCGAGATGAGCTGCGTGTGTCGGGCACGTGGCTAAGTGGTTAAGGTGTTTGCCTAGTGATCTGAAGGTCGCTAGTTCGAGCCTCAGCTGTGACAGCGTGTTTGTGTCCTTAAGCAAGGCACTTAATCACACATTGCTCTAGTGTCTGTGTGAGGAGTGGTACCCCACACAGACTTCTAATCTGTGCCTTGTAAGGCATGAAAATGCCCGACGCAGGCCTCTCATGGTCTGAGTCGACGTTCCCCTCCCTAGATGAGCTGCTAACCACAGCTGATGAGCCCCATCTGCCCGAATCGACTGATTTTAAGACGTGAGTAATCTGCCTTTGCTCCTTCTCCCATCAATAGAAACAGTTCCACTGGGCTTAGTAGCTAAGCCTCACGTGAAGGCCAGGCTACACACACAAAATGCTGGAGGAACTCAGCAGGCCAGGCAGCATCTGTGGAAAAAGGTACAGTCGATGTTGCTGCCTGGCCTGCCGAGTTCCTCCAGCACTTTGTGTGTGTTGCTCGGATTTCCAGCATCTGCAGATTTTCTCATGTTCATGGAGGCTACCAGTTGGATTTGGTTGTCGGAGACTATTTGGGGTGCACGCCATAGGGAGCATTTAATAGGTAGTGGGAGCTTATCCCCATTATTATAACAACTTTAAGCAACCAGTAGGAGTACATGTATGAGGGAAATCAGGAGACAAAAACAAGGCTTGAGATGGATCTGGCAGGCAAGGTTAAGGGGAAAACCTAAGAGATTTTACAGACATACAACTCTGCAAAAGTCTTAGGCACATATATGTATAAAGAGCAAGGGTGCATGAGACTTTTGCACAATACTGTTGTAATTTTATGTATTATACTGTGCTGCTGGTGCAAAAACAACCAAATTTCATGGCATATCTGTGTGATGATAAGCCTGATTCTGATAAGGGTCTCTGTTGTGGACTGAGAGTAGGTAGGGGGTAGGAAGAGGGGAATCATTGTTGGGAGAAGGGGAAGGGAGAGGGGAGCGTGTGGGAAGCACCAGAGAGACATTCTGTAATGATCAATAAACTAATTGTTCAATTTGGAATCAAATCACCTTGCTTGGTGTCTCTGGACTGGGTGTGTCTGCACACACGCCACCCTCCGCCCCGGCACTCCTTCTCTGCCACCTGTTCCACACCCCTCCCATGAGCTCCACCCTTGCCATTCCCAACATCCTTTGCTCCCAAAAGAAATACAAACACGCTGTCCACTCCACATTGACAAATACAATACTGAGCAAAAGTCTTAAGCTCCCTAACTATATACGTATACATTTGTGTGTGCCTAAGACTTTTGCAAAGTATTGTATATTAAAATAAAAAGGTGGCTAGGGAAAGAATAACAGGTCCCCTTCAAGATCAACATGGCCAGCTATGGGTGGTTTCCCAGGAGATGGATGAGATCTTTAATGAATATTCCTTAACAACTTTTAAAATGTAGAGAATCATGGAAGCTAAAGAACTGAAGAAAATGAGTTATGCCTCAGATCGTATACAATTACCAAAGAGGAGGTATTGGCAGTCTTAAAGCTCAGTAAGGTAGATAAATCCCCTGATTCATCCTCGGAATTTGAGTGAAGCTTGTGAAGAAGTTATGGAGGCCCTTGCAGAGATACTGTATCTGTGTTATCTTCACCCACAGGTGAAGTTCCATAAGGGTGGAAGGTGGCTAATGTTGTATCTATATTTAAGGAGTACAGCAAAACCAAGCCAGACTGCTTGTTTGACCTGTGACTAGTGGTGTGCCACATGGTGCTGTGCCCATTGTTATTCATCATTTATAGAAATTATATAGATGAGAATGTAAAGACATGGTTAGTAAATCTGAGGATGACTCTAAAATAGGAGGTATCTTAGACAGTAAAAAAAGGATATCAAAAATTACAAGATCATGATCAACTAATTAAGTGGGCTGAGGAATTGAACTCTGGGAAGTCAAACTAGGAGAGAACTTTCACAATTAATAGGTTAGCCCTGGGGGAGTTGTAGAACAGAGGGAAATAAGTATATAAGTACATCACTTCGAAAAGTGGCATCTCAGCTACAGACAGGGTGGTGAAGAAGGTGGCTTTCATTGGTCAGGGCACTGAGCATAACAACTGAGACATGATGTTGCAGTTGTACAAGACATTTTTGAGGCCACACCGGGAATATCATGTACAGTTTTGATTAACTTGTTGTAGGAAAGACATCATTATGCTGGAAAAGGTGCAAAGCAAGTTTACTAGAATGTTATAAGGACTCATGGACCTGATTTGTGGGGAGAGGTTGTGCAATCTAGGATTTTGTTCTTAGGAGCATAGGACACTGAGGGATGAATTTGCAGAAGTATATAGAATTGTGAGAACAATAGAAAAGGTGAATCCACACAGCCTTTTCTCCAGGAAAATGGAATCAAAAACTAGAGGGCAGAGGTTAAGGAGAGGAGGACAGATTTAAAAGAGGTCTGAGGGGCAACTTCATGCAGAGGGTGGTGCATATGTGCAACAGGTTGCTCAAGGATATGGTTGAGGCATGTATCATAATATTTATAAGATATTTGGATGGATACATTGATTGGAAAGATTTAGACGGGGTAAGTGCAAACATGGACAAAAGAGACTAACGTAACTGAACATCTTGGTCTGCATTGATGAGTTGGACTGAAGACCCTGTTTCCATTCTGCATTACGCCTGATTCTATTCCAATTTGGTCTTCGAGTATTGACATCTGAAAAACGGGATCTTGTCGGCTTAAAATCTGGTGGGGCTTTTGTACGTCTATATCTTTAGCTTGCCTAAGGTAAATGTTGAGCAGTAATTTAAATAGCTAACCAGAACTTACACTTAAAGCTTGCAAGACAACATGCAGTGTAAGACTTTGAGCCATTTCAACTCCAATCACAACATTCAAGAAGAGATGTATGGCACGTGTATTTTTCATTGAGGTATTGAGTGGAATCAGAGTCATAGAGAAATACAGCACAGGAACAGGCCCTTCAGCCTATCTAGTCCATGCCTACTCCCTATTACCTGCACCGGATCATAGCCCATATTTGCTGGAGGTCTCTACAGAAATACATGAAAAGAACATCAGGGAGGATTTATTTCAACAAATTACTGAAACACAGTGAAGGTAAAACTGTATGCAATAGACTAAAAACATTGTAGGTTCACAGCAAGCACCAGGGTTGGAAAACTATACTTATAAGGTGAAACAAGCTGTTGGAACTATACAGAAAGGAGACTAATATTTAAAATAAAATTGTTAATTGAGTTTTAATGGGGTGAACAGAGAAAATTAGTTCCCTTTCATTGAGATGGGACAGTTATCATCTTAGAATTCAACAAAAGGGGGAGGAGGACTTAAGCAGAGAACAGAATGTTTTATCTTAGCGGGTACATGAAATATCCTTGAAGTGGAAGAATAGAGAACCCATGGTGAGAGAGTGCGCAAAAAGGTTGGTTTTGATTAGGATTGGCTTTTAATATTCTGGCAGAATGTTGGTGCATGTGAAAGGGGATGAATAGTCTCCAGCTGTGCTGTAAACTTAGATGTTTACGCAAAAGTCATTGCGACACACATGCAGAAAACCCAATACTTTAATTAAATTTTATTAACTAATCTAGCATTTTAATTGAAATAAACTTTAAACATTTGAATTTCAAGGGGTTAATGAAATATAAATTTGGATTTTTGCAGGCTACTGAAAAAGATGCTTAATTGATACCTAATGACTGATTTTAGTAGTTGTGCTAAAAGTTCGTTTTGACACACATATAGAATCATGCTAACTAATGCAGAGAAACACTAGTTGAATACAAAGATGATGTGCTTAAAGTTATAACATTAATGTAAGCCAGCTGTTACCACAATAATTTTGCTGAAGAATGCCTGACAGAGGCATGCCAAATTCACATATGAGGCCATGTCAACTTTGCTTATTGAAGGAGAGCAGGCCGTATAATGGTACACATTAGCATCCAGCACTCAAAGAAGACCCCAGTGCAGTACATCAGTGGAAAGTGTTCAGTATTGTTGTCTGCATTGCCAATACATGGAAGCATATGTCTGGTTTGAATAGATCTGCTAAGATAAGCCAACAGGATCTTTATGCATGACAAACACCTGCCACAAGCACTTAAGGAAGAATTTTCTGTTGCTGCTTCTTTTAGCCTTTCATCCTTGCTGAACTGTACCAAAAGTTTAAACATATTCAGTTCTGCTCTGATACAGCCCCAGCAAAGAATCTTTAATGTAAATAAAGGTGCTTAGGTTGTATATTGTTGTTAAATTACTATGACTTTACAACAGAGAATGAATTCTAACGGGGGCTTTCCAAAAGGAATATGCAATTCAGTTACAGATTGGGAATGATCATAAAATTATGCTGCTCTAATACCTTATTACAAGTCATATGCCTTTTGCCCTGTTCTTCTGCTTTAGGGCAAGATAATGTATAATCTTCAGAAATAAATTGATACTAGTGTAGACTGAAAGTGTCAAGAACCATTCATGTTTTAAAATTAAGTCTGAACTAATTATCAGTGGCTCAGGAAGTGGAGAACTGCAAAAATGTAAGTTAGTTACAAAGTGTTCATCTTGTACAATGTTGCACTGCAGGGGCATTGCAAAACATCCAGAGATGCCTGGCAGTGCAAACATCATCATGAATTATGCATAATATATCATCATAAATGCATATATTATGCATAATGATGCATATATCAGGACACTTTATTGACTACACCTCAGAATTCAGTACCATCATCCCCTCAATAAACTCCAGGATGTTGGCTTCAATACCTCCTTGTGCAATTGGATCCTCAATTTACACACTTGCAGGCCCCAGTCAGTTCAGATTGGCGAAAGCCGGATATGGCGGGAGGAGAGAGAGCAGCGTGCCGCGCGTGCGCAGCCCTCCGGTGAAAAATGATATCATATCCGTTAAATAGGGGCCGTGGACAATTCTGATTTGATGGAGACGTACGTGAAAGCACAGAGGAACATCTGGAGAAATTTCTGAAACGCTCATTCGCTGCTGTTGTTACTGCGCAGTCAGGAATCTTCCGGAGGGAAGGCCTCAAAATCCCTGGCTTTGCCTGCTGTTAGCGACTGAGATTGAGGTTGAATCGTTCGGACAGAGATGGCGCTCAGTACTCGGTGTCAGAGAGCTGATTCGGAGGCTCGAAGTTTTCGGATGACTCAGTGACGGATTGTGGTTGGACATGGCAGGGAGAGTTTTTCTTCCTTCTCCCATCTGCGTGGGATGTGGGACATTTGAGAGACTTTGAACTCTTTACTGTGCTCATGGACTTCTTCATCAAGTTATGGTATTGTTGCATTGTTGTAACTATATGCTTTAATTATGTGGTTCTGTCAGTTTTTTCAGTCTTGGTCTGTCCTGTGTTTTGTGATATCACCCCGGAGGAAATATTGTATCACTTCTTAATGCATGCGTTACTAAATGACAATAAAAGAGGACTGCGTGTCTTCATAATCTAAATCTAAATCTTCGATCTCTGTCAGCACTGATATACCACAGGCTGTGTGCTTATCCCCCTGCTGTACTTGCTTTACACTTATGACTGTGTGGCTAAGTACTGCTCCAATGTCATATTTAAATTTGCTGATATCTCCACTGTGCAGGCCAAATCAAAGGTGGTGATGAATCATCATACTGAAGATTAGAAATCTGTTGGAGTGATGCCATAGCAACAACCTTTTACTTAATGTCCAAGGAGCTGATTGTTGATTTCAGGAGAAGGATACCAGAGGTCCATGAGCTGTTTCTCGTCAGAGGATCAGAGGTAGAGAGGGTCAGCAACTTTAAATTCTTTGGTGTTATCATTTCGAAGGACCTGTCCTGGGCCCAGCACTTAAGTGCAATTAGAAAGAAAGCACGACAGTGCTGTACTTCCTTAGGAGTTTGTGGAGATTCGGCAAGACACCTAAAACTTTGACAAAGTTTTATAGACATGTAGTGAAGAGTATATTGATTGCCTGGTATGGAAACACCAATGCACTGGATCAGAAAATCCAACAAAAAGTAGAGGATATGGCCAAGTGCATCATGGGTAAAACCCTCCCAACCATTGACCACATCTTTTGCAGAAAAGCAGCATCCATAATCAGGGACGCCCACCACCCAGGACATGCTCTTTTCTCGCAGCTGCCATCAAGAAGAAGGTGCAGGTGCCTTAGGACTCACACCACCAGGTTCAGGAACAGTTACTACCCTCCAACCATCAGGCTTTTGAACCAAATGGGATAACTTCATTCATCCTCACTTGTCCCATCATTGAAATGTTCCCACAAACTACGGACTCACTTTCAAGGACCCTTCATTTCATGTTTTTGATAGTACTTTGCTTATTTATTTATTTATTCTTTTTATATTTACACAGTTTGTTATCTTCTGCACTCTCACTGAACGCCAAAATTGGTGGTTTTTCATTGATTCTGTTATGGTTATTATTCTATAGTTTTATTGAGAATGCCCAAAAGAAAATGAATCTCAGGTCTGTATATGGTGATATTTACGTACTTCGATTATAAATTCACTTTGAACTTGGCCTGTACACAGTCTTTCTCAGTTGCAGTGGCATTGTCTCTGAGACAGCATGTCATTTGTTCAAGCACTGCTCCAGGACTTGAGTAAATGAGTAAAACTAATGCATTAGTTCAGCACAGAAAAATAATATGCTCATGTCAAAAGCCCCGTCTTTTGTCGGGCAGACAGAGAATATAGATAGATAGATAGATAGACAGATAGATAGACATACTTTATTGATCCCAAGGGAAATTGGGTTTCGTTACAGCTGCAACAACCAAGAATAGAGCATAAATATAGCAATACAAAAACCACAAACAGTCAAACAACAATATGCAAACTATGCCAGATGGAAATAAGTCCAGGACCAGCCTATTGGCTCAGGGTGTCTGACCCTCCACGGGAGGAGCTGCAAAGTTCGATGGCCACAGGCAGGAACAACCTCCCATGACATCCAGTGTTGTATCTCAGTGGAATATGGCCAGAGTCCAACAGCAAAAAGTTCAATATCGGGGCTACAAACGCGTTCCTCAATCATAATATGACTAGGATTGCAACATTTGTTGTTAACCAGAACAGCAAGCCCTCAACTCCTTTATGCTTACTGCTCTCAGTGCACTTCCAGTCAGCCCAAACGGCCTGGAAGCCCTCCATGGAAAAGTTTTGGTCGGGTATGTCCTCGTGCAGACACGTTTCAGTAAAACACATAACATTGCTCTCCCGAAATGTTCTCTGACTCCTGGCTAGCACCGTTAACTCGTCCTTTATATCCCAAGGCTGTCATGGTCCGTATTCCGGTTCACGGTCCGGTCCATCGACCCTTGCTCCAGGTTTTCCTGTCTACCCTGTTTCTGTTCTTGTTGAGCTCTAATTGAGGCAGCTGATGCTCATTAGGGCTGCCTGCATAAATACCTTCAGAGACTAGGGCGTGATGGCTGGATTGTTCTTGTCCTTACTCCTTGTATCCCTTGCTCTGCCTTCTGTTTCCTTGCCTGAAGCCCTGCCTTGTCTTGCTGGCAACTCTCGCCTCGCCTGAAGTTCTCGTCTCGCCTTGCTTTGCCAGAAGCCTTGCCTTGTCTTGCCAGTAACTCTCGCCTCACCTGAAGTTCTCGTCTCGCCTTGCAATGCCTGAAGCCCTGCCTTGTCTTGCTGGTAACTCTCGCCTCGTCTCGCCGGCAGTCTTGTCCTGGAGCCACCCTGTACCTAGCTCCCTTCCTGTCCCTTGCCTCTGCCCAGGTAAGCCAGGCCGTCTTGCCGTTACCTGTAGTTGGTTCTGTCCCTTGCCTCTGTCGGGTGGTGATCCGCACCCTGCCCAGGAGTGCCGCGCCCTGCCCAGGTGATCCACGCTCCGCCCAGGTGATCCGTGCCCTGCCCAGGAGGAGCCTGCCTAGCCTCAAGCCTGAAGACTCCAGCCTCCTGCCTAGCCTCTAGCCTCAAGCTCGAAGACTCCACCCTCCTGCCTCCTGCCAAGCCTCGCCTCTAGTCTCTAGCCTCAAGCCTGAAGACTCCAGCCTCCTGCCTAGCCTCAAGCCTGGAGACTCCAGCCTCCTGCTTGTTCCAGGTTCCTGGTTTCCCTGTCCATGTCCTTGCCATCGCCCTGTATCCTAGTCCTGTCTCTAGTACTTCAGTGTCTGTGTCTTGCACTTGGGTCTGCTCCCAGCCACCTCCGTATGACAAAGGCATTATTAGAAGAAAGCCAAAAGACATGGTAACCCGGTATTAAGTTATCGATTAACCAATGTCACTGACACAGATGAGTTAGTAATTTGTTCTACAGTACTGTGCAATGGTTGGCACTACTTTTCAAGTTTCAAGATTGTTTAATATCACTTCCAGTACATAAGTGTAGAGGCAAGCAAAGTAATTGTTACTCTAGATCCAATGAAACAGATAAAAATCACAATAAGATAAAGAACACAATAATAAAAAAACACAATAAATGTAAATACATAACCTAGTGTAACAAGGATCTACCCCTTAGTAGTAATGATCAGGGAGGCACAGAGAAAACCAGTAATTACCAACAAGTATCTTCATTGTCTCAAAGGAAGATCAATGAATTTACACAACCGAATACCTGTGTGCATGCCTACTAAGTTTTCCTGACCTTCCATGAACAGTCAAAGAATAGAAAAGTTAATACCAGTGAAAAGGAGTCTCTGCTGGCCATGTATTCCCCGTAGTACCATTTCGAATCTCCACGTCTTGGGGCACTTCACATCCATGAGCCTTGAGAGAGAATTATCACTGCCAGCACACACAAATTATCTGTTTTTATATTAATTCCTTATAAATTCAAATGTTCCATTTCAGTGTTATTTGTGACAGGTAACGTGACCGACCTTTAACACCTTCTTATTAGTTTTGCCAAGCTAGCATCCATTTATTGCCCTTCTTCCACAAGTGACAACTAGTAATTTATGGCTCTGTTCTCTTCAGTAAAAAACTTGAATCACTCAGACACAGACACAAATCCCTACATTCACAAACCTGCATGTTATATTATATCAAAGAACTCCTCACAAATAACATCTTGTTTGGAAATTATTTCTAGTCCAGCAGATTACCTGAAGCATCATTGTTTCCACTTTAAAACACTGATCAAGCCAAGCAACTTTAGTTCACGAAATAGAGGACACAACTATTTCACAAAATGGCAGTCTTTATTCTCCTTCAAGCATACGGCAAGAACAAAAACAATTGGTCTGTCTGCTTCCACAGTCCTGGACTCAACTGAATTCACTAATCTGTAGACTGTAGCCCATTCTGGCCAACAATAGCTTATATACATAGATAAATTATATGTACATGAAGTGATGCTGCAAGTGTCTGTACATAAGGTGACTCTGACAGAAAATGATAAAGTCGTGGTGGTGGTGTGGGTGAGTGGAAGAAAATGTTAATCATCCATACCGCTTGGGGTAAGTCACTGTATTTGAGTCTGGTGGTCCTGGCGTCTGTGCCACATAGCGTGCTCCATGATGAGTGTGGGACAAGCAATTCATGAGCAGGGTGATTGAGATCCTTTAGTATATTGCAGGCATCTTTCTGTCTATATGTCCCTAAAGGTGGTTAAGCTGCTGCTAGTGATGTGTTGAGCAATTTTGACTACCCGTTGTAAAGCCCACCTCTCTGCTGCTGTGCAGTTTCTGTACCATGCAGTGATGCAGCATGTTGGGATGCTCTCTACAGCACATCTGTACAAGGTCATGAGTATTGATGTGCATAGTCCACCATCCTCAGAAAGCAGAGGTATTGGTGAGCTTTCTTGACTGTGTAGGACATGTTCTGGGACCCTAAGAGGTTGTGCAGGATATGCACTGCCAGGAGTTTGAAATTGCTCGCAGTTTCCACTGCTGAGTAAGATGGGATGTGAGTAGTGCAAGTTCTCCTGATCCCAGAACTACAACAGTAATTTCATTTCATAAGTACTTTGAGGCATTCTGAAGTTGTGAGATTTGCTGCATAAGATCACTGTTTTTCTCATCAGCAACAAAGGAACACAATATTCAACTGAAATAATATTTGTCATCCCTATTAAAAATGGGAGTACAGCTGGGTGCTATAACTAATATTTCTGGCCAAACCCTGGAGTCATATTCGAAAGAAATGTCCATTGAAAGGAGTCTGAATGGTTTCTCAAGGAAGAGTCCATGAACCCATCTGATGCTGCGCAAGTAGCATTGGAGATACCAATACCTGAGCATGGCATGGGTAATTTATGGAGCAGGCTATTAGATATACTGATAATCTTTGCATTTCCACAAGGGGATTATTTTGAAGAAGTAGCTTGTTTGAGTTTCACACATCAAAAACAAACCACAAAACAACAAGGATTACAGAAATAGAGGTGCTTAAGTACTTATTAGATTGCATCTCCATTGGTGGCTGAGAAACTGGTCAGCAGACTATATTGGTAGTTTCAGTATTAATATTCCTGATTTGGTGTGGTTGAGGATTATTATTCTTGATCTACTCTGAGGAATTTTTAAGATTGTTTTAGTAGAGCTATGAAGTAAACGATCATGATTCCTGATATCTAATGGCAAAAAGCTAGAGGAGTTTTTAATCACAGTATACCTTTTTATTCTGTTGACACATCAGAAACACTGCTTCAGAATGCTAAGTATAGCTTGCTTCATAATGTTGTGATCTTCAGCCAGTACTTGGTGCTGTGTCAGCATATTGATGGTAACATAGTAATAGGACTGGACTGTTTAAGTGACATCTTTGGCAGTCAGTCAGGCTAAGTCCACAGATAGCAACCATCATTTTGCACAGATTTCAGTAGCTTGACATGTTGCTCCATAACACTGTTGAAAATCATTCTCTTTTGCTTCCCAACATCATCATGGCATTAATAACCCTTTTCATGACTGAAACCAGTGGCAGGTGGAAGCTTCCTAACTTTTACACAGATGTGACATGATGCAAGAAGCCATCCAAAACCATATTCTATTTCTAACATCACGTCATTAAAAATAACATTGCATATGAAATAATTATCTGTAAGTTTCCAGTCTGAAAAAGTTCAGAAAATTTTGTTTAATTATATCAAAAGGAAGGCTTTAAATGTTATTGCTGTTTATTAATAAAGCAGTAAGAGACCAGAAAATATGACTAATTTAGTACTGCTCTTTTCTAAAATGAAAATAACCCAGTATTGGAATATATCTTGGTTAAACTTGGCACATATTTACAACTATACCAATGTTTTACAAAGATCAAATATGGGAAAGATTACAATAGTAAGTTATATGGAATAATCAATAAAATATGCTGTTTATTCTTTGTAAAGCTATGTTTTATATACTGATCCTTTCTGTAAGTATAGTCATGTACTTTTGTAAACATTATGTAGCAATATAAATATAGTTATCTAATTATGTAATTCAGAAAATAAAATTGTAAATCATGATGGATCTTGTGCCATAATTCAGCATTTGAAGCCAGCAGCTGCTACATGTTTTTCATTTTGTTAAATTGAAGGAAAAAAGTTTATTTATCAATGCTATATGGAAGGACAAAACTAGAATTTAGAGTCACGGTATGAAGAGTCATACAACTAGAAAAATGGCCCTTTAGCCAACTACGAAGTACCTTTCTATACCAAACCCGTTTTCCAGAACTTGACTCGTTGCTTTCTATGTTTGATAATTTTTGTGCACATTTAGATATTTCTTAAATGTTTTCAGGCTATCCTTCCTCCTCACCCTTAGTAATACATTCCAGATTCTAACCAACCTCTGACTGAAGAATTAGTTTCTTCAGATCCCTTCTACACCATTATTGGGGTGGTATGGTTACGCAGTGGTTAGCACTATGGCGCAGGCGTGACCTGTACAAAAAGGACGGGTTACACTTGAATCCTAGGGGGACCAATATCCTGGCAGGGAGATTAGCTAGGGCTACTGAGTTGACTTTAAACTAGAATGGTTGGGGGGTGGGAATCAAATTAAAGAGGCTAGGCGAGAGGAGGTTAGTTCACAACAGGGGGATGGGAACAAGTGCAGAGAGACAGAGGGGTGTAAAGTGAGGGTAGAAGCAAAAAGTACTAAGGAGAAAAGTAAAAGTGGCAGGCCGACAAATCCAGGGCAAGCATTAAAAAGGGCCACTTTTCAACATAATTGTATAAGGGCTAAGAGAGTTGTAAAAGAGCGCCTGAAGGCTTTGTGTGTCAATGCAAGGAGCATTCGTAATAAGGTGGATGAATTGAAAGTGCAGATTGTTATTAATGATTATGATATAGTTGGGATCACAGAGACATGGCTCCAGGGTGACCAAGGATGGGAGCTCAATGTTCAGGGATATTCAATATTCAGGAGGGATAGACATGAAAGAAAAGGAGGTGGGATGGCGTTGCTGGTTAAAGAGGAGATTAACGCAATAGAAAGGAAGGACATAAGCCGGGAAGATGTGGAATCGATATGGGTAGAGCTGCGTAACACTAAGGGGCAGAAAACACTGGTGGGATTTGTGTACAGGCCACCTAACAGTAGTAGTGAGGTCGGAGATGGTATTAAACAGGAAATTAGAAATGTGTGCAATAAAGGAACAGCAGTTATAATGGGTGACTTCAATCTACATGTAGATTGGGTGAACCAAATTGGTAAAGGTGCTGAGGAAGAGGATTTCTTGGAATGTATGCGGGATGGTTTTTTGAACCAACATGTCGAGGAACCAACTAGAGAGCAGGCTATTCTGGACTGGGTTTTGAGCAATGAGGTAGGGTTAATTAGCAATCTTGTCGTGAGAGGCCCCTTGGGTAAGAGTGACCATAATATGGTGGAATTCTTCATTAAGATGCAGAGTGACATAGTTAATTCAGAAACAAAGGTTCTGAACTTAAAGAGGGGTAACTTTGAAGGTAGGAGACATGAATTAGCTAAGATACACTGGCAAATGACACTTAAAGGATTGACGGTGGATATGCAATGGCAAGCATTTAAAGGTTGCATGGATGAACTACAACAATTGTTCATCCCAGTTTAGCAAAAGAATAAATCAAGGAAGGTAGTGCACCCTTGGCTGACAAGAGAAATTAGGGATAGTATCAATTCCAAAGAAGAAGCATACAAATTAGCCAGAGAAAGTGGCTCACCTGAGGACTGGGAGAAATTCAGAGTTCAGCAGAGGAGGACAAAAGGCTTAATTAGGAAGGGGAAAAAAGATTATGAGAGAAAACTGGCAGGGAACATAAAAACTGACTGTAAAAGCTTTTATAGATATGTAAAAAGGAAAAAACTGGTAAAGACAAATGTAGGTCCCCTACAGACAGAAACAGGTGAATTGATTATGGGGAGCAAGGACATGGCAGACCAATTGAATAATTACTTTGGTTCTGTCTCCACTAAGGAGGACATAAATAATCTTCCAGAAATAGTAGGGGACAGAGGGTCCTGTGAGATGGAGGAACTGAGCGAAATACATGTTAGTAGGGAAGTGGTGTTAGGTAAATTGAAGGGATTGAAGGCAGATAAATCCCCAGGGCCAGATGGTCTGCATCCTAGAGTGCTTAAGGAAGTAGCCCAAGAAATAGTGGATGCATTAGTGATAATTTTTCAAACCTCGTCAGATTCTGGACTAGTTCCTGAGGATTGGAGGGTGGCTAATGTAACCCCACTTTTTAAAAAAGGAGGAAGAGAGAAACCGGGGAATTATAGACCGGTTAGCCTAACGTCGGTGGTGGGGAAACTGCTGGAGTCAATTATCAAAGATGTGATAACAGCACATTTGGAAAGCGGAGAAATGATCGGACAAAGTCAGCATGGATTTGTGAAAGGAAAATCATGTCTGACGAATCTCATAGAATTTTTTGAGGATGTAACTAGTAGAGTGGATAGGGGAGAACCAGTGGATGTGGTATATTTGGATTTTCAAAAGGCTTTTGATAAGGTCCCACACAGGAGATTAGTGTGCAAACTTAAAGCACACGGTATTGGGGGTAAGGTATTGATGTGGATAGAGAATTGGTTAGCAGACAGGAAGCAAAGAGTGGGAATAAATGGGATCTTTTCAGAATGGCAAGCGGTGACTAGTGGGGTACCGCAAGGCTCAGTGCTGGGACCCCAGTTGTTTACAATATATATTAATGACTTGGATGAGGGAATTAAATGCAGCATCTCCAAGTTTGCGGATGACACGAAGCTGGGTGGCAGTGTTAGCTGTGAGGAGGACGCTAAGAGGATGCAGAGTGACTTGGATAGGTTGGGTGAGTGGGCAAATTTATAACAGATGCAACTTAATGTGGATAAGTGTGAAGTTATCCACTTTGGTGACAAAAATAGGATAACAGATTATTATCTGAATGGTGGCCGATTAGGAAAAGGGGAGGTGCAACGAGACCTGGGTGTCATTATACACCAGTCATTGAAAGTGGGCATGCAGGTACAGCAGGCGGTGAAAAAGGCGAATGGTATGTTGGCATTTATAGCAAGAGGATTCGAGTACAGGAGCAGGGAGGTACTACTGCAGTTGTACAAGGCCTTGGTGAGACCACACCTGGAGTATTGTGTGCAGTTTTGGTCCCCTAATCTGAGGAAAGACATCCTTGCCATAGAGGAAGTACAAAGAAGGTTCACCAGATTGATTCCTGGGATGGCAGGACTTTCATATGAAGAAAGACTGGATGAACTGGGCTTGTACTCGTTGGAATTTAGAAGATTGAGGGGGGATCTGATTGAAACATATAAAATCCTAAAGGGATTGGACAGGCTAGATGCAGGAAGATTGTTCCCGATGTTGGGGAAGTCCAGAACGAGGGGTCATAGTTTGAGGATAAAGGGGAAGCCTTTTAGGACCGAGATTAGGAAAAACTTCTTCACACAGAGAGTGGTGAATCTGTGGAATTCTCTGCCACAGGAAACAGTTGAGGCCAGTTCATTGGCTATATTTAAGAGGGAGTTAGATATGGCCCTTGTGGCTAAAGGGATCAGGGGGTATGGAGGGAAGGCTGGTGCAGGGTTCTGAGTTGGATGATCAGCCATGATCATAATAAATGGCGGTGCAGGCTCGAAGGGCCGAATGGCCTACTCCTGCACCTATTTTCTATGTTTCTATGTTTCTATGCTTTATAGTACCAGTGACCTGGGTTCAATTCCCGCTACTGTCTGTAAGGAGTTTGTATGTTCTCTCTGTGACTTTGTGGGTTTCCTCCAGGTGCTCCAGTTTCCTCCCGCAGTCCAAAGATGTACCAGGTGGTAGGTTAATTGGTCATTGTAAATTGTCCTGTGATTAAGCTAGGGTTAAATGGGGGGTTTCTGGGCGGTACAGCACGAAGGACAGGAAGGCTTATTCTGTGCTATATCTCAATAAATAAATATGTAGCCCCCTGGTGAGCCTCAGGCTCACTCAGCTTGCTTTCGTCTAGGGGGAGCAGCCTTTGACCCACCAAACTGGGTCATCAAGTTTGTGTAGATGCTGTGTGAAGTACCCCACCATGCCAAATAACAGACAGTACACCATATGTGATTAACTGATTACACTTTATATGTATTTCTTGGTGATGGGTTAGTTCACTCAACCTATTCTCATAAGTCATGCTCTCCAATCCAGGCAACATCTTGAAAATCTCCTTTGTACTCTCACTATAGTATCTACATCCTTCTTGCAGTGAGGTGGCCAGAACTGAACACAGCACTCCAAGTGGAATCTAAGAAATATCACCTCACAGCCAATATAAGTCTTATAAATTCAAATTGAAATTTTTATTTCTTACAAGCTGAGTAGTCTGTGTGCTTTCAGTACATTCTACATTATAAAAGATGTATATTCTCTATTTCATACAGGATTAGCTATTTTCATCATAGTTCAGAGGTTGCTTTCCATATGAGTACAGAGTGAAACAAGTGCAAAAGGCTGGAATAAGTAGAGAGAGAGAGAGAGATCAGTACACTGCATGAATCTGCAGCTGAAGAGAGAACTTAAGGGTGGTGCTTCAAGTGTTTACCTCATTTGCCCATATCACCATTTTAAATTCTGTAAGCTATTTTCTTTTAGGAACTATTACTGAGAAGAAAACATCGAGTCATAGAGACACAACAGCACAGAAACGGGGTCTTTGGTTCACCAGGGTGACTTACTGAAAATAAATGATATGACAAATGATAGTATCATCAAATATAATTTGGACTGGAAGAAAATTCTGGATGTGTTATGCTTAAATATACAAAAAGAGAACCATGAGCATTTATGTAATTTGTAATTAGTCCATTTTAACCATTCTTAACCAATCTTTTCTCAAATTTTCCAATAACACTAGACTCACAATTCCTGGTTTATATTAAATTCCACTGACTCGGTGGCCTTATGAAAAAATAACTCTGGTTGTATTTTCAATGAGTCTAGTATATTTATACACTGTTTCAACAGATTTTGGGATAAAGGTTGGCGCTATGAATAGAGTTATATCCAGAAATCGGTTGGTTGGAGATATGACCTTTCTTATAATATTGACAAAAATAATGAACCTAATAGTAGGTACTGTAAGCCTGTGCTGACCAACTATCAGGAGTGTTCAAGGACATCTTTATCCTCTCACTTCTGTGTTGGAGGTTCCTACCTGCTTCAAAAAGGCATCAAGCATACCTGTGCCCAAAAAGAGCAAGGTGAGCTGCCTCACAAACCATCATCCACTAACACTCACATCTACTGTGATGATGTGCTTTGAGCACGTGGGTTCGGAAGATGTAAAACCCTTGTGGGTATAGGTAAGAAGACCCTAGTAGGAGAAATTTACAGGCCTCCAAACAGTAGCCAGAATGTGGTCTACAAATTACAGCAAGGCACAGTAAAAACATATCAAAAAGGCAATGTTATGTTTATCATAGAGGATTATGATATGCAGATAGATTTGGAAAATCAAGTTGATGCTGGATCCCAAGAGAGAATTTCTGGGATGTATCCCAGATGGCTTTTTGGAGCAGCTTGGGGTTGAGGCCATTCAGGGATCAGCAGTTCTGGATTGGGTGTTGTTTAATGAACGGGAAATGATTAGAGAGCTTAAGATAATGGAAACCTTAGGAAGCAGTGATCATAATATGATAGAAATCGCCCTGCAATTTGAGAGGGAGAAGCTAAAGTCAGATATATCAATATTGCAATAATGTAAAAGGAATCACAGAGGCACGAGAGAGGAGCTTTCAAAGTTGATTGGAATGGCATGTTAGCAGGGATGATGGCAGAGAAGCAACGGCTGGAGTTTCTGAGAGCAATTTGGAAGGCGCAGGACAGATTCATCCCAAAAAATAGCAGGTATTCTAAAGCTGGGATGATGAAACTGTGACTGACAAGGGAAGTCAAAGCCAACATAAAAGCAAAGGAGAGGGTATATAATAGAGAAAAAAATAGTGGGAAGATAGAGGATTGGATTGTTTTTAAAAAGTCAACAGAAGGCAACTAAAAAAGTCATGAGGGGGAAAAGATAAAATGATGATGGTGAGCTAACTGATACTGTAATATCAAATATGATTCCAAAAGTTTTTCCAGATATATAAAGAGTAAAAGAGAGGCAAGAGTAGATTTTGGACTACCAGAAAATGACACTGGAGAGATAGTAAAGGAGGAATGAACTAATAAATATTTTACAAGTCTTCACTGTGGGAGACATTAATAGTATGCCAGAAGTTCGAGAGTGTCAGGGGGCAGAAGTGAGTGCAGTTGATATTACTAGGGAGAAGGTGCTTGGGAAACTAAAGATGCCTGGACCTGATTTATTACAGCCCAGGGATCTAAAAGAGGTAGCTGAAGAGATTGTGGAGGCATTAGTAATGATCTTTCAAGAATCAATAGATATTGGCATAGTTCCAGAGGACTGGAAAATTGCAAATGTCACTCCAAGAAGGGAGGTTGGCAGAAGAAAGGGAATTATGGACTAGTTAGTTTGATCTCAGTAGTTGGGAAGATGTTGGAGTCAATTGTTAAGGATGTGGTTTTTGGGTACTTGGAGCACATAACAAAATATGCCAAAGTCAGTGTGGTTCTTTTAAGGGAAAATCTTGCCTGACAAATCTGTTGGAATTCTTTGAAGAAATAACAAGCAGGATAGACAAAGGAAAATCGGTGAATGTTGCGTACTTGGATTTTCAGAAGGCCTTTGACAAGGTGCCTCACATGAGGCTGCAAAACAAGATAAATGACTAGCGTATTACAGGACAGATGCTAACATGGACTACCTGACTGGTTAATTACCTGACATGGCTAATGGACTACCTGATTGGCAGGAGGCAAGCAGTAGGAATAAAGGGAGCCTTTTTGGATTGACTGCACAAACTGGTGATGTTCTACAAGGGTCTGTGTTGGGACTGCATCTTTTTATGTTATATGTCAACGATTTGGATGATGAAATTAATAGCTTTGTGACCAGGTTTATGAACACTATGATGAAAGTTGGAGAGGCAGATAGTGTTGTGGAAACAAGAAGGCTGCAGAAGGACGTAGACAGATAAGCGAATGGGCAAAGAGGTGGCAGACTGTGTCGGGAAGTGTATGGTCATGCACTGTGGTAGAAGGAATATCACATAGGCTATTTTCTAAATGGGGAGAAAGTTCAGAAAACCAAGGTACAAAGGGATTGCAGATTCCTCAAAGGTTAATTTGCAGGTTGAATCAGTGGTTAGCACTCCTTTCAAAAGGGCTGGAATAATATAAGCAAGTACGTAATGCTGAGGCTGTATAAGGCACTGGTAAGGCTTCACTTGGAGATCCTGAGCAGTTTTGGGCCTAATATTTAAGAAAAAAATATTCTGACATTTGGGAGGGCTCAGAGGAGGTTCACAAAAATAGTTCTGGGAATTAAAGGATTATCATATGAAGAGCTCTGGGCCTGTACTAACTGGAATTTAGAAGAAAGGAGTATGGGGGGATCTCAATAAAACTTATCAAATGTTGAAAGGTCTAGATAGAGTGGATATGAAGAGGATATTTCCTTTGGTGGGGGATGTCTAGGGCCAGAGGACACAGCCTCAAAATAGAGGGACATCCATTTAAAACGAAGATGAGGAGGAATTCTTCAGCTAGAGTGTGGTGAATCTGTGGAATTCGTTGCCACAGGAGGCTGTGGATGCCAGGTCACTGGGTACATTTATGCCAGCAGTTGATAGATTCTTGATTAGTCAGGGCATGAAAGCTTGCGGGGAGAAGACAGGAGAATGGGGTTGCAAGGGAAATGAATCAGCCATGATGAAATGCCAAAACAGACTCAATGGCCAAATAGCCCAATTCTGCTCTTCTCTTTATATTCAAGTTTGCTGTTAGCACCACTGTTGTGGGCTGTATCAAAGGTGGTGATGAATCAGCATACAGGAGGGAGATTGAAAAGTTGGCTGAGTGGTGTCATAACAACAATCTCTCACTCACTGTCAGCAAGACCAAGGAACTGATTGTAGACTTCAGGAGAGGGAAACCAGAGGTACATGAGCCAGTACTCATCAGAGGTGGAGAGAGTCCATAACTTTAAATTCCTGGGTGCCTCTATCTCAGAGAACCTGTCCTGGACCCCGCATATGAATGTAATTGCAAAGAAAGCACAACAGCACCTCTGCTTCCTGAGGAGTCTGCAGAGGTTCGGTATCTGATCAAGAATCTTGATAACATGTATAAGTGTGTAGTGGAAAGCGTATTGACCGGCTGCATTACAGACTGGTATGAGAGCACCAAGGCCGACAAAATCCGACAAAATGTAGTGGATTTGACCCAGCATTCCACCGGTAAAGCACTCCCAACCGTCGAGCATATCTACATGAAACACCCTCATAGAAAAGCAGCATCCATCATCTAAGATCCTCACCAGCCAGGCCATGTTCTTTACTTGCTGTTGCCATGAGGTAGAAGTTACAAGAGCCTCAGGACTTGCACCACCAGGTTGAAGAACAGTTACTACTCCTCAACTATCAGGCTCTTGAACACTCATTCTATTGAGACGTTCCTACAATCAATTATCTCACTTTAAGGATTCTTTATCTTGTTATTTCATGCTATTTATTTATATTTGCATTTGCACAGCTTGTTGTCAGCTTCTATATTCTTGCTCTTTCATTGATCCTGTTTACAGTTACTGTTCTATAGATTTGCTGAGTATGCCCACAGGTAAAAGAATCTCAGGGTGGTATGTGGTGGCATGCTTGTAATCTGATAATAAATTTTACTTTGAACTTTGAATTTTGGTCTTACTGTGCCTGAGTAAGGACCTGTTCACACTGCAATTTGCCTAATGGCACAACAGGTTAACTCCGGACCCAATCTGACTGGCTCCCTGCTTAAGGCTGATTTATACTTCTGCATCAAATTGACGCCATAGATACGGCATAGCCGTGAACCCTACACAGTGCCTACACGGATCCCTATGCTGTAGCCTGACGCGCACCTCCCCAAAAATGTAACTACGTATCTTGGCAACGCTGACCGCAACAACTGTGATTGGTCCGCTTGGTAGCATCATATTTCCTCCTACGCTGCAATGGCTTCCCATTGGGCGACTGAAGGGCAGGGAAGGAACTCTGGCTGCAATGCTTTCCATAAAGCTTTACAGACCTCCGAAATTATGGAGAACACATTTCGCTTTTATGAAAAAAGACGCTCACTTTAAACTTGTTTACCATGAGAAAGACTACCATGTCCATGAAGCCTTGTACAGGCAGGTGTGTGCGCATGCGTGATGTGCGCAAATTGCAGAGCAATGCAGACACACCAACGCACAATATAAATGCTCACAACGGCGTAGTCCACTTGCATAGGCTACGGCGTACGATGGTACGCACAAGTATAAATCAGCCTTTAGTTTTGAACAGCTGGACAACTATGAGGGGTGATTGGTAAGTTCGTGGCTAAGGTAGAAGAAGTCAATTTTAGAAAACCTAGCATATTTATTTTTCCTACATTTACACACTTAGTCCAGCGGTCGTGGAGCATGTGGATCCCTTCTTTGTAGAAGCTGGCGTCTTGGACCTCCAGGAAGTGATCCACAGCAGGGGTGATTGATAAGTTTGTGGCCTATGGTAGAAGGAGATGAATTATTAACTTTAAATTTTCTGCATAATCACTCAAAGAGTTGAACTGCACATGCACGTAACGAGAGCTGTGAAACTCATCTCCTTCTACCTTAGGCCACGAACTTATCAATCACCCCTGCTGTGGACCACCTGGAGGTCCAAGACGTTCTTTTTACATGCACATGCAGTTCAACTCTATGAGTGATAATGCAGAAAGTTTGAAGTTAATAACTCATCTCCTTCTACCTTAGGCCACAAACTTATCAATCACCTCTGTTGTGGACCACTTCTACAAAGAAGGGATCCGTATGCTCCACGACCGCTGGACTAAGTGTGTACATGTAGGAGGGGACTATGTTGAAAAATAAATGTGCTATGTTTTCTAAAATTGACTCCTTCTACCTTAGGCCACAAACTTATCAATCACCCCTTGTATGATATATATGTCATGCTACCGCTTATCAATGTTCAATAGGACCGACTGGAGAAATGGGCTGAAAAATAGCAGGTGGAGTTTAATGCAGACAAGTATGAGGTGTTGCACTTTGGGAGGACAAACCAGATAGAGCCTTCACAGTGAACTATAGGGCCTTGAGCAGTGCACTAGAACAGAGGGATCTGGGAATACAGATCCATAATTCCCTGAAAGTGTCATTGTCCAGATCGGGGTCCCTTTAAATTTACTTTGTTTATGTTACGATCTGGACCGTTGATTCCCTGTTTTTCCATGTCCTTCGGCCTTGGTGATTGGAGGCAATTTACTCTCGGTTGAACCGGTAGTTTATAGTCTCCAGCTTTCAGCCGTTCGGCGCAACAGCGTCTGCAAAATCACCAAAGTTTCCTCACCGAGGTCAGTTAACCCGCCGGAGGGAATGAAGAACCGCTGTCTACTGTTCCCAGGCCGAGTCGAGAGCTCGCCACTACCTGGTGACATCCAAGTATCAAGTCAAGTCCTGGTCCTTGCGGTCTGTGATTCTTGTCCTACCCTCCTGTCTGAATCCCTTCTCTCCCTCCCTCCTGAAGCCTTGCCTCGCCTCATCTGTAGCCCTCGCCTGCACCTCTGTCTAGTTCTATCGCCGGAGCTAGATAGGATCAGTCTATCATTGTCTTGTACTGTCCAGTCTCATGTTAGTTTCCTGTTGAATATGAGTCCCAGCCCTATGTCCTGTACCCAAGGAGGGGTCCTGGCTCTGTTCTATGTGTGAGTCCTGGCCCTATGTCCTGTTCCCAAGGAGGGGTCCCGGCTTTGTGTTCTGTGTATGTGTCCATGGTTTGATGTACCTGCTCCCCAAGACCGAGGCTCTGTGTTCCCATGTTACTCCTCTCCCTAGCCCATGTCATGTCCATGCCTGGTTCTGGGGTCCGAGCCTGAGGCAAGACCCAGGTACTGGGTCCTTGCCCAGTCTCGGGCTTGGAGTCCGTACCCTAGCCTCTTCATGTCTCTTCTAGTTCTGGGATCCGAATCCGAGTCCAAGCCCAGACCCTTGGTCCCAGCCCAGTCGTAGTCCTGAGTCCTTGTCCAGTTCGTTACTCCTGCTTCTGCCTTGCTTTCCTGGTATCGAACAATAAACTAAATCTAAGTAACCTCACTAGATGTGTCTTGCATTTGGGTCCACCCTTGCTCCCAATGCCCCCCCCATTGTGACAGAAAATGGTGTCAGTAAGTAGATAGGATCATAAAGAGAGCTATTGGTACATTGACCTTCATAAGTGAAGGTACTAATTACAGGAGATGTTGAATATGGATAAGACTGGTGAGGACTAATTTGAAGTAATCCACACCCCCACTCTCACAAGCCTGGTGTAGCCCACTTAGTTTTGGTCACCTACGTACAAGAAAGATATCAATGAGATTGAAAGAGTATAGAGAAAATTTACAAGGATGTTGCCAGGACTTGAAGACCTGAGTTATAGCGGAAGGTTGAGTAGGTTAGGACTAAATTCCCTGCAGCACAGGAGAATGAGAGGAGATTTGACAGAGGTAGATAAAATTGAGGGTTGCAATTCAGGTAAATGCCAGCAGGCTTTTTCCACGGAGGAAACTAGAACTAGACATCATGTTAAGAATGAAAGGTGAAATATTTAAGGAAACCGAGGGAGAACTTGTTCACTTAAAGGGTGGTACACGTTTGGAACAAGCTGCCAACATTAGTGATATATGTAAGCTCGATTGCGATATTTACTGTAAGAGAGGTATAGATATGTATATGGATGGGGGAGATATGAAGGGCTGTGCTCCAGGTGTGAGTTGAGGGACTAGGCAGAATAACAGTTTGACACGGACTAATCAGGCTGAAGAGCCTGTTTCTGTGCTGTAGTGGTCTGTGACTCTGATTACAGCTTGGCGTTCAACACCATTATCCCCTCAGTAGTACTCAATAAACTTCAGACCCTGGACTTCTCTATTTCCACCTGCAACTGGAACTTTGACTTCCCCACCAGGAGACTATGGCCAGTGTAAATCAGTAAATCACCTTTGCTGACAGTCAGCTAAGGTGTACCTCAAGGTTGCTTGCATAGCTCACTGCTCTACTCGCTCTATGCATTCAAGACTGCATAGTTAGGCACAGTTCAGGTGCCATCTATAAACTAGATGATGACACCATTGTTGTTAAAATTTCTATTGGCTGACAGTTGGAGAAGAGGAGTGAGACAGATCAGCTGGTTAAGTCATGTCGCAACAACAATCTTGCACTCAACCTCAGCAGGAACAAGGAATTGATTGTGGACTTTTGGACGTAGACATTGGGAGAACACACACCAATCCTCATTGATGACTCAGCAGTGGAAGGGGTGAACAGCTTCAAGTTTTGGGAGCAACATCTCGGAGGATCTGTCCTGCACCCAACACATCGATGCAATCACGAAGAGGGCACTCCAGCAGCTATATTCATTAGGAGCTTGAGGAGATTTGTCATTTCATCAAAGACTCTAGCAGATTTCTACAGATGTACAGTGGAGTGCATTGTGATTGGCTGCATCACAGACTGGTCTGGAGGCTCCACTGTGCAGGACCAAAAGAGGCTGTAGAAGGTTGTAGACTCAGCTAGCTCCTTTGTAGGCACAACCCTCTCACTATGAAGAGCATCTTCAAAAGTCGGTGTCTCAAGAAGATGATATCCATTGTTAAGGAACCTCATCATCCAGTCATGCCCTCTTCTTATTACTATCATTGGGGAGGAGGCACAGGAGCTTGAAGACCCACACTCAAATTTTTAGGAACATTTTCTTCCCATCCGCCATCAGATTTCTGAATGGTTTTTAAACCCTTAAACACTACTTTGCTATTCCTCTTTTGTTGTATTTGGCTATCTCTCTCTGTACTGCCGCAACAAAACTGCATTTTTCTTGACATATTTCACTGATAATAAATCAGATTCTTATTCTGGAATGACTAGTGATGTATCTTATGAGTTGTCAACTTAATAATACTAGAAACATCAGAAGCAGAAAATATCTCACTTTCCTCTTGAACACAATACACTTTGAAGTATAAAATCAAAAGTATAAATATCTTAAAACGTAATGCATTCTATCTGATTAATCTTTGTTCTGTCTCTTACAGTTTACCATGTTTTATGTGAATGCCTTTAGAATCCTCAACTGTGATTAATGTAACAATATTATTTGGATTTTCACAGTGTAAAAATAGGCTCAAATTCAATAAATCTGTCTGATTTATACTCTCCTTTGTCATTCCTTCCAATGGGTGTTGTGGTTTTATAAGCTTTTAATCTTCTCCTAATTCTTCAATATCTTTCACTATTCTCCATTGTCTTTCCATGTTTGTTTCTTGCTTCTCCTTTTAGTTGGCATTCTCCAATTGGTGAGTGAGTGATGAAATTTAAATGATCAAGAGCTGATTGATTGCAGAGGCTCAGGAATCAGTTTAAAATAAAAATACATTTTCTATCCAATTCATCCCAGAACCACTGCAAAATGCATTCTGCCTAGAATAACCCTCACCACATGAATTAAATAAAGTTTAAACTCAAAACATTTAAAATTTTTAAGAGCGTATCTGCAAATATATTGATTGCAGTACTTCAGGAATGTATTTACCACTGCCAAGAACAAATATATTGCATAATATATGGAAATAGGCCTTAGCTTTGTAAGAATATATGCACCCTACAAATAATTTTTTGAAAGTCATCAGGATCTGTAATACAGTTGTTATATCCCTAAACTAATATTCTGAAAACGTGGATTATTGATGCAATCATAGGTGGTCAAATTCCATCATGGTAGAAGTCTAAATTCAATTATTTATATTCTAGATTAAAAATCAGTCATGCTAGCCGTGAAAGAAAACTATTTATTCTGAATAATTTATTTGGAAAATAAAAAGGATTAGTGTTGATGATCAGCACAAACTGGATAGTCAGATTTTTGTGGTGCATCACTGTATGGCTCTCAAACTCATTTGATTCACTTATCCTTTCCAAAGGAAGATGCCATTCTTATTCAGCCAGTCAAAAACCAGAGGTGCAAAGTGACTTGGGAGTCCTTGGGTAGGATCCCCTTAAGGTTAACTTGTAGGTTGAGATTGAAAAGGAAGGCAAATGCAATGTTGGCATTTATTTAAAGAGGACTAGAATATAAAAGCAAGGATATAATGCTGAAGTTTTATAAGGCATTGATCAGACCACACTTTTGATGTTTGAGTATTGTGAGTAGTTTTGGGGTCTCTTATATAAGAAAAGATGTGCTGGCATTTGAGAGAGTCCAGAGGAGGTTCACAGGAAGATTCTGGGAATAAAAGGGTTAATGTGTGAGGAGCATTTGATGGCTCTGGGCCTGTACTTGCTGGAGTTTAGAAGAATGCAGGGAGACCTCATTGAAACCTATTAAATATGGAGAGGCCTAGATAGAGTGAATGTGGAGAGTATGTGTCCTAGAGTGGGGAAGTCAAGACCAGAGGACACAGCCTCAGAACAGAGGGACATCCATTTAGAACGGAGGTGAGGAGGAGCTTCTTTAGCCAGAGGGTAATGAATCTGTGGGATCCATTGCCACAAATGGCTGTGGAGGTCAAGTCATGAGGTATAATAAAAGCAAAGGTTGATAGGTTCTTGATTAGTCAATGCATAATATTTAATGGGGAGAAGGCAGGAGAATGGGTATGAGAGAGATAATAAATCAGCCATGATGGAGTAGGCTTGATAGCTGAATGGCCTAATTCTGTTCTTATATCTTTTGTCCTGGGAAATGTGAGCCCTTAATGATGAGTGCCCCCTTTTTGATGCATTGCCTATGGAAGATGTCCTTGATGCTAGGGAGGTTAGTACCCATGATGGAGCTGGCTGAATTTCCAACTTTCTGCAGCTCTTTACGATCCTGTGCAGTGATCCCTCCATACCAGACAGTGATGCAACCAGTTAGAATGCTCTCCACAGTACTTCCTGTTGAGGATTGGTGTGTGTTCCCTTGATTTTCCCTTCCTGAAGTCCACAATCAATTCTTTGGTCTTACTGATGTTGAGTGCAAGGTTGTTTCAACATCACTCAACAAGCAAATTGTTCCTATTTCTGTACGCCTCCTTGCCACCATCTGAAATTCTGCCTACGATAGTTGTGTCACCAGCAAATATATAGATGGCATTTGAGCTGCACCCAGCCACACAGTCGTGGTGTAGAGAAAGTAGAACAGTGGGCTGAACATGCATCCTTGAGGTGCACCAGTGTTGAGGAGAAGTTGCTTCTAATCTGCTCTGACTGTGTTGCAGAGGGAGACACAGAGGTCCAGGTTTTGGAGCATGTGTTCAGTGTAGAACTATTGTAGTGATAGGCAAGTTGAAGTAGATCCAGGTCATTGCTTAAGCAGGTGTTGATTCTGGCCATGACCAAACCCTCAAAGTACTTTTATCACTGTAGATGTGAGAGCAGCTAGGCGACAGTCACTGAGATAGCTCACCCTGCTCTTCTTGAGTTCTGGTAGGATTTCTGCCCTTTTGTAGCATGTGGGAGCCCCAGTTGCAGCAGTGAGAATTTGAGGATATCTTTGAACGCTGCCACTAGTTGCTTTGTATAGGTTTTAGTGTCCTACCGTGTACACCATTAGGGTCTGATATTTTGCAAGGATTCACCCACATGAAAGATGTTCTGACATAAGCCTCTGAGACAAAGATCACAGAGTCGCCAGATGCTGGAGGAATTCATACAGGTGTAATTTTATTCTCCCTTTCAAAGCGTGCATGAAAGGCATTTAGGTCATCTGGGAGTGAAGTATCACGGTCATTCATTATGTTAGGTTTCACCTTGTAGGAATCCTGCCAGAGCTGACGTGCATCCACTTCCATCTCTAACTTCAAATGGAATTGTTTTTTTTTAACTTTTGAAATAGGTCGTGCCTGGACTTCATGTTTAGCTCTGGGCATTACTGGTCTTGAATGCCTTGCCTCAACCTATACTGTGTTCCATTACATTATTCTCTTTTTCCTACTTCTAAAAACATATCTTGAAAGCCTATCTGCTCCTGCTTACCGTCCTCCCATACTCAGCCTTTGTAGAATACAGGAGGCTGATAAAGCTGACTATCAGCACCCGGCTATCAACAAACTCTCAGCTGGCTGGTTGATTATCAACAACTTCTCATTCAATGTCAGCAAACCCAAAGAACTGATTATTGACTACAAGAGGAGGTAACCAGAGGTTCATGACCCCATCCTCATCAGGAATCAGAGCTGGAGAGTGTCAGTAACTTTAATTTCTACGCCATTATCATTTCAAAGAATCTGTCCTGGGACCAGCATGTAATTGCCATTACAAAAAAGGCACAGCACTGCATCTACTTTCTCGGAAGTTTGCAAAAATTCGGTGTGTCATCTAGAACTGTGACAAACTTCTAAAGATGCACAGTAGAGAGTATACTGACTGGTCGCATCATGGTCTGGTATGGAAACACCAGTGCCTTTGCCCTACAAAAGGTAGTGGATACAGCACAGTATTTGACAGGTAAAGCTCTCCCCACCATTGAGCACATCAACAAGGAATGCTGCCCCAAATAAGCAGCATCGATCATCAAGAACCCCTACTATCCCAGCCACACTCCCTTCTCGCTGCAGTCATTGGGAAGGGTGTACAAGAGCCTTAGGTCCCACACCACCATGTTCAGGAGTAGTTATTATTCCTTAACCATCAGGTTCCTGAGCCAGAGTGGATAACTTCACTAACCCCAACACTGAACTAATTCCACAACTTATGGACTCACTTCCAAGAACACTACAACTATTGTTCTTAGTATTATTTATTACCTATTTATCTGTTATAATTTTTATCTTTTGTTTTTCCACGATTTGTTATCTTTTGCATATTGGTTGTTTATCTGTCTTTGTATTTAGTTTTTCATTGTGTTTCTTTGTGTTTATTGTGAATACCCACAAGAAAATGAATCTCAGGGTGGTATGTGGTGATATATATGTATTTTGATAATAAATGTACTTTGAACTTTGGTAGACATGCAGAAAGGTGCATTAGGTTCTCAGTGGCAGACTCAAACAGTGCATGTAAAGTTGTGTGGATAGAATAATCAGTCTTCTGCCTCGGTAAGCTTGAGTGGGTGTTGGCCAAATCCAACATGATGTAACCATGGAGCTGAAACCAGAACCACAATCATGATCTTAAAAGAAGACTAGAATCATTCTGTTCTTTGAATTTCTTACCTTTGATTTGAAGGTCAAGGTACTAAATGAATCCCTCCACAAAGTGACGACACTCAGCCAGTTATGATCATAAAATACACTTTACAACATCATAACCAAATTGTTGGATCTTCAGAAAACATGTTGGAAGGTTAAAGTGAATAAATGTTACAAAGCTAATAATGATGGGTGGGAGCATTTAGTAGAAAATAATCTCATAAAGTAAGCATTATAAAATACAAGAGTATTGGCTAAGGAATTCCCTGAATTCTGAATTCCTGATAAGATTATTTTTATTGTTGCTGAACTCAAATAGCCTTCTCTTAAAAAAAAGGAATTGTCAAGTTATTTTTTGGAAGGTTTTGACTGTTGATAGAGCATATTTCCACAGTCACCAATAAAACAGCACTTCACCCATTACCTCAGGGACACAAACAATGGGCATCAGCAACCTATTTGTGGAAAGTTTGACAGCCCAATCCAACCTTACCTTTTGCATTTTCCAACAAGTCACTCAAAATCTACGAAAATTTCTCCTCCCTAACGCTGAGATACAAAACCAATAATGATATTTGAATTATCCCAAGTTAGTATAGCCAAAGCAGAATAAGGAACCAGAGCCTGCTAATTTAGTACTGTTGCAGATGTATGGTTACCCTGTAAGCGCTCCAAATATTCTTGCACTCGGTTCATCCTCTGTCCTCTCAGGTAATTTGTCACTTACTGACAATCACTTCCTGATGGACACACCCAGTCCAATCTTACATTTTGCCCAGTTGTTCCAGTGAACTACACATTTCACAACCTATTGAAACGTTATGCAATTGTTTTCCTTAAATGTGATTTCAGACTGTATTTGTAACATGCATCTTGTTACATTTTTAAAATAATGAAAAATATTAACAAACAAATGTGATTGCACTTGATGATGCATTGAGTATTTTGCATCACTCTTCACTGTGGAAGACACTAGCAGTATGCCAGAAGTTCAAGAGTGTCAAAGTGAGTGAAGTTGCCATCACTAGGGAAAAGGTGCCTGGGAAACTAAAAGGTCTGAAGATAGATAACACACACAAAATGCTGGAGGAACTCAGCAGGCAAGGAAAAACTATGGAAAAAAGTACAATGGATGTTTCGGGTTGAAAAGTGGACTGTACTTTTCTCTATAGATGCTACCTGGCCCGCTGAGTTCCTCCAGCATTTTGTGAGTGTTGCTCAGATTTCCAGCATCTGCAGATTTTCTCTTGTTTGTGAAGGTAGATAAATTACCTGGACCAGATGGTCTACACCCCAGCGTTCTGAAAGAAGTGGTTGAAGAGATTGTGGAGGCATTAGAAATGATCTTGCAAGAATCAATGGATCTGGCATGGTTCCAGAGGACTGTGAATTTGTAAATATCATTCTACTCTTCATGAAGGGAGAAAGGCAGAAGAAAGGAAATTATAGGGCAGTTAGCCTGACCTCAGTGTTTGGGAAGATGTTGGAGTCAATTGTTGAGGCACGTGGCCAAGTGGCTAAGGCATTTGTCTAGTGATTTGAAGGTCACTAGTTCAAGCCTCAGCTGTGGCAGCGTGTTATAGACAATAGAAAATAGACAATAGACAATAGGTGCAGGAGTAGGCCATTTGTCCCTTTGAGTCAGCACCGCCATTCACTGTGATCATGGCTGATCATCCACTATCCATATCAAGTTCCTGCCTTATCCCCATAACCTTTGATTCCACTATCTTTAAGAGCTCTATCCATCTCTTTTTTGAAAGCATCCAGAGACTTGGCCTCCACAGCCTTCTGGGGCAGAGCATTCCATATATCCACCACTCTCTGGGTGAAAAAGTTTTTCCTCAACTCTGTTCTAAATGGCCTACCCCTAATTCTTAAACTGTGGCCTCTGGTTCTGGACTCACCCATCAGCGGGAACATGCTTCCTGCCTGCAGCGTGTCCAATCCCTTAATAATATTATATGTTTCAATAAGATCCCCTCTCAGCCTTCTAAATTCCAGAGTATACAAGCCTAGTCGCTCCAATCTTTCGACATATGACAGTCCCGTCATCCCCGGAATTAACTTTGTGAACCTACGCTGCACTCCCTCAATAGCAAGAATGTCCCTCCTCAAATTTGGAGACCAAAACTGCACACAGTACTCCAGGTGTGGTCTCACCAGGGCCCTGTACAGCTGCAGAAGGACCTCTTTGCTCTTATACTCAATTCCCCTTGTTATGAAGGCCAACATGCCATTAGCTTTCTTCACTGCCTGCTGTACTTGCATGCTTGCTTTCAGTGACTGATGTACAAGAACACCTAGATCTCGTTGTGCTTCCCCTTTTCCTAACATGACTCCATTTAGATAATAATCTGCCTTCCCGTTCTTACCACCAAAGTGGATAACCTCACATTTATCCACATTAAACTGCATCTGCCATGCATCTGCCCGCTCACCCAGCCTGTCCAAGTCACCCTGCATTCTTATAACATCTTCCTCACATTTCACACTGCCACCCAGCTTTGTTTCATCGGCAAATTTGCTAATGTTACTTTTAATTCCCTCATCTAAATCATTAATATATATTGTAAACAGCTGCAGTCCCAGCACTGAACCCTGCGGTACCCCACTGATCACCGCCTGCCATTCCAAAAGGGACCCGTTAATCGCTACTGTTTGTTTTCTGTCAGCCAGCCAATTTTCAATCCATGTCAGTACTCTGTCCCCAATACCATGTGCTCTAATTTTGCCCACTAATCTCCTATGTGGGACTTTATCAAAGGCTTTCTGAAAGTCCAGGTACACTACATCCACTGGCTCTCCCTTATCCATTTTCATAGTTACATCCTCAAAAAATTCCTGAAGATTAGTCAAGCACGATTTCCCCTTAGTAAATCCATGCTGACTCAGACCAATCCTGTTACTACTATCCAGATGTGTCGTAATTTCATCTTTTATAATTGACTCCAGCATCTTTCCCACCACTGACGTCAGGCTAAACGGTCTATAATTCCCTGTTTTCTCTCTTCCTCCTTTCTTGAAGAGAGGGACAACATTAGCCACCCTCCAATCCACAAGAACTGATCCTGAATCTATAGAACATTGGAAAATGATTACCAATGCGTCCATGATTTCTAAAGCCACCTCCTTAAGTACCCTGGGATGCAGATCATCAGGTCCTGGGGACTTATCAGCCTTCAGACCCAACAGCCTTTCCAACACCGTTTCCTGCCTAATATAAATTTCCTTCAATTCATCCATTACCCTAGGTCTTTTGGCCACTATTACATCTGGCAGATTGTTTGTGTCTTCCCTAGTGAAGACAGATCCAAAGTACCTGTTCAACTCGTCTGCCATTTCCTTGTTCCCCATAATAAATTCACCCACTTCTGTCTACAAGGGTCCAATTTTGGTCTTAGCTATTTTTTTCCTTTTCACATACCTAAAGAAGTTTTTACTATCCTCCTTTATATTCTTGGCTAGTTTACCTTCGTACCTCATTTTTTCTCCATGTATTGCCTTTTTAGTTAGCTTCTGTTGTTCTTTAAAAGTTTCCCATTCCTCCGGCTTCCCACTCGTCTTTGCTATGTTATACTCCATCTCTTTTATTTTTATACTGTCCATTACTTCTCTTGTCAGTCACGGCCTCCCCTTACTCCCCTTAGGATCTTTCTTCCTCTTTAGAACGAACTGATCCTGCACCTTCCGCATTATTTCCAGAAACACTTGCCATTGCTGTTCCACTGTCATCCCTGCTGGGGTATTGTTCCATTGAACTTTGGCCAGCTCCTCCCTCATAGCACCATAGTTCCCTTTGTTCAACTGTAATACTGACATTTCCGAGTTTCCCTTCTCCCTCTCAAATTGTAGATTAAAACTTATCATATTATGGTCACTACCTCCTAATGGCTCCTTTACCTCGAGGTCCCTGATCAAATCCGGTTCATTGCACAACACTAAATCTAGAATTGCGTTCTCTCTGGTAGGCTCCAGTACAAGCTGTTCTAAGAATCCATCTCGGAGGGATTCCACAAACTCCCTTTCTTGGGGTCCAGTACCAACCTGATTCCTCCAGTTTACCTGCATGTTGAAATCCCCCATAGCAACTGTAGCATTACCTTTGCGACATGCCAATTTTAACTCTTGATTCAACTTACACCCTACATCCAGATTACTGTTTTGGGGCCTGTAGATAACTCCCATCAGGGTCTTTCTACCCTTAGAATTTCTCAGTTCTATCCATACTGACTCTACGTCTCCTGATTCTATGTCCCCCCTCGTAAGGGACTGAATATCATTCCTCACCAACAGAGCCATCCTACCCCCTCTGCCCATCAGTCTGTCCTTTCAATAGGATGTATACCCTTGAATATTCATTTCCCAGGCCCTGTCCACTTGAAGCCGTGTCTCTGTTATTCCCACAACATCATACTTACCAATTTCCAACTGTGTCTCAAGCTCATCCACTTTATTTCTGATACTCCGTGCATTCATATACAATACTTTCAATTCATTACTCCCCTCACCTCCCATATCAACTCCTATTTCACTTGGCCATACTGTACGTTCCCTCCTTGAGCTTTCTGCTCTGTTGATTCTGCTGTCATTCTTAACTTGTGTCCTTGAGCAAGGCACTTAATCACACATTACTCTAGTCTGTGCGAGGAGTGGCACCCGACACAGACTTCCAATCTGCACCTTGTAAGGCATGAAAATGCCTGATGAAAGGCCTCTCATGGTCTGACTCGACGTTCGCCCATTGAGGCTGGTGTTTCGGGGTACTTGGAGAATCATGATAAAATAGATTGAATTCAGCATGGTTTCTTTAAGGGAAAAACTTACCTGACAAATCTGTTAGAATTCTTTGAAGAAGTAACAAGCCGGAGAAACAATAGAGAATCTGTGGATGTTGTGTTCTTAGATTTTCAGAAGGCCTTTGATAAAGTGCCACACATGAGGCTGTTTAACAAGTTAAGAGCCCATGGTATTACAGAAAAGATACTAGCATGATTAGAGCAGTGGCTGGTGGCAGGAGGCAAAGAGTGGGAATAAAGGGAGCTTGTTCAGATTGGCTGCCGGTGATTAGTGGTATTTCGCAGGGGTGTGTGTTGGGACCACTTCTTTTTATGTTATATGTCAATGATTTGGATGATGGAATTGAGGCTTTGTGGCTAAGTCTGCAGACAGTAGAAAGATAGGTGGAGGGGCAGGTAATGTTGAGTAAGCAGAGAGGCTACAGAAAGACTTTGGCCGATTAGGAAATGGACAAAGAAGTGGCAGATGGAATACTGTGTCAAGAAGTATATGGTCATGCATCTTGGTCAAAGAAACCTAAGTGTAGACTATTTCTAAATTGGGAGAAATTTCAAAGATCTGAAGTGTAAAGGGTCTTGGGAGCCCTTGTGCCTGATGCCCCGAAGGTTAATTTGCAGGTTGTGTTGGTGATGAGGAAGGCAAATGCAACGTTAGCATTCATTTTGAGAGAACCAATATATTAAAGCAAGGATATAATGTTGAGGCTTTATAAGACACTGGTGAGGCCCCACTTGGAGCATTGTGGGCAGCTGTGGGCCCCTTATCTAAGAAAGGAGAGGGTTCAAAGGAGGTTCACGAAAATTTTTCTGGGATTGAATGGCTTATCATATGAGGAGCATCTGATGGCTTTGGCCCTGCACTCACTGGAATTTAGAAGAATGAGGGGGGATCTCATTGAAAACTATCAAATGTTGAAAGGCCTAGATAGAGTGGATATGGAGCAAATGATTCCGATGGTAGGGGATTTTAAGAATGAGGACACTGCCTCAGAATAGAGGGACATCCATTTAGAATGGAGATGAGGATGAATTTCTTTAGCCAAAGAGTGAGGAGTCTGTGGAATTCATTGTCACAGGCAGCTGTGGAGACCAAGTCATTGGGTACATTTAAGGCAGAGGTTGGTAGATTCTTGATTACTCAAAGCATGAAGCGATATGGGGAGAAGGCGGGAGATTGGGGCTAAGAGGGAAATGGACCAGATATGATGAAATGACAGAGCAGACTCGATGGGCCAAATGATCTAATTCTTTCCTATATCTTATGGTCTTATGGTCTTATAGATTTATGGTTGTTCTGTTTCTACTGGAGGTCTGGATCCCCAGTTAAAAGGAAAAAAGCTGAATTACTCCAAAACTAATGGAAACCCATGAAATTTCTGGAGGATAAGACATGTTCTTCACTGACAATTTGATCTGTTTTGTTTATATTACATACTGAAAATTTTCCCCAGTTCTTCCAGTTGTCAGTTGTAACTTTGACAAGAGACTTGTGGAAAAATAAATAAATAAATAGCAGGGTCAGGTCAAGTCGCTTTTTATTGTCATTTCGACCATAAACTGCTGGTACAGTACACAGTAAAATGAAACAGCGTTGCTCCAGGACCATGGTGCTAAATGAAACAACACAAAATTACACTAGACTAAGTGAGACAACACAAGGCTACACTAGACTACGTAAAACAACACAAAACTACACTAGATTACAGACCTATACAGGACTACATAAAGTGCACAAAACAGTGCAGGGCAGTACAATAAATAATAAACAAGACAATAGGCACAGTAGAGGACAAATTACAATATAATAATAAATGATGTGGATGTCAGTCTGGACTCTGGGTATTAAGGAGTCTGATGGCTTGGGGGAAGAAACTGTTGCACAGTCTGGTCGTGAGAGCCCGAATGCTTTGGTGCCTTTTGCCAGACGGCAGGAGGGAGAAGAGTTTATATGAGGGGTGTGTGGGGTCCTTCACAATGCTGTTGGCTTTACGGGTGCAGCGTGTGGTGTAAATGTCTGCAATGGTGGGAAGAGAGACCCCGTTGACCTTCTCAGCTGACCTCACTATCTGCTGCAGGGTCTTGCGATCTGAGACGGTGCAATTCCCGAACCAGGCAGTGATGCAGCTGCTCAGGATGCTCTCAATACAACCTCTGTAGAATGTGGTGAGGATGGGGGAGTGGGAGATGGACTTTTCTCAGCCTTCGCAGAAAGTAGAGACACTGCTGGGCTTTCTTTGATATGGAGCTGGTGTTGAGGGACCAGGTGAGATTCTCCATCAGGTGAACACCAAGAAATTTGGTGCTCTTAATGATCTCAACAGAGGAGCCGTCAATGTTCAGTGGAGAGTGGTCGCTCTATGCTCTTCTGACGTCAAAAACCATCTCTTTTGTTTTGTTCACATTCAGAGACAGGTTGTTGGCTCTGCACCAGCCCATTAGCTGCTGCACCTTCTCTCTGTATGCTGACTCATCGTTCTTGCTGATGATACTCACCATGGTCATGTCATCGGTGAACCTGCTGATGCGGTTCAAGCTGTGTATTGCTCCGCAGTCGTGGGTCAGCAGAGTGAACAGCAGTGGACTGAGCACACAGCCCTGGAGGGCCCCCGTGCTCAGTGTGATGGTGTTGGAGATGCTGCTCCCAATCCGGACTGACTGAGATCTCCCAGTCAGGAAGTCTAGGATTTTTGCTCTTGCCCACTCTTGCTGCTCAGGGTGCGCACTGCCTCTCTAACGTCTCGCTGCAAAACAAACGCTGAACGCTATTTTCGCTGAGGCAGCATCAGCGTTCCCAGATGAGCTACGATGGTTGCGTCTGTACTGAACATGTACAGACTTTTTTTTCTTGTCATTATTCCCTAAACAATACAGTCTAATAACTATTTACATAGCATTTACATTGTATTAGGTATTATAAGTAATCTAGAGATGATTTAAAGTGTACGGGAGGATGTGTGTAGGTTATATGCAAATACTACGCCATTCTATAGAAGGGACTTGAGCATCCACGAATTTTGGTATCTGCGGGGGCTCCCGGAACCAATCTCCTGCGAATACGGAGGGCTGACTGTATATCCAATCCTTCTGGATGCGGTCCCTCTCCCTATCCAACATGCATCAAATCCCAGCTATCTGGGATCACTCTTTACTTCGCATCTGCTCATGAATATGATTCCATTCTCCCTTTCCCTCACCTTTCTGACAATATCTGCACCCATAAGGCAGTTGGATCTGTGGATTACATCCTTGTATCTTTTTGCGCACTAAGCCAAACTTTTCCAAAACTTAAACCCTTCCAGATTGCAACGGAAATGCTTCTCTCATCCTGCCTGACCTGCAACTTCCAGTTTGGTTTCACCTGATGTCTAATGCCCACATCCCATTGAATACAGGCCTAACCAACTACTATCCTGACTGTTCTAGCTCATTGTCACACCCCCCTCTTTCTCAATGATTGTCCCTGTCCTTTCGACTGCATTCATCTCACACATTCCCTCGAAACTTCATCTATTCTCAATAACCACTTCTTCCGCTCCACATGTTCTTTAAATGTTGTTGCAAACTGACAGCACATTTGTTTATCATCAAGAATAGAAAACAATTTGGATGGGGGTGGTGTGGAGAGGAACAGTGTCAATGTGCCAGATAGAATTTGATCAGCGTATGTCAAAATGCTGTTATCTGTGTTTGTTTTTTTTTACACAATGAAGTCCAACATAACTGGGAACTTTTGCAATTATTTAACAACTTGCATGCCTAAATCCAATTTATCGACTATTCAGGGCTTTACCATATGCAAATGGAGATCTAACAGATTTACATCCATAATATGTTGCCCTGAATCATAAAGTGTTTAATTTCATCAGGTCTTCACTGATTATGCGTTTTTTTTGGTTTGGGCTGCATATAACAGCAGCATTGTGGCCACTTTAAATTGGCACTGTTTGCTAGGAAATTCTTGACAAGATGGAACACGTAAATTATTTGTACCAGATCTCATCTATCAGTGGTTCATAACTATTTAATTAGAGTGTTTGATTCCATTCCTCTTTGATGTATTTAATTATAGTTAATGAAAATATGTGCTGTGCAGTTCCAGGCCTCAGTAGAGCCAAACTTGATTGGCCAAATCTTTATCAAGTAACACTTGCCCACTCAGTGCCAGTGCCAGCTTGGCCATTGGCAGAGCCCTGTTCTCAGAAATGAAGCAGAAAGTTTGGCCACAATTGCAACCTAAGTAGGTGTCAGCATCAGTCGTGAATGCCATGGTCAAGAGATTTGGCTGCTGTTCTCCAACATTGGCCAGAAGGTTTGCATGTTTAAAGATCACTGGGGAATCATCCATGGAAACTAGTACTTGCTTGCAATAACTGGGGTGGTCTGGGTAGCTCTTGTCCTATCCTTTGAGCAAATCAATATACCTAAATGCAAGACAGGAGGAGGCAAGAGTTTTCAATAGATGTTATGGTCCTTGGTGGCTTCCACTTATCGATTGGCATGTAATATAGGAGAATCAAAAACATCACCTCAGCCAGAAATACATCCAAGATACTTTTTGCAAATTACATTTCCTCAGTCAGCAACCTTTACTGCCAAAGTGACAGAAAATGGAATGAGAGAGTCAGCAACATTTACATAGTTCTTTTTCCCCTTGTTTCTTGATGGAAACAAAGATGAAGAAGGAAAATAGAACACATAGACGGCTGTAGTTTAACACCAAAGACCTTCTTCACAACAGTCAACATATAAGTGTCACAAGAAGCTGTAAGCTGTGAAGTCAGATGCCAGTTATAAATACCTGGCTTGTACTTTAGCATTTTTAAATGGGTGAGAACCATAATAATGATTTCTTACAGCAAGGATATCTCAATGTCATTGTTTTCCCATTAATTTAGAATTACTGCAGTGCATAAAATATACTGTGTACGTCAAGTAAGGATGAATGTCTAAGCAATTTAGCCTTCCTTATCATTCAATATGATCACTGCTGATCCTCTCTCCCTAAACTACTGATGAAACTTCAACAATTTATTTCCTCCTCCAAGCTACTGCTCAACTCATTGTTTTCCTCCAGTAGAGGGAAAGGAATTGTCAATATTGCAAGTCAAGATCCAGCATCAGGTTTGAGATTGGTGAGGAAGGCTAGCTGGAATAAAGAGGAGGTGCCCAGCAGGTCAGACCACGCTAGTGAAGAGTGACGAAATTATAAATTGATTCCATTCCACTTCCACTCTCACTCCTCTTTCTTCTCTGCTCTCAATCCCGAGGTTAATAATTCCTGTCGTCCCATAGATGCTGCCTGGCCTGCTAAGTTCTTCCATAAATTTAGTTCCTGCTCCTGATTCCCGTATCTTTTGTCTTGATTTGCAAGTGGTATTTGTGTACATTTCATATGCAGTTAATACAAAATGATTTTTGGTTAGTAGAAAACCAGATAAATCGAAGAAAATGAATGATTAAAATTCACATCCTCAACATAATGGATGAAAATTGACCAATGGAGAAAGCCATATTAAGAAATGACTTTAAAATTGGCTGCATCTTGAAGGAAGCACCCGTGTGGTCTATACAGGCATTAATTTTAAAAATCTTTAGGTTTTTCCTTTTACACATGTATTATAATGAGAATTGCCTTAGGAATCTCTTGACTGGGATGAAATACTGAGAAAATCCATGACTGCCATGCATGTTCTTAAGATTCTGTTTGAACTAAGATAGAGTTGATATGCTTAATCTAATCTTTGTGTCGATTATGTGGTTTCAAATCTTCAAGGCTTAACAATGCATTGCAATTGAATCACAATCCACGACAGAAGGGCTTTTTCATGTATATTCTGAATTCTTCTGAATTAAAATCCTCAAGATATTGTACTTCTACTCCAAACACTGACTATAAAATGATGCAGCACAGTAAGAAGCCATTTGTTGCAACATGCCTTTGCTGGCACTCTTTAGATATTTAATTGGAATTAGTGAGAAAATCTTTCCCTGCATACTGTTCATACATGTCAAATCATTACACAGAGCATTCAGGTAGAGCAAGTTAAAACAATACAGGATGAAGAATGAACAGTAACGGGTACCGAGAAGGTTCAGTGCAGATAAACAATAAGATGCAGGGTCACAGTGAGGTAGATTGTGAGGTCAAGAGTTAATTTTATTGTTCTTGGGAACCATTCAATCACTTTACAACACCAAGGTAGAAGCTGTCCCTGAGCCTGGTGCTACATGCTTTCAAGTTTTTGTCTCTCCTGCCCAATTGAAGAAGAGAAAAGTTCAAAGTCCAAAGTAAATTTATTATCAAAGTACATATACTTTGAGGCATTGATCATGTGGATAGTCAGAGGCTTTTCTCCCAGGGCTGAAATGGCTAGCACGAGAGGGCACAGTTTTAAGGTATTTGGAAGCAGGTACAGAAGAGATGTCAGGGGTAAGCTTTTTACGCAGAGAGTGGTGAGTGCTTGGAGTGGACTGCCGGCGACAATGGTGGAGGTGGATATGATAGGGTCTTTTAAGAGTCTCCCGGATAGGTACATGGAACTTAGAAGTATAGAGGGCTATGGGTAACCCTAGGTAATTTCTAAAGTAAGTACACCTTCAGCACAGCATTGTGGGCTGAAGGGCCTGTATTGTGCTGTAGGTTTTCTATGTTTCTATGTTTCTATATGTCACCATATACAACCATGAGATTCATTTTCTTGTGGGAGTACACAGTAAACACAATAGAATTAATAAAAGACCACACCCAACAGAACAGACGTGACCAATGTGGAAAGGACAACAAAATGTGCAAACACGAAAGAGAAAAATAGTAATTAAAGGCAAGAACATAAGTTGAAGAATCCTTGAAAGTTGAGTCCAAAGGTTGTAGAAACAGTTCAGTGATTGGGCGAGTGAAGTTGAGCAAAGTTACCCCCTTTGCTTCAAGAGCGAACGTCCAGGTTGAATGGGGTCTTTGATGGTGCTGGCTGCTTTGCTGAGACAATGAAAAATTAGGATAGTGTCCATGGAGAGGAGGCTAGTTTCCATGATGTGATGAGCTTTGTCCAGAACTCTGCAGTTTCTCGCATTCACGGCAGACAGTTGCCATATCAAACTGTGATGCAACCATATACTGTATTATGCTTTCTGTGGAGCTCCAATAGAAATTGATGTGGTTGAACAGGGATTTGTCAACTTTTTTTACCCTCCTAAGGTGCTGGTGAGCTTTCTTGGCGATAGCATCTTCATGCTTGGACCAGGACAGTCTATTGGTGATGTTCACTCATAGGAACCTGAAGTTCTCAACCCTCTTAACCTTAACATGTTCATGTAGACAGGAACATGTGTACCACCCCTTCTCCTGAATTTAGTTTCGCTGATATTGAGGGAAGGGTGGCTGCAATGATATTATGTTGCTCAACTGTCCATCTCCTTTCTGTTTTCTGACTCATTGCTACTGAAGATATCATCAGTGGTATCACCTGTAAACTGTAGGTGGGTTTAGAGCAGAGTCAGGCCATACAGTCATTAGTGTACAGGGAGTAAAGTAGGGAGTTGAGGATGCAACATTGTGGGACACCAGTGTGGAGAATAATCGTGGCAGAGGCCTTGCTGCCCGTTCTTACTGCTTGTGGTCTCTTGATAAAGGAAGTCAAGGATCCAATTGCAGAGGGAGGTTATTGACACCAAGGTAATGAGTTTGCCTGGAATTATAGTAATAAGTAATTGTATTCAACAGTTAAGTAATCAATAATTAATAACATAGGAGTTTCTGCTGTCCAGATGCTCCAGGGATGAGTACAGGGCCAGTGAGATGGCATTTACTAAAAACCTGTTCGGGCAGTTAGTAAATTGTAGTGGATTGAGTTTGCTAAGAGGCAGAAGTTAGTTCATGCTATGACTAGCCTCTCAAAGGACTTTATGATGGTGGATGTCAGAGCCACTGAGCTGTCGATGTTAAGGCACATTATCTTGTTTTTCTTAGGTACAATGTTCTTCCACTCTTTCTTCATGGCCATGGACATTTTCCTTTCAAGAATTCATACAATTCTTTAGTCAATATTATTAGTGAATTGTGCTTGGTACCTTTTTTAGCAATGCATTGCAGATCACAGCTTGAGGATAAAGGGGAAGCCTTTTAGGACCGAGATTGGGAAAAACTTCTTCACACAGAGTGGTGAATCTGTAGAATTCTCTGCCACAGGAAACAGTTGAAGCCAGTTCATTGGCTATATTTAAGAGGGAGTTAGATATGGCCCTTATGGCTAAAGGGATCGGGGGTATGGAGGGAAGGCTGGTACAGGGTTCTGAGTTGGATGATCAGCCATGATCATACTGAATGGCGGTGCAGGCTTGAAGGGCCGAATGGCCTACTCCTGCACCTACTTTCTACGTTTCTATGTTTTTACAACATTTGCCTTTGTGCAGAACTTATTTCTTCACCTTCCCTATGGGTCTTTTGCAACTCAGTTTAAGACTGACCATTGTGTTCTTAAAGAGCTTCAAACCCTTTTTTATACAAATCATTTCCCTTCAGATATTTCAACAGCAAATAAAATTTGTTAAAATGACAGATTATTTTATGTAGCCATAATTAGATAAAGGATAGATTCAGTGTGTTAGCAGTGTAAACATTAATAACAGAGGTGAATTTTCTGCTTAAATCAAATCAGGAACTTTCTCTGATGAGAAGGAATGGTACAATGGGATTCTATACTTGGAACAAGGATTTTTTAAAACATTTGTCCTCTGCAGATGCACTTCTTGATATTGCACTTATATGCATCAATTTTCAACCAAAATACCAAGCCTAAAGTGGCTGGAAAGTTCTCATTGAAAATATTGGAAATTCCTTAAGCTCATTAGAGTAAAATGTTTAACCACTCAAGGTCAAATACTAAGTGTAATTTTATGTATATTATAAATATTTTTCATGTGTAGAATACATGGCAAAAGAAATTGTTACATTTTCTCGAGAATATGCAAATAAAAAACAATCTCAATGAGTCATCTAAAAGATAAATTTTATAAAGCAGCCAGCACAGAACAGGAGATTCATACATTTAAGTTTGCTGATTTCATATGAACTAATGATAAGATTGTTAGTAACTGAATCAAAGCCACCCATTTTTGGAGAGGGATAGTACAGTCATTGTAAGGTAAGAGGATAACTATCCTAATGATTGTACAACGGCCTTGTTCAATTATATCTGTGAACATTGGATTCAGTTCTATCTTTTCCCCAAGATAAGACTATTACACAAACTTTAAAGTTTGAAAATAGAAAATAGACACCTGGACAAGGTACTTAAGAGTAAACCAACCATAGCATGAAATAAAACTTTCATGGAAGATTGGGGAAAAGGTTATAAAATGCAAGCACGTGCTGTATAAATTAGGATCTGGCGTAGGTTATCCAGGCTCTTGCTCCTCCATTTAAAAGATCATGGCTGACTTGATTTAACTGCATTTCCATATACTCACATTTAGACCTCTCTCCAAAGGATTGTTTAAGTCAAAATTGCTCCTCTGGTAACCAATGCAGATAAATTTCACCATTTTTAAAAATTACAATGTTCCAAAACTTAAATTAAAAATCAAGTCTTCAGAGAAATCAGAACTCCAGGGTAGGGAGAGAGTTAAAATAAACCACACACAAGTATGTGAACTAGACCCCATCACTATTCAAAGAGAAAGTTACACCTGGAGACAACATGTGGAATATGATGTCAGGAGTTTAATAATTTCAATCTCCAAACTTCCTTAAACCACATTACAACTTTGCTGAAGTGTGGTGTTAATGGTTTCAAAATTTGTCAATAATGGACCTTTGATGCAAACAGCTGCCGATGACAAACATATGTTATTGTGTTATTTTAGCCCAAAGTTCCTTGCAGAGTTCTATATATGTGACAGACATCAAAGCCACAGACTGTTTTCAACAGAGAATTCTGAAGATCCTGTACTTTCGTTGCTAAAGACTTTCCAGTGCCTAACACAGCATGCCAGTCCATATTTGCATAGATCATCCATTCCTGGTTACAGTAATCATTTGGTGCACAGGAGTTTTTCTTTATAAACAAAAGCTTACACATTGACTGATTGCACCCTGGAGTTTACAGACCAAAACAGAAAATGCTGCTACACATTTATTCCCAAAGCAATGAATCCTCTTTCACAGCATCCAATTCCCTGCTCAGATTTACTCATGGCCATCTGCAAATGCCAACCAAATGACTGAAATGTTAGCTTCACTGGTTTGAAAACCCCATGTGGATTTTTTGATTGCAGTAAGATATGCTATGAAAGCAAGAGTAAAGGCAAGTTTAGCCCTCTTGTAACTAGGTGTCATGCAGTGACAAAAAGCAAAGTGTTGTATATGTTGGAAATCTGAAGTGAAAGCAGAAAATGCTGAAATGGTAGGTCAGGCAGCATCATGGAGCGTCACAAATACCAAGGGCAAATTTGACAAAGGCAGTCTGAAAAGTAAGAACATCAGAATATCATGTTCTTTGTCTCAGTAGCAGTTATACTGAAGGTTTAAACATTCTCAAAAGAACTGCACAACTTATTCAAACACAGAATTCCATTGAACTAACCACTTCCTCCATTGGCTGATTGTACAAACACCTTTCGTCCAATTAGTCAAATAAATTAGGTAATTAAATTCCTTGAGCCACGCAGACCACTGTGACAGTAAGCTCAAGTCTCTGTCCATCCAGCTTCCATTCTGATTTATAACTAGACTTGTAATAACTGCTGGAAGTTTCTTAAATGTTTTAATGAAATCCCACATTTGCTGTGGAAAGGAATTGTTTTATTCAAAGCCGGAATCATGGAACAATAAGTGTAAGAAGGTGGTGGAACTGTGTTATATGGAGAAGGTTTCCTGGATTGTATGCTGAGCTAGTTGATCTCAAACATTTAAGTGCGAATGGCTTAGGAAATGAAAAGCCAACTATAGTTTCTTTGACTGCAGTCCAGTAATGTCAGCATATTGCAAATTAATTAAACACAAATTTGATTCATGCTATGAACACTGAGTATTTGGTCTTGACCCAAAATGTTTACACTTCTTCTCCCCCACAGATGTGCTTGACCTGCTGAGTTTCCCTAGCGGTTTGTCTTTTGCTCTGGGTAGGCATGGGAATTTTCCTCCTGAAACTTGGGTGTTTGGGCAGAGTACAGAAGAAAAACGGCAGGGAGGACAGTATGCAAACATGGAGCTCATACAATTTTCTGGTTATATAAACAATTAAACAGGAAATTGGGTGGGCCTATTATCTGTGTACTCTGTGAAGACAGTGGTTTCTGTTCCAAGCACCACAGTGGAAAATCCTGCCCAATATCGTCAAAAGCACAAAGGAGCCACTATGAAAGGCAAGGATATCACACACTGGAGAATCAGAAATTAAACAGAAAGAAGTCAAAGTAAATTTATTATTAAAATAGGTATACGGTGTGTCACTATATACTACCTTGATATTCATTTTCTTGCAAGCATTTACAGGAAAATAAAGAAATACAATATAATTTATGAAAAACTTCACATAAGCAAAGACTTTTAAACAAATAATGTGCAAAAGAAGACAAATCGTGCAAATAATAAAGAAGTAAATAAATAATACTGAGAACAGGAGTTGTAGACTCCTTGAAAGTGAGTCCATAGGTTGTGGAGTTAGTTCAGTGTTGAGTTAAGTGATTCATGAGCCTGACGTAGGGTAATAACTGTCCCTGAATGTAGTGGTGTGGAACCTAAGGGCTCCTGTACCTCTTGCCCAATGGTAGTAGTGAGAAGAGAGCATGGCCTACATGGCAAGGTTCCTTGATGATGCATTCTACTTTCTTGTGTCAGCTCTCCATGTTAATGTGTTCAATGATGGCAAGGGCTTTGCTTGTGATAGACTGGGCTGTATCCACCACAGTTTGTCGGCTTTTCTGTTCATGGGCATTGGTGCTTCCGTACTGGGCTTTGATGGAACAGGTCTGGATACTCTCCAGTGTGAATCTGTAGAAGTTTGTCAAAGGTTTAGATGACATGGTGGACCTACAGAAACATCAAATAATTTAGAGACACTGTAATGCCTTCTTTGTGATGGCACCTACATGCTTGCAACAAGATAGACTTTCTGATTATGGTAACATCAGGAAAGTTAAACTGACTCTCTCCACCTCCGATTCCCTAATAAAGACTGGCTCATGCATCTCTGGCTTCTTCCTCCTATAGTCAATAATCAGCCCTTTGGTTTTGCTGATGCTGAGTGAGAGGTTGCTGTTGTGTCACCATTAAACTAGATTTTCAACCTTCTTCCTATATTCCAATTTGAGTCCAACCACAACCATATCAGGGAACTTAAATATGGCATTGGAGCTGTGCTCAACTACAAAAGCACATATATAAAGTGCGTAGAGCAGGGGGCTAAGCAATAAGGCCTTGTGGTGTACCTGTGCTGATGTGATTGTGGAGGAGATGTTGTTGCCAATTCATAGAGACTGGTGTCTTCAAGTGAGAAAATTGAGGATTCAGTTGCACAGGGTGGTATCAAGGCCAAGGATTTGGTGCTTCGTGATTTGTTTTTAGGAGATGATAGTGCTGAATGCTGTGCTGTAGTCAATAAAGGGAATCCTGATGAATGCATCTTCATTGTCCAGGTTTTCCAGAGCTGAGTGAAGAGCCAAGGAAATGGCATCTGGTATCCTGTTGTGATGGTGGCAAAATGGAACATATCCAAGTCACTCCTCTGGCGGAAGTTGATGTACTTCAAGGCCAACCCCTCAAAGCACTTCATCATAGTGGGTGTAAGTGGTAGTGCATGATAGTCACTGAGGCAGGTTATCATGTTCTTCTTAGGCAGCAGTATGATTGAAGCAGGTGGGTATCTCAGACTGCCTAGGCGATGTGAATAAACACTTCCTGCCAGTTGATTAGCGCACGTCTTCAGTACTCAGCCAGGTACATCCTCCTGAGGATGCTTGCATGTTGGCCACGTGGACAGAGATCACAGGGTCCTCAGGGTCTGCTGGGGTCTGTGAAGGTGCCTCCATTTTCTGTTGGTCAAAGCCAACATAAAAGCCATTGAGCTCACATGGGAGCGAAACCTTGTGTCATTTATCTCGCTCGGTTTTGTAATAACATTCAAGCCCTACCACAGCTGTCGAGGATCCTCTGTGCTTCAAGTTTGGCCCAGCATTGCCACCTTGCACGTCAGATGGCTTTTCAGAGGTCATAGCTAAACATCTTACAACCTGAGAAGTGTTCTCAAGTACTTTCACTTCTCATCCACAAGAAGTCTACAGCATTCAACTACTTTCTACACAATCCCAAACAAGAGAACATCAGCAGATGCTGGAAATCCAAGCAGCATACACAAGATGCTGAAGGAACTCAGCAGGCCAGGCAGCATTGATGGAAAAAAAGTACAGTTGACGTTTCAGGCCGAGACTTTTTTGCATAGCTGCTGCCTGGCCTGCTGAGTTCCTCCACATATCTGTGTGTGTTGCTCCTACACAATCCCAATGTGCTCTTTGTCGGATCCAGGCATGAAGTTCAGATGCAAAATTGTGATTCAAAGAAAAAATATGCTGCAATTTTAAAGCTTTCAATGTACAACATTCTTCTCATTATCATGTGGCTGCCACAATTCAACAGGAATCTTTAGTTGTTCCATTTTCAAAGTTCAAAGTACATTTATTATCAAACTACCTGTACTATATGTCACCATATACAACCCTGAGATTCATTTTCTTCCAGGCATACTCAATAAATCCATAAAATAATGACCATAACAGGATCAATGAAAAACCACACAACTTGGTTGATCATCCAATGTGCAAAAGACAACAAACTGTGTAAATACAAAAAGAAAGAAATAATAAATAAATAACCAACAAATATTGAGAACATGAGATGAAGAATCCTTGAAAGTGAGTTCAATGGTTCAATTTATTATACAACCTGAAATTCTTACTCATTGTAGACAAAGGTTATGGAAACATTTCAGTGATGGGACCAGTGAAGCTGAGTGAAGCTATTCCCTTTGGACCAACAGGCTGATGGTTGTGGAGTTATAACTGTTCGTGAAGCTGGTGGTGTGAGACCTAGGGCTCCTGTGACTTCTTCCTGATGGCAGCAGCAGGAGGAGAGCGTGACCCGGGTGGGGAAGATGGCGGCGTAGCCTCTCCGGTGATGAATATCTGTTATCTGTCAAGTAGGGGACCATGCATAATTCTGATTTGATGGAGACAGACGTGAGTGCATAGCAGAACATCTGGAAAACTTCTGAAATGTCTGCTTTGCTATCGCTGCTACTGTGTGGTAACCGGAATCTTTGGAGCTGAAGGCCTTGAAAACCTCGGCTTTGCGTGTTTCAATGGCTGGGGAGAGGTCAAAGGCGCTCAGCAGAGGATGGCGCTCGGGATGCTGTATTGGAGAGGCTGCTCAGAAGCTTGGAGTTTTCGGACGTATGGACTCAGGGTCGGCTGGGGTCAGCTGCTTCCAAAGTATCAGCAAGTTGTCGGTGCCTGGAGGTTTATGGCAGGGAGTTTCTCCCTTTTGCCGCTGCTATCGGGGACTCGGGAGTCGATCAATTCGGGGACTTTGAGATTTTTTTTACTGTGCCTATGGACTGTTCTTCATCAAATTATGGTATTGCTTGCACTGCTGTAACTATATGTTATAATTATGTAGTTCTGTCAGTGTTAGTCTTTGGTCTGTCTTGTTTTCTGTGATATCATGCCGGAGAAACATTATATCATTTCCTAATGCATGTATGCATTTCTAAATGACAATAAAAGAGGACTGAGTGTTCTCATAATCTAATCTAAGTTCCTGATGATAGATGCTGCTTTCATGTGCAGCATTACGTGTAGATGTGTTCAATGGTGAGGAGGGCTTTCCCCATGATGGGCTGGGCTGTATCCACTACTTTTTTGTAGGAATTTCCATTCAAGGCCATTGGTGTTTGCATACCAGCTTGTGATGCAGCCAGTCAATATACACTCCACTACACATCTATACAAGTTTGTCAAAGTTTTGGATGTCATGTAAATCTTCACAAACTCCTAAGGAAGTAGAGATGCTGCCATGCTTTGGTCATAATTGTACTTGCATGCTGGGCCCAGGACAGGTCCTCGAAGATAATAGCACCAAGGAATTTAAAGTTGCTGACCCTCTTCACCTCTGAACGTCCAACAGCGGTGTCATCAGCAAACTTGAAAATGGCATTGGAGATGTGCTTAGCCACATTGTTGTAAGTATGAAGCGAGTAGTGCAGGGGGCAAAGCACACAGCCTTGTGGTGCAGCTGTACTGATAGCGATTGTGGAGGAGATGTTGTTGCCAATCCAAACTGACAGGGTTGTGTAAGTGAGGAAATTGAGCATCCAATTGCACAAGGAGGTATTGAGGCCAAGGTCCTGGAGCTTATTGATTAGCTTTTAGGGGATGTTGGTATTGAATTCTGAGCTGTAGTCAATAAATTCCTGATATATGCATCTTTGCTGTCCAGGGTTGAGTGAAGAGCCAACGAAACGAAATCTTATCTGACCTGGTGCTCTGGTAGGCAAAATGGAACAGATTCAAGTCACTTTTCAGGCACTATTCAATATTTTTCATCACCAACCTCTCAAAGGTGGATGTAAATGCTACTGGATTATTGTCGCTGAGGCAGGTCACCACGTGCTTCTTAGGCAACGCTATAAATGAAGCCTGCTTGAATCAGGTGTGTACCTCAAAATGCCGAAGATCTCAGTGAACACTCCAGCCAGTTGATCAGCTCAGGTCTTTAGAATTTGGCCAGATACCCTGTCTGGGGCACATGCTTTTCGTGGATTCACCCTCCTGAAGGATACTCGCATGTTGGCCTCAGAGACTGAAATCACAGGATCATTGGGGGCTGGTTTTAACAGTCAAAGCAAGCAGAAAAGGCATTAAGCTCACCTGGAGCGAAACCCTGTTGTTGCCTGTGTCGCTTGGTTTAACTTTATAAGAAGTGATAGTATTCAAGCCCTGCCGCAACTGTCAAGTAATATTTGTTTGTTCAAGTTTACTCTGGAATTGCTCTGTGTTTCCAAAATAAAACATTTTCATAACCTACTTTATTTATTGTCAAAACTGAAGGCAAAATGGTATCTAAAAGGGAAATATTTCAATCTAACAATTAAATAAAGCTATGAGGATAGAAGATCAGATTCTGGAAGTTTCACGTGTGTGTACATCTGTTTTTATTTCACTGTTTGTCTTTAGCAATACAACACCCTCCATATTTCTCTCAACTGCGCACGTTTTCCATTCACTTCACTGGCAGTTTCTCAATGGTGGAAAATCCTGACTAGCTGTCCATTCCATCATGTGCTCTCTATTGGGTGTCAGTCAATGTGGGCCTTCAACAAATCACTCTGAGGTATCCTCAATCAAACACACACAATTTAAATTATGTTTAAATACTCTACAAAATGAAAATTAAAGTCTTAAGGTGCATGACTATACTTGTACATGTACTGGTGTGCTTGTGAAACCCTTCAAAAGCTGAACATATCCTTTACTATTGACTAGGTTTGGAAAGTTAATGCTTCTGTGATTACTTCAATTGTAAGGCCTGCAACAGAGCAACACTGGAGAAATCAGCTATGTCCAATAACAATTTCTGAACTTCTGCATTTAATTGTTTCTATGCTTTCCATAAATTTCTGTCATTGCCTATTTTAAAGACAAGTTTAATAGCCTCATTGTTATTCTCACTGTAGTCTTGTAATTTAAAAAAAAAGGATTATATAGAACATTACCTTAAATCTATCTCTGCTTCTCTTACTGTTAGTGGACACAGTTTTTCTCCTCATTCATTATCTTTATTAAATGCCTCATATGCTCCTTTTATCTGTAAAACTGACTCAACAGATCAAGACAAGAGAATAGTCTCAATAAGGATCCTATTTTTTTGAGTTATTCACATACTACAGACCTCATTAGCAGAATTATAACTGCTGCTCGTCATTAGTTACCAAAATGAAGGGCAGTGAGCCCCCTACTCGACCAACAGCGGGTCATATTATATTTGTAATATTTTTATGAATAAATACCTATCACCTTTGAAATAATTATGTGTTCATCATCTTGATGTGGGAACAGAGTTAGTTATATCTAGGTCAGCGTGGATAATGATAGAAGATTTTCTTTGCTAAAGCACATTAGTGTACCATTTGGGATTTGATATTAATCTCACAATGCTGTTGGCCATTTTATAAAACAAATTCCAGCATTTTTTCAAGTTGTTAAACTATATCGTATATTATATATATTAAAAACCTAGGTCACAGGCAATTTTTGTGTAACAAGATGGAATGATAGTTCATATCCAGAAGGTTGTCTTTGATATATCGTATCTACTGCAAAGAAGAACAGCAATGTGAGGGAACAACAGTTGTCATCTCACTCACTATATTCCATCACCAGATGTGATTGTGAATTCAGCTGGACTTTGAGCATAATAAAATAGATGGTTCCAAAAACTTTTAATTCATCTAACGTTTCCTCTAGGCAATAAAAACCAAATCTTTATAAAATTGGTGGGGGTGCATTACTCAGTTGGCAAAAAAAACATTTGTTATGGCCAAAGCCCAAACTATAAGCACTCAGCAAAATACGCACTAAGTTTAAGCTGTTGGTGAAGCACAGAATGGAAGAGTTATTTTGAGGCCAGATTTGAATAAGATGCAGACACCTCTAATTAGATTCTGTATTAATTTCTTCACAAAGTAGCTTTGGCCACTCATTTTTAAACCATCAGACTTGTCAAGAACCTGACCACTGATTTATTCCTGGAGCCCAGAGCTGTCAAAATGTACAAATCCTAGGTGTGAGATTTTTAGTCACGTCTGCCAGGCATTGTCTCGCACCAAAACATAAACACGTTAAAAGCAGAAAGCATAGAGCATCCGACACTGAACTTGGATTAAAGAACCTGTCTGCCTTCATCCAAGTTCACTGCCGTATTATTGCTGTTGCAGCTGTTCAATGTCACTACCCAACAACAAAGACCTTAAGAGCAACTGAATTCCTCTCCACACAGCTACAGATGAAGAACTTCAGCTTCTCTGAAATTGTTGATTAGGCTTGAGATAAAGAACGATCAAAGTCTGTTATGTTTTGTAACTCCAGAAATGAATTGAAAGAAAAATAAGGGATTCCAGGGATACTCATGGACTTGCTTTACTTTTCGTGAGGAGTAGTGGCATAATGACATGTGCTTCTTACCTATAAACTGTAATGAATTATGTAAAAAAACAAATACTTAAACAAACAATATATTTACAATATTGCTCAAATATTACTGAAATATTAAATACCCTACAATCCTCCCTCTATATATGCATATATATATATTTAAATTGGAAAGATATTCTTTGTCCTGGGCAGAGGGTATTGAGCTACTGTTAGTGCTGGGTTGATGGTGACCTTAAATTCACCACAGATCCTGACAGACCTATTTGCCTTGGCTACTGGAACTACTGGCATTGCCTTTAGGTTCCACTCAACCTTGGAAAGAATTCCTTCAGCCTCCATATGATCTAGCTCACTGGCTACTTTATCATGGATGGTATTTGGAACCAGATATGCTTCGTAAAATTTAGGTGTGGCATCTTCTCTTAATATTATTTTACCCTTGATATATTTGAGTTTTCTAGTACCATCCTTGAAGACTGCTGTGGCATCATCTAGTACCTTTCTTAATTTGCTTTCAGCTGGCTTTGTTACATGGGGATGTGGCAGGCAATTTGTGGATGGATTGCCAATCAAATTGTAGTTGTCCCAGCCAATCACACCCCTATGATGCTAGTCCTTCTATTTTTACCACAAACAAGATCAATGTAGCTTCTTGATTGTTGTATTTCTATTCAAGTTCTATTCAAAAGGTTCAAAGGAACGTCTAAACAAGCCTGATGCATTTTGGAAACAAGTCCTGGGGACTGATGAAGTTAAAATAGAACTTTTTGGCTGCAATGAGCAAAGGTATGTTTGGAGAAAAAAGGGTGCAGAATTTCATGAAAAGAACACCTCTCCAACTGTTAAGCACCGGTGTGGATCAATCATGCTTTGGGCTTGTGTTGCAGCCAGTGGCACGGGGAACATTTACTGGTAGAGGGAAGAATAAATTCAATTAAATACCAGCAAATTCTGGAAGCAAACATCACACAATTTGTAAAAAAGCTGAAGATGAGAAGAGGATGGCTTCTACAACAGGATAATGAACCTAAATACACCTCAAAATCCACAATGGACTACCTCAAGAGGCACAAGCTGAAGGTTTTGCCATGGCCCTCAAAGTCCCCTGACCTAAACATCATCAAGAATCTGTGGATAGACCTCAAAAGAGCAGTGCATGCAAGATGGCCCAAGAATCTCACAGAACTAGAAGCCCTTTCCAAGGAAGAATGGGCAAAAATCTCCCAAACAAAAACTGATAGACTCTTAGCTGGGTACAAAAAGCGTGTACAAGCTGTGATACTTGCCAAAGTGGGTGTTACTAAGTATTGACATGCAGTGTGCCCAAACTTTTGCTTCAGGTCCTTTTCCTTTTCTGTTATTTTGAAATTGTAAAAGATGGAAATAAAAAAGTTTTCTTGCTTAAAATATTAAAGAAATGTGTCATCTTTAACTTCATGCCTTTTGGAAATCAGCTCATCTTTTACTCACTTAGCTATTCACAGTAATAGAAATTTTGACCAGGGGTGCCCAACTTTTGCATGCCACCGTATAGCTTAATCACCCAATATATTTACAACATTGCTCAAATATTACTGCAATATTAAACACATTACCATATTGGCTGAGTATCTCCTAGAAAAATAAATCTTTAAAGTCAAGACGAATACTGCAAACCTGCCATTGTAATTCACCCATCAATTGCCTCAAAGAAGTATACTGAGAACCTTGTTGTTGACTGGAGTCAACAATGCATTTTTAGTTATGAACAACCAAAATAAACATAATCTAGCTTATTGCAGAACATATGTAAAAGAACGGATATCCCCTTCTTTATTGTGAAGTAACTGAGATATTAATGAACTTTTCTATTATTCCTTATTCTCTTGATGTTTACAGTTTTCATTTCTTTATTTTATTTTTATCCTGGCTGTTCCATCCAGGAATGTACAGTAAGAGTGAAAACTTATAAATCCAATGGCACCAAGGGTATTGATAGAGAATTGACTTTATTTTCACAAATGCCCGGGAACCAAGGCTGTACTAACAATGTACAACATATTTTTTCATATTTGCAACTACTTTGGAGCAGAACAACACAAAATAAGATTTAAATCAACAAGTATAAATCACTGTCTTAGACAAGAGTGCAATTGATCCTTAAAACCGGAGGACTCTTATGCCTTTAAATTTTGTATTGAAATAGCTGTAACAAAGAACTGGGTGGTTTTTCATTGCCACTAACTCTCTTTCTCTTCTTTCATATAAGGTGGTTAAATGGAGAGTTCAGGGAGTCTGAAACAGTAATGTGTAAACATTGACAAAAGGTCCATATCCTAAAATCTAAATTTGGTTTGTTTATCCACAGGTGCTGCCTAACACATTGAGTTTTCCTAGAAATCTCATTTTGGATCTCCAGTATCTGCAGTTTTTTCTTTAATTTTCTCTTCTGGGAGTTACTTGGACTGCCTGGATGAGAGCACCTGTGTTTAAATTAAATCTTGAATAGGAAATCTGCTTGCTCTCCGAATTCCACATAGTTAGAAAAGTGTACTTGAATGAATAACTCAACACAATTGTTTCTATTTATTTTATGGCAGCTTCTACAACTGGGACACCCAGAACTCCACATCCAATTCCAGCCTATATTATCAGGTGATCACAGACAATGCTTCTGGACTCCTTTTCAAAAACAAAAGAGATCGGAAAGTAATAAATGTGGACCCAAAGGTTGGTCAGTTTTGTTGTCTCTTGCTGATCTCCCCCATTAGCCTTGACCTCCTTTCTATTCTGAAGTTGAAAATACCATAAAGCACTTGAACACTCATATCCACATCAAAGAAAGAAGTAAACAAGATTACAATTTTTTGGTACTGAGAATTCAAGGATGAGGAGTTTATTTTTGCTTTCTGATTTAAATAAGGCAAGGGGAGTTCCAAAAGAAAGGGAACTCTTGGGAGTTGACATGGAGCTTCATTACAATTTTAGCTCCAGCAATTACTGACAGCATAATGATTCAGCTACACAAACATGTATTAATATCTAACTGTAAAGGTTGATGTCCAGACATGCTGTCAACAAGGTGACAAGATAAGGAATGAAAATAAACAGAAATGTTCTCCAAAATGAAAGTTATTTAACAAAATATTTTGAGCTTGAAAATGATCTGGTTCCATAGATCCTGGGTTAACAAGAAGCATGCTTAATTCTTTTTACAATTATTTATGAATATTTAAAAATATATTTCTTGTAATTCTCAAGGTGAGGAATGTCAGTGATAGAGAATGAGACCACTTTTTTGTGGGGGAGGGTGGGATCACTGTCTGAATGACAGTCAAATGCAGTGCAGCCTGAAACAAAATAGTTGTCAGTACACAGGAGAAATTTGTTTTGGTTACCATGTGAAACAAAATTTTTAACATGTCCTTCTTTAATAAATTTCCTACATGTAGTAAAATGTGTTCCTTCATTGTACCACAGCTCTAACCTCAGAAGAATCTCACCATGACAATGTATTTTTTTCTTCCAATTACTACTATAATTATCATTCTGAAAGCAGCTGTTTTTGGCTGCATTATGTGATGGTCCATACTATTTGGCAGTAGTTATAGTTTGCTGCACACAAATATGAAGAATGCTCAGTCCCTGAGGTATTTTCAACAATAACCAGCAATATTCAGCTTTTCAACAAAGACTAGAAAAGACTTCCAGTTGAGTTCTGGCTGGATATACACCACTAAAAATAATTTATACATACAGCCTCTCCTCTGAATTGCATGACTCACAATTTGATATATCTCAACTCCAATAAAACCTGTTGTTATTTGTCCAGCTTGTAACAGCAAATTGTGACAAAGAATTGTTTGCAATGGAGTGAAGTTGAGAGTGAGCTGACAAAATTACAGCAGTTCTATGCTATAGTTAGAAATTTATTACTGCTGAAGCTCCCTCAATTTAAGATCCTTCAGCCCTTTGAAGGAGAAAAATATTATCTTTCAGTGAGAACTAAATTCACAAAGTCCCTGACAGAGATGTTGCTGGCATTAATGCCCATTGGTAGTTCTGGTGCTACACACTTTCAGCCTGAGTGTGGTTGCAGCAGGTGCATGTCAGTGTTGTAACACGAGTAAAGTCACTTTAGAAACACTCTGAAGATAGTGGATACAGAAGTGTTTTATTCAACAAAAATGAGCAGCAGGCATCATATTGAGACTCTATTGGAGGAAGAGGTCTGTTCAACTCAATATTACATGACATTTTATATGCTAAAGATCAACGGTAACAGCAGGACAATTCTATAGTTACAATGCTTCCTTTTAATTACATATATTTTTCACATACCCACTTCTTTGTACCCACACTCAGGACACCCAAGATCAATGTTAATCAGCATTGTTTGGTTTTCAATCATCTGGTGTCCACAGCTCCAGGAAAACTATTGATCAGGGCTGCATTTTAAATTGAATCTACAATCCATGTTCATGTCTGAAGAATGACTGCCGTTGAATTTAACATTTGTTTTATACCCTAACTCCAGAATATGTCCTAACATAGAGAAGAAAGACGTTTTAACTTCTATGATCAGGAATGAAAAATCAGCTGATGTTGTTAACTGTGTTGCTTATTAGTTAAGTTAGTTTATCTGAAATTTGGGTAAACTATGATCTACATGGTACATCACTTTAAGTTGACTTGATACACTGATTGTGAGAATTTGCATTTAGAACATCAAATAGTTCTAAAATAAATGCTGAAAGATACAGCAAGTAAGGCCACATCTATGGGAAGAGAATGAGAGATAATATTGCAAGGAGGAGTGTTGGAGGAGGTTAGCAGATTGGGTAAAACTGGGATGACCGCGGGAAGAACGTCAATAAAGGTATTTGATAAATGAGTGAATGGTACCAGTGAGGGAGTGAGAGCGTAGACCAAAGAATGTAGGAGCTGTGAATGGCAGAGCAGATTGATATGCCTATCAAGTCAGTCTGGGCATGTCACCCACTTCCAAGGAGGGAAAAAAGAAGAAAGAAAGTAGGATAGAAAGATCGACCAATATCATAGATGGACAACTGATACAGACAGAGAAATCAAGTACCCTGAAGTCATAGAATTCACTATTGAGACCAGAAGGCTGCACCATGTCCAGCCAGAAGAAGAGGTGTTGTTCCTTGAGCTTGTATTGGGCTTCATTGCTCAGAATGCCAAAGACAGAAAGGTCAAAGGTGGGAATGGGGTGAAGTATTAAAATTGCAAGCACTAGAAAGTTCAGGTACAGCTCTTTGCTCTGAATAGAGTTGTTCTTCAAAACAGTTATTCAATCTAACGTGGAGGATACTACATTGTAAACACCCGAGAGCAGTACACTAGATCAGAAGAGGTGCAAGTGAATTAGTGCTTCAGCTGGAAAGACTTTCTGGATGCTGGGGTGGTGAAAAGGGAAGAGGTGAAAGGACTCCTATGCTATTAAAATGAGACCCAATACAAGCATAAGAAACAGCATTTCATCTTCTGTCCTTGTACACTGCAGCTTTCTGGACTCAATACTGAATCCTACATCTTTTAGTAGCTTGAATTCTCTATCTGTTTCAAACATACATCTGATACATCCATGATATTGGCCTAGCTTATTTATTTTTTTACCTTTCTTTCTTTCTTTTTCTCCTCTGGAAGTGGATGAGGTCCCCAGCCTGAAGTGTTGAGATTATCCTCTTCTTCTGCATTCACAGCTCTTACATTATTTGTCTACAGTATATTCTTCTGTCTATGTATTCACTCCCTAACTGTTTCCGTTCACTCACTCATCAAATAACCTTGTTTGCATCTTGTCCACATGGCAAACCTGGTTTAACCCCTCTCTGCAGCTTAGTGACTTTCTTTTATCTCTTTACCAGTTCTGATGATGGGTCTTCAACCCAAGACATTAACTCTTTTTCTCTTACCACAGATGTAACCTGATCCGTTGTGCATTTCCAGCATTTTATATTCTATTTTGGACTTCCAGCATCTGCAGTATTTTTGACTTCCTCTGGTCTGTCATCATAAGGCAGCATTCTGTTCAAGTTGTATGATGTGGGAAAGACACACAGAGTTAAAGGGGAAGGGTCATTGAAGCCAGGGTAACATTTTGTTCTGACAGTTCTTAGAAATATGCCTAAAGATAGAACACCAATTACTGGGATGAAGACCAATGCTTTATTGCATGTTCAGAATTGGTTTAGTAACTATTTACCTGCAAAAAGACAGAACTGATGCAAGCAGAGTTTTCTATGAAATCTGCATACAACCTTGAGTTCTATTAAAGAATTTCTGATCCCTATCTGTGTCCTTTTGACAGCAATCAGCAAACACATTGATAAAAAGACTTTTGCGTCAAAGACAAGTTAATATTTAAAATATTAACTCGTACCATGCATTTTAACCTGTATTTCCTTGTTTTTTTGGCAGGGAATTCCTGGGGATAACACCACTCGAAACTTAATTGAAACAGAACTTTATGTTCAAGTAGTCATCTATGACCACATCACAAGAAGAAAAACTTGAGCATCTTTGAAAACTGAAAGAATGATCCCTTGTGTACATGTAATTGTTGTCACTCAAAGGGATGTTTAACCAATTGTAAAAGCTGTGGGAAAAAGAAATAAACTTCATAGACTTCATTCACATCTATCTTCTGTTTCTCTTATTTTAATTATATAATTATGTATTTATTTTGCTTTAACGGCATAGCCTACTGGAGAAAGGTAGAGCTATTTTATCCTTATTGAATGAAAATGATTAGCAGCAACTGGGGAGTACTGGAATGTTGTAGCTTTTCAACAAAATAAGATTATTTCTTGCCTGCTATACTTTGCTGTTGTCCAAATGAATACTGTTTGTGGAGAATTCTTCCCTACCATTCCAGGTTAAAGAAAAATAGGCTATTCTCTGAGCTAAACACAAGAGATTCTGCAGATGCTGGAATTCCAGAGCAACACATACAAAATGATGGAAGAGCTCATCAGGTCAGCCAGCACCTATGGAAAAGAATAAACAGTCAATGTTCCTGGCTGATACCCTTCTTTAAGACTGGGAAGGAAGGGGGAAGATATCAGAATAAAAAGCTGGAAGAGGGGATGGAGGATAGCTAGAAGTTGATAGGTGAAGACAACTGAGTGGGAAAAGTAAAGGGCTGGAGAAGAAGGAATCTGATAGGAGAGGACGGTGGACCATGGGAGTATGGAAACAAGGAGGGGCACCAGGGAGAGGTGATAGGCAGGTGAGGAGAAGAGGTAGGAGGTCAGAGTGAGGAATAGAAGAAGAGGGAAGGGGGAGGGAAAAATACTGGAAGGAGACACTGATGTTCATGCCATTCATACCTAAATGGAACTTGCGGTGTTGCTTCTGTACCTTGACAGTGGCCTTATCATGGCAAAAGTGGAGGCATAGAACAACATGTCAGAACGAGAATGGGGATAGGAATTAAAATGGTTGGCCACCGGGAAATTTCACTTTTGGCGGATGGAGCAGAGGTGCTCAACAAAGCAGTCCCTCAATTTACATCAGGTCTCACCAATGTAGAGGAGGCCACATCAGGAGCAATGGATACAATAGATGACCCCAACAGATTCATAGGGGAAGTGTTGATTCACCTGGAAGGACAGTTTGGGGCCCTGAATGGAGGTAAGGGAGGAGGTGAATGGGCAGGTGTAGCGTTTCTGTCACTTTCAGGGATATGTGCCAGTGGGAAGGGACGAATGGACAAGGGATCTACAGAGACAGCAATCCCTGCGGAAAGCAGAGAGAAGGGGTGGGCAAGGTAATGATGTGTGTGGTGGTAGGATCCTGTTGAAGATGGCGTAAATTGATGTGTTGGATGCAGAGACTCATGGGGTAGGTGAGGATAAGAGAAACTCTATCGCCGTTAAGGCGATGGAAAGGTGGGGTGAGCACTGAAAGAAAAGCCTCATCCTGGGAACTTATGTGGCAAAGATGAAGGAACTGAGAAAAGAGAATAGTATATTCACACAAGACAGTGTGAAAAGAGGTATAACGAACATAGGCCGTGTGAATCAGTAGGCTTATAAAAGATGTCATAAGACAGTTTGTCTCCAGAGATGGAGGCAGAGAGATCTTGCCCTTAAATTCACTTGGTCCACTTCAGACAACTCTCTCCCCGTTCATGATCCTTCTGTTTCCATCTGTGGGCGGGGGGAGGGGGGGGGATGTGAAATGAACTGTACACTGACATCTTTTATAAACCAACCAATTCCCATGGCTATCTTGACTATACCTCCTACCACCCTTTCTCCTGTAAAAATATTATTCCCTTTCCTCAGGTACTTTGTATCTGCTGCACAAGGTCATAGATTCATAGAATATTAGGGCATAGAAACAGGCAATTTGGCCCATTTAGTCTGTGCCGAACCATTAATCTGCCTAGTCCTATTGACCTACACCCGGTCCATAGACCCCCACACCCCTTTCATCCATGCACCTGTCCAAATTTCTCTTAATTGTGAAAATCGACCCCACATCCACCACTTGTACTGGCAGCTTGTTCCACACTTGCATCACCCTCTGAGTGAAAAAAATCCTCTTAAATATTTCACCTGTTACCCTTAACCCTGTGTTGGCGCGTGGCCAAGTGGTTAAGGCGTTCATCTAGTGATCTGAAGGTTGCTAGTCCGAGCCTTGGCTGAGGCAGCGTTTTGTGTCCTTGAGCAAGGCACTTAACCACACATTGCTCTGCGACGACACTGGTGCCAAGCTGTATGGGTCCTGATGCCCTTCCCTTGGACAACATCAGTAGCGTGGAGAGGGGAGACTTGCAGCATGGGCAACTGCTGGTCTTCCATACAACCATGCCCACGCTGCGCCCTGGAAACCTTCCAAGGCACAAATCTATTGTCTCAGGAGACCTTCAGATGCCTATATATATTTAAAAAAACCCATGGTGTCTAGTTGTAATTTCACCCAACCTCAGATGAAGAAGCCTGCTTGTACTTACCCTGTCTATATCCCTCATGATTTTTCCAAGCAATAAAGTCCTAATTTATTCAATCGTTCCTGTAACTCAGGTCCTGAAGACCCTGGACCATCCTTGTAAATTTTTTCTGCAGTCTTTCAAACTTATTTACATCTTCCCAGTAGGTAGTTGACCAAAATTGGACACAATACTCCAAATTATGCCTCACCAACGTCTTACACAATTTCGACATAACATCCCAACTCCCGCACTCAATAATACATTGATTTATAAAGGCCAATGTGCTAAAAGCTTTTTTTACGGTCCTGTTAATTTGTGACACCCATAAAGCCTCACTAAACGAGTTCTCCAGTTTGTCCTGACTGAGCACTGTTGTGATATTTTCCCCAACGAGCAATGCTACCCTTCATCCTTTATTTCCTCTGCTCTACCATGTCTAAAACAATGGAAACCCAGAACACTGAGCTGCCACCCAGCCCCTCCAGCAACCAAGTCTCACTAATGGCTACAATGCCATAATTCCATAAGACCACAAGACCATAAGATATAGGAGCAGAAGTAGGCAATTTGGTCCATTGAATTTGCTCCACCATTTCTTCATGGCTGATCTATTTTCCCTCTCAGGCCGATTTCCTGCCCGCTTACCATCCCTTCATGCCTTGATGAATCAAGAATCTATCAACCTCCGCCTAAATTATACCCAATGAATTGGCCTCCACAGCAGCTTGTGGCAACAAATTCCACAGATTCACCACTCACTGGCTAAAGAAATTCGTCCTTATCGCCGATCTAAAAGGATGTCCCTTTAATCTGACACTGCATCCTCTGACCCAAGTACACAACACCCACTGGTTCTCCTTCATCTATCCTGCTTGTATATCTTCAAAGAATTCCAACAGATTTGTCAGGCAAGATTTCCCCTTAAGGAAACTATGCTGACCACAGCCTATTTTATCATGTGCCTCCAAGTACCCCAAAACCACATCCTTAACAATTGACTCCAACATCTTCTCAACCACTGTGGTCAGACTAAAAGGTCTATACCTCCTTTCTTCTGCCTCTATCCCTTCTCGTAGAGTGGAGTGACAATTGCAACTTTCTAGTCCTCTGGAAGCATGTCAGAATCAATTTATTCTTCGAAGATCATTACTAATGCCTCCACAATCTCTTCAGCCTCCTCTTTCTGAGGACTGGGCTGTATACCACCTGATCTAGGTGACTGATCTACCTTCAGACCTCTCAGTTTCACAAGGACCTCTCCCTGGTAATGGCAACTTCATACACTACTGGCCCCTGACACTCTCAAATTTCCAGCATACTGCTTGTGTCTTCCATAGTGAAGACTGATGCAAAGTACTTATTCTGTTCATCAACTATTCCCTTGTCCCCCATTACTACCTCTCCAGCATCATTTTCCAGCGGTCTGATATCCACTCTCACCTCTCTTTTACTCTTTATATATCCGAAGAAACTTTTGGTATCCTCTTTAATATTATTGGCTAGCTTACCTTAAAATTCCATATTTTCCTTCCTTATGACATTTTTAGTTACCTTACTAGTTTTTAAAATCTTCCCAATCCTCTAACTTCCCACTAATTTTTGCTCTATTTTATGCCCTCTCTTTGGCTTTTATGTTGGCTTTGACTTCTATTGTCGGCCACATTTGTGTCATCCTACCTTTAGAATACTTCTTCTTCTTCTTTGGGATGTATATATCCTACACCTTCTGAATTGTTTTCAGAAATTCCAGTCATTGCTGCTCTACTGTCATCCCTGATTGTGTTCATTTCCAATCAGTTTTGGCCAGCTCCTCTCTCATGCCTCTATAATTCCCTTTACTCTACTGTAATACTGATATGTTTGACTTTAGCTTCTCCTTCTCAAGTTGCACGGTGAATTATATCATATTATGCTTACCATCCCCTAAGGGTTCCTTTACCTTATGCTCTCTAATCAATTCCAATTCAGTGCACAATACTCATTCCAGAGTAGCTAATCCCTTAGTGAGCTCAACAATGAGCTGCTCTAAAAAGCCATCTCGTAGGCAGTCCATGTACTGATCTATGCCCTAAATTCATCCACCTTTCCTACAATTCTGATTGCATTGAAATATATGCATCTCAGGTTCTGTTCCCAGGGGTGGCATTCCTTTCCGGACATCTGAGGTATCCTCTTTCTTCAAGGAATGACACTTCTATAGTTACGTACCCTGTAATGGGTTAAGGAACCAGCAGAAATGGAAAACACCTTGGAGTTCTGGTTTTGCTGTTCACTAGTGCTTGTTTATTAGTAACTACGCAATACAGTAATATAAATTCAGATATATCAACCAGGTTAGCAATGATTATACATAACTGTGGAAATAATAGAACCAAGCTTCTTCAAGCTTAGGAGGTAATTGGATACAGTCTTATGATGATAGGCAGAGTTCAGTTCTGATTATTGAGTTGGGTAGTGTTGGAGAGAGAGAGGTGTTTAGTTCTTCAGGTAAATTGATGCCATCGAATCTTCGTTGTCCTCCGAAATCCTTTTATAAGTCACCAAATGTGACCACAACAAGGAGACCATCTTCTGTGGGTGAGATATCAAGCCAGGCAAGGGTTGTTAACCAACAACTTCCCACCGGTCACCCCTTTTCCACACTGTGAGAGCCACTGATTGATTCTCCTGATCGATCCTCCAAAACCCCCACTTTTCTGTGGGCTAACAAAGTTCATCCAGTGTCCAAAACCATGTGTGTGTCTAACAACCAGCTGACCTTGTATTTCAAAACAAGCTGCAGAGAAACCATAACATTGATTGTCCATCAAATAACTCCACATCGGTCACCATGGCAACTCACGAGCTGCTCGTTGTCTCTCTCTCTCTCTCTCCGTCTCTTTCCATGGCAACCCAGAAGCTGACAGCAGTAGTCAGTGTCCTTGTAAGAGTGTAAACACAAGCTGAAAGGCAGAATCTGCCCCTCTCTCTCTCAGCAGAAATCCAAAAGTTAGTCTCAGTTCTCTCTTGTGCCTTAAAGTGACAGTCCACAGCAAAAAGGAACCCCAGGGGTACATAACACTATTCATCCACCATTGAAACTGCCCTCACCCACATCTCTTCCATTTACCAGACATCTGTGCTCACCCCATCTTCCCGCCAAATTAACAGTAATAGATTTTCTCTTGTTTTAACATACTACCCCACGAGTCTCTGCTTCCAACCCACCATCCTCCACAAGTTCTGCCATCTTCAATAGTATCCTATTACCAAGCACATTTTTACCTTTCCCCCACTCTCTGCTTTCCACGGAGATTGCTCTGTCATAATTCCTTTGTCCATTCATCTCTCCTCACTAATCATCCTCTTGGCACATATCCATGCAAGCAACAGAAATGCTACACCTGCTTATTCACCTCCTTCCTCACCTCCATTCATGGCCTCAAACAGTCCCTCCAGGTGAGGCAACACTTCACCTGCAAATTGGTTGGATTGTCTATCATGTCCAATGCTCCCAAAGTGGCCTCTCCTGCATTGCTGAGACTAAATGTAAATTAGGAACGGCTTTGTCGAGCACCTCCACTCCATCCACCAAAAGTGGAATTTCCCATTTTAATCCCTATCCCCATTCCTGTTCTATGTTGTTTCTTGGCCTCCTCTCTTGCCAAAATGAGGACACTCTCAGGGTTGAGGAGCAACACCTCATATTTCGTCTAGGTAGCCTCCAATCTGATGGCATGAACATCGATTTCTCTTTCTGTTTTTCTTCCCCTCTCTTTTACCTCTTCATCTATTACCCTCTCTGGCCTCTTACCCCTTCTCCTCACCTGCCTATCATCTCCCACTTGTGTCCTCTTTCTTCCATTACTCCCATTGTCCACTCTCCTATCAGATTCCTTCTTCTCCAGACCTTTACCTTTCCCAACCACCTGGCTTCACCTATCACCTTCTAGCTAGTATGCCTTCCCCTCCCCTCACCTTTCTATTCTGGCATCTTCCCCCTTCTTCCCAGTCCAAATGAAGGATCTCAACCCAAGACGTCAACTGTTTATTCAATTCAATAGATGCTGCCTGACCTGCTGAGTTCCTCAAGCATTCCATGTGTGTTATTCTCTGACCTTTCATCCTTTTTCCTGCATACATATTTCCAAGAAAGCTTACTGACCCTGACTTGGAACTACCTTGGACAATGCAACCGAGGTTGAAGACTCAGTAGAATTTGTAAAAGACTGAATCCACTTCCCTCCAATCTGGAATGCTCCATGAAAATTGGTCACTTTTTAAGAGGCAGCCAGCATACACTTATACCAGAGATAAAAGGAGGGTAACTAAGCTGGTATCCAAAAGACAAAGCAGGAAGTGGTAGGATGTTTAGAAAATGGAGCAGATGACAAGTCTGCACAGTCTTACAAAATGTTTTAAGCTGGGTATAAATTGTGCAGAGGAAAATTGAAAATAAAATGAAACCAAGCATGACAATAGATTGGTGGTTGATTTTCAACAAGCATATTAGCAGTGTCAACAACGTAAAGCAAGTGATAGATCAATTAAAGACATACAATGATCAATTGATGGAGCCAAATTAATGGCTAATGTAATTTATGAGAATTATTTTTCAGGTTTTTAGCAATAAGGACTTTTCTAACCTCACTTTAATTCAGTACATTACTGGATAATTCATTTACTCTGAATGCCCACAAGAAAATGATCCTCAGGGTGACATATATGTACTTTTATAATTAATTTACTTTGAATTTTGAACAGTAGAAAGATTGGAGGTGTGTAAAATAGATCACTTTGTGTTTGGTGAACCTGTTGGATAGGTCGATGAAGTGAGGAGAAGCAACTTCAAGAGAATGAAGAGTCATTAGCAAGAGGAAACAGATCTGAAGTGACTGGCAACAGAATCAGAAGAGGAATACTATATCACACAGAGTGATGGATTTGTAATGTACCTTTTGTTGAAAGGATGCACAGACATTAAGTAGTGGCTTTTGCAAGGGGATTATATAAACATTTTAGGAATAAAATGCATGGATTTAGGTCAAGATAAAGAGTGTGTAACTACTGTAACTTGATTTCTTGTTGAAAGAGCTGGTTCAGTCTCATTTAGCCCACCTAACTTTAACCATGCTGTCCAACTCCTTTATTCTATGACTGTTAAAGAGGTAGGTAAGGATGGCTCTATCAATAGATTCTTGTTAAAAATCAGAAAGAGTCGAGTTAATAAAACCAGTCATTGTAAAGATGCTTACTGTCTGTGTTTAAAAACTTGATTTCATTGCAATGCTACTCTAAGTAGATACTTACACAAATTTTGGGATACTTTGAAAGGCTGTTTGATGATTTCCAGATGGTTCAATATATTGTTGCAGCATTCAAGAAAATTAATTAAACCCCACAACCCTATTTATGTACTACAGACTCCTGTCAAACATATATAATGCACCCTGACCTTCAATGGTAATTATGATGGTATTTATTTCCTCTGATAAATAGAAGCCATTGTTAACATACTTAATATCAAAATTAATAACTTTTTGTCAATAAGATTTTTGTAAGTTTATAACCCTGTAGTTCCTTTACAAAGTAGTCTGCAGAGAAAGGGCAAGTTTTCAACAGGAAAATTTCCAAAAACAATTTCAACAAATCTCAAATCCACAAATAGTAAGTTATTTGCTATGATCATTTTGACTTCTGTGATGTTTGTTTGGATGATTTAAATGACACATATATATCCATACAATTTATAAATTTAGACAGAAATTATGAAAATGTAGGTGCGTCACAGAAATACTTTTTAAAATCACATTCATAATAACTAGCAGCCAATTAGCATTTAGAGCAAGCTTCCCTCCACCTAAGTAAGAATTCTCTGAATTTAAATTGGATCATTTCTGCCAGGTCCATCAATATTCTAGCACCAGATACACATACCTCTTCTCCAAATATACCTCTTCCCCACATAAAATGTGAAAGAGTGGTGAGAGTGGATATCGGACCACTGGAAAATGATGGGGGAAAACAAAATAGTGGACGAACTGGATAAGTATTTTGCATCAGTCTTTACTGTGGAAGACACTAGCAGTATGGTGGAAGTTCCTGGTGTCAGGGAGCATGAAGTGTGTGAAGTTACCATAACTAGAGAGAAAGTTCTCAGGAAACTGAAAGGTCTGAAGGTAGATAGGACACTTGGACCAGATGTCTACGGCCCGGTGTTCTGCAAGAAATGGCTGAAGAGATTGTGGAGGCATTTGTAATGATCTTTCAAGAATCACTAGGTTCTGGAATAGTTCTGAAAGACTGGAAAATTGCAAATGACACTCCACTATTCAAAAAGGGAGAGAAGCAGAAGAAAGGAAACTATAAGCCAGTTAGTCTGATCTCAGTGGTTCGGAAGATGTTGATATCGATTATTAAGGATGACATCTAAGGTAATTGGAGGGAAATGATAAAACAGGTCATAGTTAGCGTGGTTTCCGGAAGTTTTCCCGTTGGAATTCTATGAAGGAATAACAAGGACAAAGGAGAATCAGTTGATGTTGTGTACTTGGTTTTTCAGAAGGCCTTTGACAAGGTAACCATGAGGCTGCTTAACATGACATGATATTACAGGAAAAATTCTAGCATGGATAAAGCAGTGGCTGACTCGCAGGAGGTAAAGAGTGAAAATAAAGGGACCCTTTTCAGGAAGGCTGCTGGTGGCTAGTGGTTGGGACAGGGGCTTGTGTTGGGATGGATTCATTTTACATTATATGTCAATGATTTGGATGATGGAATTGATGGCATTGTTGCAAAGTAGCAGGTGATGTGAAGATAGGTGGAGGGGCAGTTAGTTTTGAGGAAGCAGAGAGGCTACCAAAGGACTTAGGCAGATTAGGAGGATGGGCAAAGAAATGGCAGATGGAATACATTGTCAGGAAATATATGGTCATGCACTTTGGTAGAAGAAATGAAAGGTGTGACTATTTTCTAAATGGAGAGAAAATACAAAAATCTGAGGTGCAAAGTGACTTGGGAATCCTTGTGCAGGATTCCCTGAAGGTTATTTTGCAGGTTGAGTGTGTGGTGAAAAAGGCAGATAAATGTGAGCATTTATTTCAAGAGGACTGGATTATAAAAACAATGTTAAGACTTTATAAAGCACTGGTGAGGCCTCAGTTGGAGTATAGTGAGCAGTTTTGGACCCCTTATCTTAGAAGCGATGTGCTGAAACTGGAGAGGGTTCAAAGGAGGTTCACAAAAATGATTCCAGGATTGGAATGGTTCTGGGCCTATATTCTCTGGAATTCAGAGGAGTGACTTCATTGAAACCTATCAAATGGTGACAGGCCTTGATAAGAGTGGATGTGGAGTGGATGTTTCCTGTGGTGGGAGAGTCTAAGACCAGAGGACAAAGCCTCAGAATAGAGGGCCATCGTTTTAGAATGAAGGTGAGGAGGAATTTCTTTAGCCAGAGAGCAGCAAATCTGTGACATACTTTGCAACAGGTAGCTGTGGAGGCTTGTCTTTAAAGGCAAAGGTTGATAGATTCTTGATTGATCAAGGCATGGAGGGATACGGGGAGAAGGCAGGAGATTGGGGCTGAGAGAAAAATCGGATCATCCGTGATGAAATGGCGGAGCAGGCTTGATGGCCTAATTCTGTTCCTATATCTTATGGTTTTATGGTCTTACAACATTCTGAAGGGATCATTCTCCTCAAAACTTCCTTTTCTACTCTTTCCACTCCATCTAGCAATCCATGTTTGTGCAACTGCAGGTGTTTCAAGAATTGTCCTTTCAACACTGCCTTTCCCACTGACCAAAACAATCTTCTTTGGTGAAGCAACAACTCACCTGAATTTTGATCAATCTAGCGTAGTGCATTCAATGTTCATTAGATTAGATTAGATTAGTTTAGCTTCCTCTACATTGGAGAGAACAACTTGCCATTTCGCCAATTAAAGCTTCCATTGTGCGCCGATTAAAGCGACAAGTGAGATTGAAGCATCGAGGCAAATGCAGTGGGTGAGCACTGGATGCCTGTCTTTTGATCGCCCTGCTATGGAGATTGAAAAGCCTGCCATTGTGTCCAAAGAGTGTTTCCAGGTTTTCTGCGTTTTGGATATGGATTTGGACTATATGCTTTTTTTTCAGTTTTATGGGTTTTTTTAATATTCAGTGTTTTTCACCCGATCTTTCTAATTTTTTTTGTGCAGGGAAGGGGATTTGGGAGTCAACGTGCCTGTTCCTTATTGTTAATTTTTTTGTGTGGGAGGAGGGATTTGTAGGCTGATGATTGTGTTGTCTTTGTTTTCTTTCGTTTCATGGATACCCAGCGAAGAAGAATTTCAGGGTTGTATATACTCTGTATGACAGAACAGGTTGGGAATGTGAATTCTTCCACTAACCCTTTGCCCGGTTAGTCACTCTTCCTCATTCTGTCCCTGGTCTAGATTCCCCAGTAGTTCATACACTTTGCCCTCCCATTCTGAAGTTCTTGGGAGTTCACCCGTCTACACACCCCAACAGTAAAACAATCACTAGCTTAGCTAATCGAAACAATCCCCTCAGTTAATGTGCTCTACTGGTTTATAACTCATAAAAATAAGGATTCTAGACACAGGCATTCCAAACAGTATTATTTGTTTTCACTCACCCCGTTACATTGGGTTTGTAGACAGCAGAACGACCCCAAAAGACCCGAGGGACAGTTTGGGGTGTCCTAAAATAACACCTGGGTTAGTGGGAGCAGGTGGACAACACCCTACACAGGAAACACCACTGGTAGGGGGCATTATTCTTTTATATTCATCAGAGCATGAGGACACTGATCTATGGGTTTAACTAGGACATTTGTTGTGCAATAAAACTGCAGGATGTTAAAATCCCTGTTTAAAATGCTCCGATTCCGCATGTGAAATAAGTATGTTCTGGTCACGTGATTCCCCCCTCAGACCAACAGTAGAATTTCCTGGTTCTTCTCGGCCAGGTGGAGGCAGATTTAAACCCTCAGTCTAGTTGGGCTTTGCTGGAGAGGGGTGGAGGTTGGATTTGACAGTTGGTGAATAGTTATATTGGAAAGTTAAAGACAAAGTGCGTTGTGGAGAAAGCCTCTGTATGTTTGTAAGTTGTTGTACATACATGTTTCTTTTCATTTGTCTATTTGTAAATATTTCTTTTCTTCACAACTTTTGGGCAGCTTCTGCTTTTTTCCCCACCAGGCACTAAATAAAACTCTTTGCACTAATGTGCTGTTGGGGCTTACCATCTGTTTTTTCTCAACGTAACCCTTGTGGACACATTGGCCACCTGATAGTGAGGTGTGACAGATGGACAGAGCGCTGAGATGTCCAGAGACCCCTCGATGGAGGACAAACCCCAAGACAGCACAGGTGAGGGCATTGTCCCTTGTGTCTTATAAATGAGGGATCACCTGGAGCCTACAGAGGGGAGGCTCGGTACAATCTGGAGAGGGCTCAGCAGAACCAGAAGAGTAGGTATGACCATAAAGCATAGCAACGTGAGTTCACCCCTGCTCAGAAGGTACTTCTGCTGCTTCCCACCTCCACAAAGACACTCTTAGCCGAGTGGCAGGGGCCTTTTGGAGTCCTGAGGAAAAATTTTCCGGTCAGCTATGAAGTGCTCCATCCAGGGAAAGGAAAGGCTTCTCAGACACGTCATGTCGACCTGCTGTAGGAGTGAAGGAAAAAGAGGGCCCAAAGCTTTCCTTGATGATCCACCAGGTAGAGGAAGATGGGGTGGGGGGTGGGGGGGAGAGATGACCGAAGACGTGCGATCTCGGAGTGCTTCTGCAAAGCCCAAACTGAGCCATCTGACACCTCAATAACAGCAGAAGATGAACCAAGTCATCCAGCAGCACCCCTCTCTCTTCCAGTCCCATCCTGACCGAACAGCAATGGCAGTGCACACCATTCACTCGAAGGATAACACCCCCATCTGGTAACGACCTTACTGAGTCCCAGAGAGGTTGGTGGAACCACTCAAGGCTGAGATTTGCACCATGTTGGGCCTGGGAGTGATCCAGCCTCTGAGAGTGAGTGGTGCAGCCTGATTGTGAGTGTGCCAAAGCCTGATGGGGTCCCTGAGGGTTTGCATTGACTTCTGAAAAATCAACGTCGTCTCGAAGTTCGATGCCTACCCCATGCCGTGGATTGATGAGCTGCTGGAACAGTTGAGCCAAGTTTATAACAACTCTTGTCCTCTGCAAGGGTTATTGGCAGGTCCTGCTGGCAAAGGACTCTCATTTGCACACCACATTCAGCACTCCACTTGGCCTCTTTCATTCCACTGTTCTGCCATTCGGGCTGCATGGAGCCCCAGGGACCTTCCAACAGCTGATTGTCCGTGTGCCGAGGGGACGCAAGAAGCATTGTGCAGCCTACCTGGATGATGTGGTCATCTTCAGCACCAGCTGGGAGGATCACCTGAAGCATCTTGAGGATGTCCTGAAGAAGACTGCAGCCACTGGCTTGACACTGAACACCCAGAAGTGTGAGTAAGCCCGTGATAAGACACGGTACCTAGGCAACCAGCTAGGGCAAAGACTAGTTCAGCCACCGGTCGACAAGGTGGAGGCCACCAGAAATAGTCCCCAGCCCTGCATGAAGAAACAGCTGTGGTGTTTCCTGGGGTTAATTGGGTCGCATCGTCCTTTTATCCCTGTTTGCCACCTTGGCTAACAGAACTGATGCTGAAGTCTGCAAAGAATCCACTCCTGTGGGCTAAAAAATATGAAATGTCTTTGAGAATCTGAAGGTGACTTTGTGTTCGTGGCCGGTTGTCATCAGCCCAGACTTCACCAAACCATTCACCATCCAAGTTGACATCTCAGTAGTGGGGATTGGAGCAGCCCGGGCCCAGGAAAAGAAGGAGAAGAACAGTGGGTATCGTACCTTAGTCAGAAGCTGCTACCATGGGAGACAAGGTATTCCACTGTTGAGAAGGAAGCTCTTGTCATAAAATGGGCCTTGGGGAGCCTCTGGTATTACCTGCTGGGCAGAGAATTCATTCTGGAGACCGATCACAATGCACTCACCTGGATCCACTCCACGAAAGACCACAATGTACACATCAAGAGATGGTACACTGCTCTACAACCGTTCCATTTCAACATCTGTTGTAAGGCAGGATAGTACGTCATAGCAGACTATCTCTCCCAATTGCCTTCCTTGTGCAATCCAGGTGAGGTGGGGGTGATGTGATGGAACACGTTAGCAAAGCTAATTCTCGCAATAACCTTGTCCCTTTGCCCAGTTAGTTACTCCTCCTCGTTCTGTCCCTGATCTAGTTTCCCCAGTAGTTCACACAATTTGCCCTCTCGTTCTGCAGTTCTTAGGAGTTCACCATCTACACACCCCAACAGTAAAATAATCGCTAGCTTGGCTAATCAGTTAATGTGCTCTCTTGGTTTATAACTCATAAAAATAAGCATTCCAAACAGTTTCATTTATTTTCACTCTCCCTGTTACATCAGGTTGTAGACAGCAGAACAGCCCCAAAAGACCCAAGGGACAGTTTGGGGCGTCCTAAAATAATGCCTGTGTTAGTGGGAGCAGGCGGACCACACCCTACACAGGCAACACCACTGGGGGTGGGGGGAGGCATTATTCTTTTACATTCAACTGAGCACGTGGACATTGATCTATGTGTTTCACTAGACATTTGTTGTGAAATGAAACTGTAGGATGTTAAAATCCCTGTTTAAAATGCTCCAAATCTGCATGTGAAATAACTATTGTGCTCTTGTCACGTGATTATCCCCCCCCCCCACCCCCAGACCAACAGTAGAATTTCCTGGTCCTTCTCGGCCAGGTGGAGGCAGATTTAAACCCTCAGTCTGGCCGGGCTTTGCTGGAGACGGGTGGAGGTTAGATTTGACAGTTGTTGAATAGTTATATTGGAAAGTTAAAGACAAAGTGTGTTGTGGTGAAAACCTCTCTATATTTGTAAATTGTTGTACGTGCATGTTTATTTTCATTTATCTGTTTGTAGATACAATTTTCCTTCACAACTTTGGGCAGCTTTTGATTTTTTTAAATCACCTGGCACTAAACAAAACCCCTTTGCACTAATGTGCTGTTGGGGCATGCCAGCTGTTTTTCTTTAACTGGTGACTCTCATCGGGCACACTTACCCACATCTGATAGCAAGGTGTGACACTCAATAATAAACACATGCAGTTTGGGTGATTGCTTTGTGGAGAGCCTGCATCCAGTTCACAGAAGTGACCGTGGAGCTTCACAGTGCCTTCTACTTTAATCCACTTGCACCTTTGACCTTCCTGCTTGAGGTCTCAGCTTCTCTCTGGTCACATTGCAGCCTCCTGGATTCGATATTGAATACTTCAACTTTGGCCAAACTCTCTTTCTTTCTATCTGAATTGGCCACTACCACCTGTCAATATTTTGACTCAGTTTTTCTTTTTCCATATTTCTAATCTGGCCCTTGCTATTAGCACCACATTAAACAGATAGCAACATAATCTACTATATGACTGCTGCATTTAACTATTTGGTCTCATTATATCAGAAGATTTCCCTTTATACTATCTATTATCACTGTACTTGCTCTGTGACTGAACCTAATTTGTTTCCACTCTTTCCCAGTTCTGATGAAGGGTCCCAGACCTGGAACTCTTACGGTTTCTCATTCCATGCATTCTGCCTTTCCTGTTGAGTGACTCCAGCATTTTCTGATTTTATTTCAGATCTGTGGCATCAAACAATCTTCTGAAGCGATTCAGTGGGGAGAGCAGCATCTGCGAGAGGAAAGACATTTTCAACTTATTGGGTCCTGTCGCAGGATTTTTTTCCCAAAGCATCAATAATATATTTCCTCCCATAGATCCAGCTTGGCAGCATCTGTAGTCTCTTTTGTCTCCACTGGAGCATTTTCAGCCCATGATGGTGTGCCGAATTTTTAACCTCTTCCAAGTCAATCTAAAGCTTCCTTCCCGCATGAACCTCCACATTTTTTTCTTTCATCCATGTGCCTTAAAACTATTTGGTGTCTCTAAACTGCTTTGAGGTATCATATGATTGTAAATGCTTTGAAGTCTCATATCGCAATATTCGTATCATTTTGATCTTTCTATGTCATCCAGAAAATACTCATGCTCATGGAGGCACAATTTAAATTCCCCGTTGAAGATGTGCTACCTGCCTTATTTTGGTCAGAATGTATGCTGCCAAAACCTGTATATAAAAAAAAAATTACTGTGTACTCAGCTTATGCCCTTTTGCCGAATTCTGAGCAATTTTATTTTGAAAGTTCAGAGGGGCAAAGTGCAGAATTTGGTCTCGCCAGTAATAGGGCCCAGCAATACTCGCTGTAAGATTTGTAAATACCACACCACCTGAAAAGTTGAGATAGATAGGTTCTTGATTAGCCGGGGCAGCAAAGGGTATATGGGGAGATGGAAAGGGAGTGGGGATGACTGGAAGAATCGGATCCGCCCATGATTGAATGGCAGTGCAGACTTGATGAGCTGACTTCTGCTCCTATATCTTGTGTGGTCTTATGAAATATCTTCTCCTTCTTTGCTGGATTCAACCCAATTTGGGAAATGTGGCCTCCCAACATAGCAGTTCTCTATTTCTCAGGCAGTTCTAATGTCAAAGAACTTGTAAAATTTCACGTGAAAATTGCTCCCTTTAAACAGTAAAAAGGTGAGTCTTGAAATAAGGTGGGATGCAGCATTACTGTTTCCTTAGCACACTAAATGCTGGAGGAACTCAGCAGATCAGGCAACATCTAAGGAAATAAATAACTAGTCGACATTTCAGGCCAAGACCCTTTTTCAAACACTACTGTTTCCTTGCAATTTTCCAATATGTTATTCTTGACCACAGCTCAAGTTAGGGTAGGAAGGTGGGGGAAATTTGGGAACTAATGTTGTGTAGTTTTTTATTTGGACCCTTTCAAAGCCCAAGCTTCAGACCACTAATTATCACAGAAATGGGTTAATCACTTTACTGACAGTTTCTGAATTATTCTGAAATCCTAGATTATAATAAACAAAAGTGCCTCTGTTTATAAATGTCATATTAAAAACTGAAAACATCAAAGAATAATACAAGTAGTAAGGAAATATAGACTAGCAATCAAAACAAAGATAATCATGCAATATTGCATTCTTTTTAAATCCCCAGCTGCGCATTTAACTCAATGTCTGATGTTTTATTCTTAATATTGCTACAGATTTTTGAAATAATCCATGGATGACCATTTGTAATTTAATGTGTTTTTTCAGGAACTGCCCGTTGTCTCTGAATTCCCTCCTTGAACATCTCAGGCTGTGAAAAGCAGGGAGCTCCAGGGCAAATCGCCAGCATTTCTCCATGTAAGCACCACTAAGTTCATGCTATCCTGTGCAAATATGGAAGTCCTGAATATGCTGACAATTACTGGCAATTTACCAATGATATGCCAACACTAGGCTCCCCAGCGAGGTTGTACGTTTGTACTTAGATTTGGCATTTCACCTCCAGGATATGCATTCAGAATTCTGTGAATGACAAATGCATTAGCTCATTTGTTATTTTTCTGGATCAATCCAGTTTACTTGAATATTATAAATCATTTTGAGTGTTTTATTTGTTTTAATTTTATTCAATGTTTAGAAATATTTAAAACATTTTCAGCAATTTTTAAAATATTTTTGAAAGTGTCGGAATGCATCTGAGTGGCAAGGCATTAGGAAAGATTAATGTCCTTTGTTAAATTGGTCAGCTGGTTTAGGTAATTGATATAAGAGGATATCATAAGTTGTTCTGTTCATCATTGGATCAATAATTTTGTCAAAAAAATAGAAGTTTTTGTGAGATACCTGAAACCCTTGTATGACATATCAGGACCTCAAACTTTATAAACTCTGGATTATGAACTGTATCATATGTAAACTGGCACACAGCAAACAGAAGTTAAGCAGATCAGAATCAGAATCAGGTTTATTATCACCAGCATGTGATGTGAAATTTGTTAAATTAGCAGCAGCAGTTGAATGCAATACATAATCTAGTAGAAAAAAAATAAATAAATAATAGTGTCCAAAGATTCAATGTCCATTTAGGAATTGGATGGCAGAGGGGAAGAAGCTGTTCCTGAATCGCTGAGTGTGTGCCTTCAGGCTTCTGTACCTCCTACCTGATGGGAACAGTGAGAAAAGGACATGCCCTGGGTGCTAGAAGTCCTTAATAATGGACGCTGCTTTCCTCAGACTCTGCTCACTGAAGATGCCCTGGGTACTTCATAGGCTGGTATCCAAGATGGAGCTGACTAGATTTACAGCCTTCTGCAGCTTCTTTTGGTCCTGTGCAGTAGCCCCTCCATACCAGACAGTGATACAGCCTGTCAGAATAATCTGGACATTATAACTGTACAAGTTTTTGAGTATATTTGTTGACATGCCAAATCTCTTCAAACTCCTAATAAAGTATAGCCACTGACTTGCCTTCTTTATAACTACAGTACATTGATATGTTGGGACCAGGTTAGATCCTCAGAGATCTTGACACTGAGGAATTTGAAACTGCTCACTCTCTCCACTTCTGATCCCTCTGAGGATTGGTATGTGTTCCTTCATGTTACCCTTCCTGAAGTCCACAATCAGCTCTTTCGTCTTACTGACATTGAGTGCCAGTTGTTGCTACAGCACCACTCCACTAGTTGGCATATCTCGCTCCTGTATACCCTCTCATCACCACCTGAGATTCTACCAACAATGGTTGTATCATCAGCAATTTTACAGATGGTACTTGAGCTATGCCTAGCCATACAGTCATGTGTATACAGAGAGTAGAGCAGTGGGCTAAGCACACACCTCTGAGATGCACCAGTGTTGATCGTCAGCGAGGATATGTTATCACCAATCCGCACAGACCGTGGTCTTCCGGTTAGGAAGTCGAGGATCCAATTGCAGAGGGAGGTACAGAGGCCCAGGTTCTGCAACTTCTCAATCAGGATTGTGGGGATGGTGGTATTAAATGCTGAGCTATAGTCGAAAAGCAACCTGACGTAGGTGTATGTGTTGTCCAGGTGGTCTAAAGCTGTGTGGAGAGCCATTGAGATTGCATCTGCTTTTGACCTATTGTGGTGATAGGCCAATTGCAATGGGTCCAAGTCCTTGCTGAGGCAGAAGTTCAGTCTAGTCATGACCAACCTCCCAAAGCATTTCATCACTGTCGATGTGAGTGCTACCGGGCAATAGACATTAAGGCAGCTCACATTATTCTTCTTAGGCACTGCTAAAATTGTTGCCTTCTTGAAGCAAGTGGGAACTTCCGCCCATAGCAGTGAGAGGTTGAAAATGTCCTTGAATACTCTCACTAGTAGGTCGGCACACGTTTTCAGTGCCTTACCAGGTACTCCATCGGGACCTTCCGCCTTGCGAAGGTTCACTCTCTTTAAAGACAGCCTAACATCAGCCTCTGAGACGGAGATCACAGAGTCATCAGGTGCAGCAGAGATCTTCATAGCTATAGTTGTGTTCTCCCTTTCAAAGCATGCATATAAGGCGTTGCGTTCATCTGGTAGTGAAGCATCACTGCCATTCATGCTATTGGGTTTTCCTTTGTAGGAAGTAATGTCTTGAAGACCCTGCCAGAGTTGCCGTGCATCCGATGTTGCCTCCAACCTCATTCAAAATTGTCTCTTCACCCTTGAAATAGCCCTCCGCAAATCATACCTAGTTTTCTGGTACAGACCTGGGTCACCAGACTTGAATGCCACAGATCTAGCCTTCTGCAGATGATGTACCTCCTGGTTTATCCACGGCTTTTGGTTTGGGAATGTACAGTAAGTCTTTGTGGGCACACACTCATCCACACTGGTTTTAATGAAGGTAACAACTGCAGCGTACTCATCCAGGTTCGAAGATGAATCCCTGAATAAAGTCTAATCTACCAATTCAAAGCAGTTCTATAGGTGCTCCTGTGTTGAAAAACCCGTTTCCTTAAGCACACTTGTAATCCTGATCTACGCCCACGCTTTCTCCAAGGTGTCCTCCGTGGGCACTTCCGACCACAATCGGTGTTGTTTCCGTCAGTCTTAAGCTGCAATAATTCATTTAAACACATTAAGACATCTTTATTGACTGTACTGACCATTGGAAGGAGTCGTCTGGGAAAGATTTCCCATTCCATGGGACACTGGAAATGATTACTGAACAAAAAGGACTATGCCAGTGGAATAGTTCCAGGTTCCAATGAAAATGGTATGCAATAAGTGTCCTTGCCAAAGACTTCAAACTACCAAATAGGAGTGATAGGGCTTCAATTGGGAAAGGTATTGGAAGGGAATGTCTACTAATTATGAATCTAAGAATTCCTGAGCTCTACATACCACTCATGTAATGTGTCCTTAAACTGCAGGATACATGCAAAAGGGTCCATTGGTTTCTGTTTGGACAGTGCCAGTTAGTCAGTCTCTTTTAACTGTCCTCATTCACTCTGCCAAAATATACTACTCATTCTCCTGTATTGAATTTAACTGGCCTACTCTGCTCACCTCTTTCAATCCATTACTGATGGTAAAGTTGGAACATCTTTGACCATAAGATATAGGAGCAGAATTAGGCCATTCGGCCCATCAAGTCTGTTCTGTCATTTCATCATGGCTGATCCGTTTCCCTCTCAGTCCCATTCTCCAGGCCTTCTCCCCTTAACCCTTCATGTCCTGACTAATCAAGAATCTATCAACATCTGCCTTAAATATACTCAATTACTTGGCCTCCATAGCTACCTGTAGTAATCAATTCCACAGATTCATCACTCTGGCTAAAGAAATGCTTCCTCATCTGTGTGCCCTTGGGCTTAAATTCCCCCAACATAGGAAATATCCTTTCCACATGCACTCTATCAAAGCCTTCCAACATACAATAGGTTTCAATGAGATCCCCCTCATTCTTTTGAATTCCAGTGAGTACAGGCCAAGGTTGTCAAGCCAAGGAGTGGTAGTGGGGACAAGCTTCCACTACCTAAAAATGCTCCTCACGGCATGCGCCTCAAATAGCCTCTGACAACCAAGTCCAATTCCCGGCCTTCTCGTGTGGCTTAGCCTCTAAGCCCGACGAAACTGTTTCTACTGACAGGAGAAGGGGCAAAGGCGGGTCTTGGCACCTTAAAACCAGTGTTTTGGGTAGATGGAGCTCGTCAGCCTGGGAAGGCAGTCTACCTACGAAAGGGAAAACTCTGATTTCAAACCTCTGCTGCCTTGCGGCCATACCCACTCATGGGAAAGGCTTCGGGAGTAAACCCTGAGGACAAATCTGGAGCTGGAGTCCCTAAGGCAATCCGACGTTGCTTTCAACCTCGCTCTGGCAACTCCTGCGACGTCACTGGTGCCAAGCTGTATTGGCCCTTGCCCTTCCCTTGGACAATGTCGGTGGCATGGAGAGGTGAGACTTTGCTGCTTGGGCAACAGCCGGTCTTCCATACAACCTTGCCCAGGCCTGTGCCCTGGAGAGACTGAAGCAAGACTTTCCAGGCTCAGATCCATGGTCTTGTGAGAGTAATGGATGCCATCCAGTGAGTACTGGCCCAGAGCCATCAAAAGCTCCTCATATGATAAGCTATAATGAGAGCTGATATTATTGAGAGGGAAAAGGAATAATTTGATAGAACACACTGGTGGTCAGATGTAGATGCATCTGACCTCTTTTTCTGTTCCAGCCTCACCAGTGAATTCAGTGGTGTTTTGTCAGTTGCTGAGCCAACTAGACAAACCTGGCCCTTCTGTTTTATGCCAACCATAATACCAGAACTATTTGAATGGTGAGTTAAAAGGTAAGGTTGTTTATTTAAAAAAAATATTTACTTGTCTTTATCTCCGAGTTTATTTATGTTCTATGGGTGGGCCCTACTTCCTACTGCCCGAGGCTTAGTCAGACCACATGACCCACAGGAGTTGCACATTGCAAAAAGTGTGGCTGTGAGGCTACTGCATGGGACAGCTGTGGGCTGTGGTCAGACTCAGCACAATTCAGCCCAATGGATGCAATTAAACCTTACAATTGGATTTAAGATAAAGGCAAGCACCATATTAGCATCTGTGAAGTAACAGAGTGCAATGGTTAAGAAATTAGATCAGCATATAGTAACTTCAGAATTGTTTAATGAGAAATTATAATTAATTTAGAATCAGATAAACAGAATAGCTTCTATTAGAAAGGTGCTGGTTTTTTGAGTGTGTTTGTGATAGTTTTAGACACATATATATAGCTAGGGTACCTAAGACTTTTGCACAGTACTATAGTACGTATTCGACTGTACTGCTGCCACAAAAAAAAAACTTCATGACCTATGTGAGTGATAAACATGATCCTGATATGGAACTCTATTGTGGAAAGACTGGGAAGAGGGAAGAGAGAGGAAGCATGGTTGGAAAAGGGGGAAGGGAGAGGGGAGGGAGTGGGAAGCGCAAGAGACACATTTTTTAATGATCAATTCTTTGCAATCAAATGACCTTGCCTGGTGTCTCAGGGCTAGGTGTGCCACACCCTGGCCCAAGCACTCCTTCTCTACCACCTGTCCCACACCCCTCCAGCGGTGTTCCGCCCTCGCCATTCCAAATATCCTTTACTTCCACAAGATTTGCAAACTCGATCCCTGCTCTGCTTTGACAAATACAGGCCCCCTAGCTATATGTATGTGCCTAAGACTTTAACACAGTACTGAATATCAAAGGTCCATTTTAGATTCAGTATTGAATCATGAACAGCAAGATTTTGTTTCAAGATGTATCTAATAATAATATTGATCCAATCTGTGACTCTCCCCACCATTCTGCACTTGCCCCCAACCGCTTCAAAGCTTCAGCTCTGCAACTATACCTCAAGTGGAATGGCCAGCCAGCCATCCATGTGTCCCATCACCTTGTCAGTTAAGGTTTGTGATCCTTTCAAATGAATGGGTCTGCGCTGGCTGTGGGAGCCACAGATCAGGACAGTACAGAACCCCCTCCACCACACCCAAACCGGGAGTCAATAGTGAGTCCACGTAAACAAGAAAGAGTTTACATCTTTGTGTGGATGACATCAATGAGTTGAAAGAGATATTGTGTATATTACACGTGGAAAATCCATGTGTAAAATAGCAGGAAAAAAACAATGAGTGGGAGAAGGTAAAAAAAAATTGAGTAGGACACAGACTTGGGGAGAAGGTGAAGCAATTATGAAAAAGTAAGTGACCAATGTAAGGCACTGAAGGGAGATTTTATAGAATGCCTATAAGATAACTTTTTAGAGCAGCTTGTGTTTGAGCCTGCTAGGGGATCAGCTATTCTGGATAGGGCAAAGTGTAATGAACCAGATTTGATTAAGGAACTTAAGGTAAAGGAACCCTTAGGAAACAGTGATCATAACATGATAACATAACCTGCAATTTAAGAGCGAGAGGCTAAAGTCAAATGCAACATTATTACAGTGGGAATTATAGAGGCATGAAAGAGGAGCTGGCTGAAGTTGATTAGAAGAGGACACGAGGAGGGATAAGGACACAGAAACAATAACTGGAGTTTCTAGGAGCAATTTGAAATGTGCAGGATAGATACCTCCCAAAGAAGTAGTATTCTAAAGGCAGGATGACACAACCATGGCTGATAGGAAAAGTCAAAGCCATTCATCAAAGCAAAAGAGAGGGCATATAATAGAGCAAAAACTAAAGGAAGTTAGAGGATTAGGAAGTTTTTAAAAACCAATAGAAGGCAACTAAAACGCCATAAGGAGTGATTTGATTAAATATGCAGGTAAGCTAGCCAATAATATCAAAGAGGATACCAAAAGTTTTCTTCATATACTTAAAGAGTAAAAGAGGTGAGACTAGATAATAGACCACTGGAAAATTACGCTGGAGAGGTAGTAATGGGGGCAAGGAAATGCCTGATGAACTGAATCAATATTTTGCATTGGTCTTCACTGTTGAAGGCTCTTACAGTACATCGAAAGTTCGAGAGTGTCAGGGGGAAGAAGTGAATGCAGTTGCTATTACTAGGGAGAAGATACTTGGGAAGCTGAAAGGTGTGAAGTTAGATAGGTCATCTGGGCCATTTGAACTGTACCCCAGTGTTTGAGAGAGATAGCTGAAGAGATTGTGGATGCATTAGTAATGATCTTTCAAGAATCATTGGATTCTGGCATGGTTACACAGGACTGGAAAATTGCAAATAACCCTCCACTCTTCAAGAAGGGAATGAGCAGAAGAAAGGAAATTACATGTTGTTAGCTGAACCTCAGTGGTTGGGTAGATGTTGCTAAGGATGAGGTTTCGGGGTATTTGGAGGCACATGGTAAAACAGGCCAAGGTCAGCATGCTTTCTTTAAGGGAAAATCTTGCCTGACAAATCTGTTGGAATTCTTTGAGGAAATATCAAGCAGGATAAACAAGGAGAATTGATGGATGCTGTGTACTTGGATTTTCAGAAGGCCTTTGACAAAGTGCTGCATATGGGGCTGCTTAGCAAAATAAAAGCCCATGCAATTACAGGAAAGATATTAGCATGGATGGAGCATTGGCTGATGGGCAGGAGGCAAAGGGTAGGAATAAAGGGGGCAATTTCTGGTTGGTTGCCAGTGACTAGTGGTGTTCCATAGGTTTGGTGTTGGGACTGCTTCTCTTTGTGTTGTATGTCAGTGATTTTGATGACAGAATTGATGGCTTTGTGGCCAAGTTTGTGGATGATACAAAGATAGGTGGAGGTGTAGGTAGTGTTGTAGACATAGTGAGGTTGCAGAAGGACATAGACAAAATAGAAGAATGGGCAAAGAAGTTGCAGATGGAATACAGTGTCAGGAAGTACATGGTCATGCACTTTGGTAGAAGAAATAAAATAAAATTCAAAACTCTGAAGTGCAAAGGGACTTGGGAGTCCTTATTCAAGATTCCTTAAAGATTAACTTGCAGGATGAATCTGTGGTGAGGAGGCAAATGTAATATTAGCATTCATTGCAAGAGGACTAGAATATAAAAACAAGGATGTAATGCTGAGGCTTTATAAGAAATTGATGAGACCTCACTTGGAGTATCGTGAGCAGTTTTGGGCCCCTTATTTAAGAAAGGGTGTGCTGACATTGGAGAGAATCAAATGAGCTTCATGAAAATGATTCTGGGAATGAAAGACTTATCATATAAGGACCGTTTGATGGATTTGGGCCTGTACTTGCTGGAATTTAGAAGAACGAGAGGAGATCTCATTGAAACCTATTGAATGTTGAAAGGCCTAGTAGAACAGAGAGGATGTTTCCTATAGTGGGGGAGTCTAGGACCAGAGGGAACAACCTCAGAATAGAAAGACGTCTATTTAGAACAGAGGTTGGGAAGAATTCCTTTAGCCAGAGTGTGGGGAATCTGTGGAATTTGTTGCCACAGGTGGCTGTAGAGGCCAGGTCGTTGGGTGTACTTAATGCAGAGGTTTTACTTAATGCAGAGGTTTATAGATTCTTGATTAGTCAGGGTGTGAGAGATTACAAGCAGAATTGGATCAGCCACGATTAAATGGCAGAGCAGATTTGATGGGCCTAATTCTGATCCTATATCATATGGTCTTAAAACATACAAAAATGAGAAAAGACAGATTGCAGTGTAGATAATTAGAAAAGAAATGAGTCTAAGGGATTTTCCACAGGCAAGTGAAATCTTTGGTCACCTACCTGTAATGCACTTCTTTCTCACTGAACGGTCCCAGCAGAATGTAGCTGAGGCTAGCAAAAATTATTATCAAGTTGATCCTCTATGATGGTTTTGGTAGTTTCCTGCTACACTGGCTTCCAAATAAGCTACCATTTAAAAAGGAATATTTGCAAATGTCTGACTGTGACAAACATCCAAAAGTACTCTGCAGAGAAATTAAAGCATTATTAAAGCAATTAAAATCAAAACATCTACTAATATTTGTAACTATTGAAAACAATTAATCTAAATCAATCTAAACCTAAGCTATCTTGTATAAAAAATAACTTCTGCCTTTTCCTGCCATTAATTTCAATAGGTCCACTGGATCTCAGTGAGCAGATTTTCTGGTCCAAGAGTTGAGCACCTGAGGACAGCTGCATTTTTGGACTCCTCTATGTGGAAGATCAATACTACAAGTTGCTCTCTGAAAACTGAATATATGAGGAAACATGGAAGGACGGTATCACAGAAAACATTTCAAAGTTCAAAGTAAATTTATTATCCAAGTACTTTGTACATATATGTCTCCATGTATATCCCTAAGATTCATTTTCCTGAAACAGGATCAAGGAAAAATCAACCAGAGGGCAGAAGACAACAAGATGTGCAAATGAAAATATAAATAAATAACAATAAATAACTAGGACATGTGATAACAAGATAGAGACCATAAAATAAGATCATTAGTTGTGAGAACAACTCAATGGATAAGTGTATTTATCCCATTTTGTTCAAGAGCCTGATGGTTGAGGGGCAGTAACTGTTCCTGAACCTGAGGCTCTTGTAGCTTCTGTCTGATGGCAGCAGTGAGAAAAGAAAATGGCCTTTAATTACATCGGGAAAATCGGGATGCTTGAAAAGTGTCTTTTTCCAAAGCCATCAGTGATAATATAATGAATAGCACACTACATATTCATTTTTCATGATAGATAAAAGTTAGAATCCTGACTCTCCAAAGGAACTACACTTGAATCAAGGCCAAAAGCACTGCATAATTATCGGCACACTGGTGTGGTTAGAATTGCTTCCTCATTGCTCCAAAAACTGGGGATCGGCACTGCTTTTTATGCATTCTACCTATCACCACTAAAGTTTCCTCCATGTTGGTAAGTTGATGGAGTGCTTTAAATTGCTACTAGTGTGTAGGTAAATCTGAGGAATTTGATGGGTATGCAGGAAAGACAAAGTGGGAAGGCCTTGTTTACCATACTGAATGACTCCATTATTGTAAGCAAATTAGCAGCAATGAAGAAATAATGGCATTGAAATGAGACAGATCTCTGTCTTCTGAATCAAAGGCAGTACTTTGGAAATACTGCAGATGACCCAACAATAATCAGTCAAAATTCTTTTAATTCAGAAACTATTCCTTTAAGTTGGAAAATTACACATAAAGCCCCACCATTTAAGAAAGGAAGAGGAAGAAAACCAGGAACTAACTGTACATCAGTTCATCTAACACCTGCTGTCTGGAAATTACCAGAGTCTATAATTAATAGTTGATCAGAGAGTCACTTATAGCAACTGAAGAACCCAAAAAGGCAATTAAAACAGTAAGCAATCAGTGCCTACAGTTGCTATTTATACCTACTGAAAGGCATTTGATAAAAACAACATAGGAGGTTGTTAACTAAGAATAAAACTGAAGGAACTGAGGGAAATCTATTTTGGAATTGACCTAACAATAGAGAGGGAGTTAGGCATAAAGGCCTTGTCTGATAAATGCTGAAATGGCAGGTGCATCTTGTCGCTAACCACAGGGATGTTTTAGAGGCCATTCTAATAACATTTTTTAATGAATGAGATGCTAGGATGAAAAGCCTAGTGAACAGCTTCTCCAATGACAATGAGCAAGGTGGTAACAGAGAAATCTTAAAGAACTGAATGAATGTTCAAGAATAAAGTAGTCAACAGATTTCAATGTAGGTAAAGGTAAACCTGAGACCAAAAAGAATAGAGTACTTTCTCAGTGGGGGGAAAAAAGCATAGGCTGAGATGGTTGGAAGAGTTTTGGACTGTTAGATCATTAATATGTACAGGCAAAAAAAAATCAAGAAACTTCATGAAATGTCCATTCATCCCAGATATCAGGGTAACATTAGTTGGAAATATGTTGCAAATAAACAGAGACTTGAGACCACACCAGGAATGCTTTGAGCAATTCTTGGCATCACACCTTAAAAGGGATGTCTTGTCTGCAGAGGGAAAATAATTTGGATTTACCAGAATGTTATCTGAACTCCAAACAGCTCAATTATGATGCAAGATTACACAAACTGAGTTATTTTTCCTGAAAATTAGAAGGTTAGATGGCAATCTGAACAAAGTTTTCAGAATGTTCAAAGGAAAGATGGAGAGAAATTAATTCTGCTTTATGGGAAAAAGAGGATGTTGACATTGTCGGAAATCACAGCTAGACCTTTCAAGACTAAAGTTAAAAACCGGGATTAGAGTTTTTTTCCACAACAATCGCTGATGATAAAGAAATTGTTAATTTTAATTCTGATCCCTCAGGTGGCCTTACTGCTGTTAAGTCCTTTAAAGATTAGTTAGCATGGACAAGTTGGCCTGGAGCACCTGCTTCCGTTCTGTATAGCTCTGTAGCTCTAATAACATCTTTCAATGCCTTTGTGAAGCAGAGAGTGAAACTACGCATACATATGAGTTATAGTTGTTTGATTGCATTCAAAGTCCTTAAATAATGTTCAAAAATTAAGCTGAAATACACCAAAAATAGTGCTTTGTTCTTTTTCTCTTACTTTGATAAATGAGGGCAAATACTTTTAAAAACATCTTCATAATTTGCAGGAAATGTGCGTGACTGTGCAGCTTTGATTGTTGCTTTTGATGCTTGAATTAGTTCTTAATAACTTTGATATGGCTGTGTGAGAGTATCTGCACTTCTAGGCTGAACTGGGCTGGCTAAATGTTCTTCTGTACTCTATACTGCATTGGCTGAAGATTATTTATAATCCCAATGGATGACATAGAACATTTAGTTTCATTCCCTTTAGGAATAGTTAGGAAATAGTAACCTGCTTGGAAATCTGAACTGTGCAGTGTTTAAAATGCTTGTTATGTTTATATAAACAAATTAAGGGCGTTCAGACTTTTAATGATATTCATTACTGGAACTCTTCCCTGTTTCCCCTTACCCAACTTCTCAGCTCCACTTAGCCTATAATATTTTTTTTCCCTTTGAAAGCTTAAAAAACCTTGATTGATGTTACTACCTCTGTTGTGTAAGCAGGTTAACATTGTCTATTTTATTACACATATTTAGTTTCACTGCCATTTTCTTATGATGTGTTTGTTTGGTTGGCTGGGTTATTCCTGTGATTTAAGTTTCCTGCTGTGCAGATTGCAGGTTCCTGATAAAACAAAAGAATAATATAAAAGTAGCAGAACCTGCTATACCAAAGTAAAATAGAAAAGAAAGTGAATTATAGATAATCCCAGTTAGCCCAGACTATAGCAAATTTTACTGTTATTCAGTACTCTGTTCCATTTAATATCAGAGAATGCATATAATATACAACTTGAAATTTTTACTTTTCGCAGACATCCATGAAATAGAAACCCCCAAAGAATAAACGATAGAAAAATATTAGAACCCCAAAGACCCCTCCCACACACAAGCTGCAGCAAAGCATCAACTATTTCCCCCTTCCCACTAAATCCCCACCTGCCTCAGCAGAAGTTTCAGCCCCCCCCACCCCCACCATGCATGCAATGTCAAAGCCCCCAAAGAGGCCATGATCGAGAGTCCATTAAAAAAAAAATTCCAACATTTCAACATCTGACAGGCTCTCTCTCTCTCCTGCCACAGTGAGTGAGGAGACCAACAGCTCACTGTTTTGACATTACAGTCTGCAGTATCACTTTATTTCAAGTTTCTCCAACTTGAGAATTCGCAGCAAACACTCTCTCAGTATATTTGTAAAATTATCTAAGCAAAACATTGAATAAATAATGATAAGCCCTCTTTGTCAATATGAAAATCTCTAGAATATGTATTAAATTTTGAAAAAACTGAAGGGTTTTGATATTTATTATAAATCTAATTCATCTATTTATATACAGAGGTATGTTCAGTAATATAAATTTTAAAAGTTCTGAAACAACAAAATTTGTGTCCTCAATGCCGTGAGGCCAATGTATGCACGCATCTGTAATCTCTTGTACAATTTCTTCAGATAATTCTTGTGGGATCTGTGCCTTGCCTTGAACAAGCACATGATTAAGGTCCCTTGTCATTGTTTTACTGGAGGTTTTAAACAGCATATTTTAAAGCGATCAATGCCTGAACTGAAGTTGTCAAAAGAGGAACTAGCTATTGCTGCACAGAGCTGTTATAAAATAACAAGATCCACAGTAATATTTACCCTCTAGTATTACTCATCATTTCAGTAGGGTTAACCATGGACCTGATGTATTAAAAAATCTGCATTCCTATTAACTCTAACCTGTAATGGTCTGTGCACAGTACTTTCCTTATTCATTTTTCAGGATGTAGGCAATACTAGTAGAAGAAGGACTAATATCCATCCCTAATGCCCTTATCAAGGTGATGATGATTTCTTGAACTATTGCAGTCTCTGGTTCGACAGGTTAGGTCATTATTCCCTGGAGTATTGAAGAATGAGAGGCAACCTCATAGAAATGTTTTAAATGAACGGGGGCTTGGATAAGGTGGATGGGAACAGCCTTTTCCCTAGAAGAGGGGAATCTAGGAGAGCCTAGACTTTGGGTGAGAGGGAAAGGGTTTGAAAGGGACCTGAGAGGCAACTTCATCATGCAAAGAGTGATGAGTAAATGGAATGAGCTGCCATGGCAGTAGTTGAAGCAGATACAATAGTATCATTTACGAAGCACTTGAATACGCACATGGAGAGGAGGGGCCTGAAGAGATATGGGCCAAATGCAAGTACTAGCTAGATGGACAATGTAGTCAGCATAGACTTGTGAGGTAGAAAGTCTATAGCAAAGGTACTTCTTAATGCTGTTAGGTAATGAGGTTCAGGATGTAGACCCAATAAAGTATAGTGACATACAGTATCTACTGATAAGAGAGGTGTTTAACTTGGAGAGGAAGCTGCAGAGGTGCATTCTTATACACTTTCTGACTTTGTCCTTCTGTTGGTGTTGTAGGATTTTGAGGTGATAACAGTCGCCAAAGTAAGTGTGGTGTATTTTGTAGAAGGCACACATTGCAGACGTATGCAAATTGTAGCAGAGGAAATGGAAGTTTAGTGCAGTAGATAAGGTGCAACCAAATGGACTGCTTTGTCCTGATGATGTTGTGTAATGTTGGAACAGCATATTTAGGCAAGTGGAGAATTTTCCATTACATTCTCAATTTATTCCTTGTGGATGGTGAAAATACTTTGGAGTGTCCAGAGCTGAGAACTTCATGAATTGGTGAGTTAGGGCAGACCTATTGGAGGTACTGATGTAAGCTGTCCAGCCATGCCATGTTGCCTGTCTCTCCATGGAGTTCATGGACATCTGCAGTTTTCCCAAGTCAAAGGCTGAGAAATCTACCTGCTGAACCTGCCACAGATTAAAACTGATTCAAGAGTAGCATCTCCATTGAAAGGAAATGAGGAAAAGCAACTGCCCAGAGAACAAGACATCCTTTCATTTGTGTTAACTCTGTTTGTTAAATATGTTTAATTGTTCTTTAAAAATATTCTTCTTGTGCTTTAATAGTTCCCAGGTGCATTTTGAATGTCACAGACCACATGATCGCCAGTAGTGTGCGCCTTTGGACCACACTCAGTGCCCAGCTTCCAGCACATCAAAGACATTTACAATCCTTCAATCTTGGTGACAGTTTTGATAACCGGTGAGCATAAGGCAGCACATTACCAGCTGTCAAAGCCATTTTGTAACAAAAGCGAGCCACTTGCTCAGGGAAAGGCCTTGCACTTTACAGTGCACCCAATCTGAGACCAGGACGTGGAGCCACCAGAAGAGAAAGGTTGAAGGTAATGAGCAGATAATCAAGTATTTAATTAAAAATTAAAGGTCTGTATCTATTCTGAAATGAGATTTTTTTAAAAAAACATGGCCTCCCTGTTTGGTCATCTAATTTTGTGAATGATGCAAAGATGGGTTGCATCATAAATTGTGTTATGAGAAGCATTAAATTGTAAAAAAAAATCAATATAAATTGGCATAGCCACGGGAAATGCAGAATTAAATGGTGTACAGCTAGAAGTGGAACTCCAAATTGAGCTATGTCAATCCATCATTAAAATGTCATAGGAAAGTTCAGAAGATAATCAATAATTTAAAAGGGATATTGGCCTATATATGTTAATGACTGAAGAACAACAGAAATTATGTACAAAGCCTTGGTTAGAATAATCCTGGAACACTGGGACCAGTTCTGGGCACTATGCATTGAGAGGATACAAAGGTACAGAATACAAATACAATTTAGATTTACCAGAAGGATAGGAAGGCTTCCACTTATGCAATTATTAGGAGAGACTACAGAAATTAAAGTTGGGTTCGCTAGAGCTAAGAAGATCAAGGATGGTTTAATTTAAGTTTTCAAGATATTTAGGATAACTAATACGGTAAATAGAAACTGATGCTGCATTGATGCTGTTCGAATCTCTATGAATGAAACAGTTTTTTATCTAACAGCAAAAACATTTACAAAATAAAATGTATATCTGAAATATTCCTTTCATTTTCTAGTACAGTGAGTGAAGGTGAAAATATAGCATGCCATTCTATGTTGCTTGAAAGCTGACCGTATTTATTTTACATCATTTGCCGACTGGTGGTGTAGTGGCATCCACACCAACTTCAAGGCGAGCGGTCCCAGATTCGAATCTGGCTGGCTCTTTACATGCTTTCCATCCATGCTGGGTTGAGCGTCGAGCTAGAAACTCAGCCTCATAAAAAAACAGACAAATGCTAAAGAAATGGCAAAGTTGTTGCATGCTCACCTCAAGGCGTAGAATGGAACAACAGTTTTATATAATTATTATGGATTCACAAGACCGAATGAGGAGAAATTTCTTCATTCAGAGGTCAGAGGTTAGTGAACATTTCGAATTCTTTGCCCTGTAAATCCATTGTATTTCAGTCATTAAGTTCATTAAAACTAGAAATTAATATTTTCCGGATGTTATGGCAATCGAAAGACATGGTGACAGAACAGGAAAATAGTGCTGAGAAATTATGTTTTGTATCTCAGCAATCTTTCTCTTTCTCTTCTCTGTCCTTTTTCATCTCCCTCCATTTACTTTTCCTCCAGACAGATCAACTTCAATGAATAAACCTTCACCAGTCTCTGTCAGCCAGCCCCTCCGGTACAGTACCCCAGTCTCTCTTATCTCCACTCTACCTCAACCCTTCTTAAAATAAGTTCACTTTCTAGTTTGGCTTAGCTCAGATGAAAAATCATTGGCCTGAAATGTAGTTTTTTCTCTCTCTCTCTCCGGAAACACTGCCCGATCTTCTGAGTATTACCAGCATACCCCTTTATTTTCAGATTTCTAGCGCCTGCATTTTCACTTTTTTAACTCTCCGGGGTTTATAGTTTCTTATTTAATAGCTGTGAAACCTGCCATTTCCCAAAGTTAATATTTAAAATATACTCAAATCTTCCTGTGGTTGTGAACTGCTATGTAATGATCCATTTTGTGATTTTACAAGTTTAGCAAACAAAGCTACTAAATCAATTCAACAGATGTAATGCAATTGTCATGCCTTCACTCATTAAATACATGCAAACTCAAAACCCTAATCCCAAACAAGTTCGGTCTATATTGTAGTGAAAAGAATAACTGAACCAGCTCTAATGAGGACAATCCTTTCCACTGTGATATGTTTATATTACAGTTTTAGCCATGCGTACTTCACCAGATCAAAGACCTAGTATTCATGTTCTCTGGACCATAGAGGCCATTAGTGAGAAAACATGTAAAGCCTTTGATTAATTTAAGATTCATTCTACTCTTGAAAGTCTGCATTCAAATATAACCCAACCAATGGCGTGAAATTTCCAAAACAGCCAAAAAATATTTTGACACAGAAATCTATTATAGCTATTGACTCATCAAGCCTACTGATTTAGTTTCCCATGTTTTTCTAATGGCATATTTGTAACATTTCATAATAATTCATTTTTCAGCTGTCAGGAGTTTGATTATTTTCTTTTTGAAATGTTTTTAACACTGGAGAATTTGTGTTTGTTGGTGTTTGCATTTCCTTCCCATTTGTTTGGCATTTTGTACATTACTTTCCAGATCTGATTGGAAGAGACAATTATTATTCCACTTTAGTGAAAGAGAAGATACGTAAAACATAGAACAGTACAGCACAGAAACAGGCCCTTCGGCCCACAATGTTGTGCTGAACCAGCTAAAAAGCAAATCAAAAACACCCAAACACTAATCCCTCCTACCTACACCATGTCCATATTTCTCCATCTTCCTTACATCTATATTCCTATCCAAACATCTCTTAAGAGCCTCTAATGTATTTGCCTCTACCACCATACCAGGCAGTGCATTCCAGGCATCCATCACTCTGAGTAAAAAAAACTTGCTCCCACATCCCCTTTGAACCTACCCCTCTCACACCTTCAATGCATGCCCTCTGGTTTTAGACATTTCAATCCATGGGAAAAAGATACTCTGTCCATTCTATCTATGCCACTCATAATCTTGTAAACCTCTATCAGATCTCCCCTCAGCCTCTGGCACTCCACAGAAAATAACCCAAGTTTATCCAGCCTCTCATGATAGCACATGCCCTCTAAACCAGGCAGCATCCTGGTAAGTCTCTTCTGCACCCTTGCCAAAGCCTCAAAATCCTTCCTATAGTGAGTTGTCTGGACTTGTATGCAATACTCCAGATGTAGCCAAACCATATTTTATAAAGTTGCAACTTTTGGACTCAATGCCTTGATTAATAAACGCTATCATTTATTAAGCACCTCAGCAACCTGTGTAGCCACTTTCAAGGAGCTATGAACTTGGATCCTCCAAGACCCAAGATCTCATTGATCAGCAACACTGTTAACAGTGTACTGTCTCCTAGCATTTGCCCTACTGAGGTGCAACAACTGACATTTATCTGGGTTAACTTCCATCTGCCATTTCTCAGCCATTATCTGCAATTGATCTATATCATGCTGTATTCTTTGCCAGTCTTCTACACTATCCAGAACTCCACTAACCTGGGTTTCATCTGTAAACTTATTAACCCACCCATCTACATGTTCATCCAGGTCATTTATATACATCACAAACAGCAGGTGTCCCAGTACGGATCCCTGCAGAACTCCACTAATTACCGAGCTCCAGCTCAAAAGTCCATTCAACCACTACCCTCTACCTTCAATGTAGAAGCCAGCTCTAAATCCAAACAGCCAATTTGCCATAGACCCAATGCATCTTGATCTTCTCAATTAGCCTCTCATGAGGGACTCTGTCAAACCCCTTACTCAAATCCATGTAGACAACATCCACTGCCCTTCATCAGTCTCTCCTGTCACCTTGTCAAAAAATTCATCAAGTTGGTAAAATCTGACCTGCCATGCTGACTCTGCCTAATTTGGCCATGAGTTTCCAAATGCTCATATATCCTGTCACTAAGAATTTTCTCCAGCAATTTCCCCACAACTGACATGAGACTCACCAGTCTATAGTTCCCAGGATTTTCCCTTGCCCCCTTCTTAAATATAGGCACAATATTAGCCACTCACTGCTCCTCTGGGACCTCGCCTGTGGCTGGAGAGGACACAAAGATACTGATCAAGGGCCCAGCAATCTCAGCTCTTGCCTCCTTTAATAACCTGGGGTAAATTCCATCGGGGCCTGGGGACATCCACCTTAATTCTCATTAGGAGACCCAACACCACCTTCTCCTTGACCTCTGAACCCCCTAACATATTTATGCACTCAGTACTGACCTCCTGGTCCGCTATATCATTTCTCTTGATAAATACTGAAGCAAAGTACTCATTAAGGACCTCACTCACATTCTCTACAGCCAATCAAATGTTCCCCCCTTTATCCTTGAGTGGTCCCACCTTCTCCCTCATTATCCTCTTGCTCTGGATGTATGTATAGGGTGCCTTGGGGTTCACCTCAATCCTACTTGCCAAAGACTTTTCATGGCCCATCTTTGCTTTCCTAATTCCCTTCTTTAGTTCTTTTCTGGCTTCTTTATACTCATATCCTTTGTTTGATCCTGACTTCTGAAACTTTGCATACTTTTCCTTTCACTTATTATCTAAATTCATCACCTCTCTGGTCATCCAAGGTTCTCGTATCTTTCCATCACCATCCTTCCTTCTAATAGCAACGTACCTTTCCTGTACTCTGTGAAATTGAACCTCCACATGTCTGATGTGGACTTGCCAGAAAAAAAGGTGTTCCCAATTAACTCCTCTTAGTTCCTGCCTAATGCTCTCATAATTTGCCCTACTCCAGTTTAAAGCTCTCCCACAAGTACCATACCTATCCTTATCCATAGCCGTCCTGAATATTAACGAGTTGTGGTCACTGTTGCATAACTGTTCAGTCTCTGAAAAGTCAGTCACCTGGCCAGGCTCATTACCCAACACCAGGTCCATTATGGACCCTTCTCTCCAGGTCCGTTCAAATGTTGATTTAAGAAACTTTTCAAGATACACTGAACAAATTCTGCCCCATCTAAACCACTCACTCTGAGAAGGTCCCAGTTTAAATTTGGGAAGTTGAAATCGCCCATGACATCAACCCTATTATTTTTACTCATTTCCTTAATCAGATTACATATCTGTTCCTCAACGTCCCAGTGACTATTGGGGGGGGGGGTCTGTGGTACAATCCCATCTGTGTGATTACTCCCTTCCTATTTGAGATCCACCCAAATGGACTCTGTGTCTGAGCCCTTCCTTATCTCTCCCCTGATAGCAGCTGGGATAGTCTTCCTGGCACTCTCCTCCCCCTTTTACCTCCTCCTTTATCTTTCCTAAAACTTCAAAAACCTGCTACATTAATCATTCATTCCAGCCCCACTCTCAACTAAGCTTCAGAAATGGCTACAATATCGTAAATCCATGTATTGATCCATGCTCTAAGTTCATCACCCTTACCCATAATACTCCTAATATTAAAATATACACACTTCAAACTATCAAGCCCATCATACCAGAAATTTTGAGTTTGCTTTTCAATACTTTCCCTGATATCTATGTTCTGCCTGATCCTTCTCTTATTGACCTGGGGCTCGTGTTCCCAGCTCTCTGCAAAACTATTTTAAACTCTCCCAAGTAGCATCAGCAAACTTCCCATCCAGGACATTGGTTCCCCTTCAGTTCCAGTGCAACCAGTCCCTCTTATACACGTCACCCCTTCCCCAGAAAAGGTTCCAATGATCCAAGAACATGAAACCTTGTCCCCTGCACCATCTCCTCAGCCATTCATTCATCTATCCTATCACCCCATTCCTACCTGCACTAGCCTGCGGCACTGGGAGTATTCCAGAGACTACAACCCTGGAGGTCCTGCTCGTCAACCTCTTTCCTAACTGTATATACTCAGTACATAGGATCTCTTCCCCTTTTCTGCCTACATCAATGGTGCCAATATGCACCATGACCTCTGGCCGTTCGCCCTCCCTCTTGAGAATATCCTGCAGCCACTCTGATACATCATGGGCCCAAGCACCCTGGAGGCAACACACTGTCCTCGTGTCTCTTTTGTGGGCACAGAATCTCCTTTCTGTCCCCCTAACTCTCAAGCCTCAGAGCCAGCCACAATGCCACCAGCCTGGCTGCTGCTGCTGTGATCTGCTGGGTCAACCCCCAGCAGTATCCAAAGAGGTATTGTTGCTGAGAGTAATGAACACAGGGGAACCCTGCAATGACATCTTAATCCCCTTACTTCTCCTAGTAGTCACCCATCTACTGTTTGAAGCCTTGTACTCAGGGTATGACCACCTCTTCAAAAGTCTCATCTATAATAGCTTCAGCCTCCTGAATGGTCCTGAGTACATCCAACTCCAGCTTCAACTCCTTGACCCTGTACTTCATGTGCTGAAGTTGGGGTGCACTTCCTGCAGATGTAGTCATCAGGGAAACAGTCAGGTATCCTCAATTCCAACATCTGACAGGAGAAGCATTCAATCCTGACTACTCTATGCTTAAAAAGAAAGGCCTATCTCTTAACTGTGCTTCTGTCTGTTTATGCCGAAGCCTATTAAGCCAAAGCCTTCACACTCTATCAGTTGCATACTCTGACAATGGCAGCTCCTCTTGAGCCCAGCCTCCTTCTATTTTCAGCTGAGTTTAGGTCACTAATGCCAACACTTCCTGTGCCTGAGCAGCCCAAAAAGACTAGCTTTGCCTGAATCTATTCCTTTTATGCTCTCTCTCCTGACTTCCATAGGGCTTTGACACTGACTCTCACACTCTCTGCAACTGAATCATTGAAAAGAATCTCCCCTTGTACATCTCCAAACTCATCTTGTTCAAGACCCCTGTCTTTGGACCCTTAACTCTGTTCTTGCTAAGCTGCTGCTAATCCAGTTCCCTTCCTGGTGCTCCTGTTACTAGATATTCCTTCTCCTCCAGACCCTGTCCTTCTTTTCTTCTACCTGCTTCTCAATAGAAAACCATCCAGGCTCACTCAGAACCAGCCTACCTTTCCAAAGTCTTTGAATATGCAACAACTCCGCAAATCCATGCCAATCTTTCCTAGAACTCCAGCTTCCTCTACATGCACAGTAATAAAAAGGCTCTTATCAAAGGCATCAATGGCCATCAACAAGACTGTGGCAAAGGTAATCTCTCTCAGCATGATCTTTCTGCAGCCTCGGACACAACGACACCGTCCTCCTCAAATCCTTCTTTACCTTCATCCTGCTTAGAGAGACATCACTCACCTGATTGTATTCTGTCTATCAGGGTGCAAGAATCAGCAGCAATGGTTTTACTTCACACGGTAACACCATTACCTCGGGAATCCCTCATTTACAGAGTTTCCATACCCTCCTATTCATTCTCTACACACTGTGCCCAAGGAAACATGCCTGTGTTTTGTTGATGGCAACTAGATCTCTCCCACCACTAGCTGACAACACTGCCATTGACTATAAAGCTTCTGACTAGTTTTCTGATATCTAATACTGTATTAACAGAAGTTCCACCCATAGCTCAATGACAGGACTAAATCCATTGTTTCAACCTTACATACAGACTCCGTTCTCCAGACACCAATTCTACCCCTGTCTCTGGCAACCACATAAAATCCCATTTGCTGTCATATTTGAACTGAAGATGAGCTTTGAATTGTGTAAGGAGCCACCCTCTTCTGTGACATCATCTGCTTCCACCCCTGAATAACAAATCTGATGCTGAAACCCTGATCCATGTCTTCGTCATATCAAAATGGAAGTCAATTAGAATGTCAGTGCTTTGGGAGACCTGACAATCACTGACCAAGTTTTTGCCAGCTCTTTCCTTTGGCAGGCACCAAGTTCCCCTTTCTTTTCAATATTGATAACCACTGTTAATTAAGCCATCATTGGTGACCACATTTCCGCTAGTACCAAAGGCTCTGGGATTCTGCATTATTTACCTCCATTAATTGTATCTCTCGCTGTGATGGTATTTTTGTGAATGATGTAGCTCCCAATCAGTAACCTCTGCCCTGGTGCATGGCTTTGTTGCTATCAGACTTCACCATCCTAACAATCACCTGCCTTGTGCCTTTTGTTGCGCTCTCAATAAACCTAAACTCAAACAAGTCTCTGTTGCCCAAGTGCTGACCTACACCAAGTTCAATTCACTTGTAATCTCCATGCATGCTTATCTAATAGACAATTCAACAGAGGCAATATCTTAAAATTATGGAACTTCTTTCCAAATCCCTTAGCTTCCCCTCTCTCACCTTCTCCTACCCTACAAATCCTCCAAGGTATCTAAACTCCTCAGAGCTGGCCTTTGCTCAACAATTTAATTTGCCCTGCCTTTGGCTGCTATAATTTCAGCTGTCATCATCCTAACCTCTGCTATTCCTAAATTCAGTGTGGTTTGTTTGGTGAACGAGAGTATTTATACCAACACTATGTCAGTGAGTTGGAGGTGAGGCAGGGTGGATGACTCATAGCAACTGTCCATTGTACACCAAATGGAGTCAATTTACACAGCAAAAACAAATCTCTGGTGCCAGTGAGGATACAAACCACAGCAATTTCTCCCAATAAAAACAAGGCAATTTCTCAAAAAGTGCAATGACTGAAGGGTAGTTACATAAAAATAATGCATATAAAATGCATCTTAGTCTCTCACATTAACTTGGCTAACATGCTCATCTCTGAATCATTGATACTCAACTGTTCTGTACATGACAACTGTGGGGCATTGTGGACACAGTTCAGCACATCACAGAAAAGAACATCTCCTCCATGGACTCTGTCTATACCTCTTGCTGCCTCAGTAAAACAGCCAGCATAATCAAATAACTCCCCCACCCCCAGATTTGGTCAGAAGATACAAAATGCACACAGCATGAGGCTCAAGGACAGTTTCACATCCACTGTTATAAAACTATTAGATGTTTCCCTGGTACAATAAGATGCATCCCTCAGACCCAGGTTAATTTATTTTATCACATGTGCATTGAAACATGCAGTGAAATGTACTGCGTGTATTAATAACCAAATAAGCATCTGGTAGGAGCAGCCCACAAATGTTGCCAACAGAGCAGGCCGACACTGCTTGGCAGAACACAATGAAACAGAACAACTGTAAAATAAGACCTTCCCTCCCTCCCACAATCCTCCAACCCCAGGACCGGCCTCCCAATCTACCTTGTTGTGACTTTGTCCTTACAGTTTACTGGTACTGCACTTTCTTTGTACTATATTCTGCACTCTGGTATTGTTTTACCTTGTGCTATCTCAATGCACTGTTGTAAAGAATGATCTATATGAAAAACAAGTTTTCTACTCTACTTTGGTACATGTGACAATAATAAACTCTTCTACTAATTTATTTACCAATTCATAATAAATTTTCTGAAATGTTTCGCGATTTGTTTTAGCAAACTAAGCAATAAACATTGCATGTTCCCAATTTAAAATAACAAGGGCGGGGCTTTTCTGCAATAAGCACCACAGCGCCTGCACCGTACTCAGCGAACGCCCACACCTTCTCCAGACACGATTGGTTGATGACGATATCATGAGGATTCAGTCTAGAGTGTAATTGGCCCAGTTTTGTCCAACTTACCTGCTGCATTCGTGAGGCGATGTTTGCATTCAGCAGAGGGCAGTGTCAGTACTGACTGCAAAGCAAGCGCTCTGACGCTTAGTTAAATAGTAGCAGGTTTTAAAGTTCGACTCATCATCGTTTCTTTAACTTAAAAAATAGACGTACTTTATTCTCTTTTTGCCTTATTTTGTTGCTGAGTCTCTAAAATCGTCTTCTGTCACATTTTGAACCTAACTGACATCGTTTTTTTTCTGAGAACACCCACTCCAGAATTTGCTAATTTATCGTCATTTATGGTGCGCGATCACCTCACGAGCTGTTCCTAACAGCTTTATTTCTCAGTGGTATTTTTGTATCAATGTATTAGCAGTGCGTGCCCTTAGCTGCCGGTCATCACACAACATTGCAACCATGATTGAACTTTTTGATCCATTCCAGTGACTTTGCGGTTTATATTTGGCATTGAGAATGCATAAGGTGGAATAATACTGTGAAATACTTTGTCAGGCCTTATTTGACCATGTCCATGTGGTTGTTAGCTGGTTTCTATCCAAGTCTTCTCTAGAATGGTGACCATTTCAGTGCCTTATCTGAAATAACTTTTAGCTTGTGTGATGATTTTCATCTATTGGTGTCAGTGATACCTTACATTTCTGACGTTGAGCTTTCAGTTTTAAAGGGAATAATTTTCAATTGCCCTATTTTAAAAGTGGAGATTTTCACTGAAGGACCAGTAATTCTCCCAACTACCTTCTACGAGGGAACAGGTCGAACTCCCCCCCCCCCCCCCCATTCTGTTGACATCTACAATTGAAAAAGGAACCACTGACTAAATTTTAGTTAGTTGTGTGCTAGTCCTGCAGCAGAACTGTTCGTGTACGTTTCAGCACCGGGTTGGCGGAGACAACCCAGTGCTGAAGTAAAATAGCAAAGAGAGTCATTGAATGAAGACAGATGATACTGAAAACGTTGCAGACCGATTAGACTCTGTTTAGCCTCATGCAATGGCCGCCCGGAGCTTCAACCTTTCTCTTCAAATATGAATCGTCGTGTCATGCATTTCCTTCGAGTTTCGATTTTCTTGCAACTTAACAGTGTGTGCTGGGCACTTGTCCAATGCCTGGGCAGTAACTCCCTGCCCTATTAATCATCTCATACCAGAGAAGATTCTCTGCAGCAGTTAAGATTGTTCACTGATTCACGATGCAAACAATTTTTTTTGAATTTCAAACATTAACCTTATTTATAATAAAGAAAGGCACACACACTGCAAAACTATGTGTGTTCGTGTCCTTTGGTCAATGCATTCACTGTTGCTGATTCTTTCGCTTGTAATGTTAGCATATAGCACCATTGCAACTTGTGACCCCCGGAGTGATACTCCTCCGCTGTTTGAGAGGGATCCCCTCCCGACGGAACTATTTTTTTCTGAGGATGAACACTTGTCAGGGTACCATTTCAGCAGCTGCATTGTCAGACTGCTCCGGATAGGGTTAGGGCTAGGATACCCGTTTTTTCCAGAGTTAGACTGAGGAGGTATTGGAATCAATAACGTTAGCGTCTCTAATTTCTGATTAAGACTTGAGAAATTAATCTTCATTTTGTCGCTCTTTCAGTCGTTAGATATTCGCGCCTTCTGTTGAAGATGAGTCAAACAGTTGTGGTCGACAGAATCCTATCTTTAAACATTGAAGCAAAATGTAGTCCGCACTCAGGACCATGAAAATCAATGGCTGTTTACCAGGAATCTGAAAAGGTCAAAGTCGAGTTCATTGTCATATGTACAAGTATTTGTGTGCACAGGTGCGATGTAAAATGTACTTCGAAATATCACGCACATAGAATCAGATACACAACATCAAGAAAAAACATTAATAAAAAATACAAGAAAAACTAAATCAAAACGTAAAAAATACCAAATGCAGTGTAGTGCAAGAGGTCAAAGTGCTCGTAGGGTCTCGGCCCGAAACGCCGACTACACTCTGAGTTCCTCTAGCAGTTTGTGTGTGTTGTATAGTTTTGCTATACTGAGGTAGTGATTCCGATTGGCAGGTTGGTTCAAGAGGCGAATGAGTGGAGGGAAGTAGCGCTTCTTGGACCAGCTGGTGTGGGACTTCAGGCTTCTGCACGTCCTGCCCAGTGGTAGCTGCGAAAAGATATCATGGCCCAGTCAATCCGGCAAATCCGAATACTGTACTTCAACTCAATTGCGAAACCGGAGCGTCGGTCAAAGTGTGCATCAATTTATAACGAGGTTATTTTAGAGGGAAGTATGTTAGGCAGGTCAATTGTAGAGGTAACGTTGTCATTTAAATAACAAATATAAAACTGGTTCAAGTCAAGTCAAATCACTTCTTTGTCATTTCGACCATAACTGCTGGTACAGTACACAGTAAAAACGAGACAACGTTTTTCAGGACCATGGTGCTACATGAAACAATACAAAAACTACACCGAACTACGTAAAACAACACAAAAACTACACTAGACTACAGACCTACCCAGCACTGCATAAAGTGCACAAAACAGTGCAGGCATTACAATAAATAATAAACAAGACAATAGGCACAGTAGAGGGCAGTAGGTTGGTGTCAGTCCAGGCTCTGGGTATTGAGGAGTCTGATGGCTTGGAGGAAGAAACTGTTACATAGTCTGGTCGTGAGAGCCCGAATGCTTCCGTGCCTTTTGCCAGATGGCAGGAGGGAGAAGAGTTTGTATGAAGGGTGTGTGGTGTCCTTCACAATGCTATTTGCTTTTCAGATGCAGCATGTGGTGTAAATGTCTGTAATGGCGGGAAGAGAAACCCCGATGATCTTCTCAGCTGACCTGACTATCCGCTGCAGGGTCTTGCGATCCGAGATGGTGCAATTTCCGAACCAGAGAGTGATGCAGCTGTTCAGGATGCTCTCAATACAACCTCTGTAGAATGTGGTGAGGATGGGGGGTGGGAGATGGACTTTTCTCAGCCTTCGCAGAAAGTAGAGACGCTGCTGGGCTTTCTTGGCTATGGAGCTGGTGTTGAGGGGCCAGGTGAGATTCTCCGCCAGGTGAACACCAAAAAATTTGGTGCTCTTAACGATCTCTACGGAGGAGTCGTCGATGTTCAGCGGAGAGTGGTCGCTCCGTGTCCTCCTGAAGTCAACAACCATCTCTTTTGTTTTGTTCACATTCAGAGACAGGTTGTTGGCTCTACACCATTCCGTTAAGTGTAAAGTCAGATTAAGACTGTCAATTCTTGGCTAGCACTCTTCTTTTGGAGTTTTGTGAAATGTCCTGGGAAAACTGGCATAGCATAAATCTGATGGCAGATCAGTTAAATAGTAAATACAGGAAATAGCCACAAAGCAGCATTGTACCTTTCTAAGTGTCCCGCAATGGATGAGAAGATTAGAGCAGTGTAACTTCGACCACCGCAACGTAAACTCTTGTCAGGTATTCTCTTTCCTACTTGAGTTTAGACTTTAATGGCGCTCTGAATGCATCTTGTACTGAAGTGGACATATCTCATTGGATACTATGAATTGATCCTGATATGCACTCTCCAATCTGAGTTTTAGCTACCCTCTCTGTGGATGCCTTAGCCGCGTTCATAGAAACACTAGTTACTCCACAACAAAGAGTCTATGCATCGTTTTTTTTTTGGTTATAAATAAATTCAAAGGACGAAATATTTCCCATTTAAAACAAATCTGATGTTCATTTCGATTAATGAAATAAACATCATAGAGATGTTGCCATTCGATGCTTACGGGACATCATTAGTTACTCATGGACACGCATGAAAGAGCATATATAAAGTCTTCTTCCTATCTTTCTTTGATGTGTGAGGGGTTTGTGGTGCTGTGTCCGGGTCGGGAGCTCTACAGGATGCGTCCGTTTAACTTCATTCACCGAATAGGAGGCAGATCACACACTCAAAGCCCAGAATAAGCCACACGATTCTCCGTGCATATCAGAATCAGCTTTGTCGATTATTTTTTTCCTCCTAATCTACGCTGTTATTTATAGGATGAGTCGGAGAGGGTTTAGATTGTATTAACTGTCAATAATCTCACGGGGAGCAGTGGAGGTGGTTCTTTTGTTAAAGAGAAATGACAACCAACATAACGCGTTATTTGTGAAATGTAAGCCTGCACTCGCGTTAGCGCTGTGCAAGTTTAACTCAGGGACGTGATTAGGGAGCGAGGGCGAGTTAACTGCCTCTTGCAGAATTAGGGAATAAAAAAATCGCCCAAAACAATGTTCGTAATGCTCATTCAACCATAAACAAAGCGTGTGGGAAAACGGTCTTTGCTGCTCCCCATAAACTTTGATAACATGTCTCATATCCTCCCTGTACTCACAACAAAGATTTTATTGATTGGTTAGAAATATACGTTGGCGAGGGATTCAGGAAGTGGGCAGAGTAATTAATCTCACCTCGAACTTCCTACAGCAGAAACTGGCGTAAAAGAGGCTGGTGGACTCCGAATTACTAGATACATCAAAACTGAAGTACTTGCCGAAAATAGTAATAACCGTTTACACATCCCACCGTCCAGCGATATTCATATTAAATAGCCAGAGATATGTGGGCGCAATTTCAAATCGTTCAGGCCAGATTTACAAGTTCCCGTACCAGCCAAATAATACCGTGTAACCTTTCGCCGTCTATCTGACAATGAGCTGTAGGATCTGAAAATCGGGTCTATCACCTCTCGACATCTGAGATGCAGTTGGCTTTTTGAAGTCTGATTTCATTTAAAGGAGTGAAGCAGTGTGATTGGTCGGGCCGAAGCTCTGCCCTGTGCTAGGACACATAACACAGTGCGTCTGCACTCAGATAGGAAGAGAACTGCCGAGTCCGAAAGAGACAGAGACGACAGCCCACCGGCATCAGTGCGAAGCAAGTCGCACACATCAACACACGCACACACCGGGCAAAGTCATCCTCTCAGCCGTCAGATACCTGCGGCCGCTGCAGGACAGCCCTGGAACTTCCCGACAGAAAGTGACAAAAGCAAACCCTTCCTTTGCTGACTGTCGAACTGTCTTGCAGATTTGTGCGTAGTTTCAGAAGAGAATGGGCAGATTTCGTGCGCTGGCGTTTGTGTGCGTCGGATGGACCTGCTTAACTGCGGCATTCTCGGATCTGCTGCAGGAGCATATCCGCGGGCTGAGGGGAACTTCTGGCTTGGGTGAGAATTCGACCGAGACTGCTTCCTCCCGGAAGGAGAGCACCGCCGTCTCCAAGACATCAGACCTGCTCCAGGACACAATGTCGGAGCACATGCTGATGCTATATGACAAGTATAATAAAGCTGGCTACCAGTTTAAGGATGGAAACACAGTCCGTAGTTTCAAAGCTAACTTGGGTAAGTAGAGAGAGATGGTTTCACGCGGGAAGGATGGAGACAATGTGCCATCACTACAGGGAACGTACTCATTCACAGAACTCTTAAATTCCCACCGGCGGGGTTTACCCTGGTCTGAATCATTAGTCAGGAACTCCCAAAAGGAGCCAACAAATCTGGAAGGCACAAAGACTGCAGATGAACGGCTATTGGTAATCAGTCAATAAATGAGTCAAACTAGGAAGACTGCTCTTGATACCGATAGCTGTGGTAGTAATGTTCCCGCGTCCGCTGATTCCGGTAAATGTGATGTGAATGGACTATTCCGTGACACCAATGGTTCAAGTTTAAGTTCAAGATTGTTTAATGTCTTTTCCAGTACACAAGAGAGCGAAATAATTGTTACTCCGGAGCTGAAGCACCACAACAACACAATAAGAAAAAGCACACAATAATACTAATAAAACACAATAAATATAAATAGCAAAGATAGCTTATATTGATTGTATATTTATAAAGTGACGCTAGGTCTGTACATAAGGTGACTAATAAGGTACAGACGGCTGTGGGTGTGTACAAGAGGGTCAGTGGGTGGAAGTGTTGATCAGCTTTACTGCTTGGGGAAAGTAACTGTTTTTGAGTCTGGTGTCCCTAGTGTCAATGCTTTTAGCATCTTCCCTGATGGGGATGGGAAAAGTTGTTTGTGAGCAGGGTGCATGGGATCCTTCTTGATATTACTGGCCTTTATGGCACCTTTCTGTATCTATGTCCTTGATGGTGAGTAGCCTGGTGCCAGTGATGGTCCAAACAGTTTTGCCTACTGGTTGTAGAGTGTTCCTGTCCACTGCAGAGTGGTTTCCATACCATGCTGTGATGCAGCTTGCTAGGATGCTGACTACTGCACACCTGTAGAATGATGTGAGTATAGATGTTACTTTAATCCCATTACCTTCAATTTGCACTTAGTCATCTGAGTTGGAGTTTGATCAACATATTCCGCTCTCTTCAGACAGTCTGATCAGAGCACACTATAAAGTACTGGATTAAATGTCCTCCACCTTCCCAGCCTCGGGGCATCAGCTGTTAATTTTCCAATAATTTTTCAGTAGTGGTGACCCATAGATGTTAATAACTTGGTATCAAGTCAAGTTTAATTTACTCCCTGTGGCCAGGATACTTGTTAAACTCCAATTAGATTGAAACAGTATTATGTCCATCCAAGGTGTCAAAGGTAGCAGCACTGCATTCTTCTCATTTTCTCTTCCGCTGTGCTAGAGGTTATTCACTGGTCTGCAACAGTCAGCCACTGTTCCAATCAAGTAACCATGTCTAATACGTGAGCCAGAATAAGTGAATGCTGATGACAGCGCGAGTTCTTCCCTCAGAGAAGAAGTGCGGCAGTCAAGCACCCACACAGGCGCTGAACACGACTCATTACTAAATACAAATCAGGGCAAGATCTCTGGAGAGTTTTGTCCTCTCAGTAGTTCAGAAGCATTGAAGTGCCACCACTGCCTAGTCAGATAGCAACAATTCACCAAATAGAACGAAGGGCAATGAGGATTTTCCTGACCTGAACCTCAGTAATATAAAATCCATAACTGTTGTTTATTCTGGGGGGAACATAAAAAGATCATTTTCACAAGGCTGTAAACCCTGCAGTGCCCAATGTCCTACTTAAGATCACTGAAGCTTCATTTGCATACTGAGTAAATGGTTATGTTAACATTATGAGGGAGATTTGATTTAATGACTATAATCTAAAGTTTCAGATGGAATCATAAACTATGGAGCAAAGCTCAAGCAGATTGTAAATATTTGAATATCAAGATTAGATTAGAGCTTTGAGATTAGTTCCAGGTAGATTTTTCTGTATTTTGTTATCTAAGTTGGTTTGGCTGTGATTGAGTGTCTCCTTCTTATTTCTGATTACAGTGCTAATTCCATAATTAGCTAGCACATTCCCATTTCACCAAAGTTCATACAGAAATTGCATACATAGGCTTTGTTAGTTGGCATGCATGGTAGAATCTGTACCTGTAATTAGAATTGTGCTATTATTCAATGTTGGCTCTCAATTACGTTATTTATGGAAGCACTTATTGATAACAAAAGTCACAAATCAGGGATGAAAAGGGCCAGTGAAAATCATTACAGTTAGTTTGGCAGTTCTCAAGATCTAAAATTTCTTGTGTTTATCTGATTTTAATTAAAATAAAATAAAAATGCTGGAAATACTTAGCAGGTCAGCAGCATCCGTGGAGAGAGAGAGACAGTTAATTTTTCGACTGAGAAGCTTTCATTTTGCGCTTTAAATGGGTGGGCTTTTTCGGACACTACGTTGCCATTCAAACCAGTGATTGATAACTACTATTTAGGATACTCCATATTTAGGCATTAATTGCAATTTCCCTTGTATGAAACCATCGCAAAGTTTTAGCTTTTGAATCTAGAGCTGATGTTCCCAACCTGGGGACCACGGACTTCTTGCATAATAGTATTGGTCCATGGCATAAAAAAGGTTGGGCACCCTGATCTAGAGTGACTGTAAAACAGTTTCTAATCTTGCTACACCATCACAAAAAGAAGAAAACTCAAAGAACCATTCAATTGACATTAATTTGACAAATATCTGCCTCAGTGAAAGTCTGAGGACAATTTTTCTGTGTGCCTTCATAATCAAGATTTAGTACTTGATGACTTAAAGAGATAACAGAACTTTTCTTTAAGCTCTGTCACGCACACATTCATATGAATGGATGAGCTACAGGTGACCCATACCCATGCGAATGCAACAATAGCTATTGCCTTGCATAAAGTAGTGTGTAATCTTTTAGTCAATGCACTCCACTGTTGCATGCCGCATGTTGACCAGAAATGTAAATGCTCAGAGAGCAATAAAAATTGTGTTTGTGTTTCACTACTTTAAACAGGGAAATGGTAATTTCAATCTGTCTTAATTCTGCTGGTTTATTATTATAACATTTGCTTTTCAGTCTGTTTCATTTCTAAACAACTACTCTCAAACTGAATTTTATTTCTGTGCAACCAAAGACTCTCTTAAGATAGTACAACTTTTTTCCTCTATTTAATACCAACTGGAAAGTAAATGACAAATTTCATGAGGTAGCATGTCATATATTAATATATTAGGCTTCATGCTCTCATTGCATCCAATCCACCAAGTCTGACGTGTTCAGAAGTGAGGTTTTTCCAATTCAGAACACTATTGAATTGTAACACGATTTTAGGAAGCTAATTTTAATGGGGAACGAGCTCCCCCTATCAGCAATGCTTTTTTGGTATATAAATTAGCCCTTCTCACACAACTTTTTAACAGAAAAAAAAAGGTGTACTTTTGTTACTATCCCACAAATCAGAACTTTTCAGGAAGTCATCTATAGCCAGAAATGATTGTGGTGGAAATAACTGTGCATAGATTGAGTAATCGGGAGAAGATTAGGCATGCAATCATAAAGAATTTTTGTACCTCAATAGTCCATCAGCACCTCGAATAGAGAAATAGAGTTAATGTTTCAGGATGATTAGCTTTCATTAGAATGAGGAAATGCCAGCAATCGAGCTCTTTTTTTAAACTTTTAAGTAGGGAGAGAAAAGAGAAGGGTTTGGTGGGACTGCAACCAGAGGTCATGGGTTAAGGGTGAAAAGTGAACATGAGGGGAAACTACTTCACTCAGAGATTTTCTGAGAGCGTGAAACAGGTTGCCACACAAGTGGTGCATGCAAGCTTGAGTTCAACGTTTAAGTGAAGTTTGGATAGGTACAATGATAGTTGGGGCATGGAGGGCCATGGTCCCAGTGCAGTTCAATGGGAGTGTGCAGCTTAAATGGTTCAGCAGAGTAGATGGGCCGCAGGCCCTGCTTCTGTGCTGTACTTTCCTATGACTCTATAAAAGGAGTATTTGTGATAGCTAGGGTCTATAAGAGAATGAATGACACAGTAATTCTGGTGCCAGCTGAGAAACAGTGATGACGTCTTATTAATTGCAGCTGATCTATCTGGAGGAAATGTAAGTAGAAAATTTAGACACTCTCCTAATTATTTAAGAGTTCCAAGAACTATCTGTTTTGACAGGTCAAAAACTCTATTGGCTGAAATATCAAAATATCCACTGGTAGGTTAATTAGCGACAGATTAGTATAGATCTCATCAAATTTTAGTTAGAATTAGTTAATTAGTAGAGATATGTACGACAGACTCAAAACATTCTGGACCACAAACTTGCTGGATCTCAGAATGCTGGAGTAGAGAGCTGCTGGTTAAATAGCTGCATTAATTATATGCTGGTGAAATCTGGCAGTGGGGGAGATAGGAAAATCAGTATGCAGTCGATTGGCATTTAAGGGAGAGAATAGCTTACAGGGAAATGTGAAGGAACTGCATAGATGGAATTGCTCCAAGAGCCAGCATAGTCTTCACAGCCAAATGAGCTACTGCTATGTTTTTATGAGGAGGGGAAAAAAGTGGTGGAACCTTGGCTTAAGAAACTGAGCCAGATGGTGGAAATGCTTCACAGATCAGGTATCATCGTTGGGAAGAGAGAAAAACAAACCTAATTTTACTGGCCAGTTCTGATGCAAATTAGAAAGTCTGGTTACCTAAACTAGTTGAATTCAATGTTCCACACATCAAAGTTGCTGGTGAACGCAGCAGGCCAGGCAGCATCTCTAGGAAGAGGTACAGTTGACGTCTCGGGCCGAGAATGTACCTCTTCCTAGAGATGCTGCCTGGCCTGCTGCGTTCACCAGCAACCTTGATGTGTGTTGCTTGAATTTCCAGCATCTGCAGATTTCCTTGTGTTTGCGTGAATTCAATGTTAAGCCTTTGGGGTTGTAATGTTCTTTGCTGGACAATAAAATGGCCTCTCTGCATCAGTCAAGGAGCATTTTTTGGAGGTCAATATCAGTGATGGGAACTGGAGTTGGATGGAAAATTTAAGCTCAAATATTAACAACCTGAAGCAAGGCATTTTGCAATGCTATCAATTTATTAACATTTGGTTTCTCTAATGTAGAAAAGACCACATCATGAACAGCTGATACTAAATTAGAAGAAGTAGAAGGATTTTGTTTACCTGGGTATTAGAAAAGGCAAAGTTAGAGGGTGGGGGTTGCATGTTTTGCAATTGCATGCAAAGACAATATGAGGTGAGGAGAAGGTCTTGGCAGAAACAGAAGACTGAACCAGGGATTTGCGGAGGGAATGCTCAATTCACAGATTAGAAAGATGATCTGTGAACACGTGATCTTATGGGAGAGGACAAGGTGAGTTTTCCTTACTCCTGGGTCGAAGGATAGGCATATCAGTAGGTGCACAAACTGCGAGAACAAGATCAGCCAGAGGGAAAACAAGGGCCCTCAGAGCATCCTTAAGTGACAGGGAGGTGTAGGTTCATGGTGGAGGTTAGACAGCAGGGGTCGGTCATGGTGGAGATCTTCATATAACAGAAATCTTCAGAAACGTACCAGAGGTAATTAGGAAGAAACCTGACGAGGGAAAAATAATACCAAGTTGAGGTAGGAAGAAATGAATTCTGCAGAGCAAGAACAGAATCAAAAAGGCAACCAAACTACTCCTGCAGATAGTCCTCTCCTGGCAAAGAGGCAGCATAGATGAATTGCAAAAGTTGTCCTTTGATAACGTAATTCAGCTATGCTTCATTCCAGCAATGCTGCACACCAGGAGCAATGTAAAGCCCTAAAGCTCAAAGAAAAGCTCACATAATTGCACCACATTTATTGTGCCAAGCAACAAGCTGCTCTTAACTAATCCTGAGACCCTCTATGGGATGTTTACCGGTTTAAAGTAAAGGAGCATAACTTTCATGATAAAATTTTGAATACGTAAGAAAGCAGTTGGACTAAAAATTGATTTTAGATACTTTCCCTATTTTGAAGAACATTAAAGCCAATACGGTTGACAGCTTTCCTTTACCCATCTTGGAAGCACTCTGGTGGTGTGCTAGTCATTAACAAAAACTCCTTCAATGATATAAGATAGTAAATTATTATATATAGTTCGTCCACATGAAGTTCACTTCTTGTGAAGATGTTGTTGATGAGCACTATGCAAGTACTTTCATGGTAATGTATAAACAAGTTGAACTCAAATATTTGGAAACCCAAGAGAAACCAGAGATGGGGAGCAAGACAGAGAGTCTCCAGGAACTGCCTCACCTTGGTTTCACCGTGGATAGGACTCAACACCTTTTAAGGTAACAACAACATTTTTTCAACCAATGTCTGATCCAGGAAAAATTTTCATATTTGGGCATCTATTTATCACTGGCATTGATAGCATTTGAAGAGGGATCTCGTGCTTTCCCAGTGTGCATGATGAATAAACTCTTCTCGGGCTTTCAGCCCGGTTCAGGTATCAGTTATAACCAATGTTTCGATGACAAACTCTGCCATCCCTAATGAAGATGGCAGCGTTTGTCATTGAAACGCCAGTTATAATCAATACCTGTACTCGGCTGGAACCTGAGAACAGTTTATTCATAATGATAGCATTTGTTCTCCATCTCTAACTGCCTCTGGAAAAGGAGTGGTGAGACAATTTCTTGAACAACTACATTTGTTCAGGTGTAGATAGAGGCACATGTTTTGGAATGAGGGGTTTCAGGACATATTCTTCAGAAAGGAACAATTCCAATGCAGGATGCAGTGTAATTGGTAGAGGAACCAATGGTTGGTAGATGGTGGCCATGTGAACCTGTAGCCATTATCCCACTTGATAGTAGAGATGACAAATATCAAAGTAGCTAATACAAGTAGCTCCATTTAAATATAAAAATGGATTTTGAAAACTTATATAGATGTGTAAAAAGGAAAAAAAAGGACAAATTATGTTGGTCCATTACAGACCAAAAAAGAAAGAATGTTATTGTGGAGTAAAGAAATGGCAAAGAAACTAAAGAAATACTTTGTGATTACCTTCATTGAAAGAAATACAGAAAATTATGGAAAAACTAGTGTATAGTAAATGAAGAATTCAAATTGGAGAAATTAGTGGGTCAATAAATGAATACATTACTGAGACCTTAGAACTTGTCTTGAAGGAGGTGGCTATGGGGATAATAAATACACTGGATGTCATCTTTCAGAATTCCACAGATTGTAAAATATTCTCACAGATTGGAAGGTAGGAAATCTAAGTCCAGTATATAACAAATGAAATAGGTGAGGAGTGTGGAGGTGGTGAAGAGAGAAGATGGGAAAGCGCACATTATTAATAGGATAATGCTAGTACCCATCATTAAGAAAGTAGTAAAAGAACACCAAAGAAAATAATTTGAATTAAGTTGTGTCAATGAAAACCAAAAAGCTACAGATGCCAAAAAGAGAAACATGGTTAACACATCAGGCCAAACACCATTCAACTTTTTCTCTTTGCATGGGTGCTGCCTAAATCTGCTGACTGTTTCCAGCACTTGCTGTTTTATTTTGGGCTGAGTCGGTACAGTTTTTGAATAGGATATTATATTTGATGTTTATTAGATTTTTGAGGCTGTAATTGCTAGAATTGCAACAGATGGAACCAGTGGATGTGTACTGGACATTCTGGTAGTCATTAATGTGTCACACAAGATTATTAGAGAGAATCAGAGCTCATAGCCTAGTGGGCAATATAGTGGCAGCCACAGGCAAAGAGATGGAATAGGTAGGCAATTCCTAGATTTAGAATCTGTGATTAATGGGTGCTGCAGGGATCAGTGTTGAGGCCCAAGTTGTGTGGATGAGTACAAAAATAACTTATCGAGGCTCGCACATGATGCAAAGCTGGGTTGCAAGGAGAATGAGAGGAGACATAAGCAGGCTAATTGAAAGGTCAAGGGCATGGTAAATTGAATAGAATGTAGAAAAATGTGTGTTGGTATTTAAAGGGGCTTAGATAAACACTCACTGAATGTTAACAAGTAAAAGGAAGGGAAATGGCGTGCTTGTCAATACTGCAAGTGGATTTGAGTACAAAAGCAAAAACATCTCAGTGTAACTAGGATCTTGGTAAGAAGTGCCTTAAGTATTGTGTCCAGATCTTGTCTTCTGCAGAAAGAAGGATACATTTGTGATAAAGGGAGTGCAGCAAAGGTTCACCATATTGATTACTGGAGTTGGATGTTCGGCTGATGTGGAGAGATTACACAGACTGAATGATATTCTCTGGAATTTTAGATAATCAGAGGTGATCTCATGAAGATATATGAAATTCTGAAGGGGCCTATAGAGTAAATGCAGAGTTGATACTTCATTTACTTATTTGAATTTATTTATGGAGATACAGTGCAGAATAGGCCCTTCCAGCCCTTCGAGGTGTGTGGCCCAGCAACCTCGATTTAATCCTAGCCTAATCACAGGACGGTTTACAATGAACAATTAACCTACCAACCAGTAGGAGGAAACAGAGCACCCAGAGGAAACCCACACGGTCACAGGGACAACATAGAAACTTCTTAGAGGCAGCAGCCGGAACTGAACCTGGGGTCTCCTGTACTGTAAAACGTTATGCTAACCCCTACGCTACTGTGCTGCCCCACCACAGGTTTCTCCATCAACCCTCCACCGAGCCCATCCCTGCATTCGTTTTCTGACAGGGACATTTGGAACTTGAGGTCACAGTCTCAAAATAAGACGTTAAGACTGAGAAATGAAGAAACTTCCTTCTATGGAAAATAGTGAATATTGGGTATTGGGAATTCTCTACCCAAGAGGGCTGTGGAATCTCAGTCACTGAGTACATTTAAGATTGATAAATTTTTGGATATTTAAATGTATCAAGAAATTATATAGAGTTGGTGCAGAACAGTGACATTGAGAGAGAAGATCAGCTAGGATCTGTGAATGGTACAGGTGCAAAGGTCAAAACTGCCTACTTGTTGCTTCTAACAACAGGAATTCTGCAGATGCTGGAAATTCAAGCAACACACATCAAAGTTGCTGGTGAACGCAGCAGGCCAGGCAGCATCTCTAGGAAGAGGTACAGTCGACGTTTCAGGCCGAGATGAAGTTTCCTGATGAAGGGTCTCGGCCTGAAACGTCGACTGTACCTCTTCCTAGAGATGCTGCCTGGCCTGCTGCATTCAGCAGCAACTTTGATGTGTGTTACTTGTTGCTTCTCCAGTTTTTGTAGATAGTGTGTACTACAGCTATGGTGACTGAGGGAATACATATTTAAACTGGGACCCAAGGTAGGGTACCAGTCAAGTGGACTGCTTTGTTCTGGATGATGCCAAGCTATTTGAGTTGCATTCATCCAGGTAAGCAGAGTGCATTGCATCACATTCCTAATAAAAGTCTTGTGGATGTTGCAAAAGCTGAGGTGTTGGGAGTTGAGCCACTTGCTGCCGAATGCCCAGCCTCTTAGCTGTGCTCTTTACAAGCACACGTCTCAAAGCCCTGACTGAGGAGAGATTAGTGGGAACTCGGGTAGACATGATGCTCTTTCAATCATCTCACCCTTTGATTGATATCCAGATGAAAGCCCAAGTCCTGTGTAAGCGGTAATAAATAGAAAATGGGGAAGAGATCCAGATTCTGCCTCAACCTTCATCTCTCTGCCCCAAATGTGATATAATACCAAAATATTTGCAGATTACTTATCTGCACTTCTAAGTAATTTATTAATGCACTGAGGTGTTTCTAAACATTGTGATGAATTCTGATAAAGATGAAATTTTCTTTGCACAAGATGACTTAAGTATCTTTTGTGATAACTGTTTCCCTGTTGTAACTAAAAACTGGCAGCCATTTCAACTCTATGAATGACTGGGAATAGTTTTATCTTAAGGCTGTCTTGTACAGTATTCCCCCATGAGCTTTGTAATTTTGAATATTCAAGAATAGTTTACCTCTGTCAATCTTTTCTAATGTTTTAGCATATATCTCTGATTAAGCATTCTATATTTAATTCCAGGGACAAATACATCTGGAATACAATTCACTGTTGTTGGTTGTTGTCAGATCCACACCTGACTAAATTTGAGACGTGCCAGAATTCATGATTATTAGCTCAATTGCGCCATCTTGTGTAGAGCAGGAGGAATAATCCTAGTTCCAGTCAAAGATGCTCCTGGTCACTGCACTTCCTTGAAATAACTCATGGCACATCAACTACAGTCGATCACTTCAAACAATGGTCAAGCATAGTAACCAGTTTGTGAATTTCAGGACAGTAAACACAATAAGAAAAGAATAAAACACAGAGCAACACACTCAAAGTGCTGGAGGAGAGTTAGGCAGCATTTACGGAGAGCAATAAACAGTCGACATTTCAGGCTGAGACAATTGATCATGACTGGCAAGGAATGTGGAGAAGCCAGAAATAATTTTAACGTTGAAGGGAGAATAAGCTGTAAAATTAGTGTACCATGTTTTATTCTGGTTTAACTCCTTAATATTCCATCTGATCACCCAAGATAAAAGGATGAAGTCTCTGTTTAATATTTAATCTGAAGTTCTTTTCCGGCTTTGCACTACACTGAAATTGCATTCTAAATGATATACTAGAACACCTGGAATAAAACTGATGTATATTGTATCATTAGCATGACAATGTCTTGTGCCAGTGTTGATATTTTGTAAATATTTTGACAATTATTATACTTGTTTCATCCTAATCTTTTCTCATATGTTGATGGTAGGCCTAAGTCAGTTTAAGTCCTCTTTAGCAGAGCTTTTCTCCTATGACAAAGTGGAAATTTGCACTGTTTGCAGCCATTGAAATTCATTAACTTGACATCACAAAGAGGTTTACGTGTAAGATACCAACTCAGGGGCCACTTTATTACATACCTGCTCTACCTAATATCCTGGCCACTGAGTTTGTGGTGTTCTGCTGCTGTAGCAATCCACGTTAAGGTTCGATGTGTTGTGCATTCAGTGATGCTTGTCGTGCACACCACTCTTGTAATATGTGGTTATCCTAGTCACCGTCGCCTTCCTGTCAGCTTGCAGCAATCTGCCCATTCTCCGCTCATCTCCCCCTATAACAAGCCGTCTTTGCCCACAGGGGTACCGCTCACTGGATGTTTTTATTTTCCATGTCATTCTCTGTAAACTCTAGAGACTGTTGTACGTGAAAATCCCAGGAGATCGGCATGTTTTTGGGATATTTAACCCACCCCATCTAGCACCAACAATTATTCCCAGTCAAAGTCACTCAGATCATATTCCTTCCTCTTTCTAATATTTGCCCTGAACAACAATGGAACCTCTTGACCATGTCTGCGCGCTTTTACGCATTGAGTTGCTGCCACATGATTAGATATTAGCATTACCAAGCAGGCGTACAGGTGTACCTCATCCATTTAAGAATCATGTCTACTTTGGAGTACAGGAGTTCATTGGAGGATTGAGAGAATATTGTTCCATTGGATGAGATATTAAATTTAGGCTGTATATCTTTTTTAAAAAAGACTGACATTAATCTGAAAAAGAGCAGGTGAGTCTACTTTCATATCTTCAGACAACATTGTGAAAACTAGTTAACTGCTCACGCTTGTTTGTGCAAGTAAGTTGTGTCTAAGTGGCCACTGCATTTCAAATGTGAATACTTCAGAGCTACATTGTTGGCTCTCAAAGAGTCTCCATATAAATAAATACCTTTATTTTCTAAAATAAGTTGCTGAGAGGCGTGGAGTGGACCCCATGTTCCATAATATCCTGATCAAATTCTTTTATTGTCCCTACCAAGCCAAGCTGACCTTTCTGGGTTTACGCTTAGGCCTTTGTGAGATAGGTGGCTGCGTTCCAGCTGTCAGCTACAATAAAGACTTACATAAAATCAGTCAGGCCCACTGTCACTTTGGCAGTGTTGTCAACTGTTTTCTTTATTCACGAGTGAGGCTTCAACCATCAGTTTTCTGAGTAAGAGATACAAACACTGATCTGAACACAGACAATTACTGAAGAGTCAAGATTTGGAGATACTGATGAAAAATCTATGGTTCAAAGTCATAGCTAATTTGCAATGCTGATTATCACGATGTAAGGAGCCCTTGATGTACAAATGAGTGAAGGTCAGACAAATGCAGCATAAAAATGTATAAATAATGCCTCATCGTGGCATCAAGTGATTTTAATCATCATTGAAATATTGTACAAAGATTAATTGTCAACTAATATGCTAATACAAATTTACATTTATTAAATACTCACATTGAAAACACATACAAAATGCTGGAGGAACTCAGCAGGTCAGGCAACATCCACAGAAATGAATAAACAGTTGACGTTTTGGGCTGAGACCCTCAGAAGGACCGGAAAGGAAAGAGGAAGAAGCCAGCTTCTTCCCTTTCCCTTTTCAGCTCTGATGAAGGGTCTCAGCTTGAAAAGGTTGCCTGTTTATTCCTTTCCATGGATGCTACCTGACCTACTGAGTTCCTCCAGCATTTTGCATGCGTTACTTTGGATTTCCAGCATCTGCAGAATCTCTTGTATTTATGAGTCCAGTGAGTTACTTTGAAGTTATACTTTGATGTGAAGTGGGCACTTAAAACTATCTGAATAATACTAATGAAACTGTGTAATGTCATGGTGTGTGTGTGTTTTATATTACCAGACACTTTAACTTTTATTGTTCTGTTGTAATTATAGGATGGATTGGAGGTAAACAGATACAGTTATTTAATCTGACCTCTCTAGCAAAATCAGAAGTTATTTTGTCCGCCACTTTACATTATTATGCAGGCGAGCTTCAGCTTGCAAACAACACAAGGATGTGCCCTCACTTAAATGGCTGCAAACATCGCTTCCACAGAAAACAAGTCAACATTGACCTTTCCATCTGGGTTTTTGGTATTGTCAACAATAATACCAGAATTCTGGGCCATTATATAATAAATACATCTACATTTTATCGAGATTTTCTCTCTTGGCAGTGGAAAGACATCACACGAGCTGTTCACAACGCCAGGTCAAATGATGGCCTGTTGATTGGAATTGAAATGATGTCATCTGGTCCAACCTTTTGGAAGCAGTTGTTTTCAAAGCTTCCACCCTATATGCTGGTGTACGCGAATGATTCTGCGATTTCAGAACTGGACAGTGTGGCGAGCACCCTTCGGAGACAGCAGGGATCAATTGTTACCAAGATGCAGAATTTCAGAATCAGTGCTGTAAACAGAACATTTGAAATGAGGAAGAAACGGTCCGCTAACTTACTCCTGCCATTGCGTAACAATGAGCTACCTGGAGCAGAGTATCAGCACAACGAGGCGGACGCGTGGGACACGAGGAAGCCTTATAAAAAGCTACATCCTCGGCCGACAGACCAACAGAAGAAGGGAAAACAAAGGAAGGGTACCAGACAGAAATCACAAACTCTACAGTTTGATAAGCAAACGCTGAGAAAAGCCAGACGGAGACAATGGAATGAGCCCAGAAACTGTGCCCGCCGCTACCTGAAAGTGGATTTTGCAGACATTGGATGGAGTGAGTGGATAATCTCCCCTAAGTCTTTCGATGCCTACTATTGTGCAGGTGCTTGCCAGTTCCCTATGCTAAAGGTGCGTGTTTGTTTTGCTATATTTGAATTATTTCGCTCCTTCTTGATATCTCTAAACTTCACCAAGTTGGCAAGAAGCTAACTCTCAGTACATGTTTATGCAGCCATCTGATAGAGGGTATATAGGAATCACCTTAATAACAATATACTGTACAGTTGAGGAAGCTTTTTCAGTTCTTCAAGCTTATCATATATTTGATTTAAACAGTTCTATGTTATGTTAATAAAGAGATTAACCTATTTATTTTGAGTAATATCTCAATTATTTGAGAGCAGAGGGAAACTCAAACTGAATAAGCTCATATTTGTGAGGTAAGGTTGTTAGGCAAAGCTGTGCCAGTTTTCAGCAAACTGAAAAATTGTCCAATCTATAAATGGTACTGATGATAAATTTAATAAATGTGGTGGACCCGATTCGGTAGCTGCTGGAATTACATGAGGGGATTCCAAGACGCTTTTAACGCGCATCCATGTAGTAAGCCTCCTCTGTGCAGCCCAGTAATTCTGTTGACCAAGAGACCAAAAATGCTGTTCCCTATTTGGATGCTTCATTAGGAGGCTTCCGTTGTGAGCAGGCGAATACAGTAAAAGCTCCCTTGCATGCTTAATCCTAAATTGAAACCTTTGAAGAGAATATGCATTGTGATTTAAGCAGGTTCAGGCAATCGCTCAAGCGAGAAATGAAGCTATCCTGGTTAACTGAGAAGCAAGGTTCAAAGCAGAAGAGTGCCTTTTTGGTTCCACGATGCCTTGGAGGCCTTGTTGGAGCAGCCAGGATGAAGAGAGATCCTGTTTCCCTAGGGTCCAGAAAGCCCACCACAAACATAGTCAGTGGGTAGGGAAATAAATAGCTGCGGCGGTCAGTACCAGAAAGTGAGATCTGGGGATAAAATGCTACAGAAAGTTCAGTGCCTTGGCTGCATCAGTGGCTGAGTCTATAATGCTTTCTCTCACCAATTGTGCTACTAGCCTCTGACGCTCGCAAATGACTACATCCTTATGACTCAGCTGCCAACAATTTCTCTCAGTCAGGACTCATAACCAACACACATTTGCTCAGCTGCACTTTGACACACTAAATACAGCCGTAAGTCTCACACCCTTTTATACTTGTATACATTGGCAGTTTTTCAAAACCAATAACTGCATCATTGAAAAGCATTGCACAACACTTCCCTTTCCACGACAAGGTGGTAAACTACCAGCTGCACAAGCAGGCTGTTATAGATATACCTGCATGTCCTAAATCAGTAGAGTAGATGGTGCTTGCCATTTTCAGATGACCATTGTTGAGGCTGGAGCATCAGCGTTTAGCTGAAAAAACTTAAAGATGACCTAATCCTATTTCTGCCTTTGACATTCAATATCACTGCCAGCCCATGATATGAAATGCAAGTGCAGTAAAAAAGGTCCCTCTTGCATCCTTTGCTCCTTACTTTATCTGCCAGAGAAGTGATGGTCAGCTGACATTGCATACTTGCAAAGCAGCATGCAGTGACAATTATGCAGGTTCCACTGCACCACACATGGGAGCAAGTGTGAGCTTAGCTGTGAGTTCAGATTGTCCCACCACGTGCAGGAGACCGCGGCTGTTCAGTACCCTGCCCTCCAAAGGACCACTAGGGTTATCGAGGGTAGTGGGTCTCTGGGACAAGGAGGTGCTATTGTCACCCAGGAAGAGATAATCTTTTTCTAACCCTCTCGCCTTATTGTCAGTGCCTTTGCTGTTGTCTGGCCTATTCTGCACTCATTCATGGGAAACGTTGTGGTCCACATCAGGGGATAGAGGGCCCAAAGTGGTCCTTCAATCCCTTCTGCAGTCTCCTCCATTGGTAGCCAGTAGCCTTCCCCAGCCATGCTGCATTTCTGGGAAGTACAACATTAGGATAGGCAAAGGTAAGGACTAAGGGAAGGGGCAAACCTGGGCAGCTTATGCACTGTATGCATGATTATATTGATAAAGATCTTTTGGATTGCTGATATGGCACAAAGGGATTTTGTCAGCAGGACGATTATGTGTCAGACTGATGCTGGATGCCAAGTTAGCTTGTGGCTACTGGAATCTGACATCACATGCCTATTAAAAAGATGCTCCCCAATGCACTTCCTTTCCCTCTTTCTCATATTCTGCTTGCTCCTGCTCCTCAGCTACTCGCTAGCCAGCTGGTTGTTTTTTAAAATGTGAACTTGTGTAGTATTCAAGATTGCAAGGCTCTTTCATCCACCTGGGCAATGGAAAAGATAACACAGCAGGCTGGTAGTCTGCACAACAGAGCATCATTACATTCATTGTAAGTAAGCTCGGGTTGCAGACTGGAGTCAGCAGCCTTGTCATCACCGGGTAGTTTTGATACCCAGTGATAACCCAGTAGTGTGCTGACAACTGACATAATGATCTGCCAAATAACATCTCCAAGATGACTGCAGCCTGCAAACTGGGGAGTGTTCTATTTACATAATTGCATCCAATTAGAAACCAGAGGATTAAAATCTTCTTCCACTTTGGTTTAAGGAAAATACTGAATAAAGTGTCCACAAAACATACACTCTGTCACCCTAGGCGACCGTGCTATCCTAGAAAAGCATTTGCTTTCTCCACCTGCAAGCTTCTCCAAAGAGAAAATTGGATAGTTGAATACCTTTGAATAGACAGCTTTGGTAATTAGCTTCACACAATAGTGGGGCACCTTTACACAAATGATGTCAAAAAAGTTCAATGTCATTCCACTGGTATGCTCCTGTTTGCCACCCATGGCAGGTTTCAGTGAGCGTCCCTTTATTGCAGAACCATCCTGCACGTTGTTCCTTGCTGAGACTCAGGAGGGCAGGTTGCTCCCTCAACAACCCCTCCTCCTCCCAGCAGTCCGGCCACTTCCTCGCAGCCTCTGCTCAATTTCCCAGTTAAGCTGCATTCGAGAGGAATGCCTCCTAATGTATCCATTTCTAGAGAGAGGTTAGTACAATCTTCCACTTAGCAGGAAGGTTTTTCAGAACCGAACAAACCCTCTCTGTAGATTCCTTCAATTTGAAATAACTGCATAAATCCCCACAGATACAGAGAACTGAAGCAACAGCACTAAGAAATCAGCCAACAATTCATCTGCAAGAAAGAGGTGCTTCCCTTAAATCGTGCAAACCTGGAGCAATTCAGCTCCTAAACAGGAATTTGGTAATCTTTCTTCATTAGAAGACATTAGCTAGAGAGATGAGTTTAGAAACGGTAACATTGTGGTCTCAGGTCAATGCTGAAACTAATTCATGTCTCAGTTTTCTGCCTTCACCTGTTCCTGGCCATTTTTCAGTAAATTATGCCAATAAGAATGGAATTCTGGCACACTAAACACACACATATACACAGATTCTCCATTTTAGTACTCATTGCCACCAATAATAAAAACTACCATCCAAATTGCCAGTGAACTCTGAGGTATTTCATTGGAACACAGAAATCAGAGAATCTTTAGGCGCATTCTGCCTTTCATTTGGAGATTGAGTAACCTGCAGGTTTACTCATCAACATGTTGGAAATTAAGGTACTGCTCCATTCAGTCAGTCAGACTGACTGGCTCCATTAAGTGTGCTTTATTGGCTGAATGAAAGTGTATGTACAAAAATTCAGAAGAGTTTGTGTGAAACGTTTTTCTCTTTTCTTCTTTCAGTCATTGAAACCCTCCAACCATGCTACAATTCAGAGTATAGTACGGGCAGTGGGTGTCGTCCCAGGAATACCAGAGCCATGCTGCGTACCCGAGAAGATGTCATCCTTAAGCATCCTATTTGTTGATGCAAACAAAAATATCGTCCTGAAGGTCTACCCAAACATGACAGTGGAATCATGTGCTTGCAGATAACTTCGCGGTCAGGATGTTGTTTGATTTTTGGGTTTGCACTTCAAATATTTTTGTTTTCCTTTTCTTTTTCATTTTGAATGAATAAAGGAAGTCTTCCAAAAAAATGAAACCCAATGGTGTCTTTGGATGAAAAGATTTGAAAGATAATTTATCATTTTCTAGAGACACCCCAACACCTGCATTAAAGGTGCAATTTTGTGAAGTGAAAACACATGGAAGGTACCAGAGCTCCTGTGTCTAGAATTCAGGTTCTGAAATGGAGCTCTATTTACTGTAGATCTGTTCTTAGTTTTTAAAGACAAATTGATAGAAATTGCCATTGCACTTCAGCAGATGGTCTTTGACGGCTGACATACAGTTAATTCCACTTCCCCCACCCACCAGCTCCTATCGGTTCCACCTTCAGCTAATCTCAAAGTGTGATGAACATTTTCAACTATCCTTTGCATTTTACTTTTGTACTATTAAATAACAAAGTAATTTGAAATATAACAGTTATGTGAATCAATGCAAGCGTATCGTCAACATATTTGTTAATTTACCTTTCAATTCACACGTTCTGTGCATAATGTTTTATTTAATTTTAATTGTCAACACTTTTTAATGCAACTTGCTGAAGATCTTGCATGATATTCAAGCAGCCTTTTTCAAACAAACAACTAAAATCTGTACTCCGAGGTGATGGACTTGTTGCGGGATGTTTTCTGGAGCTGCCAATAACTGGCCAGGTAAATCTGTATCACGTTAGGAAACAGTAGCAATTGCAGTGGATCAGAGGCACCCACTTGAAATACAAATGTTAAATCCCAGGAATTGTGTCATCGAGATTACCAATATTCGTGGTCAGTTAGTGAAAGGAATGCAACATTTCTCTTGACCCCTCAATATTCCCTCCTAATATTAATCTAATAAAAACTAGGGGAGATATGACCACTACAGCTACAAGATTTGCACTCTCCTAAGTCAACGAGTTGGTCTTATCAATAAAGTTACAGTAATGTAGTTGATGTAATTGGCCAACATGGCTCATCAATTAAAAAACTGTTAATAATTGTCATTTGCGAGGAGGTTCTATCATTCAACATTTAATATTGTTTTAACCAAGCAATTGTGTATGAATAAAAGCAATGAAACTCCAATAATCCTGATCTGCTTGTTCAGAAATCCTAGTGTTTTAGTATCTGACATGCAGGTTGCTAACTTGCAGTTCCTGCACTCCCTTTAAGTTTGCCAGGGCCCTGGTTCCTGCACTCCCATTAAATCTACAGCTTTTTTTTGGGGGGGGGGGGAATTTACAATACCTCTGTGTAACATATGTTTTTGTAAACAGTGAATTAAAAGTCTATTGAAACGTTAATAGAAATAACAGTGGGCAATCCAGAAAATCTGCCAATTTGGCAGTACCCAGAAGATCAGAGGATTTTGGATTAATGGAGTTTAAATCTCTGATAATCTGTTGTGCCACTAAAACAAACATACATCTCCTCTCTTACCACAATCCAAAGATGTAAGCAGCCCCACCAGGTGAGGAAATGATTTATGGGCACCTCCTCTATCTGCAGCTAATGCAGTCAGTGCTCCCATTGTGGCGTCCTCTAGCATTGCCAGGATTAGACCAGGTGACCAGTGTTCTGTCCGCAAAGGGTGCCCTGAACTCCTGACTGCAAACCATGTCAACTCCCCTTCCCATTCTCACGACAGCGTGTATATCCTTAGCCCTCTCCACTGTCACTGTGAAGCCCAATGCAAGCTATAAGAACAACTCCTCATTTTCTCAGTCTGAGTCTCTGACCCTGTCCCTCTCTCTTAGTTCCATCCACCATCCACTCACACACTTTGCCCACTGGCCTCCTCCCCCATCTGCCCTTCATCTCTCCATTAAATAATTTCCATTTTTACTTTTCTGACTTATCACATTCCAGTACTTGTAGTCTTTATGTCTCCATTTATCACCACCACCAGCTGCCCCCTGCCACATACCAGCCCCTGTCTCATCGCTCCCCCTCTCCTCTTTATCCTACCTGTTTGCCCTCTCAACTCCTAAATCCTGATGTTGGGTTTTGATCTAACATGTCAACAGTTCTTTTCATCTCCAAAGATGCTGCTCAGCTGCTGAGTTTCTCAGCAATTTGTATTTTTTTTAAACTAGGACAATATATATCCTTCATTAATTATACTTAACATATACTTAGACTTCAGCTTTTTTGAGCAGCTGTATTTGAAAATTATACATATTGCTGTAAGGAAGTAATTTGTGGGTATGTCATATCAATATACTTATAAAGAATAAAGGGAATGTTTGTTTCATCTTTAAGATAAAGATGAGCATGCTGAAGAATTAAGTGTGGTTTAAATTTAGCCATTGATGGAATTTCTATACATTTCAAATCAGAAATGAAGTGGTAGGCTTGGCCGCAGAGCACTACAATTAAGGTAGCTATGCTTACCCTTCAAAAGCACAACCTACGACACAGGATTACCTTTGCAAAATTTTGTAACTTCCTAATACGGGCATTGTCTATCTTTCACAGACAATTTGTCTATTGGCATTGATGCATAAATTCTATGGTATTGTTTTACTTTTGCCGCATGGATTTCAATTTGGTCTGCAACTATGTCTTAAACCACTGTTCAATTCCATTTATATCTTTAGTATAAAGATAATTTCAAGGAAAAAAAAAGTTGTAAATTATCAGAATTTTATAAAACTTACTGCATTTCAATTATCAGTGCAAACAAATATAAAAGTAATTGTAGGTGGAGAGAATTAATGTTGTGCCTTATTCAGAGCTAGGCTGCCACAGCAAGGAGGATTTTAAAAGCCATGAAATTTGGAGGTTTGAGGAAATCTTTTACATAGACCTAGAAACACATAGAATTATAGATATAAAACACTGACCTCCAAGAGCAAGCCTCATAGCATCAATTTCTAAATAAGCAGATATATATTCCAACAGACATAGTCTGTCCCTTACTGTTCCTTACAATAGAGGAAGACAGGCTTTTACTGTCTTCTATTATATATCACCTTAAATATTATTTATGCTAATATGCATATCTTTATTCAGTGAGTTTACTTCCACATTGATTCCAAAGATGAGATCAGTGTCAACTATTTTTACCACTTTATTTTATATCAGTAAATAACTTCATTTCTCTATGTAAGTATGAAATACTCAGCATTTTGGTAGAGGAAAATATTTTGGGATCATGTAAGAAAAAAATAATCAACCATGTAATTTTCTCATCAGTTTTTTAAAAATTCAAATATATTTTAACTATTTAAATAACAATTGAATGCATTGAATAATTTTAATATCAGTTTTGTAAATATTACTGTTTTGGAGTTGCTACAAACTTAGACTTGTTAAATTGTCAAAATCAATTGATCATTGAAGAACAATTAAACAAATATTTTCCATGTTCTTCCCATCAGATTTAGCTATTAGTTTATATTATTTTGAATAATTATGAATTAAATTGCATGCTTTTCTCTTATAATTGGAAATTGTGTGTGTGTGTATATATATATATTATATGGATAATTATTACAAAGGCATCTGAAGCAGTTTGCCTCTATTATTCTGCTTTATAAAAGCTTGAGCAAACTTACCAACTTAACAAAAACAATTCAATTTTAATTGGCGTAATCCTTTGTTATTAAAATGTATCAGAAGTAACAAAGTTTCCATTGTTAACTTTGGCTATAAAACAATAATATTTAATGATGGATAAGATCATATGGCTTCGTAGCTTAAGTGCATTTGTATATCTTTACCATATATTGCAATATATTTTCCATTTCCTTGTATTCTGGTTAGTCTCCTTTGGATTTGGCTGCAGCAGATTTTTTAAAAATCTAAACGTAATTCAATTGTAAAGAATTTCCTGTAAACACTTAGTTGCTATGTAATATTGTACAATATGTTTTAAAATAGTACATATTTGTATATGAAAGAGAATCATGTTGAAAAGCTTTTTTTAATTTATTTTATGTTTGGCTATGATTTCTTTCCCCCTTATTTTTGCACAGTTTCAAATTTTGGTTGCAATAATGTTTATTGAAGAGAACGGGAGAGTAATAATGATTGTTAGTTTCCTGAACACTACAAAGCATCTGAAATGAAACTGTGAAGGGCACATCACTACTGATATCTAAGCTTTCTTGTTTAATAGTGTTTTATTATATTAAAGGCAAACTTCCTCACAATCTTTGAAAAAGAATAAAGTTAGTTATGAAATTAACAATGTCATTATTTTCTGATGTTTCTTGGGAACTGAACTTTAATTATTCAGGTGTGATTTAAAAAGCTTGTTCATTTCCTTCCACTCTTCCTTCCTTGGATTGATTCATCTTTTTTAGCCTTATTACGTGTATATATATATTTCTTTTTCATTTGATCTAAAAGGTAATTTTCATCTCCATATTTACCCTGCCTTGAATACTCTGGGGTAGGGTACAAGGGCATTGTGTAATTGATCCATTCATGGTCAATAAGTAATAGATGGTATCAAGAGCAGAAGTACTACTAGACATCATCTTTCCAACTGTGTAGCCTTGCTATTTCACTGGATGGTCAAGCCCAATACATGGGATGTTAAATCTGAACATCCTTGATACCACGACTTTGGGCTATGTGGATGGTGCACTTATCCAAATGTAGCATCATATCTATAATATCTATATAATTGCTATGACTATCTTAATAAAAAGATGTAAATTATCAGAATTTTATGAAACCCACTGCATTTCAGTTACCAGTCCAAATATAAGAATAATTGATGGAGAAAGTGGAAAGATGTAATTCTGTGCTTTATTCAGTGCTGGACTGCCACAGTAAACTGGAATCTAGAACCCATCTCTATCTCGAATACCTCTCTCATTACTATGACTAGCCTAAATGTTGAATACAATATTTTTCCTGTTACTTTGCTGATTTAAGAGGTCACACTAATCCTAAATAGGGTATTTCTAACATCATAAATCACTTGGCTAGGCAGAATTATGTTACCATCTGACTTATTTTGCAGGAGGTTGTAGCACTGAAATGGATGAGATCAAATTCAAAGGGGAAGATAAAGAGCACAAAGAAATTTCAACCTGACTAAATTCGAGTCATCTATGTTAACAGTCAAATAAATTTACAAAGTTCTAAATTTACTTCTAACGATCATAGGAGAAAGTATTTGTCAATAATGATCCTTGACTATTTATTCAAATTGATTTAAACTCAAAGCTTTTAGTTATCCATGCTTTTAAAAGAAAGTTGCTAGCTGGAGGCAATGATGATGTAATAGTATTTGTTCCTGATCCTTCATCACCCAGAGACCATGAGATTACTGCCTGTGCCATGTGACAGTGAGTATTGGAATAGAATGAGGTGGAGGATAAATGTGTGGCTGAGGGATTGGAGCAGGAGGCAGGGATTCAGATTTCTGGATCATTGGGACCTCTTCTGGGGTAGGTGTGACCTGTACAAAAAGGACAGTTTGCACTTGTATCTGAGGGGGACCAATATCCTGGCGGGGAGGTTTGCTAAGGCGATTGAGGAGGGTTTAAACTAGAATTGCTGGCGGTTGGGAACCGAACTGATGTGACAGTGGAAAGGGAGGTTGGCTCATAAATAAAGAAAACCTGGAGACAGTGCGAAAGGGAGGATAGGCAGGTGATAGAGAAGGGATGTGCTCAGACCGATGGTTTGAGATGTGTCTATTTTAATGCGAGAAGTATTATGAATAAAGCGGATGAGCTTAGAGCATGGATCAGCATTTGGAGCTATGATGTTGTGGCCATTACAGAGACCTGGATGGTGCAGGGGCAGGAATGACGACTTCAAGTGCTGGCCTATAGATGTTTCAGAAAGGACAGGGAGGGAGGCAAAAGAGGTGGGGGCGTGGCACTGTTGATCAGAGATAGTGTCACAGCTGCAGAAAAGGAGGAAGTCATGGAGGGATTGTCTACAGAGTCTCTGTGGGTGGAGTTAGGAATAGGGAGGGGTCAATAACTCTACTGGGTGTTTTTTTATAGACCACCCAATAGTAACAGGGACATCAAGGAGCAGATAGGGAGACACATTCTGCAAAGGTGTAATAATAACAGGGTTGTTGTGCTGGGAGATTAAAATTTCCCAAATATTGATTGGCCTCTTCCTAAAGTGAGGGGTTTAGACGGGGTGGAGTTTGTTAGATGTGTTCAGGAAGGTTTCTTGACACAATATGTAGATAAGCCTACAAGAGGAGAGGTTGTATTTGATCTGGTATTGGGAAATGAACCTGGTCAAGTGTCAGGTCTCTCAGTGAGAGAGCATTTTGGAGATAGTGTTCACAATTCTATCTCTCTTACCATAGCATTGGTGAGGGATAGGAACAGACAAGTTAGGGAAACATTTAATTGGAGTAAGGGGAAATATGAGGCTATCAGGCAGGAACATGGAAGCATAAATTGGAAACAGATGTTCTTAGGGAAACGTAGGGAAGAAATGTGGCAAGTGTTCAGGGGATATTTGCGTGGAGTTCTGTGCAGGTATGTTCCTATGAGACAGGGAAAGGATGGTAGGGAACCGTGATGTACAAAGGCTATTGTAAATCTAGTCAAGAAGAAAAGAAGAGCTTATGAAAAGTTCAAAAATCTAGGTAATGATGGAGATTTAGAAGATTATAAGGCTAGCAAGAAGGAGTTTAAGAATGAAATTAGGACAGCCAGAAGGGGCCATGAGAAGGCCTTGGCGGACAGGATTATGGAAAACCCCAAGGCATTCTACGAGTATGTGAAGAGCAAGAGGAGAAGATGTGAGAGAATAGGACCAATCAAGTGTGACAGTGGAAAAATATGTATGGAACTGGAGGAGATAGCAGAGGTACTTAATGAATACTTTGCTTCAGTATTCACTACGGAAGAGGATCTTGGCAATTCTAAGGATGACTGAAAAGCTTGAGCATGTAGATATTAAGGAAGAGGATGTGCTGGAGTTTTTCAAAAGCATCAAGTTGGATAAATCACCGGGACCGGACGAGATGTACCCCAGGCTACTGTGGGAGGCGAGGGAGGAGATTGCTGAGCCTCTGGTAATGATCTTTGCATCATCAATGAGGACAGGAGAGATTCCGGAGGATTGGAGGGTGGCAGATGTTTTTCCCTTATTCAAGAAAGGGAGTAGAGATAGCCCAGGAAATTATAGACCAGTGAGTCTTACTTCAGTGGTTGGTAAGTTGATGGAGAAGATCCTGAGAGGCAGGATTTATAAACATTTGAGAGGCATAATATGATTAGAAATAGTCAGGATGGTTTTGTCAAAGGCAGGTTGTGCCTTAAGGGCCTGATTGAATTTTTTGAGGATGTGGCTAAACACATTGATGAAGGTAGAGTCATAGATGTAGTGTATATGGATTTCAGCAAGGCATTTGATAAGGTACCCTATGCAAGGCTTATTGAGGAAGTAAGGAGGCATGGGATCCAAGGGACATTGCTTTGTGGATCCAGAACTGGCTTGCCCACAGAAGTGGTTGTAGACAGGTCATATTCTGCATGGAGGTGGGTCACCAGTGTTGTGCCTCAGGAGTCTGTTCTGGGACCCCTACTATTCGTGACCTGGATGAAGAAGTGGAGGGATGGTTAATAAATTTGCTGATGACACAAAGGTTAGGCATGTTGTGGATAGTGTGGAGGGCTGTCAGAGGTTATAGCAGGACATTGATAGGATGCAAAACTGGGTTGAGAAGTGGCAGATGAAGTTCAACCCAGGTAAGTGTGAGGTGTTTCATATGATGGCAGATTATAGCATTAATGGTAAGACTCTTGGCAATGTGGAGGATCAGAGGAATCTTGGGGTCCGAGTCCATAGGACACTCAAAGCTGTTATGCAGGTTGTCTCTGTGGTTAAGAAGGCTTACGGTGCATTGGCCTTCATCAACCATGGGATTGAGTTTAAGAGCCCAGAGGTAATGTTGCAGCTATATAGGATCCTGGTCAGACCCCACGTAGAGTACTGTGCTCAGTTCTGGTCACCGCACTACAAGAAGGAAGTAGAAACCATAGAAAGAGTGCAGAGGAGTTTTACAAGGATATTGCCTGGATTGGGGAGCATAACTTATGAGAATAGGTTGAGTGAACTCGGCCTTTTCTCCTTGGAGTGACAGAGGATGAGAGGTGACCTGATAGAGGTGTACAAGATTATGAGAGGCCTTGATCGTGTGGATAGTCAGAGGCTTTTTCCCAGGGTTGAAATGGCTAGCACAAGAGAGCATAGTCTTAAGGTGCTTGGAAGTAGGTACAGAGGAGATGTCAGGGTTAATTTTTTTTTAAGCAGAGTGGTGAGTGCGTGGAATGGGCTGCCAGCAGCGGTGGTGGAGGCGGAAATGATAGGGTCTTTTAAGAGGTACATGGAGCTTAGAAAACTAGAGGGTTATGGGTAAGCCTAGATAGTTCTAAGGTGAGGACATGATCGGCACATCTTTGTATTGTGCTGTAGGTTTTCTATGTTCTTCTCCCCCCGGGCGGGTGGAGAAGATGGCGGCGTGACGGCAGCATGCGTGGCCACTTCGGTGATGAATATCTGTTATCTGTCAAGTAGGGGACCGTGCACAATTCCGATTTGATGGAGACAGATGTGAGAGCACGGAGGAACATCTGGAAAACTTCTGAAATGCCCACTTTGCTGCCGCTGCTACTGTGCGGTAACTGGAATCTCCAGAGCTTAAGGCCCCGAAATCCTCGGCTTTGCGTGTTTCAGCGGCCGAGGCGAGGTCGAAGGCACTCGGCAGAGGATGGCGCTCGGGAGGCTGTATCGGAGAGGCTGGTCGGAAGCTCAAAGTTTTCGGACAGATGGACTCAGTGTCGGCTGTGGTCGGCTGCTTCCAAGGCATCGGCAAGTTGACGGTGCCTGGAGGTTTATGGCAGGGAGTTTCTTCCTTTTGCAATCTGCTATCGGGGACTCGGGACTTTGAGACTTTTTTTTTTACTGTGCCCATGGTCTGTTCTTCATCAAATTATGGTATTGCTTTGCACTGCTGTAACTATATGTGGTTCTGTCAGTGTTAGTCTTTGGTCTGTCCTGTTTTCTGTGATATCACTCCAGAGAAACATTGTATCATTTCTTAATGCATGTATGCATTTCTAAATGATAATAAAAGAGGACTGAGTGTCATTAAGTGTGGTACAGAAGTACATGTAAATAGGTCATGTATTGATTGCTTTTCTGAAGAATCCAAGTTTACCTGGGTTTATCTACGAATTCACTTCTTTCAGGGATATCATCTGGTGCTAGTGAAAAACTACAACATTTTATTGACCTCAGTTTCACAGAGTATTGAGGAGGTAAGAGAATTTCCGAATGCTATATGGAAACTATAATTACTAAACTATGACAAGTACAGTAACTGGCTACCAATTTATTATACTGAGGTCCAGCCATATGACCCACATCCATAGCACGCTTCTCTATGCTGCTCTTCCTCTGCATTCCCACATGCATCCCAAAGTACACCAGTAACGAGAGCCTTGGCCATTCGTCCATCCCCCTATATTTCCAGACGTGCTGGACTCACCGTGACAAGCCAAAGACTGACCTCTAGGTGAAGCGGGTTGTCTACAAGAAGAGTCTAGCAGAAAAAAACAGGCCTTTCGGCCAATAGAGTCTGTACCGTCACTCGACAGTCATTCAGATTAACTCAGTTTTATTCTCCTCATGGCCCAGGTATGACAGCTCACTTACACTCTAGAAGCAACTTACAGTGGCTAACTGACCTACAAACCTGCATGTCTTTGGGATGTGAGAGGAAAGCTAGAGCACCCGGAGGAATTCCATGGGGCCACAGAGAGATGTGTACGTCTTGTCCAGACAGCGCCGAAGTTCACGATTGAACCTGAGGAGCGATGTGCAGCAGCTTCTCTAGCCATTGACACTGCGCTACCCACAGCTTGTCACAAGAACTCAGATATTACAAAATTGAATCTTTCAGCTGTTTAGACCGTTGTAAAGCATCACAATCTGCAGCAGTATACTGCACAACCTTGGGGCTGGCTTTCTCAGACACTATCACGCAGGGATTAGGGAACTGAAGGAAACGGAGAAAGCTAAGGAGAAAGAAGCACTGCTCGCGATGGAATAGAAACAAACAAAAGTTCTCCAGCAGGGAATCGGCCAATTTGCAATAACATTAGTGGTATTAGCACCATTCCATTATTCCAGAATACCCACGAGTCTTCTTCTGGTCTCAAATCAACTTAAGAAAAGCTACTACTACTTCTTACAGCTACAATGATCCCAGTTTTAAGAGGCAATAGGTCTCTTTAATACCAGTCACTTTCCATCGTGATACCATCTCTCCAGCTGATGCATGCAGCTATTGAACAATCTGAACAGTGCTGGATGCTTACAGCAATTACTTAAGGCAGCAGGGATCCAGGAAGCCTTCATGCTAATCAGAAGTTACAATTCCTATGTTTATTTCAGAGGTTAGTCATTTTTTTCACCAATGGAACAACAGTAAGAATTAAAGAACTTAACTAAAATATGTGATTCAAAACACACGCAAGCAAAACAAAATCAAAGTAGAAAATGTGCTTGGATTCTTTCAATCAATACCAACAACTGGTATTTTCTTCATCATGCCATTTTTCTTCATTTAAGTCCTTTCTGGGTAATGACATGCTGTAAACTTCCCATTCCAACCTACACAGGCTTAAAGAGATTCATTCACCCAAGAATTCTCTCCAATCTCCAATTCCCTCCATTTCAGTAGTTGCTACTGCAGAATATGATCTTACATTTTATAAGCTTTGAAACATTTCTTCCTGAAAGAAGACTATGGATCTGATTGCCTTACTTTTTGTTTGGAGAGAAACAGAAGCTTTCTTGCAGAAGTTATGCTGATCTGAAAAACTTTTATTTGAGCAATATTGTAACCTCAGTCAGAGGAGATTAAAGTAAATATGCAATTTTTTTTTAGAGTTGGTGGTCTTGTTTTAAGTTGAGAAGGAAGAGCAAAATTTGGTTAAATGCACTTAAAAAGAAATTAAATAGCAAATTAAATAGGAATTGAATAAAGTCAGAAGCAATGACTGAGATATCCTCAGAAAGAGTATGTAAGTTTACAGAAAAATGGAAACTGAAATTTAATATCAGGTTCAAGGTTCAAAGGTCAAAATAATTTTAAATATCAAATAACATACATGTCACCACATTCAACCCTGAGAGTCATTTTCTTGGGGGCATACCCAATATATCAATAGAATAATAAACATAATACTCCTAATACCGTTGCCTTTTCTTCATAACTGCATTTATGTGCTTAGCTCAGGACAGGTCCTCTGAAATGATAACACCTAGGAATTTAAATTTATTAACCCTCTTCACTTCTGATCCTCTGATAAGGACTGGCTCATGGACTTCTGTTTTCCCTCTCCAGGTCTACAATCAGCTCCTTGGCCTTGCTGACATTGAGTAGAAGGTTGCTGTTGTGACACCACTCAGCCAGATTTTCAGTCTCCCTCCTATCTGCTGACTCATAACCACCTTTGATTCAGCCAATGACAGTCGTGTCAGCAGCAAACCTGAATATGGCAACGGAGCTGTGCTTAGCCACACAGTTAAAAGTGTAAAGGTGTCCTACCTTTGAAGTCTTTTCTCCATCCAGTCTATTCAATCATTTGAACATCATATCATGAGTAGAGCTGAACTTTACAAAAACAAGTATGGTGCAATTATGAAGGGATAGAACCCATTGTGCTCTTTTGATCTTGGCAACCATGACCCAAGAATTTGTCTTCAGTCACTCACCTTCAATTACCTCACTCCACCACCAGAGGGCACTGGTAACTTACTCTCCTGCAGTATTAATAATACTGGAATTAAAATAAATCTGTCAGGATTTTTTTCATTGCCTGCATATTAAAAGTAATTTGACTTTTGATTAGCACAAAAATATATTTGTTATCAACTTATTTAGCACCAGCAAACTAGAAAATTAAATGTAAGCCTTTTTTAGAGAAAATGTCAACAATTCAGACTTCAGTTTCTAAATATTATTTCATTTCAAAATATCATTGGATTATATCTTTCCAAATGAGATTATTTTATTTTATTTAGCACTTTCAGAAAGACCTTTTAGAGGGGTATGTTTATATGTCAAGTTGATCAACTTTGCATAATGGCTCGTGAGAGGCATTAGATCTGAATTTGCTTTTAGAAGGATTTAATCTCTTGCTTCCAGTACATGCTGTGGAAACCCTTTTCTAGGGCAGGCAGGTTCATTCCAGTGTGGAATTAGCATGTATGGTAGGGAAGATGTTCTGAAGATGGAAGAGGACTTCAGCCTGCATAACAAATGACTGAAGGAATACTCAGCTAATGGCTGGGGTATCCTTCACAGAAATAAACGCACTCAGCCCACAGATTTGTCCACCACTTGCAAGAGCTGGGAATCGGTGAATCAGAGGATAACACATTTAAAGCAACCTGATAAGAAAATAAAAGCATGTACTTCGGAATAGCTTCAAAATACTTCAGAAATGCTGTCTGTTATTCCTTCCTGCTATGTCACTACGAAATTGCGTTACTCCTTTCTGGCATTCCATGAGTAATCCATTTATTAGGAGAATGCATCTGCAAGACAGGATGTACAACTGGAAATATCTTCCAAAGGCTTAAAACAAGCTAGCTGGATAATGTAATCATATACTGACTTCCAGACTGTACAAAAGCTGTCAGCATACATTTATTTTTAACTTCCATCCACTGAAGAAACTTTTCTGCTGCTATAGAGGTTTAACAGTACAACCTATAAAGTGTCCTCCCACCAAGTCTCCTTCAAAATGTCAAGAAGCTTTGATTAGCTTTACAAAGCCTTCTTTCTGGGTAGCAATACTCCTATGCCATTTTGAAAGTTATGCTGGTCTTCCTCTTAAAATTCTCCCTGTCCTCCATGTGACGAGAATACACATAAAATTAAGATGTTTGCTGGCCTGGGCTAGCATCAGTGGCATCAGCAGTTGGTCTGCCACCTGCCCTCAGGGGAAGGAGAGATAAGGAACAATGGAGCAGCGTCTGGAGATGTGTAATGAAGGGACGTGGGAGAGAGAGCTGTCTGGAGCGGCTCCCCCTTTGAACCCTGAACTGTTTGAAGTGGTGGACAGGCGATACCCCAGCAGGGGGATAAAAAGGGACAGGTTCGCTAAGACAGGGACACACGCCACCCGAGGTAATGAGACCCTGGAAGCGGTGCGCCTCTCACGAGTGGGTGAGAAGTATCAGACAATGACCAGGGTGGAAAGGTACGATCAGCGGGAACCCGGTGTGTGTCCGCCCTTGCCTGGGTGCTGGGTTCACTGCAGAGGATCGACTGCATCTGGAGGAGGGGTCACAGTCGGTGACCTCAGGTGACATCACCAAAGACCTGCCCAAAAGCTGCTTGTGAGCCATATCGCCGGTCTGTGAGTGAAGCCGTGTCTGAATGATCAGTTGTTCCTGTTCTATCTCTCTCTTCCCCCACGTTGTCCATCGCCATGGCAACGATTACTGCGAACTGAACTGGACTGAACTTTGAGTCATTTTGAAATTTGGTCATTTACCCCTAGACAACGATAGAGCTTGATTGATGCTGTTATCTTAATTCTGTGCACATGTGTGTTTATCACCGCTGAACTGTTGCATTTATTATCCTTTCAATTACTGTGTTGCTTGTTTCTTTAATAAAACTTTCTTAGTTCTAGTACTCCAGACTCCAACTGAGTGATCCATTTCTGCTGGTTTGGTAACCCAGTTACGGGGTACGTAACATAAGTGGGGTTCTCGTCCGCAATTTTGAACGCTAAATTTGGGACGGAGTAAATTGATTGGGTTAAAATTCCCGAAAGAAAGAAAAGACAAACAGCAGAAATGGAGGCTGAGGAATTTATAAAGGCGCCAACCTTGGAGGCATTAGAGGATGCCAGGAAATCGGAATTGATAGCTGTGGCCAAACGGTTGAATCTTGCTAAGGTGAAGTCGACAATGAGGAGAGAGGAGATACACAGAGCTATTGTAGAGCGCTATGTATCTAAAGGTGTGTTTCCCCAAGGTGAGCTGGAGGTGGTGTCTATTGAAAAACCTGCTGGAGACGCGGTACAGGTACAGCTTGAAAAACTGAGACTCGAGCACGAGTTCCGGGTACGGCAGCTAGAACACGAAGAGAGAGAGTTAGAAAGGCAAGAGAGAGAAAGACAGTTGGAGAGAGAAGAGAGAGAGAGGGACAGACAGTTGGAGAGAGAGGAGAAACAGAGGGAAAGGGAATTTGAGCTGGAGAAGTTAAAGATAAGGGCAGGGCAGGGGCCCATGCCGAACCAAGGTGGAGGGTTCCGGGCGACCCAGGAGGTTAGGCTGGTTCCCCCATTTGACGATACCGACGTGGATCGGTACTTCCTCCACTTCGAAAAAGTGGCTATAAGTCAGGACTGGCCGAGGGATAAGTGGGTTGTTTTACTTCAGAGTGTACTGAAAGGGAAGGCCCAAGAAGCTTACTCAGCTTTATCCGCGGAAGATGCCCAGAAGTATGAGGTGGTGAAAGAGGCCATCCTCAGGATTTATGAGTTGGTCCCGGAGGCATACCGGCAGAGGTTCCGAAATGCGAGGAAGCAGTGGGACCGCACGTATTTGGAGTTTGCCCGTGAGATGCAGACATATTGTGAGCGTTGGTGCACCTCGAAGGGGATAGAGGGGGATTATGACAGACTGCTACAACTTATCCTGATTGAGCAGTTTAAAGGTTGTGTCCCTGAGGGTATGAGACCCTACCTCGATGAGAAAGAGGCAGCCACGTTAGCCGCAACTGCTAAGTTAGCGGATGAGTATGCGTTGACGCATAAAATGAAGTTTGCCCCGAGTAAAGGCTACCAGAAGGGTAGTCAGGACGGCGGGGAGAGTCCGCTGGAAAAGTCAGAAAGTAAGCCGGGGACTAGTGAAAAGGATAAGGTAGACCGGGAGCAGTCTGGTAGGAAGTCTCCTGGGGTCGTCTGTTATAATTGTGGGAAAGTCGGACACTTTGCGTCCAGGTGCTTTGCCCCAAGGAAGGAGACGGGGAAAGGAAAAGCGGAAATTTGGAATGGCTGTATCGAGCTGTTAAGCGAACCGCTAGGGAAGGACAGGTCTGAAAAAGTCCAGGAAGGGCGTGAGAGGTTTATCTCGGCCGGACTGGTGTCAGTGAAGGAGAGGTTAAAACCAGTTCCAGTGCGGATCTGGAGAGACACGGGAGCGTGTCAGTCACTAATACTGAAGAGTGTATTAGAGTTTAGCTCAGAGACTGAGACTGGGGAGGTAGAGGTCAAAGGTGTTGGGGAAGGGACAGAGTCAGTCCCTATGCACCAGATACACTTAGAGAGCAACCTGGTCTCTGGACTAGTCACGATCGGGGTGAGGTCCGAATTACCGATGAAAGACGTGGAAGTCTTGCTCGGTAATGACATCGCCGGAGGAATCGTGTTCCCAGTCGTGAGATTGACAGGTCAGCCTGCCAGCATTGAGGCCCCACCCATGGACTCACAGGTTCATCACGGGCCCGCGATCGTGAATTTAGCTGAAACGTTTCTGCCAACCTTGTGTGAGACAAGGGGTAGTGAGGGAGCTGGGACGGACGTAGCAGTAGCCAGGAAAGAATTTGTGCAGACGCAGGAGCGAGGCGAGGGGCTGATGGGTTTTGCAGAGACAGCTCTCTCTGACACAGCTTTAACAAGGGAACTAGTAGGCTATTGTGCGGATGAGGAAGTGCTAAGGAAGAAAGGGAAATCAAGGACAGTATCCGCAGATGAGGAGTGGGGGGTGGTGCAAAAGAGTTATGGGGATGAGGTTTTTAACATGGCCCATGAGGTACCCCCCAGTGGACATTTTGCGGTGCTGGAGGAAACAGTTGGTGGAATCATGAAAGAGATTTACCGGCTGCCCAGGGGGAAAAATGTTATTGATTATGGCCGACGCGAACTGAGACGGTCACCGGCTTTTGATATGCTAACAAACCTAGTCGGTGTTAGCGTGGAAATCAATGAAGCTAGGGGCCCCCTGATAAGAGGAAAAAACCATTTTGAAAAGATTAGGATGGGATCGGTCAGATGGGAGAAGGCTACTGTTTTGGCCAGGTCTACTGATAAGGTCTCTCCCTTAATCCCCGAACAAAGCGAATCTTTAGCAGAAGTAATTAAACGACTCGCACCCATGGGTTTGATTGTCCCGAGGAAATGCAAAGAACTGGGACGTTGGGTGATGTCTCTTACAATAGGGCGGCCTAGTAAACAACACCCATATTTTTTGAGTAATTCAGTGACTAAAGGGCTGATGAACACAGAGGTGTGTATTGGCAATTTAATACGGCTGTCTGAAGCCAGTTTGTTAGTGAACCTTGAAAAAAATGAATTCGGCCACACGAGGGTCACTTACCTGGGAATTGTGGTGACACAGGGGCAGCTGGCGGCGATGCAAGCTACAGTGCAGGCTATCGCTGACCTCCCAACCCCGACAGACAAGAGGGCCCTCAGAAGGCTCTTGGAGATGGTGGGGTACTGCAGGAAGTTTTGCAATAACTCTGCGGTCAATACCCGTCCCCCTCCTACTAAGCCCTTGCGAGAGAAAACTGAGTCGGAATGGGACGACTCTTGTTATTGTAGTCCGGGACAAAGCCAAATGAGAGGTTACGTTGATCGCAATTCATCAGTGTTTTTGGCCACTATGAAGTTTGCTGAATTGGAGCCTGGTCTAAGGGATTATTAATAACACGTGTAAAAGGAACAGAAAATGTGATGACTGTCTGTCAAGGTGTTGACAGCTTCAAACTCGCTGTGTTAGCCAAATAGCTGATAAAGATGTATATTTGTGTATGTATCAAATAATGTAGTCATGTTTGTAATTTTTACCTCCCGGTAAAAATCCTTAAAAGGGGGGAAGTGTGACGAGAATACACATAAAATTAAGATGTTTGCTGGCCTGGGCTAGCATCAGTGGCATCAGCAGTTGGTCTGCCACCTGCCCTCAGGGGAAGGAGAGATAAGGAACAATGGAGCAGCGTCTGGAGATGTGTAATGAAGGGACGTGGGAGAGAGAGCTGTCTGGAGCGGCTCCCCCTTTGAACCCTGAACTGTTTGAAGTGGTGGACAGGCGATGCCCCAGCAGGGGGATAAAAAGGGACAGGTTCGCTAAGGCAGACACACACGCCACCCGAGGTAACGAGACCCTGGAAGCGGTGCGCCTCTCACGAGTGGGTGAGAAGTACCAGACAACGACCAGGGTGGAAAGGTACGATCAGCGGGAACCCGGTGTGTGTCCGCCCTTGCCTGGGTGCCGGGTTCACTGCAGAGGATCGACTGCATCTGGAGGAGGGGTCACAGTCGGTGACCTCAGGTGACATCACCAAGGACCCGCCCAAAAGTTGCTTGTGAGCCATCTCGCCGGTCTGTGAGTGAAGCCGTGTCTGAATGATCAGTTGTTCCTGTTCTATCTCTCTCTTCCCCCACGTTGTCCATCGCCATGGCAACGATTACTGCGAACTGAACTGGACTGAACTTTGAGTCATTTTGAAATTTGGTCATTTACCCCTAGACAACGATAGAGCTTGATTGATGCTGTTATCTTAATTCTGTGCACATGTGTGTTTATCATTGCTGAACTGTTGCATTTATTATCCTTTCGATTACTGTGTTGCTTGTTTCTTTAATAAAACTTTCTTAGTTCTAGTACTCCAGACTCCAACTGAGTGATCCATTTCTGCTGGTTTGGCAACCCAGTTACGGGGTACGTAACATTCATCTCTCAGAGGACAAGAATACTGAACGGGTTGTAATTAAATGATTTATTTTTATTTTATTGAGATTCCTTGCAGCACTTTGAGCCACACTGTACAGCAATCCTACAATTTAACCCTAGTCTAATCATGGGACTATTTACAATGACCAACTAGCCTATCAACTGGTACAGCTTTGGACTGTGGGAGGAAACCCGCATGGTCACAGGGAGAACGTACAATCTCCTTACAGTCAGCAGCAGGAATTGAACTTGGGTCTATTGTACTCTAAAGGTTGTGCTGACCAGTATGCTACCGTGCACCGCCCCCCCCCATATGGGTTCCTTAACCGATGGGCGGGAACACTAATTTCTATGTGATCAGTATTGCCAAAGAACAAGTTACAAAAAATGCAAATATTTGTATATTCCTGCATTTGACAACTAATCATAATGCTTATGCATCATATCTTCAAAGTTACAAATTACCTTTGTGAACAAAGATAACATTGTTGAATGATATTAGTCCCAGAAGCACGGCGACAAATAACAATGCATTCTACTGGCATTACAATGTTAGGTGCTCATATCGGTATCTTCCAAGTGGATGTGTTATTAATATCCACATATAAATGAAATTGTCTATCAAAATCTAAATATTTCCTTTCTGACACTGTGCAGAAATATTCAGATATTGAAGAATATAGTTCAGTTCAAATTTTATATTAAATGTTACCTTTGAAGCAATCTCATAATTTAGTTACTATGAATTGATTGGAATTAACTTACAATATAAATGTTATATTTTAAGTTCAAAAGGTACATAATTCCAGATATTCAGGTATGTCCAATGATAGAACAGCACTAATAAGCCTGAAATACCTTTTTGGAGTTTACCGTGAAGTACTGTGGGACATGTTTCATGTCCAAATAAATGGTTTTAGTTTTATAAGAATAAGCTACTTCCAAAGGACCAATCACATCAGATCCACTGGATGATGATTAAGAGGAGTAAATTTGCATGATAATTTAGGGTATTACATTTTAATTAAAATGCTTCCACTCTGCAAACAGACAGGATTTGTAATGATTTAGTTATGCAAAGGAAACAGTTTTCTAATTTCTATCTGACTCAAAGTTATCATGATTGAACTGCTGCAAGGCTTCACACCACACAATGATTGATATAGAAAATGCAAGGTAGGTCAATGACAGAATAAAATAAATACTGCTACCATACAGCTAATACGAAAATTGCCCAATGGGTGACTTGTAAGCTGCAAACAATTATTTTAACAAATATCTACCATCTGTGCTTAGTTGGTGGACACTGGATACTCTCTTTCAGCAACAAAGGTAAAAAAGACAAATGTTAGGTATTTATAACTATTGAAAGCAGTAGAAATGCGTCGCCTTGCTATTCAGCACATCGTTCACTTTGCCAATACAATCAAGCCTGGGGAAGCAAATCTAATTCAGGGAAGAGTGTACGAGGGCAAGCCAGAGCAGTGCTCAGCATACATAAAAATATTGTGATGCCAGCCTAGTGAAACTACAATGCTGCATGATTTCCATGCTGAACCAAAAAAAAGTATGCCAGAGGGGAGCAAGTGATTTCACAACCAATGGCCCCAATTAAAGCTTCACAAGAAAGCAGATTTATCTATTTAGTACTTCTAGCTAAACATGGTTTCAAATGCTTCATTCAGTCTTCTCTTTAACATTCAGGGGCTTATCAGATCTGGTCATCAGTAGTGGTGGACAATTAAACAGGAAACTGGAGGAGGACACTCCAGGAATGTGCCCACCTTTAATAGCAGTGGGGTCCAACACCTGAGTGTTAAAGAAAAGACTGAAGCATTTGAAACCATGTTCAACTAGAAATACTGAATAGTTGAACCAGCTTTCTGCTGAGATATTTTGGAACAGTACAGAACATTAACAAGTCTTTAGACCCAGACACAATGTCAATATAAATGACTTGTCTTCTGCTTGTACATAATCCATATCCCTCCATTCCTTGCATATTCATGTCTTAAACACCACTATTATATCTGCTACCACCACTCCCCCGGCAGTAGTTTCCAAGCATCTACTTTCAGTGTAAAAAACTTGCCTCAAATGTCTCTAAAACTACCCACCTCTTGCCTTGAATGCATACCCCCTCGTGGAGATTCTCGCCATTGCAGAGGCAGGAAAGCAGGACAGCATGATAACTTCAAGTGGTACGGTATCATGGTGGATAGCACAGCACCTTTTAGCACCAGTGACCCAGGTTAATTTCCCACCACTGTCTGTAAGAAGTTTGTACGTTCTCCCTGTGACTGCATGGGTTTCCTCCAGATGCCCTGGTTTCCTCCCACGGTCCAAAGATGTACCGGTTGGTAGGGTAATTGGTCATTGTAAAATGTCCCATGATTAGGCTAGGGTTAAATCGAGGGGTTGCTGGGTGGTGCGGCTCGAAGGGCCAGAAGACCCAATTCTGCGCTGTGTGTCATTCAGTCAGTCAATCAATCAATCACTAGATAACAGGACACAGATGAGAATGCTGGTTACTATAAAATCTATGGGACCAGGGAACATTCCAGCTGTAAGAATGATGACTAATGCCCCAGAAATGGCTGCATCTGAAGCCAAGCTGCTCCAATAGACACGTCCAGTATCAAGTTAAGAACGTGGAAAATTGCCCATACATGTCCCATTCAGGAACCGATCTTATCAAGTGAATTACTAGCCAATTGTTCGACTCTAAATCATCAGCAGAGTGACAGAAACTGATATGAACAATCCTATCAAGTGGTGCAAACTCACCAAAAAGGAACTCGTCCAGACCCAGTTTGGCTTTCATCAGGATCAGTTCGCTCCCTATCACATCACAGCCCTGGTCCACATATGACAGACAAGAACAACACACTGGTAGCTTTCACTCCTTGTTGCACACCCTTCTGTTTTGGCGTTTTATCGTTGCTCCTTCATTGATGCTGGAAACAAATTCTAGAACTTCCTTTCTTCACCAGAAGGAATACAGTGGTTTCACTACCTGCAGTTAGAGGTGGACAATAAATTGATGGCCTTGCTAGTGATATCCAAGTCCTAAGTTAATTAAAATTGCTGTAATGGCTCTATGACTGGCCACCCCGCCTTCAGCCATCAAAGCTTTGAATTTGCCGCAATTCACCTCCACCTTTCAACACCTTTTTCATCATTGAGATCCTTCAAAACATTTTCAGGTAAGTATCAGAAGCAGCAGTCCATTGCAATACTTAATAATATAAACTATAAATTACTATATATATATGTAAAATAAATGAAATATGTAGTACAAAAAAAACAGGAAAATACTGAGGTACAGTGCCTTTAAAAAAGTATTCTCACCCCCCTTGGAAGTTATCATTTTTTATTATTTTACAATATTGTATCACAGTGGATTTAGTTTGACTTTTGTTTTAAACCGATGAACAGTAAAAGACTTTTACGTATCAAAGTGAAAACAGATTTCTACAAAATGATTTAATTAATTACAAATATAAAACAGAAAATAATTGATGACATAAGTATTCATCCCCTTTAATATGACACACCGAATCATCACAGGTGTCCTAGCTGTATATAAACTGTGTGCAGTCAAAGTGTTTCAATTAATTGTAGTAAAAATACACCTGTATCTGGAAGATACAACTGCTGGTGAGTCAGTGTCCTGGCAAAAACTACACCATGAAGACAAAATAACACTTCAAGCAACTCTGCGAAAAGCTTATTGAAAAGCACAAGTCAGGAGATGGATACAAGAACATTTCCAAGTCACTGAATATCCCTTGGAATACAGTTTTAAGTAAATCATCAAGAACGGGAAAGAATATGGCACAGTTGGAAATATGCCAAGAGCAGGCTGTCCTCAAAAGCTGAGTGACCATGCAAGAAGGGGACTAGTGAGGGAGACCACCAAGAGACCTATGACAACTCTGGAGGAGTTACAAGCTTCAATGGCTGAGATGGGAGAGACTGCATATATAACAACGGTTGCCCAGGTGCTTCACCAGTCACAGCTTTATGGGAGAGTGGTAAAGAGAAAGACACTGTTGAAAAAAACTTACATGAAATCTTGGCTAGAGTTTGCTAGAACTCATGTGGGAGAATCTGAAGTCAGCTGGAAAAAGGTTCTATGGTCTGGTGAAACCAAAAGTGAGCTTTTTGGCCATCAAACTAAACACTATGTTTGGTCAACACACACAAAGTGCTGGAGGAACTCAGCAGGGCAGGCAGCATCTACAGAAAAAAATGCAGTCGACACTCCGTGTTGAAACCCTTTGACAGGACTAGGTTTGGTGTAAACCAAACACCAACATTGTCAAAAACACACCATCCCTACCATGAAGCACGGTGGTGGCTGCATCACGCTCTGGAGATGCTTCACTGCAGCAGGCCCTGGAAAGCTTGTGAAGGTAGAGGGTAAAATGAATGCAGCAAAATGCAGGGAAATCCTGGAGGAAAACCTGATGCAGTCTGCAAGAGAACTGCAATTTGGGTGAAAATTTGTTTTCCAGCAAGACAATGAACCCAAACATAAAGCCAAAGCTAAACAGAAATGGCTTAAAAACTACAAAGTTAATGTCCTGGAGCGGACAAGTCAGTGTCCAGAACTCAATCCAATTGAGAATTTGTGGCTGGACGTGAAATTGGCTGTTCACTCACGAACCCCATGCAATCTGACAGAGTTTGAGCAGTTTTGTAAAGGAAAATGGGGAAAAATTGCAGTTCTAATTGGAATTTATAGAAATTTGTTTTCACTTTGACACAAAAGAGTTTTTTCTGTTGATCAGTGTCAAAAAAGCCAAACTAAACCCATTGTGATTCAATGTTGTAAAACAATAAAACATGAAATCTTCTGGGGGGGTGGGGAGGTGAATACTTTTTATTGGCACTGTAACGTTTATGGGTTCTTTGTCCATAGATAAATCTGATGGTGGGAGGGAAGAAGCTGTTCCTGAAACATTGAATATGTGTCTTCAGGCTCCTGTACCTCCACCTTAATGGTAGCTATGAGAGGAGAGCATGTCGGAAGTTTCTAATCTTGGATGCCACCTTCTTGAGACATCACCTTTTGAACATACCCTGAATGCTGAAGTGACTAGTGCCCATAATGGAGCTGACTGACTGTGGCTTTTTCTGATCCTCTGCAGTGACCCCTCCATACCAGATGGTGTTGCAACCAGTTATCATGCTCTCCATAATCCATCTGTAGCAACTGGTGAGTGTCTATGGTGACATACCAAGTCTGCTCAAACTCCCAATGAAATATAGTTACTATCGTGCCCTCCTTGTAATTGCAACAATATGCTGGCCCCGGGAGAGGTCCTCAGTGTTGTTGACAGCCAGGATCTTGAAAATGCTAACCACTCGCATGGGTCCTAGCTATACCTGCCTCTTCATTGGTTATGTAGAACAGTCTGTGCTCCAAATCTATTCTGGTACTGCTCCCCAACTTTTACTTCGCGACATTGTCGACTACATTGGGGCTGCTTCCTGCACCCATGCTGAGCTCGTCAATTTCATCGACTTTACTTCAAACTTCCACCCAGCCCTCAAATTCACTTGGTCAATCTCGGACATTTGTCTCCCCTTTCTCGATCTCTCGGTCTCCATCTCTGGAGACAGACTGTCTGCTGATATCTCCTACAAGCCCACTGACTCTCATAACCACCTCGACTATACCTCTTCCCACCCTGCCACATGCAAAAATGCCATTCCCTATTCCCAGTTCCTCCGTCTCCACCGTATCTGCTCCCAGGATGAGGTTTTCTGTTCCGGGACATATCAAATGTCCTCTTTCTTTAAGGATCGTGGTTTCCCTTCTGCCGTTATCAATGATGCCCTCACCTGCATCTCCTCCATTTCCCGCACTTCAGTCCTCACCCCATCCTCCCGCCACCATAACAGGGACAGTCCTCAGTTACCACCCCACCAGCCTCCGGATCCAGCACTTCCGCCACCTTCAACAGGACCCCACCACTAAACACATCTTTCCCTCTCCACACCCTCCGCTTTCCGCAGGGATCGGTCCCTTCGCAACTCCCTGATCCACACGTCCATCCCCACGGATCTCCCACCCGGCACTTATCCCTGTAAGGGAAAGTGCTACACCTGTCCCTACACCTCCTCTCTTGCCACCATTCAGAACCCTAAACAGTCCTTCCAGGTGAGGCAACACTTCACTTGTGAGTTTGTTGGGCCATCTATTGCATCCAGTGCTCCCGGTGTGGCTTCCTCTACATCGGTGAAACCTGACGCAGACTGGGGGACCGCTTCGTCGAGCACATCCACTCCATCCGCCACAACAGACAGGATCTCCCGGTTGCCACCCACTTCAACTCTGCTTCACATTCCCATTCGAATGTGTCCATACATGGCCTCCTCTATTGCCAGGATGAGGCTAAACTCAGGTTGGAGGAAAAACACCTCATATACTGTCTAGGTAGTCTTTGGTATGAACATAGAATTCTCCAATTTCCGGTAATTCCCTCCCCCTCCCTTCTTCTATCCCTATTTCACTCTGCCCCGTCCCCCAGCTGCCTCTCACCTCCCTCATGGTTTCCTCTCCTTCTGCTACCCATTGTGTTTTCCCCTATTCCTTCTTCCCCTTTCCTGCCTATCACCTCCCTGCTTCCCCTCCCCCACCCCTTTATCTTTCCCCTTACTGGTTTTTCACCTGGAACCTACCAGCCTTCTCCTTCCCACCCTCCCCCCACCTTCTTTATAGGGCCTCTGCCCCTTCCTTCTTCAGTCCTGATGAAGGGTTCTGGCCCAAAATGTTGACTGATCATTTCCACGGATGCTGCCCGTCCTGCTGAGTTCCCCCAGCGTGTTGTGAGTGTTGCTCTAACCTTTTCACTTCTGATCCATTGATGAAGACTAGCGTATATTCCCTTGAATTCCCATTCCTGATGTCCACAATCAATTTCTTGGTTCAACTGATGCTTGAGTGCAAGGTTGATGCAGTGTCACTACTCAACCAGTTGATCTATCTTGCTCTTGTATGCCTCCTTGTCACCATCTGAAATTGTTGTGTCATTAGCAAATTTATAGATGGCATTTGAGGAGTGCCTAGCCACATAGTCATGGGTATAAAGGAAGTAGAGCAGTGGGCTCAGCACACATCCCTGAGGTACACTAGTGTTGATTGAGAGTGAAGAGGAGATGCTATTTCCAATCTGCATTGACTGAGGTCTTTCAATGAAGAAGTCAAGTCTCCAGTTGCAGAGGGAGGTACAGGGGCACAGGTTTTGTGGAGCTTGTTGATTAGGACTGAGGGTAGGATTGTATTCATTGCTGAGCTGTAGTTAATTTGGCTGATGTGAGTATTACTATTCTCCAGATGATCTAAGGCTGAGTGGAGAGCCAGTGAAATTGCACCTGCTGTAGACCTATTGTGGTGAAAGGCAAATTTCAGTGCTTAGGCAGGAGTAGATTCTGACCATGACCAACCTCTCAAAGCTCTTCAACACAGTAGTTGTGAGTGCCATTGGGCAACAGTTGTTGAGTCGGCACACCCTGCACTTTTTGGGCACTGGTCTGATTGCTGCCCTTTTGAAGCAAGTGGAAACCTCTGACTCTGACAGTGAGACATTGAAAATGTCCTTGAATACCTCCACCTGTTTGTTGGCACAGGTTTTCAGAGCCCTACCAGGTACACCATCATAGCTTGATGCCTTGTGAGAACTCACTCTCTTGAAAGATGTTATGAAGTCAGCCTCTGAGACACAATTCACAGGGTCACCAGGTGCTGCAGGGACTTGCAAAGGTGGAGTTGTATTCTCTCTTTCAAAGTGTGCATAAAAGGTGTTGAGCTTATCTGAAAATGGAGCATAACTGCCATTTATGATGTTAGGTTTCACTTTGTAGGAAGTAATCACCTGCAAACACTGCCACAGTTGACCCACACCTAATTTCATCCAACTTCACCTCTAACCTCAACTAAATGTCATAACTGGATTTCTCATAGTTCTGTAAGACCGGTCTTGAATGCCAAATACCAAGCCCCCAGCAGACCATGAATCACCTATATTATCCGTGGTTTGGTCTCCAGATTGTTCTTGAAGGCACATACTCATCAACATAGGTCTTGATGGAGGCAATGTAATGCATTCATTTAGGTTCAAAGATGAATCCCTGGATGGTGTGCAGTTCACCGATTCAAAGCAGTCCTATAGTGCTCTTCCACCTCCCTCGCCCATATCTTCTTGCTCCTTACCACAGGTGCTACAGACTTTAGTCTCTGTATATACGTGGGGAGTAGAAGTACAGCTAGGTGATTGGTCTTTCCAAAGATGGGCATGGGATGGCATGGTAAGCATCACTGATGGTCGTATAACAGTGGTCAAGTGTGTTGGCTCCTCTGGTTCAACAGGTGATATGTTGGTAGTAATTGTTCAGAGGCTTCTTCAAGCTGGCCTGGTTGAAATCTCCCACAATGATAGGGAAGGCATCAGGGTGCTCTGTTTTGTAATTGCTGAATACATTCCTCAGTATCTCCTGACTGACTGACATTGGCCTGAGATGGAATGTACACCGCTACCAGAATGATGGCAGAAAACTCCATCAGCAGAGAAACTGCTGACATTTGACCACCAGATGTTCCAGGTCAGGTGAGCAGCACAGAGACAGAACTGCCACGTTTGAACATTAAAAAGACAAGTTAATGACAAATCATATTCTATATCCTCTGCCTTTAAAAGACTGAGATATCTTGGCTTTGTGAAGAATGATGAAGCCATCGAGCTGCAGCACTGCATCTGCATTTGCAGTGTGAGCCATGTTTCCAGAAAGCAGAGTACACAACAGTCCCTGAAGTTCCTCTGGCACTGTAATCTTGCTCTTAGGTCATCAGTTTCATTTTCCCATGACTGTACATTCACCAGTAGGATAGTTGGGAGTGGAAGTCCCAAAGCCTCTGTGTTCATGCATACCTGTGGGCCGGTGCAGTGCCCTGCTTCTGTTTTCGTAAAGGGGAAACACATTCATGATCCGAATCTGCCGTCTGAGGCTCGGCGATTTTGAATATTGATAGATTCTTTTCTTAAAACAATGCTGTTTACTGAAGTACCCATGGATATGACTGTGCATTTCAGCTGTAATAGCCCTAAACAGGAATATTTAATGATTCCCATCCGAGCTGCACACAAAAAGTCGCCACTTAATGGCATCATCTTACTTCATCTCCCTCTTAAGTGGGAGGTGAGCAGCCAGAGGTACGTGTCAGTACCGATGACATGGGTATGAAGGGTGAAAAGTCCAGGGAGTTAGGTGCTAAGTTAAAGGACAGGACGTCCAGGGTTTTGCTCACAAGATGGCTATGCATGTCATGTGCTAGTGAGGCCAGAAATAGGAAGATAGTTAATATGTGGCTAAGGAGATGGTGCAAGAAGGAAGGCTTCAGATTTTTGGATCATTTGGCTCTCTTCCAGAGTAGGTGGGACCTGTGCAGATGGGATGTTTTGCACCTGAACTGCAGGAGTGTTTGCAAACGGTATAAGACTGTAAGGCCATAAGATATAGGAGCAGAATTAGCCTATTCAGCCCATCGAGTCAATTCTACCATTCCATCATGGCTGAGTTATTATCCCCCTCAACCATATTTTCCTGCTTTCTCCCCATAACCTTTGACACCTTGATTAATCAAGCACCTATTAACCTCCGCCTTAAATCTACTCAATGACTTGGCCTATACAGCCAACTGTGGCCATGAATTCGACAGATTCACTACCCTCTGGCTCAAGATATTTTTCCTCATCTCTGTTCTAAATGGACATTCTTCAATTCTGAGGCTGTGCCCTCTGCTTCTAGACTCCCCAACTATAGAAAACATCCTCTCCATGTCCACTTCATTTAATAAGTTTCAACGAGATCCTCCCTCATTCTTCTAAACTGTAGTGAGTACAGACCCAGAGCCATCAGATGCTCCTCATATGTTAATGCTATCATTCCTGCTATCATTCTCATGAACCTCCTCTGGACTCTCTCCAATGCCAGCATATCTTTTCATCGATAATGGGCCCAAAACTGCACACAGTACTCCAAGAGCGGTCTGACCAGTGCCTTATTAACCTTTAGAGAATACTCCACAAATCCCTCAGCATCTTTGAGTTTTGAATTTTCTCCTCATTTAGAAAAAATTCCACACCTTTATTCCTTCTACCAAAATGCATTACCACATACTTCCCCACATTATATTCCACCTGCCACTTCCTTTGCCCATTCCTCCAATCTAAGTCCTTCTGCAGACATCCTGCACTACCAATCTATTGACTGCAAACTTGTCAAAAAGTCATCAATTCCTTCATCTGAATCCTTGTAATACAACATGAAAAGAATCAGTTGCAACACTGAATCCTGCAGCACTCCACTAGTCACCGGCAGCCAAACAGAAAAGGTCCCCTTTATTGCCACTCTTTGCCTCTTACCAGTCAGCAATCTGCTATCACTGCAAGTACCTTCCCTGTACTACCAAGAGCTCTTGTTAAGCAGCCTCATGTGCAGCACCTTGTCGAGCAAAGGCCTTCTGAAAATCCTAGTAACCAACATCCACTGACTCTCCTTTGTCTATCCTACTTGCTATTTCCTCAAAGAATTCCAATAGGTTTGTCAGGCCAGGTTTTCCCTTTAGAAAGCCTTTTGTATCCCGTTGCAAGAAAGCAGATTCGCGGAGTCGAGGAGTGAGACGGAAGACACTGATTGTGAGTAAGCATGCCAGCTATTTATTTACACAAGACAAACAGTGAAACACTCAACCAAATATCTAAGTCAAACGGTACTTATGTAAATCCCTCAAATTACAAGAGCATGAGACTAAACATTCAATGATCCTTCAAGCTAAACTTGATTACAGGCTGGTGCCCAAAGTGGCAGGGAAAAACAGATAATAAACATACACAAGTGGCAAATACTTAACTCAAGTGTTTACGGACCTGTGCACTACAGCATACCTCCCACTGTTTACAGTTTCTGTGACACCCTGTCTCCCTGGTCCACAGCGACCTGAGAGTAAAAGGAGACTGCATGGTTACTGCACTCTATGTCTAAACCCCACTGAGGCTCTGACATCATTGGCTAAATGGAAGTTGACAAATCGTATGTAGTTGACAAATATTCTGCCGATTCTGGGGTCAAAGCAACACTCACAACACACTGGAGGAACTCAACAGGTTGGGCAGCATCCGTGGAAATGATCAGTCAACGTTTCGGGCCGGAACCTTTCGTCAGGACTGAAGAGGGAAGGGGCAGAGGCCCTATAAAGAAGGAGGGGGGAGGGCGGGAAGGAGAAGGCCGGTAGGTTCCAGGTGAAAAACCGGTAAGGGGAAAGATAAAGGGGTGGGGAAGGGGAAGCAGGGAGATGATAGGCAGGAAAGGTGAAGAAAGAATAGGGGAAAACACAATGGTTAGTAGAAGGAGGCAGAACCATGAGAGAGGTGATAGGCAGCTGGGGGAGGGGGCAGAGTGAAATAGGGATAGGGGAAGGGAGGGGGGTGGAATTACCGGAAGTTGGAGAATTCTGTTCATACCAAGAGGCTGGAGACTACTTAGACGGTATATGAGGTGTTGCTCCTCCAACCTGAGTTTAGCCTCATCATGGCAGTAGAGGAGGCCATGTATGGACATATCTGAATGGAAATGTGAAGCAGAGTTGAAGAGAGTGGCAACCGGGAGATCCTGTCCATTGTGGCGGATGGAGCGGAGGTGCTCGACGAAGCGGTCCCCCAATCTGCGTCAGGTTTCGTATGTAGAGAAGTTCCAGTCCTTAAAACCCCGGGGGTTACTGAGTCTCAATTTCTTTAAAGCCATTCCGATATGATGGGGCAAGGTTGGCTGGAATGGACTTTCTCAGAAACAGAGTGCCAAAAGCCGAGAAGCTGGACAAGTTTCTCCAAAGGTCCTGTTCTTCTTCATTAAAGGGGATTGGTATCAGCAGCACCCCTTCTGCAGCATGTGATGGCGCCCTCATGAAGACTCAACGGTCTGAAGCATTGTTGCGATTCAGATACTTGTACACCATCCATTGGAATGTGCTGCAGTACAGCTTAACCCACTGTATGGGTGAGGAGACTTCATCATGGATACAAAGGTCATTACCGGGCAGGGACATGAAAAGACTGTTCATGGAGATGGCTCAACTCCATCAGGACCTTTCATGCCACGATGTACACTGACAATGTCAGAATTCAGGTGTGGAGGAAAGACGGACTCCAATGTAGAAACGGCGACCAGAGTTTATTCATCAGAATTCTAACAGAACATCAATGGCTCGGCCAAGCGACACTGCAAGACAATTAACGCTAACTGGGAGACCTTACTGGGCTGTTATAGGGGAAGAAGGCAGGGTGAGTGACACCCTCATGTAGCAGGACACCTACGATCTCCCTGATCTCATTGGTGCCTCCTGGGATCCAATACTCTTTGTTGTTGACCATCCTCGAGGGGAGCGGGATCACTTGGCGAAACCTACCAGTTCCTTTGCCAGAGACACCCCAAAGGTAAGAGAAACCTTGCTTATCTGCAGAGATTTACACCTTTCCTCAGCACGTTGATACCCAGGTGGCACTCAGGAGATACCTGCACCTGAGCGGTCATGGCTCCTGACTGTCCTGGTCTGATGGCCATCTGCAGAGTAATCTCCCGAGCAGGATGAAGGAAACACCCTAAACACTCTCTAGTAACCCAGGGAACCCTCCAAATGTCAGGGTTATCCGGAGTTCCCCAGTATTCACCACTGCCATCCATCACTGCACATTCCCCTTCACCCAATGCACCACAATGGGTATGCAAGGCTTTGAGTGCCCCAGCAGGGAAAGCACCTCCAGGCATGTCCGTGAGTGGGGCGGAAGGACGCCAGCACTGGGGATTGAGACCTGATGATATTAGTAATAACAATAATAATAAGTACTTTATTGATCCTGAGTGGAAAATTATTTTGTTACAGAAGCAACATTTAAAAACACACTTAGCAATAACAATAAATATAATAATAGTATTAACAAATAATAAAGTACAGAATAATAACGTACATAATAATAATTTACCAATGTGCAATATTGTGCAATAATAATGGGTGAAATAATAACAGAGACTATTGTACCATGATGTGTGTCCTGCTGTCACACAGAGATGAACTGTTGTACATGCTTTTGCATTTGGAAGGAAAGATTTTCTGTAACGATCTTTGTGACAGTGGAGCTGAAGGAGTCTGTTTGAAAAGGTGCTTCACTGCTTATTCAATAGGTCATGGAGAGGATGTGCCAGGTTGCTCATAATGGATAACAGTTTGTTTAGTGGCCCCCTCTCCGCCACCGACTAAAAAGAGTCTGGGTTGTAGCCCAGGTCAGATCCAGCTATTTTGATCAGTTTATTTAATCTTTTTGCATCACCAGCACCGATGCTGCTCCTCCAACATAAAGCTGCAAAGAAGACTGCACTCGCTACAACAGACTGGTAAAAAATCTCCAACGTTCTGCTACACACATTGAAGGATCTCGGCTTCCTTTGAAAATAGAGTCTGCTCATCCCCTTCTTGAAAACAGCCTTGGTGTTGGTTTTCCAGTCAAGTCTGTTATCAAGCTAACACTGCTCCATCATCGCAACTTCTCCCAGAATGTATAAGGACTCGTCACAGTCCTCTCCCTCCTAAAATCAATCATCATCTCCCTGGTTTTGGCCACATTCAGGAGCAGGTGATTCCTTCCACACCACTCCACAAACTTGTCCACCAGTCCTCTGTACTCTGACTCCTGCCTACCTCTGATACACCCACCACTGCAGAGTCATCAGAGAACTTCTGCAAGTGACGGGGCTCAGATTTGTCCTGAAGGTCTGAGGATACCACTGGAGTTCTGCCAGTGTTCTTTGTGGTGCTTCCAATGCAGTATACGGGGAATCCTGATCTCAAGGTGCTGCATCTGTTGAGGAATTAGGCAAATCCTTAACCGAGGGCATAGAAAATGAACTCCTTCCCTTGGCAGTTCCCTTGCCTCGCAATATTCCTCGACATTTCATAGGGAGCAAGAGTGGGAACCTCATCGGCCTGCCCTAAGCAGCGCTAGAAATGTTTCCTCATGGGACATGCAGGATCCCCCACTCCCTGTCTACTTATCCAACTTCCATACCCGGCTATGCACACCTTCTTCTACATACTCCACCCTTCCTGCAACTGAATGGCTGCATTTACGGGACACCTGACTGCAGGTCCAGCCAACAGCACCACCTCTATCAAGCGGGGAGCTGCAGCTGTAACCGTGGTTAAGGGTGAAAGGTGAAATGATTAAGGGGAACATGAGGGGAGCATCTTCACCCAGAGGGTGGTGAGATTGTGGAACGAGCTGACAGTGAAAGTGGCTGATGCAGGTTCATTTCCGACATCTACGGAAAATTTGGATCGGTACATGGATGGGAGGGTATGAAGGGATATGGTCCAAGTGCAGGTCGATGGCTCTAGGCTCTCATGGATTAGATGGGCCAAAGGGCCTGTTTTTGTGCTGTAGTACACTATGACTCTATAGAGACCTCCCATTACATCAAAGTCATCTATCCTAATATCTCCTATTGAGTGACAGAGTTAATTTTGTGCCATTTGGCTCCTGTCTTTCTCTCTATTATACCTGACCTATAAAGTGAAGCTTTATGACAGGACTTCATCATTACTTTTAACGGCTATTCCAACCTGCAGGCAGTGATGAGTTCCCATTCATTGTCCTACCACGATATTTTACAGAGGTTTGAAGAATAAATACTGCTATCAACAAAAGCTAAATTATAAAAACTGGTCGAAAGAAGTTGCTTTAATTATTATTTTAAAGAAGGTGAGAAAGATGCATTCTAGAGAGTTGCATCAAGGTGCATGAGGGTGACTGTCAATAATGGAGTTAGGTGAAGTGGCTCGGCCAGTGAGTTACAGGACTGAAGGGAGAGTACAAACCAATAGACAGAACCACGATGGGAATGCTGGATGAAATAGATGTATAGTAGGATGTTTATGTCATCCAGTAAGGTGATATAATGCAAACACTGAGTATATCAGAGCACCATTCAGATAATGACTTCTGTTCATATATTGTGCTACTAAAGTACCTTAAATGATCAATTTACCATTGCAGAAACGGAATACTAATCATGAGCTAAACATAATGAAATTACACCTTGTATTTTCACCCTAAATTCTGTTTTAATTTTATATGATGACCTGAAGGTGCTGCTAGTCTCAATAAAATCGAATGCATACTGAACCATCTGCACATTATTTTGTGGGATTTTTGAAATATGATAATAATCTGCATGAATCCTAATAAAATACCATGGCAATTTTATTTTTTGTGTATCTAAAGTTTATTAAAATATAAAAACAAATATTTCAGTACAAAAGCATCATTTTCGTAACACTGACAAGAGGAAAAGACTCAATTTAACTTTATTAGAATCTATTATCACCATCTTGAACTTATGTGATCAGACACACTTTATTAATAATTTATTATTAAATAAAAGCATTTCTGTGACAAATTTAAATAAAAAATATCATAAAATGCATTCACCTAGAATCTGGACCAAATTCCTCGCTTCTTTATGCACAGGTTCCCCATAAAAATGTTTTGTACACAGTAAATCATGGCAGCGATCATGCCCAGGCCAAACTGTGCCATCGAGAATTAGCTCGAGGCACAGTTGTGCACAATTCACTCCAGTGCAGTCAATATTTTCCCAGCATCAGTAACTCACTTAATTAAGTTATAGGTTGTGTGGTGTTGCGTTTCTTTTACAGCTGAAATTGGAAGAAATTGGAATTTATGACAGAAAGCTATGACCTTTGCTGTTCATTCACATAAAAACTAGGAACTCTATTAAATTACTTAAATTAAAACATTTGCACTGTCCTGTTGAAGTTTTACACTCAGCATCTTTCGGCCTCAGTGGTTATCCTTATATAAAATGATTTATGAGTCCTCCCTTCAATGTTCACAACAGCTTCTCTCAGTTCACATCTCAGCCACATTGAATTGGCATGAGAGTTGATCAGACAAGTCAATTGATGGTGGGTGTCCAGAAACAAAGATCATAGGTCAACTCCTTCATCCCAGAAAGGCACATTATGAATCTTCTGTCCATTAACTTCAATGCAAACTCATAATTCCTTACAGGAACAGACTCTAAATGCTGGAGGAACTCAGCAGGTCAGGGTAGCATTTATGGAGAGGAATAAACAGTCAGCGCTTTGGGCCAAGATCCTTCATCAGGACTGGAAAGGAAGGGGGAAGAAGCCACAATAAGAAGGTGGGGGGGATGTGTGATGAGGTTATAAGCCGGGAGAGGATATGTGGAAAAGGTAAAGGATGAAGAATAAGGAATCTGATAGTTGAGGAGAGTGGACCATAGGTGACAGGGAGGAGGGGAGGGGCACCAGAGACTTCTCCCATGCTCCCTTTGGTAGCTGATAGGAAGAAAATGTCGGGAACCTTAAAAAAATTCGCTCTTACCATTAGTGCCACTTGCATGGATAACACCTCAGCACTGTATCCTGCTAGATAGTGCCCACTTGAGTCTAGGAGGCCAATTTAACTTATTTCTTACAGAACTTAAGCATGAGAGAAAAACGGGAAATGATGGCTTAAGGAATGCTTGCGTTATTCTTTGGAACTATTTTGACAAAGATGCTGCCTCTTATAAAGATGGCATGGAAATTCTGAAATTGGCAGAACTGAATCCTTGCTTATTTTTATTAAGCTCAAATGTTATCAATCACTGATCCAATGATGCTGTTTGGTAAGGGATGGTGCATAACTTGGTTAGATAGTACAAGGTTATCTACAGTATATTTACCTTGTTCCTTTAAATATGTTGGATATCTGAGAACTTGCGGGTTCTGAATGAAATTTCAAGCTCTTTGCTGATTGATTTTTGGTCATATTTCCTGATTCTAAAGGAAGCTATTTCAGAAGTAACATTACTAGAAATTAATATTGAAACAGAAGTGCTAAAAGGTTTCTCCAAGAATAGAATTGCTAAATTGTTAAAACATAATTAGATTAGAATAATGATTTAATGGCTGCTTGTGAATAAACATTTCTAAATTATGAGCACAATCTATAGAAATAATAAGCCAGCAGGGTTGCACACAGCTCTTCACAGGAATACTGTGGAGTTGATTCAGCGCCAGGCCTGGGAAGCCTGACGCATTGTTAGAGAGAGGCAGCAAAGTACCTGGGAGACAACTGTGCAATGCAACTCTTGCCACTGACTGCACATACATAGCTGGTTTCGCTTACATCATAACAGTTCCATATGAGCTCCTGCTCACACAGTGCAACTGCTTTTCCACGGCCTAAAGTATTATTTGCACAAGGAGCACCTTCAGAAGAGTTCGTCAGCCATTTCAGGCATTATTAAAACACTTCTGACTTTTAAGCTAATTCGTTCATCCTTTAAAATTAGCTTTCACTCTCTTCAGCAGTTGTTAATCTTGGCTGATTGTAACAAAGCCTCATATTTGAAGATGCATATAAAGAGGAAATTGTCCAGACAGCTTTTGGACATCAGTTAGAGTAGTATTTTCCCATAAATTGTAGATGATTCGTCATCGATCTAGAAATCCTTGTCCCAGCCTGACAGTTCATCTGGGGGATCATCCTTATCTGGAGGATAGGTATCAAAATACCTATAATCTGTTGGACCTTTAAGCTGAGCAAAAAAAAAACAAAAATATTTCATTCAACATTTTCTTACCAAAAGTGCAATCTTGCTGACACACTGCTTTTACGGAAAACTGCTGGAATAAACTACCTCACAGCAGAGCAGTAGAAACTTTAACTAGGGCATTACATGTAATTGGAAGAACTTTTGGTAGCATATTTGATATTATTGATCAGCTTGCCTTCATATTTCATCTTTTCCCCCTTATGTTTTTTTTAGCTGCCTTCTGTTGGTTTTGAAAAATTTCCCAATTCTCTAAATTCCCACTAATTTTTGCTCTATTTTATGCCCTCTCTTTTGCTTTTATGTTGCCTTTGACTTCCCTTATCAGCCACAGTTGCATCATCCTGCCTTTAGAATCGATCCTGCACCTTCCAAATTGCTCCCAGAAATTCCAGCCATTGCTGTTCTGCCGTTATCCCTGCAAGTATCCCATTCCAATCAACTTTGGCCAGCTCCTCTCTCGTGCCTCTAATTCCCTTTATTCCACTGTAATACTGATACATGTGACCTTAGCTTCTCCCTCTCAAACTACAGGGTGAATTCTATCATATTATGATCAAAGCTTCCTAAGGGTTCATTTATCTTAAGCTCCTGAATCATTTCTGGTCCTTTATACAGGAGGAAGACCCTGAGGAAATGGTGGCTATCAGCCCACATGGTAAAATCAATTCCTAAGTATCAGTTTCAGATTCTCCAAGTGTTAGATTTTTGCATCTAGATTAAGAGTATAGACTAAATTATCACTTCCAATATTCAATACTACTAATATTCAAATACCTTAGTTATTTACAGAGTAAAATATCACTGATTATGATAGATTGATATCCTGTCCTGCACTGATCTTGCAGCTCCATAGCCATTAACTGTGATGTTTTCCAGAATAAAAATGAACTGCAAAGTTATTAGACTTGTTTCAGAGGAAAAGGCGGATCACATACCTCTCTCTTTAAAGGTGATGGTGTTGTCCTGGCTTTTAATCCTTCCCAGTTAAAACCACTGAACCATCTGTAGTTGAAGAAAATTATATATATTATTCAAATACATTCGTCATTTAAAATGGATCAATTTGCACAAGTTTTAATGCAAGAAACCGCAGCAAGGTATGGACACACCAGCACAGCACAGGACAAGTCTCCTTTCATTAGTCTGTGCTTCCTTCTGCCTCAGCAAAGCAGCCAGCATGATCAAAGACCCCACACACCCCGGACCTTCTCTCTTCTGCCCCCTTCCATCAGGCAGAAGATATAAAAGTCTGAAAGCACATATCAACAGGCTCAAGAACAGCTTCCCACTATTATCTGACTCTTGAATGGAGCTCTTATATAATAAGATAGACTCTTGACCTCACAATCCACATTGTTATGATTTTGCACTTTATCATTTGGTTGAATAGCACCTCTTTGGTAGCTTTTACACTTTAGTCTGCATCGTTATTGCTTTACCTTTCTCTAGCTCAATGCACAGTGTAATGATTTGATCTGCATGAAGAGAATGCAGACAAAATTTTCACTGTATGTGACAATAATAAACCGATACCAATTTTAATGAGCATAAGACCATAAGCTATAGGAGCAGAATTAGGCTATTTGTCCCATTGAGTCTACTCTGCCAATATGTACCAAAACTTCTGTCTGCTCACCTTCCCCCTGTAGAATGCCATGGATCTGATCCAAAACATCCCTGATTCTGGATCCTCGGAGGCAACAAACTACCCGGTGTCTCTATCATGTCCACAGATCTCATTTGTATTCCTCTGAGTATGTAACCTCCTATCACTAATGCAGTCCCCTTCACCTCTCTTCTCTTCTGAGTCACAGTGCCAGACTCAGTACCAGAGACCCGGTTTCTCTGGGTAGATTGCCACAGTGATCATCTTTAAAATAATGCAACATAACACTGTGTCCTAAACCTTTCTTATTTAACCCCCATTGAAATCATTGAGCTCTTGCATCCTGTGTCAAATCAGTCCCAGCTCAGGATCCAAAAGAAAATTTGCAACAGTAAAGAGGATACCTTTCAGCAGTGGGCCAGAACACTGCAAGGACAAAATCAAGTCCTGCACTTTGGAAAAAGGTAGAGTATTTTTAAGTACTGAGAGTTTAAAAGGTATGGGTGTTCAGAAGGGTTTGTGCTTTCTTGTACACAAATCACTGAAAATGAATGTGCAGGTATATAAAGTAGTCATAAGGGCAAATGGTACATTAGTCTTTATTACAAGACTTTTTGTGCAATTTATTTTTTATTGAAGTTCATCATCAAACAAACATTTACATAAGATATATTTCAGATACTGTACATATATATCATACAATCATATTTGTCACGAATCTCCACATAATATTTATCTGAGGTATACACTTATAGAAAGGAGAGGAAAGAAAGAACAATCGAAAAAAGAAAACTACGTACAAAGTAGGGAGTGATTTTCTTTACAATATATTCATTGAGTTGTGAGAATAAAATCAAACCTATGAGGTTTTATGTAGTTCAACCATTTTTCCCAGTATGAATCAAATTGTTCCAACTTATGATTAACAGATGCTGTTATCTTCTCCATTTTGTAAATGCCCATTGTAATTTCTATCCATATATTTAAAGTTAGGCTTTCTTGTGATAACCATTTCCTGGTAAGGGTCTTTTACCAGCCACCAGCAGTATATTCATTAAATATTTATCTCTTTTCAACCATTCTTGAGGTATATACCCAAAATATATGGTCTTACTCTCTAAGGGTATTCCACATTTAAACATGTCCTGTGAGGCATTGTGTATCCCACTCCAATAGTCTTTGATAGAAACACAGAAAATAGGTGCAGGAGTAGGCCATTCGGCCCTTCGAGCCTGCACCACCATTTATTATGATCATGGCTGATCACCCAACTCAGAACCCCGCCCCAGCCTTCCCTCCATACCCCCTGACCCCCATAGCCACAAGGGCCATATCTAACTCCCTCTTAAATATAGCCAATGAGCTGGCCTCAACTGTTTCCTGTGGCAGAGAATTCCACAGATTCAGCACTCTCTGTGTGAAGAAGTTTTTCCTAATCTCAGTCCTAAAAGGCTTCCCCTTTATCCTCAAACTGTGACCCCTTGTTCTGGACATCCCCAACATTGGGAACAATCTTCCTGCATCTAGCCTGTCCAATCCCTTTAGGATCTTATACGTTTCAATCATATCCCCCCTCAATCTTCTAAATTCCAACGAGTACAAACCCAGTTCATCCAGTCTTTCTTCATATGAAAGTCCTGCCATCCCAGGAAACAATCTGGTGAACCTTCTTTGTACTCCCTCTATGGCAAGGATGTCTTTCCTCAGATTAGGGGACCAAAACTGCACACAATACTCCAGGTGTGGTCTCACCAAGGCCTTGTACAACTGCAGTAGTACCTCCCTGCTCCTGTACTCGAATCCTCTCGTTATAAATGCCAGCATACCATTTGCCTTTTTCACCGCCTGCTGTACCTGCATGCCCACTTTCAAAGACTGGTGTATAATGACACCCAGGTCTCGTTGCACCTCCCCTTTTCCTAATCGGCCACCATTCAGATAATAATCTGTTTTCCTATTTTTGCCACCAAAGTGGATAACTTCACATTTATCCACATTAAATTGCATCTGCCATGAATTTGCCCACTCACCCAACCTATCCAAGTCACTCTGCATCCTCTTAGCATCCTCCTCACAGCTAACACTGCCACCCAGCTTCGTGTCATCCGCAAACTTGGAGATGCTGCATTTAATTCCCTCATCCAAGTCATTAATATATATTGTAAACAACTGGGGTCCCAGCACTGAGCCTTGCGGTACCCCACTAGTCATTGCCTGCCATTCTGAAAAGGTCCCGTTTATTCCCACTCTTTGCTTCCTGTCTGCTAACCAATTCTTCATCCACACCAATACCTTACCCCCAATACCGTGTGTAAGTTTGCACACTAATCTCCTATGTGGGACCTTGTCAAAAGCCTTTTGAAAATCCAAATATACCACATCCACTGGTTCTCCCCTATCCACTCTACTAGTTACATTCCCAAAAAATTCTATGAGATTCATCAGACATGATTTTCCTTTCACAAATCCATGCTGACTTTGTCCGATCATTTCACCGCTTTCCAAATGTGCTGTTATTACATCTTTGATAACTGACTCCAGCAGTTTCCCCACCACCGACGTTAGGCTAACCGGTCTATAACTCCCCGGTTTCTCTCTCCCTCCTTTTTTAAAAAGTAGGGTTACATTAACCACCCTCCAATCCTCAGGAACTAGTCCAGAATCTAACGAGATTTGAAAAATTATCACTAATGCATCCACTATTTCTTGGGCTACTTCCTTAAGCACTCTAGGATGCAGACCATCTGGCCCTGGGGATTTACCTGCCTTCAATCCCTTCAATTTACCTAACACCACTTCCTTACTAACATGTATTTCGCTCAGTTCCTCCATCTCACTGGACCCTCTTTCCCCTACTATTTCTCGAAGATTATGTATGTCCTCCTTAGTGAAGACAGAACCAAAGTAATTATTCAATTGGTCTGCCATGTCCTTGCTCCCCATAATCAATTCACCTGTTTCTGTCTGTAGGGGACCTACATTTGTCTTTACCAGTTTTTTCCTTTTTACATATCTATAAAAGCTTTTACAGTCAGTTTTTATGTTCCCTGCCAGTTTAATCTCATAATCTTTTTTCCCCTTCCTAATTAAGCCCTTTGTCCTCCTCTGCTGAACTCTGAATTTCTCCCAGTCCTCAGGTGAGCCACTTTCTCTGGCTAATTTGTATGCTACTTCTTTGGAATTGATACTATCCCTAATTTCTCTTGTCAGCCACGGGTGCACTACCTTCCTTGATTTATTCTTTTGCCAAACTGGGATGAACAATTGTTGTAGTTCATCCATGCAACCTTTAAATGCTTGCCATTGCATATCCACCGTCAATCCTTTAAGTGTCATTTGCCAGTCTATCTTAGCTAATTCACGTCTCATACCTTCAAAGTTACCCCTCTTTAAGATCAGAACCTTTGTTTCTGAATTAACTATGTCACTCTTCATCTTAATGAAGAATTCCACCATATTATTGTCACTCTTACCCAAGGGGCCTCTCACGACAAGATTGCTAATTAACCCTTCCTCATTGCTCAAAACCCAGTCCAGAATAGCCTGCTCTCTAGTTGGTTCTTCGACATGTTGGTTCAAAAAACCATCCCGCATACATTCCAAGAAATCCTCTTCCTCAGCACCTTTACCAATTTGATTCACCCAATCTACATGTAGATTGAAGTCATCCATTATAACTGCTGTTCCTTTATTGCACACATTTCTAATTTCCTGTTTAATACCATCTCTGACCTCACTACTACTGTTAGGTGGCCTGTACACAACTCCCACCAGCGTATTCTGCCCCTTAGTGTTACGCAGCTCTACCCATATCGATTCCACATCTTCCCGGCTTATGTCCTTCCTTTCTATTGCGTTAATCTCTTCTTTAACCAGCAACGCCACCCCACCTCCCCTTCCTTCATGTCTGTCCCTCCTGAATATTGAATATCCCTGAACGTTGAGCTCCCATCCTTGGTCACCCTGGAGCCATGTCTCTGTGATCCCAACTATATCATAATCATTAATAACAATCTGCACTTTCAATTCATCCACCTTATTACGAATGCGATAATGGGGCATTCCCAGAAAATATTTCAGTGGTTTGCATTTTGATTTCCACAATTTTTCCAGCAAACAGGGAGGTTACTATCATAATGGGATTTCTGAGAGGGTGTAATAAAATATCTTATCAAGTTTTTCCATCCAAACTCCCTCCATTTCTGTGAACTGGTACACTTCCATTGATACCTCCATATTATTGTCCAGTCTTCCTCAGATATTATTATCCCTCTTTCCTTCTCCCATTTTGTTTTAATGTATGAAGTCGATTGTGTTTTAAAATTTGACAAACCCTTATACATGCTTGAAATGATTCTATTACCATTGTCTGAAATATATGCTTTTCTAAATAGCTCTATCAGACATGTACTTGCCTTGGTTACATTTTTAACCGTCCTATTAACATACCATTGCATCTGTAAATACTGGTAAATGTTGTTTTTCTAATAAGTGTTTCTCTTTGAGCATTTCAAAACTGAACAGTGTTCCTTCTTTCATTATATTGCAAATAGCTGTTATTCCTTTAGCTGTCCAGTCCTCAAATCTAGTATCCAGTTTATTCGGCGTAAAATCCGAGTCATATGCACACCATTTAAGAATTGCAATGTCTCTCTCTAGTTTATATTCTTTTATAATAGTTTTCCATATTTTAAGAGTCCATTTCACCCATGGGTTATCAATAGTACTTATGGAACTTTGTAGGTTGTTATCAGCCAAAATTGCCTGTTTGGGGATGGAAAGTATCCTCTCCTCAATGTTTTTCCATTGAGTGTCATATGATGGGTTGCAACAGCATATCACAGCTCCCAACTGTGCTGCAAAATAATAATCTCTAAGAGAAGGTAGGCCCCATCTCCCCTTTTCCTTGGCTAATTGTAAAGTTTTGAGACGAACCTTGAGCCTTTTACCTTGCCATATATATCTTGATAGCATCTTGTTCCATTCATTGAATTGATTTTGGTTAGCCTCTATTGGTAGGGTCTGAAAGAGATATAGTAGTCTGGGCAGTATATTCATTTTAGTAGATTCAATCCTTGAACTGAGACCAACAAAAGGAATTAGGTTCCATCTTGTTATATCTTACTTAATTTTTTTATATCTAGGTTGATAATTGCATTCTGATAATTTTGCCAAATCTTTTGGCATAATGATGCCCAAATATTTGACAGACTCTGTTTGCCATGCCCAAGGATATCTACTTTCAATTTCTCTTGGTGGGTTATAGTTATATGAAAGTAGTTGGGTTTTATCTATGTTGATCTTGTATCCTGATGATTGGCCATATTGTTCAAAGAATTGCATCAATTTAGGAAAAGAATATGTTGATTGGCCAAGATAAATCAAAATGTCATCTGGGTAACAGGCCAATTTATGCTTTGTCCCTTTAATAGTAATTCTCCTGATATCTTCATTTTGTCTGATGCATTGAGCTAATGGTTCTAGATATAATGCGAAAAGTAGCAGTGACCATGCACAACCCTGTCTCGTGCCCCTTTCTAGAGTAAAACTATTAGATAAATATCCATTGATTTTAATCTTAGCCGTAGGATTGTCGTTTAGTGCCTGTATAGTTTTAATAATTGTGTCATGTAGACCAAATCTATGTAAAACTCTGTAAAGAAAATTCCAATTAACAGAATCAAATGCCTTTTCAGCTTCCACGCTTATCACTATTGCTTCAATTTCACTTTTTTTATATGATCCATAATGTGAAGTGTCCTTCGTATATTGTCTTGTGTTTGGCGTTGTTTTATAAAACCTGTCTGATCATTATGTATCAGTGTGGGTAGAAACTCTTCTAATCGTTTGGTCATGAGGGAGGCAAATATTCTATAATCCACATTAAGAACAGATATTGGTCGAAATGGCCCACATTCCATTTTATCCTTGCCTTCTTTCAGTATAGCTGAGATTATCGCCTCCTTCCAGCTGGGTGGAATTTGTGCCTTTCTTCGGGCCCAGTTCAGTGTGGGAAGTAAAACAGGAATTAACTCACTTCTAAATTCTTTATACCACTCTGCCGTATATCCATCTGGTCCTGGTGACTTGCTTAATTTAAGCATATTAATTGCAGTTTTTAGTTCAGTTTCAGTTATGTCAGCAGTCATCGTTCTATTTTGTTCTTTTCTTAAAGTGGGTAACTCTAGAGAATTCAGGAAGGTGTCAATTTGAGTTATGCTTCCCCCCTGGCACTTTGGAATATAGAGTTTTGTAAAACATTTCAAAAGCTTCTTGAATTTCACTTAGCTTATTTTTGATCACTTTTGTTCTTGGATCCCTAATTCCATGAATTGTATTTTCTGCTATCTTTTTTTTTCAGTTTCCACGCCAGTATTTTCGTTGATTTAGATCCACTTTCATAGTGTCTCTGTTTCAGAAACATTAATTTTTTTCTAATTTCTTGTGTAGGCAAACTATTAGTTTAATTCCTATTTTTTAAAATGTCCTCTAGTCTATCTTGTGCCAAAATCAATTTGTGTTTTTTTCCTGTTTCCTTCAGCTTATTTTGTAATTCCTCCAATGTTTTATTCCTTATTTTTTCTTATATGAAGATATGTGACAATTTTCCCTCTTAAGACAGCCTTCAGAGTATCCCATAGAATGGGAGGTGAAACCTCTCCATTATCATTGAATTCTAAGTAAAAACCAATTTCTTTTTTAATTTGTTCCTTAAAATAAGGATCATTGAGTAGACTTGAATTTGGTTTCCAAATAGTAATCTTTGGTTGTAGGTCAAAATCAACAGATAAATATATAGGTGTATGGTCACTTAGATCTATTGTCCCAATTCCACAGGTGATTATTTTGTCTTTGTCTTTTCCAAATGTTATGAAATAGTCTATCCTTGTATGTACAGATTAGGGGCAGAATAATGAGTGTAATCCCTTCTGTTGGGGAAAAGGTCCCTCCATATATCAATTAGACCAACATCCTCAAAAAGAGTGTTAACTTTCTTATGTAAGGACATTGTTTCATAAGTTTTTCTATTGGAAGAGTCTAACTTTGGATGTAATTATAAATTTAAGTCTCCCCCACATATCAAGAGACCTTCTGTTTCTGTTACTATAATATTAGTAATTTTCTGGAAGAAACTAATATCACTTCCTGGGGGTGCATATATATTCAATAAAGTAACTGGATTTCCATCTATATTCCCCCTTACCAGAATATATCTGCCCTCCTTATCTCCCATTTTGAATACTTTTTCAAAATTTAGCTTGCTTGAGATGAGAATAGCAACTCCTCTTCTACGTCCTGATTTATATGAGGAGAAAAACAAATCAGTGAATCCCAATCTCTTTAATTTTCCATGCTCATTATCACTTAAGTGAGTTTCCTGTAAATATACTACATGGGCTTGTTCTTTTTTCATTTTTGATAGAATTTTACTGCGCTTGACTGGATTCAACAGCCCATTGACACTAAAAGAAATGAATTTTACTTTGTCCTTAGCCATGTGTATTTATAGAAACATAGAAAATTGGTGCAGGAGTAGGCCATTTGGCCCTTCAAGCCTGCACCGCCATTCAGTATGTTCATGGCTGATCATCCAACTCAGAACCCTGTACCAGCCTTCCCTCCATACCCCCGAGCCCTTTAGCCACAAGGGCCATATCTAACTCCCTCTTAAATATAGCCAATGAACTGGCCTCAACTGTGTCCTGTAGCAGAGAATTCCACAGATTCACCACTCTCTGTGTGAAGAAGTTTTTCTTCAACTCGGTCCTGAAAGGCTTCCCCTTTATCCTCAAACTGTGACCCCTCGTTCTGGACTTCCCCAACATTGGGAACAATCTTCCTGCATCTAGCCTGTCCAATCCCTTTAGGATTTTATATGTTTCAATAAGATCCCCCCTCAATCTTCTAAATTCCACCAAATATAAGCCTAGTCAATCCAATCTTTCATCATATGAAAGTCCTGCCATCCCAAGAATCAATCTGGTGAATCTTCTTTGTACTCCCTCTATGGCAAGGATGTCTTTCCTCAGATTAGGGGACCAAAACTGCACACAATACACCAGGTGTGGTCTCACCAAGGCCTTGTACAACTGCAGTAGTACCTCTGTTAGTATATCATTGAAATTTGCAGAATATAACTTAATCAATCTACTCTCTGAACAAATAAGAGACAAGAAACGTGAATAATTTTAAAAAGGTAACGAAGGTATGATTCCAAGGCCGGGGTGTTTAGTTGACCCTGGGTTGAGCTAGAAGAAACGTCTAGCCATGGGGGATGGCTCCTCCTACCTGCGAGTTGAGGGACCCCATTGAAGTACCTATAAAAATAAGTTAAAAGCCCTATGTCCATTACACAGAAATGATTTCCCTGTGTATTCCTCCCATTAAGTGGGAAAAAAGGGGTGAATTAATGAATTTTTAAAAATGAGTAATATAAAATCCACATTATAATGCATATTTCTGGAGATAGGTACATCAACATCTAGTTTTGCTTCTGTTTAGTTTATCAGCACTTTTAAAGTTAGCCAAACCTTATGGCTCTTCTGGAGGAGGTGAGGGCTGTCTTCAGAGAACTCACAATCTCTTCCTAATATCCTTCTCTTGTCCTCCTCCCGTCCCCTGCTTTCTCGGTTCTCTTACTATTTCCCAAGCAGATCGGGATAACTGCTCAACCAGGCTTTCCCACGGTCTGACCACACTAACGGGCAGCCCTCTGTTTCTCATGTCTGTAGTTGCTTCTTCCACTGTCTGATATAGCTGTATCCCTTCTTCGTAAAACACCCTCAGTTTAGCAGGGTACGGGGTTTGAAGTTTAATCTTTTCTTGCTTTAATATTCGTTTCGTTTCAGAATATTCCTTCCATTTCTGTAGGACTGCCAGGGGGTAATCTTGATCTAAGTATATTAACTTCCCATTCCAAACCACCCTCTTCTTACCTCAGGCCCTTCATAGAACCTCCGCCTTGCTCTTAAATCGAAGGAATCTAAGTACTATTGAGCGCAGCTTACTATCTCTGTCTCCGGGATGCCACGGGATGAGCGCATGATGCGCCCTCTCAATTTCAATCTCTGTAGTCTGAGGAATCTCCAGCGCTTCCCGCAGCAGCTTGTCTACAAAGTCCATCATCGACAATCCTTCCGCTCCTTCGGGAACATTATAAATCCTGATCTTTTTCTGTTGCGATCTTCCCTCCTGGTCAAGCAGATTACTTTCCTGTTGATTTCATATTTTTATTGTCTTACTTAGTAGCCGTCCTTGTTTTGCATGCAATCTTCCACCTTCTCAATTCGAGTCTCTGCCACCGCTATTTTCTGATTGACGTTGGCGAGCTCTGACTTTATATCATTGAGTTGTTGTTTTATATCTGTTTGGACTTCCCTTATCTCTTCCAAAATCCTTATCATATTTGCCGCTTCGCCTGAATGAGGCCCGGTGACAGCCCCGCCACCACGAGCACGTGTAGGAGAGCCGCTCGTTGTACCTCTCTCTTCTATAAGCTTTGCAGTGATGCTTTTTTTATCTCCATTCTTCTTCCCCATTCTTGCCCCACTTATCAGTTCAGATATTTTCGAAAGATCTTATACTTGAGCGATTAATGGGGCAAAGTATGCATTTTTCCAGGGGAGCTATTGATGTAAGCTGCCATTCTGGACGATGACATCACTGGAACTATTACAAGACAATTTTAATAATGTGTAAAGCTGGCTTGTTTAGTATCAGAAGGGTTGGTGAGACTGCACCTGGAAAACAATGTCCTGATCTCCCTATCAAAGAAGTATTTACAGTATCTATGACAGGGGAAGTGCAGTACAGATCCCCCAGACTGATTCCTGGGATCCAGATGCTAATCTGATAAAATGAGATAAATTTGACTGGATTTAGGTTCCTTCAAGTTGAGAAGAATGGCAGGTGCTCACACTGAAGGACACAAAATGTTAAGGATATACTGTTCACTGGGATGCTATGTCGCCTGGTTGGGGTGCCAAGAACCAGGGTTCAAAGTGAGAAATGGCCTTTCAGAAATTTCTTATCAAAGGGTAGCAAATGCATAGAATTCTCTACCCAAAAGGGCTCCACTACCTCAATAACTAAGTATATTCAACATGAAGAGCTATAGATTTTTGGATATAATGGGAATCAAGGGACAGGGAAGACAAATAAGAGAAAAACATAGCCACATTGACTCACCCACAACATGCTCATTCATGACCAATTCGATTTGCCAGGATCACATAGTCCAAATTTCATCACAATAATGGTCCAGGTGTGGACCAAAGAACTGAATTTCAGAGAAAGTGGACATGACTGTTTCAATATAAGAATATTGTGTGAAGAAGCCCTGACAAAACTTCAGTTAAGAAAATCATAGGGAAAATGTTCCAATGACTGGGCAAATAAGATGACTGTGTTTGTTAGAGGTCAATTGTCTCAACCCAGTTCACTGCTGCAGAAGTTCCTAATGTCTTAGCCACTGGACATATTCACAATTTCATCAATGATCTTCATAACATGGGAAAGTCAGAAGTGGGATGTTCATTCACAATTATTTCTATTTGTAACTCTAAAGCAAATGGAGTAAGTTATGCATGCTTGCCTGCTGTAAGTCCTGAATAACATGCATGTATGGCTTGATATATGGCAGGTAACATTTCAACTTCATCTCCCATAAAGGAGAATTCAATTACCTGTCTTTTGTATTCAGTGACTTTACTACTGCTGTATTCCTCATCATCAACGTACTAAGGTCACCAAAGAGCTGATGCTCGACTCCATTTCACCAATTAAATCTTCCATTGTTTGCCGATTAAAGCAATGAAACAGATTGAAATGCCAGCTGCCTGCCTTTTTTTTTACTGGGGGATTGTTCTGCTGCCAGAGAAGGGAGACTGTCTTTTTCTCACTGGTGAGACCACACTGCTACAGAGAGGAAGAATGTTGCCCAAGTTTTCTGCATTTTGAATGTGGACTTAGACTGTGGAGTATTTTTCACTCTTATGGGTTTTTTTTGTATTCTGTGTTTTTTATTCAATCTTCCTCAATTTTTGTGTGTGAGGGAGGAGGATACAGGGGTTGATGTGTCTGTTTCATTTTTGTTTGTTTTCTAGTGTGGAGAGGAGGAATTTGAGGGCTGATTATTGTTTTCTTTCCTGGTTTTGTGGCTATCTGGAGAAGGAGAATTTCAGGGTTGTATCCTTTGATAATAAATGAACCTTTGAACCGTTAAATAGAAACACAACTGAACCAGCCACATGAATGCATTAACTCCAAGTGCAGGTAAGATATTGGTCATGTTATGTTGCTGCCAGAATACGTGGTAACACTTGTGGGCTGCCCCAACACACCGTCGGGTGTGTTGGTTGTTATTGCAAATTACTCACTTCACCCTCTGTTTGAATTTAGATTAGATTAGATTAAATTATGAGGACATGCAGTCCTCTTTTATTGTCATTTAGTAATGCATGCATTAAGAAATTATACAATGTTCCTCTAGTATGATATCACAGAAACACAAGACAAAACAAGACTGAAATACTGACAAAAACCACATAATTATAACATATAGTTACAACAGTGCAAAGCAATACCGTCATTTGATAAAGAACAGACCATGGGCACGGTAAAAAAAAAGTCTCAAAGTCTCTCGAAAAATCCCATCATCTCACACAGACGGTAGAAGGAAGAAAAACTCTCCCTGTCATGAACCTCCAGCACCGCAAACTTGCCGATGCAGCACCCTGGAAGCACCCGACCACAGCCAACTCTTGAGTCCGTCCGAAAACTTCGAGCCTCTGACAACGAGCACCGAGCACCATCTCTGCCGAGCACTTCAACCCTGGCCCCAGCCGACAAGCAATAGGCAAAGCCAAGGATTTGGGGCCTTCCTCTCCGGAGATTCTCGATCACACAGTAGCAGTGGCAGCGAAACGGGCATTTCAGAAGTTTCTCCAGAAGTTCCTCTGCGCTTCTCACGTTTGGCTCCATCAAATCAGGACTGTACACGGTACCAACTTAACAAATACCGCTATCATTTTGGAGCGGCCGTGCGTGCTGCGTTGTGCCGCTATCTTCTCCTCCCCTCTATTACACATGATAAATTAACATGAATCTTGAATCCTGTAATGAGTGAAGCCTCCTGGTATCCTAAAGCAGCAGTCCCCAACCACCAGGCCACGGACCGGTACCGGACCTCAAAGCATGTGCTACCGGGCCGTGAGGAAACGATATGAGTCAGCTGCACCTTTCCTCATTCCCTGTCGCGCACTGTTGAACTTGAACATAGGGTTTCCAACTGTCCCGTATTTGCCAGGACATCCCGCATATTGGGCTAAGTTAGTTTGTCCCATACGTGACCGCCCTTGTCCCATATTTCCCCCGCTAAGGTAGAGCGTACCTGTGAAACCTTTCATGCCGAAATGGAGTGAAGCGAAGAAGCAATTACCATTAATTTACATGGGGGAAATTTTTGAGCGTTCCCAGACCCAAAAATAACCTAACAAATCATACCAAATAACACATAAAACCGAAAATAAATAACACTAACATATAGTAAAAAAGAATGATATGATAAATACACAGCCTATATAAAGTAGAAATAATGTATGTACAGTATAGTCGGGAAGATGAAGGCAAAACTGATTTGTGGGGAAAAAAATCGGCACGTACACGCATGCGCACGTCACGGATGCGCACACAGATGCCTGTGCAAGGCTTCGTGGTCATGGTAGTCTTTCTTGGGGTAAAGTGTCCAAGGATTTGACTGCTACTTTTGTCCCTTATTTGGGAGTGAGAAAGTTGGCAACCCAAACTGTAAAAGACATGTTGAGGTGAGTTTAACCCTACTTGAACACCCCCCAGTCAGCTGGTCCATAAGAACTTGTCAATATTAAACCGGTCCTTGGTGCAAAAAAGGTTGGGGACCCCTGTCCTAAAGCTATCTAATGAGCACAGGTTTGAGTGGACATAGCAGTGATGGTCTTAAGGCTTTAACTCTTCGAAATTTCAGGGAAGAGAGGCTTGACTCAGAGAAAACAAATGAAAGAAAAGCTCAAGATTTTTCCTCTTTATATTTGCTCAGCTAGGTAAAGGTAACAGGCAGGATAGTACAATGTTCCTCTTGCGGGATGCAGGAAGGCAGAGAGGCCTTCAGTATCCCTGATCACTACAACTGCAAGAAGTGCATCCAGCCGCAACTCCTAACAAACCGTGTTAAGGAGTTGGAGTTGGAGCTGGAACTGGATGAAATCCGGATCATTTGGGAGGCTGGGGGGAGGGGGGTGATAAATAGGACATATAGAGAGGTAGTTAAACCCAAGGTGCAGGACACAGAAAACTAGGTGACAGTAAGGAAGAGGAAAGAGGTTAAGGAGCCAATGCAAAGTGCTCCTGTGGCCATCCTCCTCAACAACAGGGGGTATACTGTCAGGGGGAGTGACCTAACAGAGGGAAGTCACAGTGGTCGGGTCTCTGGTACTGAGTCTGCCTCTAAGACTTAGAAGAGAAGGGGAAAGAAGAGGAATGCTGGGGTGATAGGGAATTCATTAGTTAGGGGAATGAACAGGAAGATCTGTGGGAGAGAACAACATTCCCGTATGGCATGTTGCCTCCCGGGTGCCTGGTTTCGGGATATCTTGGATCAAGTCCTTAGCATTCTTAAGGGTGAACAGCCAGAAGTCATGGCCCATGTAGTTACCAATGACATGGATAGGATGAGTGATGAGGTTCTGCATAGGAGGTTCAGGGGATTAGGAGCAAAGTTAAAAGGCCAGGACCTCCAGAGTTGTGATCTCAGGATTGCTACCTGTGCCATGTGCTAGTGAGGCTAGAACGAGGAAGATTATGTGGCTAGATGTAAGATGGAGGGCATAAAATTTTTGGATCATTGGGCTCTCTTCCAGGGAAGGTGGTACTTGTATAGAAGGGACAGTTTCTTGGAGATCTTATAGAAACTTATAAAATTATGAAAGAGATAGATAAGATACAGGCAGGAAAGTTGTTTCCACTGGTAGGTGAGACTAGAACTAGGGGACATAGCCTCAAGATTCAGGGAGTAGACTTAGGACAAGGATGAGGAGGAACTGCTTTTCCCAGAGAGTGGTGAACCTGTGGAATTCTCTGCACAATGAAGTAGTGGAGGCTACCTCAGTAAATATATTTAAGACAAGGTTGGATAGACTTTAGCATAGTAGGCGAATTAGGGGTTATGGGGAAAAAACAAGTAGGTGGAGATGAGTCCATGGCCAGATCAGCCATGATCTTATAGAATGGAGGAGCAGGCTCGACAGGCCAGATGGCCGACTCCTGCTCCTATCTCTTATGTTCTTATGAACTAGAGGGGAACTAATATCCTAGCGGGAAGGTTTGTTAATGCTGCATGGTGGAGTTTAAACTAGAGTTGCAGGGGGATGGGAACCAGAGTGCCAGAATAGATAGTAGAGAGGTTATGGAGGCAGATATTAGTAAGACCTCAGACAAAGTTAGGAATCTAAAGGTTGAGCATGATGCGACAAAATCATAAAGGGAGAATACAGGACTGAAGTTGTTGTATCTCAATTTGCACAGTATTCAGAATAAGGTAGATGAACTTGCAGCACAGTTGCAGATTGGCACATATGATGTTGTAGGCATCATGGAACCATGGCTGAAAGATTATAGCTGGGAGCTTAATGTCAAAAGATACACATTGTATTGAAAGGACAGGAAGGAAAGCAGAGGGGGTAGCATTGTTCTGTTGGTAAAAAATGAAATGAAATCATTAGAAAGAGGCGACATAGGGTTGGAAGGTTGAATCATTGTGGATAGAGCTAAGGAACTGCAAGGGTTAAAAGAGCCTGATGGGTGTTGTTTACAGCAGCGGTCCCCAGGTACTGGGCCGCAAAGCCTGTGCTACCGGGCTGCAAGGAAATGATATGATTTGGCGATATGAGTCAGCTACACCTTTCCTCATTCCCTGTCACGTACTGTTGAACTAGAACGCACGCATCATCCATGTCAGCGCCGGAAGAAGATCAAGTCCTCGAGCTTGCAACTGACGGCAGGTTGAAATGTATGTTTGACATAACATCTCTGCCGGGATTCCGGATCAAAGTCAAGGCTAAATATCCTGAGATAGCCACCAAATCACTGAAAACATTGCTTCCATATCCAACATATCTGTGAAGCGGGGTTTTCTGCAATGAGTGCAACGAAAACTAAATTGTGGAATAGACTGGACATAAGGAACCCCCTTCGAGTATCGCTGTCTCCAATCACCCCTCGATGGGACCGTCTTGTTGCAGGGAAACAGGCCCAGGGCTCCCACTGATACAGCGATATTGGTATGTTGCAATGATTTTATGTGTTCATACGAGGAAAATATGTGCTGTGTGTTAAATATCCAAATGTTACTTAAAATGTTATGATGCTATTGACTTATAAGTGACTTATAATTGACGTATCATGATATTCATGCACTGTGTTACATAAAACCTAAAATAACACTAACATATAGTAAAAGCAGGAGTGATATGATAAATACACAGCCTATATAAAGTAGAAATAATGTACGTACAGTGTAGTTTCACTGAACAGAATTGCCAAAAACGATTTGTAGAAAAGAATCGCACATAGGTGCCTGCGCAAGGCTTCATGGTCATGGTAGTCTTTCTCGGGGTAAACACAACGTATTTGACTGCTACTCTTCTCGGTTGGCAACCCTCCCCTCCCTCCCCGCGTCCCCCCCCCCCCGTCGGTCAGCCGGTCTGCAAGAATATTGTCAATATTAAACTGGTCCGCGGTGCAAAAAAGGTTGGGGACCCCTGGTTTACAGAGCCCCAAACAGCAGTAAGGATGTAGCCTACAAATTACAAAGGAGATAGAAATAGCATGCCAAAAGGGAAATGTTACAACAGTCATGGGGGACTTCAATATACAAGTAGATTGGGAAAATTAGGTCAGTGCTGGATTGCAGAAGGGGAAATTCCTAGAGTACCTATGAGATTTTTTTTAGAGCCGCTGATGGTTGAGCTCACTAGAGGATCAGCTATTCTGGATTGGGTGTTGTGCAATGAACCAGAATTGATTAGAGAGCTTAAGGTAAAAGAACCCTTAGGGAGACTGCCCCTGTCTGCAAATTGAGTAGCAGTAATTTTGCGCTGCTCTTACTTTTCTTTCTCTCCCCCTAGTTTAAACTTTGAATTTAAAATTTTTGTTTGCTGATTCTCGAGGGGGAACAATATGTCTATATCTACGAGAAGTGGGAAGAATTTACCTGAACCTAGTGATAAAGGTAATGGGAAAGGAAAGGTGCAAAAGGAAAGATCTGATGAAATGCCATCGTGGGCTGAAGATATGGTTCGGACACTGAATTCAATTAAAGATCAGAATAGGTCAATTAAAGACCAACTGGAAAAGAATAGTAATGAAATGAAGTCATTTCTGGGAAAACTTAAAGACCCGGAAACTCAAGTTATTACACATGAAGAGGAATTGAAGATAACTAAGCAAAAGTTGTCTGAAGCTACAACTCTTTTGGAAAGATATCAAAATAAGATTATAGACCTGGAAACTAGGTCTCACTGAAAGAATATACGAATTGTTGGGCTGTAAGAAGGAGCTGAGGATGGAGATTTAACTGCTTACTTTGGTAAGCTTTTCCACACTTTATTTCCTACCATTTTATCAAAGCCGCCTGCTGTAGAAAGGGCACACAGGGTGTTTATCTCGAAATTGAAGGATTCAAGTAAACCAAGATCTGTTCTGGTTTGCTTTCATCACTTTAAAATTAAAGATCAAATAATGCGACAGGCAAGAAAACAGTTTTTAGATTTATGGAGTCTGAGCTCCGTTTTTACGAAGAGTACCCGACAGAGGTAATGGAACAAAGATCAAAATTTGCCCTGGTAATGAAACAGGCATTTGATAAGAAACTATTTCCCTCTCTGAGGTATCTGACAAGAATTAAAGTTTTTCCTATTGCTGCCATTTTTGATCATCCCGTATTGGTATGTGCTCTGCACATATACCAAGTAGAATAAAATTACAGTATGGCATTTAAATGGATTAATATAATAAGCTGGAATGTACGTGGTTGGAATCATCCTATTAAACAAAAAAAAGCTTTTAAAATTGTTAACTGATTCCAACCTGATAGGATTTTTGCTCAAGAGACAAATCAGGCCGGGAGATCAAAATAGATTTTTTGGATGGTGGAACAGTTTGCAATTCCACTCTACTTCTCAGAGTAAAACAAAAGGTGTGTCTATTTTTATTAAATCTAATATATTTATTCAAGAGGATATTGAATCAGATTCTATTGGTAGATTTTTAATTGTTAAAGGAACGATCTGCAACAGAAAAGTTGTTTTGGTCAATTTGTATGGTCCTAACTTAGATGATCCTTCTTTTTTTAAAAAGGTATTGGTTTACTGCCTGATTTAAATGAATATATGCTAATAATGGGCGGGGATTCTAACTGTTGCTTAAATCCTATGATTGATAAGAGCTCAACCAATCAGCGACTTCCAAATCATTCTGCGTCATTTATTAATTCCTTTTTGACTGATTTTGGGTTGATTGATTTGTGGAGGTATCTCCATCCCGAAAACAGAGAATATTCTTTCTTCTCACATGTTTATAAAAACTATTCGCGGATTGATTTTATTATAATCAATCCCCGCTTCTTGCCTAGTGTTAAATATTGTGAATATGGCGCTATTGCTATATCTGATCATGCACCTCTGAGCTTGTCTTTTGAATTTGATGATGTCATTCTTGCCCGCCCACTATGGCGCATGTCTCAGACATTATTGCAAAACTCTGACTTTGTCAGTTTTATTGTAACCCAGATAAAAGACTTTTTCTTTTTAGTGATACAGGGGGTATGTCCAAATTAATTATATGGGATACATTTAAAGCATTTTTATGTGGTCAGATTGCTGTATTTCTTATTCAGCTAAACTTAAAAAACAGACTAAAGCAGAATTAGATAGAATTTCAAAACAAATTAAAGATTATGATGCAATTTCCCCCAATATTGATTTATTTAAACAAAGGGTGGAACTTCAATCACAATATAACCTGTTATTAACTCATCCCATTGAAGGCTATTTGCTTAAGTTAAAGAGCCAATTTTATATGTTTGGAGATAAAAATAATAAACTGCTTGCATCTCAATTAAAAATGGCTGCAGCCAAAAGGCAAGTCATGAAAATTCGTAGGAACCTTGGCTCAGGAATATGAAGAAATTAATAAAATTTTTCAAGATTTTTATGCTGAACTTTATAAGTCTTAATGTCCGTTAGATTCCTCTGAAATGAATGCTTTTTTATGAAAGATTGCTTTTCCTAAAATCTCGGCTGAGGATCAAAAAACTCTTGATGCTCAAATCACTGAAGCCGAAATTCATTAAGCTATTTTTTCAATGCAATATGGTAAGTCCCTGGGACTTGATGGTTATCCTGTAGAATTTATAAAAAATTTGGAAAGTTGCTTTCTCCGTATATGTTGGAAATGTTTAAGGATTCTTTTGTGAAAGGTGACTTACCCTCTACTTTTTATGAAGCTTCTATTTCTATAATTCTTAAAAAGGATAAAGATCCTGCTGACTGTGCTTTATACAGACCTATTTCATTACTGAATGTTGACACTAAGATTCTGTCAAAGATAATGGCCAATCGGTTGGAGAATATTTTGGGTAAAATTATTTTTAAAAATCAAAGAGGCTTTATAAAGGGTCGCTATTCTTCTTCAAATGTTCGGAGACTATTTTACATTATATATTTGTCCTCTTTTAAAACTCTACAATGTGTTGTATCTTTGGATGCTGAAAAAGCATTTGATCGAGTCGAATGGAAATATTTATTTACTGTTTTAGAGAAATTTAGCTTTGGTACTAATTTTAATAATTGGATTAAAATGATATATAAAGCTCCTATTGTTACTGTTGTTACTAACAATTGCAGGTTTCCTTTTTTCAGCTTTCACAGGGGACAAGGCAAGGCTGTCCATTAAGTCCTTTGTTATTTAATTTAATATTAGAACCCCTTGCTATTGCTTTTCATGAGGCTAAAAATATCCATGGGATTTTTGTGAATGAGACCATGCATAAGATCTCTCTTTACGCTGATGATTTATTGGTTTATATATCTAATCCTGACAAATTTATTCCTACCTTGCTAAAATTATTTAATGAATTTGGAGATTTTTCAGGATATAAAGTCATATAGTTAAAATAATGATTTTACCAAAATTTTTATATTTACTTCAGAATATCCCTGTTTTTTTGATTAGGAAGTTTTTTGATCGAATTGATTCTATTATTTTATCTTTTATTTGGAATAATAAAAGAACAAGAATTAGCAAATGTCACTTACAAAAATTGAAAAAGGATGGAGGTCTTGCTTTGCATAATCTAAGAATGTATTATTGGGCTGTTACTGTGCGATACATGTCCTTTTGGTTATATTTGGTTGATAAGAGCAACGGTCCCCAACCACTGGGCTGCGGATCAGTACCGGGCCGCAAAGCACGTGCTCCCGGGTCGTGAGGAAATGATGAGTCAGCTGCAACTTTCCTTATTCCCTGTCACGCACTTTTGAACTTGATGATAGGGTTGCCAACTGTCCCGTATTTGGCGGGACATCCCATATATTGGGCTAAATTGGTTTGTCCCATCGGGGACCGCCCTTGTCCCATATTTCCCCTGCTAAGGTAGAGCATTCTTATGAAACCGTTCGTGCCGAAATGGTGTAATGCGAAGAAGCAATTACCATTAATTTATATGGGGAACATTTCTGAGCATTCCCGGACCCAAAAAATAACCTACCAAATCATAACAAATAACACATAAAACCTAAAATAACTCTAACAGATAGTAAAAGCAGAAATGATATGATAAATACACAGCCTATATAAAGTAGAAATAATGTATGTACAGTGTAGTCGGGAAGATTAAGCCAAAATCGATTTGTGAAAAAAAAAATTGGGACGTACCGCATGTGCACGTCACATATGCTCACATCACGCATGCGCACACAGGTGCCCGCGCAAGGGTTCATGGTAATGGTAGTCTTCCTCGGGGTAAACACAAGTGTCTCATCACCACACACAAAAAATGCTGGTGAACGCAGCAGGCCAGGCAGCATCTATAGGAAGAGGTACAGATGACGTTTGGGCCGGGACCCTTCGTCAGGATTTGACTGCTACTTCTGTCCCTTATTTGGGAGTGAGAAAGTTGGCAACCCTAACTCTAAAAGACATGTTGAGGTGAGTTTAACCCTACTTGAACACCCCCCTCCCCCCCCCCACCGTCAGCCGGTCCGCAAGAATATTGTCAATATTAAACCGGTCCGCGGTGCAAAACAGGTTGGGGACCTCTGGATAAGAGTGTAAGAGTGATCAGCCAATTTGGGTAGACCCGGAACTGAAAGTTGCAAAACAGTTTTATTTAACCTCATTATTGGGAGCTGCTTTACTTATACAATTAGCTAAAGTTGCTAATTTAAACCTATATCCTGTGATTAAGTATTCTTTACAAATTTGACTCCAGTTCCGCAATTTTTTTGATCTTAAAAAATTTAAACTTTGTAGTTTAATTTATCAAAATTACTTTTTTAAGCCTTCTTTGAGTGATCCAATTTTTTTACTTTGGAAAAATAAAGGTATTAATTCTTTTTTGGATTTATTTAAACAGGATAGATTGATGTCTTTTGAACAATTAATTGATAAATATTCTCTTTCATACTCACACTTTCTGCAATACATTCAAGTTAGGCATCTTTTATAAAAATATTTAAGTAATTTTCCTTACATATTGTAGGCTGACCTGTTAGATACTATTATGAGTATGAACCCTTCGATCAAGGGTTCTGTTGGAAGAATTTATAATTTATTATTACAATGGGATAAGTGTCCTTTATCTAAGATAAAACAGGATTGGGAAAAGGAACTCAATTTGACTTTTATGATGGAGGATTGGACGTGGATTTTGAAGTTGGTTAACTCTTCTTCAATTTGTACTAGCCATTCATTGATTCAATTTAAAATTGTACATCATTATCACTTGATGAAGGAGAGACTATCTAAAATCTTTTCTAATGTTGATAGTTATTGTGATAGATGTAAAACTGAGATAGCTACACTGACGCATATGTTTTGATCTTGTTCTACATTGGAACAGTTCTGGAAGTCAGTTTTTTCAACAACTTCTAAAGCACTTAAAATTAATCTACAACCTAATGAATTAACTGTGTTTTTTGGAATAATTCCTCAAAATATCCATGATATTTCTGTGTCTGACCAACATGTTATTGCATTTGTTACATTGATAGCTAGGAGGGCCGTTTTGTTGAAGTGGAAGGATACATCAGCTCCCACTTTATCACGATAGTTCTTTCAAGTGATGCTATGTCTTAGTTTGGAGAAAATTAGAAGTTGAACCTTTGAACCTTTATTTGATTTTGAGAAAAGATAGGGCTCATTTGCTCGTTATTATCATTTGAGCTAATTGATAGATTTTTTCCATGATCTAATTGTAATTTTTTTGGTATATTTTCTTTTCTTGCTGGCGGTTTGATTTTTAATTTTAGAATCTTTTTGTATGACGCATGGCTCCAGGGTTGTACACCTGATGGTTTTTTTTCTCACTTTTTCTGCTTAGTAGGTTTTTTTGTTATCACAATTTTTTTTTCAATCTTTAAGATAATGTCTTTTTTGAGACATTGTAAGTGTTGTTACTTCAATGTACACATGTTATTTCTTTTGTATAATATAACAATAAATAGATTTGAAAAGAAAGAAAGAACCCTTAGGGACAAGTGATCATAAAATGATCACATTCACTCTTAAATTTCACAATGACAAGCTAAAGTCAAATGTATCATTATTACAGTGGAGTAGGGGAATTAGAAAGGCCTGAGAGAGGATTTGCCCAGAGTTGATTAGAAAAGAACGCTGGCAGGGATGATAGCAGAGCAGCAATGCCTGGAATTTCAGGAAGCAATTTGGAAGAGACAGGACATATACATCCCAAAAAGGAAGAATTATTCTAAAGGTAAGATGATACAACCGTGACTAACAAGAGAAGTCAAGGCCAACATAAAAACCAAAGAGAGAACACTTAATAGATCAAAGATGATTAGTGGAAAGTTAGAGTATAGGGAATCTTTTAAAAACCAACAGAAGGCAACTAAAAAAGTAATTACGAAAGTAAAGAGGGAAAACAAAATTAAGCTAGCCAATAATATTAAAGAGGATACCAAAAGTTTCTTTAGATACACAAAGTGTGAAAGAGAGATGACAAAGGATATTGGACCACTGGAAAACGATGCTGGGGAGGTAGTAATGAGGGACAAAAAAATAGTGGATAAAGCAAATAAGTATTCTGCATCAGTCATCACTGTGGAAGACACCAGCAGTATGCTGGAAGTTCCAGGTGTCATGGAGCATGAAGTGTGTGAAGTTGCCATAACTAGAGAGAAGTTTCTTGGGAAACTGAAAGGTCTGAAAGTAGATAAGTTATCTGAACCAGACAGTGTACACCCTAGAGTTCTGAAAGAAGTAGCTGAAGAGATCATGGAGGCATTAATAATGATCTTTCAAGAATCACAAAATTCTGGAATTGTTCCAGAAGACTGGAAAATTGTAAATGTCAGTACATTCTTCAAGAAGGGAGAGGGGCAGAAGAAAGGAAACTATAGACCAGTTAGTCTGACCTCAATTGTCAGGAAGATTTTGGAGCACAATAGTAAGAATGAGGTCTCATGGTACTTGGAGGCACATGATAAAATAGGCATAGTCAGCATGGCTTCCTCAAGGGAAAGTCTTGCCTGACAAATCAGTTGGAATCCTTTGAAGAAGTAATAGGCAGGATAGACAAAGGAAAATCAGTTGATATTCTGCACTTGGATTTTCAGAAGGCCTTTGACAAGGTGCCACACATGAGGCTGCTCAACAAGCTATGAGTCATTGCTATTACAGAAAAGATTCAAGCATGGATAAAGCAGTGGTTGATTGGCAGGTGGCAAAGAGTAGGAATAAAGGGAGCCTTTTCTGGCTGGCTGCAGGTGACTAGTGGTATTCCACAGGGTCTGTGTTGGGACTGATCCTTTTTACGTTATATTTCAATGATTTGGATGATGGAATTGATGGCTTTGTTACAAAGTCTGCAGATGATATGAAGATAGGTGGAGGAGCAGGTAGTTTTGAGGAAGTAGAGAGGCTACAGAAGGACAAACAGATTAGGAGAATGGGCAAAGAAATGGCAGTGTTGGGAAATGTATGGTCATGCACTTGGTCGAAGAAACAAGTGGGGGGGGCTATTTTCTAAATGGAAAGAAAATACAACTGAGGTGCAAAGGGACTTGGGAGTCCTTGTGCAGGATTCCCTAAAGGTTAATTTGCAGATTGAGTCTGTGGTGAGGAAGGCAAATGCAATGTTAGCATTCATTTCAAGAGGACTAGAATATAAAATAAGGATGTAATGTTGAGACTTAATAAAACACTGGTGAGGCCTCACTTAGAATATTGTGAGCAGTTTTGGGCCCCTTATCTTGGACAGGATGTGCTGAAACTGGAGAAAGTTCAAAGGAGGTGCATGAAAATGATTCCAGGATTGAATAGCTTGTCATATGAAGAACGTCGGATGGCTCTGGGCCTGTATTCACTAGAATTCAAAAGAATGAAGGGTAACATCATTGAAACCTATTGAATAGTGAAATGCCTTGATAGAGTGGATGTGAAGAGAATATTTCCCATGGTGGGAGAGTCTAAGACTGGAGGACACAGCCTCAGAGTAGAGGGGCATTCTTTTAGAATGGAGTTAAAGAGGAATCTCTTTCACCAGAGCATGGTGGATCTGTGGAATTCTTTGCCACAGGCAGCTGTGGAGGCCAGGATTATGTATATTTAAGGTAGAGCTCAACAGATTCTTGACTGGTCAGGGCATGAAGGGATACAGGGAGGAGGCAAGATATTGGGGTTAAGAGGAAAATTGGATCAGCCATGATGAATTGGCAGAGTAGACTCAATGGGCCAAATGGCTTAATTCTGCTCCTATATTTTATGGTCTTATGATTTAAGTGATTTAAGAGGTGATAGGAGTATTCTATTGGTTGACTGAGTGCAGCTCCAATAAAGCTTAAATACTGTAGCTCAATACAATTCAGAATAAATCAAGGTCAGAGTATATTTATTATCAAAGTAAGAAATACAAGAGGATTTATGGGATCACAGCTGCGTGCAAGCTGTCCTCTACATTGCCACTTGGAAGTACACTCTGTGGTGACTTTATTAGGTACCTACTGTACCTGATGAAGTAGCCACTGAGCATATGTTCATGGTCTTCTGGTGATGTAGTCCATCTACATCAAGGTTAATTATATTAATTTTGTAGACATATAGAGACCTGACAACTACAATCATATTGATTATGACAGCCTGCATGCAAAATGGATGGAACTAGTGGAATGAGTTTGTTAAAAATCAATATCCCTGTTGGCAATAAGTCTATTAACTTGTTAAATAAACAAGCAAACTTTCCTCCTAATGTTATTGTTCATCCCCAAGAGGACCAGAACCTTGTTGTGGTTTGGAGGCTTACGTGCCCCAATGACCCAGGGAGCTATGTTGGCTGGAGTCAGTGCCTTAAGCTTTGACTCTTGGTGGGGTGACCCATGCCAAACATATCAAAGGGTAGAGACCAGACTAAGAGTGGTCCACCGGTCCTCCAGGTTCAGAGGTTCAGGCAGGGCTAACAAACCTGACTGGGCAACAAATATTGCTACAGAAACAGTAATGAAGAATCCTTCTATATCTGAGTGCAACAGAGATGGAGTACCTTCATTGCAGCCTTAAAAACCAGTGGCATAATGAGCAGTAGGAAGTTACTATTTGCATTAATTATCAGCAAGATCACCATCTGTTTTTCTCTCACTGTGTTCTCTACCTTGCACTGTTTTATTGGTTTGCTTCTTCCTGTGACTCAGTTATGAAGTTCAATATCCTCCTTCCAAAGTTCAAAGTTTAAAGTAAATTTGTTATCGAAGTATATATATGTCACCATATACTATGCTGAGATTCATTTTCTTGTGGGCATACTCAATAAATCCATGGTAGAATCAGTGAAAGACTACTCCAATTTCGGTGCCCAATCAGTGTGCAAAAGATAACAAATGTTGCAAATAAATAAACAAACAAACAAACAAGCAATACAACTCAAGAAAATGAGACAAAAAATTCTTGAAAGTGAGTCCATTGGTTGTGGGAATATTTCAATGATGGGGCAAGTGAAGTTGTGTGAAATTATCCCCTCTGGCACAATAGCCTGATGATTGAGGGGTAATAGCTATTCCTGGACCTGGTGGTGGGAGTCCTGTAGTTCCTGTATCTTCTTCCTGATGGCAGAAGCAAGAAGAGGGTATGACCTGGATGGTAGGTTCCCTGATGATGGTTGCTTCTTTCCTGCGGCCACACTTTGTGTAGATGTGCTCAATGGTGGGAGGGCTTTACCTGTGAGGACTGGGCCGTATCCACTACTTTTTACATGATTTTCCATTCCAGAGCATTGGCGTTCCTATACCAGGCTGTGATGCAGCTAGTCAATATACTCTTCACCATACATCTACAGAAGTCTGTCAAAGTTCTAGACATCATGCTGAATATTCACCAACTCCTTAGGAAGTAGAGGCACTTCCATGCTTTCTTCGTAACTGCCCTTACATGATGAGGCCAGGACAGGTCCTCCAAAATCACAACTGAGGAATTTAAAATTGCTAACCCATGAATTCCTCCAAATCTGAGCAACTATCTGATCTCCACTCCCAATGCGTGGTGGCCCAGGCCAGGGATCTCCCGGTCAGGAGAGGGATCATGAAGGCCACTTTTCCACACTCCGTAGGGAACCGGGATGGCTGAAATTCAAACACCAATGAACACTGAGTGAGGAAGTCACAGCAAGAGCCCAGTCACTGCCAAATCTCTCTGAGGTTGGAAGATGGACTGGCTCCACAGAGTGACTGACAGTCTCATTCGAGTGATTGACTTCTTCCTTGTGATAGTTGATGCATGGTGACCTGGAGGTTGTGGATCTCCAGGCTCTGTCTAGAAATTTTCTTGCTGCTGAAGAGAGCCTCTGTTACCCCGTTTCGTCTATGTAAGGCTCAATCGTGTTGTGAGGAGAGACTTCGGTGAGGATGGCTGGGACCTGAGAGCAAGTATCTGAGACTAGAATTAAGATGTGATCTGAGACTGAAACGAAGACAGGCTTTCAACCTAGACAACAGACGAGAATCTGAATTTGGGCTGGATGATTGAGCACTGAACCTCTGTTCAAGTGCTCTTTAAATATTAAAATCCTGCACCAAAACATGGCGGCCAGTGGTCTAGTGCGTTGGAACCTCAGGTGCTACAGGTTATAAGCTGATGGTACTTGGGCAAGGTTTCTTCAAACAAACCTGGATGAAGTCCCTGACTATGATCTGAAATCAATCGGGATGGACTCTTTCTTGTTCGGAAACAGCATTATACCTTAAGCACTTGATTATAGTTGGCCGCTGGTGGAATATAAACTATGGTCAGGATTATGAAGGAGAACTTCCTATGTAAGTAGAATAGATGGCATTTGACCATTAGGTGTTCAAGGTTGGGGGAACATGAGTTCGATGAAACCACCACTTTGGTGCACCACTGAGAATTTATTATGAAAACACACGTCCACCATTTGCCTTTTCTAAATCAGCAGTTTAGCCCATCCTGTGAACTGAGAAGCCTTCCGGTCTGATTGCCATATCTGGTGTACTGGGAGCAAGCCATGTCTTGGTTACACATAGAACATTATAATCTCTCATTTCTCTCCGACACAGCTATCTTGCCCTCGGGTCCTCATTTTAGTTCTCCACTGGCTGCACGTTTGCTACCAAGATGCTGGATGGAGAGGGTCTCATTCCTCTGTATTTCATTCCGGTGTGGAATCCCCCTCCTGCCTCGCTTCCAGCCATGGTGACGAACCTTTGTCCGCTTAAAGGTGCCATGCCCGCTTCAGTGAGAGTTAGTCCATTGAGTCCTTCCCCTAATCTTTCCATGGGTCAATTTGTCTTCTGCTGCGTTGCAGAATTTTTGTTCACCATGCGTAAGGGTACTTCTCCACCTGGTGAGGTCGGCTACAAGTTTCTCCCACAACTCAATGTTGATATCCAGCACCTTCATGTTCCATGTGCAGACATCCTTGTATCGCAATTGCAGGCAGCCAGGAGTTACCTTATCTGAAGCTGCATTACTGTAGACTATGTCTTTTGGGATGCAGCCATTCTGTATGTGGCAGACATGGTGCAGCCAGTGCGGTCTATGCTGAGAGGCCGGTACGGGAAAGAACCTCAGCATTCAGGACTCTGTCTGTCCAGGAGATGCCCGAGATGCAACGAAGGCACCTTAAGTGGGAGGTTTTGAGCCTTCTCTCTTGCTGAGCATATGTTGCCCAGGTGTCACTGCCGTATAGCAGAGTGCTGGTGACACAAGCATTTTCAGCCAACTTTGTGTTGTCTGAGAGTTTGGGGTTATCCCAGACTCATATGGTGAGGCAGGTAAGAACTGGTGCAGCCTTTCTGATGTGCTTGTTAATTCCTACATCCAAGGAGAGATTGTTACTGATGATTGTCCCCAGGTAGGTGAACTGACGAACAACATCCAATTTGTAGTTATCAATAATAATGACTGCTGGTGCCTCATGTCTTGTCCCAATAAGTTTATCTTTCTCAGACTGACAGTCAGACCAAGTTCCTTGCAGACCTGTGAGAAGTGATCCTCCAAGCTCAGAGTTGCTGCAGGGTGTGAGTTGTGCTGCATCATCAGCAAACAGCATGTTTCTGATCATAGCCTCACGCACTTTGGCTCTGAGGTGGGAGAAGTTAAAAAGCCTGCCTTCTGATCTAGTGTGGAGATGATCCCCTCTGTTGCAGTGCAAGAAGGGCAAAGAAAACTCCGAAGAGCACTGGGGCAAGAACACAGCCTTGCTTAACACCGCTGCTCACGTCAAAGGGCTCCAAAGAGCTGCCGTTGTACTGCACAGTCCCCCGTCATGTTCTTGTGGAAGGACTTGATCATGATCTGCAGTCTTGCCAGGCAGCCTAGCTTGGGAAGGATCTGAAAGAGCCCGTCTTCACTGACCTAGTCAAATACCTTGGTGAGATTAATATACACATTGTAGAGGGGCTCTCTTGGAGTTGGCAGAGAGAGAAAATCATGTCCACAGTTGATCTTCCAGCACAGAAGCCACCCTGGGTGGACACATTCAGCCAACTTCTGTAAATGAGCCAAGAAGACTCGGCAAAGACTTTGCCAACAACATGCAGAGGGAGACTCCCCGGAGGACGTTGCAGTTGCTTCTCGCACCTTTGTTTTTGTAGAGGGTAATGATCTTGGTTTTCCTCATATTGTGTGGTACAGCTCCTTCTACCAGCACTGACGGAGGACTTCATGCAGTGGGTGCAGTAGCGTAGATAGGCAGGGCTGGACCAGGTCTGTGGGAATCCCATCATTGCCTGGTGCCTTCCCTAAGGCCAAGCTGCTGGTGGCCTTGCTGAGCTCCTCTAGGGTCAGCTCCGCAACAAGTTTTTCCATTGTCAGCAGGCACTCAACTGTGTCCAGGGCTGGGGTGGTGACAGTGTTCAACCGATGTTGCACATTCCCATTTGAAAATGATAGAAAACTGCTGTCTAGCTATATGATGTATGCCGCTGGCTAAATCTGAGCATGTCAAATATTGTTTTGCATTATCACCTCAGACACAGGAAGAGTCAGAAGAAAAACTCCAGGCTTTATGCAAATCACATCTTCCTTAATTTAAAATAGCACTTCATTTTACAATTTATTGCCTTGCACAGCACCTGTAGACATGCTACCGCCTGCCCCGCATTGATGAATTTTGTTGCTATTGTCCACTGCAGCCACCTGAATGGAAACCAGTACTGCCAACCAGGCCAATAGTTGGATGGTAAAATGGTTAAAGACAAACTATGCACTGTAGTCTGTATAAGAGTGCATGTTTTTATGGTCAGAGTGGGCATTATTGTTCCAGCCATCAATATTAGTTGGATGTTGACAATAAGGTAGGTTTAATTGATGGCTTTAGCCCCATTAATAGTCTTAGAGAACAGAATTACAAAAGAACTTGGTCTCTAGACTAACAAGGAACTTGAATGTCTCCGCTGGAGAGGATAGTATATCAGTAACCAAGCACTAGTTTACAGGAAGTAGGTGAAGCTGGAGCCATGACAGTGAATTTGCCTGTGAACATCAGAAATATTAGAGTTCCTTTGTACATAGAAATGTTCTTGTATTATTATGATCACAGGAGATGACATAGAACAGAGGAATAAGCCCATATGTGGAAAGAGGAAGATGATATTATCATTGTGATTCAACATACATATAAAATGCAAGTTCCAGTGTTCCAGCCAAATACAGCCACCGATTGCATCTAATATTTTACGTAGGCCTACAAAGCCCATCCCTTTTCAAATGTACAAAGAATCCTACCTGTGTTTCTTAATATCATTTATTCCATTCTTCAGGTTTCCCAAGCGCTCATATGGATTTTGCCTGCATTGAAGAATGACACAGTAAAATGAAAATTCAATTCTTTTCACAATTTCTTTCTCATGTTTTTCTTTTCTTGCTTTCCATCTGCTCTCCTGGAATTACTGTTTCAATGAAGGCAAACTGGTTGTGCTGTTGTTCTAAAGACTGGAGATACAAGTTCAAATTCCACTATAGCTGCAGGGGAATTAAATGCATTTATTTAAATAATTTGTAATGAAAGGGATGTTTTAATAAAATAGATCATGAAACTATGATCTCTGTTGCATTTGATTCATGGATGTTCTGTGATATTGTGAGAGTAAGAGTTCGGCACAAGATGGCCTGTTTCCGTGCTGTAATTGTTATATGGTTTATATGGTTTATATAGAGCCTAATCTATGTCATTCGCAAGCACAATTTAAACATACTTACTACTCGTCACAAAACTGGAGTTGAAACTTAAGATCACCAACCACCATGGAAAATCTGGTTATTTAATTCAATTCCATAACAAAGACAATCAAGTGTCGTTAAAAACCCATTTGGGTTCACAAAACCCATCACCTGTGACAAAAAATGACACTACATAATAGCCCGAAGGAAAATTCAGTGTCGACATATTTTTAAATCCAGATCAAAGAACAATTTTAGATCCTGCTCCTAAGCCAAATAATGTTGATGTTACGTTCCTCCATACAACCTAACTATACACATCTTTGCAACACACGTCAAAGTTGCTGGTGAACGCAGCAGGCCAGGCAGCATCTGTAGGAAGAGGTGCAGTCGACGTTTCAGGCCGAGACCCTTCGTCAGGACTAACTGAAGGAAGAGTGAGTAAGGGATTTGAAAGTTGGAGGGGGAGGGGGAGATCCAAAATGATAGGAGAAGACAGGAGGGGGAGGGATCCTGTCACCTGTCCAGCTCTTGGCTCCATCCCTCCCCCTCCTGTCTTCTCCTATCATTTTGGATCTCCCCCTCCCCCTCCAACTTTCAAATCCCTTACTCACTCTTCTTTCAGTTAGTCCTGACGAAGGGTCTCGGCCTGAAACGTCGACTGCACCTCTTCCTACAGATGCTGCCTGGCCTGCTGCATTCACCAGCAACTTTGATGTGTGTTGCTTGAATTTCCAGCGTCTGCAGAATTCCTGTTGTATACACATCTTTGTTGTTTCTCAAAGTCGTTAATACCTGTGAAGAATCGAACAATTAACTAGCAGCCCCATGAAGAAAATGACATCAGGGTAACTGAATCAATGCTAACTGCCAAAAGTCTGTTTATCAGGTACAAATTTCTACCTAAATGAACCTGTATTTAATGACACCGATGTCAGAGAAATGATTTCCTTTGTGGATGAAAATAGTGACTGCTTTTTGTGATATAATGAAATTTTATTAAGCTGTGGGGATTCTCATTGAGGATGCTAATGGTTGTTCATATCAAATATCACACTGACTTGCATAAGGCTTAACTAAGTATTTGAGGGCTGATTTTAACCCTCCTTGCCCAGCAGGATCTGAGTGGGCTGGCATTTAAACCAACTATGATAACTTACTGCCTTTGAACTTATTGACTTATTTGTGGGCTATAATTTTAACCATCTTTTAATTTTAACCAGAAGACTGCTTACAGGAAAGCAGCATGGCTATTTCATCAATCTACATATTGGCAGATTTTAGTCCATAACCTTATCAATAGGGCTGCTGTGACCTCCCCACAAAGCCAATATATCAGTAGAGAGGCCAAGACCAGAAAAGTTCAAAAATATTAATGTAAGGGGGCTTCGATTTTTATGTTACTGCGGAGGCTAATTAAAATGGCGTCTTTGTTATGTTAATCTGGGGAATGCGGCTTTGTTGTCTTAAACGCTGAGAAAGTTTGCGCTAGCAGCTTGTTGTGGTTTAGAGGGTGACAAGAAATACGTCATTAACCAATTGGGATAGTTGTTATGGTTTTGGTGTATTTGAAGATACTGTTTGCGAGGGGGTTTTGGGGGCAGAAGGCGGGAGAGCGAGACAGAGGATGGACGAGGTGCTGTGAGTCCACTAATGGGGTCGGACCCCGAGCGGGACGTTCGGCAAGGAGACGGAAACGGATTCGTGTGGAGCGTCTGGTCGACCACCGTTGTTGGTCCCAGGCAGCCGGTCGAGGTGGTCCGAGGAGGTCGCAGGGTGAAGAAGAAGGTCCTTGAGCTCCAACGGGTTTTTTTTGTGCACAAAGAGATTGAACTTTGATAAATGTGGCGCCTTTTATTTTCCTTTTATATTTTATTCTCTTTTAATTATATAGTTCCAGTAATATCTATAAACTGTGTATCATTTAATTGTATCTGGTGTATTGTCTGTTATTTGGGCGGGGTGGGGTACCTCACACAGCATCCATACAAACAAGTTATCCAGTTTGGCGGGGTCAAGGGCAGTTTCCCTAGACGACAGCGAGCCGAGCGACCCTGAGGGTGGCCAGGGGGGCTACATTGTGGGGGCTTTGTCTGAGATTGAGTCTGCCGGTATGCTGTGTGGGTGCCCTGTTTAAATCAGTAATGTGTGTCTCTGTGGGTTATTGCTGGTGATTGCTGTATGCATGGTGGTTGAGGTCTTTGTTCGAGTTCAGACTAGCATTGACGAGTTGGAGGTGGCACTAGGGGCTGTCCATGCGGTTGGGAGAGAGAGGAAAGAGTGGTCTGATTTGGAGGTAGAGTCTGCGAATAAATGTTCTAGCTCTGGCAGGCTCCGCCTGGCACTTGGGATAGTGTCCACCCCAAGAGGGGCGGAGACGTGCGAGACGTGGGTGGAGCGGATCTCTCAGTTGTTAGATGAGCGGCAGTGCTCGGTTGAGGGAGAGCGACAGGGATTGGTTGAAAGTTTGAGTAGGCAGGCTGGTGACGGTGTTAGAGCTGTCAGGTTCACTTACACTGTAGTGACAGCTGTCAGTTATTTGAAAGAGGGGGGAAAGTTTTCAGTGTGTCTTCTCTGGCGAGGAGGGCGGTTAAATTGCTTGCAGTTCCAGGGGGATCATTTCAGGGGATCAGCCCCTCCTTCAGTTGTTCAGATGATCAGAGAGGTGTTGGGAAACTTAGTGGAGGCCCAGTGGGGGAAAGGCTTGGGGTCTCTGGGAAAGCACGTTCCCAGCAATGTACCACTGAACTTCCGCAAGGAAGGCTTAGAGGGGCCACGCCCCAGGGTGTCACTATGGATAGAGGGAAGCAATGCTAAAACTATCCTCGACCCCGGGGCACAGATCAAGTTGTTGGACAGTTCGTTTTACAACCGGTGTCTGAAGCATTTATCCTTGACAACCGCAAGGGCACCGGAGACTTTGGGTACTAGTGGCAGTAGTTATCCAGTGACGATGATTGGTTCATGACCTTGGAGTTCATGGGGGCATTGTCTGGGCACCCAGCATGTCGAGTTGCTTCTGAGGACATGTGTAGCAGCCTTGAGCCAGTACTGAATTTAAACGAGACCCAGCGGTGGTATGGCTTGGGGAAAGTAGCTGAGGGTGAGACCCTCTTAGTAGACGCTCTGAACTACCATGAGGGAGGGGAGTTGACCGCTGAAGACACCTCAGTGAGAGAGAGGTCGCGGCAACTGGACCCTAGCGGCGTGGGAGATGAAGGCAGCGTGTGTGTGGATTATGCGACATGGTTTAATGTGCTGCATCTGAGGGGTGGATGTTGCCAGATCCTGAGGAGTGCAGCTGTTGAGCTGAAGATGGCCTTTACTAGTTCCCTAGGATTCTTCCGATCCAAAAAGATACCCAAGGGCATATCCGGAGCCCCTGCATCCTTCCCGCGGGGCATGAGGAAGACCATGGGGGAAGTGAAGGTGTGTGGAGTTTTGACGTATGTGGATGACTGCCTAGAGCTTGGATTCGCCTGGGGGGACTATGAGGCGAGGCGAGTGGCTGAGCCCGGGCGACCGAAGCGAAGTGTCAAATGTGGAGGAGTTTTTGGCCGGAGGAGTTTGGTGCAATGTGAGGAAAATGACCCGACACACCAGTTGAACTTCCTGGTGTTGGGACAGACGGTGGTGGACTGGGGGATGGAAACCCAGGTCGTCAATCTGAATGAGACACAGGGAAGAGAGGGGATTTGCACCGCAATGCGGTCATGTACTGATGAATTAATCAGCGAGAAGAAACGATGACCCACCTTCGAAGGGATCAGCAGAAACTCAAGACGTCCATTCAGAACAGATTGGAAGATTTACAAGTTGGGGAAGATCAAGGAAGTGTTCTGACTAAGGTCAACAGAAAACCGAGAGCCCAGGGAGGGGAGTTTGACTACACTCCCGAGGAGGTAAAGAAATGGAGGACAGATCTTGGAAAAGGGAGGCAGACGCTTGAAAGGAACCTGAAGGTGACTATCGCGAGATTAAATGAAGTGGAAAAACTGAAAGTTGACCTGGAAGACGTCATCAGGAAGAAACAACTGGAGGCTGAACATTCTTTAACTGCTGCTTTTCAGGTCAGGGTGGAAGAAGCTGGTGGGGTAACTGCGTCCCAGATTGAGATGGCCAGGAACCCTGAGTCAGAGCTGCGGAGGCTGTGGCGAGAGTTGAAGGAATCCCCGAAGAAGCTGACGTCTCGACTGCAGGAAGCTGAAGGGGTAGCCCCGGCTAAATGTTTCAGTTTGGAGAAACTTAACCAGCAGCTATTGATCGAGGGAATGAGGAAGGATACGGATTTGAAGGATGACGTGCTGCACATGTGGAACATGCTGCCTTTCGCTAACTTCCCCGTGATTGAGGAAGAGACATTTGGCCCTTCTCCCACTGAGTCAGGTGTAGTGGGGAGGGCTAGCTGTGGGCAGTCTGAGTTACGGCAGGAGCAGGAAGGAGGAGAGGCGGGGCCCTGGACACGGGACTGGGGGCTCCGAGCTGTAGTGGTGGCCTGAGTGAGAGAGGAGTTGGCAAGCAGGCCCAAGGTATCCCTAGTAGTGTCTGAGCCTTTTGGGTTTAGGTGAGGGGGTACGGAGGTCTCAGAGGGTTAAGAAGCTCCCAGATAGGTTGGCCTATTTAGCGCCCGTGGGATGGGAGTAAGGTCCACTGTTTGGGGAGCACTGTCACTGTGTGTATCTGTGTACGTGTGTGTTGTGTGTCTGTAGGACTGGGTGGCGAGTTATTTAGAAGTCATGAGGACATGACTTTATTTGGTGGGGGGAGAGTGTAAGGGGGTTTCGATTTTTATGTTACTGCGGACGCTAATTAAAATGGCGTCTTTGTTATGTTAATCTGGGGAATGCGGCTTTGTTGTCTTAAACGCTGAGAAAGTTTGCGCTAGCAGCTTGTTGTGGTTTAGAGGGTGATAAGAAATACGTTATTAACCAATTGGGATAGTTGTTATGGTTTTGGTGTATCTGAAGATACTGTTTGTGAGGGGGTTTTGGGAGAGAAGGCGGGAGAGCGAGACAGAGGATGGACGAGGTGCTGTGAGTCCGCTAATGGGGTCAGACCCCGAGCAGGACGTTCGGCAAGGAGACGGAGACGGATTCGTGTGGAGCGTCTGGTCGACCACCGTTGTTGGTCCCAGGCGGCCGGTCGAGGTGGTCCGAGGGGGTCGCAGGGTGAAGAAGAAGGTCCTTGAGCTCCAACGGGTTTTTTTTGTGCACAAAGAGATTGAACTTTGATAAGTGTGGCGCCTTTTATTTTCCTTTTATATTTTATTCTCTTTTAATTATATAGTTCCAGTAATATCTATAAACTGTATATCATTTAATTGCATCTGGTGTATTGTCTGTTATTTGGGCGGGGTGGGGTACCTCACACAGCATCCACACAAACTGATTACCCAGTTTGGCGGGGCCGAGGCTGTTTCCCTAGACGACAGCGAGCCGAGCGACCCTGAGGGTGGCCAGGGGGGCTACATTAAGATGCACATTGTGAGGCAGAAAGAGCCAGATTGCTTCTCTGGTCCAATAGAAATCTTCTGCCTTCCCTGTTGTAACATATTTGCCCTTACTTCAAATTTCCAATTATTTGCCTCAACTTGTCCAAAATTCTACCTCTGCCTGGTGACTAGCCAACACGTTCGACAAGACTTAATTTTTGAAAAGTCCTGACCTCGTACTGGACACTTACATCTTTAAACTCATTAGATTTGTGACAGCACATTAAAGATGTTTAATCTTTCTCTATAGAACTGCAACTTTTTTTCTCTTGTAATTGTTTAACTAAAATACTTTAAAAAAATCCTAGCCACAATAAAATTCAGCTAACTGCGTATTTTAATACTGTAGAAATCTCGATGACTCTTGTTGATAAATGGTACTTCCAGAATTATTAATTTCCTCATTGTTCTTTTATGCTTTACTCAAAGAAAGGGCAAAGTTAGACTCATGATACATACACTACGATTTTTTTAAGCTTCTTACTTGCACAGCCTACGAATCATATCTTCGGGTCGCCTTGTTATTTTCTTGGGGAAATCCATCTTTTCTACACCTTTCAGAATTAAGTTGTAGGTCATCATCTGATCATAGCCAGAAAATGGTGGGCTTTTAAACAAGGGAAGAAAGTAATGTTAGGGCAACATGCTGGAATCTCTAAGTGGAGTACATATCACAAATATTTTCAGAAACATGCAAACTTTTCAAACGATCCTCAATAGAAAAAGTCCAAACATATTAAAGTTGAAGAATTTGCCAGAGTAATTTTAGAACATAGAACATTACAGCACAATACTGGCCCTTCGGCCCAGAATATTGTGTCAACTTTTAACCCACCCTAAGATCAATCTAATTCATCTCACGTACATAACTGCCCATTTTTCTATCATCCATGTGTCTATCCAAGATTTTCTGAAATGTCCCGAATGCCTCTCCCACCACTGCTGGCAGGGCTTCCATGCACCCATCACTCTCCTGTGTAAAGAACTTACCTTTGGTGTGCCCCTTATACTTTCCTCCAATCACCTTGTATTGGCCATTTCCACCCTTGGGAAAAATATCTCTATCTGTGCCTCTTATCATCTTGACAGCTCTATCAAGTCACCTCTCATCCTCCTTCGCTTCAAAGAGAATAGCACTAACTCACTCGACCTATCTTCATAAGACGTACTGTCTGGTCCAGGCAGCACCCCAGTAAATCTCCTCTGCATGCTTCCTGAAGCTTGCTTCCTATATCGAGGTGACCAGACCTAAACACAATATTCTATGTGTGGTACAACCAGTGCTTTAGAGAGCTGCAACATTACCTCACGGTTTTTGAACACAGTCACTCAACTAAGGCAGGCCAACAAAACATATGTCTTCTTAACAACCCTCTCCACGACTGCAGCAACTTTCAGGGAACTATGGACATGGACCCCAACATCCCTCTGTTCCTCAACACTGCTAAGGATCCTGTATTATGTCTTCCATCTTGACTTTCACTTCACACTTTTCCTGGCTGAACTCCACTGACCACTTCTCAGCACGGCTCTGCATCCTGTCACTGTCCCATTGCAACCTACGAGAACCCTCCACACTATCCACAATTCCACCAACCTTCGTATCATCTGAAAACTTACTCACCTACCCTTCCACTACCTCATTCTTATGTAAATCAAGCCGAGGTCCCAAAACAGATCCCTGCAAAATATCACTGTCACTCTCCACCTACAGCACACTCTGTCTTCTACCGGCAATCCACAGAGCTAAGTTTCCCTGGATCCTATGCCTTCTGTCTTTCGGAATGAGTATGCCATGGGGAACCTTACCAACTGCCTTACTAAAACCCGTATACACCACATCATCTGCTGTACTAACGTTGAGGTGCTTTGTTGTAACTTCAAAGAATTCATTCAGGCTCATGAGGCATGACTTGGCCCTCACAAAGCCAAGAAGACTATTCCTGATCAGACTATGCTTCTCCAAATACTTGTAAATCCTGTCCCTAAAAAATCCTCTCCAATAATTTGCTCAGCACTGAAGTAAGACTCACAGGTTATACCACACTTAGGATATTGTGTTCAGTTCTGGTTACCTTACTCTGGCCAGAGTCAGTGCCGGAGACCCAGTCACTGTGGTTCCTCTGGGTAGGTTGTTCCCCTAAACAGTATCCAAAATATTGAGGGGAACAATCACTGGCTGCCCATTTCTCTTTCTTCTCTTGACAGTCACCCATTTACCTGCTTCCTGCAACTTGGGGGTGACTACCTCCATGTAGCTGCTATCTATCATTTCCTCAGTCTCCCATATGAGCTGAAGGTCATCGAGCTGCAGCTCCATTTCTTTAACACATTCTATGAGGAGCTGAAGCTTGACACCATGTGGTGCAAAGGTGGTTATCCGGGAGGCTGGAGGTCTCCCAGAATGAAGAATAAAGAAGAAGAAACTTACCAGATACTAACCTCACCCAAAACTGATCTCATCTAAGCCTGATGAGCCAAAGCCTATGCATCCCCAATCTAACACTGGCCCACTCATACAATGACCACTCAATAATGGCTGCTCTGCTTGCCTCTGCCTTATTTTTATTCCCCCTTCGCTAATGAATGCCATTCACTGATTGGGCACATTCCAAACTCCGAAAGCTGCAACGAAGTGCTATGTTTTTCAATCTTCAATTGCGGACCTGTGTGAAGACTCCTCTCCTTCGTCTTGCGCTCTCTTTCACAGACTGGGTGCAGTTCAAGCTCCGAAAACTGCCACAAGGCACAACTTTTTTAATCTTGAATTGCTGTCTATGTGAAGTCACCTCTGGCTCTTGCACTCCCATTCAGTGACTGGGCACATTTCAAACTTCCTCAATGGGCTCAATTAAAAATCTATCTTTGGAGATGAAGAGCAACTGTGAACACCCGACTGCAACAAAGGGACTTCTGAGTTTGTAGGTGGATCCAAAAGCTGCTGATAATACATAGTAAAAATGGTAATTACCAATATTTCTCTGAAAGGTCCAAAGCATTGAATTCTAGATCACTGACTACAACATTTAAAGTATGTTTGACAAGAGATGTGGAACACGTAGTCAAGAGGAAGAAAGAAATTTACTTAAGGTGTAGGAAGCAAGGGTCAACCAGGGCTCAAGAGGGTTACAGGGTAGGCAGGAAGGAACTGAAGGACGGACTTAGGAGAGCTATAAGGGGGCATTAGAAGGTCTTGGTGAATAGGATTAAGAAAAACCCCTAAGTGTTCCACACACATATAAAGAGCAGGAGGATGACCAGGGTGAGGGTAGGACTGAACAGGGGTAGTAGAGTAAACATGTTCCTGGAGTCAGAAGAGGTAGGAGAGGTTGTTAATGAATACTTTGCTTCAGAATTCACCAGTGAGAGACCCCTTGATGATTGTGAGGACAGCATAAAACAGGCTGATATGCTTGAACGTGTTGATGTTAAGAAAGACGATGTGCTCGAACTTTTGAAAAACATTAGGATAGATAGTCCCCAGGGTCAGACAGGGTATACCCCAGGTTACTATGGGAAGTGAGAAAGAGTTTGCAGGGTCTTTGCCGATGATGTTTGCATCCTCACTGGTGACAGGATTAGGACCAGATTATTGGAGGGTGATAAATGCTATTCCTTTGTTCAAGAAAGGGAGTAGTAATAACCTTGGGAATGGCACTGTGGCTCCAAAGGGAAGACGGATGAAGACGACTGCAGTAGTGATAGGAGATTCCATCTTCAGTGGAATAGAGACAAGGATCTGTGGACGTGATAGAGACATCCAGATGATACACTGCCTCCCAGATGCCAGGGTCAGGGATGTCTCGGATCGGGGCAATGGCATCCTAAAGAAGAATGGTGAGCAGCCAGAAGACTTGGTACATATTAGCACCAATAACAAGGTAGGAAAGGCAAGGAGGCCCTGAAAAGAGATTTTAGTCCTGAATGAGTATAATATACCCCAAAAGATATCCATTCCAGGTTCATCATGCAATACGTTTGAAATCACATGCACAGATAGAACAAGTGGTACAGTGGGCTGCCTCATCGTTCTAGTAACCCAGTTTCTCCTCTGTCCTTGAGTGCTGTTATCGTGGAGGTGACACATTTATTCCATGACTGGCAGAGGGTTTCCTCTCGTGCTCCTCTTTCCTCTTACATCCGAAGGATAGGTTGACAGGCGAATTGCCTGCTGTTAGTTATTGGTAATGTAGGTTCCCGGCATAAAGAATTCAAAGGGAAGTAAGGGAGAAAAGGTTTCAGGTAATAAGGAGAGGGTGAATGATGTGGACCTGAGTGGCTGAAGAGAATTATGCAAGAATTAAATGTCAGATTATAATAGTGTTGGTAACGGACAATAAAAATGCTGATACATCCCAATTACTACTGGCCACTGAAAGCAGGGCAGGAACTCCAAGATGGTTTAAAAGATGGTCATGGTTTTCTTGCATGCATTACCAAAGGCCAAACTGGGGAACAGTATAGTGGAGCCTCTGGATAAGGGATGTGTCATGCAGAGAGTTTGTACATACATACTGAAATGTAACAACGTGTCATAAGATGAAAGTGTATTTCTGCCTCACCAGAGTTAGACCTGGCTTGTTTAGCTGGGTTAACAAACCTTGAGAGGCAAGGTGGAGATACATCTCTACCAAAGCAGGTATAAGGCACTCCTTCCCTCTGCTAGCCCATAGATCACCCTTGGGCAAGGTGTAACACCTGCTTAGCCCCCCGATCATGGTCATGTGAAGCCATGAGAGCAGGTGGTGGATGGTCGTATGAGCAGCTGGTGCATATCACAAGTCCTGGTTATGTGACCACTGCCACCAGGCACAATCTCTGAAGAGTATTGATAATGGTTGGGGTCACCCGTCCTGTAAAGACACTGCCCAGCAGAAGGCACTGCCCAGTTCTGTTGAAAAATTTGGCAAGAACAGTCATGGTCATGGAAAGATGATGATCGCCCATGTCATATGACACAACACATAACAAGCACACCTGCAGAAAGGTTAAAAATAAGCAAACAAATAGCCCATGGGAATACTTCCTGAAGATAACTTCTTTTTATGGAGTTTCAGGATTATAGCAGCCCTGCACTAACAAGGGGGCAATTGGTAATAGGTCAGCACAAGGTCATGTCTAGCAGGATAGCACACGTGGAAATTTTTAATTGGCCTGTGGTTAATAATTATGCACTGACAGAGTGTGTGCAATGATGTGATACTGACCAGAGTCAGGGATCCTCAAAGTACATGAGGGATAGAGGTGGATAATTGTGCACTATCTTTGTTTACAGATGATGACTGAATTGTTGCACCTCAGCTTCAAAAATGTATAAAAATGCCATAACTTGTTCAATCAGAGAGAGAACATAACAAAGCCTCTCTCTGACCAGTGGGTGAAAGATTGATCAATAAATACTTTGCTGTTTGACCTGGGTATGGACTGTGTAAGTGTTTCTTTCAACCTCAGCAGTGGACATAGCCTATGTATGGTCTCTTCCATACAGAGTTCCACCACCTTACTGAAGACCCTTTTAACATGCAGACTGCCACTCTTGGCATGAACCTTACCATGAACAAATTCCCAATCAAGGAGTCATAGCAGGTAATGATTTGACAGAAGTCACTACTGACCAGGAATTCTGAGCCTTTATGTTATCCTCCTTTGAATAAAGGAGCTTGTGAGAGGATCTGATAGAAGTCTTTACAATCATTATTAGTTTAGATAACAGATGGAGCAAAGACTCTTCCTACGGATAACACAATAGGACGGGGTTCAAAGGTTGCAAACAACCATTAAGGATACGATGATAAAAATACTTATGCACAGAAAGTGTTTGCCATCTGCAATGTACTGGCAGAAGGAAGGTAGTTGAGGCTGATTCAGTCATGATATTCAAAAAGGAACTGGATAAGAACTTAGAAGGAAATAAAATTGCAAGGCTCTGCTGAGAAGGCAGGAAGTGGGATTATTGGTATTGATAAACACAAGAGATTCTGCAGATACTGGAAATTCAGAGGAACACACACAAAATAGTGCAAAGGTACTACAGCTCGGGATATTGGAGTTTGGAGTTCAATCCTGACACTATCTGAACAGAGTTTGCACGTCCTCCCTGTGCATGCATGTGTTTCCTTCAGGTGCTCCAGGGTTACTGGTAGTTCAGCTCAAAGGACCATAAGGGCTATTCTGTGCAGTGTCTATAAATAAATAAATAAATAAATAAATAAATAAATAAATAAATAAATAAATAAATAAATAAATGCCCACTCATGCGAGCCTGTTAGCAAATTGGAAACTTGAAATCAATTTGTGAAAAGCAGCAGGAAGTGACCTTAAGTTACTTGAGAATGTATGAACCTATAAATTAAATCTATTCTGCCCAATTCTCAACCCAACCCCACTCAACCCTCACTAACTTAAGAAGATACCTTAGTAAAGCTAAGGGTATTAGGCAGTTTGGGAACTTGATAGCCAGCAGAGGACCGACAACAGTACAGGGGCCTTTCCTTCTGAGTAAATTGCTGAGGCTTCCATCAGCTTCAAGCTCCTCTCACAAGCCAGATATTATCAGGAAGCTAGGCACTATCTTCCAGAGTTGAATTACATGTGATTTCCTGGTCTGACACAATCAGCCGGGAGTGTTAAAGATTAGTTTTATTTGTCATGTGTACAATGAAACATTGAAATATACAGTGAAATACGTCATGCATGTCAAATCAGCTACAAGCGTTGCCATACTTTTAGTGCCAGCATGGCATGCCGACAACTTACTAACCAAAACCATACATCTTTGCAATGTGGGAGGAATCCAGAGCACCCGGAGGAAACCTATGCAGTCATGGAAAGAACATTCAAACTCTTTGTAGATAGCTGAAGGAACCGGATGCTGATGGGTGGTCACTGGCACATTGAAGCTATTGCTCTAACTGCTATGCTATATTCCAGACACAAAAATAATTCATGCGGAATCACACAACACAGAAAATAAACATTTTGTTCTTTACCTCTGTTATGGGCAGCTGAAGCAGCTCCGCAATGTGTTTTCTCCTCCAGACCAAACATGCCAGTTGCTTTTTGAGTTCAATTTTTTAAACCATTTCAAAATTCAAAGTAAATTTATTAACAAAGTACATATATGTCACCACATACAACCCTGAGGTTCATTTTCTTGAGGCATACTCAGCAAATCTATAGGATAGTAACTATAACAGGATCAATGAAAGATTAACTAGAGTGCAGAAGGAAACAAATTGTAAATAAAAATAAACCACAATAAATAACAAGAACATGAGATAATGAGATAAAGGGTCCTTGAAGAGAGATCATTGTTTCTTATTTGGGAAAGCCAGGTAGAAGAATGCATGTTGCCAGAGGTCAATGGCCAAGGTGCATCAGTCACACAACATAATGATAAAATGATATTTAACTAACACTTGCTGACATGAAATTTAGAAAAAGCAAAACAGCTATCCCAGGTTTGGAGAATCCTGAGGAACTTAGATCCAGGGGCAATTATTTTTCTTATAACATGCTTCATCTACCATTTAATATCTTAAAATACCTACGCTATATTCCAAAATGTTATTTTATCTAAATAGTGATTGCTCTGTCTAGTGCATTGATACCGGGTCTTCTGTGCCCATAGATCAGACTGAGTGAGTCCCATTGGATGCTGCTTCTGTGCCTGAGAATACCTGCATCATTGCAGATCACGTAACTTTAAGAAGTTTAGCTCCTTGGTTTTCAATTCATATCTTGCTCCATGTCTAATGATGCAAGTGATACAAAGAGACATTTACCTGCCAGTAAGAAGCTCAAAGACAAGTATTCCCAATGACCAGAAATCCACACCAAAATCATGGCCTTTGTTCAGAATAATCTCAGGTGCCACGTATTCAGCTGTCCCACAAAATGTCCATGTTTTCTGACCTCTGCCAATCTTCTTAGCAAATCCAAAGTCAACCTGAAAGCAGAAGTTAATAAAATAAAATTGGCAATATTTATTCAATCAATATAATGGTTGTAAATGGACACAATCTTGCAAATGTGATCAGTTCAGGATGGACAAAGGCATATACTGATCTCGATAGACTTTATGGCATTGGTGGGAGTTTACCTAATATAACAATAACAACTGATCTAGGCCTTAAGACCACGAGCAGAATTAGGCCATTTAGCACATTGAATCTGCTCTGCCATTCCATCAGACCTGATTTATTATCCCTCTCAACACCATTCTCCTGCCTTTTCCCATTATATTTTATGTCCTGACTAACCAAGAACCTATCAACCTCCACTTTAAATATAGTCAATAACTTGGTCTCTGCAGCCACCTATGGCAATGAACTCCACAGATTTACTACCCCCTGGCTAATTAAATGTCTCCTCTTCTCTATTCTAAATGGATGTCCCGCTAGGTGAGTTTAGGGAGTTAGGCGCTAAGTTAAAGGACAGGACCTCCAGGATAGCAATCTCAGGATTACTACCAGTGCAGGGCGGGTTTAGAGATAGTGAGATAGAGCAGATCAACACGTGGCTGAAGACATGGTGCAGGAGGGAGGGCTTCAGATTTATAGATAATTGGGCAGTTTTCCAAGGAAGGTGGGACCTGTTCTGGCGGGCCAGTTTACATCTGAACTGGAGGGGGACAAATATTCTTGCAGGTAGGTTTGCTAGAGAGGGTCCTGTGGATTTAAACTAGATACAAGGGGGGAAGGGAACCAGAGTGTAGGAACAGATAGAGGGGAGAAGGAAGAAAAAGATGATAGTAAAGTTGTTTGCACCATTAGTGATAAACAGAGAGTAAGAGGTAGAGAATTTCTTAAATGCATTTATTTTAATGCTAGGAGCATTGTAAGAAAGGTGGATGAGTTTAGAGCATGGATTGATACCTGGAAATATGATGTTGTAGCTATTAGTGCAACATGGTTGCAGTAGGTGTTTGATTGGCAACTAAATATTCCTGGATTTTGTTGCTTCAGGTGTGATAGAATTGGAGGGACAAGAGGGGGAGGTGTTGCATTGCTTGTCAGAGAAAATATTACAGCGTGCTCTGGCAGGATAGATTAGAGGGCTCATCTAGGGAGGCTATTTGGGTGGAATTGAGGAATGGGAGAGGTGTAGTAATACTTAGAAGGGTGTATTATGGACCACCTAATGGGGAGCGAGAATTGGAGGAGCAAAATTGTAAGGAGATAGCAGATATTTGTAGCAAGCACAGGTTTGTGATTGTGGGAGATTTTAATTTTCCACACATAGACTGGGAAGGCCATACTGTAAAAGGGCTGGATGGTTTGGAGTTTGTAAAATGTGTGCAGGATAGTTTTTTGCAGCAATACATAGAGGTACCAACTAGAGAAGGGGCAGTGTTGGATCTCCTGTTAAGGAATGAGATAGGTCAGGTGACAGAGGTATGTGTTGGGGAGCACTTCGGGTCCAGTGATCACATTGCCATTAGTTTCAATATAATTATGGAGAAGGATAGGTCTGGACCCAGCGTTGAGATTTTTGATTGGAGAAAGGCTGTCTTTGTGGAGATGCAATAGGATTTAGAAAGAGTGGATTGGGGCAATTTGTTTTATGGGAAGGGTGTAATAAAGAAATGGATTTCATTTAAAGGTGAAATTTTGAGGGTACAGAATCTTTATGTTCCTGTTAAGTTGAAAGGAAAGGTTAAACGTTTGAGAGAGCCATGGTTTTTAAGGGATATTGGAAACTTGGTTCGGAAAAAGAGAGATTTCTACAAAAATATAGGCAGCATGGAGTAAATGAGGTGCTCGAGGAATATAAAGAATGTAAAAAGAATCTTAAGAAAGAAATTAGGAAAGCTAAAAGAAGATGAGGTTGCTTTGGCAAGTAAGGTGAAAATAAATAAAAGGGCTTCTACTGTTATATTAATAGCAAAAGGATAGTGAGGGATAAAATTGGTCCCTTAGAGAATCAGAATGGACAGCTATGTGTGGAGCCGAAAGAGATGAGGGAGATTTTGAACAATGTCTTTTCTTAGGTATTCACTAAGGAGAAGGATATTGAACTGTGTAAGGTAAGGGAAACAAGCTCTTGTTCTCTGTATTATGATCTGGATGATGGGGTGGTAAATTGGATTAGTAAGTATGCAGATGATACTAAGATAGGTGGTGTTAGGTGGCGTAGTGGATAATGAAGCAGGTTTTCAAAGCTTGCAGAGAGATTTAGGCCAGTTAGAAGAGTGGGTTGAAAGATGGCAGATGGAGTTTGATGCTGATAAGTGTGAGGTGCTATATTTTGGTAGTACTAATCAAAATAGGACATACATGGAAAATGGTAGGGCATTGAAGAATGCAGTAGAACAGAAATATCTAGGAATAATGGTGCATAGTTCCCTGAAGGTGGAATCTCATGTGGATAGGGTGGTGAAGAAAGCTTTTGGTATGCTGGCCTTTATAAATCAGAGCATTGAGTATAGGAATTGGGATGTAATGTTGAAATCGTATAAGGCATTGGTAAGGCCAAATTTGGAGTATTGTGTACAGTTCTGGTCACTGAATTATAGGAAAGATGTCAACAAAATAGAGAAAGTACAGAGGAGATTTACTAAAATGTTACCTGGGTTTCATCATCTGAGTTACAGAGAAAGGTTGAACAAGTTAGGTCTTTATTCTTTGGAGTGTAGAAGGTTGAGGAGGGAATTGATAGAGGTATTTAAAATTATAAGGGGGTTAGATAGAGCTGACGCAGGTAGGCTTTTTCCATTGAGAGTAGGGGAGATTCAAACAAGAAGACATGAGTTGTGAGTTAGGAGGCAAAAGTTTAGGGGTAACACGAGGGGAAACTTCTTTACTCAGATAATGGTGGCTGTGTGGAACCAGCTTCCAATAGAAATGGTAGAGGCAGGTTCGATATTGTCATTTAAAGAAAAATGTATAGGTATATAGACAGGAAAGGAATGGAGGGTTATGGGCTGAGTGCAGGTCGGTGGGACTAGGTGAGAGTAAGCGTTCGGCATGGACTAGAAGGGTCGAGATGGTCTGTTTCCGTGCTGTAATTGTTATATGGTTGTATGGTTATAGTCTGGGGCTGTGCCTTCTGGTCCTAGGCTCCCCAACTAGAGGAAACATCCAATCTATCCAGACCTTTCAGTATTCAATAGGTTCCATGAGAACGCCCATCATTATTCTATACTCCAGCAAGTACATGCCCAAAGCCATCAAACACTCCTCATACGTTAACATCTCCGAAATCATTGTTGTATACCTCCTCTGGACCCTCTCCAATGCTCGCATGTCTTTACTGAGATAAGGGGCTCAAGCCTGCTCACAATACTCCAAAAGGCATTTGACCAACGGCAAGGATGTAATGCTTGCTCTTATATAAAATCCTTGCTCTTACTACTTCATCCTCTCAAAATGAATGCTAACATTGCATTTGCCTTCTTTACCACCTACTCAACTTGCAAGTTAAGTTAACATTTAGGGACTCCCAAGCAATCTTGCTTGCCTGGCCATAACTGAACTACCACTGCTAATATGATCCTGGTTTCTTCTGAAGGCCCGTGATATGGGAAATCTCCATGTCGGGAGCACCTCACTCTGCTCCTCCAGTGCCAGTGGTACCCTTCTTTTCAACTACAATTGCTGCAATCTGCAGCCTGTCATTTCCCTATGAGAAACATATTTTTGAACTGTCTAAACAAACTAGTGATTCTACGATCTCCTGAAGGAATCAGCGAACTTGATTCTCAGGAATGCAGGTACAGCACCTTGTAGTAGACGAAGGTTGGCCATGGCTAGAACAGAAGGTGAAAGAGATGGCCAGGTGGATTTCAAGCAGATTGAAGCATTGAGACCGGAAACCAGAAAATGAACTGGTGTTCAGCCCCACTACATGCCAGCCAAGATCCCCCACCTGAGTCGATCCAACCTGTCTAGGTGTTTGACCAGACTCCCTCCCTTCTCACTATGGGCAGGAGGTGCTGGAGTCTTAGGTCCCACACCGCCTGGTTCAGGTCAGAAGCAGTTATTGCCCGACAGCCACTGGGTTCCCGGACAGGCTTCACGCACCTCAGCACTGACTGACTCCACAGCCTGTGGGCTTACTCTTGGGGCTACTGTGTGGTAACTGGAATCTCTGGAGCTGAAGGCCTCAAAATCCTCGGCTTTGCGTGTTTCAGGGGCCGGTGAGAGGTCGAAGGCGCTCAGCAAAGGATGGCACTCAGGAGGCTGTATTGGAGAGGCTGCTCGGAAGCTCGGAGTTTTCAGACAGATAGACTCAGGGTCGGCTGTGGTTGGCTGCTTCCAAGGTATCGAGAGGTTGACGGTGCCTGGAGGTTTATGGCAGGGAGTTTCTCCCTTTTGCCGCTGCTATCGGGGACTCGGGAGTCGATCGACTCGGGGACTTTGAGACTTTATTTTTAGTGCGCCTATGGATTGTTCTTCATCAAATTATGGTATTGCTTGCACTGCTGTAACTATATGGTATAATTATGTGGTTTTGTCAGTGTTAATCTTTGGTCTGCCTTGTTTTCTGTGATATCACGCCGGAGAAACATTGTATCATTTCTGAATACATGTATGCATTTCTAAATGACAATAAAAGAGGACTGGGTGTTCTCATAATCTAAATAGTGGAGGCTCTGATTTTTTTCAAGGGATCATGGAATCTTCTCAATCAGGTTAACACTCAGTGTATCTAAATCCTACCATAAGTTTTTGCTGGAATTGGCTGTGACAGTCCTGAACATGCGAAGGAATTGTTGTTGAGAAAATGGATGTTCAGCTAATTTGGTGCAACTGCAAGCACTGACAATCAGACAGTAATGAGTCATAGGACCCTGGATGATCCAAAACAGTCTGTCACATTCTGCTTGCCAGTCCTCTTGCTAAGCTTCACCCATGAAAGAATCTCAGTTCCAGGTATATAAATAGCTAGCTAGACCATTCCTGTTGGGTAGGAAGTTATTTGAAGATTTAAAATTAATTCTTAAATGTATATTCCTTGAAAATCTTCACTTGACAGGTATAAAGAGAGATGTGCAGGTCACCTTGACAAATATTGCAATTTCATCAAACATCTTTCCACATTGTTCCACTGTGTGGGGATTGTCACAACCAGAGAAGGTTATTGTAAACAAGTCCTACCAGGCTCTTCTTACAAACCATTGGCCTCTCAAGTGCATAAGACATCCAGCTAGCAACTATTTCATTTTCCCGCACTTGCATGGTCCTTTGAGTGAATGTGGGAGCTCTGTCCCTCTCCTCGACAGCTTCTGATTTCTTCATGAGACCGATAATGTATGTATGTGGCTTAAGTCCCAGTGTGCCTTTGTGGAAATTGGATTCATCGCCTGTGAATAGTTTGCCCAGCACTACCTTTGCCCAAGTAATACTTAGGAATGTTATTTAATACTTACCAACTTTATGTATCCCTCAGTATCAAGCATCAGGTTCTCTGGTTTCAGGTCCCTGTAGACAACTCCAATATGATGTAGGTAATCAAAAGCTTCCGTCACACATGAAATACAAAATTTTGATGTAAGCTCATCAAAGCAGCCTCTGACAAAGGAAGAATACATTGAGATATTTGGTCAGTGAAACATGCAAGCTAAGAAAGATTTCACATAAGGTCAATTTAAAAAGCAAAGTGGACTATTTTTTTGTGCAGATGTCAGATTAGCTCACCTATCCCTGAGAATGCTCCAGATCTCTCCTCCAAGGCAAGCCTCCAACAGCATGTAAACACACTTGTTATCTTTAAAGCTGCGAAACAGCCTACAACAGCAGAATGGGAGAAAATCAATGCTGTACAGCTTAAAGAGCTCATTCTGTGAACTGATCCCAGCCACAAGTTACCTCCAACTGTTAGTTATTAAATAAGGCAATTGTTATGGACAAACTGCCTTTGTGAAAGACAGCCAAAGCATGGCTTCAACAATGTTATCAGCAATAGCATCCACATTTTATAAAATTAATAAGTAATTTTAGCTCTGAATATATTCAAGTGAATTTCCCTGCCATGGGTGAAGAGTGTCTGCCCATTGAAGACAGCTTGTGCTTCAAAGTCCGCTCTAGAGTTTTGATAATATTATCCTCCTAAGGTATTGTGGTCAGGAGTAGTATGAGTGGTCTCTAAGATCAGCTTTCTACTAAATAATGATAGATTTAAATTTACATAGATTCTAGCCAGGTCTAAAATGACTCTTGTACATAAAACTGATGAAAGCTGGTCACCTTTTCTTTTAATCTGTAACATTAAAATTAAAATATTACTTTACTTTATCGTCACCAAACAATTAATACTAGAGCATAAATCATCACAGCGATATTTGATTCTGCGCTTCGCACTTCCTGGGTTACAAACTCTACCCAATTATCATCAACATAACATCTGCAGCACCAGGGTTCCCAACACACCCAACCGCTGTTACAGTACCACCAGGAATGCCTACCATTCCATCTCTAGACCACGCTTCAGGAAATCTCCTCCTACCTGAATACTGTCAGAGAATAAAGAGCAAGGCTCCAGAGGTAAGGACAATGAAGAGATGCTTGCAGGAGGTGGAGGAGCAACTGCAGGATTGCTTCGAGTCAGTGCATTAGGCTATGTTCAAGGACTCAGCAAAGGATCTGAATGGGTACCACAGTTGTCACGGAATTTACAAAGTAAGTTGTGGATCAGTGTGCCACGCAAAATCATTTAGAGTTTTCTGCAACTAAAAGATCTGTAATGTGTTGAGGGCTAGATCAGTGAATTCGGTCTGGCGACGAAGCAGAATACATGAGGTCTAGGTATGTCCTCCGGAAATCCCCTTCACATGCAAAGTGGCAATTCTGAACCAAACCTGAATCACAGAAGGGTGGTCACCAACTGTGGCAGGGCCTGAATACTATCAACTCGCTCAAAGTAAAACCAAGCAACATATGTGACAACAAGGTTTCACTCCCAAATGAATTACCTATTTAATTAACATATAGCATTACAGTTTTAAAAAGAGAAAATAAGGAATAGGCTGGGAAAGAGGAGAAGAGGAGTAACCAAAACTTTAATGATACATTTGTATTTCTTCAGTCACAGGAAAAGGATCTCATTGGTTGGATCAGTATTTAGCGTCTATTCCCAAGCTTTGCAGCCAGTATCATTCAGGATGTCAATTCACATTGATGTGGATCTAGAGTCCATTCTGTCCAAGCCAAGTAAGATTGCTAGATTTCAAATTAATATTGCCAGATTCTCATTTCAGGTTTATCTATTTACTTGAGTTTAAAGTCCCCAGCTGCCTCAGCATGTTTTGAGTTCATAAACAGTAAGAAACAATTAAATCCCCTTAATCTGAGTTTATTAACTTTACCACTAGTGTACTGTTTCCTAATAAAGCAAGAAAAATATCTTGCCTTATTCTGGCAATTGCTAGTTTTTTCATTAAGCTATAAGTAATTTTTAATATTATTATTAGAGTTTAAGCTCTCAACAAACTAGTAATTACAATTCAGCAGTGTGGGCAGGAAGCATCATTTGCTCAAATTAGTTTCAGACATAGAAATATCTATTTTGGTTTTGTGAAGTCCATGCACACAAATAAGTACTGACTTGCTATTACCTGTTTTACTTTATCTCATAAAGACAAAATTATTTCACATATCCCATCAATTGAGTAAAATATCATCAATAATCATGATTAGTATTTATTGAAATATCCATATCGAAATGTCCTAGGAAAAGTGGTTTCACTTATATTGAGGAAACTGTAACTAACAATGTGATCAACATTGCTCTATTTACTGTTCCATTCTGTCATTGGATCCTTATCTTTGCCCATAAAAAGCTCTCATCTGTGAAAATCAATTACATGAGTGCGATTTTTCATGACAGACTGTACATAGTTTTTGTTTGGTCATTGCAGCTGAGATTTAAGTTGCATAACATCGAAGTACTCCTCAGATTGAACCAAAATGTGGAAGGAAAGTATTTCAGGTACTATCTTGCAATCAAGCTCATTAGAGCTATGGGATAGAAAGAAATTGTTGTTTATAATATAGTTTTACTGTTTGTTGATGGTGAATATTGCTATGGAGATTTATACTCAGTACAGTATTATGTCTAGTTATAGACTGCTTTTCAAACAAAGTAAAATAACTTTTAAAATATTTTTTAAAAATTTTGCACATAACTAGCTCACAAAATAGAATTCAGATAGATTTACTCTAAGTACAGTAAGAGTATTTCTCCAGTCAAGAACTTACCTTACAATAAATGGAGAGTGAGCCTCTTCAAGAATCTTCTTCTCAGAATGGATGTGCTCCTGTTGTCTTGTGTCAACAATGTGTTTTTTCTTTATGCACTTCATGGCAAATGCAACATCTTCATTTTTCATTTTAACCTAGAGAAAACAATCTAGATGTTTGCTTCTATGATTCTAAAGGTGTGTTCCGAGAAAAAGAAGGGCACAAAAAGACAGATTTTCTTTTCACCGCCTACGCGAACACCAAATGTTCTAAATTGCTCTAAAACAGGCAGGCAACATACACTGGGTTATAAGTATTTAGAGATAGAAGAGAATTTGCAAGGCAAGACTTAGAATAAAAAACTTTATAACTTTTGATGGTGTTTTTCAAGATGGTGTTGGCAATATACAGCAACTCTTTATGGGCTACTCACAAAAGTTCTAGACATACTTCTTCTGAACAACTATTGCTGCAATCTGCAGCCTGTAATTTCCCTTTTAAATTATCTTAATGAACCAGCAATTCTACAATATCCCGAAGGACTGAGCAGACTCAACTTTCAGGAATGCAAGTAAGGCACCTTTAAGCAGTCAAAAGTATATCTCCATGGCCAGAAGAGAGGAAGGAGGGGAGGACTCCAAACCAGACCAAAACAGAGGGGGTGGGGGAGTGGAGTTGTAAAACTTCCTCTACCTCGTGTCATGTTAGCAAATGTCCAGTCACTGAAGAAAATGACTGAGGACCTAAGGACAAGATTGCTGTATCGGAGGGGAATAAGGGATTGCTACGTATGTTCTCTGTTTCACAGAGACATTGCTTATGTCATGCATGCCAGCTACAGTGATCGAACCCAAGGGCTTCTTGATCCACCAGAAGACTGGACAGCTGATTCCAAGAGGGCAAAAGGTGGAGGTCTGTGTTTCATGATAAACACTTCGTAGTGCTCAGATATAGCAGTCTTGTCACACTCTAGTTCTCCCGACATGTAAAACGAATGATTAAGTGCCAACTATTCTACTTACTAAGAGTGTTCTCATCCATGATCTTGACTGCAGTTTACATACTACCATCTGCTGACGTTGAGCAAGCACTCAAGGTACTGAGAGCCACAGTACACAAGGTACACAGCCTACCCGACACTTTTCAAATCATCACTGGGGACTTAAATCAAGCTTGCTTGAAGAAAACTCTACCCAATTATCATCAACGTAACATCTGCAGCACCAGGGTTCCCAACACACCCAACCGCTGTTACAGTACCACCAGGAATGCCTACCATTCCATCTCTAGACCACGCTTCAGGAAATCTCCTCCTACCTGAATACTGTCAGAGGATAAAGAGCGAGGCTCCAGAGGTAAGGACAATGAAGAGATGCTTGCAGAAGGTGGAGGAGCAACTGCAGGATTGCTTCGAGTCAGTGCATTAGGCTATGTTCAAGGACTCAGCAAAGGATCTGAATGGGTACCACAGTTGTCACGGAATTTATAAAGCAAGTTGAGGATCAGTGTGCCACGCAAAATCATTTAGAGTTTTCTCCAACCAAAAGATCTGCAATGTGTTGAGGGCTAGATCAGTGGAGTTCAGTCTGGCGACGAAGCAGAATACATGAGGTCTAGGTATGTCCTCCAGAAATCCATTTCACATGCAAAGTGGCAATTCTGGACCAAACTTGAATCACAGAAGGGTGGTCACCAACTGTGGCAGGGCCTGAATACTATCAACTCGCTCAAAGTAAAACCAAGCAACATATGTGACAACAAGGTTTCACTCCTAAATGAATTCTTTGCCTTTTATGCTTGCTTTGGCCGACAAGACATGGAGGCACATTCCTGAACTCCCATAGTCCCCGACGACCCTGGGAATTCAGTCTCTAAGACTGACGTGAGAGCACCCTTCAGGAGAGTGAACCCATGGAAATCATCTAACCCAGGCGATGTAGCTGGTCAACTACTGGAGACCTGTGCTGATCAACTGGCTGCAGTGTTCACTGATATCTTTAAGCACTCGCTTTGTCAGTCTAAGGTAATCACCTGTTTCAAGCAGGCTTCAGTTATACTAGTGCCCAGTGCAAGGCAACCTGCCCCAATGACTATCATCCAGTAGCACTTGTGTCCACTGTGATGAAGTGTTTTGAGAGGTTGATGATGAAACATATCAACTCCTGCCTGAGCAGTGACTTGGATCTCCACCAATTTGCCTACCAGCACAACAGGTCAACAGCAGATTCCATTTCATTGGCTCTTCACTCAACCCTGGAACATCTGGACAGTGAAGATGCATGTGTCAGGATGCTCCTCGTTGTCTATAGCTCTGCACTTATTTCCATTGTCCCCTCAAAACTAATCAATAGGCTTCTAGACCTTGGCCTCAAGACCTCCCTGTGCAACTAGATCTTTGATTTCCTCACTTGCAGACCCCAGTCAGTTTGGATTGGCAACAGCATCTCCTCCATAATCTCCCTCAGCACAGATGCACCACAAAACTGTACGTTTAGCCTCCCGCTCTACTCTCTTTATACTTATGACTGTGAGGCTAAGCACAGCTCTAACCTTTGTTAACTCTGCAGATGACACCACTGTCATTGGCCGAATCAAAGGTGATGAGAATCAGCATATAGGAGGGAGATTGAAAATCTGGCTGAGTGGTGCCACAACAGTAGCATCTCATTCAATGTTAGCAAAATCTAAGAGCTAATTATTGACTACAGGAGGAGGAAACCATAGTCCCCATGACAGGATCAAGAGGTGGAGAGGGTCAGCAACTTTAACCTCCTTGGCATTATCACCTTGGAGAATTTGTCCTGGGACCAGCATGTTAGTGCCATGACAAAGAAAGCACAGCACCACCTCAACTTTCTTAGAAGTTTGTGAAGATTCAGCATGTCATCTAAAACATAGACAAACTTGTATAGATGCGCGGTGGAGAGTATACTGACAGGTTGCATCACAGCCCAATCTATCATGGGTAAAGCCCTCCCCATCACTGAACACATCTACACGGAGCGCTGTCGCAGGAAAGCAGCATCCGTCATCATGGATCCCCACTATCCAGGCCATACTCTCTTCTTGCTGCTGCCATCAGGAAGGAGGTACAGGAGCCACAGGTCCCACACCACCAGGTTCAGAAACAGTTATTGTGCCTGAACCATCAGGCTCTTGAACCAGATAACTTCACTCAACTTCACTCACTGCAACACTGAACTGTTCCCACAACTTATAGACTCAATTTTCGGGAATCTTCATCTCATGTTCTTCATAATGTTTGTTTATTTGTTTGTTTGTTTGTTTGTTTATTTATTTATTTATTGTTTCGCACGGCTTGATGTATTTTGCACATTGGTTGGTTATCAGCCTTGGGTGTAGATTTTCATTTGTTCTGTTGTGGTTCTTTGTAATTACTGCGAATGCCCACAAGAAAATGAATTTCAAGGTAATATATGATGACATATCTGTACTTTGATAATAAATATACATTGAACTTTGATGCCTGCAAAATGCAGGGAAGAAATTAAAAGTGCTCTTGGGATGCATAGTACAGTATCTGCAGTAAAATAGATGGCTATTGAAGCTACATTAAGGCACCACAATTAATACAATCAGATTATCTGTGGATCATCACTTTTTGAAGATTCTAATGTTCTTCAAAATATATGTGAAAGTGAAAAAGATTAGGAAAATAGAAGATAGAAAGGTACAGCAGAGTATTGGCCCTTCAGCCCAACCTAATCCTAGTCCACAATCAATCTAATCCTTTCCCCCTACACAGACAATAACCCTCCATGTGAGCTTTCTATTTACAACAGAATAAAATATATTGTTATGGGAAAGATGTATATTCATTTTTTTACTATGTAGTAAAATTAGAAACACACACAAAATGCTGGAGGAACTCAGCTAGTCAGGCAGCATCTATGGAAAAGAATAAACAGTCGACGTTTTTTGCCAAGACCCTTCATCAGGACCTATAATATATAAATCTTCAACAAGAGCATATAAATATTCATGAATATTTATGAAGGGTTTCAGCCCGAAACATTGACTGCTTACTCTTTTCCATAGACATTGCCTGATCTGCTGAGATCCTCCAGCATTTTGTGTGCGTTGCTTGGATTTCCAGCATCTGCATATTTTCGCTTGCTTATGTAGTAAAATGAACTCATTTTTTTATTTATAATAAGTGTGGAAAATTAAGGACATCAATGAAAATCAGTAAATATTAAAGCAAATCAGGTAGAACTGGATTATTTAATCTGCCAAACTACATTAGGAAAAATAGCATACTAGACAGAAGATCTTGCCCTGAAATTTCTCACTCTGTCTCCTTTAAAATTAAAATTAATATATTTTCTATGAGGTCATCTCTAAAAATATACAATAATGAAATATCTGTCTGGTTATGTATTGTGTTCTATACCCCTAGGAGAGCGAGGCATAACTTATATGCTCAACATAACATGATGACATGATGTTGCTGAGTGAGAGAAACTGCATTGTAAGCAAGAACACGATTCTCTTAAAATTCTCTGAAAGGACACAACAAAGTAAGCAATGATGAATCAACATCACACCACATACTGTCCAACTTTGTTAATACCCACATATATTTCTGACCATTAATAAATGCCATGTTGCATTTTACATAAGTACAAAACTTACCAGCTCAACTCTCCCAAATCCACCTACTCCCAAGGTGGCAATAATCTCAAGGTTTTTGAATGGTGATGTTGGAGAAAACTTGGCTACCTTCTCCTTCAGCTTGATTATTTCCAAAGAGATTTCTTCCTCTTGCACAGAAGTGGATGTTCTATGCAAAAAACAATAATTTAATAAATATTGAGAATCCAACATACATATTATTTCCATAAGATTTGAAATATTTGATCAAAAAGAAGTATATTAAAAAGATAAATAATTCTTGGAATCAATCATATCCATAAAACCATAAGACCATAAAATATAGGAGTTGAATTAGGCCATTCAGTTACTGAGTCTACTCCACCATTCTATCATGGCTGATTTATTTTCCCTCTCAACCCCGTTTGACACCCTGACTAATCAAGAAACTTTCAGTCTTTGCTTTAAATATATGCAATGACTTGACCTCTACAGCTGCCTCTGGCAATTAATTCCACAGATTCACTACCCTCCAGCAAAAGAAATTCCTCTTTATCTCTCTTCTAAATGGATGTTCCTCTAGTGGTCCTAGACTCACCCACTATAAAAAACATTTACCCTACATCCACTCTGTCCAGACCTTTCAATATTCGATAGGTTTCAATGAGATCCCCCTTTTTCTTCTAAACTCTGGTGAGTATAGGCCCAGTAATTCAAATACTCCTTATAAGTTAACCCTTTCATTCCCAGAATCATTCTCACAAACCTCCTCTGAACCTTGTCTAATGCCAGCACATTTTTTCATAGCCAAGGGGCAAAAAACTGCTCACAATACTCCAAGTGTTGTCTGACCAATGCCTTATAAAGCCTCAGCATTACTTCCTTGCTCTTATATTCCATTCATCTTGAAATGAATGTTAATATTGCATTTGCCTTCCTTACGACCAACTCAACCTGTAAGTTAACCTTTAGGGAATCCTGCGCAAGGACTCCCAAGTCCTTTTTGCATTCTGATTTTTGAACTTCCTCCCCATTTAGAAAATAATATATGCCTTTATTCCTTCTACCAAAGTGCATGACCATACATTTCCTTACATTATATTCCATCTGTCACTTTTTGCCCACTCTCCCATCTGTCTAAATCCATCTGCAGAATCTCCACTTCCTCAACACTATGTGTCCCTCCACCTGTCTTCATATCATCTGTAAACTTGGCCACAAAGCCATCAATTCCATCATCCAAATCATTGGCACATAATGTGAAAAGAAACCGTCCCAACACTGACTTCTGCGGAACACCACTAGTTACCAAAGCCAACTAGAATAGATTTCCCATTGTCTGCCTCTTGCCAGTCAGCCATTCTTCTATCCATGCTAAAAAATGACTTGTGTATAATTAAATTTACATCTCGGATTAAATACAATTGAAAGTCGAAGTTATTCTGTGAGTAAGAATTAAAGATGCTGGACCAATGTTGCCATAGAAAAAAGATCACATTAATTATCCTGAGATTATGATTACAATTATGTCCATGACACGCAACGTGTTTCCAGAGGACTGGAGTGCTGTCTGATAAACAATTTAATCTAATTGCAAAGAAAATTATAATCAAGATAATTCTGGACCCAGCAACCCAAGATCACTTAAAGATTAGCTTTTAAATATGAGGATTAAATTCATATTAAATATACAGGATAGTACATGAGGTTGAATTTATGAACGTATAAATGATCATTTGTTACACTCCAAACCAATGTATTTTCCTTATTGAAAAGTGGACTAGGATTATCTTCTTCGGTAGTCCCTTAGGATGGAGGATGACCTGTATAGAGCATGATAAGTATAACCTAGGTTGTATGTATTTTTTAATTGTGTTTTACATTTCTGATATTTCAATTTTAACTGTTTTATTTTCTTTAGGGCAGGAACATAACATTGAAAACTATGGCAGCAGACAACAAAAATGTAAGCACAGCTTTGATGCCAGTCATTGTTTACAGAGAGTTTCATGGTCTAGGTCATGTGATTTTTGCCAATTGTCTCCAGCCTGTAAGATTCCTTCTCTGGGTTGGACAGGCTAGGTGCACTTCATCCACTGCTTCAACAACAAGAACAGTTAGAGCTCCTCTGCAAAATACAGGCTTAGCAAGTAAGAAATTCATCCTGGATCAGCTGGCATCTTTACAAAGAGAATCCTGGGTCCATTGAGGTGACTTAACTGATCTGATGAACTCAGAATGGGAACTACACATGGAGTCTATTATTAACAAAGGCATGTAAGGATTACAGATAGGATTGCTGGGCCAGATGACCTTTCCACAATCTAACCTTATAGAATCATAAGACCATACAACGTGAAAAAGACCCTTTGGCCCACAAAGTCTGTGCCACCAATGCTACAAAAATTCAGTTTTATTCTCTCCACATACCGTTACTTGCTCCTAACTCTACCACTTACCTGCATGCCAGAGACAATTTACAGCAACTAATCATGGTTGCAACCTATATGTCTTTGTGTTGTGGGAGGAAATCATGGGGTAAAAACGCAAACCATATACAACCAAGATCAGATACCAGGATTTGACCCGAGTCACGGGCAGCTGTTCACTAGCAGTGCCACTGTGCTCACACCCCCATTATCATTAACTTCATTCCACGTCTTGCTATCTTCATAGTGGCAGCTTTCACAAGAGCTCCCATCAGATAGATTAACTATTTATCTTCCAACACCTTATGAGAGCTTCCAGAAATTTTCTAGCTTCATGCCACATAGACACCAGATGGATCTACATCCAGTTTTCCTTGCTCTTAAGAAAGTGCATCTGATCTTTATGGAGCACCACCATCTGAAAGTTCCTTCAGTAAACAATCAGCTCAAGTAGTGGTGCTATGGGAATTTATTTCTAAACAGTGCATTGTTATGGGAAGGCATTTTAAGTTTTCAATTTACTGTCCTGATGTTGCATATTTGGGATAGTAAGTTACCTTGTATATTGTAGAAAGCTGGGCACTACTAAACTGTAAGATAGGAAATGCATAGCTCTGTGTATACAGTAGTACAGAGTCCCTATCTTGACCAATTCAGCAGAATTGCATGAACCTTGATGAAGATACAAGGACATTTCATAAATAATGGCCACAGAGCCACTGATCTCTTTCGCTGACTGAAATTTGAGTCCAATATACAAATTATAGATGCTGAAAAGAGCAAAGGCAGAAAATGTTTAGGTGAGCACATTAAAATGAAATGCTCCATAAATCACAAGATATAACAAAACCCTACCACAAGCAAACAGTGAGAAAATTAACAAAGAAAAGACTTCATATTGGACAAAGTATTTAGATGGTTTGCTCTTACTTTAGAAGAACTTATTCGAGTTTTTTAAATGGCTCAGAGTGTAGATACTGATATTGAATATGCAAAAATGCAAGAATCTATATTAATAATCATCTGCTCTTTGCACCATTAAATATTGAATAAATCTGTAAAACATTACCTTGCACTAAAAGTAACACACTTGTTATATTAGCATTGGATTATGCAAAGGAACTCCATCCAATGGTAAACTACAGGGGGCATGGAAGCTAATATGGAGGATGGGTTTGAGCTTTGATTCATATTGGATTAGTGAATTGCACTCAGGAAGAGAGTGGAAGCACACAAATACTTTTAATACCCTGGGATTCCGTAAAAGGCAAGTTGCCACATTTATACTAAAAATTTGTTAATTTTGCAACAATAATATTCATATATTCCTCAGAGTTGCTACACAAGTTGATAAGAAGGTTAGGAAGACATATGGTATGCCAAGTTTTTAAGCTCACCAGTGGGAGGTGGTGCTTTAGCACTGCTGGCCCACCACCTCGAGGGAGTCTTGATCATAAGCAGGCCGAAACTCCTGAAGAAAGGTGGCAGATCAACTGATGATCCCACTGGTGATAGCACAGGACAGTTAACATCTTAGTCCAAGTGCATTTGCAAGTCTGCAAGCCTTTATTAGTCTGGGATTAAGTTCTAGCATCATGAGGTAATGTTGAAGCTCTATTAATCTCTGGATAGATCACACTTGGCACCTCATTATAGGGAGGATGTGGAAGATTTTGAGAGGGTACAGTGAAGAGTTACTGGGACGTTGCCTGGATGCTTTTCTGTCCTAAGCCCTATGTTCTATACTGAAAGCAGCTTTCATGTAATAAAATATGATTGGATAGAACAGCAGAACTAACAACACTTCCCCAGGGAGATGCTTCAGTTATTTTAGTAGTTTGTTGTAGGACAAATTCATGGGGTGCTGTAACTAATTGAAAGCTCCTTTACTGATTTGCACATGGAAGCATAGCAGTACCAGTTGGAGACTGCAGAGCAGTAAACTCAGCTACCTAGCATTGTGGAAACTGAAACCTTGCTCTAAATTGTAAAAATTCAAAATAGACTGGTCTTAACAACTATCTGGTCACTTCATGGTCACTTATGCTGTTTTGAGATATTTAATTCACATTCTTTAATTAATCAAATGTAAAGAACCATGGGATTTGGTAAATACAGATTACATATTTATAAATATGTGAATTGTATATGTTGTCATGTCGGAATGGGAATGGGAAGTAGAATCAAAATGGGTGGACATTGGGAGATTCCACTTTTAATGGCAGTCGGAGTGTAGGTGCTCGGCAAAGTGGTCTCCCAACCTACATCAAGTCTCACTAATATACAGGAGGCCACACCGGGAGTATTGGACACAGTACATGACCCCCGACAGACTCACCTGATGAAGTGTCACCTCAGCTGCAAGGACTGTTTGGGCCCTGAATGGTAATGAGGGCCTCCTCTACTGTCATGTCCAACATGTCAGTCCATGGCCTCCTCTGTCATGTCCGACATGTCATTCCATGGCCTCCTCTACTGATATGAGGCCACACTCAAGTTGGAGGAACAACACCCTATATTCCATCCTGGTAGCCTCCAACCTGATGGCATGAACATTGACTTCTCTAACTTGCGGTAAAGCCCTCACCCTGTACCCTTCACCATTTCCCACTCCCATTTCCCTCTCTCACCTTATCTCCCTACCTGCCCATCACCCCCGTCTGGTGCTCCTCCCCCCTTTTCTTTCTTCCATGGCCTTCTGTCCTCTCCTATCAGATTCTTCCTTTTCTGGCCCTATATCTCTTTTACCAATCGACTTCCCAGCTCTTTACTTCACTCTTCCGCTCTCAGTTTCATCTATCACCTTCAGTTTCTTTCTCTCCTCCCCCCACCTTCTAATTCTGATTCCTCATCACTTTCTCTCCAATGATGATGGAGGGTCTTGGCCTGAAACGTTGACTGTACTCTCTTCCATAGATGCTACCTGACCTGCCGAGTTCTTCCAGCTTTTTGTGTGTGTTGCTTGGATTTCCAGCTTCTAAAAATCTCGTGCTTGCATACATTATCACACTACCACATGACACGCGGCACCTCGTTTAAGGTAAACTCGAAGTTAGACCTGCATTTCGGACTCCTGTATCCTCGTTTGAACTAGTTTAACATTTTGAAGTTACAAAACATAACCACAGATCCTGCTGTCACCAATTCCAACGGCCCTGGACTCCCCCAGACTGCGGTCACCGCTGCATCCCGCTTGGACCTGATTCAGTTGGATGCCCCCTGACCAGGGATCTCGTTGGCTCCATCCTTGGCTCTGATGGCTCATAATACATCCAGGCCGGTGACACAATTTTTGGTTTCAACAACCCCTAGCTGATCCAAAACCTGGATTCCACCTCTGCCAATGCAGATTCCTACAGCCATGGATGCATTCAGGCTGAAAATTTTACAGCCTCTAGCTCCAGCTCCATCGAGACTTTGACCACCAGCACCTCCAGGGCAAGAGTTTACTCACTGCCGCTGGACCTTCAGTCTCCTTTTCTCCAACCACAAGTCTCTGCAACCTTGTCTCTCTCAGGCTCCATTGTCACCTCTTGGGTCCTCAGAGCCTCCATCTTCCTCCCAGCCTACCTTCCCTGAATACCCCACCCCTCGTTTTCCCTCTGGCACCACCAACCCTCTTTCCCCCTCTGATTCCAGTTCTAATCCTTGCCATGCCTTTACCATTCCCTCCAACCTTCCCCTTCCTGAGGCAAAAAATTCAGTCCTCAATAAAGGTCCCCATTCACCAACGCCTCAGTGAGTTTCGCACCCACATCGATGTCAAGCTCTTCTTCCATTGCATCCATCTCCAAGCCCACTTCTTCAGCAAGAATTCTACACACGGCACTGATGACCTCGTCTCCCAACTTCAACCCTCCTCCTCTTCTTAGACACCCAGCTCTGGTTCCCTGCCTGCTCTGGATCCTTTCATCTCGAATTGCTGATAGGGCACAAACGTCCCAACTTCAGCACTCCTCTCTCCTCCTCGAACCTAATCCCCTCTGAACTCATCGTCCTCTACTCTCTCCTCACCATCAAACCCACAGACAAACAGAATGCTGTTGTAGTGTGCCACACTGACCTCTACCTTCCTGAAAGTAGGTGGCAACTCCCAGGCTCCTCCTCATACCGACCCTTAAGAGGATCCCACTCTGGACTATCAGAAAACTGTCTCCGACACCATCACTGACCTCATCAACTCTGGAGAACTCCCAACCACTGCCACCAATCTTATAGTTCCCTTACCCTACACTGCTTGTTTCTACCTCCTACCGGATTGTCTGGGTAGGCCTATTGGCTCACCTTCTCCTGCCCCTCTGAACTGGTGAACTCATACCTCGACTCCATCCTATCCTCCTTGGTTCAGTTCCTCCCACCTATATCCGCGACACTTCTCATGCTCTCGATCTCCTCAGTAGCTTTCAATTCCATGGCCCTGACCACCTCATTTTCACCACGGATGTTCAGTCTCTATATAATTCTATCCCCCATCAAGAAGACCTCAAAGCTCTCCACTTCTTTCTTAACAAAAGAACCAACCAATTCCCCTCCACGGCCATCTTCCTCCATCTGGCAGAACTGGTCCTCACCGTCAACAATTTTTCCTTCAGCTCCTCCCACTTTCTCCAGACTTGAGGGGTAGCCATGGGCACCCACATGGGCCTCAGATATTCTTGCCTCTTTGTTGGAAAAGCAGAACAATCTGTGCTCAAAGCCTTCCCTGATAATACTCCCCAACTCTTCCTCCACTACACTGATGAATGAAATGGCGCTGCTTCATGCACCCATGTTGAGCTCATCAATTTCATCAACTTTGCCTCTAACTTCCACCTCACCCTTAAATTCACTTGGTCCATCTCTGACACCTCCCTCCCATTTCTCGATCTCTCTGTCTCCATCATTGGAGACAAACTGTCTACCGAAATCTTTTGTAAGCCTACTGATTACCATGGTTATCTTGACTATACTTCTTCCCACCTTGTCTCCTGTAAAAATGCTATTCCTTTTCTCAAGTCCTTTATCTCTGCTGCATCTGCTCCCAGGATGCAGTTTTCCTTTCCAGGACGTTAGAGATGTACTCCTTCTTCAAAGAATGGGGTTTCCCTTCCTTCATTATTGATGCTGTCCTCACCCGCATCTCCTCTATATCCCGAACATCCACGCTCACCCCATCTACCTGCCACCTTAACAGTGATAGAGTTCCCCTCGTTCTTATGTACCACCCGATGGGACTCCACATACATGATCCTCTTCAACTTCCAAAGTCTCCAAAGGGATCCTACCACTAAACATATCTTTACCTTCCCCACTCCACTTTCCACAGGGATCGCTCTCTCCGCGACTCCCTTGTCCATTTGTCCCTCCTGACACTTACTCCCGTAAGCAGCCTAAGTGCTACACCTGCCTATTCACCTCCTCCTTCACCTCCATTCAAGGCCCCAAACAGTCCTTCCAGGTGAGGCAACACTTCACCTGTGAATCTTCTGGGGTCATCTATTGTGTCCAGTGGTCCCGATGTGGCCTCCTCTACATTGATGAGACCTGTCAGAAATCGGGAGACTGCTTCATCAAGCACCTCCACTCCATCTGCCAAAGTGGAACTTTCCGGTGGCCAAACATTTTAAATCCAATTTCCATTCCCATTCCGACATGTTGGTCCTTGGCCTCCTCTTGTCCCAAGACAAGGCAGCCCTCAGGGTGGCACAGCAACACTTTATATTCCATCTGTGTAACCTCCAACACGAATATTGATTTCTTTTTCCAGTAATTTATTTTTTTTCCTCCTCCTCCCCTCTTCTTCTATTCATCACTTGGGCCTTTTACTGCTTCTCACCTGCTTATCACTTCCCCATGGGTCCCCTCCTCTTTCCTTTTCTCCCATGGTCCACTCTCCTCTCCTATCAGATTCCTTCTTCTCCAGCCCCTCTACCTTTCCCACCCACTTGGCTTCACCTATCACCTTCTGGCCAGCCTCCTTTGCTTCCCCCACCTTTTTATTCTGGTTCCTCCCACTTCCTTTTCAGTCTTGCAGAAGTGTCTTGGCCTGAAGTGTTGACTGTTTATTCATTTCCTTTGACGCTATGTGGCTTGCTTGAACTTCCCCCAGCTGTCTTGGACCCCACCATGCCGCTGGATCCGGAAGGGGATGTCGAGAGGGTGGGTCTGGACCTGTGTAACCCCCTACTCACCTAAAATCCACTCACGCACACGCTGTTCCTTTCTGAGGAATGGGGTACCACCCCACTAACTGACTGAAGGGAACCACCATCATCCTATGGGATGGATAGCCAGAGAGAGAGAGGGAGAGAGATGTGGCCTGCTGAATTCCTCAGCATTTTGTGCAGGTTGCTTTGGATTTCCAGCATCTGGAGACTTACTCCTGTTTATAAATGTGATGTCATATAAATGTGGTGAGATTTTAATTCATATCTCCAGGTCAGAGTCCTGGCTACTAGATTGATAGTCCCATAATGTAACCACTATTGGAGAACTTTTAAATACTTCAGTAGTTTTGATTGGTTTCATGGTTTGATTACCGTGGTCACCACAGTAGTTTAGCGGTTAGCGTGAAGCTATTACAGCTCGGGATGTCAGAGTTCAGAGTTGAATCCCGCCATCCTCTGTAAGAAGTCTCTGTATTTTCTCCCCATGGAATGCATGGGTTTTTTTCCAGGACCCCTGATTTCCTCCTGCAGTCTAAAGATGTAACACCTAGGTTAATTTATCATTGTAAACTGTCTCGTGATTAGATTAGGATTAAAATCAGGACTTCTGGCCCTATTTAATATTTCAGTAATATTGCAGATATATTGTTTGACCAAGCATTCTTTGTTGTTTACATAATTCATTGTGGGTTATATGTTAAAGTACATGAATGGCATATGTCACTATGCCATCACGTCATAAGTGAGCACCTCAGTAAAATTAAAAACAAAGCAGACATGCATCTCCTGGTTCTCTGTGCTTTTCTCTCAATTGATTTCTGGAGGTACAAAACATTACAGCCAGGGGTTGCTGAGCGGTGTGGCTTGAAGGGCCAAAAGGGCCAACTGCGCGCTGTATCTCTAAATAAATAAATATATCATATATATGCGATAGAAGAGGTTGTTACCGTATCGTTTTATATACCAGATCTATGTCTGCAATGCTTCACTTCTGGTACTGACCTGAACAAATTTATCTTATGCTTTACCTCACACAAGACCAGAGAAGCCTCTTTGCTTCCTGCACATAATAATCTTCCTTGTCATCTCACAGAGCAAAGTAGCTACAATCACACTGAAAGCACAGTGATCAACACAAGAGACTGCAGGTGCTGGAAATCGGAAGCAAAACACGAAATGCTGGAGGTACTCAGCAGGTCAGGCAGCATCTGTGAAGGGGAATGAACAGTCGACGTTTCAGGCCAAGAACCTTCATCTATGGAGGGGAATGAACAGTTCCAGAAAGGAAGGGGAAGAAGCAAGAATAAGAAGGTTGGGGAGGGGTAGGTGTGGAGGCTGGCAAGTGAAAGGTGAAGGCAGTTGAAGAGGAAGCAAAATTAAAATGGGTGGTCACAATGAATTTCCTACCCTATTCTGCCAATGTATCCACCTCCACAGTCCTTTAAAGTTACTTCCAGCCACAGATTGAAGACAATAAGCATTTCTCTTTAAGAGGTGAAGGCACAACATCAACTTGCAGTAGTTACTGTCAGCTTGTGTTTGCGACTCATAAAGGTGCACCCTCTGAATAAGTGCTAAGGTTGGTATCTTTCTGAATTAGTATTCAACAGCAAAATATTCCTACTAATGGAAATGTAAATTAAGAACAGAAAATGTGAAAGTTCTCAGCAGATCAGGAAGAGCCTGCAGAGAGAGACTCAGAGAGGTTTCATAGCTACGATTCTTCACTTGATGTAAGATCTTTGACTTGAAGATTTATTCAGAATGTGATATGCAGTCAAGCCTTCTCTGGTATAAACAGGCATGAATTAATAAAGATTAAGAGATAAAGATAAAGATTAGCTTTATTTGTCACATGTACATTGAAACATGAGATGCATCATTTGCAGCAACGACCAACACAGCCCAAGGAGCAGCCTGGGCAAGTGTCACCGTCACCATGCATCTGGTGCCCACCTAGCATGCCCACAACTCACAAACCCTAACCTGTACATCTTTGGAATGTGGGAGGAAACCAGAGCACCCAGAGGAAACCCATATGGTCACGGGGAGAATATGCAAACTTACAAATAGTGGCAGGATTGAACCCATGTCACTGTAATAGTGGTAAGCTAACCACTACACCATCACTGCCCACTATGCCTGCATGCTATCCTGCTATGCTACTATCCCACGAACTGAGAACAGATTTCTAGCAATTCTTTCCACAGATCTATATTTATCTGCCGCAGAAGGTAGAGCAAACTTCCAAATATGTCAAAATATGTTTGGCCCAATACATAACAGTGCTAATTGTCGGTATACTTACATTTATTTTATGCATGATTTTTATGATAAGGTTAACTTACTTGACATGTCTCTTCACATCATCTCTTGCTAACCCTGCGACATAGCCTTGAAGGTATTTCTGGAGTTCATCAAATGTACCCACTGTTTGATTGAATGTCCTGTCAAATGCAAGATATAACATATTATTTTACTTAAATGAAATTAGTAAATAAAATATTATTGCTTCTCAAAGCCGTGATGATTTTTGTACTGGATTTATTTCAGAAGATTGATGATAAATACTGGAACAGAAATATTTTGGGTGGTTCTGTAGAAATATCAGAGTTAAAATGAGAGATGAAGAGAGCCTTCCGGGATGGTCATCAATATAAAATACATTTAAATAGATACAGTAATTCCAAAATAAATGCGTGTCTGATCTGATGAAATATTATATCAAACAAGAGGACATAACTTTAAGGTGAGAGCTTGGAGTTCTAAAGGATATGAATAAATTTATTTATTTATTGAGTACAGACCCTTTCAGCCCTTCAAGTCACACTACCTATCAATCCCCCGATTTAACCCCAGCCTAATCATGGGACAACTTACAATGACCAATTAACCTACCAAATGGAACACCTTTAAACTGTGGGAGGAAACCAGAGCACCCGGAGGAAACCCACGCTGCCATGAGGAGAAAGTACAAACTCCTTACAGGCACACTTCCTCATCCTGCTGATAAAAAACGAATCCCCTTCCTATGGCAAGAACGTGCCTCGTGCACCACACCGCTGTAATTTATCCAAACATTGATTTAAGAGATTCTTAGATAAGCACAATGAAAATAGAGGGTTATGGGCTGTGTAGGAGGGAGGGATTAGATTAATTAAGGATTAGATTTATATAGTTTAACACAAACACTGTGGGCCAAAAGCCCCTGTAGTGCCGTACTGTTCTATGTTCTATGTTTTCACAGGCTTATTATAAGCCCTCTTGTTGTGTATTTAATATTTCAATAATATTTGGATAATCTTGTTTATATATTCATTGATTAAGCATTCTTTCTGGTTTAAATAGTTCATTACGAGTTTTATATATGCATATGTGAATTGCATACATCTTTACCCTACCACATGACATGTGCACGCCTTATTTAAGGTGAATTCAAAGTTAGACCTGCTTTTCAGAATCCGATGTCTTCCCTTAAATTAGTTTAATGTCTTGAAGTTAGAAAACATAACAGCCCTTTCAATACAGCATCTGTAGAAATCCTTCATCTCTCAAGTTCCTGTTTCTTTCTTTATGAGGCTGGGGATTGTACTGAGTGGGCTCAATTCTGACTGAGATGCATTTGTCCAAGTTAACTGTCAGTACTTTTAATGACTGCCTTTTTGAGAATGATTTACACTACATGTATTACCTCCTTGCTGTCTTCAGTATGAAATCTAGGTGCAGGGGAGAAGAGGAAGAAATTTTAAAAGTGCATTCTTAAGGTCTGGATTGCATTGACCTTTGTAGAATTATTTGCCATCTTTAACTGCCCCTACAAAGTCAGCAAAGATAGGCCCTCTAGAACTGCTAAATCCATTGCTGCCTTTATTTAAACATACAAATGAGCAGTTACCTGGGTTGCAATTCTTCAACTGGAAAGACTAGGGATTACCACCTGCCATAAAACTTACTCTCTGTCTATGACAAGACATTCCACGCCATTTTCATCAGCTATTATGTTAGCTGACCTGACATCATCACTGTGAAAGAGAAGAGATCAAAAATATATCTCAGAAACACATCAAAGGCTGCTTTGAAATAGACTGAGGTCTGGCATCCTGACAACTCAAGTCTGTACCTTCAAACAGAATAATATATGCTTCAAGCAAACATAGACTTTCCCACCTGAGCCAGTTTACTGGTTTATTAATCGGATTTTGTTCTCTACAGTTAATTAACACCTCTTCCTAGTGCTCTGTCTGAATTACAAAGGAATAGGTGAATTGATCTGGGTAAATTTAGCAGTTATATTCCCTGCAGGGAGCTGCATTTGAACTGCAGGTGAAGATTGGCTGACAAAGCTGCCCTTGTTTTTTTCTGATCTACGCTCACTGCCCCCAGAAGAGAATATGCCATCTGTAGTTTTACACTGCAGAAAACCGGTAGACAATTATTCTGCAACAATTTTTATCCCGTTCTAACTTTGTTGGTTTGCAAATTAGACCATAAGACCATAAAATATGGGAGCAGAAGTAGGCCATTCGGCTCATCGATCATTCAATCATGGGCTGATCCAATTCTTCCAGTCATCCCCACACCTCTGCTTTCACCCCATACCCTTTGATGCCCTGGATAATCAAGAACTTATCTATCTCTGCCTTAAATGCTCCCAATGACTTGGCCTGCACAGCTGCTCGTGGCAACAAATTCTACAGAATTACCATCCTCTGAGTAAAGTAATTTCTCCGCATCTCTGTTCTAAAAGGACGTCCTTCAATCCTGAAGCCGTGACCATGGGAAATAACTTTGCCATATCTAAACTGTTCAGGCCTTTGGATGCATTTGTAACTGTTTAAGTTTCAAATGTGTACAAAAATACATTTGCACCTATTTCTGGTGGACCCATTTGTCATGAGGGAATTGTACCCTGCACTTCATACTGTGCTTCATCCTAACGCAGATTTCATCTGGCAATCCCTACAACTTCTAAAATTTACTCAGAACATTTGAGTACATGTGCTCAAAATAGAAAATCAGTTGGGATTGAAGGGAAAGCATAACCAACATCCACTGGTTTCTCTGAGAATTTTGTTGTACTAAAAATATCACCAGCAACGGTCAGGTGCAGTTTGATCTCAGCCCCAGGATGATCCCTAGCCTGATCATTGTTGTCACGCACGGCTCAATTGCAGCTTTAAACTGCTGCAGAAAGATCCCTTTTACATCTGACCCATTTCCTGGGCTTAGTGCACAAATGTCTAAGCTATTACAAGCATTGCAAACATCAATGATCATGAAACATGAAGGATGTCTCTTACAGTGATAAAATCGTGACTAAGTTACAATTTCCTAAACAAAAAATGACCCAATTACACAATTATATTTTTGTTTTCTAATCTAGCATTAGTGTTAAATGCAAGCCATTTAGTATAACAAAAAATGCCCAAGTTTAGGCAAGTATTTCACAAGGGAAATCTCAGTCAATTTGTACCCAGGCCTGCTTGGGTTGGGAAGATTGTGAACTCTAATGTTACATCAGAAGGCCACTTTAACTCATGCTTGTATTAGATCCTACTGTAAATAAAAATGAGTGGAAAAACTGTACCAATGATTGCTCACTAAAACTGTATACGGAACATAATTGTCATATGGAGCTATTGTATATCTGAGAATGGATGCCAGTAATTCTGGTACCCAATGTAGGATACTGAGGCACCAAAGGAAATAGAGAAAAGCATTTAAAAAGACAAACTGATATGGGCAAATAGATGCCAGCAAATTTTGAGTGGATGTTCTTGCCGAGTTGAGCAAATGAAAATCTCATTAAGTTACTTTCCAGCAACACCCAAGCAAGTCAATGAAACAGTTTGGTCTAACTTACATGTTCAGTTTCAACTGGCAGATGGGACTGAACTTGTTCCAAATAGTGAAGATTACAGCAACCAGAAAAAGTAATCCCAATAATGAAAGAAGTAATCCAAATACTACTCTTTGATCTGCCTAGCATTGCAAGGTTTATCTTTTCTGTCTAAAACACCCATAGAAATAATTCATACAAAGTTAGCACCAAAATCATTCTATTAGCTATTATCTTACTTCAAAGCATGCTTTTGTTGAAAATAGTGGGATTGACTTTCATCTTGCTGCTAAGATATAAGGCTGAAGTCTACTCGAGGGCCTTTCTCGGATTTAAAATATTTGGAAGAGATGCTTGCCTTTACAGGGCGATGGGCTGTAGTCCATTAGGTCCTCCTGAAATCAACATGCCTGCGTCTGTGGAAGTGAGCATGACCATTGACTGGTATTCTTGCCCACATTGAGTGCTAGTGACAACAGGCAAACACGCCCGCTGTGTTTGGATTAAACTAACCTAACCAGAGCTTTTTCCCCAAAGTAATCTCCTCTCTGCAGGACTTTGATCGTTCGTGGTTCCAGATGGAGTTCTGTGTTCTGAGTGACTTTAACCTAGGATCAAAAAGAATGGTGATGAAATTTAGCAAAATAAGTACATTGCATTTATAGAATCAGAATTAAACAACTTTTCAGAGACATATAATTTTAAAGACTCGCATGTAAGCGAGGGGATAAAAACAAACATCTCCAAACCGCCAATTTAAGAGAGGTAGGTCAGTGTATAAGAAATATGTTATCTTTCTGACCTCCAGTTCAATTCGACTTTTAATTTAGTACATTAAGGGCCAGGATTTGCCGATTGTGTGGAAAGCTGATGAACGACGGTGAGAGGAGCCAGATCTAGAGGGTAGTGCATTGTATGTGGGTGATTTGGAGGAGCTGGAGCAGGAATGCTTCCTATGTTAATCACCCTGATCATCTGATGTTCAACTTTCTTTCCACCTGTGAGATCCAATTCACCTTGAGGTCAAAGTGGCCTATAGCTACAGACACTTTGAAGACAGGTCTCAATTCACTCTATGATGGGAAAATAATTTTGATATATTTGTTAGGATACACTTTGTGTCCAATACCTCAAGAAGATCTTCAGTTTAGCTACATTGGAGAATACTTAAGACATATTAAGGGAATGGTGAATTATAACAGAAGTCGCAGCTGCTGACTTATATCTCCTTGAAGAGTTGCTGCACAAAGTCAATTTATTAGCAGGAATAGCAGTGCCCTTATATATTGCCTGAGTACTAACAGCTGTCAATGTAACCTGAAAGTAGGCAATCCATTTGTCAGAATCAATTTCATCCTGAAAAGGGCAATTATTACTTAAAGAGTAACTTAGTATCCATGAGACCACAATATTTAAGGTTAGAAAAACAGGGAATTATTCACTGTATGGAATTTTCTCCCCCATTTAATTATTTGAAATTTCAAATGCTTGTTGTAGGAAGATAGTCCATTGTATTTTTTTGGAGGATTTAGATTCTCACTGTGATAAAATTCTTGATGGTACAGCTATTACCATCAGTGGATATTCTAAGATTGCTTAGAATGTTTTTGTATGACTCTAATATTGTCATTAGGAAGAAAAACCAACTTCTGTTTAGTTACAAAGGCCATGCACCATTATACTAAAAATACTCAGTGGTTTTGGCAACAATCCTTCTGTTACTTATCTTGCCATCATGTGTGGCTTAGCTACTAAGCCCAGAAGAACCATTCCTACTGACGGGAGAAGGGACAAGGGTGAGTTATTGGCACCTTAAAACCAGTCACTTTGGGCAGATGAGGCTCATCAGCCATGGTTGGCAGCTCATCTAGGAAAAGGAAACCTCTGATCTCAAACCTTCGCTGCCTTGCAGCTATACCCACTCACGAGGAAGACTTCAGGAGTAAGCCCCAAACGAAAAATCTGGGGTCAAAGGCAGTCCTACATTGAGTTCAATGCTGACTGGCAACTCCTGTGATACTGCTGGTACCATACTGCATCGGGCTCTCCGGTTCTTTTGGGTTAATCTGATGCGTGGAGAGGGGGGGCTTGCTACACGGGCATCAGCTTGCTCTCCATATCATCCTGCCCAGGCTAGTATATCTAGACAGCTAGGGCGCAATGTCTTTGGTCAACTCTGACCACTGGAGGCCTCAGACCTCAGATATTGACTTAAATACTTTTTATAAAATATCTACATTAGAACATAGAACATAGAAAATGGCACAGTATGAGCACTTCAACCTATATAAACCCACTACACGATCTATCTAACCCTTCCCTCCTACACAGCCCATAACCCTCCATTTTTCAAAATACATATTCCTGTCTTTAAAATATCCTTATTGTATCAACCTCTACGACCAGCCCCAGCAGTGCATTTCAAACACTATCACTCTGTGTTAAAAAAAAACCTACCTCAGATGTCTCCCCCAAGCTTTCCTCTATTCACCTTAATCTGATGCCTTCTGGTATTGACCATTGTTAATTATAGCCTAGAATTTTTACAATAAGTTTATTTGCGTTTTCCAATTAACAACTTCAAGACACAGTACAAACAAAATGCAGACTGGACCAAGAAATGATTGCAAAGCCTCTGTGATTTCCCACAAGCTGAAAAGATAGCTTCTACAGGGGACACATATTTGCCCCCAGATGGGGAAATGGAATGCATACAGCCGCCCTACACATCTAACAACTGATCGAGCATTGGTCTACAAAGGTGAGCACCTGTGTGGATAAGAATGGAACCAAGAAGGAAAAATATTAACTCGCCTTAAGAAAGAATGCCCTTTTTCGAAGGGCTGTTTTCTACTGGGTTCCTCAGTTGCTAAGTAGATTCAGATCTCTTAAGTATTGAGGAAGTAGGTCCACACTCCCCATGTAAGCTCTGTTCCTGCAACCAAGCCCACACAGGGCAGCGTTTGAATTTGTAGCTGGATCTCCTGTGACATTGCTTATAAGCATACTGCAATGTAAGCATTTCAGTTAAATTATTTACTAAGGTTATATTAGAACATCCAACCTCAGCAGCCTGTTACGCATCCTGCTCTGCACTGAAGCCAGTGAGAACAAAGTACCGTAAAGGTTACCTTAAACTTGATGAGATTGAAAATTCTGATGGTTTGTTTGTCCGACCTACTGAAGGCCAATGTGCCAATATTCCCCATGGGAAATTGTTTCAAGTAGGCAAAATATGGAATTTTATTACTACTTACATCAAACAGTGTTCATCTGTAAGTAATTACATGTTTTTTTGTTTAGAGTCACAGAACACATCATCCAAGGATTCCTTTACTTAAAAAGTAGTGACCAGGTCCCACACTGCAGGGATAAAGTGATTCACAGAGGATGTTTCTGACAAGGATATTTTCCCTAATTGCATGCTGAAAAATCAGCATTTGAACCATTAGGTTCTTTTAAGTATATTAAAGGCTCCAAATAATTGTAATGCCTGGAAAAATGATTCAACTTGAATTTTACTTTAAACATATAACCATTTAATAACAGCAAATTCCTCAATATCAGAATCATAAAACAGATTAAGATTTCAAGGAAGAACTACATATCAGCACAGATTTAATTCAGTAAAGTGAATTGTTCAAGTGCAAGAATATACAGTAGAATATACAGTAGAATGTTTGAGAATGGCATTTCAGTAATTTGGGATTTGCAATCTTGGCTATTAATTCTGTCTGTTAATGTCGACATCCTTTTCTCTTTCTGGTTTTAATGAATGAATTTTTTTCCACTCATTGATTTTTGAATTGCCTACCGACCATGACCTACAGAACAGTAATTAGAGAGTCTGGGGTTATCAGATAGGTTATACCGCAGCTTGTGGAGAGTAGGTTTAAAATACAGCAATAGGATATCATTTCCAATGAAGTACATTGAGCAACATAGGATACTTTACCTTTCCCTTTGCCAAGATGAAAAATGTACTTCCTTCCTCACCTTGCTGGATGATGTAGTCTCCTTTGTCATAGTATTCCTGCATGAGACAAATAAGGTTTCTTAGAGACTTTTACATTTGGATCTTAAATGGGAATTTCTAACAATGGTGGATTTGCCTCCACACCACCAGCAGAACCTCAGACAAAATGCTGGAGGAACTCATGCAGCATCGATGGAAATGAGTAAATAGTCGATGTTTTGGGCCAAGAACTTTCCTCAGGACTGAGAAGGAAGGGGGAAGATGCCAGAATAAAAAGGTGGGGGAAGGGGAAAGAGGCTAGCTTGAGGGTGATAGGTGAAGCCAGGAGAGTGGGAAAGATCAAGGGCTGGAGAAGAAAAGATCTGGTAGGAGAGGAGAGTGGACCATTGGAGAAAGGGAAGGAGGAGGGAACCCAGAGGGAAGTAATAGGCAAGTAAGAAGAGGTAAAAGATCAGAGTGGAGAATAGAGGAGGTGTTGGCGGGTGGGATGGTTACCAGAAGAAGAAATCAATATTCAAGCCATCAGGGTGGAGAATATCCCGACAGAATATACATAGAACATAGAATATAGAATAGTACAGCACAGAACAGGCCCTTCGGCCCACAATGTTGTGCCGACCTTCAAACCCTGCCTCCCATATAAGCCCCCACCTTAAATTCCTCCATATACCTGGCTAGTAGTCTCTTTAACTTCACTAGTGTATCTGCCTCCACCACTGACTCAGGCAGTGCATTCCACGCACCAACCACTCTCTGAGTAAAAAACCTTCCTCTAATATCCCCCTTGAACTTCCCACCCCTTACCTTAAAGCCATGTCCTCTTGTATTGAGCAGTGGTGCCCTGGGGAAGAGGCGCTGGCTATCCACTCTATCTATTCCTCTTATTATCTTGTACACCTCTATCATGTCTCCTCTCATCCTCCTTCTCTCCAAAGAGTAAAGCCCTAGCTCCCTTAATCTCTGATCATAATGCATACTTTCTAAACCAGGCAGCATCCTGGTAAATCTCCTCTGTACCCTTTCCAATGCTTCCACATCCTTCCTGTAGTGAGGCAACCAGAACTGGACACAATACTCCAGGTGTGGCCTAACCAGAGTTTTATGGAGCTGCATCATTACATCGCGACACTTAAACTCTATCCCTCGACTTCTGAAAGCTAACACCCCATAAGCTTTCTTAACTACCCTATCCACCTGTGAGGCAACTTTCAGGGATCTGTGGACATGTACCCCGAGATCCCTCTGCTCCTCCATACTACCAAGTATCCTGCCATTTACTTTGTACTCTGCCTTGGAGTTTGTCCTTCTAAAGTGTACCACCTCACACTTCTCTGGATTGAACTCCATCTGCCACTTCTCAGCCCACTTCTGCATCCTATCAATGTCTCTCTGCAATCTTTGACAATCCTCTACACTATCTACAACACCACCAACTTTTGTGTCATCTGCAAACTTGCCAACCCACCCTTCTACCCCCACATCCAGGTCGTTAATAAAAATCACGAAAAGTAGAGGTCCCAGAACAGATCCTTGTAGGAGACCACTAGTCACAATCCTCCAATCTGAATGTACTCCCTCTACCACCACCCTCTGCCTTCTGCAGCCAAGCCAATTCTGAATCCACCTGGCCAAACTTCCCTGGATCCCATGCCTTCTAACTTTCTGAAAAGCCTACCGTGTGGAATCTTGTCAAATGCCTTACTAAAATCCATATAGATCACATCCACTGCATTACCCTTATTGAAATGCCTGGTCACCTCCTCAAAGAAATCTATCAGGCTTGTTAGGCACGATCTGTCCTTTACAAAGCCATGCTGACTGTCCCTGATCAGACCATGATTCTCTAAATGCCTATGGATCCTACCTCTAAGAATCTTTTCCAACAGCTTTCCCACCACAGACGTAAGGCTCACTGGTCTATAATTACCCGGACTATCCCTGCTACCTTTTTTGAACAAGGGGACAATATTCGCCTCCCTCCAATCCTCCGGTACCATTCCCGTGGACAATGAGGACATAAAGATCCTAGCCAGAGGCTCAGCAATCTCTTCCCTCGCCTCCTGGAGCAGCCTGGGGAATATTCCGTCAGGCCCTTGGGACTTATCTGTCGTAATGTATTTTAACAACTCCAACACCTCCTCTTCCTTAATATCAACATGCTCCAGAACATCAACCTCGCTCATATTGTCCTCACCATCATCAAGTTCCCTCTCATTGGTGAATACCGAACAGAAGTATTCATTGAGGACCTCGCTCACTTCCACAGCCTCCAGGCACATCTTCCCACCTTTATCTCTAATCGGTCCTACCTTCACTCCTGCCATCCTTTTTTTCTTCACGTAATTGAAGAATGCCTTGGGGTTTTCCTTTACCCTACTCGCCAAGGCCTTCTCATGCCCCCTTCTTGCTCTTCTCAGCCCCTTCTTAAGCTCCTTTCTTACTTCCCTATATTCCTCAATAGACCCATCTGATCCTTGCTTCCTAAACCTCATGTATGCTGCCTTCTTCCACCTGACTAGATTTTCCACCTCACTTGTCACCCATGGTTCCTTCACCCTACCATTCTTTATCTTCCTCACCGGGAAAAATTTATCGCTAACATCCTGCAAGAGATCTCTAAACATCAACCACATGTCCATAGTACATTTCCCTGCAAAAACATCATCCCAATTCACACCCGCAAGTTCTAGCCTTATAGCCTCATAATTTGCCTTTCCCCAATTAAAAATTTTCCTGTCCTCTCTGATTCTATCCTTTTCCATGATAATGCTAAAGGCCAGGGAGCGGTGGTCACTGTCCCCCAGATGCTCACCCACTGAGAGATCTGTGACCTGACCCGGTTCATTACCTAGTACTAGATCTAGTATGGTATTCCCCCGGTCGGCCTGTCCACATACTGTGACAGGAATCCGTCCTGGACACACTTAACAAACTCTGCCCCATCTAAACCCTTGGAACTAATCAGGTGCCAATCAATATTAGGGAAGTTAAAGTCACCCATGATAACAACCCTGTTATTTTTGCACCTTTCCAAAATCTGCCTCCCAATCTGCTCCTCTGTATCTCTGCTGCTACCAGGGGGCCTAAAGAATACCCCCAATAGAGTAACTGCTACCTTCCTGTTCCTGACTTCCACCCATATTGACTCAAAAGAGGATCCTGCTACATTACCCACCCTTTCTGTAGCTGTAATAGTATCCCTCACCAGTAATGCCACCCCTCCTCCCCTTTTTCCACCCTCTCTATCCCTTTTAAAGCATTGAAATCCAGGAATATTGAGAATCCATTCCTGCCCTGGTGCCAGCCAAGTCTCTGTAATGGCCACTACATCATAATTCCATGTATGTATCCAAGCTCTCAGTTCATCACCTTTAGTCCTGATGCTTCTTGCATTGAGGTACACATATTTCAGCCCTTCTACCTTACTGTCTTTACACCGTTTATTCTGCTTCTCTTTCCTCAAAGCCTCTCTGTATGTTAGATCTGGCTTTACTCCATGCACTTCTTTCACTGCTCTATCGCTCTGGGTCCCATCCCCCTCGCAAATTAGTTTAAACCCTCCCGAACCATGCTAGCAAACCTACCTGCAAGGATATTGCTCCCCCTCGAGTTCAGGTGCAACCATCCGATCTGTACAGGTCCCACCTTCCCCAGAAGAGATCCCAATGATCTAAAGATCTAAAACCTTGCTCCCTGCACCAACTCCTCAGCCATGCATTCAACTGCCATCTCCTCCAATTCTTACCATCACTGTCACATAGCACTGGCAGCAATCCTGAGAACGCCACCCTTGATGTCCTGTTCTTCAGCCTTCTGCCTAGTTCCCGAAGCTCACACTTCAGGACCTCATCCCTCTTCCTGCCTATGTCGTTGGTCCCAACATGTATCACGACTTCTGGTTGCTTTCCCTCTCGTACTAGGATGTCGTGCACCCGGTCAGAGACATCCTGGACCCTGGCACCCGGGAGGCAACAAACCATGCAGGTGTCCTTCTCACGTCCACAAAATCTCCTGTCTGCTCCCCTGACTATAGAGTCTCCAATGACGACAGCTCTCCTCTTCTCCGTCCCACCCTTCTGCACCACAGGGTCAGACTCAGTGCCAGAGGCCCTGCCACCATGGCTCACACCTGGTCGGTCATCCCCGCCAACAATATCCAGGACGGTAAACTTATTATTCAGGGAAATGGCTACAGGGGTGCTCTGCACTACCTGTCTGCTCACCCTCGCTTTCCCCCCTCTGACTGTCACCCAGCGACCTGCTTCCGACAGCCTAGGTGTGACTACCTCCCTGTAGCTCTCATCTATGACTGCCTCATTCTCCCCTATGAGTCGAAGGTCATCCAGCTGCTGCTCCAGATTCCTTACACGGTCTTCCAGATCTCCCAGCCGTATGCACTTCTGGCAGATGTGACTCTGCGGGAGAGGGGAGTTCCCCCAAGACTGTCACATGAGAGGCATACTAACTTGGCAGTGGGGTGGAAACCAGAGTGAAAGGACTCAGGTAGGATGGAGAATGAAAAAGCAAAGATAGTGCACAGTCAGACTGTCGGGAAGGGCAGGCAGATGATAAAACGAAATTGCAGCCAGCAGGGCATGTTTCAGTGTTTTAGGGATGCAGAATCAAAAAGAGTAGAAAATACAGCACTCAAAGTGATATATCTCAACACACAGAGTATAAGAGATAAGGTGGATGGTGTTGTTGCACTATTACAGATTGTCATGTATGATGTTGTGACCATCACGGAATCATGGCTGAAGGATGGTTGACTTGGGAGCTGAATGTCCAGGGTTACACGTATTGGAGAAATAGGAAGGTAGGCAAAGGGGGTAGTGTGGCTCTGCTGGTGAAGAATGGCATCAAGTCTGTAGGAAGATGTGACATTGGACTGGAAGATGTTGAATCCTTGTGGGTTGAGTTAAGAAACTGCAAGGGTAAAAAGACCCTGATAGCAATTATTTACAAGCCTCCCAACAGAAGCTGAGATGTGGACCTCAGATTACAACGGGAAATAGGAAAGGTGTGTCAAAAGGGCAATGTAATGATAGTCACGGGAGATTTTAACATGCAGGTCCATTGGGAAAATTAGGTTAGAAATAGATCTCAAAAGACTGAGTTTGTTGAATGCCTAAGAGATAGTTTTTTAGAACAGTTTGTCGTTGACCCTACTAAGGAATCAGCTATACTGAATTAGGTGCTATGCAATGAACTGGAGGTGATTGGGGAGCTTAAGGTAAAAGAACCCTTAGGGGACAGTGATCACAATATGCTTGAGGTCAACTTGAAATTTGATAGGGAGAAAGTAAAGTGTGACATGGCAGTGGAGTAAAGGAAATTACAGTGGTATGAGAGAGGAGTTGGCCAAAGTAAATTGGAAGGTGATACTGGCAGGAATGTCAGTAGAGCAGCAATGGTGTGAATTTCTGGGGAAATTGAGGAAGGTGCAGGATAGATGTATTCCAAAAATGAAGAAATATTCAAATAGCAAAATAGTACGACCATGACTAAAAAGAAAAGTCAAAGCTATTGTAAAAGCAAAAGAGAGGACATACAACAAACAAAAGTTAGCAGGAAGGTAGAGGATTGGAAAGCTTTTAAAAACTTAAACAGAGCAACTAAAGAAATCATTAAGAGGGAAAAGATGAAACGTAAAAGCAAGCTAGCAAACAACATCAAAGTGGATAGTAAAACTTTTTCAAGTACGTATAAATAAAAGAGAGATGAGAGTGGATACAGGACTACTAGAAAATGAAGTCAGAGAAATGATAACGGGGTACAAAGCAATGGCAGATGAAATAAATGAGTATTTTGTATCAGTCTTCACTGTGGAAGACACTAGCAGTGTACCAGATGTTGAGGGAAGAGAAGTGAGTGCAGTTACCATGACAAGGGAGAAGATGCTCAAAAACCTGAAAGACCTAAGGGTATATAAGTGACCCAGACCAGATGAACTGCACCCTAGGGTTCTGACAGAGATAAAGTTTGTGGCGGCATTAGCAATTACTGTATCTTTCAAAAATCATTGGACTCTGGCATAACGCCAAAGGACTGGAAAATTGCAAATGTCACTCCAGTCTTTAAGAAAGGAGGAAGGCAGCAGAAAGGAAATGATGGGCCAGTTAGCCTAATCACAGTGGTTGGGAAGATGTTGGAGTCAATTGTTAAGGATGAGGTGATGGTGGACTTGGTGACACAGGACAAGATAGTACAAAGTCAGCATAGTTTCCTTTAGGGAAAATCTTACCTGATGAACCTGTTGGAATTCTGTGAGGAGATTATGAGTAGGATAGATAAAGAGGATGCATTGGATCCACTCTCACCTCTCTTTTATTTATACATACTCGAAAAAATTTTACTATCCACTTTGATATTGTTTCCTAGCTTGCTTTTATGTTTCATCTTTTTCCTCTTAATGATTTTGGAGTTTCAGAAGGCCTTTGACAAGGTGCCACACATGAGGCTGCTTACCAAGTTAGGAGCCCATGGTATTACAGGAAAGTTACTGGTATGGTTAGAGCATTGGCTGGTTGGTAAGACACAGCGAGTGGGAATAAAAGAATCCTTGTTTGGTTGGCTGCCAGTGACTGGTGGTGTTCTGCAGGGGTTGGTGTTGGGACTGCTTCTTTTTATGCTGTATATAAATGATTTAGATGGTGGAATAGGTGGCTTTGTTGCCAAGTTTGCAGATAATATGAAGGTTGGTGGAGAGGCAGGTTGTGTTGAAGAAACACGTAGGCTGCAGAAAAACTTAGATAGATTAGGAGAATGAGCAAGAAAGTGGCAAATGAAATACAATGTTGGAAAATGCGTGTTTATGCAATTTGATAATAGAAATAAATATGCGGGCTATTTTCTAAATGGGAGAAAATCCAAACATCTGAGATGCAAAGGGACTTGGAATTCTTGTGCAGAACACCCTAAAGGTTAACTTGCAGGTTGAGTCAGTGGTGAGGAAGGCAAATGCAATGTTAGTATTCTTTTCAGGAGGTCTAGAATACAAGAGCAGGGATGTGTTGCTGAGGCTTTAAAAGGCATTGGTCAGGCCTCACCTTGAGAATTGTGAACAGTTTTGGGCTCCTCATCTAAGAAAAGAAGTGCTGGCATTGGAGGGGGTTCAGCGGAGGTCCACAAGGATGATTGTGGGAATAAAAAGTTTATCATACGAGAAATGATTGATGGCTCTGGGTCTGTACTCGCTGGAATTTAGAAGGATGGGAGGGGGATTCTCATTGAAACCTTTCAAATGTCGAAGGGCCTAGACAGAATAGATGCAAAAAGGATGTTTCCTATGGGGGGAATAGAGCCTCAGGATAGTGGGTGTCCACTCAAAACATTGATGCAGAGAAATTTCTTTGGCCAGAGGGTGGTGAATTTGTGGAATTTATTACCTTGAGAGCTCTGGAGACCAATCATTGGGTATACTTAAGGCAGAACTTGATAGGTTCTTGCTCGGACATGATTACAGGGAGTAGGCAAAGGAGTGAGGCTGAGAAGGGGAATAAAGAATCAGCCATGATTGAATAGCAGAGCAGGCTTGATGGGCCAAATGGCCTAATTCTGCTCCTATGTCTTATGGCCTTATGGTGTAGCTCCTCCACCCTAAGGGTGGTCTCATCTTGGCACAAGAAGAGGCCACGGGTTGACATGCTGGAACAGAAATGGGAATCAGAATTAAAGTGTCTGACCACCAGAAAGTCCCACTTGTGGCAGTTGTGGCAGATGGTGTGGAGGTGCTTGATGAAGTGGCCCCCAATTTACGGTGGATCTCACTAATGATTTGAAGGCCACATCGGGAGCACTGGAAACAATGGATGACACCACCAGATTCGAAGGTGAAGTGTTGCTCTCCTGGAAGGACTGCCTGGGGCCCTGAATCGAGGTGAGGGAGGAGGTGAATGGGCAGGTAGCATTTAAGCCATTTGCAAGGATTTAGTGCCAGGAGGGACAAATCGACAAGGGAATCACAGAGGGAGTGACAGCATGGGCGGGGGGGGGGGGGGAAGATAAAGATAAACTTGGTGGTAGGAACCCTTTGGAGATGGTGGAGGTTGCAGAGAATTTTGCGTTGGATGAAGAGGCTTGTGGGGTGGTAGGTAAGGACAAGAGGTTCACTTGTTATTCAGGACAAACATCAGGGTGGAGGAGAAATGTGATCTAAGTGATTTTGACCATGGAATGTTTGTTGATATCACAAGGGGTAGTTTGAGTATCTCAGAAACTGCTGAACTCCAGGGAGTTTCATGCACAATTGTCTTTAGAATTTACAAAGAATGGTGCAAAACCCAAAAAATATGGCAGTTCTGTGGGCAAAACTGCCTTGTTAATTAGAGAGATCAGAGGAGGATGGCCAGATGGATTCAAGCCAACAGAAGAACAATAGTAACTTAATAGACATGTGCTACAACAGTGGTGCGCAGAAGAACATTTTTGAATGCACAACACATCAAACCTTGAAGTGGATGGGCTTCAGCAGCAAACGGCCAAGAGCATGCACTGAGTGGCCACTTTATTAGGTACAGGTACACCGAATAAAGTGGTCACTGAGTGTATGTAGGCATTTTCAGGGAGCTACAGACTTGGACCCCAAGATCCTTTGGCACATAAACAATATTATGGGCCTTGCTATTAACAGTGTACTGACCCTTTGCATTTCACTTTGGCCAGGTTAAACAGCATCTGCCATTTCTCTGCCCAAATCTCCAATGATCTACAGTATATCCCATTGTATCCTTTGCCAGACTTCCTCACTGTCCAAAATACTACAAATCTTCATATCATCTTGAAGCTTACTAACCCACACATTGACACTTTCTGCATTTATGTGTGTGTTCGTCCATCAACGTCGATGAGGACCTCAACACCATTACGATGGTGTCGAAACTAGTGCGTAATTTGGATTTAAGTGAGGGAGAGTTGCGCAGCATTAGCCTCACTCTCTCTTCCCAATTCCCATCTGGATCCAGTGGCAAGACAGAGTCGAGATGGCTGGAGAAGGGACTAGGCACAGTGGATGACCAGGAAGTCTTCTGTGTTTTGTCCTGCTCTACACGTTCCACGACGCTTGCAGAGACCGCCTTCTTGACTGTTGGACCTTCCATTAGTCTCGTCCGCTCAATCCACCGGAGTCTGTCTTCACATGCTGGGATAGACAACTCCCTATCTCATCCAGGATTTGAGACCTGTCGGCTACCCGCACCTGGTTTAGCCAGCACAAGAAAGAGGCCCCAGTATGGATCAAAGTTCAAAGTAAATTTTATTATCAAAGTACATAGATGTCACCATATACGACCCTGATATTAATTTTCTTGGGGTATATTTAATAGTAACAATAACAGAATCAATGAAAGATCATCCAACTAGAGTGTTCAACCAGAGTGCAGAAGACAACAAACTGAGCAAATACAAAATAGGAAACAACAACAATAATAAATAAATTAGCAATAAATTTTGAGAAAATGAGATGAAGAGTCCTTGAAAGTGAGTCCATCCATTGTAGGAATAGTTTAGTGATGGGGCAAGTGAAGCTGGGTGAAGTTATCCCCTTTTGTTCAAGATCCTGATGGTTAAGGGGTAATAACTGTTCCTAAACCTGGTGGTGTGTGTCCTGAGGCTCCCGTATCTACTTTCTGATTGTAGCAGCGAGAAGAGAGCTGTCCTAGGTGGTGGGAGTCTCTGTTGATGAATATTGCTTTCCTGTGACAATGCTCCATTGGTCCGGATCGGGGTCCCTTTAAATTTACCTTGTTTATGTTACGATCTGGACCGTTGATTCCCTGTTTTCCCGTGTCCCTCGGCTTTGGTGATTAGAGACAGCTAACACTCAGCTGAACCGGTAGTTTATAGTCTCCGGCTTTCAGCCGTTCGGCACGGGAGCGTCTGCAAAGTCACCAAAGGTACGGCATGCCAATGTCATCTGGCCGGAGCAAGCCTAGTCTCCGCCCGAAGCAAATGCCGGTAATTCGCTTTTCCTCACCGGAACAACCCTGTCAAGTTACCTCGCCAAAGCGAGCCTGCAAAGTTTCCTCACCGAGGTGGGTCCATCAGTTAACCCGCCGGAGGGAATCAAGAACCGCTGTCTACTGTTCTCGGGCCGAGTCAAGAGCTCGCCACTACCTGGAGGCTTCAAGTCAAGTCCTGACCCTGGCAGCATCCGAGTACCTAGTCAAGTCCTGGCCCTGGCGGTCTGTGATTCCTGTCCTACCCCCCCCTCTGAATCCCTTCTCTGCCCCTCTCACCTCTAGCCCTCGTCTGTAGCCCTCACCTGCACCTCGGTCTAGTTCTATCGCTGGAGCTAGATAGGTACTGTCTGGTGTTCTTTCGTGTTGGTCTTGTCGTGTCCTCGCCTCCGTGGGGTAAGTCAGGCTGTCTTTCCGTTGCCCCGTGGGGGTCATGAGTCCCAGCCGTATGTTCTGTACCAAGGAGGGGTCCCGGCTCTCTGTTCTGTGTGTGAGTCCTGGCCCTATGTCCTGTTCCCAAGGAGGGGTCCCGGCTTTGTGTTCTGTGTATGTGTCCATGGTTCCATGTACCTGCTCCCCTAGACTGAGGCTCTGTGTTCCCATGTTCCTCCTCTCCCTAGCCCATGTCATGTCCTTGCCTGGTTCTGGGGTCCGAGCCAGAGGCAAGACCCAGGTACTGGGTCCTTGCCCAGTCTCGGGCTCAGAGTCCATACCCTAGCCTCTTCATGTCTCCTCTAGTTCTGGGAGCTGATTCCGAGTCCTAGCCCGGACCCCTAGTCCTAGCCTAGTCGTAGTCCTCAGTCCTTGTCCAGTTCGCTGCTCCTGCTCCTGCCTTGCTCTCCTGGTATCGAACAATAAACTAAATTTAATTAACCTCACAAGATGTGTCTTGCATTTGGATCCACCCTTGCTCCCAATGCCCCCCCATTGTGACATCCATGTAGATGAGCTCAATGGTGGGGAGAGTTTTACCTAAGATGTACTAGACCATATCCACTACTTTTGTAGGATTTTCTGTTCAAGGGTATTGGCTTTTGCATACTAGGCTGTGATGCAGCCAGGCAATATATTCTCCACTATACGTCTACAGAAGTCTGTCAAAGTTTTAGATGTCATGCTGAATCTCCACAAACTCCTCAGGAAGTAGAGGTGCTGCCGTGCTTTCTTCATAATTCCACTTATGTGCTAGGCTCAGGGCAGGTTTTCTGAAATAATAACCCAGAGGAATGTAAATTTGCTGACCCTCTCTGGCTTTGATCCTCTGATGTGGACTGGCTCATGAACCTCTGGTTTCCTCCTCCTGAAGTCAATGATCAGCTCCTTGGTCTTGCTGACATTGAGTGAGAGGTTGTTGTTGTGGCTCCACTCAGTCAGATTTTCAATCTCCCTCCAATGTGCTGATTCATCTCCACATCTGATTCAGCCTATAACAGAGGTGCTATCAGCACACTTGAATATAGTTTTGCAGCTGTGCTTAGCTACAAAGTCATAAGTGTAAAGCAAGTAGAGCAAGGGACTAAGAACACAGCCTTGTGGTGCACCTATGCTGATGGAGATCGTGGAGATGTCGTTGCCAATCCTGAATGACTGGGGTACTTATTGATCCTTGTAGAATATGAATAGTTGCAGATCTCTAGCCAGAATAAATCACATTGACCACTACCATCTGACTGCTGAAGGCAAGCCAATTCCAAATTCAAACTGCCACATCAGCTGGGGTCTCGGGGATCTTAATCTTCTGGATGTGCTTTCCATGAGAGATCTTGTAAAAATGCCATACTAAAATCAAAATACATAAGATTCACAGCTCTACCTTCATCAATAGCCTTTGTCAACTCCTTGAGAAACTCAGCTAAGTCAATTCAGACATGACCTGCACACACAAAGATATGCAGACTGTCCTTAATTAGGCCATGGTTTTCCAAATGCTCATAAATCCTATCCATAAGAATCTCTCCAGTAACTTGTCTACTACTGGCATAGACCCACTGCTTTATGGTTTCCGGGATTATCGCTATTTTTCATCTTAAACAATGGAACAACATAAGCTATTCGATGGTCCTCCAGAACTTCATCTGTGGCCAGGGAGGATGTGAAGATATTGATCAAGGCCCAACAATCTCATCTCACACTTCTCTTCAGAGCCTGGGGTATATCCATCAGACCCTGAGATAAACCAAAAGTTTTTTTCAGATATGTAAAGAATAAAAGGGAGGAGAGAGTGGATATTGGACTGATAAATAACACTGGAGAGGTAGAAATAAAGGACAAAGAAATTGCAGAAGTGACTGTGTTTGCTATTACTAAGGAGAAGGTGCTTACAAAGCTGAAAGGTCTGAAGGCAGGTAAGTCACCTGGACCAGATGGAAAACTCCCTAGGGTTCTGAAGGAGGTAGCTGAAGAGATTGTGGAGGCATTAAATCTTTCAAGAAATCACTAGATTCTGGAATGTTTCTGGAGGACTGGAAAATTACAAACGTCAGTCCACTCTTTAAGAAGGGAGGGAGGCTGTAGAAAGTAAATTATAAGCCAGTTAGCCTGACCTTAGTGGTTGGGAAAATGTTGGTGTACATTATTAAGGATGAGCTCTTAAGGTACTTGGAGGCACATGATAAAATAGGTCAAAGTCAGCATGGGATCCTTAAGGGAAAACCTTGCTGATGAATCTTTTGGAATTCTTTGAGGGAGAATAGACAAAGGGAAGTCAGTCGATGCTGTATACTTGGATTTTCAGCAGGCCTTTGACAAGATGCCACTCATGAGGCTGTTAAACAAGAGCCCATGATAATATAGGAAAGATACCAGCATGAATAAAAGATGGGCTGTCTGGCAGGAAGCAGACAGTGGAGATAGAGGGGGCCTTTGCTGGTAGCGGCCAGTGATTAGTGGTGTTCCACAGGGGTCAGTACTGGGCCCACTTCTTTTCGCATTATATATCAATGGCTTGGGTGACAGAACTGATAATTTTGTGGCCAAGTTTTCGGAGGGTACCAAGAAATGTGGAGGGGCAGGTAGTGTTGAAGAAACAGAGACTCTGCATAAGGACTTAGACAGACTGGGAGAATGGACAAAATGGCAGGTGGAATATAGTATAAGGAAGTATGTGAGCATGCACTTTGGTAGAAGGAATATTTTGGAAATGGGGAGAAAATTCAAAAATTGGGTGCAAAGGGACTTGGGAATACTTGTGCAGAATTTCTTAAATGCTAACTTTACATAAGGAAGGCAAATACAATGTCAGCATTCATTCAAGTGGACTAGAATATAAAAGCAAGGTTATAATGTTGAGGCATTATAAGGCTTTGGTCAGACAGTACCTCAAGTATTGTAAGTACTTTTGAGTCACTTATATAAGAAAAGATATGCTAGAGTTGGAGAAGTTCCAGAGGAGGTTCACAAGAATAATTTTGAGAATGGGGAGTGTTTGATAGCTACTGGGCCTGTACGCTACAGTTTTGAAGAACGATAGGGGGATCTCATTAATGCCTATCAGATATTGAACGGCTTTGACAGAGTGGCTGCAGAGGAGATGTTCCCGAGGACCAGAGGGTGTAGCCTCAGAATAGAGGAACATCAATTTAGAACAGAATTGAGGAGTAATTTCTCTCATTTCACTTCATCAGGAAGATGAGATCGTTTGGAATATGTTATATGTATCCTCCATTCCCTGAATATTCCCGTGATCCATATCCAGATCCCCAATTCCCTGAATATTCCTGTGACCCATATCTCCATTCCCTGAATATTCCTGTGACCCATATCTCCATTCCCTGAATATTCCTGTGATCCATATCCCCCATTCCCTGAATATTCATGTGACCAATATCTCCCATTCCTTAAATACTTCTCTGATCCATATCCATATCTCCCATTCCCTGAATATCCCTGTGATCCATATCTCCCATTCCCTGAATATTCCTGTGATCCATATTTCCCACTCCCTGAATATTTCTCTGATCCATAAACCCCATCCCCTGAATATTCCTGTGACCCATATCTCCCATTCCTTGAATATTTCTGTGATCCATATCCATATCCCCCATTCCCTGAATATTCCTGTGATCCATATCTTCCATTCCCTGAATATTCTTGTGATCCATTTCCCAATTCCCTGAATATTCCTGTGATCCATATCTCCCATTCCCTGAATATTCCTGTGACCCATATCTCCCATTTCCTGAATATTCTTGTGATCCATTTCCCAATTCCCTGAATATTTCTGTGATCCATAAACCCCATCCCCTGACTATTCCTGTGATCCATATCACCCATTCCCTGAATATTTCTGTGATCTATATCCTGCATTCCCTGTATACTCCTGATCCATAAACCCCATCCCCTGTATATTCCTGTGACCCATATCTCCCATTCCCTGAATATTCTTGCGATCCATTTCCCATTCGCTGAATATTCCTGTGATCCATATTCCCATCCCTTGAATATTCCTGTGATCCATATCTCCCATCCCCTGAATATTTCTGTGATCCATATCTCCCATTCCCCAAATACTTCTGATCCATATCCCTATCACTGAATATTCCTGTGATCCATATCTCCCATTCCCTGAATATTTCTGTGATCCATAAACCCCATCCCCTGAATATTCCTGTGATCCATTTCTCCCATTCCCTGAGTATTTATGTGATCCATATCCATATGCCCCATTCCCTGAATATTCTTGTGATTAATATCTCCCATTCCCTGAATATTCCTGTGATCCATATCTCCCACTCCCTGAATACTTCTGTGATCCATAAACCCCATCCCCTGAATATTCCTGTGATCCATATCCATATCCCCCATCCCTTGAATATTCCTGTGATCCATATCTCCCATTCCCTGAATATTCTTGTGATCCATTTCCTAATTCCCTGAATATTCCTGTGATGCATATCCCCATTCCTTGAATATTCCTGTGATCCATATCTCCCATCCCCTAAATATTTCTGTGATTCATATCCATATCTCCCATTCCCTGAATATTTCTGTGATCTATAAACCCCATCCCCTGAATATTCCTGTGATCCATAAACCCCATCCCTTGAATATTCCTGTGATCCATATCTCCTATTCACTGAATATTTATGTGATGCATATCCCCCATTCCCTGAATATTCCTGTGATCCATATCTCCCATTCCCTGAATACTTCTGTGATCCATATCCCCATTCCCTGAATATTTCTGTGATCCATATCCATATCCCCCATTCCCTGAATATTCTTGTGATGTATATCTCCCATTCCCTGAATATTTGTGTGATCCATATCCATATCCCCCATTCCCTGAATATTCTTGTGATCCATATCTCCCATTCCCTGAATATTTATGTGATGCATATCCCCCATTCCCTGAATATTCCTGTGATCCATATCTCCCATCCCCTGAATATTCCTGTGATCCATATCTCCCATTCCCTGAATATTTCTGTGATCCATATCCATATCCCCATTCCCTGAATATTCTTGTGATCCATATCCCCATTCCTTGAATATTTCTGTGATCCATATCTCCCATCCCCTGAGTATTTCTGTGATCCATATCCATATCCCCCATTCCCTGAATATTCTTGTGATCCATATCTCCCATTCCCTGAATAATGTGATCCATATCCCCATTCCATGAATATTCCTGTGATCCATATCCATATCCTCCATTCCCTGAGTATTCCTGTGATCCATATCCCCATTCCCTGAATATTCCTGTGATCTTTATCCCACCATCCTGCATATTCATGTGATCTATATCCCTACTATTGCCTGCGTATTCATGTGATCCATGTCCCCCAGTCCTGCATATTCATGTGATCCATGTCCCCCAACCCTGTATATTCATGTGATCCATGTCTCCCAACCCTGCATATTCATGTGCCAGTCTAAAAGTCTCTTAAATGTTAATATTGTATCTGCTTCCACCGCTCTCCCTGACAGTTCGCTCCAGGCAGTCACCACTCTGTTTAAAAACCACTTGCCCAACACATCTTGAAACTTGTTCCCTCCCACCCTAAATGCATATCCTGTATTATTTGACGTTTCTCCCCTGGGAAGAAAGCTTGTGTGGTGCAGTGGTATTCTCTCCCGCCATTTCACTGGCCAGAAACCACCATCTTAAAGTATAAGGAAAGGATAACTATTATTGGGTGTGTTTGGCTCATGCCTCTGGGGACACAACAGAGGCACCACTTTGTGAATATATGTGGAACAGCAGTGAACTTGGATGTTAAGGGATATGGGGCATTCCACAAGACCTTCGGCCACGATGTCTAAGGCATGATTTGAAAATGCAATTTCACCAACCAATGTGGCCTTCACCTTAAGACCAACTTACTGCCAACAGATATGGGATCTCAATGCCTTTCATCTGATAAAATAAACATAGCAAGGCAATTTTTCCTCCATTAAGAACATAGAACATAGAAAATCTACAGCACATTACAGGCCTTTGGCACACAATGTCGTGCCGACCATGTAACCTACGCTAGAAGCTGCCTAGAATTTCCCTACCGCATAGACCTAAGCACCATGTACCTATCTAAGAATCTCTTAAAAGACCCTATTATATCTCAGGTCAGTCTCCGGAGGGAAGGCCCCAAATCCTCGGCCTTGCCTATTGCCTGTTGCTGAGGCTGGGGTCGAAACGCTCGGCAGAGATGGTGCTCATTGCATCGGTGTCGGAGAGCTGGTCGGAGGCTTGAAGTTTTTGGACAGACTCAGAGTTGGACTGCGGTCGGATGCTTCCGCGATGCTGCATCGGCAAGTTTGCGGCGCTGGAGGTTTACCATCTGCGTGAGATGATGGGACTTTCGAGAGACTTTGAGATTTTACCATGCCCATGGTCTGTTCTTATCAAATTACGGTATTGCTTTGCACTGTTGTAACTGTATGTTATAATTATGTGGTTTTTATCAGTTTTTTCAGTCTTGGTTTGTCATGTGTTTTCTGTGATATCATTCTGGAAAAACATTGTAGCATTTCTTAATGCATGCATTACTAAATGACAATAAAAGAGGACTGCGTGTCCTCATAATCTAATCTAATATCCACCTCCACCACCGTTACTGGCAGGGCATTCCATGCACCCACCACTCTCTGTGTGAAAAACTTACCTCTGACATCCCCCTTCTACCTACTTCCAAGCACCTTAAAATTATACTCTATCGTGTTAGCTATTTCAGCCCTGGGAAAAAGCCTCTGGCTATCCACACGATCAATCCCTCTCATCATCTTATACACCTCTGTCAGGTCCCTTCTCATCCTCCATCACTCCAAGGAGAAAAGGTCAAGTTCACTCAACCTATTCTCATAAAGCATGCTCTCCAATCCAGGCAACATCTTTGTAAATCTCGTCTGCATTCTTCCTATACCATCTACATCCTTTCTGTCATGAGGTGACCAGAAATGAACACAGTACTCCTAGTGGAATCTAACTAAAGTCTTGTATAGCTGTAACATTACCTTAAGGCTCTTGAACTCAATCCCATAGTTGATGAAGGCCAACACACCATAACGCCTTCTTAACACTGTCAACCTGCACAGCAGCTTTGAGTGTCTTATGGACATGGACCCCAAGATCTTGCTGATCTTCCACACTGCCAAGTGTCTTACCATAATTCTGTCTTTAAATTTGACCTACCAAAATGAACCATTTTCACACTTATCTGTGATGAACTCCATCTGGCACTTCTCAGCCCAGTTCTGCATCAATCGATGTCTCGCTGTAACGTCTGACAACCCTTCAGACTATCCACAACACCCCAACTTTTGAGCCATCAGCAAATTTACTAACCCATACTCCTACTTCCTCATCCAGGTCATTTATAAAAATCACAAAGAGGATAGGTCCCAGAACAGATCCCTGAGGCTCACCACTGGTCACCAAACTCCATGCAGAATACAAACCATTCACAACCACCCTTTGTCTTCTGTGGTCAAGTTAATTCTCTATCCACAAAGCAAATTCTCTTTGAATTCCATGCCTCATTACTTTCCGAATGAGCCTGGCATGGGGAACATTATCAAATGCCTTACTGAAATGAATATACACTACATCCACTATTCAGTATATTTACAAAGACAGGTGTGTAAAAAGGGCCTGAAGGATCATTGGGAACCCGAGTCACTCCAACAACAAATTGTTCCAGCTGCTACCATCTGGGAAACGGTACTACAGCTTAAAAGCAAAGACCAACTGGCTCCAGGACAACTTCTTCCACCAGACCATCAGACTGATTAATTCATGCTGACACAAATGCATTTCAATATTATATTGACTGTCCTGTTGTACATACTACTTATTATAAATTATTATAAACTGCACATTGCACATTTAGATGGAGACATAACATAAAGATTTTTACTCGTCATGTCCCATTTATTCCCACTCTTTGCTTCCTGTCTGCTAACCAATTCTCCACCCACACCAATACCTTACCCCCAATACCGTGTGCTTTAAGTTTGCACACTAATCTCCTGTGTGGGACCTTGTCAAAAGCCTTTTGAAAATCCAAATATACCACATCCACTGGTTCTCCCCTATCCACTCTACTAGTTACATCCTCAAAAAATTCTATGAGATTCGTCAGACATGATTTTCCTTTCACAAATCCATGCTGACTTTGTCCGATCATTTCTCTGCTTTCCAAATGTGCTGTTATCACATCCTTGATAACTGACTCCAGCAGTTTCCCCACCACCGACGTTAGGTTAACCGGTCTATAATTCCCCGGTTTCTCTCTCCCTCCTTTTTTAAAAATTGGGGTTACATTAGCCACCCTCCAATCCTCAGGAACTAGTCCAGAATCTAACGAGTTTTGAAAAATTATCACTAATGCATCCACTATTTCTTGGGCTACTTCCTTAAGCACTCTAGGATGCAGACCATCTGGCCCTGGGGATTTATCTGCCTTCAATCCCTTCAATTTACCTAACACCACTTCCCTACTAACATGTATTTCGCTCAGTTCCTCCATCTCACTGGACCCTCTGTCCCTTACTATTTCTGGAAGATTATTTATGTCCTCCTTAGTGAAGACAGAACCAAAGTAATTATTCAATTGATCTGCCATGTCCTTGCTCCCCATAATCAATTCACCTGTTTCTGTCTGCAGGGGACCTACATTTGTCTTTACCAGTCTTTTCCTTTTTACATATCTATAAAAGCTTTTACAGTCCGTTTTTATGTTCTCTGCCAGTTTTCTCTCATAATCTTTTTTCCCCTTCCTAATTAAGCCCTTTGTCCTCCTCTGCTGAACTCTGAATTTCTCCCAGTCCTCAGGTGAGCCACTTTCTCTGGCTAATTTGTATGCTACTTCTTTGGAATTGATACTATCCCTAATTTCTCTTGTCAGCCACGGGTGCACTACCTTCCTTGATTTATTCTTTTGCCAAACTGGGATGAACAATTGTTGTAGTTCATCCATGCAACCTATAAATGCTTGCCATTGCATATCCACCGTCAATCCTTTAAGTGTCATTTGCCAGTCTATCTTAGCTAATTCACGTCTCATACCTTCAAAGTTACCCCTCTTTAAGTTCAGAACCTTTGTTTCTGAATTAACTATGTCACTCTCCATATTAATGAAGAATTCCACCATATTATGGTCACTCTTACCCAAGGGGCCTCTCATGACAAGATCGCTAATTAACCCTTCCTCATTGCTCAAAACCCAGTCCAGAATAGCCTGCTCTCTAGTTGGTTCCTCGACATGTTGGTTCAAAAAACCATCCCGCATACATTCCAAGAAATCCTCTTCCTCAGCACCTTTACCAATTTGGTTCACCCAGTCTACATGTAGATTGAAGTCACCCATTATAACTGCTGTTCCTTTATTGCACACATTTCTAATTTCCTGTTTAATACCATCTCCGACCTCACTGCTACTGTTAGGTGGCCTGCAGGCGGTGACTAGTGGGGTACCACAAGGCTCAGTGCTGGGACCCCAGTTGTTTACAATATATATTAATGACTTGGATGAGGGAATTAAATGCAGCATCTCCAAGTTTGCGGATGACACGAAGCTGGGCGGCAGTGTTAGCAGTGAGGAGGATGCTAAGAGGATGCAGGGTGACTTGGATAGGTTGGGTGAGTGGGCAAACTCATGGCAGATGCAATTTAATGTGGATAAATGTGAAGTTATCCACTTTGGTGGCAAAAATAGGAAAACAGATTATTATCTGAATGGTGGCTGATTAGGAAAAGGGGAGGTGCAACGAGACCTGGGTGTCATTATACACCAGTCATTGAAAGTGGGCATGCAGGTACAGCAGGCGGTGAAAAAGGCGAATGGTATGCTGGCATTTATAGCGAGAGGATTCGAGTACAGGAGCAGGGAGGTACTACTGCAGTTGTACAAGGCCTTGGTGAGACCACACCTGGAGTACTGTGTGCAGTTTTGGTCCCCTAACCTGAGGAAAGACATCTTTGCCATAGAGGGAGTACAAAGAAGGTTCACCAGATTGATTCCTGGGATGGCAGGACTTTCATATGAAGAAAGACTGGATGAACTGGGCTTGTACTCGTTGGAATTTAGAAGATTGAGGGGGGATCTGATTGAAACGTATAAGATCCTAAAGGGATTGGACAGGCTAGATGCAGGAAGATTGTTCCCGATGTTGGGGAAGTCCAGAACGAGGGGTCACAGTTTGAGGATAGAGGGGAAGCCTTTTAGGACCGAGATTAGGAAAAACTTCTTCACACAGAGAGTGGTGAATCTGTGGAATTCTCTGCCACAGCAAACTGTTGAGGCCAGTTCATTGGCTATGTTTAAGAGGGAGTTAGATATGGCCCTTGTGGCTACAGGGGTCTGGGGGTATGGAGGGAAGGCTGGGGCGGGGTTCTGAGTTGGATGATCAGCCATGATCATAATAAATGGCGGTGCAGGCTCGAAGGGCCGAATGGCCTACTCCTGCACCTATTTTCTATGTTTCTATGTTTCTATGTATATGAAGGAAGTAATAAAGTCAATTCAATTCAATTCACTGATCGATGTGTTTTGTTAAATCCTCAAAGAATTCAATCACGTTCGTAAGGCATGACCTGCCCTTGACAAAGTCATGTTGGCTATCCCTAATCAGATTATGTCTGTCCAAATGCTCATAAATCCTACCTCTCAGGATCTTCTCCAACAACTTGCCCACTGCTGAAGTCAGACTCACTGGTCTATAATTTCCTGGGTTAGCTCTACTCCCATTTTTGAACAAGGAAACAACATTTGCAACCTTCCAATCCTCTGGTATTTCTCCCGTCCCTATTGATAATGCAAAGATCATAGCTAGAGGCTCAGCAATCTCCTCCCTTGCTTCCCACAGTTGTGATTTTCTCATAAATCCCCTTTCATCCCCTTCAAGCTGTAAACTTCTTACTGAGCAAACTGAGGAAGATCAGCTTATTAAAGGTTTTCTCTGATTCAAATGACTGAAGTGTTGCAGGACTTCTCACCAGCACAAAGATTGAGGCAGGGTAGAAACAGATATCAATCTCAACATCATACAAAAACTGAATTGGAATCTTAACTAGAATGAGATACAATGAACAATATGAAACCACAGTATTGTAGGAAGCTTAACTGATCCTTGCATCATCGAAGTTCTGCTTGCCCAAATTTAAGGTAAAGTTGTTCAGCCATTGTAATACAGTCCTTGGTAAAGCTAAAATCATGCCACAATTCAAGTGCCCACAATCCTAGTATGTCCACTGCCCTACTATACTGATGTTTATTACGTGGGAAGAGCAGGAATGAAGAATGGGAAGGAAGGTAATATTCTAGATTCTTTAAAGCAAAATTACTATTAATATATTGGAAAACATATCATTTCATATAATTTCATACAGGTTTCACACAACCTACATCAGCATGTCTTTGCCCTTTAAATGGAAAACAGACTATCACTAAAATGAAACTGAACTCTCTCTATTCATCCACAATTAATACTTCCTAAATCACATTTAAGTTAGTTAGAACAACTGACATTATGCTGCTAAAGTACTTTAACTGACAAAAAGGAAGTGCATTCACAATAAAGTTTCAGCTATGTCTAAAAGGGAAATTGAACAGGTTTATACCACCACCTATTATATCCTATGGTCTATATGACATCATTGTCACCTTATCGCAATTAAAATAGAAGGTAATCACTCTTGATGCAATTAAACAATACAAAATCTTTTTTGGCATGTTTTTTCATGATATGCTTTAGATAATCATGCTTATTTTAAAAATTAGATGTAATACAATTCACTGAATAAATTCCTGTATTATTTTTGAGTAGTGCAGAATACGCAACATTTCCCCAATACTTTGTGATAGAGATATGAAATAAAGAGGCTATATTATGTAATCTCTGTAATATCCTTTACAGTAAATAACTTACCACTTCCAAACAGTCTACTATCTTCACAAGTTTATCTTCTGGTAGGTTCTTAAGCAAAGAAACACTAGAAAAATATATGGGTTATAAGTATTAATAAACATGCCTGATTCCAGTAAGTTTGCAAGGTAAATAATGCTGTATAAATTTTGACATGCAAAGAGCCAATACTTCATTTTATAATCTGAGTTAATATTCAGGACCACTTTTCTTTCGTATAAAAGGCACAGAGAACTACAAACACAAAACAGACTCTGTAACAAATGCAAAATAGACAATGTTACAGTACAATGTGTCTGGATGGATAACCAAGCAGAAACATGCTTGAATTTACTTTGAAAAGGAGATTGAGTGATAGTCCTGTTTCCATTTAAGTGACAACATGCACAATTAAAATTATCCTGCTTCTATTGGAGTATTAAATGAATATTAATCTGAAATCATAAGAAATGCGCTGACTCAAAGTTGTGCACAAGCTGAATGTTCCATGTATTCCATAAAACATCATTCCAAATTTAAATGTAGTCTGTAGGTTCTGGTGGCAACACCTTGATCAAGTGTCAAAGTTAAATAGCAAACTACAGGAACACCAACGCATTACTTGGGCCATTAAGGTTGATTTATCACATACCTTTTCAGAAGACAATGCTTCCTTTTATTTTAAATCTCTTCCTCTCTGCTCCTGAAACCCAGACCAAGCACAAGAGCAAGTATGTTCCCTCCGGTGTCCTTTGCCACATTTATTGCTCAACAAAAATTTGAAAACCTATTAGCTGCTAACATCATATTGCACATTGTGGGAGTTGGTTATAGTACAGTAACAGAATGTTCACTGCCTAAAAATATGCTTTGGGACATCCTGAGGTCACAAAAGACACCATATAATTGTAAGTTTGTCTTTGCTTTTGAAATCTTTACATATTACATGTACTGTGCATGCTATCGCAGGGAATTATGACGCTGAAATTTACCTTCTGAGGAAGTTTCTGTATTGCTCATGTCTCGCCTGAGTTGTTCCTCTCATAATATTCTGAAAGACTTCTCGATCCAGAACCCAGGTTTTGACACAGGTTACAGCTTTAAGAGGATAATCACAGGACGAGTTATGACACATGTCAACTTTCGGCTACCTTTTCTTATACATAACAACCTGGATGACCATGGATTTGTGAGCAGAGCCTGTGTGCCAGTCCACATTAAACCTGGACAGCCTTACAATTTGTTCCTGCTCATGACTGGAGCTGCTGACCTTAGCTGCAATCAGCTATTGTGATCTGGATTGGAAGCAAATTAATTTTGTTGGATTTCTGATCAGCAACCAATGAACTGTTGCTTCAAATGTGCTTTATAAACATTAGATAGGAAGCTCCCTGGCTCATGACTTCCCCAGTGGTAGAATGCTGCCCTTAGTAACGCTCACAAGTCAAGTGGAAATTAAACCATAACACCCCACAAGAAGAGGATAAAGATGTAAAGAAATAGGTGATGATCATACTTTCCAATCTTCTGACCTCATGAGAGTAATTCTTAACTACAGAGGATTCAATCCTACACCTAGTTTTACTCAAGGGAGTCTGACCTCATACGATGTGTTAACAATGTGATTGAACTAAGATTCTGCACACCTTATGATTCATTGCAGAGAGTGGATGGAGTGTCAAATGTAACCACTGTCCAGCTAAGCTCCAAATATGGATTTCTATTTTCAGCAAAACCCCAGTAAACAGATTGGTAAACAGCTAAAGATTTTAGGCAGCTAGGTAGAAAGCTGAAAAACAGGACCTCCAGAGTAGTAACCTCCGGTTTGCTGCTTGTATCTTGTATAAGTGAACGTAAGAATAGGATGATTTGGCAGGTGAATGCGTGGCTGAGGAACTGATGCAGGAAGCACAGGCTCAGATTTATAGATCATTGGGATCTCTTCTAGGGAAGGTACAACCTGCACAAAAGGGATGGATTACGCCTAAACCGAGGGGGACCAATATCCTTGAGCACAGGATTGCTAGAGTTGTTCGGGAGGGTTTAAGCTAATTTGGCAGGGGGATGGGAACAGGAGTGATAGTGCTGAGGATGAGGTAGTTGACTTACAAACAGAGGTAGTGCCCATGTGTAGTGACACTCCTAGCAAGGAGAGGCTGATGATAGGATAGAACTGCAGTCTACTGGATGAGTTGCAATGTAAAAGGTGGTCAAATTCGAAAAAGGTGAATGCAGGACGGAAGGTATTATATTTGAATGCATGCAGGGTACGGAATAAGGTAGATGAACTTGTAGTGCAGTTACAGATTGGCAGATATGATGGTGTGGATATCATTGAATCCTAGCTGAAAGAAGATTATAGCAGGGAGTTTAACGTCCAAGGATACACATGGTATCAAAAGGACAGGCTGGTAAGCACAAGCAGAGGCGTGGCTCTGTTGGTAAAAAAATAAAATCAAATCATTAAAGGAGGTGACAGAGAGTCAAAAGGGATTGAATTGTTGTGGGTAGAACTGAGCAACTGCAAGGGTGAGAGAAAAACCCTGATGGGAGTTATATACAGACCCCCAAACACTAGCAAAGATGTGGTCTACAAATTACAACAGCAGATAGAAATTGCATGCCAGGGCAATGTTACAATAGTCATGAGGGATTTCAAGATTTCAATATGCAGGTAGATTGGGAAAATAAGGTTGGCGCTGGATCCCAAGAGGGAGAAATTTCTAGAATGCTATTTTTAGAGTAGCTCATGGTTGAGCCCACTCGGGGATCAGATATTCTGGATATGATGTTTTGCAATGAACCAGAAATGATTAGAGAACTTAAGGTAAAAGAACCCTTAGGGGCAAGTGATCATAACAAGATTGAATTCACCCTGAAATTTGAGAAAGAGAAGTCAGATGTATCAGTATCACAAGTGGAGTAAGGGGAATTAGAGAGGTATGAGAGAGGAGATGGCCAAAATTGACTGGAAAAGAACACTGGCAGGATGTCAGCAGAGCAGCAATGGCTGGAATTTTTGGAGGCAATTCAGAAGATACAGGATATATACATCCCAAAGAGGAAAATGTATTCTAAAGGCAAGATGACACAATCATGGCTAACAAGAGAAGTGAAAGCCAACTTAAAAGCCAAAGAGAGGGAAAATAATAGAGCAAAAATTAGTGGGAAGTTAGGGGAGGGGAGGGAACGTCGTCTCAGACCATGAGAGGCCTGCGTCGGGCATTTTCATACCTTACAAGGCACAAGTTGGAAGTTAGAGGATTGGGAAACTTCTAAAAACCAACAGAAGGCAACTAAAAATCATTAAGAAGGAAAAGATGGAATATGAAAAAGTAAGCTAGCCAATAATATTAAGGAGGGTACAAAAAGTTTCATCAGATACATAAAGTGTAAAAGAAGCAAGAGTGGATATCTAACTGCTGGAAAATGATGCTGGAGAGATAGAAATGGGAGACAAGGAAATGGCAGATGAACTAAATAAGAATTTTGTATCAGTCTTTGCTGTGGAAGACAGCAGGACTGTGCTGGAAGCTTGGGAATGTCAGGGGTCAGAAGTGTGTGAAGTTGTCTTTACTAGGGAGAAGATTCTTGGAAAACTAAAAGGTCTGAAAGTAGATATATCATCTGGACCAAATGGTGTGCGCCCAGTGTTCTGAAGGAGGTGGCTGATGATATTGTAGAGGCATTAGCAATAATTTTTCAAGGATCATTAGATTATGGAATGGTTCCAGATGACTGGAAAATTGCAAATGTCACTCCACTCTTCAAAAAGGGAGAGATGCAGAAGAGAAAAAACTATAGATCAGTTAGTCTGACCTCAGTGATTGGAAAGATGTTGGAGTCCATTGTTAAGGCTGTGGTTTCAGGGTACTTGAAGGCGCATGATAAAAAAGGCCATACTCAGCAGTATTTCCTCAAGGGAAAATCTTGCCTGACAAATCTGTTGGAATGCTTTGAAGAAATAACAAGCAGAATAGACAGAGGAAAATCCATGGATCTTGTGTACTTGGATTTTCAAGGTGCCATGCGTGAGGCTGCGTGACTAGTTAAGAGCCCATGGTATTACAGAAAAAGTACTAACACAGATAAAGCATTAGCTGATTGGCAGGAGGCAAAGACTAGGAATGAAGGGAGCCTTTTCTGGTTGGCTGCTGGTGACTAGTGGTATTCCACAGGGATCTGTGTTGGGACCGTTTCTTTTTACATTATATGTCAATGATTTGGATGATGGAATTGATGGCTCTGTTGCAAAGTTTGTGGACGAGACGAAGATGGGTGGAGGGACAGGAAGTTTTGTACAAATAGAGGGGCTATTGAAGGACTTAGACAAATGAGGAGAATGGGCAAAGAAATGGCAGATGGAATACAGTGTTGGGAAGTGTATGGTCATGCACTTTGGTAAAAGAAATGAAAGGTTTGACCATTTTCTAAATGGAGAGAAAATGGAAAAATCTGAGGTACAAAGGGACTTGGGAATCCAAGGTTATTTTGCAGGTTGAGTCTGTGGTGAGGAAGGCAAATTCAATGTTAGCATTCATTTCAAGAGTATAAAAGCAAGGGTGTAATGTTGAGACTTTATAAAGCACTGATGAGACCTCACTTGGAGTATGGTGACCAGGTTTGGGCTCAGTATCTTAGAAAGGATGTGCTGAACCTGGAAAAGGTTCAAAGGAGGTTTTGAAAATGATTCCAGGATTGAACGGTTTGTCGTATGAAGAGACCTACCCAATATTGAAAGGACTCGATAGAGTGGACGTGAAGAGGGTGTTTCCTATGGTGGGAGAGTCTATGACCAGAGGACACGGCCTCAGAATAGAGGGGCATTCTTTAAGAATGGAGATGAGGAAGAACTTTTTCAGCCAGAGAGTGTGGTGAATCTGTGGAATTCTTTGCCATAGCTGTGGAGGCCAAGTCTTTATGTATGTTTAAGGCAGAGATTGATAGATTCTTGATTGGTCGGGGCTTGGAGGGATATGGGGAGAAAGCAGGAGACTGGGGCTGAGAGGGAAGATGGATCAGCCATGATGAAATGGTGGAGCAGACTCAATGGGCTAAATGGCCTAATTCTGCTCCTATATCTTATAGTCTTATGGTCTAAATGTAACAAGTAATCCTTGTGTAATGCATCTGACAAATAAATGTTAAATGCACAGTTATGTAAAGAGCAGTTAACGGAATATAAAGCTCTATAAAACCAGATCAAAAGTAATAAGACAATATAGAATGTTTCAATGTTATAAAACTTTTAATTCAGCACTATTAATGTTATAATATATAGAAGCAAAAGTATTTGTGAAATCTGCACATTTAGTTGATGTCATCATAAGTTATAAAACTATCAGTGATCATTCACATGTAATTAAAACAGCAAGAATAAATGTCAAGCAGCAATGGCACAACACCTACTTAATTTTAGCAAGATTGGCTATGAGTTGGTTTGCATTGTTGTCAAGATTTATTTGATCACCTGAGCCCCAGATTAGATTAACTTTAGTCCTAATTATTCAAAAATCTATATTTAAAACTATTATGAATTGCCTCTAGAGACAGTTACATAAGTGAAAGTTTTAATTGTGATTTATAATAGATTGCAAATGTAATAATGCTATTGCTAGGGAAACAGCACAGTGTGAGTAGAGCTGCTGCTTCACAGCTCCAATGATTCGGGTTCAATCCTGATCACTCAGTGAGCTGAGAGGCTCGTGTCTGCTGTAACCCTGGTTAATTAAACCCAAAGCTGTAATGTTAGAAAGTTCTACCTGTGAAGGGATGAAAACAAGGTTTACCAATTTTTTAAAAAAGGAGAATTTGAAAAATACACTATACGAGGGCGGGGCGGGCTGGACACAGGATGGACAAGGAGAGGAATACAGCAATGATTAGAAGCTGAAGACATGAACTGTTAAGAGTAGAATTAGTAGTGAGTATCTTTACCCTATTAACTTGAAACCCTCAGGGTGAAACCCCTGGAGGAGAGACAATAGCAATAAAAGATTTATTGAAGCTACGGCTATAACACGCCGCAGCTTTAACAAGACTATATCAGCAGAGACGAGTGATCAAAATCCCTACCGTGTAGTCAGGAATTAGTTCTGTAAAATCATACCAAGGCATTTGGTCAAGTTTTTGTACAAGTTTGTAAATTGACTTGCCGTGGATGATAAACTATTTCATTCCAATGAACCGAGAAACAAGATGGTGAGCCGCCCAAGATGAAGAACTAGCACGGGAACGAGATGTGTAACGACACAGAGGATTTAATACAGTTGGATATATACGTTTATTTTTCATTTGAGGAATCCAAATTTGATTTTCTGCAAGAAATGATTATTTTTGCAAAGACTTTGTAAGTTACTGAATGAGATTTACTTTCTTTAAGAGTTTTGATGTTGGAGAATTGTCGTGAAAGGTACTAAACCATGTATATATAATTTTTGAATTTGAAATTAAACTTATAGATATACTGCCTAGAACTGAACTGAGGTTAACTATAATACTAGAGAATAGGAATTATATTTGGTTTTCTAATCAACTAGGGATAAGTAAAAAGGAAAGTTTAGTCTGTAAACTTTTAAATAGGGAATAACACTAGATCTAATTAGTTAAAGAAATTGGAGCAACAAAGGTTATTCTAACGAATACTTATTAAAAAAGGGAATTTGTTGTGGTTTGATATCTAAGATTTGGAACCTAAACACAATGTTGGAATTTTGAATTGTTCTTGCTCATGTAAATATTTTATACATATTGTTTTTTCTTAAGAACAAAACCTTATTTCCAGAAGTGTGTGGTTTCTATTCACTGCCTCCTTCCAGTACCAGGATTCTTCTGATGGCCTACTAGCACCAAGTATAATTTGATTTTCAAAGAATGCAACGACAAGTTACACATGATAAGATGGTGCTATACAGGTGTTACACTGGCCATGTTACCCTTAAGACTTTATGATTAATTCTCCATAGACAATAAAGTTTATAGTAATTGGATGAGACTGGTCTTATGCACCTAAATTATACATAACCATTCTTCACCCAGTTGGATTTTCTTGAAAAATGTTCTTGCTTTTATTGGGTGAAGTTGTCTTAGCTTCTCGTTCCTGAGAAAATTACCTTTTATGCTGGGTGATAGACTCTAAAGAGTCATTAAACATATTGCACCTTCAACTCATTGGTCGAGTTGCCATTGTCTACACACTCTATTTCTAATATAGATTTGGAATCATTTTTTGAAGTAATTTGTCTTCATATTTAACCTGAAGAGTTAATAGACCAAACAGTTTATCATTCCATGATATTGGTCCAAAGTGAATATATTGATCCATGGATATTACTTGCAAAATAAGAGTAATACACTAGAAGGAAATAGTAGGGGCCGGCTGGTGATGCAATGACATCAGCGCCGGACCCGGGAGCGGAGGTTCTCAGGTTCAAAACCAGTCAGGTCCGCTTCTGAGTACACTTTCCATCCGTGCCAGGTTGAGTGTCGAGATTGCAAATCAGCCTCATAAAATAAAGGGAAAAATACTGAGAAAATGTCTGCGTGAGGAGCAGCGCGCCACACAGTCTCTCTCTCTCATTCCACGCCTTGTAAATAGCCATGAAAAAGACATCATCACAGACGCACGGACGGACACACAGACGCACATGCGGAGACTCGCACGCATGCAGGCACACGTCAAAAAAAAAGAAGGAAATAGTAATTGGGGGTTTAAAACCTCATTAAAATTCATCCTTGGTGATGATTAAAACTTAACTGCTGAAGATTTTTTTATTTGCTCATTGGATAAGGAAGATCGCTACCTTTCACTGATGCTGTCCTTGTGCAATTATATAAAATAGCAAGTTCACCAAATGCAGTCCAAATGCCGATCAGTGTTAGAATTTTGCTGTTTTGGAAGACCTCCAGATTGCCCTCTGTTACAGAAAGACAAAGTAAAGAACAGGATAAAGTAGAATATATATAAACAAACATTCTTTGACAAATAGTTTTATCCTTAGCTCTCTACTGATACAGATCATCTTTTTGTGAACAAATTTTTGAAAGCATTAGTTCAGATCTACTAGATGGTCATTAGGGAGACAGTCAATCATCTGGCTTTAACATTAAAAATACTTCTCGTCATTGATTTGTTAACCGCATATATTCCTTACTTGATTATAAAAACCCTGGCTCAGTTGATAGTGCTCTCAATACTTGTGATAGAGGGCTATGGGATCAATTTCCACTCCAGACACTTGAGCAGAAATTTCAAGTGCCCAAAGAGAGTTCTGTCCTCTTAGAATTGCTGTCTTTTCAGGTCAATAGAAAGGTTTCAAAGACACTACCAGAAAATGAACACGGAATATTTCTCCCCTAAGGAACATCTTCTAATATTTTGTAAAAAACAAGAGATTCTGTAGATGCATAGAAACATAGAAAACCTATAGCATAATACAGGCCCTTCGGCCCACAAAGCTATGCCGAACATGTCATTACCTTAGAAATTACACTGGACAACAAAGATTTTGCTTCCTGAATACCTTTAAGTGTATCTTATAAATTTTGGGCTACTGATCATGAAAATCACCATGAAATTTCCCTATCATGCACCACTTTTTAATGAACTTATGTTTATTATTTCAATTCATAATTCAAGTCAATTAAAATGTTGCCTACAGTGTAAGCTGAAAAATTTCCTATCTTGTCCAGGCATGCTTGAGCATGCTTAGGCGACATGGCTGCTGCATGGCAGAACAGGTTTTAGTAAATAATTATTGGGTTCAGGACCGTAAAGATGGAATTTGCTATCACCAGGCATAAAAGTTTCTATGAAGGATTTTGATATTTGAGACAGATGCTGCCCAGAATAACTGATGCCAAGATAAGGAAAGCATTTTTGTTGGTCCACAAATCACACAGGTCATCAATGACAGGCAATTTGAAGAATTTCTAGTGGGACCGGAAAAAATCACATGGAAGGCATTCAAGGAAGTTGTTGAAATTTTTCTCGGCATCTACAAAGCACCAAACTACATACAGCTGGTTGAAAGCATGCTTCAAGCATATAAAACCATGAAATGCAACATGTCACTAAAGATTCATTTTCTGCATTCCCATGTAGACTTCTTCCCTGCAAATCTTGGTGTTGTTAGTGACATTCACAGTGAAAGGTTTCACTAGGACATTGCAGTCATGGAGAAAAGATACCTGGGCAACTAGAATCCATCAGTGCTTGCGAATTATTGCTGCACACTTAAGCGAGAAGCCTCAGACACTGAGTACAAATGAAAATCATTAACAAGATATTTTAACTTAGTTGAATTATTGCAAAGCATCAGCACCAATATGCAATTAAACACATTATATTCAATAAAAGTTAATTTGTTGTTTCTCCAAATTCCTACATGATATAAGTAGTCTGAAATTATAGTTGTGTTCATCTTCAAGCAGTCTATCATAAGCAAAAGAAATTCGGAGGAAGCAACACTTCTGAAAAAATTTGTTGTCCAGTGTTACCTAGGGTTCCCATAGCCCTCTATTTTTCTGAGCTCCATATACCTGTCCAGGAGTCTCTTAAAAGACCTTATCGTATCCGCCTCCACCACCATCGCCGGCAGCCCATTCCATGAACTCACCATTCTCCACATAAAAAACTTACCCCTGACATCTCCTCTGTACCTACTTCCCAACACCTTAAAAATGTGCCCTCTTGTGCTAGCCATTTCAGCCCTGAGTAAAAGCCTCTGAATATCCACACGATCAATGCCTCTCATTATCTTATACACCTCTATCAGGTCATCTCTCATCCTCCATTGTTCCAAGGAAAGAAGGCCGAGTTCACTTAACCTATTCTCATAAGGCATGCTCCCCAATCCAAGCGACATCCTTGTAAATCTCCTCTGCACCCTTTCTATGGTTTCCACATCCTTCCTAGAGTGAAGCGACAGTATTGAGCACAGTACTCCTAGTGGGGTCTGACCAGGGTCCTATATAGCTGTAACATTACATCTCGGCTCTTGAACTCAATCCCACGGTTGATGAAGATTAACCACAGGGTCAACCTGCGCAGCAGCTTTGAGTGTCCTATGGACTCAAACCCCAAGATCCCTCTGATCCTCCACACTGCCACAAACCTTACCATTAATACTATATTCTGTCATTCATATTTGACCAACCAAATGAACCACCTCACACTTACCAGGGTTGAACTTCATCTACCAATTCTCAGCCCAGTTTTACCCCCTATCAACATTCCGCTGTAAACTCTGATAGCCCTCCTTACTATCAACAACATCTTCAACCATTGTGTCATCAGCAAATTTACTGACCCATCCCTCCATTTCCTAATACAGGTCATTTATAAAGTTCAAGAAGAGTAGGGGTCTCAGAACAAATCCCTGCGGCACACCACTGGTCACCGACCTCCATGCAGAATATGACCCATCTACTATCACTCTTTGCCTTCTGTGGGCGCGCCAGTTCTGGATCCACAAAACAATGTCCCCTTGGATCCCATGCTTCCTTACTTTCTCAATAAGCCTTGCATGGGGTACCTTATCAAATGCCTTGCTGAAATCTACTGTTCTACCTTCATCAATGTGTTTAGTCACATCCTCAATAAATTCAATCAGGCTCATAAGGCATGATCTGCCTTTGACAAAGCCATGCTAACTATTCCTAATCATATTATGCCTCTCCAAATGTTCATAAATCCTGCCTCTCAGGATCTTCTCCATCAAATTACCAACCTCTGAAGTAAGACTCACTGGCCTATAACTTCCTGGCCTATCTCTACTCCTTTTCTTGAATAAGGGAGCAACATCTGCAACCCTACAATCCTCCAGAACCTCTCCCTTCTCCAATGATGATGTAAATATCATTGCCAGAGGTTCAGCAATCTCCACCCTCGCCTTCTACAGCAGCCTGGGGTACATCCCATCCAGGCCCGGTGACTTATCCAACTTGATGCTTTCCAAAAGTTCCAGAATATCCTCTTTCATAATATCTACATGCTCAAGTTTTTCAGTCCACTGCAAGTCATCCCTACAATCGCCAAGATCCTTTTCTGTAGTGAATACTGAAGCAAAGTACTCATTAAGTACGTCTGCTACATCCTCCGGTTCCATACACACTTTTCCAATTCACACTTGACTGGTCCTATTCTTTCACATTTTATCCTCTTGATCTTCACATACTTGTAGAATGCCTTGCAGTTTTCCTTAATCCTGTCTGCCAAGGCCTTCTCATGCCCCCTTCTGGCTCTCCTAGTTTCTTCCTTAAGCTCCTTCCCGCTAGCCTTATCATCTTCTAGATGCCTATCATAACCTAGCTTTTTGAACCTTTCGTAAGCTTTTCTTTTCTTCTTGACTAGATTTACAACAACCTTTGTACACCACAGTTCCCGTACCTTATCATCCTTTCCCTGTCTCATTGGAATGTACCTATGCAGAACTCCATACAAATATCCCCTGAACATTTGCCACATTTCCTCCATACATTTCCCTGAGAATATCTATTCTCAATTTATGCCTGTAAGTTCATGCCTGATAGCCTCACATTTCCCCTTATTCCAATTAAACGCTTTCCTAACTTGTCTGTTCCAATCTCTCTCCAATGCTATGGTAAAGGAGACAGAATTGTGTTCACTCTCTCTAAAATGCTCTCCAACTGAGAGATCTAGTAGTTCCCAATACTAGATTAAGTATAGCCTTTCCTCTTGTCGGCTTATCTGCATATTGTGTCAAGAAACCTTCTTGAACACACCTAACAAACTCCACCCCATCTAAACCTCTCACTCTAGGGATTGGCGAATCGCTATTTGGGAAATTAAGATCTCCCACCACAACAATCCTGTTATTATTACACCTTTGCAGAATCTGTCTCCCTATCTGCTCCTCAACGTCCCTGTTACTATTGGGTGGTCTATAAAATACACCTAGTAGAGTTATTGATCCCTTCCTGTTTCTAACTTCCACCCACAGAGACTCTGTAGACAATTCCTCCATGACTTCCTCCTTTTCTGCAGCCTTGACACTATCTCCGATCAACAGTGTCACGCTGCCACCTCTTTTGGCTACCTCCCTGTCCTTTCTGAAACATCTAAAGCCTGGCACTCGAAGTAACCATTCCCGCCCCTGAGCCATCCAAGTCTGTGTAATGGACACAACATCATATCTCCAAGTACTAATCCATGCTCTAAGTGCATTCGCTTTGTTCATAATACTCCTTGCATTAAAATAAACACATCTCAAACCATAAGGCTGAGTGTATCCCTTCTCTATCACCTGCCTATCCTCCCTCTTGCACTGTCTCCAAGCTTTCTCTATTTCTGAGCCAACTGCCTCTTCTTCAGTCTCTTCAGTTTGGTTCCCATCCCCCATCAATTCTAGTTTAAGCTCTCCCCAATAGCCTTCGCAAACCTTCCCGTCAGGATATTGGTCCCCCTGGGATTCAAGTACAACCCGTCCTTTTTGTACAGGTCACGCCTGCCCCAAAAGAATTCCCAATAATCCAGAAATCTGAATCTCTGCCCCCTGCTCCAATCCCTCAGCCACGCATTTATTCTCCACCTCAGTCTATTCCTATACTCACTGTCACGTGGCACAGGCAGTAATCCTGAGATTTCTACCTTTGTGGTCCCGCTTCTCAACTTTCTTCCTAACTCCCTGTAGTGTGCTCTCAGGACCTCCGCCCTTTTCCTGCCTATGTCGTTGGTACCAATATGTACCACGAGCTCTGGCTGTTCTCCCTCCCACTTCAGGACATTGTTGACACAACCAGAAACATCCTGGACCCTGGCACCTGGGAGGCAAGCTACCATGCGTGCTTCTTTCCTGCATCCACAGAATCACCTGTCTGAACCCTGTCTATAGAGTCCTCTCACACTGCTGCCATCCTCTTCCTTTCCCTACCCTTCTGAGCTACAGGGCCGGACTCTGTGCCAGAGGCGCGAACACTGTTGTTTCCCCCAGGTAGGCCGTCCCCCGCAACAGTACTCAAGCAGGAGTATTTATTATCAAGGGGTACAGCCACAGGAGTGCCCTCTAGCGTCTGACTCCTGCCCTGCCCTTCCCTCTCCTGATTGCTACCCACTTGTCTGTCTCCCCAGGCCGCGGTGCGACTACCCGCCTATAGCTCCTCTCTATCACCTCCTCACTTTCCCTGACCAGATGAGGGTCATCAAGCTGCATCTCCGGTTCCCTAACACATTCCCTAACGAGCTGTAGCTCGACGCACCTGGTGCAGATGTGACCGTCCGGGAGTCTGGGACTCTCCTGGACTTCCCACAACTGACACCGAGCACAGAACACCAGCCTCACACACATTTTTCCTGTCTGTATTCTACACAGGCAACCTACCTCACCTCGACCCGTTATCGCCACAGCTCCATTGAGCCAAAGCCTTTCTCCTTTGTCTCCCTCTGCCCCGTCACCCACTTGTCTGACGCCTGCTCTATAAGGTGTCTCCTTCTCGCTGTTCTCACTGGCTGACATCCATGCGCTTGCGCAGTCGTGCCCCGATCAAACCGCTGAAGAAATGCATCCTGATGTAGGGCCTCAATATGAAATGTCAACTATTTATTCCCCTCCATAGATGCTGCCTGACTTGCTGAGATCTTTCAGCATTTTGTGTGTACTGCCTTACTAATATCTCATCATTTATTTGGACGTTATTTTTGGACATTGTTGTATGTTTATGGCTATTCACCTTACAGAAATGGGGACAGTCTATGGCAGTGGTAAATTCTTGCAATTAATGTGGGTGCCACATCATTTTCCTAGGCCTGTTGATGATTGGGCAGATGAAGCACCCACTGGTTTGAGTACTTATAGGATGCAAATCAGGGTTCTATCAGAGACATAGCAATCTAATTATCAATTTATCATAGCATTGCATGGAGTATCAACTCAAAGTTGTTTTCCTGTGATATTTTGGGGCTTTGTGGTGCCCAGGATCCAGAAAAAACAACTTTGATCATTTGTCTTTTCTCTTGTCCAGGAACGCTCAAAAGTTACCCCAGTTTATCCCAAGATGCCTATTATTGTGATCAACAGGAAAATGAGACCTGGGCCTCACATTTGAAAAGGTTTCCCATCAGGAGTCAGCCTAAGACCACACCCCCTACATTACTGAAGAACTTTTCTTTTTACTAGTCATTTTCTGGATTCTTGTCATCATTGGGAAAACCAGCATCTATTTCCCTCTGTAATAGCATTTTAGAAGGTTCTGGGACTCCCAGCAGTCCTTTCAAATAGAGATTTCCATAATTTAAACCGAACTATGATAATGAGCAGATCAATTCTTCTCCCAATCAAACTTCAACACTAAAATCACGAACTTTACAAATTTTCCAAACCTGCCAATACAAAAAGATGGTTTCCAGGTTCGCCTTGCTTAATAACGTAGTCACCAACTTGGTAGTTTTTCTCATACATACACTCTACCATGTCTCGGATATGCTGCGTCTCTAATCGTTTAAGAAACTGGTTCTTGTTGAAGGCCGTAGTTATGAGCCTCTTCACCCTGTATTGGAAACAATATAGCCTATTACAATGAAAGGTACTGTTAGAATTGGTTGCTTTTTTATGCTGTTGGTAAGGTATTAGTTGAATCAATGCAAGTCTAAAATTTTGGTTTTTACTAACACAATTTGTATTTTTTAACTTGTATGTTTTCACAATATGTGGTGTTTGTCTTCACCTACCAGCTGAAAGTTGGTATAGCAGTTACATAACAGTTTATCATCTTTTCATTTTGTCGTTGACACATGTTCTGTGACTGTGTATCTTTTAATTGATCCTTCCTTATCTGTAGACTTTGCCTTAACTTAGGCATAATAGTGTCAGGCTCTGCAAAAATCAGCATCTTCTTCTTCATCTTTTCCTGACGGTCTTTAGTTTCATAAGCTCTGTATCTGTTCCTTTGTTTAAACTTTAAAATAAACAATCATGAAGCAACAATTTTCACTCATTGTTAGACTCATAAAAGAATCTGGGGATCAGAAAATCACCAGATCCCACAATACCCTTCAGTAACACTAATGGCCTTCCTCCAGTGGACTGAAGCAAACCATCTTAAATTGGGTATAGACTGCAAAGGCTCAAGGAAAGCAACTCGATGAAAATCAAATCAAGTTTAATTATCATTCAAGCCATAAATAGATAGAGCTAAATGAGACAGCGTTCCGGTAAGATGGCAGGGCATGCAAATGCAGTGTCCTCTCAGCAGCCAACCAAAGGTGTTTTCCCTTTGCAAAATTTGTTTTTTGACAAACCAAAGATAATTATGCTCCAGGAACATTGGGTACTACAGAGCCTCTCCATCGGGGAGCTGCTCGTTAATCAGAGTCGCTGGAATGGTGTCAATGGCAGAACAGTTATCATCACACCAAGAATACTTATAGAGCATCTTCAGCTAAAATGGTGGTAGGCTGGCATGGAAGCAAAGCGATTGAAGCACATTGTTGTGACAAAAGTATGTTTTTCTTTATTACAATAATAATCATAGGGTCATTGAGCTGTCTATTGTACCTCCATACAGTAAACCCATTTACCCACATTATGTCCATAGCTCTCTATGCCATAGCAATTCAAGTATTTATCTAGATGTCTCTTAATTGTCGTGAGAGTATCTCCCTCAACACTTCTTTAGGCAGCACACTTCAGACTTCAATCACTTTCTGTACGAAAAAACAAAATCCCCCTCAGGTAACTTCTAAACCTCCCAAACCTCCCCTTAACCCTGTGCTCACTTGCCTCTGAAACCCCCACAACAGGCAAAAGATTTTGAAATCTATCCTAACTATCCCCCTCATAATTGTATCTACTTCTACCAGATCACTCCACATCCTCCTCTACTCTAGGGAAAGCAAACGCAGCCTATCCAATCTCTCTTCACAGATGAAACGTTCCATCCAGGTGATGTCAGTAAGACTCACTGTCCTTTCACAACCAAGAGAAAACCTGCAGATGAGTGCTGTTGAAGGGTCTCAGTCCAAAACATCGACTGTACTCTTTTCCATAGATGCTCCAGCACTTTGTGTGTGTCATTGTCCTTAGTCTCACTGCGCCAATGATAACTGTAATGATCCAATCCAGGAAACATCCCGGTGAATGTCCTCTGCACCATATCCAGTACAATTATGCCCTTTGTATAGTGTGATGATCGGAACAGTACACAATAATCCAAGTGTAGCCTAACCAATTTTTACAAAGCTGTGACATCCAGTCCAAACTCTTGTATTTTATGTTACATTCAGTTAAGGCAAGCATTCCATATGCCATCTTCACAGCAATATTGTGAATATCAGGGATCTATGGAGTTGTTCACCAAAGTCATTCCATCAGTCAACACTCCATAGTGCCTTACCATTGATTGTGTACGTCTACTCTTCCAGCTGACCTATAACTTATACAACTTTCCTTGCTACCTATATTACCACCAATTTTTGTATCATCTGTAAACTTACTAATCATACTTCTTCTATTCACTTCTAATTACAATGTATAAACAATAAAACACTTTCTCTAATAGGCAAGCTGATGGTGTCAGTCTAAACACAAACATTTGTTTTAGAATTGATTTGACCTTAGAAATGCCTTTCCCTAAACCTCCCTAAGTTGATTGAATATTTTCTTTTGTCCACTCCAAATAACTTCCTTGCTTCAACTATCTTGTACCTTTACCAACTTCAATTACTTCTAACTGTAGCATTCATACCTACTTCCATTTTGAATTGTCTCACCTCCTGACTCTTTTGTCCACTGCTTTCTAGAGAACCTATAGTACATGTATTGTGATACATTTGACCATGTGTTTGAGGGTGCCTGTGTGTGGGGGTGTGCATGGGTAGCTGCAAAAAGACAAACTAAGAAAGAGCAGAGAGGTACTGTAGACAGGCAGATGAGTTATCTAAAGGATTCCTTGTCTCTGCTCTACTGAAGTTCCAGAAGGAAAACATGAAGAACAAAGAAGTTTTGTTAAGTTTATAAAAAACTTTGGGTTGAGCACACCTGGAATGGCAAGAATACTTGGTTACAAATTTAAAAGTAAGTCCAAAGAAGATTTGCTGCCATAAAATCAGAATTAATAGAAGTTTTTAAGATTATAAAAGAGTGTGAAAGATTAGATGTAGAGAAGATATCTCCAGTTATGTAAAAGGCCAGAGCTAATAAATGTTGGTAAATGCAGTTGGCTACTCTAAGGAGTAGCTAAATGGATGCATCTAAGGGCAACAGTAAAATGCATGACAGAGAAATATATATGTTGATGGGATTAGGCAAAAAAGGGTTGGAGGGAACTCATGTGAAACATAAATATCTTTTGGGCTGCATGCCTATCTTTATATTGAATATCCTATAAAATTGTTCTTGGTTGCCTGTGCTAAATGCACATATAAACTACCATTTCCTGAAGCATTCCAATTCCAAATTTAAGCTCCATCAAAATAAATAGACGCTACCTGTTTACAGCAAGTGACCAATAATGAGTTTCTATCACTTTGGATTCAAGATAAGGATTGGAAGATAGCCAATGTTGTCCCACTGTTTAAGAATATCTCTAAAATAAACCAAGAAATTATAGGCCAGTGAGCCTGACATCAGTAGTGGGAAACGTATTGGAACGTATTCTAAGGGACTGGATATATGAGTATTTGATAGATATGGTCTGATTAAGGATAGTCAACATGGCCTCACGCATGGTAGGTCATGTCTAACCAATCTTATAGAGATTTTTGAGGAAGTTACCAGGAAAGTTGACGGAAGCAAGGCCGTGGATGTTGTCTATATGGAACTTAGCAAGGCATTTGAAGAAGTCCTGCATTGGAGGTTGGTTAAGAAGGTTCAGTCGCTCGGCATTCAAGAGGAGGTAGTAAATTGGTTTAGACATTGGCTATGTGGGGGAAGCCAAAGAGTGGTAGCAGATCACTGCCTTGTCGACTGCAGGCCTGTGACTAGTGGAATGCCGCAAGTATCAGTGCTGGGTCCATTGTTGCTTGTCATCGATGTAAATGATCTGGATGTTAATATGGCTAACTACATCAGCAAATTTGTGGATGTCACCAGGCTTGGGGGGTGTCGTGGACAGCGGGGAAGGCAATCATGGCTTGCAGCAGGATCTGGACCAGCTGGATAAATCGGCTGAAAAACGGCAGATGGAACTTAATGTGGACAATTGTGAGGTGTTGCAATTTGGTAGGTCCAACCAGGCCAACTCTTACACATCGAATAGCAAGGAAATCAGGAGTGTGGGAGAACAAAGGTATCTGGGAATACAGGTCCAAAATTCATTGGAATTGGTGTCACAGGAAGAGAAAGGAGTAAAGAAAGCTTTTAGCGCATCAGCCTTCATAAATCAAAGTATTAACCGCAGGAGATAACATGTTATGTTCAAGTTGTATAAGACATTGGTGAGGCCTAATTTGGAGTATTGTATGTAGTTTTGGTGACCTACCTACAGGAAGGATGTAAATAAGGTTGAGAATGTAAACATAAAAACATAGAAAACATACAGCACAATACAGGCCACAAAGCTGTGCCGAACATGTCCATACCATAGAACTACCTAGGTTTTACCCATAGCCCTCTATTTTTCTAAGTTCCATGTAGCCATCCAGGATTCTCTTAAAAGACCCTATCGTTTCTGCCTCCTCCACCACCGCTGCCATTAGCCCATTCCACGCACTCACCACTCTCTGCATAAAACACTTACCCCTGACATCTCCTCTGTACCTACTTCCAAGCACCTTAACACTATGCCCTCTCGTGCTAGCCATTTCAGCCCTGGGGAAAAGCCTCTGACTATCCACACGATCAATGCCTCTCATTATCTTATACACCTCTATCAAGTCACCTCTCATCCTCCATCGCTCCAAGGAGAAAAGGCCGAGTTCACTCAACCTATTCTCATAAGGTTTGCTCCCCAATCCAGGCAACATCCTTGTAAATCTCCTCTGCACCCTTTCTATGGTTTCCATGTCCTTCTTATAGTGAGCACAGTAGTCCAAGTGGGGTCTGACCAGGGTGCTATATAGCTGCAACATTACCTCTTGACTCTTAAACTCAGTCCCACGATTGATGAAGGCCAATGCACCGTATGCCTTCTTAACCACAGTCAACCTGCGTAGCAGCTTTAAGTGTCCTATGGACTCAGACTCCAAGATCCCTCTGATTCTCCACACTGCCAAGAGTCTTACCATTAATACTATATTCTGCCATCATATTTGACCTACCAAAATGAACCACCTCACACTTATCTGGGTTGAACTTCACCTGCCACTTCTCAGCCCAGTTTTGCATCCTGTCAATGTCCCGTTGTAACCTCTGACAGCCCTCCATACTATCCACAACACCCCCAACCTTTGTGTCATCAGCAAATTTACAAACCCATCCCTCCATGTCCTCATCCAGATCATTTATAAAAATCACAAAGAGTAGGGGTCCCAGAACAGATTTCTGAGGCACACCACTGGTCACTGGCCTCCATGCAGAATATGGCCCACCTACAACCACTCTTTGCCTTCTGAGAAAAAGCCAGTTCCGTATCCACAAAGCAATGTCCCCTTGCATCCCATACCTCCTTACTTTCTCAATAAGCCTTGCTTGGGGTACCTTATCAAATGCCTTGCTGAAATCCATATACACTACATCTGTGGCTCTACCTTCATCAATGTGCTTCATCATATCCTCAAAAAATTCAATCAGGTGCTTAAGGCACAACCTGCCTTTGACAAAGCCTAGCTGACTATTCCTAATCATATTATGCCTCTCCAAATGTTCATAAATCCTGCCTCTCAGGATCTTCTCCGTCAGCTTACCAATCACTGAATTAAGACTCACTGGCCTATAATTTCCTGGGTAATCCCTACTCCCTTTCTTGAATAAGAGTACAACATTCGCAACCCTCCAATCCTCCGGAACCTCTCCCGGCCTCATTGATGATGCAAAGATCATTGCCAGAGGCTCAGCAATCTCCTCCCTCGCTTACCACAGTAGCCTGGGGTACATCCCGTACGGTCCCGGTGATTTATCCAACCTGATGCTTTCCAAAATCTCCAGCACATCCTCTTTCTTAATATCTACATTCTCAAGCTTTTCAGTCCACTGCAAGTCATCCCTAGAATTGCCAAGATCCTTTTCCGTAGTGAATACTGAAGCAAAGTATTCATTAAGTACCTCCACTATTTCCTCCGGTTCCATACACACTTTTCCATTGTCACACTTGATTGGTCCTATTCTCTCACATCTTATCCTCTTGCTCTTCACATACCTGTAGAATGCCTTGGGGTTTTCTTTAATCCAATCCACCAAGGCCTTATCATGGCCCCTTCTGGCTCTCCTAATTTCATTCTTAAACTCCTTCCTGTTAACCTTATAATCTTCTCGATTCATATCATTACTTAGTTTTTTGTATGTACAAGGATGTTGCTTGGTTTGGAGGACCTGAGTTATAAGGAAAGATTGAATAAGTTAGGACTTTATTCCTTGGAACATAGAAGGTTGAAAGGAGATTTGATGGAGGTATACAACACTATGAGGGATATAAATAGGATACATGCAATCAGGCCTTTTCCATTGAGGTTAGGTGGAACTACAGCTGGAGATCGGAGATTAAGGGGGAAAGGTGAAAAGTTTAAAGGGAGCATCAGGGGAAACTTCTTCACTTAGAGAGTCATGAGAGTGTGGAATGAGCTTCCAGTGCAAGTGGTGCATGTGAGCTCAGTTTCATCACTGAAGTGAAATTTAGATATGTACAAGGACAGTAGGGGTATGGAGGGCTCTGGTTCCAGTGCAGGTTGATGAGAGTAGGCAGTTTAAATGTTTCAGCATGGACTAGATGGGCTGATTGGCCTGTTTCTGTGCTGTACTTTCCTATGACTCTAACCAGACTTATCCAATATGTTCATTGGTCAGCTTTAGATAAGATTTTCAAAAAATGTGAAAAGGGGAATTTTAGGGTTTACATTAAGCTATCAGTTGATTAAAAAAAAAGAAGGCAGTACTTTACTGCATTAACTGAATTGATTGAACAGTTGGCAGTGAATCAGGTGGCTGAGCAGAATTGCTCAATTCCAGAGGTATTTTGAGTCAGATGGAAGCTGAGTGGTCCCATTTATAAGGGGCCATACTACTTCTTGTTACTTACTCCTCTGCTCTGATTGGTTCAGACTGTGTCTGGGCTTAAAATATAGTCCATTGCCACCACTGCTCAGCTCGTAACTTCATGTAGTTTTGTTTAAAAACCAGTGAAGGATACTGTCTTTCACCACCCAGTCCAGTCTATAAGCCAACTTTACATCATTTCTTCACCTTGAGTAATTCCCAAGAAAACTGCATAAAAATTCTTTCCATCCAAAAAGGCAGGTGTTGCAGTGGGGCACCAATACATATTTTGATTGTGGATAAATCCACTCCAGCCCCATTTGCAGACTTCAGTAAGTCCCAACGCCAATAAAAGTGTATCACTTAATGGTCAAGAATGAGCGAGGGTTTGGAGATCAACTATAAGCCTGGCAGTTCGTTAGATTGGCTTGAAATTCAAGAGTGGGGGCTTTGGAGAGAAAGTGAAGAACCTGCACGTTGAGGTCAGGAGTGAGGGGAGAGCGAGTAGAGTCTATTGCCTTGGGTCAGCTGGGAATGAAGAACAATTGGGCCATTTATTGAGGAAGGACACAAAGAGATTACCAGGCTTGAGCTCAGTATTAGAAGAAATGGAAGGTTAAGTTGTGGGATTTGGGAATATTGGAGTTCAAGATCACTACTGTGGGCCTCAGTGAGATGCAGGGATGGTTGGTTGGAGGCTTGGAAAGCCAAGGGACTATGGTCAGGGCCCAGATGATAGGGAGATCATGGATTTGTGAGCTAGATAGTTGTCAGAAATAATGGCAGAGACTAGTGTTGGCATTAGTCATCAGTCCTGTCTTGAATGGGATAAGATCAAATAAAGATAATGGTTTATTCAATGAGCCACAGTTCAGCATAGAACCTGGAAGTGAAATGATTTCTCACACACAGTGAAGTTAGTACAAATTTCCCATAGTGATCCAAAGGAGCAGTATGTGAGAACTAATTGTATTCCATAAGGCCCTGATGAGGACACCATATTTAGGTGCCAGTGTTTCCCAAGATCAACAGCATCAACCAAACTTCGAGAATGGTATGTAACACAATATTATCAACATCATACTTAATTTTGAGAAAAAATATTTTAATTCCATTGCACAAAGAAATGAACGCCAACTGAATTTCTTGATGAAGGTAACTTGTAGCTATTGCCAGTAAAATTATGCTGCCATTCATGTTTTTTGGATATCATTTGTGGTATTATACGCACGTCTGACGTGACAACACAAAGTAGGCCTTGGCCTCAGTAAGTGGTGGAGCTGAGCATTCATCTCTGGCTGGTGGCTTCATAGAGAAGGAAGACTTCTGCTGGTGCATGCACCAGACTATATGCATCAAGAATAACATTTCACTCTCAGAGTCATCGAATAAAACAGAACGGAAGCAGTTCCTTCCACCCAACTCATCTGTGCCTGCAATGATACCTAACAAGCTAGTCCCATTTGCCTGCACTTGGCCTGTATCACTCAAAAACCCTCCTATTTATGTAGTTACCCCATTGTCTTTTAAATGTTTTTATTGTACCTGCCTCAACCACTTCCTCAGGGAACTCATACATTTACTCACCACCCTCTGCATTATTAATTTGCCTCTTAGGACCCTCATAAATCTTTCCCATATTACTTTAAAGATTTTAATTTCACTATGCTTTCTAGTTTTTAGTTCCCCTTCCTTGGAATATCCTAGACAACCCAACCTGTCCCTTTAACTCACCTCCCAACATTATTGTAAATCTTCATTGCACTATTTTTAGTTTGATGCTGCCTTTCTTTTAACAGGGTAACCAAAACTCCATGTTCCGCAATGTTACAAAGTGTAGCCTTACTGACATCTTTAGAAATCGAGCGGAGCCTGTCGGGTCTCGTCCACAAAGTGGGAGATTGCGTGGGTTGTTAGTAACTTAGCAAGGGACAATAAAAAGAAGTGAGCTGTAAGCAGCGAAGCCACTGTTGCAGTGGACCAGGGTTAGAGTGGGAGGCTTTGGCTCAACAGGCTTCAACATGAACAGACAGAGGCTAAAGGTGCTGAGTCGTTTGGAGCCATTTATTTGAATGTAGAACATAAGCTTAAGAAGTCAGAGCCAAAGGTATATCAAGCTTAGCAAGAACAGGCTAAGTAAGTGACCTAAGTGAGCACGAAACTCAAAGGTTTCAGAAAGAAGGCACAGATAAGAACAGGTAAGCTTTTTGTTGTTTCACTTAAATCCTTCATTCCTATCTCAGTGCAGGCAGATGGTAGTTAAGGTGGAGGAATGTTCCCCCTGTAAGATGTGGGATTGCACTTGTGGGAAGAGCACTGAACTCCAGCTCCTGACTGACAAGATCAAGGAACTGGAGCTGGAGCTGGATGGATTCAGGATCATCCAGGAGGCTGCAAACCTCACAGATGAAACTTTTACTGAGGTGGTCACTCCCAGAACGCTGGCTTCAGATAGTAGATGGGTGACCAGCAGCAGTAAGAGGAGTAAACAGTCAGTGCAGTGTTCCCATCCCATCAACAGTAAGGATACCCCTTTGGATAGCGTTGGAGGGGTTGACCTATCAGGACACAGCAGCGGCAGCCAGATCAGTGGCACTCCAGACAACTCTAAAGCTCAGCAGTGAAGGGTAGAATCAGGTAGAGCAATGCAGATAGGAGACTTGATAGGTAGGAGGCTGCTTGTCAAGGGGGCTGGAACTAGAGCACCAGGTCAGAAAGTGGAGGGATGGAGAAGAAGGTAGATGTCAGGATTATTAAAAGCAGGCAGGAGCAAAGTAATAGATATGATGGGATTTTAAACGCAAACAACAGGAATTCTGCAGATGCTGGAAATTCAAGCAACATACATCAAAGTTGCTGGTGAACGCAGCAGGCCAAGCAGCATCTATAGGAAGACCCCACCAGCCTCTGGGTCCAACATATTATTCTCCGTAACTTCCGCCACCTCCAACAGGATCCCACCACTAAGCACATCTTTCCCTCCCCCCCTCTCTCTCTGCATTCCGCAGGGATCGCTCCCTACACAACTCCCTTGTCCATTCGTCCCCCCCATCCCTCCCCACTGATCTCCCTCCTGGCACTTATCCGTGTAAGCGGAACAAGTGCTACACATGCCCTTACACTTCCTCCCTTACCACCATTCAGGGCCCCAAACAGTCCTTCCAGGTGAGGCGACACTTCACCTGTGAGTCGACTGGGGTGATATACTGCGTCCGGTGCTCCCGATGTGGCCTTTTATATATTGGTGAGACCCGACGCAGACTGGGAGACCGCTTTGCTGAACATCTACGCTCTGTCCGCCAGAGAAAGCAGGATCTCCCAGTGGCCACACATTTTAATTCCACATCCCATTCCCATTCTGACATGTCTATCCACGGCCTTCTCTACTGTAAAGATGAAGCCACACTCAGGTTGGAGGAACAACACCTTATATTCCGTCTGGGTAGCCTCCAACCTGATGGCATGAACATCGACTTCTCTAACTTCCGCTAAGGCCCCACCTCCCCCTCGTACCCCATCTGTTACTCATTTTTATGCACACATTCTTTCTCTCACTCTCCTTTTTCTCCCTCTGTCCCTCTGAATATACTTCTTGCCCATCCTCTGGGTCACCCCCTCCCCCCCTTGTCTTTCTTCCCGGACCTCCTGTCCCATGATCCTCTCGTATCCCCTTTTGCCTATCACCTGTCCAGCTCTCGGCTCTATCCCTCCCCCTCCTGTCTTCTCCTATCATTTTGCATCTCCCCCTCCCCCTCCAGCTTTCAAATCCCTTACTCACTCTTCCTTCAGTTAGTCCTGACGAAGGGTCTCGGCCTGAAACGTCGACTGCGCCTCTTCCTATAGATGCTGCTTGGCCTGCTGCGTTCACCAGCAACTTTGAGATATAATGGGATGGATAGTTTGAAGAGTGTGCATTTAATGGTAGGAGTATTATGGGTAAAGGTGATAAACTTGGAGCATGGATCAGTACATGAAATTATGATGTTTTCAGCATTATAGAGATTTGTTTGAGAGAGGAATAGGAGTGGGTGCTTAACATCTCAGGGTTTTGATTTTTTTAAAAAAAGATAGTGAGGTAAGTAAAAGAGGGTGAGGACAATAACACAGCTGCACTCAAGAGGATATAATTAAGGGTTCATCTACTAAGTTGAAATGGGTAGAACTCAAAAATAGGAAGCATACAATCACCATGATAGGATTGTACTGCATATAATGTATTCAATATATCAGTAAAATTTGAGTAATATTGTAAATATATTGTTTGATTAAGCATTCGTTGCTGGCTTATATAATTCATCATGTGTTATATAACATAGCCAAGTGGTTAACGCGTCGGTCTAGTGATTTGAAGGTCGCTAGTTTGAGCCTCAGCTGAGGCAGCGTGTAATGTCCTTGAGCAAGGCACTTAACCACACATTGCTCTGCGACATCACCGGTGCCAAGCTGTATGGGCCCTAGTGCCCTTCCCTTGGACAACATCAGTAGCGTGGAGAGGGGAGACTTGCAGCATGGGCAACTGCTGGTTTTCCATACAACCTTGCTCAGGCCTTGCCCTGGTAACCCTCCAAGGCGCAAATCCATGGTCTCACGAGACTAACGGATACCTATTATATTATGGGTTATATGTATGACCTATGTGAATGGCACACTTATTTTGTCACCGTGACATATGTGCCTGTCTCACTAAAGAAAAACTAAGCAGAAAAGTTATCCTGGGCTACCGTGTTTTTCTTTCGATTGGCTTCTGGTGTTTTAAAATGAGCCAGTAGTTTTAAAACAACCAGCCACCCGTTGAAGCTCAGCATGTTTTTTCTGTGGAAGGAGAGAGAAACACTTGAGTTAAAAAAAAACAGCCCCTGTTTCTTTGGAAGGGGAGAGAGACCATCAAATTTAATAGAAGGCAAAAATGGATGAAATCCACAGGTTCATAAACAGTGTGTACCAGAATGTGAAATAAATAAATTTCAGAACAGATAACTGGATGATGTATACTGAACAAAATTAGTCATATTTTGAAGTAAATGTAACAGCCAATGAGAAACGAGTGCCAGCTTCACTGAGTAGAACACTGGTGGAAGAACATACCATTTGCTTAGGTTTAACTGCTCTGCTCCAAATCAAACCAGCCAAAATGAGCTTTGCTGATATTGTGAACATAATGCAGGAACATTTAGAACTGTAACCATTGTTGAGTGCAGAACGCTTTAGGTTGCAAAAGCTTAGGAAGCTGAACTGAAGAAATTATTCGAGCGTTGTCAGTTCAGTAATGGGCTTAATGATACACTCAGAGATTGTCTAGTTTGTGGAATCTTACAAGAAAATATTAAAGGATGGCTCCCAACTGAAGCACAACTCACATTTAAAAAAGCACTTGAAATCGATGTATCAAAGGAAATAACAGCCAGAGACGTAATTGAGCTGCAGTCAGGAATGAAATTGAGTGTGAATAAAATTGTAATGTCCAAACAGAAAACTGCTTGGTCAAACAAATTGTGCTAATTTGAGAAAGGAGCTCTCATGCACCCAATGCTGGTTTAATGGTGAAACTTGGGAGAAATGCAACGAAGTGGGACACATGGAAAGATAAAAATAAATTGACTGCACAGGGACGAGAGAAAGGTAAAATGTGAAGTTGCAGTTTCAAAAAGAATACTAATCTGCTTGCTGTTTTACAACATTTCAAAGATACTGAACTGAAACCTGCAGATATCCAACTAAGAACTTATATTGGAGAAAAGATAACTCCTGTGGGAATGACATTCGCAACAGTGAAATACAACACATTGCAAACATGAGGAAATCTGCGGATGCTGGAACTTCAAGCAACACACATAAAAGTTGCTGGTGAACGCAGCAGGCCAGGCAGCATCTATAGGAAGAGGTACAGTCGACATTTCGGGCCGAGACCCTTCGTCGGGACCAGTTAGATGCTGCCTGGCCTGCTGCGTTCACCAGCAATTTTTATGTGTATTACAACATATTGCATTTGTTTGAGATAAAAACAGGAGAACCAGCACTGTTGGACCATGATTGGCTGAGACCACTACAACCTGACTGGATCTGCAACCACATTTACATGGCACATCCCCTGCAATAGAGTGAACTGAAAGTGAATTAAGAAAGGTACTGGATGATACCCACAGTAGTGTTCAAGGATGGCATTGGAAAACTCAAATATATCAATGGTAAAATAGTGTTAAATGAAAATGCCACACCCAAGTTTTACAAAGTTCATTCATGATAAAGTAGCCAGAGAGCTAGCTTGTATGTAGGTTGAAAGAATTCTTTCCAAGGTTGAGTAGAGCCCATGGGCAACGTCAGTGGTTCCAGTAGCCAAGAAGGATGAGTCTGTCAGGATCTGTGGTGATTTTAATGTCACCATCAACCCAGTACTGAAAGTAGATCAATACCCTCTGCCAGGGATAGAAGATACTTCTCAAGTGTTTCTGGAGGGAAAACTTCAGCAAAGTGAAATTAGCTGAGGCCTACCTGCAGATGGAGATGGAAGAAGAATACAAAGTATTTCTCACTATAAATACTCAGGAAGAGCTTATTGCCATAATAGGCTGATTAAAGTATTATCTGCACCTGCACTCTGTCAGGAATCTATGGACCAGGTGCTTCAAGGCTGCCCATGCACTCAGGGTTACCTTGACAGCATCATTGTTACCGGTGAGGGTGACAAGGAATATCTCCAAAATCTCCGGACTGTGTTAAAAAGATTAGATTATGAGCTCAGAGCATGATGCAACAAGTGTGAGTACTTTAAAGCAAGCATCACATAGTGTGCTCATACCATTGCATACAAGTATTATGCAAGATGATGATGATGATGACGTCAACTCAGGCCTGAGAGGCCAGCGTTGGGCATTTTCATGCCTTACAAGGCACAGATCAGAAGGCTGTATGGGGCACCACTCCTCGCACAGATATTTCGCAGTATTTTTCTTTATTTTACGAGGTCGAGTTGCAAGCTCAACACTCAACCCAGCACGGATGGAAAGCGTACTTGGGAGCAGCCCGACTGGATTCGAACCCAGGAACCTCCGTTCCGGAGTCCGGCGCTGATATCACTGCGCGACCAGCAAACCAAGTATAATGCAAGGATATTAAGAAAATTCAAGTGGTGCCAGATGCCCCAAGACCAAAAGACTTGTCACAGTTGTGGTCCTTTTCAGAATTTGCCAATTACTGCAATAGGTTCCTGCCAAACCTTCAACTGTGCTTCAACCCTTGAACTCATTTCTATAGATCAAGAAGAAATGGCAATGGACAAAGCAACGTGAGCTGACTTTCCAAAAGACAAAGGACAGGGTGACGTCAGGCACGGGACTCACATTATGATCCACATCATCCAGCGAAGCTTGCTTGTGATGCCTCGCCTTATGGTTTTAGTGCAGTCATGCAGGGCCGGACCTTAGGCAGGGCTAGGCTGGGCTGCAGCCCAGGGGCCAGAGCTGCAGAGGGGCCCAAAATAGGTAGCTATCATCATGGCGGACAAAAAAAATACGAGAGTGGAGCACAGAAAAGAAAAAAGAAACAAGAAAAAGAGGACCGTGAGAAAGAAGCATTAAAAAAGACATTGAAATTGACAGAATTTTTTAAACTTGTTCTCAGTGATGCAGCAGTACCATCGCACTTGTCAGAGTCTGAGACCAGTGGACAAATGGAGACTTGTTCAATAGCTAGCGCTAGCACCAGCGTTAGCACAGGACCACCATCCTTGCCACAGTCAGCAGCTCATGTTGAAGAGGCAGAGAGCATGACTTTAGGATTCCTGACCTCAGAGGCCACCAAACAACCAAGTCAGGCCACCATCAATATTAACGTTAATGCTACTGAGGATCCTTACATCACTGATCCTGCTCGCTGGGGAAAGGAATCGTTAGAAGGTTCAGTCCGAGCATACTGGGGTAAGAAAGGGCCGGAGTCCTGCCAGAATAAGGATGTGGATATCAAAGCTTCAGCACACGTATACACAAAAAATAATCTGCAAATGCTGGGGTCAAAGCAACACTCACAACACGCTGGAGGAACTCAGCAGGTCGGGCAGCATCCATGGAAAAGATCGGTCGACATTTCGGGCCGGAACCCTTCGTCAGGACTGTAGGGTGAAGGGGTAGAGGCCCTATAAAGAAGGTGGGGGGAGGGTGGGAAGGAGAAGGCTGGTAGGTTCCAGGTGAAAAACCAGTGAGGGGAAAGATAAAGGGGTGGGGGAGGGGAGGCAGGGAGGTGATAGGCAGGAAAGGTGAAGAACGAATAGGGGAAAACACAATGGTTAGTAGAAGGAGATGGAACCAAGAGGGAGGTGGTAGGCAGCTGGGGGAGGGGGCAGAGTGACATTGGGATAGGGGAAGGGAGGGAGAGGGAATTACCGGAAGTTGGAGAATTCTATGTTCATACCAAGGGGCTGGAGACTACCTAGACAGTGTATGAGGTGTTGCTCCTCCAACCTGAATTTAGCCTCATCATGGCAGTAGAGGAGGCCATGTATGGACATATCTGAATGGGAGTGGGAAGCAGAGTTGAAGTGGGTGGCTACTGGGAGATCCTGTCTGTTTTGGCAGACAGAGTGGAGGTGCTCAAGAAGCGGTCCCCCAATCTGTGTCAGGTTTCACCGATGTAAAGGAGGTCGCACCAGGAGCACCGGATGCAATAGATGACCCCAACAGACTCACAAGTGAAGTGTTGCCTCACTTGGAAGTACTGTTTGGGGCCCTGAATGGTGGCAAGAGAGGAGGTGTAGGGACAGGTGTAGCACTTGCGCTTACAGGGATAAGTGCCAGGTGGGAGATCCGTGGGGAGGGACATGTGGACCAGGGAGTCGCAGAGGGACCGATCCCTGCGGAAAGTGGAGAGGGGTGGAGAGGGAAAGATGTGCTTAGTGGTGGGGTCCTGTTGAATGTGGCAGAAGTTGCGGAGGATAATGTGTTGGATCCGGAGGCTGGTGGGGTGGTAGGTAAGGACAAGGGGAACTCTGTCCCTGTTGTGGTGGCGGGAGGATGGGGTGAGAGTCGAAGTGTGGGAAATGGAGGAGATGCGGGTGAGGGCATCATTGATGACAGCAGAAGGGAAACCACGATCCTTAAAGAAAGAGGACATTTGAGATGTCCTGGAACGGAAAACCTCATCCTCAGAGCAGATGCGGCGGAGACGGAGGAACTAAGAATAGGGAATGGCATTTTTGCATGTGGCGGGGTGGGAAGAGGTATAGTTGAGGTAGTTATGAGAGTCAGTGGGCTTGTAGATGATGTCAGTGGACAGTCTATCTCTAGAGATGGAGACCGAGAGATCGAGAAAGGGGAGAGAAGTGTCCAAGATAGACCAAGTGAATTTGAGGGCTGGGTGGAAGTTAGAAGTAAAGTCAATGAAATTGATGAGCTCAGCATGGGTGCAGGAAGCAGCACCAATGTAGTCATCAATGCACTGAAGGAAAAGTTGGGGAGCAGTACCAGAATAGGTTTGGAACACAGACTGTTCCACATAACCAACGAAGAGGCAGGCATAGCTAGGGCCCATGCAAGTTCTGCTGAGGTCAGGATGCTGCCCGACCTGCTGAGTTCCTCCAGCGTGTTGTGAGTGTTGCTTTGACCCCAGTATCTGCAGATTATTTTGTGTTCACGAATACCTAAATAAAGATTTGAGGTTGGGTATATCATACTTCGTCTCCCTCATAACTTTACTAAGCCAACTAAGCCTAGGTCAATATTTGAGTGCTTTAGATGCTGTCCTTCAAACTAAGAATCTGCATTACTTTCTGTCCTCCCTCTTAAGGCCTGTAAGTTTATAGCCTACATATTGTACTAAACCAATGTCTGGGTACACAGCTTTGATATTTAAACCAGTACAACCTTTGCTCTTGTTCTTGCCTTTTCTTGCTTGGTACGGCAGCATTTTACGGTGTCAACAGGGGCCCATCAGGGCCTCCAGCCTAGGGGCCCCGGCTGCACTAAATCCGGCCTTGCAGTCATGTCACAGGTTATGAGTGATGAAAGTAAACACCCCATAGCCTTTGCATCATGTTCTATTAACGCTGCAGAGAAAAATTACACACAGATTGACAGAGAGACTTTGAGTCTGGTTTGGGCTGTAAAACACTTCAACCAGGACATGTATGAGAGAGAGTTTATCCTCATTACTGATCATCAATCACTGGTATCCATTTTGAATTCACAGAAGGGTGTGAACTTCTCAGAGGACAGAGTTACAAGATCAAATTCAAGAGGACAACTAATCGTGGAAATGCTGATGGATTGTCCTGTTTACCCTTGGAAAAAGAATTAACTTAAGTTTTTACAAAGAGAACACTGTTGATGTATTCTCCCTAATGCAAAACAAAAGTCTTCTTATTACGGCAGAGATGATCCAAAGGGAAACCAGAAAAGATCCACACTGTCTCTGGTGGTCTGGAGGTCTCTGATTAGTAGAGTTCCACAGGAACCTGTACTAGACCTCTGCTGTTTGCGATGTACCATATATGAATGACCTGGATGAAAATTCAGATGGATGAGTTAGTAAATTTACACTTGATATGAAGATTGGTGGCATTGTGGATAGCTCAGAAAACTGGCAAAGAATACAACAGGATAGAGGAGTTGCAGGTATGGGCAGAGAAATGGCAGGTGGAGTTTAACCCAGCCAAATGTGAAGTGTTGCACCTGTAAATGTAAAGAGACAGTACACTGTTAACGGCAAATCCTTAACAATGTTAATGAGCAGAGGGAACTTGGGGTCCAAGTTCATAACTCCCTGACAGTCACAGCTACACAGGTTGATACCATGGTTAAGAGGTCATATGGCATGCTTGCCTTTATTAGTTGAGGGATTGAGTACAAAGGTCAGGAAGTTAAGTTGTAGCTTTACAAAACTCCAGTTAGGCCACATCTGGAATTGCATATAGTTCAGGCTGCTCCATTATAAGATGTCGAGCCTTTGGAGAGGGTGCGGAAGTGATTCACCAGGATGCTGCCTGGATTAGAGGCCACGTGCTAGAATGAGAGGGTGGACAAGACCGGGTTGTTTTCTCTGAAGCGGCAGAGACTGAAGGGAAATCTGATAGAGGTGTGTTATCAAAATACACAACTCCGAAATTCTTCTCCAGATAGCCACAAAACCAAGAAAGAAACGAATGGCAGCCAAATCATCAATTCCCAAATCCCTCCTCCCCACATGAAAAATAAAAAAAAACAGAACGGGCACACCAACCCCCAATCCCCCTCCCCCACACACAAATAGAACAAGAAAGACAGGACGAAAAACACAGAATATAAAAAATTATAAGACTGAAAAAGAGTCTATAGTCAAAGTCCATATCGAAAACGCAGAAAACCTGGGTAACATTCTTTGGGCGCAGCAGCAAGCTTTTACCTTTCCGGCAGCAGAGCGATCAACCAGCAGAAGTAAAGGCGGTCTCCCCTCTCCAGTAATGCAGCAATCCCACCAGTGATCAAAAGGCAGTCTCCCCTCTATGGCAGCAGAGCGATCCCGCCAGTGATCAAAAGGCAGTCTTCCCTCTCCAGTAACACAGCGATCCCACCAGTGATCGAAAGGCAGTCTCCCCTCTATGGCAGCAGAGTGATCCCGCCAGTGATCAAAAGGCAGTCTCCCCTCTATGGCAGCAGAGTGATCCCACCAGTGATCGAAAGGCAGTCTCCTCTCTATGGCAGCAGAGTGATCCCGCCAGTGATCAAAAGGCAGTCTCCCCTCTATGGCAGCAGAGTGATCCCGCCAGTGATCAAAAGGCAGTCTCCCCTCTCTGTAGCAGAGTGATCCCGCCAGTGATCAAAAGGCAGTCTCCCCTCTATGGCAGCAGAGTGATCCCGCCAGTGATCAAAAGGCAGTCTCCCCTCTATGGCAGCAGAGTGATCCCGCCAGTGATCAAAAGGCAGTCTCCCCTCTATGGCAGCAGAGTGATCCCGCCAGTGATCAAAAGGCAGTCTCCCCTCTATGGCAGCAGAGTGATCCCGCCAGTGATCAAAAGGCAGTCTCCCCTCTCTGTAGCAGAGTGATCCCGCCAGTGATCAAAAGGCAGTCTCCCCTCTATGGCAGCAGAGTGATCCCGCCAGTGATCAAAAGGCAGTCTCCCCTCTATGGCAGCAGAGTGATCCCGCCAGTGATCAAAAGGCAGTCTCCCCTCTATGGCAGCAGAGTGATCCCGCCAGTGATCAAAAGGCAGTCTCCCCTCTCTGTAGCAGAGTGATCCCGCCAGTGATCAAAAGGCAGTCTCCCCTCTCTGTAGCAGAGTGATCCCGCCAGTGATCAAAAGGCAGTCTCCCCTCTCTGTAGCAGAGTGATCCCGCCAGTGATCAAAAGGCAGTCTCCCCTCTCTGTAGCAGAGTGATCCCGCCAGTGATCAAAAGGCAGTCTCCCCTCTCTGTAGCAGAGTGATCCCGCCAGTGATCAAAAGGCAGTCTCCCCTCTCTGTAGCAGAGTGATCCCGCCAGTGATCAAAAGACAGTCTCCCCTCTCTGTAGCAGAGTGATCCCGCCAGTGATCAAAAGACAGTCTCCCCTCTCTGTAGCAGAGTGATCCCGCCAGTGATCAAAAGGCAGTCTCCCCTCTCTGTAGCAGAGTGATCCCGCCAGTGATCAAAAGGCAGTCTCCCCTCTATGGCAGCAGAGTGATCCCGCCAGTGATCAAAAGGCAGTCTCCCCTCTCTGTAGCAGAGTGATCCCGCCAGTGATCAAAAGGCAGTCTCCCCTCTATGGCAGCAGAGTGATCCCGCCAGTGATCAAAAGGCAGTCTCCCCTCTATGGCAGCAGAGTGATCCCGCCAGTGATCAAAAGGCAGTCTCCCCTCTATGGCAGCAGAGTGATCCCGCCAGTGATCAAAAGGCAGTCTCCCCTCTCTGTAGCAGAGTGATCCCGCCAGTGATCAAAAGGCAGTCTCCCCTCTCTGTAGCAGAGTGATCCCGCCAGTGATCAAAAGGCAGTCTCCCCTCTCTGTAGCAGAGTGATCCCGCCAGTGATCAAAAGGCAGTTTCCCCTCTCTGTAGCAGAGTGATCCCGCCAGTGATCAAAAGGCAGTCTCCCCTCTCTGTAGCAGAGTGATCCCGCCAGTGATCAAAAGGCAGTCTCCCCTCTCTGTAGCAGAGCGATCCCGCCAGCGATCAAAAGGCAGTCTCCCCTCTATGGCAGCAGAGCGATCCCGCCAGCGATCAAAAGGCAGTCTCCCCTCTATGGCAGCAGAGTGATCCCGCCAGTGATCAAAAGGCAGTCTCCCCTCTCTGTAGCAGAGTGATCCCGCCAGTGATCAAAAGGCAGTCTCCCCTCTCTGTAGCAGAGTGATCCCGCCAGTGATCAAAAGGCAGTCTCCCCTCTCTGTAGCAGAGTGATCCCGCCAGTGATCAAAAGGCAGTCTCCCCTCTCTGTAGCAGAGCGATCCCGCCAGTGATCAAAAGGCAGTCTCCCCTCTCTGTAGCAGAGCGATCTCGCCAGTGATCAAAAGGCAGTCTCCCCTCTCTGTAGCAGAGTGATCCCGCCAGTGATCAAAAGGCAGTCTCCCCTCTCTGTAGCAGAGTGATCCCGCCAGTGATCAAAAGGCAGTCTCCCCTCTCTGTAGCAGAGTGATCCCGCCAGTGATCAAAAGGCAGTCTCCCCTCTCTGTAGCAGAGTGATCCCGCCAGTGATCAAAAGGCAGTCTCCCCTCTCTGTAGCAGAGTGATCCCGCCAGTGATCAAAAGGCAGTTTCCCCTCTCTGTAGCAGAGTGATCCCGCCAGTGATCAAAAGGCAGTCTCCCCTCTCTGTAGCAGAGTGATCCCGCCAGTGATCAAAAGGCAGTCTCCCCTCTCTGTAGCAGAGCGATCCCGCCAGCGATCAAAAGGCAGTCTCCCCTCTATGGCAGCAGAGCGATCCCGCCAGCGATCAAAAGGCAGTCTCCCCTCTATGGCAGCAGAGTGATCCCGCCAGTGATCAAAAGGCAGTCTCCCCTCTCTGTAGCAGAGTGATCCCGCCAGTGATCAAAAGGCAGTCTCCCCTCTCTGTAGCAGAGTGATCCCGCCAGTGATCAAAAGGCAGTCTCCCCTCTCTGTAGCAGAGTGATCCCGCCAGTGATCAAAAGGCAGTCTCCCCTCTCTGTAGCAGAGCGATCCCGCCAGTGATCAAAAGGCAGTCTCCCCTCTCTGTAGCAGAGCGATCTCGCCAGTGATCAAAAGGCAGTCTCCCCTCTCTGTAGCAGAGCGATCCCGCCAGTGATCAAAAGGCCGTCTCCCCTCTCTGTAGCAGAGTGATCCCGCCAGTGATCAAAAGGCAGTCTCCCCTCTCTGTAGCAGAGTGATCCCGCCAGTGATCAAAAGGCAGTCTCCCCTCTCTGTAGCAGAGTGATCCCGCCAGTGATCAAAAGGCAGTCTCCCCTCTCTGTAGCAGAGTGATCCCGCCAGTGATCAAAAGGCAGTCTCCCCTCTCTGTAGCAGAGTGATCCCGCCAGTGATCAAAAGGCAGTCTCCCCTCTCTGTAGCAGAGTGATCCCGCCAGTGATCAAAAGGCAGTCTCCCCTCTCTGTAGCAGAGTGATCCCGCCAGTGATCAAAAGGCAGTCTCCCCTCTCTGTAGCAGAGTGATCCCGCCAGTGATCAAAAGGCAGTCTCCCCTCTCTGTAGCAGAGTGATCCCGCCAGTGATCAAAAGGCAGTCTCCCCTCTCTGTAGCAGAGTGATCCCGCCAGTGATCAAAAGGCAGTCTCCCCTCTCTGTAGCAGAGTGATCCCGCCAGTGATCAAAAGGCAGTCTCGCCTCTCTGTAGCAGAGCGATCATGCCAGTGATCAAAAGGCAGTCTCCCCTCTCTGTAGCAGAGTGATCCCGCCAGTGATCAAAAGGCAGTCTCCCCTCTCTGTAGCAGAGTGATCCCGCCAGTGATCAAAAGACAGTCTCCCCTCTCTGTAGCAGAGTGATCCCGCCAGTGATCAAAAGGCAGTCTCCCCTCTCTGTAGCAGAGTGATCCCGCCAGTGATCAAAAGGCAGTCTCCCCTCTCTGTAGCAGAGTGATCCCGCCAGTGATCAAAAGGCAGTCTCCCCTCTCTGTAGCAGAGTGATCCCGCCAGCGATCAAAAGGCAGTCTCCCCTCTCTGTAGCAGAGCGATCCCGCCAGCGATCAAAAGGCAGTCTCCCCTCTCTGTAGCAGAGCGATCCCGCCAGTGATCAAAAGGCAGTCTCCCCTCTCTGTAGCAGAGCGATCCCGCCAGCGATCAAAAGGCAGTCTCCCCTCTCTGTAGCAGAGTGATCCCGCCAGTGATCAAAAGGCAGTCTCCCCTCTCTGTAGCAGAGCGATCCCGCCAGCGATCAAAAGGCAGTCTCCCCTCTCTGTAGCAGAGCGATCCCGCCAGTGATCAAAAGGCAGTCTCCCCTCTCTGTAGCAGAGTGATCCCGCCAGTGATCAAAAGGCAGTCTCCCCTCTCTGTAGCAGAGCGATCCCGCCAGTGATCAAAAGGCAGTCTCCCCTCTCTGTAGCAGAGCGATCCCGCCAGCGATCAAAAGGCAGTCTCCCCTCTCTGTAGCAGAGTGATCCCGCCAGTGATCAAAAGGCAGTCTCCCTCTCTGTAGCAGAGCGATCCCGCCAGCGATCAAAAGGCAGTCTCCCCTCTCTGTAGCAGAGTGATCCCGCCAGTGATCAAAAGGCAGTCTCCCCTCTCTGTAGCAGAGCGATCCCGCCAGCGATCAAAAGGCAGTCTCCCCTCTCTGTAGCAGAGCGAGCCCGCCAGCGATCAAAAGGCAGTCTCCCCTCTCTGTAGCAGAGCGATCCCGCCAGCGATCAAAAGGCAGTCTCCCCTCTCTGTAGCAGAGCGATCCCGCCAGTGATCAAAAGGCAGTCTCCCCTCTCTGTAGCAGAGCGATCCCGCCAGTGATCAAAAGGCAGTCTCCCCTCTCTGTAGCAGAGTGATCCCGCCAGTGATCAAAAGGCAGTCTCCCCTCTCTGTAGCAGAGTGATCCCGCCAGTGATCAAAAGGCAGTCTCCCCTCTCTGTAGCAGAGTGATCCCGCCAGCGATCAAAAGGCAGTCTCCCCTCTCTGTAGCAGAGTGATCCCGCCAGCGATCAAAAGGCAGTCTCCCCTCTCTGTAGCAGAGTGATCCCGCCAGCGATCAAAAGGCAGTCTCCCCTCTCTGTAGCAGAGTGATCCCGCCAGCGATCAAAAGGCAGTCTCCCCTCTCTGTAGCAGAGTGATCCCGCCAGTGATCAAAAGGCAGTCTCCCCTCTGTGTAGCAGAGCGATCCCGCCAGCGATCAAAAGGCAGTCTCCCCTCTCTGTAGCAGAGCGATCCCGCCAGCGATCAAAAGGCAGTCTCCCCTCTCTGTAGCAGAGCGAGCCCGCCAGCGATCAAAAGGCAGTCTCCCCTCTCTGTAGCAGAGCGATCCCGCCAGTGATCAAAAGGCAGTCTCCCCTCTCTGTAGCAGAGCGATCCCGCCAGCGATCAAAAGGCAGTCTCCCCTCTCTGTAGCAGAGCGATCCCGCCAGTGATCAAAAGGCAGTCTCCCCTCTCTGTAGCAGAGTGATCCCGCCAGTGATCAAAAGGCAGTCTCCCCTCTCTGTAGCAGAGTGATCCCGCCAGTGATCAAAAGGCAGTCTCCCCTCTCTGTAGCAGAGTGATCCCACCAGCGATCAAAAGGCAGTCTCCCCTCTCTGTAGCAGAGTGATCCCGCCAGCGATCAAAAGGCAGTCTCCCCTCTCTGTAGCAGAGTGATCCCGCCAGCGATCAAAAGGCAGTCTCCCCTCTCTGTAGCAGAGTGATCCCGCCAGCGATCAAAAGGCAGTCTCCCCTCTCTGTAGCAGAGTGATCCCGCCAGTGATCAAAAGGCAGTCTCCCCTCTGTGTAGCAGAGCGATCCCGCCAGCGATCAAAAGGCAGTCTCCCCTCTCTGTAGCAGAGCGATCCCGCCAGCGATCAAAAGGCAGTCTCCCCTCTCTGTAGCAGAGCGATCCCGCCAGCGATCAAAAGGCAGTCTCCCCTCTCTGTAGCAGAGTGATCCCGCCAGTGATCAAAAGGCAGTCTCCCCTCTCTGTAGCAGAGCGATCCCGCCAGTGATCAAAAGGCAGTCTCCCCTCTCTGTAGCAGAGCGATCCCGCCAGCGATCAAAAGGCAGTCTCCCCTCTCTGTAGCAGAGTGATCCCGCCAGCGATCAAAAGGCAGTCTCCCCTCTCTGTAGCAGAGTGATCCCGCCAGCGATCAAAAGGCAGTCTCCCCTCTCTGTAGCAGAGTGATCCCGCCAGTGATCAAAAGGCAGTCTCCCCTCTCTGTAGCAGAGCGATCCCGCCAGCGATCAAAAGGCAGTCTCTCCTCTCTGTAGCAGAGCGATCCCGCCAGTGATCAAAAGGCAGTCTCCCCTCTCTGTAGCAGAGCGATCCCGCCAGCGATCAAAAGGCAGTCTCCCCTCTCTGTAGCAGAGTGATCCCGCCAGTGATCAAAAGGCAGTCTCCCCTCTCTGTAGCAGAGCGATCCCGCCAGTGATCAAAAGGCAGTCTCCCCTCTCTGTAGCAGAGCGATCCCGCCAGTGATCAAAAGGCAGTCTCCCCTCTCTGTAGCAGAGCGATCCCGCCAGCGATCAAAAGGCAGTCTCCCCTCTCTGTAGCAGAGTGATCCCGCCAGCGATCAAAAGGCAGTCTCCCCTCTCTGTAGCAGAGCGATCCCGCCAGCGATCAAAAGGCAGTCTCCCCTCTCTGTAGCAGAGTGATCCCGCCAGTGATCAAAAGGCAGTCTCCCCTCTCTGTAGCAGAGCGATCCCGCCAGCGATCAAAAGGCAGTCTCCCCTCTCTGTAGCAGAGCGATCCCGCCAGTGATCAAAAGGCAGTCTCCCCTCTCTGTAGCAGAGCGATCCCGCCAGCGATCAAAAGGCAGTCTCCCCTCTCTGTAGCAGAGCGATCCCGCCAGTGATCAAAAGGCAGTCTCCCCTCTCTGTAGCAGAGCGATCCCGCCAGTGATCAAAAGGCAGTCTCCCCTCTCTGTAGCAGAGCGATCCCGCCAGTGATCAAAAGGCAGTCTCCCCTCTCTGTAGCAGAGCGATCCCGCCAGTGATCAAAAGGCAGTCTCCCCTCTCTGTAGCAGAGTGATCCCGCCAGCGATCAAAAGACAGTCTCCCCTCTCTGTAGCAGAGCGATCCCGCCAGCGATCAAAAGGCAGTCTCCCCTCTCTGTAGCAGAGCGATCCCGCCAGCGATCAAAAGGCAGTCTCCCCTCTCTGTAGCAGAGTGATCCCGCCAGCGATCAAAAGGCAGTCTCCCCTCTCTGTAGCAGAGCGATCCCGCCAGCGATCAAAAGGCAGTCTCCCCTCTCTGTAGCAGAGTGATCCCGCCAGTGATCAAAAGGCAGTCTCCCCTCTCTGTAGCAGAGCGATCCCGCCAGCGATCAAAAGGCAGTCTCCCCTCTCTATAGCAGAGTGATCCCGCCAGTGATCAAAAGGCAGTCTCCCCTCTCTGTAGCAGAGTGATCCCGCCAGTGATCAAAAGGCAGTCTCCCCTCTCTGTAGCAGAGCGATCCCGCCAGTGATCAAAAGACAGTCTCCCCTCTCTGTAGCAGAGTGATCCCGCCAGTGATCAAAAGGCAGTCTCCCCTCTCTGTAGCAGAGCGATCCCGCCAGTGATCAAAAGGCAGTCTCCCCTCTCTGTAGCAGAGTGATCCCGCCAGTGATCAAAAGGCAGTCTCCCCTCTCTGTAGCAGAGCGATCCCGCCAGCGATCAAAAGGCAGTCTCCCCTCTCTGTAGCAGAGTGATCCCGCCAGTGATCAAAAGGCAGTCTCCCCTCTCTGTAGCAGAGCGATCCCGCCAGCGATCAAAAGGCAGTCTCCCCTCTCTGTAGCAGAGCGATCCCGCCAGTGATCAAAAGGCAGTCTCCCCTCTCTGTAGCAGAGCGATCCCGCCAGCGATCAAAAGGCAGTCTCCCCTCTCTGTAGCAGAGCGATCCCGCCAGTGATCAAAAGGCAGTCTCCCCTCTCTGTAGCAGAGCGATCCCGCCAGTGATCAAAAGGCAGTCTCCCCTCTCTGTAGCAGAGCGATCCCGCCAGTGATCAAAAGGCAGTCTCCCCTCTCTGTAGCAGAGCGATCCCGCCAGTGATCAAAAGGCAGTCTCCCCTCTCTGTAGCAGAGCGATCCCGCCAGTGATCAAAAGGCAGTCTCCCCTCTCTGTAGCAGAGTGATCCCGCCAGTGATCAAAAGGCAGTCTCCCCTCTCTGTAGCAGAGCGATCCCGCCAGTGATCAAAAGGCAGTCTCCCCTGTATGGCAGCAGAGTGATCCCGCCAGCGATCAAAAGGCAGTCTCCCCTCTCTGTAGCAGAGTGATCCCGCCAGTGATCAAAAGGCAGTCTCCCCTGTATGGCAGCAGAGTGATCCCGCCAGTGATCAAAAGGCAGTCTCCCCTCTCTGTAGCAGAGTGATCCCGCCAGTGATCAAAAGGCAGTCTCCCCTGTATGGCAGCAGAGTGATCCCGCCAGTGATCAAAAGGCAGTCTCCCCTCTCTGTAGCAGAGTGATCCCGCCAGTGATCAAAAGGCAGGCGCCATCGCTCACCTTCCACATTCGCCTCAATGCTTTAATCTCCATTGTCGCTTTAATGGGCAAATAATGGAAGCTTTAATGGCGAAATGGAGTCAAACATTGACTCACAGCCTTCTCATGACAAAGTTCACGCACTCTGCCTCTGCCTTTTGGAATCCTCTCGGAGACTGCAGAGTGCTGGAACACTCAAACAATCTCCAAACTGCAAATCACAGACTCGAACAGTTCCAGAATCACATTCAAGACGAAAAATAAAGACACAAAAGAAGCAAAATATATGGTTTTGTGATCTATCCAGAAGATGTCAACTGAAGGAGCGTTGTATGCAGGCGCCGTCTTGAGTAGAAGACTGGAAGATTACAAGACTATGAGAGGCATAGAATAGACAGACAGTATCTTTTACCCCCAAGGTGGAAATGTCTAATACCAGAGGACGTGTATTTAAGGTAAGTTCAGAGGTGATGTGAGGGGGACACTTGTTATACAGAGAGTGGTGGGTGCCTGGAATGTACTGCCTGTGATGGTGGTAGAGGCAGATATGGTAGGGGCTTTTAAGAGTTGGTTATACAGGCAAATTGATGTGAAGAAAATGGAAAGATATGGACATTGTGTAGACAGAAAAAATTAGTTGGTCATTTGAACACTTATTTAATTGGTTCAGTATAATATTTTGGGCCAATGGGCCTGTTCTTATGCTGTACTGTTCTATGTCCCACCAGAACATAGCGTCCCAATTGCCATACTCAGTACCCTGATGTTAAACATCTTCTTCACACCCTATTTACTTTTGATGCTACTTTCAGCGAATTAGGTCCCTCGGTTCCATAATAGTCGCCAGGGTCTTACCATTCACTGGTCACATCGTACCCTGTTTGGCTTACCAAAGTGCAACACTCACGCTAATCTGAATTGAAAGCCATTTGCTAAACCTCAGACCACATATCTAGTTGATCAAGATACCTCTGTAATTTTTCATAATCTTTTTTACTATTTTAGTGTTATTCACAACTTTTCCAACCCTGCCTTGTACATTTACCTTTAAGTTGTTTATACACCGATTCCTGTAGCACACCACTCATCACAGGCTTCTAGCCAATGAACAGTCTTCTACCATCAGTCTCTGTTTCCTAGCACTGGGTCAATTATGAATTCAGTCAGCTATCTCTCCCTGGATCCCATGCATTCTAACCTTGCAGAGTAGCCTGCCATGGAGTCCTTGTCAAAGGCCTTGCTAAAGTCCATCTAAACAACATCCACTACCCTACCTTCATCTATCCTTTTGGTTACCTCTGTAAAACTCTTAGGAGATTTCATAGAGGCAGTCTGACTACTGATTGCTTCCAATGTTTTCGTTTTTCTACTTAAGTAATTAATATGGGTAAAATAATGATATACAGTAGCTGCTGGAAGTCAGGGTAACGTGGAAGATAACATTTTGATTTTCACAATAAATCATGTATATTTGATTGAGAAAAGTTGCATTACTGGCAGAGTAGATAACCTTGCTATTAACTGCAGGGTATAATTTTCTGCAGCAATTCCATGCTTGAAATAAGTGTCAGGCAGCATCTGTGAAACCTCTCAAGAGTTTTTTTTCTTTCAGGAAAGAACACCTTCTTGGGCTCTTGTGATGGCAGAAAGTACAAGTAACAGATAATTCTGCATTGACAGTCACTCAGTGCCAGAAAACAAGGATGCTTTAGTCATCAAGCATGGTGAAGAAACCAGGATGATTAGGCAAGGAAAAGAAAGCTGCCTCTGTACTAGAGAAAGCTTGAAATACAGCTCACAGTTAGATAGGACACCTTTTTTAATAAATAAAGTGAAGGGGAAGGAACAAATTCAGTGGTGATTGGAAATTCGCTGTCTTCAGTTTCCTAGCTTAGAGATTCATATGTCCGGTAGCCAAAGGTTACTGTGGGAATCTTGTCCAGCTTGTTTCCCTCACACCAAATGAATTTCAGGTCTACTTCAAGTAGACCAGATATATTGCATTATATATTTTCAGAATACTGCAACAAAGCTGGAAGTCAAATTTCATAGTATCACTTGTTCTTTTTCCTCTCTTTAGCTTTGAGAATATCTCCTAGGTGCGTTATTGTGTTTCTAACAGCATTATAGATAGGCCTCTCTGTTCCACCTCCATATTAGAGATATAGAGTCACAGACCAGTATGGTATGGATAGAAGCCATTTAAGACATCGAGTTCATGTCGATCATGGTGCCTGCCCATATCCTTCCAAGCGCCACCCCTGCAGATATCTATCCAAGCGCTTCTTAAATGATTCTCTTGAACCTGCCTTAACCACTTCATCTAACAGCTCGTTCCATAAACCAACCACCTTCTGTATGAAAGGTTTCCCTTCTGTTCCCTTTTAAATCTTTCCTCTCCTACCCTCAATCCGTGTCTCCTAGTTTTAGACTCCCCTACCTTGAGGAAAAGACAGTTACTGTCTGCCTTAACTATCCTCTCATTATTTTAAACAGTTCTATAAGGTTGCCTCTCATTCTCCTAAGACTTAGGCTGGCCAACATCTCCCTATAAGTTCAGTGTATTTAATATTTCAGTAATATTCAAGTCATATTGGAAATATATTGTTTGATTAAGCATTCTTTGTTTGTTTACATAATTCATTATTGGTTATACGTATGAAATACCTGAATGGCATACTGTACATCACCACATTACTCCTGTTTTCCTCACTGAAGAAAAACTAAGTAGACAAGTTATCCCAGGCTCCTGCGGTTTTTTTTCAATTAGTTTCAGAAGTTACAAAACATAACAATAACTCAGGCCTTTAGTCTTGGCAATACCGTCATAACTCTTTTCTGCTCTCGCTCCAGTTTAACTACATCCTTCTTGTAACGGGGTGACAAAGAAGTAGAGTATTCTATGCGCAACTTCAGCATAATATCCCAGCTGCTATATTCAGTGCCCTGACTGATGAATACAGACATGCTAAATGCCTTTCTCAGCACACTGTCCACCTGTGACACACTTCCAATGAACTGTGCACATGTACTCCTAGGTTACTCTGATCCATTACACTCCCTAGTGTCCTACCATTCATTGTGTACGCCCTATGCTGGTTTGACTTTCCAAAATACATCACCTCACATTTATATGCATTGAAATCTACTTGCCACTTCTCAGCCTACTTCCCTGATCAAATTCCCTCTGTAATCTACAGTAACCTTCTTCATTATTAACAACACCTTCTAATTTTGTATCATCTGCAAGCTTGCTGATCAAGATGTGTGCATTTGCAAACAAGTCACTATATAAATAATGAATAACAAGGATCCCAACACTGACCCCTACAGCTTACCACATCACTAGTGTCAGCTTACTATCTCCAGCCCAATTTTGAATCCACCTAACAAGCTCTCCCTGGATTCCTTTGGACATAATTTCCAGACCGACTTATCACGTGAGACCTTGTTGAAGGCCTCCCTTGAGTCCAGATGGACAAGTTCCATTGCTCTTCTCACATCTACATTTTTAGATACACCTGTGGTTAAGTAATTAGGTCTCCATTCTCAGAACAAAATGAAAACAGTATGGTGGAAGAATGCGGTGGGTCGAGCAGCTACCATGGAGACAAAAGGTACGTGTCAACATTTTGGGTCAATTCACTACACCAGTCCTGATGCACTTCTAGAGCCAAAGTATTATAGTTTGAAAAGCTTCCAACTTGTCCTAAAGATTACCTCAATTCCAGAGGAAGCTTGTTAGAAGCAAGTTGGGGCATTAAGGAAAAATTGATTGAGAAACAGGTAGTGTCAATGATATGCACTGGACCTCATTCGGCGCTGGGATTGGGGCTGTGTTGGTTAAAATCATGACGTCAATGACATCATACAGCAATGAAGATGGCACAATGATGCAGCAGTCAGCATACTACCTCATGGGGCCAGAGGTGCTGCTTTGATCCTAATTTCAAAGTTCAAAGTACATTTATTATCAAAGATGGGATAAATTAAGCAAACTTGAGCTTTGTTTGCTTACAGTAGCCACAAAGTAAGAAACCCAAAAGAACACGATTAAAAATAAATAAATAAAGATCAACACCCAATGTGCAAGAGAAAGGAGAAAAAGAAACAAATCATGCAAACAATAGAAGCGAGTAACCATTCCAATCCAAATTAAGTCCTTACTTCCAAATCCCAGAGCATCCCAGAGTCAGCCCAATGCCTTGGTATCAGCTCATCATAATAGCAGGCATGGAGTTTACAGCCAGGGCAGTCTTTATAGCCTCCGTCCCAGCGAGCAAAATCCCAACAATTCGTCTTTCCCGTCTATGTGGAACGGCATTTAAATTGTCCAAACAACATATAGAACCTTGCATTAGGACCCAGGTGCCATTGCAGCGAAAGGCTTCAGGCTTAGATTTTGCCACACAGCCTGAAGACGCTCTCAAACGCTTTGGGTGCTTGCTGGAATTGTATGTTCTCCTTCAGATCATTTAGATTTCTGTCAAGTACAGATTTCCCCGCACATCTGAAATAGGAACTGGTCGGTTAATTACTCACTATAATATGCCTCTTAGTGAGGGTGAGTGATCAAAATGGAGTTGATGGATACGAAGGAGAAACTAAATTTCAGGGCTACAGTGAGCTGAGGAGATGGAATGGGACTGATGGAAAATTCCCCAGGAAATTGACATGGACATGATAAGGTTAATCAGTGTCAGGTGAAATAACACTGTGGAAAAATGTATTAGCATACCTTTGGAGCTAGACAGCAAGGAAACAGAATGATCAATCATTTCAGGGTGCCTATTGATGCTCAAAAGAAAGTGAATCTAAATGTTTCGGTAGCTGGTTGAGGAAATTTAAATTAGTTAAATAGGAAACTCAAAACAAACAAAAGCTGGTAGTGCGCAGCAGCAGGCAAAAAAGAAATCAAGTAATTGTGATACTTTAACTCTCATCTTCACATGATCCGGTTAATTAAATATGAAAATTTGCGGAGCAAGTATAAATCTGCAAGGTGCCACAGAAATTGCAGCACCAAGATCAATAGACTTGTATACATTAGAGAACTCAAGTTGTGTGGGGAAAAGGGCAGGAAAATGATGCTGAGGTAGATGGTCTCAGAGCTCCCAGGGAGGCAATAAATGCTGCCCAAATATTGCATATGACACTGGATAGCAGCCTGTGACAGATGCCACATGAACTATCATTTGCAAGGGTATACTGAGCTGGACTGAACTGAATACGCCTAGACTCTTCCAATGACTTTGTGGATTCGTGCGTAATATTGTGTTTTTCACTCATTTTTCTTTTGCCATTGCATGGGGGTGGGGGTGGGCGGGGAGTAGTTGATATTTTTCTTTATACAGGTTCCATGTTTACTTTGTTTCGTGGCTATCTGTGGAGAAGACGAATCTCAGGGTCACATACTTTGATTCTTTGCCTTTTTGTAAGAACAGGGACAAACATTCCTCTCTTGTGTGAGTAATTTAAATGGGCAGAAAATCTGTTCGGCTTTGTAATGAATATCCAGGTCCCCCTAAATAATTTTCCACTATTTCCATCTATACCTCTCAGAGAAGCATGTAATTTCATGTGCAAAAGAGGAAATCTATCTCAAGAACTGAAATCTGATTTATATTTGCATTTTGTAATATTGGTGGGCTGCAGGTGGTGGAAATGCTGATTATTATGACATACAAGCAGCAAATAAGATTTGCTTAGCTCCTATTATGAGCAGTTGATCGATATTGCTGTTCAAATTGTGTGCACTAATTAATTTTAACAGAAACTGCTATTGTGACAATCAGTATTCCCTTTCTGTAAATACTCCATCCATTAGTGTGAAGTCCAGTCAGTTTCCAAATCAGTATTGACAACCATTTTGAAACAGTCACCCCTAACAAAGAAAAACAACATCGCGCCATTGATTGAATATCTCATGAAGCGAACTTGGGTTGCTGATGATGTCATAACTATAAAAATATTAGGATCAAAAATAGATGCACAAACCTACATTCTGATCTAAAACTTGGAACTCAGGTAACCTCTAATCACCTCCTACCAGCAACTGTTCTCTGATTACCAGATTAAATATTTGTTGGAAGATGAAAATAATAATAAAAGAAGCCATTGATTCGTATTTGTCAAATTAAAATAAATCATGTAACCAGGAAAGTGCATGTCATTACCCTGAATCTTTTCGAACCCTGGCTCCCTCCATGGAAAACACTGGCAGTTTGCTGGAGTCATACGTCCTGGTGGTAGGTTCTGCTGACACACCCTCCTTAGCTCCTCTCCTGTGGGCAATGTCTTTGAGCACACTCGTACACTGATTCATCATTTTATTAGCAGTTCTCAGTGGCGATGGTGAGGACTGAAAAAGGACCCCACACTGAGTTTTAACGACGTCCTGGAGTTTGTTCATTTGGATGCATTTGGCTTGTAGTTCCTCTGTGATTTCAGCGATCGTACAGGTCTGCTGGCTGAGCTGCATTTCCAGTTCTCGAATCTTGCACAGCTGCTGATGCAGTTGGTCATCCTTTCTTTTATTCTCCAGTTCCATTTCCAGTAATCTGTCTTGGATGGTATCTCCTGTGGTCTTAACATTTACCCTTGTCCCAGAGTTGCTCCAGAGCTTCATGGTACTGTTGTTGAGAGAAAGGATGTTACTTCTCTGCTCTCTCAGCTGTTTGGGTTTCACTAAACCATTCCCCATCTTGTTTCAGATCTGCAAACACACACACAGTCATGAGCTCTGAATCATTACAATCACAGTGCATGAACCAATACTTGGATAGAGAAGGGATCTGACTCGTATTGATGTTGTCGTTTTGCCCTTGACAATGGCCATGTCATTTGATAATAATCTAATGTATGTGGCATTGATGCATCAGTATTTCCACCAGGCACATAAATATATACTGATTCTCTACTTTATTGAAACAGAAGTGCAAAATGCAATTGTTGTCAATACTAAAACAAATCCTGCATAATGCTAAAGGAGAATTGTAATTCTATGTAATGGCCTTGCGTGCATTTCACATTAAACTGCAGCTGCAATTATGTCCTATCACCAGCTCCCAAGTACTTTCACAACTGGTAGGCTCAAAAATCAAAGTTTCATTCTTTCCTTGTAGGTTTAGTATAAATATGGTACAGCTAATTTTATTCAAAATTTTGTAAAACATAATCTCAACAGTGACATACTTCTGAAATATATTATGATTTTCAAACCATGAAATCCCTGATTTTGCTCCAGCTTCGTATAAAGTGAACACAATCAGCTGTCATGCGTAAATTAATTGAAGTTTCTTCAAATGGTCTCCTCATCCTTGGGCTTACACCCCCAGTACCATCATTTGAAAAATGCACCTCACGATGCTTTGAACACATCATCAGTAGTGTAACCTGTGGTCATCAGATGTTTTGGGCCTTTCAACATCAGACATTCACCCAGACAACCCAGCCGCGGTTGATGAAGCCATGATTTGTGTTCAGGGAGCATGTGCTGCAGATCCCCATGGATTTGCTCTCTTCATCCAGAACTATCTAGGGGCTTTCTCTGCTGCCTCTGTAATGATGCCCTTGGTTCTCTGTCTCCTTGTACCAGCAATACCCAATGTGCTGAGGGCTCTGTGTGAAGGGACTGTCCAGCGAAGCCCTGGCAGCCCACTTCAACGGGAATGCACCTTGCCTTCCATCCCTGCCTCTGACAGCCACTGATAGTTCCTCATATCTGTCAAGCTTCCTCTCATGGGCCTCCTCCAGACTCTCTTCCCACGGCACTGTGAGCTCCTGCAGGGTGACGTATTTTGCTGTCTGGCCTCAAGGTGGTCTTGACGATATGTTGTAGGAACTTTAGTTTTTCTCCAGGTGAGTCATGAGCTGCCGGTCGTGAACAGGTGCCAGAATCCCTGTGAGAGGATTACTCTTGCTTCTGGTTTCTCTCCAGCTCCCTCAAAGGTGATGGTTCGATTGCAGGGTTGAGCTTGTTTTCTGTTACCAATTCTTAAGAAAATTGCTTCTGCAATGGTTTTCAATACCTAGTCATGCGGTATTGCCGTCTCCAGGAGCTTTCGGGCAGCAGCTCAGGATGTGCTCCAAGGTTTCTCTCCTGGAGCACAACAGACAGTCAGGGGCATCAACCTTCCCCCAGCTATACAGGTTGGATGGGCTGTGCAAGATGTCATGCACCACCTGGTCAGGGAACTTGATTCAGTGTGGCTCAGCTCGTCAAAGAGCAGGCCATGTCATTGTCCTTTCCAGGGCCTGCTCCCCCCAGTCCAAGCTCTCTGCTGCTTCATACTCACTGCTTTGGTGGAGTTCTCTTCATTCACAGCTGGATGAGCCTGTGCTTCTCCCTCCCTTTAACCATGTCATACCTGGGACAGGAAAACTTCCCAGGCTAGCTCTTCCTCGGTCACCGCTCCCACCAGGACATCGTGGCACAGCTAAGATGGAGCCAGCTGCACGGCCACTTCCACTCTCGTCTTCCTCCCAGTCTTCACAACGACCCCTACCTGGGCCACCTTTGGGTCGTTGGACTCCCTGTACCACATCTCCTCTCTGGGTTTTGTCACCTTGAACTCTTCCTCCAAGGATTTCAAAGGCAGCCACAGCTTGGTGCTCTTTCCATAGCTGCTAAGATTTCTTGGCAATCCCAGCCACCTCCCGAGTTAGCTACCAGCCTTTTAGTCTAGGATCTCGATGATGGAAATTGGAACTTCATATCCCAGCAGTGGCCAAAGAATCCTTGATAGGATGCTGTGCTGGTATATCCACACCTTGATCTTGCCAGGTAGTCCTGACCGGCCAAGTGCTTTCAACCAGCCGTCCAGTTGATCAGATTTAAAGTAATTTACCATCTTTCTGGTAAATGATTAGAAATGTGGACAAATAAAGCTGTACCCTCTATATGGATTATAATGGACTTGAAGTATTTATTGGTCTTTATAAGAGAGCAGTGGAAGTTCAAACACTCCAGCAAAGGTTAAATGAAACCCACAGAGGAAATTGACGATGCAATAACTGCCTTGAATTTTCTCTTCATTGCCATGTATACTATTTACTCTCTGAGCTTTACAAAGAATTTCATTGCACCTTGATGTGTATGACAATAAACTAATCTACTCTACTCTAATCAGAATCAGAATCAGGTTTATTATCACCAGCATGTGTTATGAAATTTGTTAACTTAGCGGCAGCAGTTCAATGCAGTAGATAATATAGAAAGGAAAAAAAAGTAAAAATACAGTAAATAAATCAATAACTTGTAGTATATGCATACTGAATAGATTTAAAAATATGCAAAATCAAACATAATATATATTAAAAGTGAGGTAGTGTTCAAGGGGTCAATGTCCATTTAGGAATCAGATGGCAGAGGGGAAGAAGCTGTTCCTGAATGGCTGAGTGTGTGCCTTCAGGCTTCTGTAGCTTCCTACCTGATGGCAACAGTGAGAAAAGGGCATGCCCTGGGTGCTGGAGGTCCTTAATAATGGATGCTGCCTTTCTGAGACACCACTCCCTGAAAATGTTCTGGGTACTTTGTAGGCTAGTACCCAAGATGGAGCTGACTAAATTTATGACCCTCTGCAGCTTCTTTCAGTCCTCTGCAGTAGCCCTTCCATACCAGACATTGATACAGCCTGTTAGAATGCTCTCCACAGTACATCTACAGATGTTTTTGAGTATTTTTGTTGACATTCTAAATTTCTTTAAACTCCTAATGAAGTATAGTCACTCTCTTGCCGTCTTTACAGCTGCATTGATATGTTGAGACCAGGTTAGGTCCTCAGAGATCTTGACACCCAGGAACTTGAAACTGCTCACTCACTCCACTTCTGATCCCTCTATGAGGATTGGTATATGTTCCTTCGTCTTACCCTTCCTGAAGTCCACAATCAGCTCTTTCATCTTACTGATGTTAAGTGCCAGGTTGCTGCTGTGACACCACTCCACTGGTTGGCATATCTCACTCCTGTACGCCCTCAGAGTGAACATGTTGCTGCACCAAGTAGAATCTAGGAGAGTTGCCCATTTTTGGGTACTTCAGATAACCCACCATAGAGAAGAGCATGAAGTTGAATACAGGCAAAACAGTCAACTAATAAATACACGGGTATATGAAAAGTCTTCAGTATTCTTGCAAGAGTTGCCTGCCAGGAAAGATCTCTGTCCTGTTAACCTATTGGCTAGAATCCATAGAAAAATATCAAAATATCTTCCTCTTGCAAACAGTAGCTACAGTAATTGTTTGATGTGTCTGTCAGCAGCTGACTCTTCTGGCCCTCGGGATCAATGAAGTATGTCTATCTATCTATCTATCTATCTACCTAGACTGCACTTTCAATATTGGGTATAGTTCTGATTGCCGCGCCACAGGAAGGATTTGATAGCAACAGAAAGAATGCAGAGGAGACTCGGCATGATGTTGCCTGGAATATAAGACTACAGTTATAAGGAGAGCTTCGATATGCTGGGTTTATCCTCACTGCACTGTAGGAGACCGAAAGGCATCCTTATAGAAGTTTATAAAAATATGAAGGTCTAGATAAGATAGATAGTCAGAATCTTTACTTCAGGACAGGAGTATCTAGAACTAGGGAGCACATGCTTAAGCAGAGAGGGAATAAATTTTCAGGTGAGCTGAGGGCAGATTTTTTTTCACACTGAGGTGAGTATTTGGAATGCGCTGCCAGAGAACAAGATGATGGCAGAGACATTTACAATACTTAAAACGTATTTGGACAGTGCATGATTGTAATGTTGAGAGGAATACATGCCTAATGCAGGTAAATGAAATGACAGAAGCATCATGGTTGGTGTAGACAAGGTGGGCAGTTTCTGTTCTGTAGATTTCCATAAGTTTACATCCTGGTACCAAAGCCAGCTGTTTTTTTTTAGATGATTAAATACATTAGGAATAAATTGTTATTACTAATAATGGTAACATAAAATTACCTTATTATTATAAAAGCCCCTCTAATTCATTAATACATTTTCAGAAATAAACATGCCAACCTTACTCAATCTGGCCTACATTCGAATCCAAATCATTGCAATGTGGCTATTAAATAATTTGTGATATGACCTTGTGGTTCAAAGGTTATTATGGATGAGTAATAAATTTTTGCCTTGCCAACAATATTAACCAGTAGTCCTGAATGAATTTTAAAAGATTACATTTCTATGGGATGCTTTAGGAATATCAAATATAATAAAAAATCATTCAGCAGGAATTGTGTCCACAGGAAGCAATTAGCAGGTCTTCATTGAAGAGACGTTTAGGCTGTTGGGTTCAAAGTATCAAATTGTCTTCCTTGTGTTCTATTTTTTTGTTGATGATTATCAAATCCACTGTTATAATCAGTTTTGATAGTACTGCATTTAATTACCATCCTATCATGTAAAATCATATTGTCACATTTACTGTAACTGGTTCCCGATTAAACTTCTTTATTCTATAGGAACTATAAAATATACAGTATTTAATCAGTTAATTTAGATTTTCATGACCAATTATCAACATCAACATCGATTAAAAATCCCTAAAATGCCACATCAGAAATGATCCTCCTTGCCTATGTGCATAATGCCACATGGGGTCCTGTCATGCTGGGTGCAGCCCAGTGCAGTGCCTCTGGGTGCAGAGGCCAAACGGCCTGACCTTCCATACCTGAGAGGCATCCTGTGAGGTAAACTAGGAACCGAGAGACAAATTGGCCTCAAGTAGGCTATTAGCTCTTAGAACACCCAGATAACCTGTGACTTTTGAATTATTAAAATTCTCTGAATGTTAGCCACATTTAAAAAAATTATTCACACAGGTATGAACAAAAATCAAACTATAAAATTCAAACAAATAACTGAAAACATTAAAATTAAGTTAAAAAAATTACTTGCACACACTTAACTCTTGAATGGGGTTGCTAGCTCAGTATGGTGCGAAACCAAGGGCCGAGTGAAAAGAGCATCCAGCCAAACCACTCCCTCTTCGTACATCAGTGTTAAGCTGTCAGGCTCGACAGTGCAATCCAGCAGCAGAGTGGGAGGTCAGATATCAATTATTTTCCTACCTCCATCTTACTCATGTATGGAAGTTACAGGCGAACTAACCCATAAAAGGCCAATGGCTCACTAAGGACCCACCAGCATCTTGATGTGGCCTCTTACGTTGTGAAGGACCAGGCATAAATCAACACTCCTTTTCAACTACGTCTTACTTCCCTCCTTAACAAATAAGAACTACAGGATATAATTAATATGATAGAAACAGTTCGTAGCAGGATAACACATTAGATGAGGGCAACTTGACTAATAACAGCCGACAAAGAAATGGCAGATATGTTGAATAAATTTTTGACGTCAATCTTCACCATGGAAAACATTGTTACTATCCACAAAATATCAGGCAGGCTAATTTAAAATAATATAATGGAACTTACAAAGACTTCAAGGGATGAAGTACTTTTTTAAAAATCACACATGTTACTGAGACATGGTGGACTTAGGTTTTAAAGGAAGCGGCTGAAGAAATAGTGAACCCATCAATTGGAAATTTTCATACTTTGCCAACCTCTAGGAAGGTACCAGAATATTGGTAAACATTCAACGTTGCTTCCTTTTCCAAAAGAAAAGTGAAAAACAAAACAAAACAGGGAACTGCAGGGAACAGCTTTTATTATTAATAGTTTTAGTAACTGAAGAAGAAACAGCTAATAATTTAGGAAAGCTGAATATAAACTGAGTCAACATGGCTTTATGAAAGGTAAATCATGATTGATAAATCCTTTGAGAAAATAACAAGTTGAGTTAATAGAAATGAAACTATAGATGTTGTGTATTTCCAATAGGCATTTGATAAATGGGTCTTATGTACGGACAGAGGTAAGTATTGGAGTACCATGGGATCAGTTCTTAGCCCGAAATTGTTCACTATTAACATCAGAGCCCTGGAGGAAAGAACAGTGTGTAAGGTTTCCTAATTTGTTGATAGTATTTAAATAGGTGGAGAGGCATGTTGTGATAAGGATAAGTCTGCAACAGGATTTAGATAGATTGAGTGACTGGGCAAAATATCGCTGAAAGGATATTTGTGTGGGGGAATGTGAAATCATGCACATTGGTAAGAGAAATGAAAAGGTGGTTTATTATCTAAATGGACAGAAGTACAGAGGGATCTATGGGTTCTAGTGCTTGAATCTTAAGAAGCTTGCAGTCAAGTCCAACAAGTTCATTACAAAGGCAAAATGCATTACAGATTTCATTCCAAAGCGGGTGGTTTTGTTGCAATTGTACAGGGTGTTGGTAAAGCCTCATCTGGGATACTGTATCCAGTTTTGATCCTCTTAGCAAAATAAACAGCTCTGGTAACATTTGGACTGTATCTACCTACAAAGGAGATACATGGGCTCATTGCTAGAATAAGAGAATTGTCCTATCAATAGAGACTAAATAGTCTGAGCATGTCAGAAGAATGATAGTGACTTTATTTAAATATACAATACCATAAGAAGGCTTGACAGGGTAGATGTCGGAGTATTTTCACTATTGGGAGAGTGACGAACAAGAGGGCCTTCATTTAAAACTGAGATATGCAGAAATTTCATCTCACAGAGGGTGGTGAATATCTGGAATTCTCTGCTGCACTGGTGGTGGAAGCTGGAATATTAGTATATCTAAAGTGAAGATGGATACATATTTGATTGAATGACGAATAGAAGGATATGGAGAAATGGCACAGAAGAGGCCAGCAAAGATCAGACATTATAATTTTAAATGGAGGGGCAGACTTAAAGGGCCAAGTTGTCTGCTCCTGCTCCTTCTGTCTTGTGTTCTTGTGTTTCCGATATTTCATCATGGCTGATCCATTTTCCCTCTCAGCCCCAGTCTCCCACCTTTTCCCCATAACCCTTCATGCCCTGACTAATCAAGAATCTCTGCCTTAAATACATTAATGTCTTGGCCTCCACAGCTGCCTGTTGCAACAAATTCCACAGACTCTCCACTCTCTGGCTACAGAAGTTCTTTCTCATCTCTATTCTGAGGCTGTGTCCTCTGGTCTTGGACTCCCCCACCATTGGAAACACCCTCTCCACATCTACTCTATCAAGGCCTTTCAATATTCAATAGGTTTCAATGAGGTCACCACTCATTCTTCTGAATTCCAGTGAGTAGAGGCCCGGAGCCATCAAGTTCCAGATTTAATCTTTGTTCTGATTTAAACCAGGGTAATATTGAGAATATTTCTATTATTTTCAACACATTGAATTAAAGCAAGGAAGACATGCCAGACCCTCACTGCCATTATCTACTTGCTGAAAGCTTGACGCCTAAGCCTGAGGTTTGACTGGGTGTCAAATTCCACATGAATCAAGGGACAACACCATTCTTAGCTATATTACCTCCTGTGAACAAAGGGTACAGAACTGACCAATACTAAACTAGGCATGACACCCCGCCTCAGAGTATTGAAATGTTACGTTTATCCAGTTATGTTATATGGCTCAGAATGTTGGACAATATCTAGTAACATGAGGAAACAAATTGAAGCAGCAGTAATGTGGTTTTTGAGGAAGATGCAAAGAATATCATGGACGAAATGCATATCTAACGAGGATGTCATGAACAGAGCAAACACAAAAAGAGAAATAATGTGTGAGATCATGAAAAGGCAACGTAACTTCATTGGACATATGATTAGGAGAGAGGAGTTAGAATGCACGGTAATTATGGGAAGGATTGAAGGGAAGAAAGCAAGAGGAGGACAAAGACAAATAATGATGGAGACAGCAGCCAGAGAACTGGAAATGAATACCAATGAATTGATCCACTTGACCTGAAACAGGAGTGTGTGGGCCATGGCAGTCAAAGCTCAAACTGGGCATAGCACCTGATGATGATGATGAACAGAGAGTCTGCCAGGTTCTGCAATGTAGATGGTTCACTCATTCCTTACAGGAAGGCTCTGGAAAGTGAACCAAAGAACAATGACTCCTTGGAAAACTTGTCAAAGATCACAGGGTCTTAGACTTACAAACTGGGGAAAATAAGAACAGATTTTATCAATAAATTTTCAATTTTTCCCCTAATATGTGAAGTATTCTTTAAACTCAAAGCTGAAAGGTTTTTAGAGACCAGATTTTTAAAAAAATAGTTGAAATCCAAGAACACAGGCTTCTCTGTTTTACTAGGTTCTATCATTTTAAGACAATACTTGACATATTTTGTTCCTCCTGTTATAAGTCTAAGCATTTGATAGAAATAATCAGAATACAAGGCGAGACAACTTGATGCTATAAAATTTGCAGCTGGATAACTGCAAAATTTAAAACACATTGCCCTTTTGTGTTTGCAACAGAAAATTCTATCTTTCTCTCTTAGAGGCCCAGATCCTAGCCTCGGACAACTGCAGCTGAGACACAGAAACTTCTGAATTACGTGTACCTCGATGACAAATAATACCAAAATAACAAACAAATTGTTTGAAATAGATACAATGGTAACCAAACAACAGAGAAAAAACATCCAAGGATATATTTAATAGATTATTCAAAACACTTGTCAGAAGTACCATAGAGAGGAAGAGGACTCTAGGTTTGCAGGAGTTTCTCAAGGGGTTGGTAGGGGTTTAGCCAAGGACTTTTTTTAGCCAAACAGCGCTGGTCTGCTATTTGTTCAGCTGCAGCCCAGATTGGTAGTAAATTTAAAATATAATTTATGCCCAGACTAATTTGTTAGTTGAAGTGTTATTCAGAATGTTACCAAAAGAAAATCAAGTGTCCTAACAGAAATGCACATATCATTAGTTTACCTGTTTGGAAAAATATGTATTAACTCAAACACCAGTATCAAATTCATTTATTAACAGTGAAGAGGAACAAATAGCTGAACTTGTTTCTGTATATATGTTTTTAGATTTGTTTTAAATGTCTATCCAGTTTTCTTTTAAGTGACATTCATGTCATGTTTGTCGCAACAGCCACATGTGGAAAAGTATCCAATCTTACAAAAACAGCATGCATAAAAGTGGGATTTCCTCATCCTTGCATGTTTCCTTTACTGAAGAACATCGTGAATACACTGTAGACTATAGTGACACTGTTGTTCTGAAGCTATCCTGTGAAGGAGATGAGGGAGACACCAGGCGTTTGTTTGCAACTTGCAGAAAAGTTTCAGTATCTTAAATGAGTCTTACCCCAGATGGAATAAATTTCCTGAAGATAAAATCTTATCCAAATAAAAGGATTTAGTTTTTATTTAATTATGCCGATTCAAGAATGTTCTTTGATCTGAACGAGTTCACAGAGGAATGGAGTTTATATTGAAAAGTTTTTTTCGGGGATTGATAAATATTTCCTACCCGATACGGGTATATTCTTCAACCCGAAATCGCTGCAAGAGCCGCATGTGTGGCCGCACTGAGTCCGATTGTCAGCTTTTCCTGATTCTCTGCTGGGAGCTCGGAGCTTTTCGCAACGAGAATGGCCCGTTATAAACCTGAACAGAGACAGTGTCCGCAGATATGATGTCGGCGCTATCTGGGACCGCAAACATGAGCCGATGACTCCAGTCAGCTGCTACAAAGATGCTACGTAACCCGGGGCCCATTCATCAGGATCGAGGCGTTCTCATCAACCCAACCCAACCCAACCCTAACGAGCTGCTTCCCGCAACACAGTTAAGGATCGGAACGAAAACCAGAACATGGAGAGGTTTAATATGATTCGCGCCCGGCTGCAAAGAGCTGATGCACACTGCGCGTCTTCCTTTATTCCAGCTTTCTAGTAGAACATTGCGGGGACGTTTCCGTTTTGACAGAGATAATCTTTGTGAGTTATATTAGTGGGGAAGAGTCCATGAGTCTGAGCACAGGGAGCAGACAGCCACACCTGCGATATCTGACTGTTGGGAAGAAGACAGTGACAGTGTGGATACTGAGTGCGGTCGTCCCGTAAAAAGATGAACTAATTGTGAATAATGGGACTTATTGCCTGTAATTCTAATACATCGCAATTTATCCAAGAGAATCCTATTTAAATGTTTTCTTAAGCCATTTCTCTTTACCTTAAAAGGCTATTCTGTAATCGACTGTTAGTTTCTTGAGTAATGCTGCCACAACTTCCCAACCACTGATGTCAGGCTAAGTGGCTTATAATTTCCTTTCTTCTGCCTCCCTCCCTTCTTAAAGAGTGGAGTGACATTTGCAATTTTCCATTCATCCTAAACCATGTGAGAATCCAGTGATTCTTGAAAGATCATGACCCCAATACCTCTCTAATCTCCCCGTCACCTCTTTCACAACCTTGAGCTGTGGTCCATTTGGCCCAGGTGACTAATCCACCTTCAGACCTTTCAGTTCCCAAGCACCGTCTCCTTAGTATTAGTAATTGCACTCACTTCTGTACTTGACACTCTTCAATATCTGGTGTACTGCTAGTGTCTTCCACAGTGAAGTTGGATGCAGAGTATTTATTTAATTCGGCAACCAATTCATTCTCCCCAATTAATACCTCTCTAGGTTAATTTTCCAGTGATCTAATCTCTACTGTCACCCCTCTTTTACTCTTTGTACATCTGCGAAAACATTTGGTACCCTCTTTGATATCATTGGCTAACTTACCTTCATATTTTTTAGTTGCCTTCTGTTGGTTTTTAAAAGCTTCCTAATCCTCTAACTTTGCACTCATTTTTGCTCTATTATATGCCTTGTCTTTTGCATTTATGTTGTTTTGACTTCCCTTGTCAGCCACATTTGTGTCATCCTACCTTTAGAACACTTCTTCTTTGGGATGTATCTATCTGGCACCTTCTGAATTACTCCAAGAAACTCCTATCTCTGTTGTTCTGCCATTATCCTTGCTAGTGTCACCTTCCAATCAAGTTTACCCAACTCCTCTTTCATGTTTCTATAATTCCCTTTACTCCACTGTAATACTGATATGTCTGACTTTAGCTTCTCCCTCTCAGGGTGAATTCAATCATATTATGATCACTGCTTCCTAAGGATTCTTTAAGCTCCCTAACCAAATCTGGTTCATTACACAACACCAATCCAGAATAGCTGATCGCTTAATAGGCTCAATCATGAACTGCTCTAATAAGACATAATGTAGGCATTCTACAAATTTTCTCAGCACCAACCTGATCTTCTCAATCTACGTGCATTTTGAAATCCCCCATGACTTTTGCAACATTGACCTTTTGACATGCACTTTCTATTTCCCATTGTAATTTGTAGCCCAAACCCAGGCTTCTATTTGGAGGGTTATGTATAATTCCCATCAAGGTCTTTTTACCGTTACAATTTCTTAACTCTACTCACAAAGATTCAACATCTTCCAATCCTATGTCACCTCTTTCTAAAGATTTGATTTAATTTTTCACCAACAGAACCACCACACCCGCTCTGCCAACCTGCCTGTCCTTTTGATGTAATGTGTATGTTTGGATGTTAAACTCCCAACTATGATATTCTTTCAACCACAACTCAGTGATGCCCAGAACAACATACCTGCCAATTTCTAACCATGCTACCATGTCACCTACTTTATTCCATATTCTGCGTGCATTCAAATCTAACACCTTCAGTCCTATCAACACACATCAAAGTTGCTGGTGACCGCAGCAGGCCGGGCAGCATCTGTAGGAAGAGGTGCAGTCGACGTTTCAGGCCGAGACCCTTCGTCAGTCCTGACGAAGGGTCTCGGCCTGAAACGTCGACTGCACCTCTTCCTACAGATGCTGCTTGGTCTGCTGCGTTCACCAGCAACTTTGATGTGTGTTGCTTGAATTTCCAGCATCTGCAGAAATCCTGTTGTTAACCTTCAGTCCTATATTCCTCACCCTTTTAGATTTTGTCCCTATGCTACACTGTAATCATCCCACTGACTGCAATTTTTCCCTATCATCATCCTGTCCTTCTTCGCAGTCTCATTACTCACTGCATTGAGTTATAGGTATGGACATGAGCTCCATAAGATAACTCAATGACCCATGAAACAGCCAGTATTATAACACCACTGCGGGTTAGTGAGCTAATAGATTAAATGATCCCTTTCAATTCCTTGAGGACCTTAAAGTTTTCCAACAGAAAGCATTCATAGGAGGGAAGGTATTTGCTACTGCAATAGCCTTCACTGATTGCTATCTTGATGTCTCAGCAATTTCCAATCCAATCTATTCCTCTAGGGATGTCCAGCAAGCTGACTTCCTTCATATAATGTCTTACAGATGCTTATAGTGCACTTTACCCATTTAACAATACTTTCAAAGTTATGTGTGGAAACCATCTCAATTCTTCCACAGATCAATCAAGGAGAATAACTAGGGAGAGCGAAGGAGCACTCAAGGATAAAGGGGGGAAATTTTGCTTGGATGTGGAGAATGTGAGTGAGGTACTTAATGCATGTTTTACTTTAGTATTGACCAAGTAAAAGGACATGGAGGACCAGGATATCAATGGTCGTGTACATAAATATGTTAAAGTGTTTAAAGGTCAAGGAGGATAAAATGTTGGGCCTCCAAATGAGTACTAAGGTGGATAAGTCCCCAGGGCTTGATGTGATCCTGGAAACCATAAACTAGTGAGTCTCACTTCAGTGTAGGGAAATTACTGGAGAAAATTCTTAAGAATAGGATATATGAAAATTTGGAAACCCAAGGCCTAATTAGGGAGAGCCAGAACAGCTATGTGCAGGACACATCCTGTCTCTCATGGGAGGCTAATCCAGAAGATCAGAATACATGGGATCCACGGTGAATTGGATGCTTGGATTCAGAACTGACTTGCACGTAGAAGTTAGAGATATGTGGCCAAAAGGACTTATTCAAGCTGGAGGCCTGTAACTAGTGGTGTTCCACAGGGATCTGTGCTGGGACCTCTGCTGTTCGTGATGTATATAAATGGCCTAGATGAAAGTGTAAATGGGTGGGTTAGTAAGTTTGCTGTGAAGATACCAAGGTTAGTAGAGCTGTGAATAGCACAGAAGACTGGCAAAGAATAAAACACAATGGAGATTAGTTGCAAATATGGGCAGGGAAATGGCAGATGGAGTTTAACACAGTTTAATATGAGATGTTGCAAGGAAACAGTACACTGATAAGGGCAAGATGCTTTACAGGGTTACTGATAAGAGAGATCTTGGTGTCCAAGTTCACAGAGAAGTCAATAGGGTGGTTAAGAAGGCTTATGGATGCTTGCTTTCATTAGTCGAGGCATTGAGTTCGAAAGTCAAGAGGTTATGTTGCAACTTTATAGAGCTCTAGTTAAACCACATCTGGAGTATTGCAAACAACAGGAATTCTGCAGATGCTGGAAATTCAAGCAACATACATCAAAGTTGCTGGTGAACGCAGCAGGCCAAGCAGCATCTATAGGAAGAGGTACAGTCGACGTTTCAGGCCGAGACCCTTCGTCAGGACTAACTGAAGGAAGAGTGAGTAAGGGATTTGAAAGCTGGAGGGGGAGGGGGAGATGCAAAATGATAGGAGAAGACAGGAGGGGGAGGGATGGAGCCGAGAGCTGGACAGGTGATAGGCAGAAGGGGATACGAGAGGATCATGGGACAGGAGGTCCGGGAAGAAAGACGGGGGGGGGTGACCCAGAGGATGGGCAAGAGGTATATTCAGAGGGACAGAGGGAGAAAAAGGAGAGCGAGAGAAAGAATGTGTGCATTAAAAAGAGTAACAGATGGGGTACGAGGGGGAGGTGGGGCCTAGCGGAAGTTAGAGAAGTCAATGTTCATGCCATCAGGTTGGAGGCTACCCAGACGGAATATAAGGTGTTGTTCCTCCAACCTGAGTGTGGCTTCATCTTTACAGTAGAGGAGGCCGTGGATAGACATGTCAGAATGGGAATGGGATGTGGAATTAAAATGTGTGGCCACTGGGAGATCCTGCTTTCTCTGGCAGACAGAGCGTAGATGTTCAGCAAAGCGGTCTCCCAGTCTGCGTCGGGTCTCACCAATATATAAAAGGCCACATCGGGAGCACCGGACGCAGTATATCACCCCAGTCGACTCACAGGTGAAGTGATGCCTCACCTGGAAGGACTGTTTGGGGCCCTGAATGGTGGTAAGGGAGGAAGTGTAAGGGCATGTGTAGCACTTGTTCCGCTTACACGGATAAGTGCCAGCAGGGAGATCAGTGGGGAGGGATGGGGGGGACGAATGGACAGGGGAGTTGTGTAGGGAGCGATCCCTGCGGAATGCAGAGAGAGGCGGGGAGGGAAAGATATGCTTAGTGGTGGGATCCCGTTGGAGGTGGCGGAACTTCACCACCACCTCCAACGGGATCCCACCACTAAGCATATCTTTCCCTCCCCGCCTCTCTCTGCATTCCGCAGGGATCGCTCCCTACACAACTCCCCTGTCCATTCGTCCCCCCCATCCCTCCCCACTGATCTCCCTGCTGGCACTTATCCGTGTAAGCGGAACAAGTGCTACACATGCCCTTACACTTCCTCCCTTACCACCATTCAGGGCCCCAAACAGTCCTTCCAGGTGAGGCATCACTTCACCTGTGAGTCGACTGGGGTGATATACTGCGTCCGGTGCTCCCGATGTGGCCTTTTATATATTGGTGAGACCCGACGCAGACTGGGAGACCGCTTTGCTGAACATCTACGCTCTGTCCGCCAGAGAAAGCAGGATCTCCCAGTGGCCACACATTTTAATTCCACATCCCATTCCCATTCTGACATGTCTATCCACGGCCTCCTCTACTGTAAAGATGAAGCCACACTCAGGTTGGAGGAACAACACCTTATATTCCGTCTGGGTAGCCTCCAACCTGATGGCATGAACATTGACTTCTCTAACTTCCGCTAGGCCCCACCTCCCCCTCGTACCCCATCTGTTACTCTTTTTAATGCACACATTCTTTCTCTCGCTCTCCTTTTTCTCCCTCTGTCCCTCTGAATATACCTCTTGCCCATCCTCTGGGTCCCCCCCCCCCCCGTCTTTCTTCCCGGACCTCCTGTCCCATGATCCTCTCGTATCCCCTTCTGCCTATCACCTGTCCAGCTCTCGGCTCCATCCCTCCCCCTCCTGTCTTCTCCTATCATTTTGCATCTCCCCCTCCCCCTCCAGCTTTCAAATCCCTTACTCACTCTTCCTTCAGTTAGTCCTGACGAAGGGTCTCGGCCTGAAACGTCGACTGTACCTCTTCCTATAGATGCTGCTTGGCCTGGAGTATTGCATACGGTTCTGGTCATCCCATTATAGGAAGGATGTTGACGCTTTTGAGATGGTGCAGAAGAGGTAAAACAGGATGCTTCTTAGTTTGGAGTGCATGCGCTATCATGAGAGGCTGGACAAACTTGGGTTGTTTTCTCTGGAGTGGTGGAGGCTGAGGGGAGATCTGATAGAGGTTAATAAAATTATGAGGGGCACAGATAGAGTATCTTTTTCCCAGGGTAGAAATGTTTAATACCGGAGGCCATTGAAGGTCAAGAGAGGGTAGGTTGAAAGGAGGTGTGAAGGATAAGTTTTTTACTCAGAGGATGGTAGATGCCTGGAATGTGCTGCCTGGTGTGGTGGTAGAGGCAAATACAGAATCAGAATCAGGGTTAACATCATCGGTATATGTTGTGAAAATTGTTAACTTTGTAGCAGCAGTACAATGAAATATATGCTAACTAAATATAGAGAAAAAACTGAATTGCCTTAAGTGTGTGTGTGTATATATTCGGGCTCCTGTACCTCCTTCATTAGAGGCTTTTAAGAGATGTTTAGATGGATACATAAATGTGAGGATGACAGATGGATATGGGCATTGTGTAGGTAGGAGGGATTAGTTTTGAGGTTTTTAGATTTACTTTTTAGCTGGTTCGGCACAATACTGTGGGCCAAGAGCCTGTTCTTGTGCTGTATTGTTCTATGCTCTATGTACATTTGAAAGCTGTTTCCTGGAAATAAAGGCTACACGAGAACAGCATTTCCAGTCTACCAGAACAGGCAATGGAAAAGATGGCTGGCAGTGAGTGGGCATTGATGGGAACAGTGAATGCTAAGTCACAAACCTTTCCTTAAGATCCCCGACTAGAAGGAAGTACTGTCCTCGACTAGAAGGAAGTACTGTACTATTAAGCAGAAAGCTTCCAGCACGTTTCCAACAGATTCACTAGGAAACACTGGAAAATTAGCTTAGAATTATTGTAGATAAGACAAGTTACTCCTCCTAGTTTTGTGGGGAGGGGTTGGGGGAACATGATACAACTGTGGTTTCGTTTCAATTTACATGATCAAGTTGTACTGATTGACCTGAGACTGAATCTAATTGGATGTTTACTACAGTGAACTGTATGTTTACTACAGTGATCTTTTGTATCGGGACTACAGAGCGTTGTGGGACCTGAATTCTGAAGGAAGGCAGTTTTTTTAAAAACTTCTTCGAGTGCGAGAAGGACGAGACTGCGCAAGCGCGTGACGTCAACAGGACAGCGCGGAGAGTTTAAGAAGGAGACCACCCTATACAGCGGGCAGCGGAGTGAGTGGTAGCAGACTGTAGGGCTTTGGCTTCAACGGGCTTTGGCGGTAAATGGGAAGAGGCGAAAGGGAAGCGCCAATTCTTTTTTTTCTCCTCCCCCCCTTTCGCTAATTGGCCCGGACAGACAGGAACAGCAGGGCTCTCACAGCTAACAGTACGAGCTAACAGTTTAAAAAGCTCGTTTGTTTGGCGAGGTAAGTGGGCGAGTAGACTTATTTTTCCTGTTTCATTCCTGTAGAATTAGATAGCATGCCTTCAGGGTTAGTGCTTTGTTCAGGGTGTCAGATGTGGGAATCCTGGGAGACCTCCAGCCTCCCTGATGGCCACATCTGCGCCAGGTGCACCGAGATGCAGCTCCTCAGAGACCGTGTTAGGGATCTGGAGCTGCAGCTCGATGACCTACTGCTTATCAGGGAAGTGAAGAGGTGATAGACAGGAGCTACAGGGAGGTAGTCATCCCTAGGCTACAGGGGTCAGAAAACTGAGTGACTGTCAGGAGAGGGAAAGAAAATGCCTGGATAGTGGAGAGCACACCTGTGGCTGCCCCCCTCAGCAACAAATATCTTGTTCTGGATGCTGTTGAGGGGGATGACCTGACAGGGGATGCCCGCGGTGACCGAGTCTCTGACACTGACCCTGGCACTGTTGTGCAGGAGAGAAGGAGGGAGAAGAGGAATGCAGTAGTCATAGGGGATTCTATAGTCAGGGGAATGGACAGGAGATTCTGTGAGCCTGATAGAGATACCCGCATGATGTGTTGCCTCCCAGGTGCCAGGGTACAGAATGTCTTGGGTTGGGTCCTGAATATTCTGAAGGGGGAGAGTGAGCAGCCACTTGTCTTGGTACATGTTGGTACCAACGACATATATAGGACAAAGGAGGAGGTCCTGAAGAGAGATTTGCAGGAGTTAGGAAGGAAGCTGAGAAGCAGGGATTGCTACCTGTGTCACGTGCTAGCCAGGGCAAGAATAGTAGGATCAGGCAGATGAATGTGTGGCTGAGAGACTAGTGCAGGGGGCAGGGCTTCAGATTCTTGGATAATTGGGATCTCTTCTGGCCTGTTCAAAAAGGACAGGTTACACCTGAACCCGAAGGGGACCAATATCCTGGCGGGAAAGTTTAATAGAGCTGTTAGGGAAGGTTTAAACTAATTTGGCAGGGAGATGGGAACCGGAATGACAGAGCAGAGGAAGGGGAAAACAGAAATAAATCTAAGATAGTGAGCAGTAAAGATGTCAGGAAAGACAGGCAGATGATGGAGCAAATTTGTAGCCACTGGGATGAGTTGCAGTGCAATAAAGTTGCAGTGAAATCAAAGCGAAAGGTATCAAATACTGGTCTTTAGGTGTTATACTTAAATGCCGCAGCATAGGAAATAAGGTGGATGATCTTGTCATACAGCTACAGATTGGCAGGTATGATGTTGTGGCCATCACTGAGACCTGGCTAAAGGATCCATGTCTCTGGGAGCTGAACGTCCAGGGATACACGGTGTATCGGAAGGATAGGAAGGTAAGCAGAGGGGGAGGCGTGGCTTTATTGGTAAGAAATGATATTAAATCATTAGAAGGAGGTGACATAGGATGGGAAGGTGCGGAATCTTTATGGGTTGAGCTAAGAAATAGCAGGGGTAAAAGGACCCTGATGGCAGTTATTTATAGGTCTCCAAACAGCTGCAGGGACGTGGACTACAAATTACAACTAGAAATAGAAAAGGCTTGTCAGAAGGACAGTGTTACGATAATTGTGGGGGATTTTAACATGCGAGTGGATTGGGAAAATCAGGTCGGCACTGGATCTCAAGAGAGAGAATTTGTAGAATGTCTGCGAGATGGCTTTTTAGAACTGCTTGTTGTTGAGCCCACTAGGGGATCGGCTGTACTGGATTGGGTATTGTGTAATGAACCGGAGGTGATTAGAGAGATTGAGGTGAAGGAACCCTTAGGAGGCACTGATCACAACATAATTGAGTTCACTGTGAAATTTGAAAAAGAGAAGCCGAAATCTGATATGTCAGTATTTCAGTGGAGTAAAGGAAATTACAGTGGCATTAGAGAGGAACTGGCCAAAGTTGACTGGAAAGGGACACTGGCAGGAAAGACAGCAGAGCAGCAGTGGCTGGAGTTTATGCGAGAAGTGAGGAAGGTGCAAGACAGGTATATTCCAAAAAAGAAGAAATTTTCAAGTGGAAAAAGGAAGCAACTGTGGTTGACAAGAGAAGTTAAAGCCAAAGTTAAAGCAAAGGATAGGACATACAAGGAAGCAAAAATTAGTGGGAAGACAGAGGATTGGGAAGTTTTTAAAAGCTTACAAAAGGAAACCAAGAAGGTCATTAAGAGGGAAAAGATTAAGTATGAAAGGAAGCTAGGAAATAATATCAAAGAGGATACTAAAAGCTTTTTCAAGTATATAAAGAGTAAAAGACAGGTGAGAGTAGATATAGGACTGATAGAAAATGATGCTGGAGAAATTGTAATGGGAGATAAGGAGATGGCAGAGGAACTGAATGAGTATTGTGCATCAGTCTTCACTGAGGAAGACATCAGCAGTATACCGGACACTCAAGGGTGGCAGGGAAGAAAAGTGTGTGCAGTCACAGTTACGACAGAGAAAGTACTGAGGAAGCTGAATAGGCTAAAGGTCGATAAATCTCCTGGACCAGATGGACCGCACCCGTGTGTTCTGAAGGAAGTAGCTGTGGAGATTGCAGAGGCATTAGTGATGATCTTTCAAAAGTCGATAGATTCTGGCATGGTTCCGGAAGACTGGAAGATTGCAAATATCATTCTGCTATTTAAGAAGGGGGCAAGGAAGCAAAAAGGAAATTATAGACCTGTTAGCTTGACATCGATGGTTGGGAAGTTGTTGGATTCGATTGTCAAGGATGAAGTTACAGAGTACCTGGAGGCATATGACAAGATAGGCAGAACTCAGCATGGATTCCTTAAAGGAAAATCCTGCCTGACAAACCTATTACAATTTTTTGAGGAAATTACCAGCAGGCTAGACAAGGGAGATGCAGTGGATGTTGTATATTTGGATTTTCAGAAGGCCTTTGACAAGGTGCCACACATGAGGCTACTTACCAAGATAAGAGCCCATGGAGTTACGGGAAAGTTACATACGTGTTGGCTGATTGGCAGGAAACAGAGAGTGGGAATAAAGGGATCCTATTCTTGTTGGCTGCCGGTTACCAGTGGTGTTCCACAGGGGTCCGTGTTGGGGCCGATTCTTCTTACATTGTACATCAACGATTTGGATTATGGAACAGATGGCTTTGTGGCTAAGTTTGCTGACGATACGAAGATAGGTGGAGGGGCCAGTAATGCCGAGGAAACGGAGAGTCTGCAGAAAGACTTGGATAGATTGGAAGAAAGGGCAGAGAAGTGGCAAATGAAGTACAATGTTGGAAAGTGTATGGTTATGCACTTTGGCAGAAAAAATAAATGGGCAGACTATTATTTAAATGGGGAAAGAATTCAAAGTTCGGAGATGCAACGGCACTTGGGAGTCCTCGTACAGGATACCCTTAAGGTTAACCTCCAGGTTGAGTCGATAGTGAAGAAGGCGAATGCTATGTTGGCATTCATTTCCAGAGGGATAGAGTATAGGAGCAGGGATGTGATGTTGAGGCTGTATAAAGCGCTGGTGAGACCTCACTTGAAGTACTGTGGGCAGTTTTGGTTTCCTTATTTAAGAAAGGATGTGCTGACGTTGGAGAGGGTACAGAGAAGATTCACTAGAATGATTCCGGGAATGAGAGGGTTAACATATGAGGAACGTTTGTCCGCTCTTGGACTGTACTCCTTGGCGTTTAGAAGAATGAGAGGAGACCTCACAGAAACATTTTGAATGTTGAAAGGCATTGACAGAGTGGATGTGGCAAAGTTGTTTCCCATGATGGGGGAGTCTGGTAAGAGAGGGCATGACTTAAGGATTGAAGAGCGCCCATTCAAAACAGAAATGAGAAGAAATTTTTTTAGTCAGAGGGTGGTGAATCTATGGAATTTGTTGCCACGGGCAGCAGTGGAGGCCAAGTCATTGGGTGTATTTAAGGCAGAGATTGATAGGTATCTGAGTAGCCAGGGCATCAAATGTTATGGTGAGAAGGCGGGGGAGTGGGACTAAATAGGAGAATGGATCAGCTCATGATAAAATGGCGGAGCAGACTCGATGGGCCGAATGGCCGACTTCTGCTCCTTTGTCTTATGGTCTTATTGTCTAAATAATATTGCTTTTTGATTCATACTGATCTCATTCACCCTGGTATTTTCTGAGGCATCCTCAGTAAAATTGCATAAGATACCAACAACCACTTCAAGCAATAAGTGGATATTAAAGTTAGGACTCTGGGTTATAACATCATTTAGATGTGGGAAATAAGATCATTGCTAAGATAATGAGCAGATATCAAAAGACAGCTTCAACATGCAAGAACAATTAATTACAAATTATCTGATTGCTTGTATCATTTTCTTAATGCAATGTTTAAGTGATACTTCAATAAAAAAACTTTTATTTTGTAGCAAGCCTGATAGATAATTCATAAAATTTTGTAGTTAAGCATGAGAAGTGTGATATTCCATGATGTATTCTATTTTGGAGCTAAAAGTTTTACTTAGAATCATTTCCAGTAATTTAGCGTGTTATCTTTTAATTTATATATCATATTTACCTTATCCAAAGTAAGCATATACAATACATATTATAGGGAGGAAACATTTTGTTTCTTTCTACTTATTACTTCTTATTTGGGCAATAATTAATATGGTATATGAAGACAGACCACATCATGTGCTCTCCCATTCAAAACTGCTATTGTATTATCAAAGAAATCAATTAATGATGGAAAATTTTGCCAGGGCCATTAGCCTACATGTGTGAATTCCCAATTCATGCTGACAGCAAAAGTTGGTACAGCACAGTTTAATGACGGAAAGGGTAGTCTCAGTGGTGATCTCTGCAACATACAGTAGGTTTCATGTCAGTGGAGTCTGGCTACATGACAGAGATTTTCCCTCCAAGTCTGCAGACTGTGATGCATGTCTGTAAGTGTCTATGTGCTTTATAGTAGAGAAGAAATAATTAAAGCAGGAGGTCCTGTCTGGAGATTTGTAGAAATAGATAACCTGCCCACAATACTACTTGATGCTTAATGGCTACTTTTAATGTCACCTCTGCCTTTACCTGTATCAACAACATACAACAAGTTTGCAATCTCAATGAATCACTCAGACTGGAGATGTGTGAAGTGATTCTCAACCCGGAGAAATATGAAGTGATTCAGTTTGGAAGGTCAAATTTGAGAACAAAATACAGGGTTAATGGCATGGTTCTTGGGGGAACAGAGGGATCATGGGGTTCACATCCATAGATCCCTCAGAGTCGGCACGCAAGTTGATAGGGTGGTTAAGAAGGCATATGGTGTACTGGACTTCATTAGTTAGGAGATCAAGTTCAAGAGCAGCAAGGTACTGTTGCAGGTATGGTTAGACCACGCTTGGAAAACTGTGTTCATTTCTGGTTGCCTCATTATAGGAATGATGTAGAAGCTTCAGAGAAGTTGAAGTGGATATTTACCAGGATGGTCTCTGCATTAGAGAGCAAGTCTTATGAGGACACCAGGTGCGAATATGGCCCAAGTGCAGAGTAAGAGACACTGAAGCAGGTTGATAGTTCACAGACTTTAATGCGAACAGTGTTAAAGGGCAAAGAAAACAATAAACGCCAGGCCAACAGGGCTGTTAACTAAAATGCTCAAATGAAAAACAAAGCCTACACTGCAGCTGAAAAGAACAACTAAGAATAAGATGAATACTGATAGTCTTCAGAGTCAGTTGACTCGACAGTCCAATTTCTCAGGCAAGGCGGAATGCAAAGCATTGCTGTGTCCAAGTCTCGACAAATACTATGGCAGAATGAATGGAGTTCAATTTAATAATGGGAAGATAAAGGGGAACCAATATTTTCTATCTACCAGAATGGAATTCTGGTAATATCCTTCAATGTGAAGTCGATTCTGGGATGAAGATATGCAGAACATCGTCCCAATGCCATATCTGTTTCAGAATTTGAGTTCTATATATACTGTATGGAGTTCAATCCAGAAAGTGGTCAAATTCAGATTTTGAAATAGAACATAGAAATCTACAGCACATTACAGGCCCTTCGGCCCATTACCTTGTGCTGACCATGTCACCTACTCTAGAGACTGCCTAGAATTTCCCTAGCGCATAGCTCTCTATTTTTCTAAGCTCCATGTGCCTATCTAAGAGGATCCTAAAAGACCCTATTATATCCACTTCCACCACCACCACCAGCAATGCATTCCAGGAACCCATCACTCTGTGTGACAAACTTACCCCGACATCCCCTCAGTACCTATTTCCAAGCACCTTAAAACTATGCCCCCTCGTGTTAGCCATTTCAGCCCTGGGAAAAAGCCTCTGTCTATCCACACGATCAATGCCCCTCATCATCTTATACACCTCTATCAAGTCACCTCTCATCCTCTGTCGCTCCAAGGAGAAAAGGCCAACTTCACTCAACCTATTTGAGTGAATCAAATTGTAAGTTCAAGGCCTTACCTTTTAACTACCTCTAATGATTTGTTCTCTAATGTTGGCAACAGAAAGATCTCTGTGTCTGTAGGTGAAAATAATTCACAGATTTCCCTTCTGTGCTTCAGTCAGATGAGAAACACTCCGTTTGAGTTCTGATGAGTTGATTTTAGATGTATGGGATGATTGCTTTGAAGCGTGAGACTAATATTGTTGTTGTTGTCAATAAACACCGAACAAAAAGGAAGAAATATATCAACACATTTGTTCCTGTTTTTTTCTGCGCTTTAAACTTCTATTTTAAAACTTTGGCTTTTGTCTGTCTCATTAGATACACTTCTTGGATTGGATGGATCACAGAACAGGACAGGACAGGAACAGGTCATTGGCCCACCATATCTATGCTGACCATGATGACGATTTAAACTGCTCCCATCTGCCTGCACATTGTCTATATCCCTTCATTCCATGCTTGTTCATTCCTTTAAATGTAGCTATTGATGTGATTCCACCACCTCAGCTGGTAGAACATTCCATTCACCTCCAACCTTCTGTGTAAAGAACTTGCCTCATAAATCACCCAGGACATGCCCCCCTCTCATTGCTGCCCTCAATGAGGAGGTACAGGAGCCTGTAGCAACACACTCAATGATTCAAGAACAGCTTTTTCTCCTCTGCCATCAGATTTCTGAATGGACAATGAACCCATGAACATTACTTCAGTACTTTTTGTTCTCGTTTTGCACTACTTATTTAATTTATTTTATATAGGTACTTAATGTACCTATATAAGTTTATAGTTGTTTATTATTATGTATCGCAATGTACTGCTGCCACAAACAACTAATTTTATGATATATGCCAGTGATACTGAACCTGATTCTGATTCTGAATCTTCCTTATACTTTCTTTCTTCCACCTCAAACCTATTCCCTCTAGTATTTGACATTTCTATCCTCGGAAAAAGAATCTGGCTTGCAAACTTATCTAAACCACTTATACTTTCATATACTTCTATCAGGTCATTCCTCAGTCTCTAAAGTTGTCTAGCCTCTCCTTACACCTAGTAATCTTAAACCAGGAAATTTCTTGTGAACCCCTTCTGCACCGTATCCAAAGCCTACACATCTTTACTTTAATGCAGTGACCGGAATGTGGCCTAACCAATGTTTTATACAGCTATAACCTGATTTCACAATTTTCATACTTAATGCCTCACCTGATAAAGAAAATATTATGCTGTCTTCTTAACCACTCTATCTACTTGTGTTGCCACTTCCAGGGAGCTATGAATTTATACCTCAAGATCCCTCTGAAAGTCAAAGCTCCTAAGGGTCCTACCATTTACTGTGTACTTCCCTCTTACAGTTGACCTCCCAAAATGCAACACCTCACACTTGTCTGGTTGCTCCATGACAGATAGGCACTCAGCAGCTGTGGCAGAGTTTGCACAATATAACTTCCTACAAGGCGAGATTGGGTAGAATTGGTGGTAATGAGCCATCACACCCAGAAGAGCTCAACGCCTTTTATGTCCGATTTCATAGGAAGAGCTATAGCACATCCACATAAGCACCCACGTCTCTGGACGAAGCTGTAATATCAGACTCTGAGGCTGACATCTGGGCATCCTTCAGGAGGGTGAATCCACAAAATCTGTCTGGTCTGGTCTAGAAGGTATGCCTGGCCAAATACTGAAGATCTGTGCAACCCATTTGGCTGGTGTCACAAAAGGTGGAGAACAGATGTTATTTCTATGACTCTTCGCTTTACCCTGGATCATCTGAACAACAGGAATGCATACTTCAGACTGTGTTCATCAACTACAACTTGGCATCCCATCTAAACGCATCACCAACTCTCAAGACATGGGCGTCTGTACTTCCCTCTGCATTGGATACTCAGCTTCCTTACTGGCTGACCTCAATCAGTGAGAATTGGTAATAGCATTTCTTTCTTGGTAATCTTCAAGCTCAAAGCTGTGTGCTTAGCCCCCTGCTCAGTTCTCTATATGTACATGATTATGTGGCTAAGCACAGCTCCAATACCATCTTCAAATTCAGTGAGGACACCATTGCTGTTGAACAAATCACAGGTAGCGACGAGTTAGCCTACCAGAGTGAGATACAACACCTGGTAGATTGCTGAGGCAGCAACAGCCTCTGGCTTAACATCTGCAAAGCTGAAGAGATGGCTGTTGAATTCAGGAAGGGGAAGGAGGGCAAACGTGCAAGTCTAGATTTGGGGATTAGCAGTGACCATAAGACCATAAGACATAAAAGCAGAAATGGGCTACTTGGCCCATTGAGTCTGCTTTGCCATTCAATCATGTTTATTACCCCTCTCACCCTATTCTTCTGCCTTCTCCCATAAAGTGCCTCATATACTAACCCTTTCATTCCCAGGATCATTCTCTGGAGCATCTCCAATCTCAGCACACCCTTTCTTAGAAAAGTTGTACAGAACTGCTTACAATACTCCAAATTAAGTCTGACCAAGGCCTTATGAAGCCTTACCATCTTTGCTGTTATATTCCAGTTGTCTCAGAATGAATGCTAACATTACATTTGGTTTCCATACTACTGACCAAAGGCAGAGGAGTGGCTATGGGATTGCTTCAAGTCAGTGGACTGGGCTATGTTCAAGGACTCAGCTGTGAATCTGCAATGAATACAGCATGGTTGTCATGAACTTTATAAAAATAGTTGTAGATGAGTGCATTCCCACAAAATCATTCAGGAATTTCCCCAACCCGAAACTCAGGATGAACCATAACATCCATAACCTGCTGAGGGCCAGATCAGAGGCAATCAAGTCTAGTGACCAAGAAAGTTATGAGAGGTCCAGGTACGAGCTTTGGAAAGGCATCTCACACCATCAAAACATGGAGGAACCATCACAAACTCCCACAGCCCCCCGATAATTCTATGATTTCAGTCTCTGAGGCTGACATGCAAACAGCCTTCAAGAAGATGGAACCATGAAAAGCATCCTGCCTAGAGGGGGTACCTGGCCAATGACCAAAAATCTGTGCAGAACAACTACTGAAGTTTTCACTGAAATTACTAACCTCTTACCTCAGGAATAGTTAATACCCCTCAGCCACCTGGCTCCTGAAACAAAGCAGATAACTTCACTCAATTTCACTTTATTGTAGAAATGTTCCCACAACTTATGAACTCACTTTCAAGGACTTTTCCTCTCATGTTCTCCATATTTATCGCTTATTTATTTATTATTATTATTATTATTTATCTTTGTGTTTGCACATTTTGTGTCTTTTGCAGACTGGTTGAACACCCAAGATGGTGAGGTCTTCCACTGATTCTATTATGGTTATTATTTTATTATGGATTTATTGAGTATGCCCACAAGAAAGTGAATCTCAGGGTTGCATATGGTGACACATATGATCGACTCTTCATGACTTCATGGACTCCTGCACACCAAGGTTTCTTGTTGGAAACTACATATATGTACTTGATAATAAATTTACTTTGAACTTTTGAATTTTTGAACCTGCAAGTTAACCTTTCGGGAATCCTACACTGGGACTCCCAAGCTCCTTTGTATCTCTGATTTCTGAATTTGCTCTCCATTTAGAAAATAGCCTGCACCTCAATCCAAGTGCATATAACTCTAACCATACACTTAGTCCATGGTCTTTACTGCCACCTTGGCTATACATGCCTCATGTTTCTAACCCTGGAAATGGTTTCAAGATAACCCATATTCTCAACCAGAGCTCCGGTCACACCATTCTGCTTCTGGGTGCCTCTGATGCACAAGGCTAAAGGATATTTAAGATACAAGTCTGTTTGGTAGTTCTTCAATGACAATTAAAAGCAAATTTGAAAAACGTTGCTATAGTTATACTGAATGTAATGCATATTGTATCACTGGACAACAAAGATTTTGCTTCATGAATACTTCTGGGTGCACATTATGAACTTTGGGCTGCTGATCATGAAAATCACCATGAAATTTCCCTATCACACACCATTGTTTTAAATCACTGATATTTGTTATTTCAATTCATAATTCAAGTCAGAATAACTGATGCCAAGATAAAGGAAGGCACTTTGTTGGTCCACAAGTCAATTACGTCATCAATGACAGTCAATTCAAAGATCTTCTAGTGAGACCAGAGAAAGGTATTCAAGGATGTTGTTGAAAATTTTCTTGGCAACTACAGAGCACCAGACTCCCTCTGGTGCCTACACTCTCTCCGTGGACACATGGGTTTCCTCCGAGCGCTTCAGTTTCCTCCCATATTTCAAAGATGTAACTCAGCCTGATGGTCTGAGATGTGTCTATTTTAATGCAAAGAGTATCATAAACAAAGCAGGTGATCTTAGAGCATGGTTCAATACGTGGAACTATAATGTTGTGGCGATTACAGAGACTTGGATGTCTCAGCGGCAAGAATGGCTGCTGACTGTGCCGGGCTTTAAATGTTTCATAAAGGACAGAGAAGCAAAAGAGGTGGGGGGGAGTGGCATTGCTAATCCAGGATAGTATCACGGCTGCAGAAAAGGAGGAAATCGTAGAGGAATTGCCTACTCAGTCAGAGTGGGTTGAAGTCAGAACAGGAAGGGGGCAATAAATCTACTGGGTGTTTTTAATAGCACAACTTGAACTCATTCCTCTTTCTCCACTTTATTATTTTGTAAATTGTCCCGTGATTAGGCCAGGATTAAGCTGGGGTTTTGCTGTGCCACATGGCTCAAAGGGCCTATTTTGCACTGTAGATAAATAAATTAACTCGTGAGCTGTTTGACAACATACTTCAAGCATACAAAACCATGAAGTGCAATGTCACTAAAGATTCATTTTCTGCATTCCAATGTAGACTTCTTCCCTGCAAATCCATTTGAACAAGTGAGAAAATGCAGTGGTAGTTAATAGTGTTATTCCTATAGCACTCAGTTAGCCACTCCCACCTGGGAGGAGTTCACATACTGTACAAGCAGGGTTATCAATAAATCTCAGTTGAGTATCCTGCATGCTGGCATCCCAGTGTGTTCTGCACTCTCCCTCGATAACCAATACAACAAGAACTATGAAGAATTTGAAGGGATCGACCATCATCTTGAATGTTGCGATGAAACTGAAGATTCGGAGGACGCAATTATTGCAAGGATTGTATGAAGGCAATTATCAGCACAAGATATCTGCACTGGTTTTCTTTATGTACAGTCAATCAAAATAACATGGCAGTATACACTCTTTAAGTTCCTCTGTAGTTCAATTTTGTAGTACTGTAGTGTTCTCATTTCTTCTGTGTTTTATTTAAATACAAAATTTGCTACTCAATTAACTGGTAGTTTGTTTTTTTTTTATAACTTTTTAATGATTTCTGTGGAACGTTGGTTAATTGAGGCAGCTGTTTAATTAGGCCAGAATATAATGGTCCTGATGTGTTCCAATTAACTAGAATCCGATGTATACATAAAGATACTACATAGAATTCTTAATCAGGAATTCACGCAACAACACGAGCATTCATTCACACTTATTTTGTTGTAGAAGGCTGTAGAGTATTTGGATCATGAATGAAGACTAGTGTTTGGGATAGAGTGAGCGACTACCTGTACCATTGAGGAATTAGAAGTTGGAATAGAAATTAAATCTGTCAGCATATTGGTATGGGGCTGGAATTCGAAGGGTTTGAGTTTTTGTCTTGAGATTCCATGTTATTCAGCAAAGAAAGCGAAACAAGAATTCAGCTAAGTAATTTATCTATCTGTAGATGCCTAGATATACGACTGTGCAAGTAAGACCATATTGTTGGAGAAGTTCCCAACAATGGGTGCCCCCAGGACACTGCAGACTAAGCTTTCCTTCAGTTCTCCAAAAGAAATGTTGCAGGGACAATCGAGTCGTCCCATATGCATACTTTGCCAAAGTTGCGACCAGACTGTAAGGATGCCAGAAATAATAAACAGAGTAATTAATTGACTGCTTAGGGATACCAGTCTGTTATCCTGGAGGTTTTGTATTCAGATATTTTCAAGTGAACCTTAAAGCTAGAGTACAAACAATAAACTTACATCACCTATACAAATAATAAAAATATTGCCCCTGTGCATTGTGCCATCAATCAGAAACATTTCTCTCTCCACTACTGCTACCTCACCCTTGGGTATTTAGAAACATTGCACACACTACAGCACATTACAGGCCCTTCGGCCCACAATGTTGTGCCAACCAAATAACCTACTCTAGAAGCTACCGCATAGCCCTCCATTTTTCTAAGAATTCTGGGTATTTCTAGAATTCTCTGATTTTCTTTCATGATAATCATATAACCTCATGATGGCATGCAGGATGAATAAATGCTTATGAACAAGGATGGTTTTATCAACACCTATTTGCAGGAATGCAATTCAGATTGTTTTTAGAATCTTATTTGCATTCTTTATGGTTCTCTGAAATGGTATTTTCATGCGCTTCCTCCCTTGGGTAATTCCATTTTCTCTTCTAACTTACGAGTTGAGTATAAAGCACTTTTCATAAATATAACTACCTTTATATTTAAAGTTTGGAATTAAGCCAAAATGAACACTGAATGATTACATGTGATCTTATTCCTTTATCTGTTATAGATTGTTACGTACCCCGTAACTGGGTTGCCAAACCAGCAGAAATGGATCACTCAGTTGGAGTCTGGAGTACTAGAACTAAGAAAGTTTTATTAAAGAAACAAGCAACACATTAATCGAAAGGATAATAAATGCAACAGTTCAGCAATGATAAACGCACATGTGCACAGAATTAAGATAACAGCATCAATCAAGCTCTATCGTTGTCTAGGGGTAAATGACCAATTTCAAAATTACTCAAAGTTCAGTCCAGTTAGTAGTTCAGTTCGCAGTAATCATTGCCATGGCGGTGGACAACGTGGGGGAAGAGAGACATAGAACAGGAACAACTGATCATTCAGAACGGCTTCACTCACAGACCAGCAAGATGGCTCACAGACCAGCGAGATGGCTCACAAACAGCTTTTGGGCAGGTCCTTGGTGATGTCACCTGAGGTCACCGACTGTGACCCCTCCTCCAGATGCGGTCGATCCTCTGCAGTGAACCCGGCACCCAGGCAAGGGCGGACACACACCGGGTTCCCGCTGATCGTACCTTTCCACCCTGGCCGTTGTCTGATACTTCTCACCCACTCGTGAGAAGCGTACCGCTTCCAGGGTCTCGTCACCTCGGGTGGCGTGTGTGTGTCCTGTCTTAGCGAACCTGTCCCTTTTTATCCCCCTGCTGGGGTATCGCCTGTCCATCACTTCAAACAGTTCAAGGTTCAAAGAGGGGAGCCGCTCCAGACAGCTCTCTCTCCCACATCCCTTCATTACACATCTCCAGACGCTGCTCCATTGTTCCTTATCTCTCCTTCCCCTGAGGGCAGGTGGCAGACCAACTGCTGATGCCACTGATGCTAGCCCAGGCCAGCAAACATCTTAATTTTATGTGTATTCTCGTAACACTTCCCCCCTTTAAGGATTTTTACCGGGAGGTAAAAATTACAAACATGACTACATTATCTGATGCATACACAATATACATCTTTAACAGTTATTTAGCTAATACAGAGAATTTGAAGCTGTCAACACCTTGACAGACAGTCATCACATTTTCTGTTCCTTTTACACGTGTTATTAATAATCCCTTAGACCAGGCTCCAACTCAGCAAACTTCAGAGTGGCCAAAAACACTGATGAATTGCGACCAATGTAACCTCTCATTTGGTTTTGTCCCGGACCACAACAACAAGGGTCGTCCCATTCCGACTCAGTTTTCTCTCGCAAGGGCTTAGTAGGAGGGGGACGGGTATTGACCGCAGAGTTATTGCAAAACTTCCTGCAGTACCCCACCATCTCCAAGAGCCTTCTGAGGGCCCTCTTGTCTGTCGGGGCTGGGAGGTCAGCGATAGCCTGCACTGTAGCTTGCATCACTGCCAGCTGCCCCTGTGTCACCACAATTCCCAGGTAAGTGACCTTCGTGTGGCCGAATTCAATTTTTTCAAGGTTCACTATCAAGCTGGCTTCAGACAGCCGTGTTAAATTGCCAATACACACCTCTGTGTTCATCAGCCCTTTAGTCACTGAATTACTCAAAAAATATGGGTGTTGTTTACTTGGCTGCCCTATTGTAACCACAATCACCCAACGTCCCAGTTCTTTGCATTTCCTCGGGACAATCAAACACATGGGTGCGAGTCGTTTAATTATTCCTTCGGGGATTAAGGGAGAGACCTTATCAGTAGACCTGGCCAAAACAATAGCCTTCTCCCATCTGACCGATCCCATCCTAATCTTTTCAAAATGGTTTTTTCCTCTTAGCAGGGGGCCCCTAGCTTCATTGATTTCCACGCTAACACCGACTAGGTTTGTTAGAATATCAAAAGCCGGTGACCGTCTCAGTTCGCGTCGGTCATGATCAATAACATTTTTCCCCCTGGGCAGCCGGTAACTCTCTTTCATGATTCCACCAACTGTTTCCTCCAGCACCGCAAAATGTCCACCGGGGGGTACCTCGTGGGCCATGTTAAAAACCTCATCCCCATAACTCTTTTGCACCACCCCCCACTCCTCATCTGCGGATGCTGTACTTGATTTCCCTTTCTTCCTTAGCACCTCCTCATCCGCACAATAGCTTGTCAAGGCTGTGTCAGAGAGAGCGGTCTCGGCAAAAACCATCAGCCCCTCGTCTCGCTCCTGCGTCTGCACAAATTCTTTCCTGGCTACTGCTACGTCCGTCCCAGCTCCCTCACTACCTCTTATCTCACTACACCCTGTCTCATACAAGGTTGGCAGAAATGTTTCAGCCAAATTCACCATCGCGGGCGGGGCCTCCATGTTGGCAGGCTGACCCGTCAATCTCACGACTGGGAACACGATTCCTCCGGCGATGTCATCACCGAGCAAGACTTCCACGTCTTTCATCGGTAATTTGGACCTCACCCCGATCGTGACTAGTCCAGAGACCAGGTTGCTCTGTAAATGTATCTGGTGCAAAGGGACTGACTCTGTCCCTTCCCCAACACCTTTGACCTCTACCTCCCCAGTCTGGGTCTCTGAGCTAAACTCTAATACACTCTTCAGTATTAGTGAGTGACACGCTCCCGTGTCTCTCCAGATCCGCACTGGAACTGGTTTTAACCCCTCCTTCACTGACACCAGTCCGGCCGAGATAAACCTCTCGCGCCCTTCCTGGACTTTTTCAGACCTGTCCTTCCCTAGCGGTTCGCTTAACAGCTCAATACAGCCATTCAAAATTTCCGCTTTTCCTTTCCCCGTCTCCTTCCTTGGGGCAAAGCACCTGGACGCAAAGTGTCCGACTTTCCCACAATTATAACAGACGACCCCAGGAGACTTCCTACCAGACTGCTCCCGGTCTACCTTATCCTTTTCACTAGTCCCCGGCTTACTTTCTGACTTTTCCGGCGGACTCTCCCCTCCGTCCTGACTACTCTTCTGGTAGCCTTTACTCGGGGCAAACTTCATTTTATGCGTCAACGCATACTCATCCGCTAACTTAGCAGTTGCGGCTAACGTGGCTGCCTCTTTCTCATCGAGGTAGGGTCTCATACCCTCAGGGACACAACCTTTAAACTGCTCAATCAGAATCAGCTGCAGCAGTCTGTCATAATCCCCCTCTACCCCTTTCGAGGCGCACCAACGCTCACAATATGTTTGCATCTCGCGAGCAAACTCCAAATACGTGCGGTCCCACCGCTTCCTCGCATTCCGGAACCTCTGCCGGTATGCCTCCGGGACCAACTCATAAATCCTGAGGATGGCCTCCTTCACCACCTCATACTTCTGGGCATCTTCCGCGGATAAAGCGGAGTAAGCTTGTTGGGCCTTCCCTTTCAGTACACTCTGAAGTAAAACAACCCACTTATCCCTCGGCCATTCCTGACTTATAGCCACCTTTTCGAAGTGGAGAAAGTACCGATCCACATCGGTATCGTCAAATGGGGGAACCAGCCTAACCTCCTGGGTCGCCCGGAACCCTCCACCTTGGTTCGGCACGAGCCCCTGCTCGGCCCTTATCCTTAACTTTTCCAACTCGAATTCCCTTTCCCTCTGTTTCTCCTCTCTCTCCAACTGTCTGTCCCTCTCTCTCTCTTCTCTCTCCAACTGTCTTTCTCTCTCTTGCCTTTCTACCTCTTTCTCTTTCTCCCGCCTTTCTAACTCTCTCTCTTTCTCCCGCCTTTCTAACTCTCTCTCTTTCTCCCGCCTTTCTAACTGCTTCTCTTCGTGTTCTAACTGCCGTACCCGGAACTCGTGCTCGAGTCTCAGTTTTTCAAGCTGTACCTGTACCGCGTCTCCAGCAGGTTTTTCAATAGACACCACCCCCAGCTCACCTTGGGGAAACACACCTTTAGATACATAGTGCTCTACAATAGCTCTGTGTATCTCCTCTCTCCTCATTGTCGACTTCACCTTAGCAAGATTCACCCGTTTGGCCACAGCTATCAATTCCGATTTCCTGGCATCCTCTAATGCCTCCAAGGTCGGCGCCTTTATAAATTCCTCAACCTCCATTTCTGCTGTTTGTCTTTTCTTTCTTTCGGGAATTTTAACCCAATCAATTTACTCCATCCCAAATTTAGCGTTCAAAATCCCGGACGAGCCCCCACTTATGTTACGTACCCCGTAACTGGGTTGCCAAACCAGCAGAAATGGATCACTCAGTTGGAGTCTGGAGTACTAGAACTAAGAAAGTTTTATTAAAGAAACAAACAACACATTAATCGAAAGGATAATAAATGCAACAGTTCAGCGATGATAAATGCACATGTGCACAGAATTAAGATAACAGCATCAATCAAGCTCTATCGTTGTCTAGGGGTAAATGACCAATTTCAAAATTACTCAAAGTTCAGTCCAGTTAGTAGTTCAGTTCGCAGTAATCATTGCCATGGCGGTGGACAACGTGGGGGAAGAGAGACATAGAACAGGAACAACTGATCATTCAGAACGGCTTCACTCACAGACCAGCAAGATGGCTCACAGACCAGCGAGATGGCTCACAAACAGCTTTTGGGCAGGTCCTTGGTGATGTCACCTGAGGTCACCGACTGTGACCCCTCCTCCAGATGCGGTCGATCCTCTGCAGTGAACCCGGCACCCAGGCAAGGGCGGACACACACCGGGTTCCCACTGATCGTACCTTTCCACCCTGGCCGTTGTCTGATATTTCTCACCCACTCGTGAGAAGCGTACCGCTTCCAGGGTCTCGTCACCTCGGGTGGCGTGTGTGTGTCCTGTCTTAGCGAACCTGTCCCTTTTTATCCCCCTGCTGGGGTATCGCCTGTCCACCACTTCAAACAGTTCAAGGTTCAAAGAGGGGAGCCGCTCCAGACAGCTCTCTCTCCCACATCCCTTCATTACACATCTCCAGACGCTGCTCCATTGTTCCTTATCTCTCCTTCCCCTGAGGGCAGGTGGCAGACCAACTGCTGATGCCACTGATGCTAGCCCAGGCCAGCAAACATCTTAATTTTATGTGTATTCTCGTAACAAGATATATACATTTAACTTGTTATTCATGTAGTCTTTCTGGCATCATGATAACAGTCCAAGTACACCACTGCTAATGAAGCAAAAAGGCAAGCGTTTTCCACACAGCCAGCTATCAACCTGAACTGCAAATTCAATTACCTTCTCCACAGGTTGCTGTCAGATTTCCAATAGCTAATGTAGTTCACTCCTCGTTTTTTTTTTGCTTGTGTTAACTGAAGATACAAATGTTGGGGAAATGTTGAAACAGTGCTAAAGAATTTCTGATGTCCTTTTAAACCAGAAAAAAGCAGACAGTTGTATTTCCTCATGTAAAGAAGAAGCATCAGCATGCTTAATGTTTGCAATCTTGTTGCTGCAGAAAATTGTTAGGCAGTTGAGTTCTGGAAAGAATTCCAGAATTACAAATATCTGCATCAGCACCAAGGTTGCAAACTCTGAGTCGAACTGTCTATGGCAATGAAACAGAATTTTTACTGCCTGTTATTAAGTAAGTGATTATACAGATCGACCATCTCCACCAGATTCTAGGCTCATCCCTTATTCACAGTGACAGCAATTTCCTAGCCAAACAGTAAGCTGCAAGTTCGGCATATGGAGAGTGTCAGTGGTGAATGGTGCATGTTACTGAGCCTCACACTTAAACGTTATTAGGCCTTAAAGAATTGGGTCTTTGTCTGAGTATAGTTTTGAATCTATGGTTTGGGTTATTCTATATGAATCCAAGAATCAAATATGTACAGAAATGTTTATTCTTCTCTAGTAGTTAAGTTTAACAGCAGCTTCACCTTTTGTGCTAACTGCTGTAACTAAAAGTTCTATTTGTCTTTTATAATTTATTCATTATTCACATATTGACCATCCAAAAATGGCATTCAGGTGATGATAACAAGTTCCCTTCTTGAACCATTGTATTCCTCTTTAGCAAAGGGCATACACTGCGCCCTTTGAGGAACTAGACCCATCAATATTGAAATAAAACAATTGTATTCTTCCAAGTGAGGGTGGTGTGTGACCTGGAGAGTGTGTTATTATGTGTCTACATAATAAAGAACTTCAGTTTCCCAGTGTGCGATGTGGATTGTATAGGCGAAATTGGAGGAACTAGGAGCACGCGCTACAGTGTGGAGCTAAATACCATCATGCCTAGTGTCTGAATAAATGCATTAGTATTTTTTACCCACGCAAGTTTGTCTTTTATCAAGAACAAACATAACATGGTGTTAGAAGTCGGTGTGAGCTCTAAATACGAAGTGTAACCGAATACCGCAAGCGACTAAGAACAGGACGCTAGGTTCTGATGGAGAGCAGATGCCGGCAAGAGCGCACACTGTCTTGAAGTTCACCAAGAAATTGAGGTGAGAGCCAAAAAATCCGCCCAGTGGGTAAGCTAAGTCCTCCCACAGGTATGCAGTTTACCGGCAATCTAGCTAATAATTGGAAACACTATAGAGAGAGAGAGCCTATGGTATGTCGAATACTGGGTGAACAAGTAGTCCCTGGGGTACTGCAAATCCGTGTCTTTGCTGTTGCTTTGCTCACACTTGAGTGCTCGGTGGCAGGTGCCAATGCTTTTTTTTCTTGAGGGCATAGTATTGTGTTTGTTTGCTTTAAAGGGGGAAGATGTGTAATGTGTGTACATAATAAAGAACTTCAGTTCCCAGTGTGGAATGAGGGTAGTTCACCCAGAATTGGGGATGACATTGGTAAACTATGAGCATGTGCTAAAATATGAAGCTAGAAGCCATCGTGTCTAGAGTGTCCAAATAAATTAGTTTTTTTTTACCCATTCAAGTTTGTCTTTTATCAAGAACAAACATAACAGAGAGGAACCTGCAAGTGCTGACAATTCCATGCACCTGCTGTTGAGGACTTTATTGGTCAAGGTCGCAGGTTTGTGATCTGAATAAACAGTGTACATTTGTGCTGAGACCCTTCATCAGTCCTGTTTATTCATTGTGCATTGCTTGGTCCGGAGAAGCCTTTGGCCACTGGCCTAACACTCTTAGAAACCGGTGTAGGCCACTTAGCTGCTTCAAATTGTTTAATGACATTTCAAATGACTTGTGACCCTTGGAGGTCTTATGAGAAAATGGTGCAAAATGTAAGGCAATGATATCCAAGCCATTTGGCATAACACAGCTCACAAAATATTAAATCCTTGTTGATATAGGGTGTGATATGCCTGATTAAAGCCTTTATCTGCTTGTGCGGAGAAACTTTGGTGTTTTAAACCAAGTTAAAGTGTTTAGAGCAGCTCTCTGTAGTAGAATACCAGCTAGCTGAACAAAAACATTAGAAGGATTAACAGCACTAATGTAAAAGGCAATAAGGCAACCCCCTCCAGCACCAATCCTCCAGTTGGTCCAGGGAGAATAGTCAGGCCTATAGGCTCCATGTTAAAAACATAGAAAACCTACAGCCTACAAAGCTGTGCCGAACGTGTCCTTACCTTAAAACTACCCAGACCTTACCCATAGCCCTCTATTTTCCTAAGCTCCATGTAGCCATCCAGGAGTCTCTTAAAAGACCCTATCATTTCCGCCACCACCATCGCCACCGGCAGCCCATTCCACGCACTCACCGCTCTCAGCATTAAAAAAAACTTACCCCTGACATCTCCTCTATACCTACTTTTAAGCACCTCAAAACTGTGCCCTCCTGTGCTAGCCATTTCAGCCCTGGGAAAAAGTCCCTTACTATGCACACGATCGATGCCTTTCATGATCTTGTACACCTCTATCAGGTCACTTCTCATCCTCCATCACTCCAAGGAGAAAAGGCCGAGCTCACTCAATCCATCCTCATAAGTCATGCTCCCCAATCCAGGCAATATCCTTGTAAATCTCCTCTGCACCCTTTCTATGGTTTCCACGTCCTTCCTGTAGTGAGGCGACCAGAACTGAGCACAGTACTCCAAATGGGGTCTGACCAGGATCCTATATACCTGCAACATTACCTCTTAAACTCAGTCCCACGATTGATGAAGGCCAATGCACCGTATGCCTTCTTAACCACAGAGTCAACCTGTGTAGCAGCTTTGAGTGTCCTATGATCTCACACCCCAAGATTCCTCTGATCCTCCACACTGTCAAGAGTCTTGCCAACAATGCTATATTCTGCCATCATATTTGACCTACCAAAATGAACCACCTCACACTTATTTGGATTGAACTCCATCTGCCACTTTTTAGCCCAGTTTTGCATCCTATCAATGTCCCACTGTAACCTCTGACAGCCCTCCACACTATCTACAACACCTCCAACCTTTGTGTCATCAGTAAATTTACTAACCAATCCCTCCACTTCCTCATCCAGGTCATTTATAAAAATCATGAAGAGTAGGGGTCCCAGAACAGATCCCTGAGACACACCACTGGTCACCGGCCTCCATACAGAATATGACCCATCTACAACCACTCTTTGCCTTCTGTGGGCAAGCCAGTTCTGAATCCACAAAGCAATGTCTCCTTTTAGCCAGCGGGTGGTGAATCTGTGGAATTTGTTACCACGGGCGGCAGCGGAATTCAAATCATTGGGTGTACTTAAGACCATAAGACAAAGGAGCAAAAGTCGGCCATTCGACCCATCGAGTCTGCTCCTCCATTTTATCATGAGCTCATCCATTCTCCCATTTAGTCCCACTCCCCTGCCTTCTCACCATAACCTTTGATGCCCTGGCTACTCAGATACCTATCAATCTCTGCCTTAAATACACCCAATGACTTGGCCTCCACTGCTGCCTGTGGCAACAAATTCCATAGAGTCACCACCCTCTGACGAAAAAAATTTCTTCACATTTCTGTTCTGAATGGGCGCCCTTCAATCCTTTAGTCATAGAAACATAGAAACATAGAAAATAGGTGCAGGAGTAGGCCATTCGGCCCTTCGAGCCTGCACCACCATTCAGTATGATCTTGGCTGATCATCCAACTCAGAACCCTGTACCAGCCTTCCCTCCATACCCCCTGATCCCTTTAGCCACAAGGGCCATATCTAACTCCCTCTTAAATATAGCCAATGAACTGGCCTCAACTGTTTCCTGTGGCAGAGAATTCCACAGATTCACCACTCTCCGTGTGAAGAAGTTTTTCCTAATCTCGGTCCTAAAAGGCTTCCCCTTTATCCTCAAACTGTGACCCCTCGTTCTGGACTTCCCCAACATCGGGAACAATCTTCCTGCATCTAGCCTGTCATGCACTCTCGTACTAGACTCCCCCATCATGGCAAAGAACTTTGCCACATCCACTCCGTCCATGCCTTTCAACATTTGAAATGTTTCTATGAGGTCTCCCCTCATTCTTCTAAACTCCAAGGAATACAGTCCAAGAGTGGACAAACGTTCCTCATATGTTAACCCTCTCATTCCCAGAATCATTCTAGTGAATCTTCCCTGTACCCTCTCCAACATCAGCACATCCTTTCTTAAATAAAGAGACCGAAACTGCCCACAGTACTCCAAGTGAGGTCTCACCAGCACCTTATAGAGCCTCAACATCACATCCCTGCTCCTATACTCTATTCCTCTGGAAATGAATGCCAACATTGCATTCACCTTCTTCACCACCGACTCAACCTGGAGGTTAACCTTAAGGGTATCCTGTACGAGGACTCCCAAGTCCCGTTGCATCTCAGAACTTTGAATACTTTCCCCATTTAAATAGTAGTCTGCCCACTTATTTCTTCTGCCAAAGTGCATAACCATACACTTTCCAACATTGTATTTCATTTGCCACTTCTTTGCCCATTCTTCCAATCTATCCCTCTGCAGACTCTCCGTTTCCTCAGCACTACCAGCCCCTCCACCTATCTTCGTATCGTCAGCAAACTTAGCCACAAAGCCATCTATTCCATAATCCAAATTGTTGATGTACAATGTAAAAAGAAGCGGCCCCAACACTGATCCCTGTGGAACACCACTGGTAACCGGCAGCCAACCAGAATAGGATCCCTTTATTTCCACTCTCCGTTTCCTGCCAATCAGCCAATGCTCTATCCACGTATGTAACTTTCCCGTAATTCCATGGACTATTATCTTGTTAAGTAGCCTCATGTGTGGCACCTTGTCAAAGGCCTTCTGAAAATCCAAATATACAACATCCACTGCATCTCCCTTGTCTAGCCTGCTGGTCATTTCCTCAAAAAATTGTAATAGGTTTGTCAGACAGGATTTTCCTTTAAGGAATCCATGCTGAGTTCTGCCTATCTTGTCATATGCCTCCAGGTACTCTGTAACTTCATCCTTGACAATCGAATCCAACAACTTCCCAACCACCAATGTCAAGCTAACAGGTCTATAATTTCCTTTTTGCTTCCTTGCCCCTTTCTTAAATAGCAGAGTGACATTTGCAATCTTCCAGTCCTCCGGAACCATGCCAGAATCTATCGAATTTTGAAAGATCATCGCTAATGCCGCTGCAATCTGCACAGCTACTTCCTTCAGAACACACGGGTGCATTCCATCTGGTCCAGGAGATTTATCGACCTTTAGCCTATTCAGCTTCCTCAGTACTTTTCTGTCGTAACTGTGACTGCACACACTTCTCTTCCCTGCCACCCTTGAGTGTCTGGTATACTGCTGATGTCTTCCTCAGTGAAGACTGATGCAAAATACTCGTTCAGTTCCTCCGCCATCTCCTTATCTCCCATTACAATTTCTCCAGCATCATTTTCTATCGGTCCTATATCTACTCTCACCTGTCTTTTACTCTTAATATACCTGAAAAAGATTTTAGTATCCTCTTTGATATTATTTGCTAGCTTCCTTTCATAGTTAATCTTTTCCCTCTTAATGACCTCCTTAGTTTCCTTTTGTAAGCTTTTAAAAACTTCCCAATCCTCTGTCTTCCCACTAATTTTTGCTTCCTTGTATGCCCTCTCCTTGCTTTAACTTTGGCTTTGACTTCTCTTGTCAACTACGATTGCGTCCTTTTTCCATTCGAAAATTTCTTCTTTTTTGGAATATACCTGTCTTGAACCTTCCTCACTTCTCACATAAACTCCAGCCACTGCTGCTCTGCTGTCTTTCCCGCCCGTGTCCCTTTCCAGTCAACTTTGGCCAGTTCTTCTCTCATGCCACTGTAATTTCCTTCACTCCACTGAAATACCAACACATCAGATTCCGGCTTCTCTTTTTCAAATTTCACAGTGAACTCAATCATGTTATGATCACTGCCTCCTGAGGGTTCCATCACCTCAATCTCTCTAACCACCTCCGGTTCATTACACAATACGCAATCAGTGCAGTCGATCCCCTAGTGGGCTCAACAACAAGCTGTTCTAAAAAGCCATCTCGCAGACATTCTACAAATTCTCTCTCTTGAGATCCAGTGCCGACCTGATTTTCCCAATCCACTCGCATGTTAAAATCCCTCACAATTATCATAACACTGCCCTTCTGACAAGCCTTTTCTATTTCCTGTTGTTATTTGTAGTCTACATCACTGCAGCTGTTTGGAGGCCTATGAATACCTGCCATCAGGGTCCTTTTACCCCTGTGATTTCTTAGCTCAACCCATAAAGATTCTGCACCTTCCGATCCTATATCACCTCCTTCTAATGATTTAATATCATATCTTACCAATAAAGCCATGCCTCCCCGTCTGCCTACTTTCCTATCCTTCCAACACACCGTGTATCCTTGGATGTTCAGCTCCCAGAGACATGCATCCTTTAGCCAGGTCTCAGTGATGGCCACAATATCATACCTGCCAATCTGTAGCTGTATGACAAGATCATCCACCTTATTCCCTATGCTGCATGCTTTAAGCACAACACCTTAAGACCAGTATTTGATACTTATCGCTTTGATTTCACTGCAACTTTATTGCACTGCAACTCATCCCAATGGCTACAAATTTGCCCTATCACCTGCCTGTTTTTCCTGACATCTTTACTGCTCACTATCTTAGATTTATTCCTGTTTTCCCCTGTCTCCGCTCTATCATTCCGGTTCCCATCCCCCTGCCAAATTAGTTTAAACCCTCCCTAACAGCTCTATTAAACTTTCCCGCCAGGATATTGGTCCCCTTCGGGTTCAGGTGTAACCTGTCCATTTTGAACAGGTCATACTTCCCCCAGAAGAGATCCCAATTATCCAAGAATCTGAAGCCCTGCCCCTGCACTAGTCTCTCAGCCACGCTGATCATCTGCCTGATCCTACTATTCTTGCCCTCGTTAGCACATGGCACAGGTAGCAATTCCGAGATTACTACCCTGAAGGTCCTGCTTCTCAGCTTCCTCCCTAACTCCTGGAAATCTCTCTTCAGGACCTCCTCCTTTGTCCTATCTATGTCATTGGTACCAACATGTACCAAGACAACTGGATGCTCACCCTCCCACTTCAGAGTATTCTGGACCCAATCCAAGACATCCCATACCTTGGCACCTGGGAGGCAACACACCATGCGGGTATCTCTATCAGGCTCACAGAATCTCCTGTCCGTTCCCCTGACTATGGAATCCCTTAAGACTACTGCATTCCTCTTCTCCCTCCTTCTCTCCTGCACAACAGCGCCAGGCTCAGTGCCTGAGACTCGGTCACCATGGGCGTCCCCTGTCAGGTCATCCCCCTCAACAGCATCCAGATCAAGATATTTGTTGCTGAGGGGGGCAGCCACAGGTGTGCTCTCCACTATCCGGGCATTTACCTTCCCTCTCCTGACAGTGACCCAGTTTTCTGACCCCTGTAGCCTAGGGATGACTACCTCCCTGTAGCTCCTGTCTATCACCTCTTCACTTTCCCTGATAAGCAGTAGGTCATCAAGCTGCAGCTCCAGATCCCTAACATGGTCTCTGAGGAGCTGCATCTCGGTGCACCTGGCGCAGATGTGGCCATCAGGGAGGCTGGAGGTCTCCCAGGATTCCCACATCTGACACCCTGAACAAAGCACTAACCCTGCAGGCATGCTATCTAATTCTACAGGAATGAAACAGAAAAAATAAGTCTACTCACCCACTTACCTGGCCAAGCAGACAAACTTTTTAAACCGTTAGCTCATACCGTTAGCTGTGAGAGCCCTGCTGTTCCTGTCTGTCCGGGCCGATTCGCGAAAAGCCGGGGGGGGGGGGGAGAAAAAAAGAATTGGTGCTTGCTCTCGCCTCTTCCCGTTTGCCGCTGAAGTCCGTTATAGCCAAAGCCCTACACTCTGCTACCACTCACTCCACTGCCCGCTCCGACAGCTGCCTGCTGTATAGGGTGGTCTCCTTTTTAAACTCTCCGCGCTGTCCTGTTACGTCACACGCCTGAGCAGTCCCGTCCTTCTTGCACTCAAAGAAATTTTTCAAAAACTGCCTTTAAGGCAGAGAATGATAGGTATATGAGTAGCCAGGGCATCAAAGGTTATTGTGAGAAGGTGGGGGAGTGGGACTAAATGGGAGAATGGATCAGCTCATGATAAAATGGTGGAGCAGACTCGATGGGCTGAATGGCTGACTTCTGCTCCTTTGTCTTATGGTCTTATGAATCCCATGCCTCCTTACTTTCTCAATAAGCCTTGCATGAGGTACTTTATCAAGTGCTTGCTAAAATCCATATACGCTACATCTATGGCTCTACCTTCATCAATGTGTTTAGTCACATCCTCAAAAAATTCACTCAGGCTCGTAAGGCGTGACCTGCCTTTGACAAAGCCATGCTGACTATTCCTAATCATATTATGCCTCTCCAAATGTTCATAAATCCTGCCTTTCAGGATCTTCTCCATCAACTTACCAACCACTGAAGTAAGACTCTCTGGTCTATAGTTTCCTGGGCTATCCCTACTCCCTTTCTTGAATAAAGGAACAATATTCGCAACCCTCCAATCCTCCGAAACCTCTCCTGTCGTCATCGATGATGCAAAGGTCATTACCAGAGGCTCAGCAATCTCCTCCCTCGCTTCCCACAGTAGCCTGGGGTACATCCCGTCCGGTCCCGGTGACTTATCCAACTTGATGCTTTCCAAAAGCTCCAGCACATCCTCTTCATTAATATCTACATGCTCAAGCTTTTCAGTCCACTGCAAGTCATCCCTACAATCTCCAAGATCCTTTTCCGTAATTAATACTGAAGCAAAGTATTCAGTAAGTACCTCTGCCATCTCCTCTGGTTCCATACACATTTTTCCACTGTCACACTTGATTAATCCTATTCTTTTATGTCTTATCCTCTTACTCTTCACATACTTGTAGAATGCCTTGGGGTTGTCCTTAATCCTGTCCACCAAGGCTTTCTCATGGCCCCTTCTAGCTCTCCTAATTTCATTCTTAAGGTCCTTCCTGCTAGCCTTATAATCTTGTAGATCTATATCATTGCCTAGTTTTTCAAACCTTTCGTAAGCTCTTCTTTTCTTCTTGTCTAGATTTGCAGCAGCCATGTTGCTCTGGATTTCCAGCATCTGCAGGCTCTCTTGTGTTTGTAGAGGCTCCATGTGATGTGGGGTTTGCTGCCTTTGCGCTGCCCAACTCAACCCAGGCCTTTTGAGGGGCCTAAATGCCAGTGGTGGCTGTTGATGCTGCTGATGCTCTAGTTCCATCTAATGGAAAGAAGCAAGAATGCCATGCCCTATGAGTAGAGATATCTGTTAGACAACGGAAGTATCAGAGTCACAATCTAGATCAGGGATTGCCAACTTTCTTTATGCCACTGATCCTTACCATTAACCGAGGAGTCTGGGAGACCTCAGGTTGGGAACTCCCCATCTAGATGCTGCAATTAATTCTGTACTACATTACATTCCTTCAGTCACTCATATGCAACAAATTCCACTTGATATTGTTCGGATCAAAAAATATCACTGCTAATCAGTTTGAATCTGGCCAGGTCCCAACCTGGGCAGTATCTGCATGGAACAAAGGCCTGGCAATCCACTTCTGAATTTTGCCACAAAAACGCTATGGACAACTGCTCTATCCATAGGGTCGCCATCAGTCGTCGACGATTTTACGGCGCTCAACAATAATCAGAGTTAAAGAAAAAAATAATCAAAGAACAAATGTTTATTTCAGACCTGTCTTGTAGCAAAAAGGAAACTCAGTCATGCTGTGGGTGTGGGATGTGGGACAGATCACAGGAAAGCTGTAGACAGTCCATTTATAAATTTTACTACAGGCACAAGCAGAGATAGGAGCTTAAAGTTGACCTTTATAAAATTGAGCATTATACTTTTTGCATTCTATTCATTAAGTTCTATATTGGTTGGGAAAAAACCTTCTGAATTACTAATGGTATGAGAGTATAGGTGTGATGCTGTTGCATCTGGTCTCTTCACTCGATCCTGGAGAAAGCACAGGATGATAAATTTACAACTTCTTAGTGGCAAGTTGTAGAATGACCCTCAAGTATTATCACTGAAGCACTTTCAAAGTGACAGAAAAGGAGATAGTATACTGCTTCTATATTAATTTCCCTTCCTGTTAAAGCATAATGTATCTCAAAAATAGCTAATCTTTCACTTCCATTCAGATCGCGGGAAAGAAGGTTAATTTCTTTATGGACTGTTTTGTAGAGGATGGATATTGGCCAGTGACAATTTTTTTATTTATAAACAAAATGCATTGTGATTAAAAGCTGCTGCCTGTCAGAGGAGTTTCGATATTTACATTTTTTAAAAAAAACTTATTTACGGAATGTGGGTGTCACCAGCAAAGCCAGCATTTATTGCCCTTGAGAAAGAGATGATGAGCTGCCTTCTTGTACCGTTGCAGTCCTGACATGTAGATATACCCACAGTGCTGTTAGGAAGGGAATTCCATGATCTTGACCCAGCAACAATGAATTGATGGCGATATGTTTCCAAGTCAGGATGGTGAGTGACTTGGAGGGAGATTTCCAAGTGGTGGTGTTCCCAGGTATCTGCTGTTTGTGTCTTTCACAATGGTAGTGGTCGTGGGTCTGAAAGGAGCTGCCTTAGGAATGTTGGTGTGTTGTTGCAGTGCATCTTGTAGATAGTACACACTGCTGCAACTGTTCGTCAAAGGTGGAAGGATTGGATGCTTGTGGAAGGGGTACCAATCAAGTGGGCTGCCTGGCACTGGATGATGTCAATCTTCTTGAGGGTTGATGGAGCTGCACTCATCTAGGCGAGTGGCAAGTATTCCATTACACTCCTGACCAGAGCCTTGTAGATGGTGGACAGGCTTTGGGGAGTCAGGAGGTGAATTACATGTCACAGGATTTGACCTGCTCTGGTAGACCAGTTCAGTTTCTTGTCAATGGCAAACCCCAGGATGTTGATAGTAGGGGATTCAGTGATGGTGATGCCACTGAATGTCAAGGGATGATGGTTAGAGCCTCTCTTGGTGGAGATGGTCATTGCCTGGCACTTGCATGGCTCGAATATTACTTGCTACTTGTCAGCACAAGCCTGGATATTGTCCAAGTCCTGCTACATTTGGGTATGACCTTCTTCACTATCTGAGGAGTCACGAATGGTGCAGAACATTGTGCAGTCTTCTGCGAACATCCCCACTTCTGACCTGATAATGGAAGGAAGGTCATTGATGAAGCAGCTGAAGATGGTTGGTCCTAGGACACTTCCCTGAGGATCTCCTGCAGTGATTCCAGAGGATGAGATGATTGACCTCCAACCACCACAACCACCTTTCTTTGTGTCAGGTATGATTCCAGCCAGTGGAGTGTTTTCTCCCTAATTCCCATTGACTCCATTTTAGCTAGGGCAGCTTGATGCCATACTCGGTCAAATGATGCCTTGATGTCAAAGGCTATCGCTCTCACCTTACCTCTGGTTTTTAATTCTTTGGTCCATGTTTGGACCAAGGAGATGATGAGTGGCCTTGACAGAACCCAAACTGGGCATCCATAAGCAGGTTATTGCCGAGCAGGGGCTGCATGATAGCACTGTTGATGACCCCTTCCATTACTTTGCTGATGTTTGAGAGTAGGCTGATGGGGCGGTAATTGGTTGGGTTGGACGTCCTGCTTCTTCTGTACAGGACATACCCGGGCAATTTTCCACATTGCTGGATAGATGCTGGTGTTGTAGCTGTAGTGGAACAGCAAGTGGTGCAGCAAGTTCTGGAGCACAAGTCTAAAGGCCTATTGCCAGGATTTTGTCTGGGCCCATAGCGTTCGCAGTATCCCGTGCTTTCAGCCGTTTCTTGATATCGTGTGGAATGAATCGAATTGGCTGCATACTGACTGACATCTGGGAAGCTGGGGACTTCTGGAGGAGGCCGAGCTGGATTATCTTCTCGGCACTTCTGACTGAAGATTGTTGCAAATGCCTCAGCCTTATCTTTTGCACAGGTGTGCTGGGCTCCTCTATCACTGAGGATGAGGATATTTGTGGAGCCTCCTTCTCCAGTGAGTTGTTTGATTGTTCATCACCATTCACAGCTGGACGGGACAAGACTGCAGAGCTTAGCTCTGATCTGTTGGTTGTGGAATCACTTAGCTCTGTCTATTACTTGCTGTTTATGGTGTTTGGCAGGCAAGTAGTCCTGTATTGTGGCTTCACCAGGGTGACGTCTCATAATGAGGTATGCCTGCTGCTGTTCTTGGCATGCCCTCCTGCACTCTTCATTGAACCAGGGTTAATCGTCTGGCCTGGTGGTAATGTTAATGTGGGGGATATGCCGAGCCATGGTAGCCCACAGCGCTTCATAGATGCCCAGTATTGGGCTGCCAAATCTGTTTGGTCTATCCCATTTAGCACGGTGGTAGTGCCACACAACATGGTGGAGGGTTTCTTCAATGTGGAGAAGGGATTTGGTCTCCACAAATACTATGCGGTGGTCAATTCTACCAATGCTGTCATGGACAGAATCTTCCATGGCAGGCAGGTTGGTAAGAATGAGGTCAAGTATGTTTTTCTCTCTTGTTGGTTGCCTCACCACCTGCAGTAGTCCCAGTTTAGTAGCTATGCCCAGTAGGATCCAACCATCTCAGTCTGTGGTGGTACTACCAAGCCACTCTTGGTGATGGAGATTGAAGTCCCCCACCCAGAGTACATTCTGTGCCCTTGCCATCCTCAATGCCTCCTCCAAGTGATGCCCAACATGGAGAAGTACTGATTCATCAGCTGCGGGAGGACAGTACGTGGTAATCAGCAGGAGGTTTCCTTGCCCATGTTTAACCTGGTGCCATCCATGGTACTTCATGGAGACCAGAGTTGATGTTCAGAGTTGCCAGGGCAACTCCCCCTCTATTGTAAACCACTGTGCCACCACCTCCGCTAGGTCTGTCCTGCCAGTGAGACAGTCCATACCCAGGAATGGTGATGGTGGAGTCCAGAATGATTCTGTCAGTACAACTATGTCAAGCTGTTGCTTGACTAGTCTGTGAGATAGTTCCCCCAACTTTGGCACAAGTCCCCAGATGTTAGTAAGGAGGACTTTGCAGGGTCGACAGGCCTAGTTTTGCCATTGTTATATCCAGTGCCTAGATCGATGTAAAGCGTCTGATAAGGTTTCCTTTTTTTCCTCTCTTACTGTACCATTTAAATGTTTGTGGTGTGTTCCTCTTGCCGGATATTGGAGAACTGGGAGACCCAGAGTCTCCTGGGAAACTACATCTGTATAAGTACATCTGGCTGCAGCTCCTTGAGGACCATGTTAGGGATCTGGAGCAGCAACTGGATGACCTTCAGCTTGTACAGGAGAGTGAAGAGATAATCGATCAGAGATACAGGGAAGTAGTCACCCTGAAGTTGCAGGAGGCAAGTAGCTGGGTGACTGTCAGGAGAAATGGAAATAGGCAGTTAGAGCAGAGCACACCTATGGCCATTTCCCTCAAAAACAAGTATACCGCCTTGGATACTTTTGTGGGGATGACCTCCTGGGAGAATGCCATGGCGACTGGGGATGGGTCCATGTGCAGAAGGGAAAGAGAGAGAAGAAAGGAGCGGTAGTAATAGGGGACTCAATGCAGAAGGATTTAGACAGATTAGAAGAATGGACAAGAAAGTGGCAAATGAAATACAATGTTGGAAAATGCACGGTCATGCACTTTGGTAGTAGAAATAAATGTGCGGACTATTTTCTAAATGGGAAGAAAATCCAAAAATTTGAGATGCAAGGGGACTTGGGAGTCCTTGTGCAGAACACCCTGAAGGTTAACTTGCAGGTCACGTCAGTGGTGAGGAAGGCAAATGCCATGTTAGCATTTATTTCAAGAGACCTAGAATGCAAGAGTAAGGATGTGATGCTGAAGCTTTATAAGGCACTGGTGAGGTCTTACCTTCCGTATTGTGAATGGTTTTGGGCCCCTCATCTTAGAAAAGATGTGCTGGCGTTGGAGAGGTTCCAGAGGAGGTTCACAAGGATGATTCCAGGAATGAAAGGGTTATCATACGCGGAACGTTTGATGGCTCTGGGTCTTTACTTGCTGGAATTCAGAAGGACGAGGGGGGATCTCATTGAAACCTTTCCAATGTTGAAAGGCCTAGGTAGAGTAGATGTGGAAAGGATGTTTCCCATGGTGGGAGAGTCTAGGACAAGAGGGCACAGCCTCAGGATAGAGAGATGCCCTTTCAAAACAGAGATGTGGAGAAATTTCTTCAGTCAAAGGGTGGTGAATTTGTGGAATTTGTTGCTACATGTAGCTGTGGAGACCAGGTTGTTGGGTGTATTTAAGGCAGCGATTAATTGGTTCTTGATTGAACATGACATCAAAGATTATGAGGAGAAGGCCGGGAACTGCGCTTGAAGAGGAGATATGAGAAAAGGATCAGCCATGATTCAGTGGTGGAGCAGACTCGATGGGCCAGATGGCCTAATTCTGCTCCTATGTCTTATGGTCTTTGGTCTTATCCATTTGGGTTCATTCCTTATTGTTTTCTTTTTAGCCGTTGGATACAACCGAATGGCTTGTTAGGCCAGTTTCAGAGGGCATTTAAGGATCAACCACATTCTTGTGGGTCTGGAGTAACATATAGACCAGACTAGGTAAGGAAAGCAGGATTCCTCCCCTAAAGGACATTAGTAAGGGAAATTATTGCTGATCAAACTATTTCAAAGTATAACCTTTGAATCTGCAATCATATAGGCTGTACAAAGTGTTATAAAATACAATTCTCCATAATAAAGCACAGACATCTACCTATAGCTTTTGTTTAAACACCAGAAGCACCTGATAGAGATGCTAGTATTTGCCTGTATCTGTATTGAGTCAAATATGGCACTCTTGAACCTATTGACAGATTTTGGAAAACTGAATCTATCAATTCATGACTTATGTAGAGTCCAGCAAAAGAGCTCCAACTTGCTGAGGTTACCCACTACTTACGCAGGAGAATCTACCTTGTATTTTGTGACAAGAATAGGATCCTAATGCCCAAAATATGGATGCAGAAATGACAGGTAAGGAAAGAGTGAATTACAATTTTGAAATTATTTTGGTTGAATTTAAAATTTTAATTACTTGCGTGTTTTCAAATGCTTTACCAGAATTTATAGATTTAACACATTTTTGTACACCTATATTTGTTAAAAAATGTTTAATTTGAGCATCATTGGGAAGATTTTCGCCCGCGTGGTCCTGAACAGACTGCAGAAAATAGCTGAAAGGGTATATCCCAAGTCTCAGTGCGGTTTCAGGTCAAAACGCTCCACAATCGACATGACCTTCTCCCTTCGACAGCTACAAGAGAAATGCAGAGAGCAAAGACAACCACGCTACGTTGCTTTCATTGACCTTACGAAGGCCTTCGACCTTGTGAGCAGACATGGCCTGTTCAAAATCCTCACCAGGATTGGTTGTCCCCCAAGGCTCCTCAGGATAGTTCAGTCATTCCACACAGACATGAAGGGTGTCGTTCAGTTTGATGGCTCTTCTTCGGAGGCCTTCAACATCCGCAGTGGTGTGAAGCAGGACTATGTGCTTGCCCCAACCCTGTTTGGCATCTCCTTCGCAGTCATGCTGAAGCACGCCTTTGGAACATCAACTGATAGTGTTTACCTCCATACCAGATCAGACGGGAGGCTGTTCAGTCTGTCCCGGCTGAGGGGAAAAACCAAGGTTCGTGAAGTACTCATCAGGGACATGTTGTTTGCAGATGATGCAGCACTGGCAACACACTCTGAAGAGCAACTGCAACGCCTCATGGACAGCTTCTCAAGAGCCTGTCAGGACTTCAGCTTGACCATCAGCCTGAAGAAAACCAATGTGTTGGGCCAAGGCGTTGAGCACCCCCCTGCCATTACCATCAACAACTACGAGCTGGAGATAGTTCACGAGTTTACATACCTTGGCTCCACCATCAAGGACAGCCTCTCCCTAGACCCCAAGATCAACAGACGGATCAGATGAGCAGCCACAACATTTGCCAGGTTGACAAAGAGAGTCTGGGAGAAAAGAAAGCTGACGACGCACACCAAAGTTGCAGTCTACAGGGCCTGCGTCCTCAGCACACTGCTTTACGGCAGCGAGACCTGGAGCCTCTACTACAGACAAGAGCGGCGTCTCAACGCCATCTACCTTCGCAGTCTGAGACGCATCCTGGACATCACATGGACTGACCGAGTCACCAACAATGAGGTCCTGGCCCACGCCCAGATACCCAGGCTCTTCACCCTGCTCCAACAACACCGTCTCCGCTAGCTGGGCCATGTACACTGCATGTCAGATGGGAGGATCCCGAAAGACCTGCTGTACGGGGAACTGGCCTCCGGCAAGAGAGCACAAGGACAGCCCCATCTTCATTTCAAAGACGTTTGCAAGAGAGACATGAAGTTACTGAAAATGAACGTCGAGAGGTGGGAGGACATTGCAAGCAATCGCTCTCACCGGAGGCTGGAACTAGGCAGAGGTCTAAAAGAGGAGAAGAGAAGCTGAGGCTTGCTGCTGAAGAAAAGCGCACTCGTCGGAAAAACAGCACCAAGATAGCAATGGAGGACAGCGCCTTCAAGTGTAGTCGATGCAGCCGAGACTGTCACTCCCGTTTGGGCCTCTACAGCCACAACTGACGCTGCTCTAACACAGACTGAAGCAAGACTTTCCAGGCGCAGATCCATGGTCTCGCAAGACTAATGGATGCCACAAATATTTGTTTAAAAATGTTTATTTTTTACTTGCTGTTGAATGTTAGTAACTTCGCAGAAGTATTGAATGACCCCCTTCCTTAACAACTGGCAAAGGTGGGGATGATATTTTGACCTGCTGTCAAAGTTTTCAAGAATCTTTTAGACTTCCTTTTAAATTGCTGGAATCTAGGACACTTTGGGTCAGCAAAGCAGGCCTTAATGTTCAGATTTGATAACTAACAGGCATGCAGAGAACACCAACAATGATTTGAGATAGTTAGCCAATGCCAATAAAATTCCACTTACTTTTACATTTAACATCAGTTCAAATATGTATATTCCCACTTGAATGGTTAGAGTTACTTGTATTTTTGCTGTACTTTGTAAACACTTGGTGGCATGAGAGAACTCAATATCATCTCCTACAATTGAACCAACACAGGAATAGTCTAAAATATATTCTCATTATTATTGCTAATGGTAAAATTTTCTTTTCCCCACAAACTGTTCTGAAACATCCTTGTGATATCAACATAATTTCATCATGTTAATTTGTTTGATCCAGATAGACACATTATACAGGAAAAAATGTACATTATGTTTTTGGAGTATATACTTTTGTAGAATTGAATGGTCAGAATCTTTTATGGATTTTATAAATTTAGTAGGTAATCATGTAAGGTTCTGGAATGTGGCCTTCTTAAAATTCTCAAGTATTCCAAGTTCTAAACTCCACACTATAGCATCACAACGCCTAGAAATGGGTGCATTGCAACTATACTGCTCTTACAGGAAAGATACAAGCACGAATAGAAAATTTGCTCACTGGCAGGAATCAAAAAGCGGGAATAAAAAGGACCTTGTCTAGTTGGCTGCCAGTGACTAGTGGTGTTCCACAGAGATTAATGTTGGGACCGCTTGTTTTCACATTTAATATCAATGACTTGCATTACGGAATTGATGGTTTTGTGACCAAGTTTGTGGACGATAGGTGGAGGAAGAAGTGAGTCTGTAAGAAGGACTTAGATTGGGAGAATGGACAAAGAGTTGGCAGATGGAATGCAGTGTAGGGAAGTATATGGTCATGTACTTTGATAGAAGGAATAAAGGCACAAACTATTTGCTAAATGGGAAGAAAATTCAGAAATGGGAGGTACAAAGGATCTTTCAAGTCCTCGTGCAGGATTCCCTAAAGGTTAACTTGCAGGTTGAGTTGGTAGCAAGGAAGGCAAATGGGATGTTAGCATTCATTTTGAGAGAACTAGAATATGAAAACAAGGATATAATGCTAAGGCTTTGTAAGGCATTTAGCAGACAACACTTGGAATGCCGTGAGCAGTTTGGGCCTCTCATCTGTCTTTGGAGAGGTTCCAGAGGAGGTTCACAAGAATTCCAGGAATGAAAGTGTTAATATACAGTATGAGGAGCATTTGATGCCTTTAGGCTTGAACTCTGGAGCTAAGAAGAATCTAATTGAAATGTATCAAATATTGAAAGGCCTAAACAGAATGGATGTGGAGAGAATGTTTTCTGCAGTGGGTGAATCAAGGACCAGAGGGCACAGCCTCAGAATACAAGGATGTCCCTTTAGAATGGAGATGATGAGGAATTTCTTTAGCCAGAGTATGGCGAATCTGGAATTCATTGCCACAGATAGCTGTGCAGGCCCAGTCTTTGGGTATTTTTAAAAAGAAGTTGATAGGTTCTTGATTGGTAAGGGCATCAAAAGTTACAGGGAGAAGACAGGAGAATGGAGGCCCGTGACAAGTGGAGTGCCACAGTGATCGGTGCTAGGTCTGTTATTGTTTGTCATCTATATTAATGATCTGATGATAATGTGGTTACCTGGATCAACAATTTGACACCATGATTGGGGGTGTAGTGGACAGCAAGGAAGACTATTGGAGGTTGCAGCAGGGTGTAGACCAGCTGTGAAAATAGGCTTAGCATGTCTAGCCCGATTGGATTTATACCCGCTGTAGTATGTTCCTTCTGATTGGTTAGACCTCATCCAATCAGGTTTCCACTCTCTCACTTTGTTGCAATCAAGTTTCAGTTCTTACTTAGAGAGAGAAGGTCATTTTTGTTAAAAATCTTTCCCTCTAGTTTTATTTCAATGGCTTTGTTTACCAGGCGATCCCAGAAGTTTTGTGCAGTTGGAAGTCAATCCTACGGCCATTGCAAAAGCAATATTCTGCTACCGCCAATTTCTCCAGGAAACTCAAACGAATACACCTGCTGTGCTCCTTGATATGGGTTTCCACTGTCTGACTGATAGGCACTGCTCTGCATTCACAGGGAATCCTGTAAGCGCCAGCCAACCTAATTCCAGATCATCTTTGACCCGCATAAACTGTGATTTGAGCTTCTTTACAGGTTTGTGGATGGTATTAATCTGGTATTTCTTCAGGATCCTGGAGATCCTTCTAGAAACCATGGAAATATAAGGAAGATGGGCAGTGGTGACAGGTTCCTCCTCATTGTTAGGTTTCCTGGTTTTTCTGCCAGCCCTTTTAAGGGCCTGGTTGATTTCCTTCACCTTGTAGCCATTCTGTAGGAACACCATGTGAAATCATTGCATGATGTTTATGCAAGGAGCATAAGTTGCATGCTGTGGGTAAAGTGATTTGAATCGCTCAATTTCAGGGACTATAATCTCAATGCAGTTCTATGGACAAGTAGTACTTAACTATTTCTTTTTTTCAAGAAGGGGAGATGTGCTGGTGTTATTCCTTTGTCACTTAATTAGCCACTCCCATGGGGGAGAGGTTCCCTTCCCGTACAAGTAGTATTACTGATAAAGCTCAATTGAATATACTGCAAGCTGACACCTTGGAGTGCTCTGCACTATCCTTCAATATCAGACACAACTGGTGGAATAGTTAAGAACTTGAGAACTCTCTTTTAAAATAAATGGCCATAATTAAATGAAGAAATATATTTTTACACATTTGTTATGACTGGAAACGAACTCCTTGAAATGATGAAGAAAGCAGATTTTGTAGTAAATTTCAAAAGAGAATTGATAAGAAAATAATTATGCATGACAGTTTTGGTCAGGGAATGAAGAGAACAGGTCTGATTGGATACCAACCTCAATGAGTCTATGACTAAAAATTCTATGAATATGATGGGACAATTCTGAAAAACTAGTAGCTTTATTTCTAATCCGAATCAATGTTTTTAATGGCTCGTAGAGAGGAACGATGTTTGTGCGTGAGCTATTTCAAGTGCAACTCTATTGTGAGGAGTTGAATAGAGATTGGTCAATGTAAATGTGTTCTATTGTCACATTATTAAAAAATTCATCTAACAGCATAAGAAATAATAAATTGACAATCAAAAGCATAAAGTTCTGTGTAATTTAAGAGAGTTGTAGGGCTACTGAGTAAGAGCAAAGCCGCTCCAAAAGCATGCTCAGAATACTAGGAATTGTGTCAGTACGCTCTGCACTAAATCCAACCAAGTACAATGTGGCAATAAAAGTATAGTTGTTTTCTCTGAGCTTGGGGCATCAGACTTGTTTCTTCTTGTGTTTACTGCATTGCATTAAGTTTTTATACAAGGAGTATAGCTGTATTTTGCTTGGGTATAAATAAGATCACAGCATTGTGGCAACTTTCATTGCCATGCCACAGGGTATTAACATTTAAACTGAAAGAATTTTTCGTTATACGTGCAGTTGTAGTGCAGCCACCTAAACATTATTGATACTACTAGCCAAGAAATTGATTCAACATATGAATATCAAAGTCACGTTGGAAGTGTCAAAGACTTGGCTCACTATGAGAGGCAGGAGAAGGTGGTCCTGGGATGAGATCGGCAGCAGGCCCATGTGGTGCACTAGATACCATGAAAAATAAAAAATCTGAGTCTTAGTTGAGACTTTCATATGAGTTTATGGGTGTTAGCTTTCATAAGTCGAGGGATAGAGTTTAAGAGTCACGAGGTAATGATGCAGCTCTATAAAACTCTGGTTAGGTTACACTTGGAGTACTGTGTCCAGTTCTGGTCGCCTCACTATAGGAAGGATGTGGAAGCATTGGAAAGGGTACAGAGGAGACTTAACAGGATGCTGCCTGGTTTAGAAAGTATGCATTATGATCAGAGATTAAGAGAGCTAGGCTTTACTCTTTGGAGAGAAGGAGGATGAGAGAAGACATGATAGAGGTGTACAAGATAATAAGAGGAATAGATAGAGTGGACAGCCAGCGCCTCTTCCCCAGGGCACCACTGCTCAATACAAGAGGACATGGCTTTAAGGTAAGGGGTGGGAAGTTCAAGGGGGATATTAGAGGAAGGTTTTTTACTCGGAGAGTGGTTGGTGCGTGGAATGCACTGCCTGAGTCAGCGGTGGAGGCAGGTACACTAGTGAAGTTTAAGAGACTACTAGACAGGTATATGGAGGAATTTAAGGCGGGGGCTTATATGGGAGGCAAGGTTTGAGGGTTGGCACAACATTATGGGCTGAAGGGCCTGTACTGTGCTGTACTATTCTATGTTCTATGTTCTATGTATGTTTACAGCAATCATCATTTCAAAGCTTCTTGACTGGAGTGCTTAAGATTTGTCTTTACCTTGCTATCAAAACTTGTGTGCAGTATCTGCTCAAGTGTATTTGTATCTCAGCTTCAGAAGTTTATATATCCTAACAGCTTCTGTGGGACACCACGAATGAATAAAGGACACACAGCCACAATGATGATCATTGGCCCGTATTAAGCTCAATGAATTGCTGTGTGAAGTTCGGAAATCTACTGTATTATCTGTTTTCCCCAATCATATTTTTTCCAATGTTCTGCCTTTTTTTTACTACTTTATATTCTTCTCTATCCTACAAAATTGGTTTCTCTGGCATGTCTTTAATCTCTAACTCAGACCAAATTCACCTTTCTTAGTTCTATTCCTTAACGTAACTTTCTGTAAGGAGTGCTTCAGAGTGCCTAAAAGATGTCACTTCATCTGTATGAGCAACATGGCAAAGGCCAGTGATGTTGTAGGGATGGAACTGGACTCTCTCACGGTGATGTCTGGAAAGAGGATGCTGTCTAAGTTGCATGCCATCTTGGACAATGTCTCCCATCCACTACATAATGTACTGGTTGGGCACAGGAGTACATTCAGCCAGAGACTCATTCCACTGTGATGCAACACAGAGCGTCATAGGAAGTCATTCCTGCCTGTGGCCATCAAACTTTACAACTCCTCCCTTGGAGGGTCAGACACCCTGAGCCAATAGGCTGGTCCTGGACTTATTTCATAATTTACATATTACTATTTAACTATTTATGGTTTTATTACTATTTATTATTTATGGTGCAACTGTAATGAAAACCAATTTCCCCCGGGATCAATAAAGTATGACTATGACTATGACTATTAATAGAAAACACACATAAAGTCCTAGTCGGCATAGAATAGCAAAATGAAAATTCTCTGCTTTGAATAAATTGGAAGGCAACTTTTGCATTTCAAAGTGCATCAAGTTCTCAATGTGCTTTCTAAAGTATTGGCCAAGATAAGTGGGAGCCCCACAATTGTGATTTCAGCCTATTCAAATAACTTTTTCCTGAAAGTATCCATTAGCAAAGAATAATTAATTGATTTTAACCTTTTTTGAAGAGTCTCAACTGTAGTTAGTAATGTCAAAAGTAAGGCAAACTGTTCTTGTTGAATTTTTCTGAAACATTGAGAGCCCTTATCCAATTAAACTCTAGGTCAAAATATTTAGAAAATATACCTGATGCCTATCAGAATGGAACATATACAGTGGCAAAGAAATTAAAAGAGAGTATTTTCTCAGGTGATTTTCTTGTTTCTGACAGACACACAGCTTTCTTGCAGTAATAAGTATAAAATCCTGTCTTCAGTGTCCCCTGAATTTATACAATATCTGCATATGTAAAGTTTTTAGAGGGGGATCTTGACGACTGGGCACCCCAGGATCTCCATACCTTCCACCCAGGCTTGTGCCACCCATAGAGCACAGCCCATTGTCCTTCAAGACAGATGGATGCCACCAAAGATTTTAGCACCTTTAATCTTTATGTCTGGAGTTCCTTTCAGATAACGGGGAGGCACACATGGTAACTCTTATATGGTATCGTGGACCTCGGGTAGCAATTGCTATTGTTACGAGAACAGTGATCAGGCCAACAGAGACCACATGTCAAAAATGATTTTGGACAGGGAAAATTATGGCACATTGCTTTAAAACTATCTATTCAGATCTTCATTCAAGAAAATAATTCAGTGGATTAAATCTTGAGAATTTTGCTTTGCCTAAACTCAAAGTTCACAGTAAATTTATTATTGAAGTGCATATATGTTGCAGTGTACTACTCTGAGATATATTTTCTTGGCAGTCATTCACAGTTGAACAAAGTACTGCAATAGAATCAATGAAAACCCACACACAAACAAGCAATGTGCAAAAGAAGATAAACCCAGCAAATACAAATAATATAATAAATAAGTGAATACATACTACTAAGAACATAAGTTGTAGAATCCTCGAAAGTGAGTCCACAGCTTATGGAGTCCGTTCAGTGTTGAGGTGAGTGAATTTATCCACACTGGTTCAGGAGTCTGATGGTTGAAAGGTGATAAATGCTCCAGAATCTGGTGGTGTGGGACCTAAGGCTCCTGTACTTCCTTCCTGATGACAGCAGTGAGAAGAGAGCATGGTCTAGACAGTGGTGGTCCTTGATGAAGGCTGCTGCTTTTTTGTGGCAGTACTCCTTGTAGATGTACTCCGTAATTGAGGGGAGGGATTTTCCTGACAATGACTGGGCTGTATCAGCTAAATTTTTGTAGGCTTTTCTGTTCTTCAGCATGTTATATCCACAGGAGGCTGTGATGTAATCAGTCAGGATATCTTCCACTGTGCATCTATAGAAGTTTATAAAAGTTTGAGATGGCATGCCAAATTGGCACAAAGTAGAGGCACTACTGTGCCTTTTTTGTAATGGCACTTCCAGGACAGATCCTCTGAAATGATAATGCTAAGGAATTTAAAGTTACTGACCATATCAACCTTCAATTCCCTATGAGAGCTGGCTCATAGACCACCAGTTTGTCCCTCCTATACTCAATTATCAGCTTTTTTGTTTTTTCTGACATTGAGTGAGAGGTTGTTGTTCACCATTCAACCGGATTTTCAATCTCCTGCCTATATGCACCTCCCATACGTATAACTCTGCAATGTGATAACAGTTTTGACTGAATCCCAAATGGAAGGACAAAGTAAGAATTATTTTTGGTAAATTGATATGGGAAAGAAACATAAGCCTTGGCAAAATAGATCACCTGGACCCAACTATTTGCATCCTACAATCTTCAAAGAAATGACTTCAGAGATTTTAGATGCATTTGTTGCAGACTTCCAAATCAAACTTTAGATCTTGGAGAGCTACCAAAGGATTGAAGAAATGTCAGTGTGATGACCTTGTTCAAATGGATAGAACCTGACACACAGGTAACTGGAGTCAGTTACCTGAATGTCTAATAATAGGAAAATATTACCATCAATTATTAAAGAGTAAATAGCAGAAAATGTAAACTGAGTTGAATCTATTCAATCTAATGTACTTTATACTTTATTGTCGCCAAACAACTGATACTAGAACGTACAATCATCACAGTGATATTTCATTCTGCGCTTCCCGCTCCCTGGATTACAAATTGATAGTAAATATTAAAAAATTTAAATTATAAATCATAAATAGAAAATAGAAAAATGGAAAGTAAGGTAGTGCAAAAAATCCAAGGGGCAGGTCCAGATATTTGTGATGCGCTGCACTGTGTTCATGATCTTCTGCAGCTTCTTCTGGTCTTGGACAGGACAACTTCCATAACAGGTTGTGATGCACCCTAGAAGAATGCTTTCTATGGTGTATCTATAAAAATTAGTGATGGTTTTAGGGGACAAGCCAAATTTCTTCAGTTTCGTGGAATCATGTCTGACAAGTTTATTAAAGTTCTTTGAGAAAGCATCAGGCAATGTGGATGGAGAAAAACCAGTAGATGTGCATTTGAGTTTTCAAAAGATATTTGACAAAGTGAGTACAGGAGTTAAGATGTTATGTTGAATTTGTATAATTTATATGAGACCTAATGTGGAGTATTGTGTGCAGTTCTGGCCACCTACCTGCAGGAAAGATAGCAATATGATTGAAATAGTACAGAGAAAGTTTACAAGGATATTGCTGAAACTTGAGGAACTGAGTTATTGTGAAAGGTTGAATTCATTAGGACATCATTCTCTGGAGCCGAGGGGAATCAGGGAACATTTGATAGAGGTATACAAAACTATGAGGGGTAAATGAAAGCAGGCTTTTTCTGCTGAGATTGGGTAAAACCAGAACTAGAGGTCAGGTGTTAAGTGTGAAAGGTGAAATTTTTCAGGGGAACATGTGGGGCAAGGTTCTCAGCCTAAAACATCAATTGTTTATTCCTTTCCACAGATGTTGCCTGACCTGTTGAGATCCCTCAATATTCTGTGTGTGTTACATGAGGGGGAACTTCTTCACTCAGAAGATGGTGAGAGTGTGAGACAAGCTACCCGCAAAAGTGGTGTATGCAGGTTCGATTTCAACATTTAAGCGAAGTTTAAATGTGTGGATGGGTTATGGAGGACTATATTCCAGGTGCAGGTCGATGGGACTAGACAGAATAATAGTTTGTCACAGACTAAGTGGGATGAAGGGCCTCTTTCTATGTTGTACTGTTCTATAACTTTATGAAATATTACTTTGTAAGATAAGATTTTATGGTATTGGATGCAATATATTAGAATATACACAGGATTGGCTAGCTTCCAAAAAGTAACAAGTAGGGATATAGGGGACATTTTTAAGTGGCATTGCAAAGATTATTGTTGAGACTTCAGTTGTTTCTAATACATACTAACTATCTAGAATAAGGAAGTGAATGAACTGTACTCAGATATATGGATGACAAAAAGTAGGTGGGAATATAAATCATGAGAAAGATGCAAATAGCATAGAGAGTGACATTGAAGAGTCAAGTGAGTGGAAAAAGTCAGCAATGGGATGCTAATGTGAGATCATGCGAAGAATTTGGTTTGGAAGAAAGAGAAAGTCAGTATTGACTGCCTTTGCTCTTCAATAAAACATTTCTTAACAATATAACAATCACATTAATACTCTGCAAAGAATCTATCACACCAATGTATTTCATCACAGAAAACTTAATGCTGGCCATAATCTGGAACTAAGTTTTGGATCTTCTGCAATGAGTGTCCTACCCAGGAAGATTTCATCTCCTTAAGGGCCTTCATTCAGATGTTTACGTGGGACTGTTTATGTTCTTCGAGTGTGTACTGGGAATTATTTGTCAGAATACATCCAAAGCTTTGAAAGTTTAAGGAAATGGTTAATGATTGCTGCTCCTTCTCTTCTACAGCATGTGCAATTGCCACGTTTTACCCGGTTCCAAGTAATGAGTTCATCATTTTAGTCTTCATTTTCTCTCTGCTCACTGGAAGTGCCAACACCCTTCAGGGTGTTGTTAGCTTTGAGTGGGAGATATTAGCACAATGAGATTGAAGTAACTTTATTTGTTTCTCATTTATTATTTCTTAAGAAATGTCAGTAGTATTATCACTGAGTGTCTTTAAATGTTCAATAGAAATGTTTATTCTTAATAGCTAGCCCAGAAGTATGGGAATGTTTAATGGCAAAGCACACAATTACAACCTCTTTAAGTTGATCTGGGAAGCACCAAGTTTAATGCATATCAAGAGAGATGGTTTAGAATTTTGTGGATAGAAAAAACATGACCAGATTAGTAAAATAATTGAACACAACACAGTTTTTTAGATTTACATTTAGATTATGAGAACACTCAATCCTCTTTTATTGTCATTTAGAAATGCATACATGCATTAAGAAATGATACAATGTTTCTCTGGAGTGATATCACAGAAAACAGGACAAACCAAAGACTAACACTGACAGAACCACATAATTATAACATATAGTTACAGCAGTGCAAAGCAATACCATAATTTGATGAAGAACTAACCATGGCACAGTAAATAAAGTCTCAAAAGTCCCTGAGTCGATCGACTCCCGAGTCCCCGACAGCAGGCAGCCAAAGGGAGAAGCTCCCTGCCATAAACCTCCAGGCCCGTCAACTTGCCGATGCCTTGGAAGCAGCCGATCACAGCCGACACTGAGTCCATCCGTCAGAAAACTTCTAGCTTCCGACCAGCCTCTCCGATACAGCCTCACGAGCGCCATCCTCTGCCAAGCGCCTTCGACCTCGCCCCGGCTGCTGAAACACGTAAAGCTAAGGATTTCGGGGCCTTCAGCTCCGGAGGTTCCGGTTACAACACAGTAGCAGCGACAGCGAAGCGGGCATTTCAGAAGTTTTCCAGATGTTCCTCTGTGCTCTCACGTCTGTCTCCATCAAATCAGTATTGTGCACAGTCCCCTACTTGACAGATAACAGACATCAACACTGAAGTGGCTACGCGCGCTGCCGTGGCGTCGCCATCTTCTCCTCCCTCCAAATTACGGAAGAATTACAGTTAAAATTATCTTCAAGGACTGGCAAAAGTCACAATCTTCAACCCAATAAAAACAACTATTTCTGATGATGCCTCTTTTATTACCTTCAACATGTAGCTTTTTGACTTATTCTATCATTTCTTCTTACTTGCAAGCAAGCTTTTCCTTCTTCTCCGGTTTCCTTCCAGGGGTCAGTGTGAACATGGTGGAGGATTACAAATACCTGGGGATACGAGTTGACAATAAACTGGACTGGTCAAAGAACACTGAGGCTGTCTACAAGAAGGGTCAGAGCCGTCTCTATTTCCTGAGGAGACTGGGGTCCTTTAACATCTGCCGGACGATGCTGAGGAGGTTCTACGAGTCTGTGGTGGCCAGTGCTATCATGTTTGCTGTTGTGTGCTGGGGCAGCAGGCTGAGGATAGCAGACATCAACAGAATCAACAAACTCATTCGTAAGGCCAGTGATGTTGTAGGGATGGAACTGGACTCTCTCACGGTGGTGTCTGAAAAGAGGATGCTGTCTAAGTTGCATGCCATCTTGGTCAATGTCTCCCATCCACTACATAATGTACTGGGTGGGCACAGGAGTACATTCAGCCAGAGACTCATTCCTCCGAGATGCAGCACAGAGCGTCATAGGAAGTCATTCCTGCTGTGGCCATCAAACTTTACAACTCCTCCCTTGGAGGGTCAGACACCCTGAGCCAATAGGCTGGTCCTGGACTTAATTCATAATTTACTGGCATAATTTACATATTACTATTTAACTACTTATGGTTCTATTACTATTTATTATTTATGGTGCAACTGTAACGAAAACCTGTTTCCCCCGGGATCAATAAAGTATGACTATGACTTTTAGTTTACATTCACCTCATCTCTTGGATTTCCCTTTAAACAATCTACTTTTTAAATTCTCAGCCTTTGACACCACATCTGAGATCATCACTTTGATTCTTCAATTTAGCTATTCCAGTTGTCACTTGTTGCCTCTAGCCCTCTTCTCTGAAACCACCCTGGGGGAAATATAGTTGACATATATCTGGACATTTGAGGTTATGAGATTGTGTTCAGGGCAGAACTGTCTGGCAGCATCTTGTGGGACTATTATATTCTAGTTGGGGACAAGTATCTGTAATGAGTGAGCGAGAGGAGCAATTAAGTCTTAAAATCCTTGGCCTCATAAAAAGATGGTGACCATGTCAAAATTTACAAATATTTCTGATTCAGAACTCTAAAAGGTAAACCATAAAGCGTAAACCATATATTTGCCATATTTCCACACTTTTTAAGGACTCTTTTAATAATGCCTTCAATTCTGTTAGGAAAATTATTAATGCATCCCTTGAAAATGGAGCTTTTCCAGATACCTTCAAAACTGTGGCTGTCAAACCCCTGCATAGAAAGCCAGAACTTGATAGTGAGCAACGAGAGGAGTGCAGACCTATATTAAATCTTCCCTTCCTGAGTAAGATTCTTGAGAAAGAAATTTCCGACCAACTCAACAACTTTCCCAATGAGAACAATATTCTAGAAAAATTTCAGTCAGGTTTTAGAGCAAACCACAGCACGGAGATGACCCCTACCAAAATTGCCAGTGACCTTAAGCTAAAAAAAAGGATAAACAACAATTTCCTAAAACTAAATGAAGATAAACCTGAAATATTTTGATTTCTCTTTAAGCCAAAAGACATAAACTTCTTGATAAACTGGGAAACTTGTCTCTGCTTGTAAAATCAGAAGTAATGTTTCTGGGTGTTACCTTTGATTCAGATTTGAATTTAAAATCCCATTTAAAGAAAGTGATTAGAGCCCCATTTCTACACTTAAGAAATATTGCAAAGGCATGCCCGTTTCTGTCATGATGCTGAAAAGCTAATTAATGCCTTTATATTAGAGACTAGATTACTGCAATCCACTTTTTACTGAGCTTCCAATGCAATCTATTGACAAACTTGAACTTATTCAGAATGTTATTGCTGGACTTCTAACTAAAACCAGGATGAGGGAACGTTTCACTCTTGTCCTAGCTGTTCTTTATTGGTTTCCTGTATCTTTTAGATTTTAGGGTATTACTTGTTTTTAAAGCTCTCAATTGGCTGGGACAGAAGTACATCACAGAAAGCTCATTTATTTTATAACTCTGCTTGAGTTCTCAGGTCTTCTGCAGGCTTCTTAAATTTAAAGTCTCCCCTCCCTTAAAAGATAATTGGCATGTCAGCTTTTTTTGAACTATGCTCCTAAACTGTGGAACTCGATACTTAAAACTACAAGAAGTACAGACTCAGTAGGCACTTTTAAATGCCAGCTCAAAACCTATTTATTTAGCCTTGCTTTTAACTTACATTTTTGCTTTTTATTTTTGTTTGCACTTCATTTTAAACTCCCTAATTTATATGAAAGTGCTGTATTATTAAGTTATTATTATTATAACGCACATCACTAGGAGTTGAATTTATCACCTAATCTATTGTTCATCTACTCATTTCATCTATTCCTCAACCAATTCTGAATGTTCTATTATAAACAATTCTATTTTAGATGTAACAGTTCTTCTCAGATTATGTTCTCTACATTAATTACTTCCAGTTCTTTCTCATGGCAGAATGTTAACTCTAAGCTTCCTCATTTTTTTCAAGAGTGGTAATGAAAATCAAAGTTTGAATTAAATTTATTATCGAAGTACCTGTATGTCAGCATATACAACCCTGTGATTCGTTTTCTTCTGGGCATACTCAGTAAATCTGAGAACTATAATAGAATCAACAAAAGACTGCACCGAACAGTGTGGACCACCAACCAGTATGCAATGTGCTCCTTGCTTAGTTATAGACATTGGGGTGATTATCTTTAGCAAACCGAGCACTAAGCACTAATTAAGCATAGAGTACAGTAGGACAACTTGTGAAGAGAATGTGATATCCATTAGAGTATAGGGAAGAATTCTCCTGTTACTTTCAATTGATGTAAGTCAGTTTGTAGAAGCATTATTCATCTAGATGGCAAATTTTCCTTTGCTCCATCCTCTACTGATGTCTAAACACACCTAGTGAATCTGAACATTTAACCCTATGCATTACTCTTGCTTCACAATTATTTATCCTTTATGTTTTTCTTATTTTAATCACTGGTATTTGTTAACATCCGTTGGTCAAGTCCTGCTCTAATTTCAATAGAAATGCCTACTGCTTTATCTCTGCAATTACTTTCTTCACGCCACTTCTTTACTTCATAACTTTTAAAACTCTCAAGACCAGTCAACCCCATCTCTTTTTTTTCTGCCTACAGTCCTGTTACACCTGCTTAATCTTTGTGATGCTCAACAATATGAAGGCTGGCTTTCCCCTCATTTCTTGGTTTTGAAAAAAAAACATTGGTCTTTCATAGTATTGCAGTATTTTCTTAATACTGGTTTTAGCTTTTGATGGAAATTTGGGGCTTGTATATTCTACTCCATTAACGAATTGGATTTTTCTCTCACTGCACAACTGTCCAATATGTTTGCAGTTGCTCTTTGAAATTTGGCATTGGATGTTCCAATCTGCCAATAGGTGAAGTGGCCTCAACAGAGAGCCTGTTAACTGCTGTCTCACGCTAAGCAGCTATATATCTGGATCAGTATACATTGTATTAGTACTAACCCCAATAAAGCAGGCAAAGCAGGTAAACTCAGTTAGCATAAGCTATTCAACTGGAAACCAAGTACAGAAATAAATGAAGTGGGAAGTAAGGAATGGATTCAGAAACAAATTAAACAAAAACAAAAAATATTTAATTCCCATTGATAGAATAAGCCATAATATTTTCTGCTAGATTTCGTGGATGTGTATCAAGAGGCTACAAGAATTAGACAATATTCCATGCACTTCTATAGCCATTCTCTCAACAGGGAATGTTTCCATAAAGTTGGTGAAGGAGTAAGGCTTCACCAGAAGCTGCTGAATAACTGTTACCAACTAACAGTTCATCAAGCTCATTGTGTTCAGATGTATTATGCTTCAAAAAAACATGCAGGACCAGGAAAATTGAGTAAAATTCTATCAATGATTTATTTCATTGTTTTTAATTATGTCCTATAGACATACTGCTGTTCCCTCTATTTTCAACATCTCTCCTAGCAGAACATGGCCATCCTTGCATGGGAGACATCTCTGCATAATTAGACAATTAACAGCATGAGTAGCAAATGAACATTCATTACAGAATTTTTAAAAGGTAGCTAAGTTTATAGAAAAATCTTCTTGAAGTGAATTGGTATTTGGCGATAGTCAAGAAAAGTGTGCTAACAAACCATAGATCCCAAAAACAAACCTGTAAGTTTCTTTTATTAAAACTGATTTCTGAAAGCTGGGAATCTCAAAGCCCTTCTTGAAATAAAAAAAAATCCAGTTTGGAGCACTGGTTGACCTATGCATAAATTATTCTCCCAAATACAACATCAATCTTTACCTTTTGCAAATCCAAAATTTGGGTTCCCAAAATCACTTCAGAATTAAATGTGGTTTCCCTAGTTTTGGTGGTTCCTTAGGGTTGTTATAGCCGGGGGTGGTAATGGGGACAAGCCCCCACTACCTATTAAATGCTCCCAGTAGCATGTACCTCAAATAGTCTTTAACAACCAAGTCCAGCTCCTGGCCTTTACATGTGGCTTAGCTACTAAACCCAGTGGGACCTTTTCTACTGACAGGAGAAGGAGTAAAGGTCGGTTACTGGCGCCTTAAAACCAGTCGCTTTGGGCAGATGGGGCTCGTTAGACATGGCTGGCAGCTCAGCTAGGAGAAGGAAAAAACATCTCAAACCTCTGCTGCCTTGTAGCTATACCCACTCATGGGGAAGTCTTCCGTAGTAACCCCAAGGGAAAAAGTCCAGAGCTGGAGTCCCTAAGGCAGTCCTACATTGAGTTCAATGCTGACTGGCAACTCCTGCGACGCAGCTGGTACCAAACTGTATCAGTCTGTGCTGTTCCTCTGGGTTCATCAGTTGCGTGGAGAGGGGGAGCTTGCTACATGGGCAATAGCACGGTCTCCGTATCGTACTGCCCAGGCTTGTGTATCTAGACAGCTAGGATGCAATATTCATGGTCAACTCTGACTGACAGCGGACTCCGATGGCTTTGGTGAGAAATAAGAATAAATCTACAATTCAAATATTCTTTTCAAATGGGCCATTTTCAGCCTCTTCCTTGGATTATTCAGGCATAAAGGCATATATCCCATCTCAGCAAATGACCACAAGCCAGTTTGTATATGCTACTTTGTTCCCCTTTCTCTAATGTATAAGCTTGGGTAAATACCATTTCAAATAAAAACCTACCAGTTGTAAAACAAGATTCAAACCTCTTTGTTGTTGCCAGTCTAACAAGACACTCTGAACCAGCAAGACTAAGTGGATCATTTTGGGTAGATACTGAACTCGTGCTACCTTATATGCTCTTTCCACTTCAGGAATCATGATATTTTTTTAAAAGCAAGCAAAATTCCATCTAAGCACTGTGACTCACACTGACACATTTCAGCGCAGAACACGGTATAATTTACTTGAGGATTCACTGGTAAACCCCAAATCACTTCAGTTCAAGTTAATTGTTTGCATTTTGTGTCAGCATTGCCTGTTTTCTCCTGCAGTAAATATAATATGTGTGATCAAATCAGCATAAACTCAGATTACTATTTTCCACACATTTATAAATATTTACCATATTTATCTAATGTAATTAGAGTGTAAATATCTCTCTCTATGCACTACTCACAAATGATCGACACACTATTGAGCAAATCTCTGTGGAGGTTCTCCCATCTCGTGTGTTTGAAGGTGCAGTGTTTCATCACTATACAGTGTCTATAAAAAAAAGTATTCAACCCCCTTGTAAGTTTTCATGTTTTATTGTTTTATAACATTGAATCGCAGTGGATTTAATTTGGCTTTTGACACTGATCAACAGAAAAGATTCTTTCGTGTCAAACTGTAAACAGATCTCTGCAAAGTGATCTAAGTTAATTACAAATATAAAATGCAAAATAATTGATTGCTCAAGTATCCACCTCATTTAATATGACACACCAAATCATCACTGGTACAGCCAAGTGGTTTTAGAAGTCACATAATTAGTTAAATGGAAATCACCTGTGTGCAGTCAAAGTGGTTCAATTGACTGTAGTAAACATACACCTGTATCTGTAGAGTCCAGTTGCTGGTGTATCAGCACCCTGGCATAAACTACACCATGAAGACAAAAGAACACTTCCAGCAATTCTGCAGAAGGGTTATTGAAAAGCACAAGTCAGGAGATGGATACAAGAACATTCCCAAGTTGCCGAATATCCCTTGCAGTACAGTTAAGGCAATCATCAGGAAATGTTAATTTGCCTAGAGCAGGGCATCCTCAAAAATTGAGTGACCATGCAGGAAGGGGACTAGTGTGGGAGACCACCAAGAAACCTTTGACAACTCTGGAGGAGTTACAAGCTTCAGTGGCTGAGATAGGGGAGATTGCATACAACAACTGTTGACCAGGTGCTTCACCAGTTGCAGCTTTATGAGAGAGTGACAAAGAGAAAGCCACTGTTGGCAAAAAAACCACAAGAAATCCAGGCTAGAGTTTGCCAAAAGGCATTTGAGGAAACTCTGAAATCAGCTGGAAGAAGGTTCTATGGTCTGATGAAACCAAAATCGAGTTTTTTGGCCATCAGACTAAACGCTATGCTTGGCGTAAAAACCACGCATTATCAAAAACACACTGTCCCTACCGTGAAGCATGGTGGTGTCTGCATCATGCTGTGGGGATGCTTCACTGCAGCAGGCCCTGAAAGGCTTGTGAAGGTAGAGGGTAAAATGAATGCAGCAAAATACAGGGAAATCCTGGAGGAAAACCTGATGCTGTCTGCAAGAGAACTGCAACTTCGGACAAGATTTGTCTTCCAGCAAGACAGTGACCCCAAGCATAAAGCCAAAGCTGCACAGAAATGGTTTAAAAATAACAAAGATAAGGTCCTGGAGTGGCCAAGTCAGAGTACAGACCTCAATCCAGTTCAGTATTTGTGTCTGGACTTGAAAAGGACAGTTCAATTACAAGCCTCATGCAATCTGACAGAGCTTGAGCAGTTTTGTAAAGAAGAATGAGGAAAAATTGCAGATGTGCAAAGCTGATAAGAGACCTATCCACACAGACTCAAGGCTGTAATTGCTACCAAAGGTGCATCCACTAAATACTGACTTGAAGTGGGCGAATACTTACGCAATCAATTATTTTGTGTTTTATATTTGTAATTAATTGAGGTCACTTGGAGATCTACTTTCACTTTTTCTGTTAATCAGTGTCAAAAAAAAAACAAATTAAATCCACTGCGGTTCAATGTTGTAAAAGATGAAAACTTCTAAGGGTGGAAGTGGGATCATTCCTGCTACATAGTTGTAATGCTGTCATTTGATCTTTGATCCCACTATTGTGATGCACAGAAATATTGAACTTGCATAGATAGATTCACTAATACTTGCTGACACAAAACACATCTGCTGCATAACATTGTTGAACTGGTAATGCATGACTAGAATTACATCTCTAATGCATCAGTAATTTGAAGACTGAACTATGCCAAAATTTAATACGAAATTAGTCTTGCAAGGTAAAAGAAGATCCATAATTTACAAAATCGCCACCACATTTCTTTTAAATTCCTTTCTAAGCAATCTAAGCATTTAAAGTACATTCTGATGTACACAAAAGATATATACAGATAAGTTAACCACAATATTATGACTGCTTCTTAAAAAAAAACTTAATGGCAGGAAAAAGAAACTTACAAAATTCAGCCATCATTCACATGCTTTATAGAAACAAATATATTATATTGACAGCTCCATTAATGAATCACTGGCACTTTAACTTCTTGGAGCTATGTTCTTTTGTTTTCCTTTAAATAGTTCATGTGTCTTTCGTAATAGATCTAGAATAAATATTTCTAAATGCTTACAGCTACTGCAAGCAGGTCATGGATATAGGATATAGTCTTCCAATGTAGGATACTCTACAATCCTAATGCTGATGCAACTCACAGAATGCAGAATGTTGAATTCTGCGGGTTAAGTGATGGGTTACAGTTTTATCAACAAATTTGCAAGTATCCCTGTACAAAATGTCATTGTTTTTTGTGTCACTATTTGAGTATGTGGTGATTACTAAACATATTATAAAAGAATTAAAATGTTTTTTTTAAATTCTTACAAATACGAAAATAACATTCTAACATTTCCATTCTCAGTGTTACTTTAAATCTCTGGAGTATCTTAAAACCTACCTAGTAACTCATACTTAAACATAAAATATTTACATTATGTACTATGTAAACGATTTGCTCATGGATTTAACTAACTTGCCATATCATACAAATCTATTGCATTCCAGTAATGTAAATGCGTGAACATTGTCATGAACATTATTATATTAGTATTTGTTTTCCATTACACTGACCAGCAGCCATTCAGAGTTCATTTTAATCCCAATATTTATAAGGCCAGGTGGAGACCAGCACCTAGTTCTGAGGTTCTATCTGAAACAGCAGAGAATAACCAGCTGGAAATGCTGAGGATCAATCCACAACACCAGTTAAATGACCTTCAACTTGCAATAAATTTGCCAGCATCAAGCAGAACCAAAACAAAAACACACATTCACATATAGTTCTGTGACCAGTGAAACTGGTGTCTATTTATGCTTTAGTCTCATTGAGATTCATTGTCCTTAGTGCATGAATTCTACTCCACTGATGTCCAAGTCTCCTGCTCTTGAAGGTCAGTTATTGCAAAGCATCGCACATTTGTGGCCCACTATAAAGCATTTTATGTCTGGGCTAAACCCTAGTTAGAAGTGTTGATCTGCAAGGAAAAGAAATACATTACTTCAAGCGCATACATAAGCAACCAATTAGTAAAACAGGAAAATGAAAAAAAGTACTATCAAAGGTTGGATTGAGTTGTTCTCTGATCTTGGCAATTTACTTGCGAATGTTTCATCACTATGCGAGGAGACGTTGTCAGTGTGCTGTTGATGGTGGTGTGTCCTCCAAATATCTGACCTTTCTATACTTTTCAATCAGCTGAATCGACATAATTGTCGATGCCACAAAGCTGGGTGGCAGTGTGAAATTTGAGGAGGATGTGAGGAGGATGTTATGAGAATGCAGGGTGACTTGGACAGGCTGGGTGAGTGGGCAGATGCATGGCAGATGCAGTTTTATGTGGATAAATGTGAGGTTATCCACTTTGGTGGTAAGAACGGGAAGGCAGATTATTATCTAAATGGAGTCAAGTTAGGAAAAGGGGAAGCACAGCAAGATCTAGGTGTTCTTGTACGTCAGTCACTGAAAGCAAGCATGCAAGTACAGCAGGCAGTGAAGAAAGCTAATGGCATGCTGGCCTTCATAACAAGGGGAATTGAGTATAAGAGCAAAGAGGTCCTTCTGCAGCTGTACAGGGCCCTGGTGAGACCACACCTGGAGTACTGTGTGCAGTTTTGGTCTCCAAATTTGAGGAAAGACATTCTTGCTATTGAGGGAGTGCAGCGTAGGTTCACAAGGTTAATTCCCGGGATGGCGGGAGTGTCATATGTCGAAAGATTGGAGCAACTGGGCTTGTATACTCTGGAATTTAGAAGGCTAAGAGGGGATCTTATTGAAACATATAAGATTATTAAGGGATTAGACACGCTGGAGGCAGGAAGCATGTTCCCGCTGATGGGTGAGTCCAGAACCAAAGGCCACAGTTTAAGAATAGGGGGTAGGCCATTTCGAATGGAGTTGAGGAAAAACTCTTTCACCCAGAGAGTGGTGGATATATGGAATGCTCTGCCCCAGAAGGCTGTGGAGGCCAAGTCTCTGGATGCTTTCAAAGAAGAGGTGGATAGAGCTCTTAAAGATAGCGGAATCAAAGGTTATGGGGATAAGGCAGGAACTGGATACTGATTGTGGATGATCAGCCATGATCACAGTGAATGGCGGTGTTGGCTTGATGGGCCGAATGGCCTGCTCCTGCACCTATTGTCTATTGTCTAATTCAAAACTCAGTTGCGATGTGGGGAGGAAATCTCATCGCTGATTGTGTGGCAAATATCATGTGTTGTGGTCTGGAATTTTGATCGCATCGGCTTACAAGTATGATCAAGGATCAAAATCAGCCCGAGTAAACTGGCAAGATCGGAGAGCAATTCAACCCAACCATCAATCACCCCAGCTACACATCTTGCAAATTATTTCCAGTACTATCAATTTTAAGTTTTATGACAAAAATAATGGCAGAATAACACTATCATTCAAAGACTTTTCTCAGTTGAATTATTACTTCAATTACTTCCAAACCACTCATTACTGAATGCCAACATGTGTAAATTACAATGGCCCTCTTCGGCATTAAGCTGGCTAATTCACGCAATCCTGCTCAGTCTCTCAATTTTCATTCCCCACAAACTTCAGATCATCCATAATTCTGAGTTCTATTCATGCCCTTTTACCCAGTACTTCTCTCACTATCCCATAATTAAGTTCCCGTTCTCATGGTCTCCATATTTATCCAGAATCTTGCTCCTCCCCATCTGCCATCTCATCCAGTATAATGATACTGCTCGATTTCTGGACTCTTGTCTATCTAATAATGTATTTGCTCCAAATTTGGTTGCGAAGGCTTTGCCTCCCAAGATGAATACTATGATATTTCCTTCAAAATTCTGCACCTGCTTCCCTGCTATCCTCCCTTCACCCCACTCTCAACCACCATCCTCCTCAAAACCTACCATTGCTTGTCAGTTACGTTGTCATATACTTCAGAAGGTAGATAAATATTGTATCTTGAAATTGCAAAGTATGAGCTGAATTTATTTTAATGTTAAAACACTTAGCACACAGTGAATTTCAGAATAGGTATGAGGCTAATTTAAATCATCAGTCATCAGACCTCTACTTATGCTATTATTAATCCTAATACCTGAGCTCCTGAGGAAGTTCTATAGCTACCTGTCTTGCAGGCGAGCCTACACTCAAACGGGTCAAGGCAAGCAGAACACTTTACAGAAGTTCCACAGCCCACCACTTTTTATAAAGGGATGAGTGTGGGTTTATGCCATTTTTAAAGCAATTACAGGAATTCCCTTTGCCTTCTTTTGTTTTTCCAGTCTCAAGCATCTGTTATGGTTTGGCAGAAGTTCAATGGAGAATTAGCATGAAAGCTTACAATCACTAATAGATCAAAACATGCTTATCCCATCGATCCTCAAACAAAAGCATATGAAATGAAAAATATAATTATTTTGTGATTTAAGTATATGGATAACTGTGTAATAACTTGTTCATGAGGATTGGAGTTTTGATGTTTACCTTAGAGTCTTCCACCTCTCTTTTTCAACATGATTCTCTGGGCTTTCACTTTCATAGGATGCCAAGTAAAGTGCTAAGGAATAAAAGAAGAACAAGCAGCATTATATTATTGTGATTGTTATAATCCAATTCTACTTTATAAAGCTCCTGCTTATTTCAGACACATTGAGATATAGATGAGAATCTCAAAGGAGGTAAGAATCATCTCCTTTTGTATGGAAACACCAATGCCTTTGAATGGAAAATCCTACAAAAAGTCGTGGATTTGGCCTAGCATGTCACAGTCAAGTCCTTCCAACCATTGAGCACATTCATATGAAACGATGTCTCAGGAAAGCAGCATCCATTGTCACGGATATCTGCCACCCAGGCCATGCTCTCTTCCCACTGCTGCCATCAGGTAGAAGGTACAAGAGCCTCAGGACTCACACCACCAGGTTCAAGAACAGTTACTACTCCTCAGCCATCAGGTTCTTGAACAAAAGGTGGATAACTACACTCAACTTCATTTGCCCTGTCATTGACATGTTCCCTCATCCTATAGACTCACTTTCATTGACTCTTTGTCTCATGTTCTTGTTATTTATTGCTATTGATTTGTATTTGCATTTGCACTCTGATCTTTCATTGATCCTGTGATAGTTGCTATTCAATAGGTTTGTTGAGTATGCCTGCAAAATAACAGCTCAGGGTAGTATACGGTGACATATACAGTGGATAATACAATTTATTTTGAGCTTTGAAGGATGTCGGGAAAACAACATGGGATTACTTTGGGATTGGTGTAAATAAATACTGCTCAGCTGATGGGCCGAACGACCATCTCTGTGCTGGATATCTTGTAACTCTAAGACTAAGAGTACAGGATGCGCATTTGGCTCTGATGTCTCTGCCAGTGCAAGTCTTCAACCTGCAACCCTTTTTTTCATTTCATTTAATCCAACCTTTCCACAGATTTAAGTACCACAAATCGCCAGAAAGATCTTCCAAGCTTTTAATTTAAGAAATCTGGTTCTGTGGGCTCTCGGTTGGATAGATCTCCCTGTGAGCTCTATTGAAAGAGATGATTAGAAAACAAGAGTAATATTCTATAGACTTTCATCAGCCTACAGCACAGTCTAAAGAAAGGACACTTGCTCTCAAGCTGCCAACTGTTATTGTGAAGATCAACACCTGCAATGATGATCACATCCCATCAAAGCACTGATTCCAGGTGCATTTCAGTGAGGATTTTAGTCAGCAGCACAGAAGACAAATGCAATGTCAATCACTGTCATGAGAAATTCTGTAGATGCTGGAAACCCAAAGCAACACACACAAAATGCTGGAGGAACTCAGCAGGCCAGGCAGCATCTATGGAAATGAACAGTCAAAGTTTCATGCCAAGGCCTTCTTCAGGTCTGAGGAGGAAGGGGGAAGGTGCCAGAATAAAAAGGTGGGGAAGGCAGGGGAAAGAAGCTAGTTGGAAGGTGATAGGTGAAGGCAGGAGGGTAGGAAAAGTTGAGAGCTGGAGAAGAAAGAACCTGATAGGAGAGGAGAGTGGACTATGGGAGTGAGGGTACCCACGGGGAAGTAATAGGCAGGTGAGAAGTGAAAGGTCAGAGAGGGGAATACAGGAAGTGGGGAGGGTAAATTTGTTCACCAGAAGGAGAAATGCATTCTCAGCATTCATCTCAAGAGGACTGGAACATAAAAATGTACTGCTGAGGCTTCATCAGGTGTTGGTCAGACTGCGTTTGGAATACCGTGGACAACATTGGGCCACGTTTCTAAGGAAGGATGTGCTGGCCCTCGGGACAGTCTCAAGCAGGGTACGAGATTGATCCTAGAAATGAAAGGCTTGATGTATGAGTAGTGTCTGATAACGCTGGGTCTCTACTCAGTGTAGATCAAAACGATGAGGGGAATCTCATTGAAACCTATCAGGTACTAAAAGGACTCATTAGAGTGGATGTGGAGAGGACATTTCCATTAGTAGGAGCATCTAGGATGAGGACACAGCCTCGAAATGGGACACCCCTTTAAAACTGAGATGAGGAGGAATTTCTTCAGTTAGGAGGTGGAAAATCTGTGATTTGTTGCCACAGAGTGCTGTGGAGGCAAGTCACTGGGCATATTCAAGACAGAGACTGATAGATTCTTAAATGGTAAGGGGGTTAAAGGTTACAGGAGAAGACAGTAAAATGGGTAGCCATGATTGAATGGCAGTTCAAGTAGACTGAATGGGCTGAATAGCTTTATTCTTCTCCTATATTTTAAGGTGTAATAAACACTGCTAAATACTAAATAATAAAACCATAAGGCATATGAGCAGAATTAGGCCATTTGGCCCATTGAGTCTGCTCCACCATTCAATCATGGCCGATCCTTTTCTTCCCTATTCAACCCCACTCCTGGCCTCCTCCCCTTAACCTTTGATGCATGTCCAATCAAGAGCCCATCAAGCTCTGCCTTAAACACACCCAACGACCGGGCCTCCACAGCTGCCTGCGGTAATAAATTCTTCAAATTCACCACCCTCTGGTAAAGAGATTTCTCCACATCTCTGCCTTAATTGGGTGTCCCTCTATCCTGAGGCTGTGCCCTCTTGTCCATGACTCCCCCACCATGGGCAACATCCTTTCCACATCTACACTGTGTAGGCCTTTCAACATTTGAAGGGTTTCTGTGAGATCCCCACCATCCCTCTAAATTCCAGCAAGTCCAGACCCAGAGCTATCAAACGTTTCTCGTATGATAACCTTTCATTTCTGGAATCATCCTTGTGAACTTCCTCTGAACTTTCGCCAATGCCAGCACATATTTTCTTAGATGAGGAGCCCAAAACTGTTCACAATACTCAAGGTGAGTTCTCACCGGTGCCTTACAAAGCCTCTTAGATGAGGACCCTGACAAGTGCTTATAAAGACTCCACATCACAACCCTCCTCTTGTACTCTAGACCTCTTGAAATGAATGCTAACATTACATTTTCCTTCCTTATCACTGACTCTACCTGCAAGTTAACCTTTAGGGTGTTCTGCACAAGGACTTCCCAGTCCCTTTCCACATCAGAGTTTTGGACTTTCTCCCTGTTTAGAAAATAGCCTGCACATTTATTTCTACTACCTAAGTGCTTGACTATGCATTTTCCAACATTGTATTTCATTTGCCACTCTCTTGCCCATTCTCCTAATCTGTCTAAGTCCTTCTGCAGCCTAGCTGTTTCTTCAACATTTCCTGCCCCTCCATAATGGTCTCTCCTTTATGCCTGTTCTTTCTCTTTTAGACTTGTATCCCAGCAATAACTTGCCATATTATGTTAGTCACTTGAGTAAACATTCAAGTCAGCCTGGAAGATTGCTTCCAGATTTGGAGCTTGAAATCTTAATCTTAATAAAAGGTACATTTTCTATTCCGTCTCAACAACTCTTAGGTCAATATAGTGCTAACTGCTCAGTTAAACTAAAGACAAATCGGCGGTGGGGGGGGGAGTGGAATTCAAGTGTGTGAAACATGTCATTTTTGATCATAAAAAGGAGACAAAATAGGTAACACTCAATGGCCTTATAGCTATGGTAAGTCAAACCTTTGTTTCAATTTGCCCAGCCTTGTTACGGATGTTCAACAGGCATATAGTTTTAATCTGACAGTTTTGTATAATTGAGAAAGATACTCTTTTTAATCTCTTTTGTTACAATTTGAATTTCAAAGGCAGCAGGAGATATATCTCAACTCAAGCTGCAGCTGTGGTTCAGCTTCCCTCTTTTAGAATCCAATAAAGGGACCATGTTTTATTGCTTAAAATCATTTGATTCAGGAAACAATTAAACATTACAACATTTACAGCTGTAAATCAGGATACTTCCGGCAACTACCAGACAATCCAATAAAATACTATTCCTCTGTCTTTGAAGTTATTGATTAATATTTTTAGTGGAAAAATTCTTAGTACTATATCACTGAATTACTTTCTCATTTTAACATATCATTGCATTTAAGAAGTTAAAATCTCACTATTGGCAGCCTTAATCTCAGTGCTCAGAATGTGAACAGATAATTAAACTAATTGGAGCTTATTCCAATTTGTGTAATATATTCATGACTTCTAAAAATGCTAAGATAAATACAAGATATATTTTTAATTTTATTAATCCTAACTATCAAATTATGTTTTCTGCACCATACAAATTAACTGCAAGCTATCGATACCATTGGTTCAAGTGGGATAAAAGCATTATTATAATGGGAGTAACATGTTCAAGTTTAATTACGAACAGCAATTAAATTAGTATGTTTGTGGGTTTTAGTTTTAGGAAACTGATAAAAACCTTTGATTAGGTCAATTTGAAGTTCAAGTTTATTGTTATCTGACTGTACATATATACAACCAAACGAAACAATGTTCCTTTAGACCACAGTGCACCTATAATATATATCTCATGCATAGCACATAAAACAAAATATTATCAGAAATATAATTCAAAATGCATGTGAAGGGGAAAAGGGAGAAGCTCCCAGAACCTGAGATTGTTTTACAGCCTCAAGTCTTACCTGCCAGCAGAGTGACCACACCCCACCGCCCTCTTCAAGGAAGATGTTATCCCAGACGAGGAAGAAATCCTCCGCAGTGATTAAATCTTTAGGCCTCAATGGGACAATTTGAAATTTACTATGCTCTGGATGTCTATATAGTAGTACATTATAATATGTAGTACACTATATACCTAAGACGGCTGGAGAACAATGCATTACATATTTGAGTTGAGATGCATTCTATATTGAGCTGAGCAGGGAAGAGTGTAATGCATTTAATATTTCAGCAAATTTCGAGTAATATAGTAAATCTTTACTGTTTGATTAATTATTCTTTATTTGTGAGCGCTTCACCTAACAAAAAAAGGGGAAAAAATAAGCAGGCAAGTATCCTGGCTCCTCTGTTTTTCTTTCAATTGTTTTCTGGAGTCACAAAACATAACAAAAACATGATGAATATTACTGGAAGAATGAATGCTTAACAGATGCTCCTCTGGAAACTAAACATTTAAATGCAATTTGTCAGAATTATTGTTCCTGAGCAATTATAATTCAATCAAGTTACATCATTGCCACGAATAATGTCTCACACAGTGCAGCTTATGATCTGTGCCTCAAACATAACGCAAGTACTGAACATGAGCAGAAGTGCAGTGACATATTCCAAAAGAAATCAAAATGCAATATCAGTGTTTTAAAGTATCTTGCAATGAGAAATTAACTATTTTGTTCAAGGAATTCGAAGATAAATGTGTGAACAATTCACAATATATCCATCCTTAGAACAAACTCATTATCCATTTCAGTCATCACTATGGACTACAGTAGCAGAATTGTAGTTTTTTAAACTCTGTCCCTTGACAAGTCCAGTAAACACTATTAACTGTCAAATTGAAGCATTGATGAATACCACACACTTCTAAAATAAATTGCCATAAACTAATGAGATGAAGTTACTTACCAAGCCTGGTAACAGTTTTTATTTTTATATATTTATTGTTATACAGCACAGAATAGGCTCTTCCAGCCCTTCGAGCCACAACCGCTGCTTTAATCCTAGGCAACTGACAGGGCAATTTACAATGGCCAATTATCTACCAACTGGTACGCCTTTGGTCTGTGGGAGGAAACAGGAGCACACAGAGGAAACCCACACAGGCACAGGGAGAACTTACAAACTGCTTGCAGAGAGTGGCGGGAATTGAACCCAGCTTGTTTGTACTGCAGAGTGCTTTGCTAACCACTATGCTACCGTGCCACCCATCAGCCATATAATAAAAATACTTGAGCAGCATAGTAGTGTTAAAAGGTACAAAGAAATCTAAGGCAATGTGATTTAATTTTATTGGAAAAGCAATCACTTATAAAATATGTTCAAAAATGTTTTTAGTTAGTGAAGTTGAAAGTTAACATTTGGACATCAATAGCCTACCTGATCCAAGCATGTAGATGTCATGGCCAAGAAAGGTCGCTCAACAACACCTCCTCTTCTTTAGAAGGCTAAAGAAATTTGGCACGTCTCCAATTTTTAATTTTTAATCATTGCACCATGAAAAGCATCCTATCTGGATGCATAATGGTTCGGTATAGCAACTGCACTGGATGTGACTGCGAGAAACTGCGGATTTGTGACACAGCTCAGCAAATCCTCTCCATGGCCTCTGTCTATCTTTCTCACTGCCTCAGTAAAGCAGGCAAAATAATCAAAGACCTTTCAATGCACTATGTAAAGAATTGATCCGTTTGAACAGTATGCAAGACAAGCTTCTCACTGTATCTTGGTACATATGACAATAATAAACCAACTCCACTCTCCATTTCCAATACAGCAAATGGAAGTCTAATATTGGAAGTGATGTACTCACAAACATCCTACTCATTAAATCTCAGTTTCCATTCCACCGGAGATACTCAGCTCCAGATCGTATTTAATACTTGCCCTAAACATGGATAAAAATTCTGACTTCTAGAGGCAAAATCCCTGACATGTAGGCAACATTTGAGCAAGTGAAGCAACATGGAGTAAAGGATGGATGGAAAGGCTTCCACCGGCTGTGATTTTGGGAAGTTAATCTCTGCACCAAGACATCACAGTAGCTCCACCATGCGGTGTGCTAGATCCAAAACGTCTCAGCAACTTCATAAATTGGCACACTCCATCACTTCAATAGAGAATGTTGAGGACTGCACAGCAGACCACAGTACGTGTGCTTGCAACACTGTGTGTCCGACAGAGTGATCAGCAGCACTGGGGCTCCACAGGGAACTGTCTTGTCTCCCTTTCTCTTCACCATTTACACCTCGGACTTCAACTACTGCACAGAGTCTTGTCATCTTTAGAAGTTTTCGGATGACTCTGCCATAGTTGGATGCATCAGCAAGGGAGATGAGGCTGAGTACAGGGCTACAGTAGAAAACTTTGTTACATGGTGTGAGCAGAATTATCTGCAGCTTAATGTGAAAAAGACTAAGGAGCTGGTTGTAGACCTGAGGAGAGCTAAGGTACCAGTGACCCCTGTTTCCATCCAGGGGGTCAGTGTGGACATGGTGGAGGATTACAAATACCTGGGGATACGAATTGACAATAAACTGGACTGGTCTAAGAACACCGAGGCTGTCTACAAGAAGGGTCAGAGCCGTCTCTATTTCCTGAGGAGACTGAGGTCCTTTAACATCTGATGGACGATGCTGAGGATGTTCTACGAGTCTGTGGTGGCCAGTGCTATCACGTTTGCTGTTGTGTGCTGGGGCAGCAGGCTGAGGGTAGCAGACACCAACAGAATCAACAAACTCATTCGTAAGGTCAGTGATGTTGTAGGGATGGAACTGAACTCTCTCACGGTGGTGTCTGAAAAGAGGATGCTGTCTAAGTTGCATGCCATCTTGGTCAATGTCTCCCATCCACTACATAATGTACTGGGTGGGTACAGGAGTACATTCAGGCAGAGACTCATTCCTCCAAGATGCAGCACAGAGCGTCATAGGAAGTCATTCCTGCCTGTGGCCATCAAACTTTACAACTCCTCCCTTGGAGGGTCAGACACCCTGAGCCAATAGGCTGGTCCTGGACTTATTTCATAATTTACTGGCATAATTTACATATTACTATTTAACTACTTATGGTTCTATTGCTATTTATTATTTATGGTGCAACTGTAACGAAAACCAATTTCCCCGGGGATCAATAAAGTATGACTATGACTATGACTATTTAACTCACGACTATTTATGCTTTTGAAGGGATGGAGGGGGATGATGTTACCACTGACCAGAAAATTACTGATAGCAGTCATATAGATACAGTAAATCCAAGACCATTTAAGTAGTCTTGTACTTTGTAACATGATATGTTACTAAAGTTCCAACCATTCAAAGGCACAAATGATTAAAGAATTCCAAGAATGAAAGGGTTAACGTGTGAGAGCATTTGATGGCTCTGGGCCTGTAATCACCGGAGTTTAGAAGACTGAGGGAGGAAACTTATTGAAATCTATCAAATATATAAAAGCTTAGATAGAGCAGATCTGGAGAGGAGGCTTCTTATCGTGGCTGAGTCAAGGCCCAGAGGGCACAGCTTGAGAATAGAGGGATGTCCATTCAGAACAGAGATGAGGAGGAATTTCTTTAGCCAGATGGTAGTGAATCTGTGGAATTCATTAACAAAGACAGCTGTGGAGGCCAAGTTATTGGGTCTATTTAAAACAGAGGTTGGCAGATGCGTGATTTGTCAGGGTGTCAAATATTACTGGGAGAAGGCAGGAGAATAGGGTTGAGAGAGATAATAAATCAGCCATGATGGAACAGTGCAGCAGACTCGATGGGCTGAACTGCCTAATTCTGCTCCTATGTCTTATGGTCTTATGGATTGAACGTTCTCTATTTGTTCATAGGAGTACAGGTACAGCAATATTCAAACTCAGTATCATACAGTGCCCACTGTAGTTACAGCAGACATAAGAACATAAGAAATAGGAGCAGGAGTAGGCAATCTAGCCCATCGAGCCTGCTCTGCCATTCAATAAGATCATGGCTGATTTGACCATGGACTCATCTCCATCTACCTGCCTTTTCCCCATAACCCTTAATTAACCCCACTATGCATAAATCTATCCAACCTTGTCTTAAATATATTTACTCAGGTAACCTCCACTGCTTCATTGGGCAAAGAATTCGACAGATTCACCACATTCTGGGAAAAGCAGTTCCTCCTCATCCTAAATCTACTCCCCCAGATATGAGGCTATGTCCCCTAGTTCTAGTTTCACTTACCAGTGGAAACAACTTTCCTGCCTCTTTCTTATTTTCATAATTCTATATGCCTCTACAATATCTCCTCTCATTCTTTTGAATTCCAGTGAGTACAATCCCAGGGGACTCAATCTCTCCTCATAGTCTAATCCTCTCGTCTCTAGAATCAACCTAGTTAACCTCCTCTGCACTGCCTCCAAAGCCAGTATATCCTTTCTCAAGTAAGGAGACCAGAACTGCACGCAGTACTCCAGGTGTGGCCTCACCAGTACCCTGTACAGTTGCAGCATAACCTCCCTGCTCTTAAATTCAATCCCTCTAGCAATGAAGGCCAACATCCCATTTGCCTTCTTGATAGCCTGCTGCACCTGCAAACCGGTCTTTGTGATTCATGCACAAGCACTCCCAAGTCCCTCTGCACAGCAGCATGCTGCAATATTTTACTATTTAAATAATCATCTGCTCTTTCATTTTTCCTTCCAAAGTGGATGACCTCACATTTACCAACATTACTCCATCTTCCAGATCCTTGCCCACTCACTTAACCTATCTATGCCTCTCTGCAGACTCTCTGTATCTTCTGCACAATTTGCTTTTCCACTCAATTTAGTATCATCAGCAAACTTAGATACACTACACTTGGTTCCCTCTTCCAGATCATTAATGTATATCGTGAACAGTTGCTGACCCAGCACCAACCCCACCACTGATTGCTAACTAGAGTGACACCCATATATGCCAGCTGTCTGCTTTCTATTAGTTAATCAATCCACTATCCATGCTAATACATCACTCGCAACTCTATGCATCTTTATCTTATAGATAAGTCTTTTATGTAGCACCTTATCAAATGCCTTCTGGAAATCCAAGTTAATAATGTCCATCTGTTCCCCTCTATCCACTGCACTCATTATATCCTCAAAGAACTCCAGTAAGTTTGTCAAGCAGGACCTGCCTTTGCTGAATCCCTGCTGCATCTGCCTGATGGATCGACTTATTTTCAGATGACTTGCTATTTCTTCTTTAATGATAGCTACAACCATTTTCTCAACTACAGATGTTAAAATAACTGGCCTACAGTTACTTGCCTTTTGCCTACATCCTTTTTTGAACAGTGGCATGACATTTGTTGTCTTCCAATCTGCTGGGACTTGTCAGAGTGAGTTATCACTAAAGCCTCTACTATAACTTCCGCCATTTCTTTCAGTACCCTGAGATGCATTCCATCAGCACCAGGGGACTTATCTATCTTCAGCCCACAAGTTTGCTCAACTCTACCTCTTCAGTGATAGTTATTGTATCAAGGTCCTCACCTCCCACTGCATCCATAACATTTCTTTTTATCATGTTGGATGCGTCCTCCACAATGAAGACCAACACAAAATAGTCATTCAAAGCCCCTGCCATTTCCTCATTACCCAATACCAATTCCCCCTTCTCATCCTCCCAGGGACCTACATTCTCTTTAGCCACCCTTTTCTGCTTTATATAATTATAAAAACTTTTACTATCCATTTTTATACTTTGTGCTAGTTTATTTTCATAATCTATCTTCCCTTTCTTTGCTTGCTTTGCAGTTCTTTGTTGCTTTTCAAAGATTTCCCAATCTTCCAGTTTCCCACTACTCTTGGCGACTTTGTATGCACGAGCTTTTAGTTTGATGCCTTCCTTTATTTCCTTAGTTATCCGAGGCTGGATCTCCCCACCCTTACCGTCATTGCTTTTAATTGGAATATACTTTTGTTGAGCACCGTGAAATATCTCTTTGAAAGTCTTCCACTGTTCCTCAACGGTCCCACCATATAGCCTGTCTTCCCCGTCTACACTAGCCAAACCCTCCCTCATCCCATTGTAGTGTCCTTTGTTTAGTCAGAATACACTGGTTTTAGATTGAACTATTGTACCCTCCATTTGTATGAGAAACTCAGTCATACTATGATTATACTTTTCCAAGAGTGGTTATCAGCGAGGCATTCCAAGTCATCTTTCAGCAACTCACAAATGCATAACAACACCTTATATACCGTCTGGGTAGCCTCCAATCTGATGGCATGAACATTGACTTCTCAAACTTCCGCTAATGCCCCACCTCCCCCTCGTACCCCATCCGTTATTTATTTATATACACGCATTCTTTCTCTCTCTCTCCTTTTCCTCCCTCTGTCCCTCTTACTATACCCCTTGCACATCCTCTGGGTTTTCCCCCCTCCCCCTTTTCTTTCTCCCTGGGCCTCCTGTCTCCTGATCCTCTCATATCCCTTTTACCAATCAACTGCCCAGCTCTTGGCTCCATCCTCCCCCTCCTGTCTTCTCCTATCATTTTGGATCTCCCCCTCCCACTTTCAAATCTCTTACTAGCTCTTCTTTCAGTTAGTCCTGACGAAGGGACCTGGCCCAAAATGTCGACTGTGCGTCTTCCTAGAGACGCTGCCTGGCCTGCTGCGTTCACCAGCAACTTTGATGTGTGTTGTTTGACACCACCTTCCAAGTCCAGCACCTCTAATGCTGAAAGGACAAGGGGAGCAAGGATACAGGTCATCCATCCCCTCCATGATCTCATATAACCTCAAATTGGAATATTTCCATTCCCCCTCAGTCACCGGATCAAAATGAAGCTCCTCATCTAACAATACTGAGCAGACACCTTTACATTCTCCTGGCTCAAGAAGGCCGCTGACCTTCCAGCACAATCAAAAATGGGCAAAAAAAAACAGTCACGCAAGTGTGAATGAATATAACTATAAGCTTGCAATCATTGTAGGGCTGCTTACATAATGATGTTATTTGAATTTTACACATTAAATTTATAAGCAGCATCAAAATCTACATGTTGTAATAATAACATATGTAGATAAAATTACCATGAGAAAAATATTTTTGATTGGCCTAAACCCTACAGAAAATGAATTAGTCATTTTCATTATATATCTCAGTTTGCTAGAGGTTCTTTCTCTTTGTGTTCAATAAAATGTATGGATTTCATCATCTTAACAGCACAATTCAATTTCAGATGTATCTAATAACTTACTATCTTCAGAGAAGACAGGAGCTGTGAGAAGATATTGAAGGATTTTACGATCACGCTCAAAGGGACATTCCACCTGCTTCCAAGTCATAAACTCACTGACTTGCTTTGCCAGCTCCCAGAATTTCTAAAAGAAGCAGAAACATTAAGTCAAAACTGTTTAAATCATGCAACACACATCAAAGTTGCTGGTGAACGCAGCAGGCCAGGCAGCAGCTGTAGGAAGAGGCGCAGTCGACGTTTCAGGCCGAGATCCTTCGTCAGGACTAACTGAAGGAAGAGTGAGTAAGGGATTTGAAAGCTGGAGGGGGAGGGGGAGATCCAAAATGATAGGAGAAGACAGGAGGGGGAGGGATAGAGCCAAGAGCTGGACAGGTGATAGGCAAAAGGGATATGAGAGGATCATGGGACAAGAGGTCCGGGAAGAAAGACAACGGGGGGGGGGTGGACCCAGAGGATGGGCAAGGGGTATATTCAGAGGGACAAAGGGAGAAAAAGGAGAGTGAGAGAAAGAATGTGTGCATAAAAATAAGTAACAGATGGGGTATGAGGGGGGAGGTGGGGCCTAGCGGAAGTTAGAGAAGTCGATGTTCATGCAATCATGTTGGGACTATGATCTTGGAGGATATTAAAGAACATCAATCGTGCTCATTGGCAATAAATATTAAATAATTCACCAAATTGATGCATTTGGATCAAAAATATACCACTGGTCAGAGTCACAAACAAAAGAACAGTGTGAGTAAATTATCTATAGCTGAGCATACACATATCTTAGTATTACTGATTGCATTTCCTATCTTACAATCTTTCTTTGAGGGATTCAGTTTAAGAAGTCCAAACGACGTGGTAGTTGATATGTTAATGGATTTAAGGTAGGTGGACTTGAGGACATCAGAGTGGAGTTGATAGGCATGTGAGAGAGAATAGGTTCCCGAAGAAACGTGGGAGAATGGGATTGGTAAAATAGTTCTGAAAACGGGCATGAAATTGATGGGCCCAATGGCTTCCTTCAAAGTCAAAATAAAATTTACTAATAACTACACATTCAGTCCTATTATTAGAAGGTGCAATTCCAGTGTAACTCCTTCGCACACTTTCAGTCTCTCTTGTACAGGGGTGGAATCTGCTGAACTGACAATAACAAACCCTGTAATCTGGAGATATGTTAAATGAGTCCCACAAATGGTAGCAATTGTCTTGCCAGGAGCTTCTCTGAGCAGTTATTTCTGAAGCAGCACCAGTGGCACCCTTTTACGCCAGTAAGCAACCTTTTTTAAAAGAGTAAATCTCAACCCCAAAATGAATTCTGTCATATATTAACAACAGGAATTCTGCAGATGCTGGAAATTCAAGCAACATACATCAAAGTTGCTGGTGAACGCAGCAGGCCAAGCAGCATCTATAGGAAGAGGTGCAGTCGACGTTTCAGGCCGAGACCCTTCGTCAGGACTAACTGAAGGAAGAGTGAGTAAGGGATTTGAAAGTTGGAGGGGGAGGGGGAGATCCAAAATGATAGGAGAAGACAGGAGGGGGAGGGATAGAGCCGAGAGCTGGACAGGTGATAGGCAAAAGGGGATACGAGAGGATCATGGGACAGGAGGTCCGGGAAGAAAGACAAGTGGGGGGGTGACCCAGAGGATGGGCAAGAGGTATATTCAGAGGGACAGAGGGAGAAAAAGGAGAGTGAGAGAAAGAATGTGTGCATAAAAATGAGTAACAGATGGGGTACGAGGGGGAGGTGGGGCCTTAGCGGAAGTTAGAGAAGTCGATGTTCATGCCATCAGGTTGGAGGCTACCCAGACGGAATATAAGGTGTTGTTCCTCCAACCTGAGTGTGGCTTCATCTCCACAGTAGAGGAGGCCGTGGACAGACATGTCAGAATGGGAATGGGATGTGGAATTGTGGCCTTTTATATATTGGTGAGACCCGACGCAGACTGGGAGACCGCTTTGCTGAACATCTACGCTCTGTCCGCCAGAGAAAGCAGGATCTCCCAGTGGCCACACATTTTAATTCCACATCCCATTCCCATTCTGACATGTCTGTCCATGGCCTCCTCTACTGTGGAGATGAAGCCACACTCAGGTTGGAGGAACAACACCTTATATTCCGTCTGGGTAGCCTCCAACCTGATGGCATGAACATCGACTTCTCTAACTTCCGCTAAGGCCCCACCTCTCCCTCGTACCCCATCTGTTACTCATTTTTATGCACACATTCTTTCTCTCACTCTCCTTTTTCTCCCTCTGTCCCTCTGAATATACCTCTTGCCCATCCTCTGGGTCACCCCCCCCTTGTCTTTCTTCCCGGCCCTCCTGTCCCATGATCCTCTCGTATCCCCTTTTGCCTATCACCTGTCCAGCTCTCGGCTCTATCCCTCCCCCTCCTGTCTTCTCCTATCATTTTGGATCTCCCCCTCCCCCTCCAACTTTCAAATCCCTCACTCACTCTTCCTTCAGTTAGTCCTGACGAAGGGTCTCGGCCTGAAACGTCAACTGCACCTCTTCCTACAGATGCTGCTTGGCCTGCTGCGTTCACCAGCAACTCTGTCATATATTAATTTCCTTTATCCTCATCAAATGAGAACCATGGAAAAATGGAAACAACCTCTCAAATATAACAAATCTGGCTCTGTGAGCTATCTATAGATATACTAAGCATCTCCTTTATTTAATTACTGACTTAATTTCTTATGTTACAAAGGAAACAACATCACATTGTTTATCTTGTATTTTTTCATCAAATGTGCCACGTAACTCATCTATTTTAGAAAAATCTCTCACGTCAGCATTGTGTTTTTAACACCTGTTCTGTTTGGAGGTGGAATTTTCAAAGCTGATCATGTTTACATATCTGACATATTCACACATCCTTGGAATTACACATATTGGCCCGATTATCACTTTTAAAATATTTATTTTAGCCTTGCCCTTTTACTCTAGCATTTTCTATAAATGTTTAAAAAATTAATTTTTTGATTTTACAGCTTAGTATTCTCACTGCCTATCAATTTGATTGTGTCTTTCATGTTCCACCAAATCACGCTACACAGGCCAATCACTGTTCTTCATTAAGACCCTAAGACAGAGGAGCAGAAATAGGCCATTTGGCCCATCGAGTCTGCTCTGCCATTCAATTATGGCTGATTCTTCCCCCCTCCTCAGCCCCACTCTCCAGCCTTCTCACTGTAACCTTTGATGCCGCGTCCAATCAAGAACCTATCAATATCTGCTTTCAATACAGCCAACAAACAGGCCTCCACAGCTGTCTGTGGTAACAAACTCCACAAATTCACCACCAACTGGCTGAAGAGATTTCTCCACATCTCTGTTTTAAATGAACGCCCCTTTATCCTGAGACAGTGCTATCTTGTCCTAGATGCCCACACCATAGGAAATATCTTTTCCACATCTACTCTGTCAAGGCCTTTCAACATTTGAAAGATTTCAAAGAGATCTTCTCTCGTCCTTCTAAATTCCAGTGAGTACAGACCCAGAGCCATCAAACATTCCTCGTATGATAACCCTTTCATTCACGGAATCACCCTTGTGAACCTCCTCTGAACCCTCTCCAATGCCAGCACATCTTTTCTTAGTTGAGGACCCTGACAAGTGTTTATAAAGCCTCAGTATCACATCCCTGCTCTTGTACTCCAGACCTCTTGAAAAGAATGCCAACATTACATTTGCCTTCCTCAGCATTGACTCAACCTGCCAGTTAACCTTCAGTGCGTTCTGCACAAGGACTCCCAAGACCCTTTGCATCTCAGATTTTTCGATATTCTCCCTGTTTAGAAAATAGTCCGCACATTTATTTCTACTACTAAGGTGCATGACCATGCATTTTCCAACGTTGTATTTCATTTCCCACCTTCTTGCCCATTCTCCTAACCTGTCTAAGTCCTTCTGCAGCCTACCTGTTTCCTCAACACTACCTGCCCCTCCATCAATCTTCGTATCATCTGCAAACTTGGCAACAAAGTCAGTTATTCCATCATCTGTCATTGATATACAGCATACCACAAAGCAGTTCCATAACCAACCCCTGCGGAACATCACTAGTCACTGGCAGCCAACTAGAAAGGAATCCTTTTATTCCCACTCGCTGCCTCCTACCAATCAGCCAATGCTCTAACCATGCCAATAACTTTCCTGTAATACCATGGGCTCTTAACTTGGTAAGCAGCCTCATGTGTGGCACCTTGTCAAAGGCCTCCTGAAAGTCCAAATATTCAACATCCACTGCATCCCCTTTATCTATCCTACTTGTAATCTCCTCAAAGAGTTCCAAAAGGTCCATCAGGCAGGATTTTCCCTTCAGGAAACTATGCTGACTTTGTCCTATCCTGTCCTGTGTCACCAAGTACTCCATAATCTCGACGTTAACAATTGATTCCAACATCTTCATAACCACTGAGGTCAGCTTAACTGATCTATAACTTCCTTTCTGCTGCCTTCCTCCTTTATTAAAGAGTGGAGTGACATTTGCAATTTTCAAGTCCTCAAGCACCATGCCAGTCCAATGATTCTTGAAAGATTATTTCTAATGCTTCCACAAACTCTTTCAGAACCCTAAGGTGCAGATCATCGGGTCTGGTTGACTTAAGTACCCTTAAGCCTTTCAGCTTTTTGAGCAGCTTCTCTTTTGTAATAGTAATTGCACTCACTTCTCTTCCTTCACACCTTTCAACACCTGACACATAGTTGTACTATTTTGCCATTTGAGTATTTCTTCGTTTTTGAAATAACTCTATCCTGCAGCTTCCTCACTTTCCCACAAACTCATGCCATTACTGTTCTGCTGTCATCTCTGCCAGCATCTCCTTCCAATTTACTTTGGCCAACTCCTCTCTCATACCGCAGTAATTTCTGTTACTTCACTGAAATACTGCAATGTCAGACTATACTTACTCCCTATCAAATTTTAGTAAATTACTAAATTACTAAAATTAGTAAAATAACTTGTAGTTTTGAGACTGAATTCTGTTTTGCTTTTATTCAATATTTCTCCTGATGATTTTCCCATATTTAATTTTTGAACTTTCTGATTTGTCTCATATTTTCAGACCTACCATAAAATTGCTTTCAAATTTGAAGTTTTCATAATTTAACTATCCTGCATCACCATTTACGAATATTTCTTCTTCTTTTTCGTCTTGTTTTACGGCGGTTGGCACCCAGCCTAATGGTGCAATGCCATCACCTTCTGCTCCAGAGTGTACAATAGACTTACATTCTAAATCCCTTCACCCAATCACACACACACACATACCCTAACCTACACCTTATCCTCCCATCTCTGGCCATCCTAGTACTCTATTCCTGCTTATCCGTCATATCCTATAAAAAACCCCTGTACCCCTTAAGAAAGCTAAAAATACCCTGACCTTTGCTCTCTCACCTATGCCCAGCAACTCTTTTAATGTGAATTCCTGCACCCCCAGTTCCCTGAGATTAATTCTCATCATCTCTCTCTGTATCCCACTCTTCCTGCAACTCAGAACTACATGTTCTACTGACTCCTCTTCCTGACATTCCTCACACAATCCTGTCTGGTGTTTCCCTATCATTTTCAATGTTTTGTTTAATGCACGGTGCCCCAGCCTTAACCTAGTCCACACAGTTTCCTCTCTTCTGTATCCACTACCTACCCTAGTACCTGCAACACTTTTTTGTATTTGATATAAATGCCTCCCTTTCCCCGTCCTGTCCCACCTTTCTTGTCACATTTGGTTGATTTTTTCCCAGATTACACACTTAACCTCTGCTTTACTGATACTAATGTGCATTTCTATATTTTCTTTTTTAACATTCTCCTTGACAACTCATCCACCCTCTCATTCCCCTTCACCCCTACATGTGCTGGAATCCAGAGGAATTTTACCTGACCTCCCTGATTTGCAATTCTTGTGACTGACTGAAGGATTTCATAAAGTACATCTTGCCGACTGTTTGAGTGAAAAGACCTTAAACTTGCTAGGACTGAGGATGAATCTGAGCATATCAACACTTTGACTTGTCTAGCTTTCTCCACCCATTGCAACGCAACCAACACTGCTAGCATCTCCACTGTATACACCCCTAAGTTATTAGATGTTCTTCTGCTGATTCCAATTTCTTTTGCTGGTATAGCCACCCCGAACCCTGTCACTCCTGTTTCAGGTTCCTTAGCACCATCCGTATAAATCTGAGTATAATCACTATACTTTTCCATCACATGACAGTTAAATGCACTTACCAAATGAGTTTTATATTTTCCTATCCTTTTTACCTCTAACAAATGCCAGTCTACGTCAGGCCATAGAAGCTTCCATGGAGCTACAACCGGATAAACTACTGAAGGACTTATCCTTAGATCAAACACTCCACATTCTTTAGCAATATCATTCCCTACCCGACTAAAGTTATCCCTTTGAAACCTCCCATTTTCCTAGCATTCCTGCAACACTCCTTTAGCAGGGTGAGAATCATTATGCCCCTGCAAATTAGCCCAGTAGTTTGCCATCAATTGCATCTTTCTTATTTCCAAAGGTATTACTCCCATTTCTACCTGTAAGGCTGATGCTGGTGATGTTTTAAAAGCCCCACTGCACAATCTCAAAGCCTGAGCCTGAATCACATCCAGTTTCCTTATAAGAGACCTAGCTGCTGATCCATATGCTATATTTCTATAGTCCAACACAGATCTTACTAAAGCCACATACATTCTCTTCAACACTGAACAACTTGCTCCCCATTCCCTACCAGTCAAACATCTCATCATATTTATTACTTTTTTACATTTCTCCTCAACTTTCCTGATATGGTCTTCCCATGTTAATTGTGAATCAAATATTTCTAATATTTTGAAACTCTTATTGAAATGCTTCATTTTTATCTTAGCAGGAGTTCAGCTTAGCTGCTGAGGCTGTCTTCCTTCAGGCCAAAAGAGCCCAGTTCCAACTTCTTCGCCTCTGATGGCACTCAATACCCTATTGCTTCATCTTCTACTACTGATTCTAATCTGCATTCTGAAGTGACTCCTGCATCTTACCCACAGTTTCCTCTAAAATATGCCAAGATATGAAATTGATGCACTATCAATAACTCCAAAAGACTGGAAGTAGAGTAAATACTGAAAGGCTTTTATTAGCAGTAAAATGTGACCTCCACCATGCTGAGTGGAGTGAGGGGAGGAGCAGTGACACAATCGCCTTTATTCAGGGGTCTGTGGGAGGAGCCACAGGAGCAGTCAGCAGAGGGGTGTGTCCAGACAGGTAACCCAGTTACAACATATATACATGGTTTACCACAGAAATATATCTGAGTGCTGATGAAGGTCCTGGCCTGAAACATTGACTGTTCACTCTTTTCCGTAAGTGCTGCCTGGCCTGCTGATTTCCTCCAGAATTTTGTGTGTGTTGCTTTGGATTTCTGCAGATTTTCTCATGTTTATAAAATGTATTTAGGGGCTCTTGTTGTCAGTGATAGGGCAACATTTTGATCAAGTCTCAAGATGTGTGGGATCGGACTATGTCTAAGCTCAGGAAAGCAGAAAATGCACCGGCTTTTGACAGTTAAATAAAGAACTGTTGTTGGGCAAAACCTGACAGACAGAGAGTGACAGGTCACCGATGACCTGAAATGGAAGGGGAATGTAATGGCCAAAAATGCACTTAAATGAAGGATGTATGAAGTTTATTCAAAAGTACCGATGGTTTATTCAGAAGACCGCATGGTTAATTATTTATGTTGAGCTTTTAACGTGCCTTCAAGAATGTTTATTGTTGCAAAGCAGGGACAGCACACGATTCTCTTGCCCAATGGGATAAAAACATGGATATTAAGAGAAGAGGATTTCCCTGCCTAAGGATGGACTGCAGGAGGAGATACTCGAGTAGTAATTCGAATATGAATGACAAGATGTAATTAAAATATCAGGAGAAAGACATATCAAAGAAACCTGAATGCCAGAAAGCTTAAGAGTGGTGCAGAAGACAATGGAAGAGGACCTTAGTAGGACATCAGATGTGGGAAAATTGAATATATGATGTCATAGAGATAATTTCAAGACAAATAATTAATTCTCAGGATATTGGCATTTATTAACCACCCCTAATTGCTTTTGAGATGGTGGTGGTCATTCCAATTTTAATGGTTTGGGGGCTTTATCATGGACACGTATATGGCCTAATACCTTTACTTGATACTTATGGTGTTTGCTTGTTTGAAGTCAGATGGCAAAGACCAGGCATATCTCATGGTATACCACTGAGATCCTGCCTGCAGAATACTCCTAATATTATTTGTTGGAGGATAATGTTGGGGTGTGGCTTCATCTCATGTCAAAGTTACCACTGATTTTATAATTTCTTAAGATATTTCTGACATTCAGAGCCATTTAAAATATACCGACATTGAAGTAATAGACAATATAGCTAATGTATACAAAAATATCTAAAGTTAAAATAATTATAAAAATTAATTGGCATAAGACCTGAGAGGTGATTCTCCAGTGATGAAATTCCATTTGTTACTTGGTAAGTCCTGGAACACCAACACAACTCCGAGACTTATTAAAAATTTATAGAATTTAGTGCCTGATGTTTCTGATTAGAATGGCCAACACAAGCTAGCTGGACTTACTTAGGTATCTGTTCCGGCTCAGAAGGTCTTTCAGCCCCTCTTGGCCAGGCGAATTCCAGCAGCACAATTTGTTTTGTTCTCTTTAGCCCTCACTTTATTTCCCTGTAGCACGGCAATTCATCATTTTACACTTGCCCAGCATCTCCCCCTTTTAAGGAAATTTGACTATTTGGCGAAAGGCAAAAGTAGAACATGCAAACTCCACAGAATGAATCTGTATTCCAGAAGCTGTGAGATAGCAGGACTGCCTTCCTAGTGCCCCTTTGTATTGTAAGATGATAGTCTGATATAGTTGAGTGGATTGTTAGGCCACCAGGAAGACAGTTCTGGATCAACCATATCAACTGTGGTGTCAGGGACTTCGAGTGGTACTATAGGGCAAACAGAGCAAGGAAAACAGATTTCTTTCCCTGGGGGACATTACTCAACCACATGATTAAGTGTCTCTGCTTGAAACGCCGACTGTTTACTTTTTCCCATAGATGCTGCCTGCCTTGCTAAGTTCCTCTAGCATTTTGTGTTTATTGCTTTGATTTCCAGCATCTAGAGACTTTTTTGTGTTTGGGATTAATCGACCAGGTGGGTTCTTACAATGATCTGGCAGATATGCATCACTATTACTAAAAGTAACCTATTAATTCAAGCTTACTTATGTATTTCAGTGAATTTACAGTGTCTGACCAACAAAATATGAATCAAATACACTTCCACATTTTTAGTCCAGGCTTCTGTCCAGTCACATTAACACAATGCTACATTCTCTTTGACATCATTTTGTATTTCAAAAGTGAAAGTTTTGTGTTTTTATTAAGTTAGATAGATTAATTAAAAGGAATATGTGTAGGTATCAAATGGCAACTAAATGCAATTTCGTAATGTACAACTATTCCTTTCTTCAAAACGTTTGATTGCTTGCAATTTTTTATTTGCAGTTGCTTCTACTTTTTTTTGCAAGACTGCTTTATAAATGGGAAAGGAGCATCAGATTTTCTTACCTCAAAATTGACGTGTCCATTCATTAAACGATTCGCACAGCCCTCATTTAAGAAGTAAATATCCTTGATCAATAAACTGCAGAATGGAATCACAATCTGTCAAAAATGTAAGTGGATACTGTTAATTAAATACTTCATTTTCATGGTAAACTTCAGCTAAAGAATTCATTCAATTAATTATGGTATTAAATACAGATATTGACAAGCCTTAAAGGACAATCTTATCTAACTGAAAATGCAGCAGGTTACAATGTAATTGAGAAAAAGCATGTTTCTTCTAACACCATGCATATTAATTAGCAACTCTAATGTCTTGTGTGAAATTCTGTTTGCATGTTAGTAGAGGAATTTTGATAAGGATCTTCATTAGGGAGCTTAATGTAAAGGAACCCTTTGGAGGTAGTGATCGTAATAAGATTGAATTAATATTGTAATATGAGGGGGAGAAGCATAAGTCACATGCATCCGCATCGCAATGGAATAGAGGGAATTACAGAGGCATGAGAGGGGTGCTTGCCCAGGTGGATTGGAGGAACAGCAAAGCAGAGATAGCTGAATTTTCTGGGATAGTTCATAAGACGCAGGATAGATATGCCTTATAGAAGAAATTACATAGAACCATAGAAAATAGGTGCAGGAGTAGGCCATTCAGCCCTTCGAGCCATTCAGTATGATCATGGCTGATCATCCAACTCAGAACCCTGTACCTGCCTTCTCTCCATAACCCCTGATCCCTTTAGCCACAAGGGCCATATCTAACTCCCTCTTAAATATAGCCAATGAACTGGCCTCAACTGTTTCCTGTGGCAGAGAATTCCACAGTTTCACCACTCTCTGTGTGAAGAAGTTTTACCTTATCTCGGTCCTAAAAGACTTCCCCTTTATCCTCAAACTGTGACCCCTCGTTCTGGACCTCCCCAACATCGGGAACAATCTTCCTACATCTAACCTGTCCAATCCCTTTAGAGTTTTCTACGTCTCAATAAGATCCCCCCTCAATCTTCTAAATTCCAGAGAGTATAAGCCTAGTCGATTCAGTCTTTCATCATATGAAAGACCTGTCATCCCAGAAATCAATCTGGTGAACCTCCTTTGTACTCCCTCTATGGCAAGAATGTCTTTCCTCAGATTAGGGGACCATAACTGCACACAATACTCCAGGTGTGGTCTCACCAAGGCCTTGTACAACTGTAGTAGTAACTCCCTGCTCCTGTACTCGAATCGTCTTGCAATGAATGCCAGCATACCATTCACCTTTTTCACCACCTGCTGTACCTGAGTGCCAACTTTCAATGACTGGTGTACAATGACACCCAGGTCTCGTTGCATCTCCCCTTTTCCTAACCGGCCACCATTCAGATAATAAAGCAACATACATCAAAGTTGCTGGTGAACGCAGCAGGCCAAGCAGCATCTATAGGAAGAGGCGCAGTCGACGTTTCAGGCCGAGACCCTTCGTCAGGACTAACTGAAGGAAGAGTGACTCTTACTCACTCTTCCTTCAGTTAGTCCTGACGAAGGGTCTCGGCCTGAAACGTCGACTGTGCCTCTTCCTATAGATGCTGCTTGGCCTGCTGCGTTCACCAGCAACTTTGATGTATGTTGCTTGAATTTCCAGCATCTGCAGAATTCCTGTTGTTTGCGTTTAGATTCAGATAATAATCTGTTTTCCTGTTCTTGCCACCAAAGTGGATAACCTCACATTTATCCGCATTAAATTGCATCTGCCATGAATTTGCCCACTCACCTAACCTATCCAAGTCACCCTGCATCCTCTTTGCATCCTCCTCACAGCTAACACTGCCACCCAGCTTCGTGTCATCCACAAACTTGGAGATGCTGCATTTAATTCCCTCATCCAAGTCATTAATATATACTGTAAACAACTGGGGTCCCAGCACTGAGCCTTGCGGAACCCCACTAGTCACTGCCTGCTATTCTGAAAAGGTCCCGTTTATTCGAACTCTTTGCTTCCTGTCTGCCAACCAATTCTCCATCCACATCAATAACTTACCCCCAATACCGTGTGCTTTAAGTTTGCACACTAATCTCCTGTGTGGGACCTTGTCAAAAGCCTTTTGAAAATCGAAGTATACCACATCCACTGGTTCTCCCTTATCCACTCTACTAGTTACATCCTCAAAAAATTCTATGAGATTCGTCAGACATGATTTTCCTTTCACAAATCCATGCTGACTTTGTCCGATGATTTCACCGCTTTCCAAATGTGCTGTTATCACATCTTTGAAAACTGATTCTAGCATTTTCCCCACCACCGATGTCAGGCTTACCGGTCTATAATTCCCTAGTATTTCTCTCCCTCCTTTTTTAAAAAGCAGGGTTACATTAGCCACCCTCCAATCCTCAGGAGCTAATTCAGAACCTAAAGAGTTTTGAAAAATTATCACTAATGCATCCACTATTTCTTAGGCTACTTCCTTAAGCACTCTGGGATGCAGACCATCTGGCCCTGGGGATTTATCTGCCTTTAATCCCTTCAGTTTACCTAACACCACTTCCCTACTAACATGTATTTCCCTCAGTTCCTCCATTTGACTAGACACTCGGTCCCCTACTATTTCCGGAAGTTTATTTATGTCCTCCTTAGTGAAGACAGAACCAAAGTAGTTATTCAATTGGTCTGCCATGTCCGTGTTCCCCATGATCAATTCACCTGTTTCTGACTGTAAGGGACCTATATTTGTCTTAACCAATGTTTTTCTTTTCACATATCTATAAAAGCTTTTACTGTCAGTTTTTATGTTCCCTGCCAGCTTTCTCTCATAATCTTTTTTCCCTTTCCTAATTAAGCCCTTTGTCCTCCTCTTCTGGACTCTGGATTTCTCCCAGTCCTCAGGTGAGCTGCTTTTTCTGGCTAATTTTTATGTTTTTTCTTTGGAATTGATACTATCCCTAATTTCACTTGTCAGCCATGGGGGCACTACCTTCCCTGGTTTATTCTTTTGCCAAACTGGGATGAACAATTGTTGTAGTTCATCCATGCGATCTTTAAATGCTTGTCATTTCATATCCACTGTCAACTCTTTAAGTATCACTTGCCAGTCTATCTTAGCTAATTCACGTCTCATACCTTCAAAGTTACCCTTCTTTAAGTTCAGAACCTTTGTTATTGAATTAACTATATCACTCTCCATCTTAATGAAGAATTCCACCATATTATGGTCACTCTTACCCAAAGGGCCTCGCACGACAAGATTGCTAACTAACCCTTCCTTATTGCTCAATATCCAGTCTAGAATAGCCTGCTCTCTAGTTGGTTCCTCGGCATGTTGGTTCAGAAAACTATCCCGCATACATTCCAAGAAATCCTCTTCCTCAGTACGCTTACCAATTTGGTTCACCCAATCTACATGTAGATTGAAGTCACCCATTATAACTGCTGTTCCTTTATTACACGCATTTCTAATTTCCTGTTTAATGCCATCCCCAACCTCACTACTACTGTTAGGTGGCCTGTAAACAACTCCCACCAGCGTTTTCTGCCCCTTAGTGTTATACAGCTCTACCCATATCGATTCCACATGCTCCTAGCTAATGTCCTTCCTTTCTATTGCATTAATCTCCTCTCTAACCAGCAATGCTACCCCACCTCCTTTTCTTTCATGTCTATCCCTCCTGAATATTGAATATCCCTGAATGCTGAGCTCCCATCCCTGGTCACCCTGGAGCCATGTCACTGTGATCCCAACTATATCATATTCATTAATAACTATCTGCACATTCAATTCCTCCATCTTGTTATGAATGCTCCTTGCACTGACGCACAAAGCTTTCAGGCTTGCTTTTACAACACTCTTAGCTCTTATACAATTATGTTAAAAAGTGGCCCTTTTTGATTTTTGCCCTGGATTTGCTGGCAAGTTGTTCTCAAATGGCAGGGCGAGGCAACCATGGCTGACAAGGGAAGTTTAGGAAAGGGTATATAAGGTTGCAAAAGTGAGTGGGAAGTTGGATGATTGGGAAGCTTTTAAAATCCAACAAAAGGCAACTGAAAAGCTATAAGAAGGGAAAAGATGAAATATAAGGGCAAACTAGCCAATAATATAAAGCAGAATACTACAAGTTTTTCAGTTATATAAAGAGTAAAAGGGAGGTGGGACTTGATATTGGACCACTGGAAAATTATGCTGGTGAAGTAGTAAAGCAGGAAAAAGAAATGGCAGATGAACTTAATGGGCACTTTGCATCAGTCGTCACTGTGGAAGCCACTAGCAGTGTGCCAAAGGTCCGTGAGTGTCAGGAAGCAGGAATGAATCCCATTACTATTACAAAGGAAAAAGTGCCAGGCAAACTGAAAGGTCTTAACGTGGTTAAGTCACCTGGACCAGATGGACTACATCCCAGAGTCCTGAGAGAGGTTCCTAATAAGATAACAAATGTATTGGTCATGATCTTTCAAGAAACACTTGATTCTGGTATGGTTCCAGAGGACTGGAAGATTGCAAATGTCACTCCCTCTTTAAAAAAGGAAAGTGAAAAAAAGTAAATTATAGGCCAGTTAGCCTAACCTCATGATTGGGAAAGTGTTGGAATCTACTATTAAGAATGTGGTTTCAGGGTACTTGGAGACTAATGATAAACTAAGTCAAAGTCAGCATGCTTTCTGTAGAGGGAAACCTTGCCTGACAAATCTGTTCGGATTCTTCAAGGAAGTGACAAGCAGGGTGGACAAAGAAGAGTCAGTTGATGTCATTTACTTGGATTTTCAGAAGACACTTGATGAGGTGCCATGCATGAGGCTGGTTAACAGTATAAAACCCTACTGTGTTACAAGAAATATACTGGCATGGACAGAGGAATGGCTGACAGGCAGGAAGCAGTGACTGGGAACAAAGAGGGCCTTTTCTGGTTGGCTGCCGGTGACTAGTGGTGTTCCTCAGGTATTGAGACTGCTACTTTTCACATTGTTTATCAATGATTTGGATAATGGAATTGATGGTTTTGTGGCAAGGTTTGTGGATGATACAAAGATAGGTGTAGGGGTAGGTAGTGCTGAGGAAGCAATGTGATTACAGCAGGGCTCAGACAATTGGGAAGAATGGGCAAAAAAGTGTCAGATGGAATACAGTGTTGGGAAATGTATGATAATGCATTTTGGTAAAAGGAGAAATAGTGAGGAATATTATCTAAATGGGGAGAAGGTTCAAACATCAGAGGTGCAGAGGGACTTAGGAATCCTCGTGCAAGACTCCCAGAATGTTAATTTACAGGTTGAGACTGTGGTAAAGAAGGAAAATGCAATGCTGGCATTTATTTTGAGGGGAATAGAGAATCGAATATCAAAGCAAGGAGATTATACTGAGGCTTTATAAGACCCTTGTCAGGCTGCATTTGGAATATTGTCAGCAGTTTTGGGCCCCATATCTCAGAAAGGATATGTTGTCGTTGGTAAGAGTCCAGAGGAGGTTCACAAGGATAATTCCGGGAATGAAGGGGTTAATCTACATAGAACATAGAAATTTATAGCACATTACAGGCCCTTGGGCTCACAATGTTGTGCCGACCATGTAGCCTACTCTACAGACTGCCTAGTATTTCCCTGGCACATAGCCATCTATTTTTCTAAGCTCCATGTACCTATCTAAGAGACTCTTAAAAGCCCCTGTTGCCGCCAGTGCATTTCACACACTCACCACTCCCTGTGTGAAAAGGTTATCCCTGACATCTCCTTGGTACCTATTTCCAAACACCTTAACACTATGCCCCCTCGTGTTAGCCCTTTCAGCCCTGGGAAAAAGCCTCTGACTATCCACAGGATCAATGCCCCTCATCAACTTATACACCTCTATCAGGTCACCTCTCATCCTCCGTTGCTCCAAGGAGGAAAGGCCAAGTACACTCAATTTATTCTCATAAGGTATGCCCTCCAATCCAGACTACAACCTTGTAAATCTCCTCTGCACTCTCTCTATAGTAGTCACATCCTTCCTGTAGTGAGGTGACCAGAAATGAACATGATACTCCAAGTAGGGTCTGACCAAGGTCTTACATAGCTGTAACATTACCTCACAGCTCTTGAACTCAATCCCACAGTTGATGAATGCCGACACACCTTACGCCTTCTTAACAACACTGTCAACCTATGCAGCAGCTTTGAGTGTCCTACTGACACGGACCCCAAGATCTCTCAGATCTTCCACACTGCCAAGAGTCTTACCATTTATATTATATTCTGTCTTCAAATTGGACCTACCAAAATGAACCACTTCACAATTATCTGGGATGATCTCCATCTGCCACTTCTCAGCTCAGTTTTGCATCTTATCGATGTCCCGCTGTAACCTCTGACAGCCCTCCACACTATCCACAACACCTCCAACCTTTGTGTCATCAGCAAATTTACTAACCCATCCCTCCACTTCCTCATCCAGGTCATTTATAAAAGTCACAAAGAGCAGGGGTCCCAGAACAGATCCCTGAGGCACACCACTGGTAACCGACCTCCATGCAGAATATGACCCGTCTACAACCACCCTTTGCCTTCTGTGGGCAAGCCAGTTCTGGATCCACAGAGTAAGGTCCTCTTGAGTCCCAAGCCTCCTTACTTTCTCAAAAAGCCTTGCATGGGGTACTTTGTCAAATGCCTTGCTGAAATCCATGTAAACTACATCTACTGCTCTACCTTCGTCAATGAGTTTAGTCACATCCTCAAAAAATTCAATCAGGCTTGTAGGGAACGACCTGCCTTTGACAAAGCCATGCTGACTATTCCTAATCATATTATGCCTCTCCAAATGTTCATAAATCCTGCCTCTCAAGATATTCCTCAACAGCTTGCCCAGCACTGAAGTCAGACTTACTGGTGTGTAATTTCTTGGGTTATCTCTATTCCTTTTCTTGAACAAGCGAGCAACATTTGCAACCTACCAATCCTCTGGTACCTCTCCAGTCCCTATTGATGATGCAAAGTTCATCGCAAGACGCTCAGCAATCTCCTACCTCAGCTCCCACAGCAGGCGGGGGTATATCTCATCCGGTCCAGGAGACTTAACTAATTTGCTGCTTTTCAAAAGCTCCAGCACATCTTCTTTCTTAATGTCTATATGCTCAAGTGTTTCAGTCCACTGTAAGTCATCTCCACAATTGCCAATGTCTTTTTCCCTGGTGAATACTGATGCAAAGTATTCATAAAGTACCTCAACTACCTCCTCCAGCTCCATGTGTATGTTTCCACTATTGCTCCTGATTAGTCCTATTCTCACATGGCTCATCTTCTTGCTCTTCACAATCTGTAGAATACCTTGGGGCGTTCCTTAATCCTGCTCACCAAGGCCTCCCCATGGCTCCTTCTGGCTCTCCTAATTTCATTCTTAGGCTCTTTCCTAGCAACCCTGTAATTTTCTAGAGCTCTACCAGTACCTCATTTCTTGAACCTTTCATAAACTTTTCTTCTTAACTAGATTTTCTACATACTTTGTACACCATGGTTATTTAACTCTACCATCCTTCCCCTGCCTCAATGGGACATACCTATGCAGAACTCCATGCTAATGTTCCCTGAATGTTTGCAATATTTCTGCCATGCATTACCCTGACAGCATCTACTCCCAAGCTCCTGCCTAATAGCATCATATTTCTCCCTATCCCAATTAAATGTTTTCCCAAATTGTCTGCTCCTATCCCTCTCCAGCACTATGGTGAAGGAGATAGATTTGTTGTCACTACTGCCAAAATGCTCTCCTACCAAGAGATCTGACACCTAACCAAATCCATTTCCCAATACCAGATCAAGTACAGCCTCTCCTCTAGTTGGCTTATCTACATATTGCATTAGCAAACCTTCCTGAACATACCTAACAAACTCCACTCCATCTAGATCCCCTTACGTTAAGGAGAAGAATATTAGGACAGTTAAAACATATGATGAGTGTTTGGCAGCTTTGGACCTATACTCACTGGAATTTAGAAGAATGTGGGGCAATCTCATTGAAACCTACCAAATGTTGAAAGGACTAGATAAGGTGGATATATAGAGGATGTTTCCTATGGTTTGGGTATCCAGAACTAGAGGGAACAGCCTCAAAATTGAAGGGTGACCTTTTAGTACAGAAGTAAGGAAGAATTTTTTAGCCTGAGTGGTGAATCTGTGGTGTGCTCTGCCACAGACTGCAGTGGAGGCTAAGTTTGTGGGTAGACTTAAAGTGAAAGTTGATAGTTTTTTGATTGATCAGGGCATCAAAGGATATGGCGAGAGGCAGGTGCATGGGGTTGAGTGGATCCAGGATCAGCCATGATGGAATGGCAGAGCAGAATCGATAGGCTGAATAGCCTAATTCTGTTCCTATGTTTTATGGTCTTAATTTCTCTGGTTTGACATTAATTTTCATGTGGTATTATTTCAAAGTGATAGACTTGTGCATTTTCCCTAAATATTTTATACCTGAGAAAAATTAGCAACCAAGCTGGTATATTTCATAATTATCTTACAAGATATGGAGCTTCACATATCATTATAGAACAGTTTCTCACAGAGTTATTTCAGTTAAATTAGTAGAAGCTGCAATGTATTCCATTCCAAAAGACTCTAAGATATAGGAGCAGAATTAGGCCATTTGGCTCATCGAGTCTGCTCTGCCATTTCATAATGATAGGTCCGTTTCCCCCTCAGCCCCAATCTCCTGCCTTCTCCCTGTATCCCTTCATGCCCTGACTAATCAAGAATTTATCAACCTCTGCCTTAAATATACCTAATGACTTGGCCTCCACAGCTGCCTGTGGCAATGAATTTCACAGATTTACCACCCTCTGGCTAAAGAAATTCCTTTTCATCTCCGTTCTGAATTGGCGTCCCTCTATTCTGGGGCTGTATCCTCTGTCTTAGACTCCTCCACCACAGAAAGCACCCTTTCCAAATTGACCCTATCAGAGCCTTTCAACATTTGATAGGTTTCAATGAGATCCTCCGTCATTCTTCTGAATTCCAGTGAGTACAGGCCCAGAACCATCAATCGCTCCTCATATGACAAGTCTTTCAATCCCAGAATCATTTCCTTGAGCGTCCTTTGAACCCTCTGCAATGTGAGTGCATCCTTTCTAAGATAGGGGCCCAAAACTGTTCACAATACTCCAGGTGAATGTGTTATAAGGCCTAACATTCTAATCCTCACGAAATGAGTGCTAAGATTGCACTTGCCTACATCACCACCAACTCAGTTTTTTAAGTTTTAGTTTCTCATGCTTTACAATTTTCCCAGTTTTTGAGCTCTACTGTGAAAAAAGGAGCATGTGATTCACAAATATAAATTCTCAGTGAAATAGATCAAATCCTATTTGTAATATTCATGTATGTAAACAAACAGTTGTGGGCTGAATACTTTTACAAGGCACTATATCCGAATAATATCAGTATTATTTTGACAACAACATTTATCATCTGCCTAGCCTTTAAGAAAGTTGACTAAAACACCCTTAATGCCTTTCCTTTATTATCAAATAGGCTGGGCAGCTTTCATTTGACTTGTTTTTTGTCAATTACAACCAGGTAATTAGAACAGCCCTGTACTTCATTATTACCTCTGGCATTCTCCAAAGGTTCATACTCACTCTCCTCTGATATTTTATCTATTTTCTGCTCCTCAGCAACATATTTAAAAACATAACATATGGTTTCTTAAGCATTCATTCCTGAATGCACCTGACCCAATTTTCTCAGCCGTATGTAATGTGAAACAAGGAGATTAAACAAGCCATTGTAGTTATTTCAGTGCTAACTCTATTCATGAGGGTTTTGACAGCACATCATATTAAAGAAAGGTGAGTTTGATTTCTACGCATGACTATGTATGAGTATACTCTGGAAGTTGTTGTCAGCAATGAAAGGCTTCTCATTATTGTCATCACAAGTTCTGGGCCATTATCTATCAGGGATCTCTAAATTAGGACATAAAGACAGGATAAGTAATAAACCCAATCAGCATGTTTACATCTCACTCAATGATAAAAATTGGTGCTGGTTACTTGCCCTAAACATAAATGGACCGTCATGGCTGTTTTCAAATTCTGTTCCACCTACAAGAAGTGGTGGCTACAGCCCAGTCCCTCACAGGAAGAGCCTTCCCCAGCCAGAGCACAAATACAAAGTGCGCTGCCACAAGAAAGCAGCATCGATCATCAAGCACTCTCACCTTCTCCGTTACTGTCGGGAAGGTGGTCGAGGAGCCTTTGGTCCCATACCACCAGATTCAAGAACAGTTATTACCTTTCATCCAGGAGGCTGCTGAACCAGTGTGGATAACTTCACTCAGCACAACACTGAATTGATCACTGAACACAACCTATGAACTCACTGTCAAGGTCTCTGCAACTTGAATTCTCAGTGTGATTTATTATTATTATTGTTGTATTTGCAGAGTGCATCTTCTTTTGCATATTGGTTGCTTGTCAGTCTTTGTGTGCACTCTTTCATTGATTATATTGTATTTCTTTGTTTTCCTGTGAAAATGAATCTCAGGGTAGTATATGTTGATAATTAAGTACTCCAATAATAAATTTACTTAGAACTTTGAACCTTTAACCTCAATTGTTCTGTTTTGGAAATTGGTTCTATATGTTTCTATATTGAGAAAAAAAAACAGGTTATACTAAGGGTTGGGTTGAAAGAATGGGAAAGGTGGTGGTGAGATAGAACTAGGTGTCATCAGCTGTTCTATGAACACATACGTTGCTGCTTTTGAATATGCTACAAAGGAGCAACATGTAGATATAGGATCTGCGTGTCTCAGTGAGGAGTCTTCAGTCTAATTTTCAAACAGCTTCACAATCATGTTGACCCCTGCTTCACGGATGCGTAGAAATCGCATTTTGCTTGAAAGAAAGGTTTTGTGGGGAACCGTCAGCTGAGATGATTGTAACAAATCCTTGAGAAGTTGTTAATAAGTCATCAGTAAGAGCAAAATACAAAACATCAAACTGAAGAAGCCTCGATTTTATTTGTCTTTTTTTCATGTTGAGGCTTATCAGAAGTCACATGACCAAGAATTTTTAAATGCTTTTATTGTGCATGATCAACCCTTACCTTTTCTCTGGTGCTATGGGCTGTTGTTGATCTCTGGGCTGCTCCTCGCAAAGCCGTCCTGTAATTGTAGAAATTACTAGAAGGATCCATTTGGTGCTTAGAAGGAAAGCAAAATCAGTGATTATTTTAAAGTTGAAAAGTATACATGTTAGAATTATTTTCTACAATATGAATTTAATTGACTAACTTGAAAAAAAGTTTCTATGATTAATCACACTCCTATAATATTTATTTCAATAAACTTCAGATCTTATAGACAAACAAAGAACATTCAAATTCCATTAATATTTAATTTAACAACACAGTGGAATGGATTTTCTGTTTTTCCTAACTATGATTTAATGTAACCTGATCTCAATTAGATTTGTTGCTTGAATATAACGTGAAACATAAAGGAAAGCTACCAAATGATACACTAACAAACAAAGAAGTCAAGGAGAGTTCTGCCAAAGGCAAACAAGGAAATACAATTGAAAATAATGTCCATTAATCAATATGATATTTTACCTGTTCAATCAACAGAAATAAATAAAGTGACTTGTGTATCAGCAAATCAATCAAAGTATGAAATGATTTGATATTACACATTACAAAATATAAGAGCAAAGATTTGGAAAATAATAATGTCAATAATTTATTCTAAATGTACCAAATACAGTCCTTTGGCTCATCAAGGCTGTACCATCTCAGCGACAGAGCTATCCAAATAGTCCAGTCCCTTGCCTGCTACTAGAGTCCTGTCAATACTACTCTTTCAGACATGTATCATAAGAACATAAAAAATAGGAACAGGAGTAGACCATCTGGCATGTTGAACCTGTTCACCCATTCAATATGATCACAGCTGATCTGGCTGTGAACTCTGCTCCACCTACCTGCCTTCAAGTTTAAGTTCAAGAATAATTATCATTCAACCATACATAAATACCCATGAATAAAGCCAAACGAAACAGCATTACTCCAGGGCCAAAGTGCAAAACATAGCACTAACAGTCAGACACATACAAAATATCAATAAAATCCAGTCACACAAAAATGTATATAGTCCAAGACCCTGAGTCCATGAATGTTTCAGCAGAATGCAATCAAACACAATACAGCTTGACTTCCTGCCGAACGAACACTGGGGGGCCACACTGACTCTAGCATGGACGCTATGCCACACTGTCCCCGACACTCCGGTGGAGCACACCGACTCCAACGCCTCTCTCCTGGGTGATTATAACCAGGCATCGCTGCGACTTGATGCCTAATCCTCACTACAACCGTGGCCATGCAGCTCCCCACCGCCCACCGCTCACCGCTCCCACTGCCCGTCAATAAATCAGCGAATCAGACTTCCAGCATTCCACATTAACAATGTCCAACAGGGTCTTGCGATCACAAGAGAAGTGACTAAGATTATCACTCGCTGCTAACTGCACACCGACTCCTCCCCCACTTCTCGGACACAGGCAGCAGCACAGTCTGTACCAAGTCCAACTCCTTCAGTTTCTCTGCCAATGAGCAACTTGTGGATGGGGTATACCTGCAGTACTTTAAGTTCCTAATGTCCAGCAGGGTCTTGCAGTCGTATCACATGTGTATAAAAGACAATAGCAACTCTGGTTGACCCTGTAGAAGCCGCTGCAATTGAATGTCTTTTCCACAATTATCAAGGATTCATTTAACTACGCTTAAACATATCTTAATGTTGAGGTAGCATCTATTGCTTACTTGGGTAGAGTAGTATCCCTGCTCCTAAATTCAATTCCTCTAGCAACAGGCCAGCATCCCATTTGCTTCTTGCTAACCTGTTGCACCTGCAAACTTCTACGATTCAAGCACAAGCACTCCCAAGTTCCTCTGCACAACACCTTTTGTCATTTAAATAACAATTTTATCTTCTATTTTTCCTTCTGAAGTGTAAGACCTTACATTTATAGCATTGTACTCCATCTCCCAGACCCTTCCTACTCAAAACATATATTTTCTTTCTGACCCTCTGCATCTTCCTTTTAAATATGACCATATTTCTTCATAGAATGATTTTTGTTCGATCAGTTGTCCCTTGTTTTCCGACTATACCATAAATAGTAAGTTTTTTCTCTCTCTCTCTCTCCCATATTTCTATGTGTTTTATGACTTTACCTATGTCAGACATGTTAGGAATCGCCTTTGTTCCATTGAAAATAGCACCACATTTTATAGTCTGTTCAGATACCTAAGGTCTTTTTTTCCTGTAACCCTTTCAGCAAAACTCTTATGTATCCTCTCTGAAACTTTTACACATTGTATTTGCTGAGCTATGGTTATAATACCACAAGACACAGGAACGGAATTAGGCCAAACAGCCAATCCAGACTGATCCGACATCCAATCATGTCTGAATCATTTTCCCTCTCAACCCCATTCTCCTGGCCTCTTCTCGTAATCTTTGATACCTTTACTAATCCAGAACCTCTCAATCTCTGCTTTAAATATACCAGTGACTTGACCTCCATGACTTTCTTGAGGTAATGAATTCCACAGATTACAGAACCCCTGGCTTAAAGAAATTCTTCTTCACTTCTGTTCTAAGGGGAAGTCCTTTATATTCTGAGGCTATACCTTCTGGTCCTAGACTCTCCCACTAATGGGAATATTCTGTCTACATCCACATTGTCTAAGCCTTCCTTCTAAATTCCAACGAGTACAGGCCCAGAGCTAAACAATACTGCCTAAAATCTATCACGTATTTACATGTATTGTGTTGTTTTATTACTGCATTCTTTATCTCACTGTACATTTCTTTGTGCTGTATCAGATGGGAAGTAACAATTCATTCTCCTTTACACTTTTGTACTGGAAATGATATTAAACAATCTTGAATAAAACACTCCTCGTGTTAACCCTTTCATTCCCTGGAGAATTTTTGTAAACCTCCTCTGGACCCTCTCGAATACTACCACATGCTTTCTTAGACATGGGGCCTAAAACTGCTCACCATGCCACAAATGTGGTCTGTAGGATTGCCAACTTTCTCATTTCCAAATAAGGGACAAAGGTAGCAGTCAAATATGGGACACTCGTGTTTACCACGAGAAAGACTACCATGACCATGAAGCCTTGCGCGGGCACCTGTGTGTGCATACGTGACATGCGCATATGTGTACGTGCAGATTTTTTTCTACAAATCGGTTTTGGCTTAATCTTCCCGATACTGATACACTGTACATACATTATTTCTACTTTATATAGGCTATGTATTTATCATATCATTCCTGCTTTTACTATATGTTGGTGTTATTTTAGGTTTTATGTGCTATTGGTATGATTTGGTAGGTTATTTTTTGGGTTTGGGAATGCTCAAAAAATTTTCCCATACAAATTAAGGGTAATTGCTTCTGTGCTTTATGCCATTTCGGCTTACGAATGGTTTCAAAGAAACGCTCTACCTTAGCGGGGGAAATACAGGACAAGGGCGGTCCCGTATGGGACAAGCCAACTTAGCCCAATATACGGGATGTCCTGGCTAATACGAGACAGTTGGCAACCCTAGTGGTCTGACCAGTGCCATATAACATCTCAGCATGTACGGTATCATCCCCAGTACTGGAAATACCATACTGGTTGTGATCAAACCAGTCTACCTTTTATAAAGGTTCACTGCAACACCTCCATCTTATGGATTATTTGCAAAATTGGAAATGGATCTCTGTTAATCCAAGTCTAAAGTATTAATAAATGTTAAGTAAAGCAGTCTTCCCAGTACTGACCCTCGGGAATTCTACCGTTCACTTTCCTCCTGTCTGGAAAACAACATTTCACTGCTCTTCATTTCCTGTTATTCAGCTAATTTCCTATCCATGCTGCTAGAGCCAGTTTTAATTCATGGGCTTCAGTCTTGATGACAACCGTAATTTAATGACACATTACCAAGTGTCCTATGAAAATACTTGTACGCCAAGTCAACTACTTTTCCTTATCAACTCATCATTACCTTACAAACAAAACTCCGATTTTCCCCATCTTAAGCTCACTTTGTTGCGCAGATTTTTGAAGATCAGATATAGCCGACTGATGTTCCGCAATGGATGTTTGCATCTTATCGATTGAATCGGCAATTTTCTGGAGATTAATTGAGATCTCCGTATGAATCAGGTCCTTAACAGAACCTGCAATTTCCGTACGAATCATCTCCCTAACAGAGGTTGAAATTTCCCTCTGAATTAACTCCGATATCGCTTTCAAAGTCACCAGTGATTCAGTCGGAGGAAAATCCATGCCTTTCGGTTTAACCGGAGGTTTACCATCCTTGCCGTTTTTCCCGTTCTTAGACATAGCAGATCTAAGTTTCATCCAGTTATCAGAGAGTTCAATTTAATTCAAAGTATTGTAAGAGTTGATACCTTAATGGTTAATTAAAGTATAGCTGATCATAGAAAAAAAAACTCAGAGGTAATGGAGCGAGTCAAGAACGCGACTTCACTCCATGAGCGCTACCGGAAGTCCCCCTACAAACAAAACTCTACCGAGTTAATCAGTCAGAAATTGCCCCTAATAAATGTATATTTAATTCCTCTAAGAAACTATCATTTCTGTGCTGATGATTGTTTTTAAAACTTCCATTACCTAATTTAAATTGGCTGATACGGGCTTGCTCAATTTATCCTTACACACTGACTTAAACAAGTGAACAACACTTGCAATTTCCAATCATCAGACATCTAGATTTATCTGGGAAATTATAGCCATAATCTCAGCAATTTCCTCATTTACTTTCCTCACCAAATTAGGATGCATTCCATCTCAACCAAGTGATTTATTGTCTCCAACTTGCTTGTTCAAACCTCCTCTAGTCTGACCAAGTCCTCAATTACATCTTCCTTTCCTTAAGCTCCAGTAGCATATCTGTCCTTGGTGAAAGCTCAAAGTACCTCAGTCTAGCACATCAATCATGTCTACTTCCTCCATAATCAGATTTCTTTTTTAAGTATAATTAACCAATACAAGATATTTCTATTTTGAAAATGAATACACCATTGTCTTGCCCATTGTAGTACACTCTGTATCATCAGGATTCAGGATAGCTGAATCACAATAATTAATTTTGTGTTGGTTGTACTCACCTCAAGGATATGAAATTTGGCTGTTTTGATTTTGGCCCATGTTTTCTTTAGCCTGGAAACTGGGCTCATGTTCATGCCAGCTGAAAACAGACAAATTGAGATTACTCTGTTTATGTAATGCACTGCAGAGTAAAACATGGTGACTTAACTTAGCTCTTAGAAACCCCAGCTACGAGTGCCAAAGTTGATCTGGGTTTTGAATAAGTATTCAGATTCAGTTCGGATCAACCTAGCTGTGTATTTATCCAGATCAGAGTAATTCTATTTAGTATTATTCTCTTGTTTGATCAATAATGGTTCAGGTTGGCATAGCATGTCTTTTCTACAGGTCTTCCACAAATGCTTCTGGATCTGGTTGAGTCAGGTATGGGAAAGAACAGTCTCATTGCTGTCAGACTGTGGTGGTTGGTTTATACCAAAATTATTCTCTGTAGATCTCAACTGCAGAGACCAAGCTTCTTCAGTGATATTTCCCATGACTCTTGTGAAATAGAAAGAAGGAATAAATAAGTAGTTCTACAAATAATTGAGATATACTCTTCTGATAAAGGCTAGTCCAATAATATGAGTGAGAACACTACAGTGGCTACTAAGCTTAACAACACCCATATGAGTACAGTTCATCCAACAGAGTAAAGCATTCACTGGAGAATTATCAAACAAAAATCAGTATGAATTGCATATTAGACCAAAATCTCAACCAATGAAGTCAATTTTAAGAACTCTATTACAAAAGAAAAGTGAATCAAAAACTATTGGTGGAGAGAATTCAGAGCATAGGACCTTGGAAACCCAAAGGCATAGCCACCAATGTTAGAATAATTACATTTGGGAATGATGAAGAGATTATAAACAGAGACAGTTATCTGGAGGATAATAAGTTTGAAGGAGCTTAGAGATAGGCTGAGGAAAGACCTTGGAAGGACTTGAAAACAAGATAGGAATTTTAAAGCTAAGTAGGGCATATACATAAGACAATGCAGGTGAGCAAAATCCAGGGCTGTAATTGAATAGAATTTGGATTCTCAGGAATGTTCAAGAGCATTGTTGAACTCATGGATGAGCCATGGATGAAATGACCTGAGAAGAAAGTAGAATCTCATGATTTTATAGATATGGGAACACATGGTCTTACTGAGGGCACATGATGCTCACTTCTGGTTAAATATAAAAAACCTGGTCTGTTGCCAATGAGAGTCATGATTAAGGAGTGGAAATTGAGACTGAGATAAAGGACAATAGCTTCAGTCCAGAGGGGATTTCTTCCCATCCAGTACAGTGTGTCAGACAAGCAATCAAACAACATAGAGACCGCATGGGCATGGCCAAGCTGGTGGCCATTAAATTGGCCAAGCCATTATTAGGGTTTGCCAAACAATGCTGACAAGAAGTAGCAAGAAGTTGAGAAGGGCAGATTCTCGGGAGATAATGGTGTGGATATGAGAAGAGAAACTTATTATTTTTTAACAGATTATTGTGTATGGTTCTTTGTACATTTTTTACATTTAAAACAAATGCTCATTGCTGTTTTTCTATGACCTTTGATAAGAATAAGCAAGCTGACTACAAGGATCCTTGACTAGTGCTTTAGTTTCACTTGTAGCATATGCTGTATATCCTGCAGGTTACTGTGTGCGTGTGTGTGTGTGTATCCAAAATGACACAAGATGATTAGAAATTATTCATACATTTATCAATGTTGGATAGAGCCATGAACAGAGACCTGCTATGATGTACTATTGTTCAGAAATGTATTTTTATAATAAAAGATAATTTAGTCAAACTTGTAAGCTGTTCAATATTACTTTAGTGATTTCTGGTTGTAAATACAATTATGCTTGATTCAATGAATTTAGGTTGCATCAGCAAACCCATTTGTCAGCACATGGTTGCTGAACATTTCTCTTTGACCATTTGCAGATTGAATATGAAAGCAGAGATGTTGCTGTTGTGCACATACTGCAGAATCGCTTATAGCATTGCCCATAAGTACATCTTTGATTTTCATCTACTAACAGCAATTGCGTCTGTAACAAACATCATTTAAACGCACCCTGATTGGAAATGCTAACAATAAGCTTAGGGGTTCATGCAGGCATACAGGCTTCAACTTTAAACATGCAATAAAATGTGTGGTAACTTTATATTTAACCAGGCATTGTAAGGAGACAAGTTAAAAAGTGATATATCATAAAAATCCTACATGGACATTTGACAAAGCTACAGAAACATTTTAAATAAGAAATCACCAAACAGGACAAAAACACTTGCTTCTCCAGATTCCTTACAATTTGTATGTCAACCTAATCTCTATTTATTGCCTTAAAAAATATTTTCAATGCTTTTTCCTGTTTATACACAAGTCAGATATAGAGATCCTAAAATATTTTTATTTACTGTACCTTTGACCTGGTTGGACTGGTACTCCTACCAGTCTCAGGAACAAATTGTTCAATAATATAGCATTTATAATCCTCATTCACAGTTCTAATCAGACATGTCTTTATCAGCCCTTTCATGGACATTAAAGAGAGTCATTTGTATAGGCTTGTCTTCTAATTCATGCAAAATTTATTCTGCTGGGGAAAACATTTATTTCATTGCCTTTGAGATTGTTCATTTTATAATGTGCAACTTGAACCACAAATAAATAAAACAAGATATCTACAATGGCATTTATTTCAATGTTTTGAAACTTGGATTGAGTCTACATTTTTTCTATTTTGCAATGAAATCATTTTTCCAATGAAAATAATCAGTCCATTGAATCTGGCTTCATATCAGAACCCCCTGAAGCCCCAATCACGCCTGCCACTCATTTCTTGGACTGTTTCCAACGCACCAATGTCATTTTGAAGGTAAGGTCTAACAATCTCCAAATGTTGTTTCATTTGTGGTTAAATCAATGATCTCTAAAATTTAGTACAATTTGTTTTGACTGATACGCAAATGTCCTTGAGAGTCAGTCTAGTAAATAGTTAGCATTGCTAATAACATTATATTAACATTTTTCAAAAGACATAAACGGTAATGGGGCATTTTGTTTACGGTCTGCAATACCAACGTGACAACTTAAATCTAATAAGGTTACACAAAGTTTTTTTTCCATTTATCCTCTGGATATTAAACTCCTAAATCAATAGCTTATCTACAACTGGGAAATAGGACTGCCATGTCTAGGGACCAGTGCTGCTGACTGAATAAAATTTAAAGGTAATATGGATATGTTTTACAAACAATATTGTTTGAATTTAATGAGAAGCTACTAACATGATTGATCTGTCCTGTATCTCATTAAATCTCATTTTATGAGCAATACTCACAAATAATTGCCATCAAGGAATTGAAGTTGCCGATGTTAAAGCACTCGCGAGCAACATCTATGAAATATTCTATTACCCGTGCTCTGTGTTTCTTCTTTACTGGCTGTGAATGACAGGTGAGAAAATTAGACTTTAGGTGGAAACAGCGCCTTTCACTAAAAGGAACTGACAGTTGAAATGCATAATAATGAGAAACAATTATTGTGATAGACATAATGAAAGGATTCCAGTGTCGGAACCTGGTAGGTTCTGACTCACCATACAGATTTCTGTTGCTACGAGATAGCTCAGCCTGTTAAACCACTCTACATAGGCTTCCAGGTTGCTTGTTTTCTTCATATCATTAAAGCAGGTCTGAAAGAAGAAAAATGGGAAAACAAACATGAAGTACTAACTCATTTCAAGAATAATGAATTCAAAAAATAACAGATAAAAACCACAATTATGTGATGTTTTGTTTGAAAACATAAGGCTGACAATTCAAAGCTAGGTTACGGTCTTTACAGAAAATAAGACACTTACATTATACGATTGCCAATGGCATATTTCACTGTAATCGCTGTTGGTTATTTTTAATTAAACTGCAGAGAAGCAAAGCATGTGTGTCTAGAAAGTGAATTTATTGTGGCCTGGGCTCAGTTCTCATAAAATATTTCCCATGTGTTTCAAGTAACATCATCTAGTGCACGGTGGTCATTGTTGTGGATGTAATATTAAAGTAATATCCAAGTAATATTGTAAATATATTCTTTGATTAAACATTTTTTGTTTGTTTAAATAATTCATTATGGTTATATGTTTGAAACTATACGTAATGTGAAAGCTTTCAAAGGTTCATTTATTATCAAACTATGTATCCATATACAACTCTGAAATTTGTCTTCTCCAGATAGCCACAAAGAAAGAACATGAAAGTCATTCAGAGAGAAACATCAAACCCCTCCTTGTACAAAAAGAACGGCATCCCGATCATCAACCCCCTCCTAAAAACACAAGCCTTTCCCAGCACAAAACCTAACAGAATACAACAGAACATCAACCCCCAAATAAGCTTTGCTGAAATCATGAAAGTAAGGCACATCTTGCTTGAAGTAAAAAGAAAATTAGACCCGCATTCCGGACTCCCTTTTCTTCCAATTAGTTTTATATTTTAAGGGTTACAAGACACACAGTTATTTCCATCTTTGCCATCAGATACAGTAACCTACCACCTGGGTACAACTCTGCAGCTATAAACAATGGCAGATCTCAGCCAGTCATGCAGCATCTGTGGGGGGGGGGGAAGGAATTGTCAACTTTTCAAATTGAAACCTTGCACCAAGACCCTGCATTCGTCCTGATGCAGGTTTTTGACTTGAAACATTGAAAATTCATTTCCTTTTCCTTTCCTGATTCTGCTCAATCCATTAAATCCCTCTAGCATATTGTTTGTTGCTCTAAATTCCAGCATCTGCAGGTTCTTGTGTCTCTACTCTAAAACTCTGTAGTGTTGGTAAAGAGACAAAAGCTAAAAGTCTTCTACTGGAACATTAATGCTCTGCCCATAGCAAATGCCAGACTCATTTTTCTCTACTCCATTACCTGGAATGACTACTGAACCTCCATATTTAGCACCTAAAATAAAGAGGCTTCAATCAATGGCCCATTTTGATCTGCTCTTTTTTTTTTGCAAAACTACTAAAGTTTACTCACAATAAAAATACATGAAATACGAACAGCAAGTATTTAGGAGACAGTAAACACATTCAAATTAAATGATTATTACTGTCTATAGACAGTCAATTCCCTGGGGAGGGCCTATCATTCCTTGAAATCCCCCACCGTATATATGGTGACAGCACACCCCTCTACAGGGACAGCTGGGCACAAAAGCACCCCTAGAAGAGGGGTAGGCAGTCAGCACAGGCAAGGCCATCGTCTGCCCGCCGCTTGGACCTGTGAATAGCCATCCCGGCCCAGCTCAGGAGCTAGCTCGACAACAGATCCTTTGAGTGACCAACTCCGTTCCATACTGTGTGTCTGCCTATAAATCAGAAACACAGGGCTGAAGTGCAACAAAAATCTGGGGAGCGACCCCTTCAGGTTTTCAAACGGGGGCTTTAATGTACTCCTATCTCACAGTGGCTTGTAGCACAATTCAAAGAGGGGAATGGTATCAGTCAGGGCCAGCAATCATGGCAGCTCATCACATGTGAGTGGCCTGATGTACAAGAGGTCACATGATGGGTGGTGGGAATGCTGATACGTTCTGCTAGAATAATTTGTGGGAAGTGGAGGAGAGAGGGTTGATGCTACTTGCGCATGGGTAGGGGCAGGGGGCTTTGGGGTTCTTATGTTTTTTTCCATCATACTTTGTTTGGGTTTTTTTTTTCTGTTTCAAGGATGTCTGCGCTGCGTAAGAACTTCAGGTTGTGTACTGTATACATTCTCTGATATTAATTGGAACTATTGAACTTTTGAACCACCTCTCTATTTCTCCACATCAAAATGACTATCATTGATACTGGTGTATCCTGTCTGCCATGAAGGCTTCTAGTGCCTGACTCACATTCCAGCATACAGCACTGCAATGGTGTGGTAGCCACAATGAATAGGTAGCCACAATCAAGACTCCGCAGGTAAAGGTTTAGCACATCGTTTGAGTAAAACCAACCTAAACATCCTTGAACTTTTTTTTCATCAATTTCCTTTTTTGTTTGAGAGTCATCAAAGTGTATGCCAGCACTACATTTACACAGCAGCCCCACCCAATATCACGCAGTCAGTGAACTCTGCTTCCTAGCCGTTACCTTGTACCACCAAAGTAAATCTATAGTGCTTTCTGATTTTTTTTACATTATAATATTATGCCTATAAAAATTATAAATTTGCTCTGGTAGTTTTCCATAAAACTGTTCTAAAAATTGCACAACTATAGATTAAAGATGTATTTATTCAACAGTTGCCGACTTTTCTTTAAGAAAACACCACTTTGGAATTTCATGTACAAAGCAATGAGTGGTTTAAGCATTCTATTGAAAATGCATATGTTTGCATATCATTAAGTAATCTCATTACATAACAGGTGAGCTTTGCTCTGCAAAGAAAATTAACATAGCGACTGAATGTCAGAAGACCAGAAAACTAATCAAGAATCCAGAAAATGTGAGCACACACCTGAGAAAAAGAACTCTGGCCCTGAAACAGCTGCAGTAATTGAAAAACAAATGAATTAAACAGACAAGTGATCCTGGCACATCCGTGAAAAGCATGAAGAAAGATCCCTTATAGCTCAAAGCTAACAGGAAGAGAATCAAAGTGTGCCAAAAGCAGCAAGTGAGCAAGGAACATTTTCTGCAATTCCCATTCATAGGGCAAGACCTTGAGAACTCTCAGGATGGCACTGAAACCTTCAAATATTTCATAAAACGAATAAGATGTTTCAGAAAATGACACTGCAAATTTCATCAGTTGAATACATTCTCTTTCCTTCTCTTGTTTGGGACATGACAATAATACTTGGTACTATTCCATATTCAGCAGTCCAATAAATTACCCTCATTTTCCCTCTGTAAAAGAGCTTCAGTGCTTTTGACTAGTTAGGTACCATATTAGATGTCACGCACCCTTCTGGTTTGGAAGTATAATGATCTTTCACCGTCACATGATCCAAATCCTCAATTAATCAACAAGCTCCAAAACCCGGGCCTCTGTAGCTCCCTCTGCAACTGGATCCTTGACCTCCTCATCGGGAGACCATAGTCAGTGTGGATCAGAAATATCATCTCCACCTCACTTGCAGTCAACACTGGTGCACCTCAATGATGTGTGCTTAGCCCACAGCTCTACTTTCTACACCCATGACTGTGTGGCTAGGAAAAGCTAAAATGTCATCTATATTGGTATGAGCGATTGGCTATGGCACACATCAACCACAGCCTACCGGTCAACCTCGACGCTTTGCAATTCGCCTACTGAAGCAACAGGTCAACGGCAGATGCAATCTCTCTGGCCCTACATTCCTCCATAGAACACCTGGAAAATAAAGATGCATGCGTAAGGCTCCTTTTCATTTACTACAGCTCTGCCTTTAATACCATCATTCCAAATAAACTGATTCCTAAGCTCCAGAACCTGGGCCTTAGCAGATCTGCAGCTGGATCTTCAACTTCCTCACAGACAGGACCCAGCCTGTAAAAATAGGGGACAAGCTCTCCTTTACAATCATTCTGAGCACCGGTGCCCCACAAAGCTGTGTACTCAGCCCCTTGCTGTACTCACTGTACACCCATGATTGTGTAGCCAAGTTTCCATCAAACTCAATATATAAGTTTGCTGATGACACAACAATTGTAGGCCATATCTCGGGTAATGATGAGTTTGAGTACAGAGAGGAAATTAAGAACCTGGTGGCATGGTGCAAAGACAATAACCTATCCCTCAACGTCAGCAAGACGAAGGAATTGGTTGTTGACTTCAGAAGGAGTAGCGGACCGCACAACCCAAATTACATCAGTGGTGCACAAGTGGAACAGGTCAAAAGCTTTAAGTTCCTCGGGGTCAATATCACAAATGACCTGACTTGGTCCAACCAAGCAGAGTCCACTGCCAAGAAGGCCCACCAGCGCCTTTACTTCCTGAGAAAACTAAAGAAATTTGGCCTGACTCCTAAAACCCTCACTAATTTTTATAGAAGCACCATAGAAAGCATTCTTCTAGGGTGCATCACAACCTGGTATGGAAGTTGCCCTGTCCAAGACTGGAAGAAGCTGCAGAAGATCGTGAACACGGTGCAGCACATCACACAAACCAATCTTCCATCACTCACTTGACACTGCACGCTGTCGGAGCAGTGCTGCCAGGATAATCAAGCACACGACCCACCCAGTCAACACACTTTTCATCCCTCTTCCCTCCGGGAGAAGGCTCAAGAGCTTGAAGACTCCTACAGCTAGATTTGGGAACAGCTTCTTTCCAACTGTGATAAGACTGCTGAATGGATCCTGACCCAGATCTGGGACGTACCCTCCAAATATCTGGACCTGCATCTCGGTTTTTTTTGCACTACCTTACTTTCCATTTTTCTATTTTTCTATTTATGATTTATGATTTAAATTTTTAATATTTACTATGGATTTGTAATCCAGGGAGCGGGATTACAGAATCAAATATCGCTATGATGAATGTATGTTCCAGTATCAATTGTTTGGCGACAATAAAGTATAAAGTATATATTTGCTGATGACTCAACTCTGATCATACTGGAAGGACACTTTAAACAGATGCACAATACCAGATATATATTATTTAATTGAACAATAGTTAATTGGGTATTATTCATGTCACAAATGCCAAGCAGTGACTATCACTAATAAAAATATTTAGCTGCCTTTTCTTGCAGTTACATAATTGATTCTCCCACCATCGATATTCTGGGTGGACTAGTTACACTGACCGGACACTTAAATACTATTGCTACAAGAACAGATTGGAAACATAGTATCTTTACCAAATGATCCACTTTCTGGAGTCTCCACAGCCTTTTCACATTTCATACTGAATAGTCTGGGGGGAGGGGATGTGATTGGACTCATTTTCCTTACCAGATAAGTACAACTCTGACAATAACTGAGAAACTGGAAGCCATCCAGAATAAAGCAACCTGTTTGATTGGCACACACTATACCACTCTAAACACCCTCTGACTATCCCACTACCAATAATGTCCAGTTTACAAAAGGCAGTGCAGCAAACCAACAGGATTTCTCACAACTACAACCCCTGGAGTCAGGAAAGCAAGAGCAGTAAATGTATCAGAATGCTACCATCAACATGCTCCCATTCAAAACACATGTAATTATGACGACTACATACATCAGTGTTCTTTCATCATCACAAAGTCCAACCCTGACAGTCCTTATTAATAGACCCGTGGAGCTATCCTCAGCATAGAGGATAATCAGGGATGGGCAGCAAATGTTTACCTTGTCAGCCATACTCACATCACATGAGAGACCGAGAAAAGAACTGTCAATTTTGCCGCAGTAAAGCAACATACTAATTTAATTTATTTGATCATTTTTGCACATTATGGGAGTTTTAAGAGTTGTTTTTATCTAATTACCAATCTAATGCTCAATAAATCTTTTAATATTCTCTTTACTCAATTAAAAAAAATGTACAGAACAGCCTGGGCTTGGTAAGCACAAACTGTGGTATGGACAGGCCAGAGCTAAATAATCCAAAAACTTTCTGTTCCGGCCTCTATCTGAAATTAGTACAAGTTTCTATGATAGCACAGCTTGTTGTGAAGACTATTTGTTTACATTCAGGAGCATCTATTCACCTAACATTAGATAAGAGGACACAGATGCAAGAGAATTGGAAATTTTTGGATGAAAGTTTGATAAACAGAGGCATAAGACCCCAGTCAGGTTAAATGCACATCCTTGTGTGTCCTAGACAAAGACATTCACTGGAGATATCAACAACCCATGCTCTGGATGGCTGAGGAGTAGTAGAAGCTATATTTTGGGCAGAGATTACCCCACAGCTGAATGCTTTGCAGTAGGAGAAAGAGTGGGTGACTACTGAACTGACAAGGAGAGCCAGAAGGTGATGCAGGAATTTCCCCAATGCATCTTAGTCATGACCTGACATTCTTTTCTGAACACAGATGAGGGTGAGGGTCATGGTTTCTCTGGGAAGTACAATCAAAATCATAGCTACATAGATACCTCAGGGTGTGGAGAAAGTGAAGTGGTAGTGATATTGGTGGGGTGGGGTACGGTTTGCTGTTCACTGACATTGCGAGAGACAGCACAGCAAGAGATAGAATTAAAATGATACCCACTTTCCAATAACAACTCAGTGAAATAAAAATGTACATAGTAATACTTCAAAGGGCAAACAGGAAACTATCTCTAATGCAAAGAAATGTCTTGGCCATTACACTTCCTGTCCATGAAATGAGGAAGGTACGTTGCTGGATCCAGTTCTATAGGATCAGTTAGTACCAGTCCAAGAACATTAAGGGAACAGAGATCGTGTACTCATAAGGTTTATATTAATGAAGGAAAAGAAAGAGGAACAATTTAAAGTAAAAATGCTTAATTGGCAGTGGATCAATTTCAGCGTTTTGAAAATGGATATGGCTACAGTAAAATGCAACCAAAAATTGGCAGAAAATGCTATAATTAAACAATGGGTAGTCTATAAGGAAAGACTGGTTTGAATATAATTTAAGAATATTCCCATGAAGGCAAAATGTATAGCAATGAAAACAAGAGCATCCAATATGATAAAAGGTGGGCATCTTGCCAAAGAAGGCATTTCAATTATTTGAGCTTCCATTAAGTATTTTGCAGCAGCTCAGATCCTTTCACACGATACTCCACCTAGATGTATCTTCATTAAGTGTTACTGGATAACAAGCTGGAGTCAGAATCAAGGCTGATTTCTTTCCCTCCCCAGCTTACGGACAAACAGTATCCCTTGTACCAAGATCAATTAACAACAGGGATTGAACATTTGACATATTGGATTTTGTATTTAGTTTCAGCTTGCGTCTTTTTTTCATTATCCATATCAAAAAGCTTTTACAAATAAATAAAACATTTATTATATAAACCGTCTAGCAATAAGGTGAACATTGACTATAATTGTTGTCATAATTTCTCAGTCTTTATCATTTTAAGAAATAAAATGCAACTCTTAATTGACCACCTTTTTTGTTGCCCTCTTCTCACTGCTACCATCAGGAAGGAGGTACAAGAGCCTTGAGGCAAAATGTCAACAATTCAAGGATTGCTCCTTCCCTCCGCAATCAGATATTCTAAATAGACACTGAACCCATGAACACTACCTCACTACTTTTCGTGCACTACTTACTTAACTACTTTTCTCACCCCTTATTGGTGGTGTGAATGTGTATTTTTCCCTCAATCTTGGGTCCTCTATAAGAGGCCAGGGAGCCTGAGGGTTCAGCATGGTATTCTTGCTGTCCCTAGTAGTGTGCTCTTCTGGACTGTGATCTCAGATGTTGTTCCTGGGATTTGTTGGAGCCACTCTCCCAGTCCAGGTTTCACAGCTCCAAGTGCTCCTATCACCAGCGGGACTGCCCTGGCTTTAACCTTCCACAGCCTTTCTATCTGCTCTTTCAAGTCCTGGTATCTCTCCAGCTTCTCACATTCTTTCTTCCTGATGTTACTGTCATTGGGGTTACCATATCTATTACTATTGCTTTCTTCTGTTCCTCGCTACACATACATACATAAATATATATATATTTACTGTAATTCAGTTTTTATTATTAAATATTGAAATGTACTGCTGCCACAAAAACAAGCTTCACAAAAATTCTGGTGATATTAAACCTGATTCTGATTCTTATTATTGGATAGACTCCTGAGACTTTATGTCAAGTACATTTTAAAACTTGCCTTCAGGCAGTTGCCTTTCTGAGCAAAGCCTGTCACTTGTGTGACAATGGTGATTTGAATTCCTGACCTCAGGGACAATTAGACTGTGGTAACAGTAGATGAGAATTTATGCAAAATTTCTGTTTTATCACATCTCTTTTGAAGTTAATAAGCTCTAAAGTTTGTCTGGCAAGCGCTGATTTCCTTGTATATTAATGTGTGTGAATTGAAGTATTGTTGAAATGTTAAAAATCAAAAGAAATTTTAAAAATAGAGCCTGCATTTTAGGTGACAAACATTAAAACCAACATTAATTTGTAACTGGAAACAAAGCATACCTTGTTATTGTCTAAAGGGTCTTTGTGAACAAAGGTCTGGACAAATTCTTCAGGTCCAATATGACTGAGCCGTTCCTGCAGAAAACAAAAAGAACAAGTCAAACTTAAATTATAAGTCTACTTATAATTAAGGCACTATCATTGAGGAAGGAAATTCGCTCTTCAATCTATTATAGCTTTGAATATTATGTGCATGTGCATGAGCAGAGTTCACAAATCTTATCTGAAAAGCAACATTCCCGATGGTTCAGCAGTTCTTAAGGACTGAAGTGTCCTTGAATTATCTGCTCTTCCTACTGGAGAAGATCTTGAATGACAACAAGGCAATGTTAGCAGAGCTGACAAAACTCATAAGAATTACTGTTCTGTACAGGGGTAATTAGGAACAGATAGTAAATGTGACAATGCTAGTAATGCCAACATCCAATAAACTATTGAAGGACTTCTCCTCAGGTACTAACTTTATAGCAAAACACTAAAAAAGCTTTCATAATTACTTTTTCTGTGAAGTGATTGTTTGCTAATTTGTGAATATAATAACTTATTTCTAATTTATACCTATTATTTGTCCATTGTATCTTGGAGTGAATCCAGCCACCATACTTTCAATGTTATCTCAACCATTAGATCGGAAAAAAATCTAAACTTTACAAAAGAATCTACTCAACTGGAATCTCAATGAAGAGAAAATATTACAGAGTACTCAGTACATCAGTTACAAGTCCTAGTGCTTACTGGAGAGACTTCTGTAAATTTATTTTGAGAAATTATGAGGATTAGGAATGTTGCTTGTTTGGTGGCACAACCAATCAACGAGGCAGCTGTGTGGATGTGGTTCTTGCAAGGACTAGGCCTCAAGCCGAGGGCTTGCCTGCTGCTGCAATCCAGGCAAAGAGAATCCAGAGGCGGTGTAGCTTGGCGTCCATGCTCAGTTGGGGGCTCGCCTCTTCCAGTGGTGCTGCCCTCCAGTGCTCGATCGGTGGAGTGACAGGCTGGATTGTGTGTGTCTGTGCACTGCAAAGAACTGTACCAGCAATTTGCGGGACATGTCAGTTTGTCAGTCAGGGACTTGGGCGCTATATACCTGGGTGCTGATCAAGTGGAAAGAAATCGGGATTATTTATTTTAGATTGGACATGGTGATAATCTGCAAAAGTTCCTTATCTTCTACCACTCACACTCCAAAGCCAAATTAACTCCTGAGGTTGCAAGTCCAGCTGCTCTGGATGGCATTTCAACAATAATTAACATAATGTGCATTTTCCCTCGCTAAAAAATTTAAACAATGTAACTGGTATCATTAACTGTTACACCAGCACCATGAAATCCCAAACATAAACTTCTAACACTTGGGAAATGAGTACCTTCCAAATTGAGTGAGTCATAAAGAGCATCATCACAATAAAATTTAAAAATGCATAGAAAGCGCTATAAATAAGCCATAGATATCATGCTAAATATAAGATACTAACCAGTTCAATGTGTGTTAGTTGCTGAGCTAAAGTGTATGGATCATTGCAGATGATCACTATGTCCCTCTGGATGGACTGTGGTTTGGTCCTTAGCACTGTCAACCGGTCGCTGACTGATGTATTTAATTTTGTAAGAACTTCTTCGTACTGGTTAAGAGTAGCGAGCTTCCTGATCAACTTCTGAGTCAATTGCTGCACGGGTTTCTGATGTAGCTGTCAGGGAGGAGGAAGGGAAAAAAACACATGTAAAGATAATGTCCGGACAAATCCCGATATGTGTATCAAATACTTCTTTCAGAACTCCTGTCAATTAAATTACAGGAAATGTGCCTTCTCAATTCAAGTGTTTTCTGCCCACATGTGAACAGCCAGTTACAATTTGTCCACTTCCGAAAATGGAAGGTTCTGTAAACTCCAAAGCCAGAGGATAGCACACGTTGCTATGCAGCAGACAGCAAGGCAAATTATCACCACAAACCTCTGAGGAGCTGTTCAGGAAATATATCAAATACAATAGCCAATGTTATGGTCACAAAAAGAGCCAGGGATTAATATTTCAACCTCTATTGTAAACTGGATGATGTTTTACAATAACTTGCAACTATATAATCCTACATGCTTTAAACTTAGTATCTGCCATATAACCATTCAGATAAAGCATTGAGCTTTCACTACAGCATTTAATCACTACACTACATATAGTGAGCAATAAACAAAATTAGATGAATGAAGCAAATTTAGAGACCTAAAAACTGCACGTGCCTCTCAAAGTCCAACCCCACTTCCCTTCGTGAGAGTGGAAATGACTAAAGCCAGCCAACAGGGCTCTGGTGAATTGAATAAGCCAATCCCATGTACACTGGATGCAATGGATTGCAAAAGCATTGAAGAACTCCAACCATACCATGGACTTCAGAGGGCAATGGAGGTGGGAGGTCATCGATGGCCTATGCTCTACCTGGAGCTAAGGGCCCAAGTGAGTAAATAAGTAAAGACTGCATGTAGATTACAGAGTCATTCACATAACTGTGATGTTAAACCCACAGACAAGTTGAATCCTATCTGCACTGTCAGCAATGCAGTGGTAATTCTGACTTGGAGCAATAACATATTGGCCAATCATTATACAGATAGCTAAAGTTTGGATTACGTGAAAATTAATGGTATTTATAATACTGGAAATCTGGCGCAAAACAAAAAAATGCTGGAGATATTCAGCAGGTCAGGAAGCGACAGACCTAATGTTTCTGGTTAATGAAAACTGAGAACTGAGACAAGTTAAAAACCATACACATTTTGAGTCGTAAAGAAGGGGAAGGGATGGGAAGAACAAAGGAACTATCCATAATACAGTGGGGAACAAGAGACATTAGTGGTGATGGCACCAGCTGAGAGACAGTCATTAGGATTTTTGATCATTGCTGATCTCTGGAGGACATATAAGAGAAATGATTTGACTGAAAACAGAACAAGAAAGAGAATACAGTGCTGGAAATGTGAAGCACAAAACACTGATGACACCAGAAATCAGAAATAAAACAGAACATTCTGGAAATACTTGGCAGACCAGGCAGCTTTTGTAGAGGGACAGAGAAAAACATAGTGAGCATTAAAAGTTGATGCCTGCCATCGGAACTAGTCTGCTCTGATACAATCTGCTTAACTAAAATTGTTGAATTCTGCGTGAATTCCTTTGTGTGGTTACATGCCTAGTCAGACCATGTGATGATACTTCTTGAGTTTGCATTGAGCTTTGTGGGGGCAAACGTCAAAGGCATAGAGGTCAGAGTGGGAGTGGAATAGACAACAATGGAAGCAATCACAGGACATGCAGCAGCTGCCTGTTTAGCTTTTATCTTCCCATCTTTGAGGGACACAGATAAAGCAATGACTCACGCGCACTCTGGTGGGGAATGTACTGCATTCAGTGCTCACAATGTGGTCCCCTCCACCCTGGAGAAACCAAATGCAGATTGCTACCCAGAATGCCTCTGGTCGGTGCACACGAATAACCGAATACTTCTGGTTGCCTTTTCCACACGGCAGCCGCCTTGCCAAGATTGCTTAATTATTTTTCTGGTTATTCAATGGTCAGACATATAAATTGGAGCAGAAGACAGATTCTGCATTGCTTAGAGTTAGGAGCACTGAGCCTCAGGAGTGGATCTCCTGTCAGCTATGTTTTGTTCCAAGATCTTCTAAAACTGTGTTCACTTCTATCTAAATCTTACTCACACATCACCCTTGCTGCACTTGTCACTTAGATCGCACTTTAATTTGCCACCCCCTCCCCACACCACTACCATTCCCTCCCCATCATTAGATCCAGCACTTGTGTGTCTTCAAACTGCTCCCACCCAATACATCACTTTGAGACAAGTTCTTTGTATGTGTTTGTAAAAGCAAGGCTACTTCCTTCACAATGTTTTGACTATGTGGAGAACAAAATATTGCTGACAGGGCTGTGCACAAAGCAACAAAGCCCCTCAGTGCAACTAATTAATGCCCTTCTGAGGCACAGGAGCATTTCTGAGGCTATTACTCATTAAAGTCTTTCAAAATACCTCAAATTATGGTGGTACCTATGGACAAAGCATCACCGACAGTCTAACAGTATCTTTAGAAAAACTTGAGCCTCTTGTTTGCTTTTGTTTCATTGCAAACAGCAGCTATAGATGTATTGCTTTCATAATAAGGAAACAAATGTTATTGATAATTTTACAGAAATGCTGACACAGTGAACAGATAAGTATTTCTATTCCTGGATAGTTTTCCAAGATCATCAACAGTATCCAAAAGGACCACATGGCTAATTTTGCACTGTGATCAAACTGCCCGTGAGGCTTTGTTAACTTCTGCTTGCTGCACCTGAAAGAGCTAACTAAAGCTGCTTTAGTTGACTTCTAAGCACAAGAGGTAGGAATCAGTCACCATTCAGTAGAACCCCTCAGTATGAAAGGAAATAGACGTGTACAAAACAGGATGAGGTGAGAATAAGGCAACAAAACTTAATCAAAATGGATAAATGATAATACAAGTCAAACATCATCACTAACCAATACAGTATAAAGTTCAAGGGTAGCATATTTAGCACTTCCAGTGGCCTGACCTCAATGCTGTGTGGACTGTGTCTGTGTATTCTGTAACCATGTGAGTTTTCCCCAGAGGGCCCCAGTTTCCAACCACAGCCCTCTCCCGTCAGGAATAAGATACAAAACTCTGAAAGGATGTATTAAAGGCTCAAGAACAGCTTTTATCCTGCTTAGACCATTGAATAGTTCTCCAGTATTAAAGATCAGCTTTATTTGTCAGAAATACAAACCTCATTTCCAGAAAAGTTGGGATATTTTCCAAAATGCAATAAAAACAAAAATCTGTGATATGTTAATTCACGTGAACCTTTATTTAACTGACAAAAGTACAAAGAAAAGATTTTCAATAGTTTTACTGACCAACTTAATTGTATTTTGTAAACATACACAAACTTAGAATTTGATGGCTGCAACACACTCAACAAAAGTTGGGACAGAGTTAAAATAAGATTGAAAAGTGCACAGAATATTCAAGTATCAGTTCAAACGGAACATTTCTCAATGCAAGATTGCAGAGAATTTAGGTCTTTCAACATCTATTGTACATAATATTGTGAAAAGATTTGGAGAATTCAGAGACATCTCAGTGCATAAAGGGCAAGGTCGGAAACCACTGTTGAATGCACGTGATCTTCGAGCCCTCAGACGGCACTGCCTAAGAAACCATCATGCTACCGTGACAGTTATAGCCACCTGGGCTTGGGAGTACTTCGGAAAACCATTGTCACTCAACACAGTCTGTCACTGCATCCAGAAATGCAACTTGAAACTGTATCATGCAAGGAGGGAGCCATACATCAACTCTATGCAGAAACACTGACGAGTTCTTTGGGCCCGAGCTCATCTCAGATGGACCGAAAGACTGTGGAACTGTGTGCTGTGGTCAGATGAGTCCACATTTCAGCCAGTTTTCGGAAAAAACGGGCATCGAGTTCTCCGTGCCAAAGATGAAAACGACCATCAAGGTTGTTATCAGCGAAAGGTGCAAAAGCCAGCATCTGTGATGGTATGGGGGTGCATCAGTGCCCAAGGCATGGGTGAGTTGCATGTATGTGAAGGTACCATTGACTCTGAGGCGTTTATTAGGATTTTAGAGAGACATATGTTGCCATCAAGGCGATGTCTCTTCCCGGGACGTCCATGCTTATTTCAGCAGGACAATGCCAGACCACATTCTGCACGGGCTACAACAGCGTGGCTTTGTAGACACAGAGTGCGTGTGCTTGACTGGCCTGCTGCCAGTCCAGATCTATCTCCTATTGAAAATGTATGGCACATCATGAAGAGGAGAATCAGACAACGGAGACCACGGACTGTTGAGCAGCTGAAGTCTTATATCAAGCAAGAATGGACAAAATTTCCAATTGCAAATCTACTACAATTAGTATCCTTAGTTCCAAAACAATTAAAAAGTGTTATTAAAAGGTGATGTAACACAATGGTAAACATGCCTCTGTCCCAGCTTTTGTTGAGTGTGTTGCAGCCATCAAATTCTAAATTTGTGTATGTTTACAAAATACAATTAAGTTAGTCGGTAAAACTATTGAACATCTCTCTTTTGTACTTTTGTCAGTTAAATAAAGGTTCACGTGAATTAACATATCATAGATTTTTGTTTTTATTGCATTTTGGAAAATATCCCAATTTTTCCAGAAATGGGGTTTGTACATTGAAGCATACAGTGAAACCAACAAAGATTGTTCTGGGGGCAAAACTGTCACCACACTTTTGGCACCAACATAGCATGCTATCAGCTCACTAAGCCTAACCCTCTTTGGAATAGGTAACCAGTGCTGAGTACCACATGGCTGTTGCCCTCAATAATAAGTATACCAAGTTAGATACCATTGAGGTTGAGGGGGAACGACCTACAAGAAGAAGCCACAGTGACACTAAGTCTGGCTCTGTAGCTCAGAAGGAAAGGGTGGAGAAGAGGTGTCCGATAGTGATAGGGAATTCGATAGTTAGAGGAGCAGACAGGAGATTCTGTGGACGTGAAGGAGGCACCCAGATGGTATTTTGTCTCCCAGGTGCCCAGATTAGGGAAGTCTCAGAATGGGTCAATGGCATTCCAGGGGGGAAAGTTAGCAGCCAGAAGTTGTGGAACATATTGGCACAATGGCGTGGGTAGGAAAAGGGAGGACGTCCTGGAAAGAGAACGTAGTAAGTTAGATAGAAAGATAAAATGCAGGACCTCTGGGTGTGTAATCTCTGGATTGCTGTCTGTGCCATGCACCAGTGAGGTAAAAATACGATGATTAGGCAGATGAATATGTGGATAAGGAATTGGTGCAGGGGTCAGGGTTTCAGATTTCTGGCTCATTGGGATCTCTTCTGGGGAAGGGATGACCTATACAAAATTAATGAGTTATGGTTGAACTTGAAGGGAACCAATATCCCTGCAGGCAGGTTTGCTAGAGCTATTGGGGAGGGTTTAAACTAATTTGGCAGGGAGATAGGAACCACAGCTGCGGGCAGAGCAGTTGATATACAAGGAGAAGCATTGTGTAATGAGACTGTGAGGTAAAACAGGCAGATGATAGGGCAAAATTGCAGTTAGTGGGATGAGTTGAAGTATAACATGGGGGCAAAGCTGAAAAGGGTGATGAATACAGGCCTGAAGGTGATATATTTGAATGCACGCAGTTTATGGAATAAGGTAGATAACCTTTTAGCGCAGTTAGAGAATGGCTGGTATGATGTTATGGGCATCACTGAAAGATTATAGTGGGGAGCTTAACATCTAAGGATATACATTGTATCAAAAGGACAGGCAGGTAGTCAGAGGAGTTGGGGTAGCTCTGTTGGTGAAAAATGAAATCAAATCCTTTAGAAAGGACCAGAAGATGTAGAATCTTTGTGGGTAGTTAAGAAACTACAAGGGTAAAGAGATCCTAATGGGTGTTATGTACAGGCCTCCAAACAGTAGCTAAGATGTGGAATAAAATGAGAGATAGAAAAGGCATGTAAAAAGGGCAATGTTACGTTAGTCATGTGAGATTTCAATATGCAGGTAGATTGGGAAAATCAGGTTGGTGCCTGATCCCAATAGAGGGAATTCGTAGAATGCCTATGAGATGGATTTTTAAAGGTTTTAAAGTATTCTGGAGACTTAAAGCACATGTTCTATTTTTATAAGAGACCAATGTGCAGAGGGGGGACAGATTACGTTTTTTCAAATTCTGGAAGGGTCAACACTTCCATTCAAATTCCAATGCTAAGATTTGTGGGGGGGTTACTATTTTTATAGATCCCTCAATCACTTTTGTACAACAGGATATTATTTTTGATCCGAATGGTAGATTTCTATTGGTTAATGGTTTGCTCTTTAATAAAAAGGTAGTTTTGGTTAATGTTTACGCTCCTAACATGGACTGTCCGGAATTTTATAAATCATTATTTAATTTGTTCCCGAATTTGAATGAATTCTCACTAATTTGGGGCAGGGATTTTAATACTTGTTTATCTCCATCTTTGGATCGTTCAGCTCCTTTACGGACCTTACCCAATAAATCTGCAACCTTGATTAACTCATTCCTTTCAGATTCCGGGTCGATGGACATTTGGCGTTTTTTGCACCCTCAGGAAAAAGATTTTTCTTTTTTTTCACATGTTCATCATTCCTATTCAAGAATTGATTTTTTTTTATTGACTCTTGTCTTATTCCTTCAGTGGTTAAATGTGAATATGACTCTATAACCATTTCGGATCATGCTCCACTTAAGCTTTCCAGTAAAATATCGGCCAACACACAAAATAATAGACAATGGTGTTTTAATTCGATGTTGCTTCAGGACTTGGATTTTGTTAACTTTATGAATGAACAGATTGATCTTTTTTTTTACAATCAACTATACAGAAGATATTTCTATGAATATCTTTTGGGACACTTTTAAAGCTTATATTCGTGGTCAGATATCTTGTATTCTGTTGCTTTGAGGAAGAGGTTGAAGGATGAGGAATTGGTTATTGTAGACAAGATTAAGGAAATTGATAAGATACACGCTACAGCTCCCTCTGAGAACTTGTATAAACAAAGAACTGAACTCCAAATGGAACATAGTTTATTACTTTCGTCCTCGATTGCAAATCAATTAATGAAAACAAGAAGTGAATTTTATATACATAGTGACAAAGTTGGTAAACTGTTGGCTAACCAGTTGAAGACTAACTATTCCAAATTTCAAACTAATCAGATTCATAATCAAAATGGTCAACTGGTATCTGCTCAAGCTGAGATTAATCAATCCTTTTTTGATTTTTATTCCTCCTTATATCAATCAGAGTCTCCACGAGACTCTAAACATATGTATGACTTTTTAGATAATCTAGATTTCCCTAAGATTTCACATGATATATCTTCTATGCTTGACACATCCTTTACTACTGATGAGATTAAGAAGGCTATTTTCTCTATGAGTCCAGGGAAAGCTCCTGGTCCTGATGGGTTTACCGTGGAACTTTATAAATGTTTTGCATCTTCATTAATTCTTTGGTTATTCAGGGTTCTGGAGGCCTCATTAAAACTTGGTAAACTTCCTGAATCTTTCTATAGAGCTTCGATCTCTTTAATATTAAAGAAGGATAAAGATCCTACTCAATGTGCGTCTTATAGACCGATATCCTTATTAAATGTTGATTCTAAAATCTTTTCTAAATTATTAGCAAACAGATTAGAAAAAGCACTTCCTTATATTATTTCTGAAGACCAAACGGGTTTTATTAAAGGTCGTTACTCTTTTTATAATATTCGTACACCGTTAAATATTGTTTATACTTCCTCGCAAAATGATCCTGAATGCGTCATTTCTTTAGGCGCTGCAAAAGCCTTCGACAGAGTCGAATGGCCTTATTTATTTAAGGTGCTTGATATGTTCAATTTCAGCCCGAAATTTATATCCTGGATCAAATTGTTATATCATTCTCCTATGGCCTCAGTCCATACCAACTCTTTAAGCTCACCTTTTTTTCCTCTTTTCCGAGGTAGCAGACAAGGTTGTGCTCTTAGTTCTTTATTATTTGATATTGCATTAGAACCTCTTGCAATTGCTATCCGAGAATCTCCAAATATTATTGGGATAACTCGGGGCTTAAAGTCTCATAAAGTATCACTTTATGCTGATGATTTACTTTTATATATTTCTAATCTTCAAAAATCTATTCCTGCTGCTTTAGATTTATTAGCACAATTTAGTCTTTTTTCAGGTTATAAGTTAAATCTCGGTAAGAGTGAACTTTTTCCGATTAATAAGCAACTTCCCTTCTATCAGAATCTTCCATTTAAATTGGTTAATAATCATTTTTCATATCTTGGGATTAAAGTTACCTGTAAGCATAAAGATTTATTTAAGACTAATTTCCTACCCTTAATCGATCACATTACTCAACTTTCATTTAAATAGTCTCCATTTTATTTAACTTTGATTGGTCGTATTAATGCTGTTAAGATGTTTATTCTTCCAAAATTTTTATATGTATTTCAGGCATTACCGATTTTTGTTCCCAAATCCTTTTTTGATAAAGTTGACTCTAAACTTTCTTCATTTATTTGGCAAAATAAAAACCCGAGATTGGGTAAAATACATCTACAGAAAGCTAAGAGAGATGGAGGTTTTGAATTACCTAACTTTAGATTCTATTATTGGGCAATTAATATTCGACATATGAAATTTTGGTTATTTGATCAAGATACACTATCCATTCCTAAATGGGTAGTATTGGAATTACAATCTGCTCAAGGTTATGCACTTGGCTCCATTTTAGGTTCTTCTCTTCCTTTTGATTTGAAACGCTGTAAACTGGTTTGTAACCCGATAGTTAAATATACCTTACGTATTTGGTTTCAATTCCCAAAATTTTTCGATCTCAGTCAATTTGGGCTTGCGATTCCTATTTTAGGTAACATATTTTTCCCTCCATCTTCCACTGACCGTGCCTTTTAAATTTGGAAGACTAATGGTATTTCACGGTTTTTGGATTTATTTTTAGATGGTTCCCTTATGTCTTTTGAGCAATTATCTAATAAATATAACTTACCAAGAATACATTTTTTTAGATATCTCCAAGTTAGAAATTTCCTAAGTACTATACTCTCTTCCTTTCCAACATTACCTTCTACGTATATTTTAGATACTATAATTAACCTTAATCCATGTCAGAAAGGTGTAACGGCTATTATTTATAATACTATTATGAAATTTAGGAAAGCACCATTTGATAAGATTAGGTCAGATTGGGAAAAGGAATTGGGTCTTACTATTCCGGTGGATGACTGGGCGCGTATTTTACAACTGGTTAATACTTCCTCTATTTGTTCTAAACACTCCCTAATTCAATTTAAAGTTGTTCATAGAGCACATATGTCTAAAGATAAATTAGCTTGTTTTCATTCTCATATTAACCCTTTATGTGACAGATGTCACGGGGAGATAACTTCCTTAACTCATATGTTTTGGGCCTGTCCTACTCGGAAACTTTTTGGAAAGATATTTTTAATATTATTTCAAAGGTATTGAACATAGATATTTCTCCCCATCCTATTACTGCTATCTTTGGATTACCTAAAATTTCCAGTAATCTTTCCCCTTCAGGCTGTAGATTGATTGCATTTCTTACTTTAATGGTGAAAAGATGTATTTTACAACATTGGAAGGAGATTAATGCTCCAACTACATTCTTTTGGTTTTCCCAGACGATACTATGCTTAAATCTGGAGAAAATTAGAAGTAATCTTTATGATTCTTCAGTTAAATTTGAACAGACTTGGAGATCTTTTATTCAACATTTTCATTTAATGTAACTTTTTTTTCTTTCTCTGGCCATATCTACATTCCCTTCTTGCTTTTTAACTGTTTTTGATGGAGGTCGGGTTTGAGGACGTGATTGTTTTAAGTTGTTTAACTCTACTTGATACCTAGTTAGCCCATTGCTTTGCTTTGCTTTTTAGTTTAGTTGCACGGTGGGTTTTTTTGGGGTTTTTTTTTTCTCTTATTGACATGTTTGAAAATTAGTATACTATTATATTACTTGGTTATTTTATATTTAAACTGTACTGTCTGTACTAATTTTTTTTGTATTAGTATCTCTTGTAAATTTATATTGTAACTGTGTATCAGTGCTTATATGGTTTACCTTTTGTGTACTAATTCAATTAAAAGTTTTAAAAAGAAAGAGATGGATTTTTGGAAGAGTGTGCAGTTGAGCCCACTTGCACAAATGCAGTTCTGAATTGGGTGCTGTGTAATGAACTAGATTTGATCAGGGAGCTTAAGGTAAATGCACCTTAAAGAGGCAGTGGTCATAATATGATAGAAATCACCCTGCAGTTTGGGAGGGAGAAGCTAAAGTCAGATGTTTCAGTGTTACAAATTCAGTTCTATGAAATTATGAGTGTAATAGATAGGGTAAATGTAAGCAGACTTTTCCCACTAAGGTTGGGTGAGACTACAACCAGAGGTCAAGGGCTAAGTGTAAAAGGTGATGTTAGAGTGATTTTTGTCCTTAGGACATACACATTTAGCAATTGACTTTGGCTACCAGTCTTCACATCTGAATATGGATTGTACATTTAATTTGGAGTACAGCTCTGAACAATGGGTTCCTAAAAGCTGTGAATCTCAGACCAGACAATGCTGATTAAAATTCACTTAGATGTCTGTGGTATGGATGCGAATCAGGAGGTGTGAAGGTTGTACGTAGTTTTAAATATGGAATTGTCCTTTGATGTTTGGCACATAAAATATCGAGCCCCATGTTGGGCCAGCAGACCTTTCCACCGAAAGCGTCTCCATATGATGCCTGTGGTACCTGGTTTTGTTGAATAAAGAAACTGCTTTGATCCACCAGTAATTTCCTCTGGTGACTTCAATCACACAACAGGTGACATGCTTAAGGGGAACACGAGGAGAAACTTCACTCAGAGCGTGGTGAGGGTGAGGAACAAACTGTCAGCACGAGTGGTGGATGTGATTTTGATCTCAGCATTTAAGAGAAGCTTGGATCGGCACATGGGTAGTAGGGCTATAGAGGGCTATAGTCCAGGTTCAGGTCAATGGAAGTAGACAGTTTACGTGATTCAGCATGGACTGGATAGGCTGAAAGGCCTGTTTCTGTGTCATAGCTTTCCACGACTCGACAGTGGAGTAAAGGGAGTTACAGAGGCATGAGAGAGGAGTCGGCCAAAGTTGATCTGAAGGGGACACTAGCAGAGATGACGGCAGAACAGTAGTGGCTGGAGTTTCCCAGGGTAATTCAGAAGAAGCAGGATAGATACATCCTAAAGATGAAGAAGTGTTCTAAAGGGAGGATGATGCAACCATGGCTGACAAGGGTAGTTAAAGGCCACATTAAAAGGGAAGAGAGAGCATATACTATAGCAAAAATTAGTGGGAAGTTAAAAAATCGAGAAGCTTTCATAACCAACAGAAGGCAACTAAAAAGCCATAAGGAGAGAAATGATGAAATACTGAGGTTAGCTAGCCAATAATATAAAAGAGGATACCAAATTTTTTCAGATATATAGAGTAAAAGAAAGGTGAGAGCGGAAATCAAATCACTGGAAATTGACACTGGGAAGGAAGTTATGGAGGACAAAGAAATGGCAGACATACAGTATTTAATAGGTATTTTGAGCCAGTATAATGTCACTAGCATAATGCTGAAAACCATGTCATGGGACAGAAGTGAGAGTAGTTGCTATTACTAGGGAGGAGATGCTTGGGAAGCTGAAAGGTTCAAAGGTCGATAAGTCACCTGAACTACATGGACTACACCCCAGGGTTCTGAAAGAGGTAGTTAAAGAGATTGTGGAGGCATTCGTAATGATCTTTTAAGAATCACTAGATTCTGGAATGGTTCCAGAGGACTGAAAAACTGCAGAAGTCACTCCACTCCTTAAGAAGTGAGAGGCGGGGAGGCAGTTGAAGTTAGCCTGACCTCTGAGGTTGGGAAGATGCAGCAGCCTATTACTAAGGATGAGGTTTTGGGGTACTTGGAGAAAATGGGCTAAAGTCAGCATGGTTTTGCAAAAGGCAAATCTTGTCTGAGAAATCTGTTGGAATTCTTCAAAGAAATCAGAGGCAGGATAGACAAAGGAGAATGTGTGAATGTTGTTTACTTGGATGTTCAGAAGGCCTTTGACATACATAAGGCTGCTGAACAAGATAAAGGTTCATGGTATTGCAGGAAAGATACTAGAACAGATATAAGATTGGCTGATTGGCAGAAGGCAAAGACGCAGAATAAAGGTTTTTTTTTCTAATTGGCTGCCGGTGACTGGTGATACTCCAAAGGGTTCTGTGTTGGTTCCACCTCTTTTCATGTGATATGTCAACAATTTGCATTACGGAATTGACAGTTTTCTGACCAAGTTTGCAGATGATAGAAAGACAGGTGGGTGGGCAGGTAGTGCTGAGGAAGGAGGGACTCTAGAAAACAGTTTGGGAGAACAGGCAAAAAAGTGGAAGAAGGAATTTATTGTAGGGAAGTGTATGGTCATAAATTTTGGTAGAAGGAATAAAGGCATAAATTATTTTCTAAACGCAGAGAAAATTCAAAAAACAGGGGTGGAAAGGGACTTGGGAGTCCTTGTACAGATTCCCTAAATGCTAACTTGTAGGTTGAGTTGGTGGTGAGGAAGGCAAATGTAATGTTAGCATTCGTTTCAAGAGGAGTAGAATATAGGAACAAGGATGTAATGCTGAGGCTTTATAAAGCATTTGTGAGGCCACACATGGAGTATTGTGAGCAGATTTGGTCCCCTTACCTAAGAAAAGATGTGCTGGCATTGGAGTGGGTCCAGAGGATGTTCGCAAGAGTGATCCTGGGAATGAAAGGGTTAATATATATGGAGAATTTGATGACTTTGGGCCTGTACTCACTGGAGCATAGAAGAATGAGGAAGAATCTCATTGAAAATTACTGAATACTGAAAGGCCTAGATAGAATGGATGTGGAGAGGATGTTTCTTATAGTGGGGGAGTCTAGGACCAGAGGGGACTGCCTCAGAACAGAAGGACCATCCACATACAACAGAGATTAGGAGGAATTTATTTCACCAGAGGGTACAGATTCTGTGGAATTTATTGCCACAGATGACTGAGGATGACAAGTCTTTGAGTGTATTTGCAGTAGGGGTTGCTAGGTTCTTGATTAGTAGGTGTCAAAAGTTACAGGGAGAAGGCAGGAAAATGGGGTTGGCATAGATAATAAATCAACCACGATGAAATGGTAGAGCAGATTCAATGGGTTGAAGGGCATAATTCTGCTCCTATCTCTTAAGTTCTACAATTCTGTGGATCTTTTTCGGGTCTCTCCACAGCCTCCTCCACTACAAGAAAAGTATATCTTCATTTCAATTCTTAGCAGTGGTTAATAATTACATTTGTTTCTTTTAGAGATTTGAACAGTTCTTCTAATGTAAGCAATATTTATGTGAATACTGCTTGTTCCCTTAGCTATAAATTCACCATTAACAGTTCATTATGGCCATTTTATTTATTGGTTCTAAGTGTGTGTTTTAAAACCTTAGCTGAGTAAGAATGTATGGAAGATGAACAAGGTGAGGCAATCCAGTTCAGATGAAATAAAACTACATTTTAGCTACCTTAGGGTGGATTTTATGAACATTTGTAAAGAAATATTCCATATTCGAAACAAATGGAATAATACCTGGTTCAATGGAGTTACTTTAATTACTTTGAAGGATTCTGTGCATACAATTATATAATTTGTGCTTTAAAATGCAGTACCATTATTCATCATGTGCAACTTTCTCCAAACATAAAGTATTAAGGTTCTGCTTTTATTGATACAATGTATAATCAATAAGTGGCATAAGTTTCTTGTAACTTCACTTTTGATCCAATTTCCATCTCAATTTGGATTACACATTTAACAGAGAGTCTGAGATGATCAAATTCTACTGTTGTTCTGGCATTGCCCAATTCTTTTGCTAGAATATTTCACTGATTAAGGAATCTTGACATTAACCCAAATCTATCAGTAACATGGAGCAGCTCTCTGGATTGTATTTAAAATCAGGATAATCTAATTGCCAGTTAGCCTTATAATTGAATGATGTCAACTCTGTGATCATCCACCCAACAACTCTGTGATAAGAGTTTATCAAAATTAAGACCTGATTCTCAGTAGGCAATATATTGCTTATGGTTATTCAGAATGGCATAAGGAGTACTGTATTACGAGACTAAGCCAGATTCCTTTTGTTTTGATAAATGTCCAGTGACCCCTGCTGGAATGGGACAGTGTCTTTGTGAAGGACCTGGTCCCACTAACCGATTGTCCATACTCAAAAGATCAGGTAGCTTGGATTTTAACTCTTGTTCCATAGCACCATAACCCAACAAGAACCGATGCTTTAAAAGTCATGGGTGACAGGTGGGGAGAGATGGCAAAGAAGATGTGCCACTCAAATGCTGCTCCAATGCAGGAATACTCATGAAGCAGTACACCACTGCTGAATGCTTAACCATGATAATCTCATGGCATTTGTATGAACTATTAGAGAAAGTGAATTCATAGCATGTCAAGTGCATAAAACTCAAAGTAAAACAAATTACATGAAGCAAAGTAGAAGCATAATCTGCATTGTTGAAGAAACTCTTCAAAGAATGCCTAATTAAATTTAATTTAATCTGAATTGGATGTTGAGGTATTCATAAAGTGGAGACCAAAAAAAATGCAATCTATTCCTGAGAATATTCAAATTCTGCCCTCCTCGTGGCAGCAGAATTAAAAAAAACTGGACTAAACAATCAGGAGAATTTTCAACTACTGCAGGAAGATTTAACACGTACATAACAGATGGGAGTAGGTGTATGTGATATACAATGGGAAGCCAATCCAATTTCATCCATTCTACATCCCTGCATAATTGAGAGTTTCAGTCACTAAATGGCTTTTTTAAAACGGACAGAAAACTGCAAAATAATGATATGACATACCAACATTACTGTTGAACCCAGGGTCATCCATTACAACCTCCGTCATTCTGTATCACAACTTACATCAGTTTTCAGTTTACACTTTCACTTCATTTACTGGCTGCACTTTCACTGGTGTCAGCAATTTGAAAATAAGGAGGAAAATAGGCGAGGAGAGTATTTTCAATAAAGGAATTGATGCATGAAACTTCAGTTAATGCCAAGGTCACTGAATAATAGCCAGTTTTCTTTTGAACATCTTTAATAGTCTGATTTCTGAACACACCGGTTTGGTTGTACAGTTTAGGAATTAGTGTTCCAAACAACTTCATGCATAGAAGATGCATATATTGTAAATTTTATATCCAACAAAATGAATAAAATTCTATGAAATTCAGCCTCAAATTATTTAATCCATTTATTTTAAACAGAATAGTTATTACAAATTATGATGGAAAAATCTGTTCTAATTCTGATCCTGCCTTTTGTTCATTTTGGACTTGACAATTGAGGCTTTATGTGAGCAGTCAACCCAGCCCGAGGTCTCTTCTCTGTGTGCCTGCTTTTCATCAGCCCATGTCATGCCAGAGGAATCAGCTGACAGAGAATTAAGGACAACAGTTGTAAACTCCAGGACAGGACAAAGAAAATGCTCATGAAGCTATTCCATCATCTCAGGGCTCCACTGTCATTAGGTTCTGTTTGAACTCGACAACATTTCGTGGCTGCCAAAAGGTCAACAGTATAGCAAAATTCATATTGGAGGAACATGCCTAAGATTAGCCAATTGCTCCAGGAGATTTAAAGACTTATTTTTTGAAGTTTTGACACTTGCTTCTCCCCTGTCCTTTTCTGTGGAATGCTCTGCCTCAGAAGGCAGTGGAGGCTAATTCTCTGGATTCTTTCAAAAAAGAGTTAGATAGAGCTCTTAAAGATAATGGAGTGAAGGGATACGGGGAGATGGCAGGAAAAGGGTACTGATTGTGAATGATCAGCCATGTTCACAGTGAATGGTGGTGCTGGCTCGAAGGGCTGAATAGACTACTCCTGCAGCTATTGTCTATTGTCTATTGCCCAAGCAATTAACCCAGAATCTGTGTCTATTAGAATTCAACCAAAGTTATAATGACAACAACACAATGGAATCAGCTGGTGTCATGTCCAAAGGCCAAGTGCAGGCAGAAGCCCTATCCCATCAAGTTGTAAAATAATGGTGATACTAATCACCAGAATATGTCATTATATATTATAATCATCCTATTTAGTATACTAATAATTATAATCCATTTTTAGAGTCATGGGATCCTACACAGAAGCAGGCCTTTTTGGCACAACATGTCTACAGTAACATCAAGTAGCCATCAATACTAATCTCACTTCCCTGTACTTGTTCCACAGCCTTCATGCCTTATTGATTCAAGTGCTCATCAAGATACTTGTCAAATATCATGCAAGTACCTGCCTCTGACACCTCAGGCAGTGCATTCTAGACTGCAACTACTCTCTGGGTGAAAACACTGTTTTTTTTATCTCAGATCTCTTTCTTTCTTTTTAAATCTTTTTATTGAGTAAGTATACAAAAAAGGTAAGCCATATAAACATTAATACAATGTTAAAGTATAATAAAATTCCAAAAGATAACAATACCAAAAAGAAAATACTACAAACAATGTAATTTAAGCATAAGAAACCAAGATAACATAATAGTATACTAAATTTTATATATATCAATGGAAAAAAAAAGAAAAAAAAAACCCCAAAAAAAAAACCCACCGTGCAACTAACTAAAAGCAAAGCAAAGCAATGGGCTAACTTGAAACCAAACAGAGTTAAACTTAAAATCACGTCCTCAATCCCGACCTCCATTAAAACAGTGAAGAAAAAACAAGAAGGGTAAATATTACATTAAATGAAAATATCGAATAAAAGGTCCCCAAATCTGTTCAAATTTAAATGAAGAATCATAAAGGTTACTTCTAATTTTCTCCAGATTCAAACATAAAATCGTCTGAGAAAACCAAAAAAAGGTAGTTGGAGCATTAAGCTCTTTCCAATGTTGTAAAATACATCTTTTCGCCATTAAAGTAAGAAATGCAATCATTCTACGGGCTGAAGGGGAAAGATTACTAGAAATTTTAGGTAGTCCAAAGATAGCAGTAATAGGGTGAGGAGAGATATCTATATTTAATACCTTAGAAATAATATTGAAAATATCTCTCCAAAAAGTTTCCAAAGTAGGGCAAGACCAAAACATATGAGTTAAAGAGGCTATCTGCCCCGAACATCTATCACAGAAAGGATTAATATGCGAGTAAAAACGCGCTAACTTATCTTTGGACATATGTGCTCTATGAACCACTTTAAATTGAATTAGGGAATGTTTAGCACAAATAGAGGAAGTATTAACTAATTGTAAAATCTGCCCCCAATCATCCACAGAAATGGTAAGCCCCAATTCCTGTTCCCAATCTACCCTAATCTTATCAAATGGAGCTTTCCTAAGTTTCATAATAATATTATAAATCATAGCCGATGCACCTTTCTGACATGGATTAAGGTTAATTATCGAATCTAAAATATATATAGGAGGAAGCATTGGAAAGGAAGTAAGTATAGTACTTAGGAAATTTCTAACTTGTAAATATCTAAAAAAATGTATTCTTGATAAGTTATATTTATTAGATAATTGTTCAAAAGACATAAGGGAACCATCTAAAAATAAATCCAAAAACCGTAAAATACCCTTAGTCTTCCAAGTTTGAAAAGCGCGATCCGTAAAAGAGGGAGGAAAAAATATGTTACCTAAAATAGGAATCGCTAACCCGAATTGATTAAGATCAAAAAATTTTCTGAATTGAAACCAAATGCGCAAAGCATATTTAACTATCGGGTTAGAGACCTGCTTAAGACGTTTCGAATCAAAAGGAAGAGAGGAACCTAAAATAGAACCAAGTGTATAACCCTGAACAGATTGTAATTCCAATGCTACCCATTTAGGAATAAATAGTATGTCCCGGTCAAGTAACCAAAATTTCATATGTCGAATATTAATAGCCCAATAATAAAATCTAAAGTTAGGTAATGCTAAACCTCCATCTCTCTTAGCTTTCTGTAAATGTATTTTACCCAGTCTCGGATTCTTGTTCTGCCAAATAAATGAAGAAATTTTAGAGTCAACTTTATCAAAAAAAGATTTAGGAACGAAAATTGGTAATGCCTGAAACACATATAAAAATTTTGGCAAAAAAAACATCTTAACTGCATTAATACGACCAATCAAAGTTAAATATAAGGGAAACCATTTAGATGAAAGTTGAGTAATATGGTCTATTAATGGTAAAAAGTTAGTCTTAAATAAATCTTTATGTTTACAAGTAATTTTAATCCCAAGATATGAAAAGTAATTATTAATCAATTTAAATGGAAATTTATAATATAAGGGAAGATGTTTATTAATCGGAAAAAGTTCACTCTTACTAAGATTTAATTTATAACCTGAGAAAAGACCAAATTGTGCTAATAACTCTAAAACAGCAGATCTCCTCTAACCTCTTACTCCTCACCTTACAGTACTTCGTTGTAGGGGTCCTCGAGAGAGGGATTTTAACATATTTAAAAACCTGACCTTGTTCACAAATATCTAACCAACTTCAACTCTGAAAGATACTACCTTGTTCTGTTTAAGATAGGTGGGATCCTGTAATTTTAGATGGCCACAGTCGGGGTTAAAGAATTAGACTGTTGTTCATTGTTGTTCTTCCAGGCCCAGAGGAGGTTACAAGAAGATCTGATAAAAATATTCAAAGCTACAGTGGGTTTGGACAGAGTAGATGGAGAGAAATGATTGTATGGTGCCACAACAACAACCTCTCACCCAGCATCATTAAAACTAAAGAGCTGCTTGTTGATTTCAGGAAGTGGAAGGAGGGCAAACATGTGCCAGTCTAGACTGGGAGATCAGCAGTGGAGAGTGTCAGTGCCTTTAATTTTCTGGGCATTGACATTGGGTGATCTATCCTACAGATACATCACACGTAAAGGGTATCAGAATCATTACTTTTCGAGTTTATGGTGGTTCGGTTTGTCACTGAACACTCTAACAAACATCTACCGATGTACTGTTGAAAGCATTCTGACTGGTTGCATCATCGTCTGGTACAGCAATTCAAATGTGCAGAATCATTAAAAACTGCAGAGTGTAAAGGACTCTGGACATGGCATCAAAGGTAATGGGGAGAAGGCTGGGAACTGGGGTTGAGGAGGAGACAAAAAAAATGATCAGCCGTGATTGAATGGCGGAGCAGACTCGATGGGCCAGATGGCCTAATTCTGCTCCTATGTCTTATGGTCTTCATATATCATGGGCACATCTCTCCCCACCACCTGTAGTATATACAGTTGGTGCTGCCTCAAGAAGGCAATATGTGTCGTCAAAGAACCCTGCCAGCTGGGCCAAGCCATCTTTTCCACAACCCCCATCAGGCAGGAAGTAGGGAAACCTGAAGGCTCACACTACCAGGTTCAAGAACAACTATTTCCCTCCAATCATTGAACCAACTGGCAAAACCCTAATCATTGAAGTAACACTATCACCAGTTTGACCACTTTGCACTAAAACGGACTTTTTCCTGTTTGAATTGTATTCTTTCTTGTAAAAATAGTATTGGTTTTTCTTGTGCTTGCTGCTTATATGATACTCTCTTCCTGTGATGGTGCTGACAGTAAGCTTTTTTTTGCATACATATATTTGTAATTATAACAATAAACATGACATTAACTTTGTAATAATAATTTCCATCACAAATTATATGAAGTGGAATCATATCCTCAATTTAGAGTGATTTTATAGTTTTCCAATCATAATGCCATAATTCTCACCTCAACACCTCCAACCTGCCTCTCTGACCCAATGGTCTGCACCTATGCAGTCAACATATCAAGTCGGGAGCACAAAAGTTACATCTGAAATCTGTATTGTAGAAATTATACCAATGCATATTTTTCCCAAAATGGTGACTGAAAGAATTTTGAATAATAAAAATGTAATTGTTCTCTAAGTTATACATTAAAGTTTATACAAATGAATGCCACATATTAAAATTGCACAATAAACTAATTACATTTGTGAACAAATTACAGAATTTTTAATAGACTGTGTCCATTGTGGCATTTAAGAGGCATTTAAAAATGCCAATGTATATGCAGGAAATGGAGGGATATGCATTGTTTACAGGCAAAAGAGATTTTGTTTAATTTGACTCTGTGTTCTGCACAGACTTTGTGGGCCAAATGGCCTGTTTCTGTGCTGTGCTGTACTGTTCTATGTTCTGTATTGGACAAGAGATAAAATACTGTATCTAAGTTGGATTCAACTCCCATTTCATGTCTCTTTTTAATTCCTTGTATGAGTTTTCTTTTACTCTTCTCCAGAAGTATTATTCAATCAAAATTAATTATTTTTAGGTAGATAAGCAGAAGAGAGTTGCTGTTTTAAAATAACTGACCTCATCCATTGTCACAATCTTGTGGGTCATGTCATTTAAATTTCTCATCATCCGCTCATCTCGAAAATCATAGGGAAATGTTTCAGTCCAATCAGACAACAGCTGTACTATTTTAGCTGCAAATTTCCCGATCTTGGCCTGGAATTAGTCAGAAAATTGCATTAGTTATCAAATACTACAGTAGTAATAGATCTGAAGTAAAATATGTAACATCTACTTAACCTAAAGTACAACGTGTGAGGCCATGTGAATGTGTAGACATCCGAACAGGCCTTCTTCCAATTATTAAGATTAACAAGGGAAAAGAAAACAGTTTGTGTTAATAATGCAGCATCCATCACAACAGGACTTCCCAGTGGCCAAACATTTTAATTCCGATTCCCATTGCTGTTCCAATGTGTCAGTCCATGGCTTCGTCTTGTGCCACAGTGAGGCCACCGTCAGGGCGTCAGGGTGGAAGAGCAACACATTGTATTCCATCTGGGTAGCCTCCAACCTAATGTCATGAATATCTATTTCTCCTTCTGGTGAACAAATTCTCCTTCTGCTCCCCCCCCCGCCCCACTTTTCCCTACTCTGACCTTTTACCTCTTCTCGCCTGCCTATTACTTCTCCCAGGACCCTTCCTCCTTCCCTTTCTCATTCCTTTTCTTCAATGGTCCACTCTCCACTCCTGTCAGATTCTGTCTTCTCCAGCCCTCGTCCTGTCCCACACACCTGAGTTCACCTATCACCCTCCTGCTATCCTCCTTCCCCTCCCCCAACCTTCTTATTCAGGTACCTTCCCCCTTCCTTCTCAGTCCTGAAGAAGGATTTCGGCCCAAAACATCAAATACCTATTCATTTCCATAGATGCTGCCAGACCTGCTGAGTTCATCCAGCATTTTGTGTGTGTTACTTCACATAACACAAAGCTGCAGTTGCTCTAATTATGAATGCCTCAAAAATTGTTCCTTTATTGATATCTGCAAAATCATTTGGCTCAAGATCAACCTTACCTTATCTAAAATGGTCTCGTTCAATCTCTGTTGTTCAATGCACATAAGGCAAACCTTTGCTAGAAGCTCATAAGGCCGAATGAAAATTCGGGAGCTTAGCAGAAAGGTAAATATGTAGGTCCTCTGTAAAAGAAAAACAAGACCTCATAAAAATTGTCACCTCAATTACTTTTAAATATTTACACCTACAACTGGTCTCTTTTAGAGACTCCGATTCACAGAGCTTGCTGCTCTAAATATTCTTTCACAAAAATAGTATGAATGAAAAATCCTTATCAAAAAGACCAGAAGAGCTAAAAGCTCAATTTTTAAAGGAATTTTGTTTATTTTTATTCCTTCCCATCTCCTTCTTTGGTCTTTTTACAATGTTCACCTGAAATGATGGGCATGTCTACTCCCACATTCCAAGCCTCTTTCCATATTTCCACTGAATTTTATTGGGAAGCATGTTACTATTAACTTGTCCCATTCAACAGTGTTATGATGTGCAACTCCAGAAACTAATCAAAAAAACACAGGAGCCAGGATGAATTTGTCTACTCAGTTTCTTATTAGTAAGGCACACATATATGACATGGTGATGTAATAACACATGCCATTCACGTACTTATTACATAAACTCATAATGTATTATGAAAACAAACAAGGAATGCTTAATCAAACAATATTTTTACCGTATTATTCAAATATTGCTGAATTAGTAAATATATTACACTTTATGCTGCTTAGCTATAAATTCCAACTAATATAGAATCCATAAAACTCAAATATTTAATGTTTTCCTCTTTACTCATTTTATACACACACATACACACACACACCAATGAACAGCATAGCTGATGAGTTGTCAGCTGTGGAGTGTTCTGCTTTGCAATATGCAAGGGGGAAATTCACAAGCTTCTGATTCAATGTTCTGCTGACAATGCTCAGAGTGAATTCTTCAGACTCTGGACCAACCCTTCTGCCAAGATGTTTGTAGCTGGGGTGGTACAATGCAGATGTAATACATCTTATTCATTTTCAGGAATGACAAACTGTTTTGTAACAAACTGTGGTCTATTGTCACCAAGTGCTGTGGAACATCAGTCCTTGAGAAGAGGCTTCTCAACACACCAGCAGAGTGCAGGGCTGAAGAGGAGGCTATTGGGAACACTTCTGGTCACTTTGTAGCGGCATCCACTACGACTAAAAGATTTGTGTCTGGCAAAATCCACATCAATCCTCTACCAGAGCAATGCAAGCCATTCCCAGGGAAGGAGAGGCACTGCTCTCAACATGTTCCGGACATGTTGGCAACCCAAACAGTGCATGGCTTCACACAAAGAGTTTCATTTCGACCACACCCAGCTGACTGGCATGTACTGTAGCTCCTCTAACACTCTAGCTCTCAGCTTGGATGTCACAATAACTCTCAACCCCCACATACGGCAACCCCTGTCAGGGGCAAATTCATCCCGGTGCTGGTAAAAACGGGGGAACGAGGAATTCTGCTGCACATTCCAGCCATTTTGGGTGGCCATGTAGATCTGAGACAGCATGGGGTCTTTTCTGAGTTTCCTCTAGGTCATTTTTGCCCTAGTGGAGATACTTTTGATTCGCTTTAGGAAGAATACATCAAGAGAAATGTCCTCTTTTGTAACTTTTTCAGGCATTTCCTTTCCAAAGAATAGACGGGACAATCCATCAGTATTTCTGTGATTAGCTGTTCTCTTTAATGTGTATTTACTTATTAAGATACAGCATGGATTAGGCCTTTGTGGGCATTCGAGGCGTGCCACTCAGCAACCCCTCAATGTAATCCTAATCCTAGTCTAATCATGGGACAATTTACAGTGACAAATTAACCTACTGACCAGTACACCTTCGGACTATGGGAGGAAACCCACATGGTCATAGAGAGAACGTAGAAACTCTATACAGGTGGCAGCAGGAATTGAAAGCGGGTGACCTATACTGTAAAGCATTGTGCTAGCCACTATGCTACTGTGTCTGTCCCTCCATGGGTTTCTCTATCAATCCTCCACGGAGCCCATCTCTGCATTTGAGCTGCTGCTGTTAGTGGAACACCAGTCTGTGGACCAAAAGTAGACACTACTGGTTGATGATCAGTAGGGAGGGTAAACATTCTCCCGTACAAGTAGTGGTTGAAACGCTTTACACCCCAAACCAGACTCAAAGCCTCTCTATCAATCTGTGCATAATTTTCCTCTGTAGCAGTAAGGGATGTGATTCAAAGGCTATGGGGCGATCACTTCCATCACTCATGACATGTGACGTGACTTGCACCTATACCATAAGGTGAGGCATCACAGGCAAGCTTCACTGGATAATGTGGATTATCATGTGTGAGTAATGTCTGATATTGCCATTTTCTCTGCCCTTTGCAAAGTCATCTAACACCACTCTGTCCATTCCCATTTCTTCCCGAACTGTGGTAATGAGTTCAATGGGTGGAGCACAGTGTCCAGGTTTAGCAGGAGCTTGTTACAGTAACTGACAAATCCTAAAGAACTGTGACACATCCTCTAGCTTTGGGGCATCCGCCAATGCTTGAATTTTCTCAGTGCACTGTGTAATCCTTGTGCATCAATGGTGCGACCACAATAAGTAATGCTTCATTTAAAGAACTTACATTTGTTGTGCATTGTTCTGAACCCATAATCTTCTAATCTTTTTAACACTCTCTTGCGATTTTGGAGATGTTCTTTGTCATCCTCACTGGTAACAATGATGTCATCCAGGTAACACTGAGTGCCTGGGCAGCCTTGTTCCACAGATTTCTGCCAGAATGCAGGTGCAGATGCTACTCCAAAAACAAGCTTATTATTGCAATAAAGCCGTTTGAGAGAGATGATGGTGAAAAACACTTTGGACTCTTCTTCCATCTCCACCTCTAGGTACGCCTCAGCTAAGTCCACTTTTCTGAAGTGTTTTCCTCCAGAAAGGTTTGCAAAGATATTCTCTCTGTCCTGGGCAGAGGCCGTTGATGGTTACCACAGATCCTGACAGACCCATGGTTCTTGGCTACAGGGACCACTGGCATTGCCCAGGGGCTCCACAACCGTAGAAAGAATTCTGTCAGCCTACACGTGATCTAGCTCATACGCTACTTAATCACAGATGGTATAAGGAACCAGATGGACCTTGTAAAACTTGGGTGTGGAATTTTCATTGAACTCTATTTTACTCTCGATATGTTTTGAGTTTTACAATGTTATCCTTGAACACTGCTGTGGCATCATCCAGAACTGTTCCTAATTCACTCTCAGTTGAATCTATGGCAGCGGATGTGGCATGTAAGTGGTGGATGGAACTCCAATCAAGTTGTAGTTGTCTCAGTCAACCACACCCCACAATGGTGGCTCTCCTGTTTTTACCACATACAAACCCAACGTGACTTGTTGATTGTTTTATTTTACTGTTATGAATGTCATTTTCAGTATCTTTTTTTCAGTACAAGTTCTTAGTTGGATACCTGCAGCTCAGTATCTTTGAAATGCCATTCAAACTCATTTTGTGGAATGACTGAAGCAGCCGAGCCAGTATCCAATTCCATTTTAATTAATTCGTCATTCACTTCTGGTATAAGCCATATTACTTGTCCATTGTTAGTTTTCACATTGTAAATCTCAAGGTTACGCAGTTCTATGTCTCTCTCATCATTATCAGGTTTTTCATCAACAACATGCAGATTAGTGCCCTTTTTGAAACTGCGACTAGATTTTTTATCTTTTTCTCTTCCCTGTGCAGTCCATCTATTTTTTCTACCCAACATGCTCTTTACATGTATCCTAATTTGTTCAATTTTTGCAAGTTTCACCTTTAGACCTGTGTGAGACCTCCTGCAAACAGTAACACAATATATTGGGCCTGGTATTTTTGTTCATGCTCACTTTTGTTTCTGCCTTCAACTCAATTGTGGCTCTAGCTGTTGTTTCCATTGATACAGCAATCTCAACTGATGTTTTAAATGTGAGTTGTGCTTCAGTTAGGAGCAGTTTTTGAATGCTTTCTTGTAAGATTCCACAAACTAAGTGATCTCTCAGTGCATCATTAAACCCATCACTGAACTGACAATGTTTGAACATTTTTTTCAATTCAGCCATGTAAGCTGAAACGGACTTCCCTTCCTTTTGATTCCACTTATGAAACTTAAAGTGTTCTACAATCAACAATGGTTTTGGTTCAAATTGTTCCTCCATTACTTTCAAGATATCAGCATAACTCGTTCTGGCTGATTTGGCTAGAACAGTCAAACTTCGAAGCAAACTGTAAGATTTTCCACCAATTGCACTCAGTAACGCTGGCACTCGCTTATCTTTGGCCATTTCTTTTGCTTCAAAATTAGATAATGAGGACACTCAGTCCTCGTTTATTGTCATTTAGGAATGCATGCATTAAGAAATGATAACGATGTTTCTCCCGAATGATATCACAAAAAAACAGGACAAACCAAGACTAAAACTGACAAAACCACATAATTATAACATATAGTTACAACAGTGCAAAGCAATACCATAATTTGACAAAGAGCAGACCATGGGCACGGTAAAAAAGTCTCAAAGTCCCGATCGACTCATCATCTAACGCAGGCCGCAGAAGGAAGAAACTCTTCCTGCCATGAACCTCCAAGCTCCAACAACTTGCCAATGCATTGGAAGCACCCGACCGCAGCTGACTCCGAGTCCGTCCGAAAATTTCGAGCCTCCGACCAGCCCCTCCAAGCACTATCCTCTGACAAGTGCTTCAACCCCGCCCTGGCCGCCAAGCAACAAGCAAAGCCGAGGACTTGGGGCCTTCTCCTCTGGAGGTTCTGGACCACACAGTAGCAGCAGCAGCGAAGCAGGTTTTTGAGAAGTTTCTCCAGATGTTCCTCTGTGCTCTCACGTCCGTCTCCATCAAATCAGGATTGTGCATGGCACCCTATTTGACAAATAACAGACATCACCACCAGAGTGGCCGCTGCGAGCTGCGTCGCATCACCACCTTCTCCTCCCTTCAAATACTGCTCAATTCATTCAGCGTATATCATCCAGTTATCTATTGTGCAATTGAACGCATTGAACTTTCCGATGTAGCCAGCTTTTTATTTATTATTGTTATCACCAAGTCCTCACTGTTTAAGAACCCATGAATTTTGTCCATTTTCTGCCTTTTTTTTCAACTCTAATGTCTATCTCTCCTTCTAAAAAAACATGCTGCACTTCAGCAGATAGGTAGTCGTCTCAGGTTCATTTTAAAACTACTTCATCACCACTGTTATGTTTTGTAACTGCAGAATCTGATCAAAAGAAAAATACAGGAACCGGGATGAACTTGTCTACTCGGTTTCTTTTTAGTGAGGCAGCACACACGACATGGTTGCTTAATGACGTATGTCATTCATGTACTTTTTACGTAAAACCCATAATGGATCATGTAAACAAGTGAAAAATGCTTAATCAAGCAATATATTTACAATATTATTCAAATATTACTGAAATATTAAATAGATTGCAAACAATTGGCTTGGTAACTCTTTCTTTGTAGAATTTCCAATGTAAGCTTAGCGTTCATCATTCAGTGGAGTTTTGAAACAGCAAACTTTTGTTTTGGTGAACTTGGTGTCTCCATTTGTCATTTTGTCCATGTACTGTCTTCTTTAACCTCTGCAAACAATGGTATGACTATACTTCCACAGTGTTGTCAGTGTTGTCCAAGATACTAGCCCAGTGATGAAGAGGTGATGGCAGTAAATTTCCATATGCTAGGAAAGTACATCTTCAAACTGAATTTTAAGGAGGCTGTATTTTCATGTGACTGCTACATTTGGTCCTTTTTATTTGGCAGAACTCTCAGGGTTGGGAGGTGCTATTATAGTGACCTTGGTGAGAAGCAGACATGCACATGGGGAGGGAGAAGGGAGTGAATCTCCACAGACAACACTCTGAGGTAAACGAGATGACAATCAAAAAAATGCCTTGGTCCTGGAAGACACTGAGTTGACTGACTGCATTTGGGGCTTAAGTCATTAAAGTAACTGGAATGTAATCCATCATCTTCCTGAATCGCAGGTAGAAAAATGCCTTCAAGAGGCCCAGAAAAGTAACGTATATCTTGCTTTTGTTGTTACAGAATTTATGCTCTGTTAGCACCGTTTCTGCTCAGTTGTAACTTCTATAAAAACCCATTATCATCCACCCAGAACTGTGATTGAATGGAAGACTGCAATGCACTCACTGAATGTTAACAGGAGTTGTCTTGAGTGTCTCCAGTAAGAGACAGCGTGAGCCTTCACACATATGTGCTACATCTTTTACCTCTGTATCATTGCATTTTCTCCAGAATCTCCTATTTAATGTTAACATAAACCACAAAATTAATAAAACTTGGGGAGCAGTAAGTCAAACTAACAACAAACATTAGAAATGATAATGCTGTTACCTATAATATTTCCCCAAAACTCCTCAGTATTTTTCTCACCTTTCATTCTATATGTCCTAAGGTTGTCAGTCATCATATAAAATAGTGCAATTTCAGAAATAATGAATTGTTAACAAATGTAGATAAAAATACCATAACAACAGCTGAATACCAATCTAACTTAGAAATGAGCATGTGTAATTTTGGCATTAATCATTGGTGCTTAATATTGTAATAAAACAAGCTTGCTAACTCTCAGTGTTCATTCTGTGCTGGTGAAGTTTGAATGAATGCAGTTTTCCCCTTTCTTTCAGCAGCTTCCCTCTCATATTTTAATCACCTTCCTATCCACACAATCCTATTAATTTTTTCTTTCTCACCAAAGCTCCCTGCAGCCCAAACAGGTAAAAAGCATTTTGACTGGAGTGCTCGGAAAGCAAAACAACTTCTTGTTTCTGTATGAAATTTCTGATCAGCTGCCAGAGAAACACCAGCCAACAGGTAGAAAATTTCAATACTTGCCTGAAGAAAAACTCATAATTTCCCGGCATAATATATCTTGCTTTTGTTTTATTGGAAATAAAAAGTGTGTGCTGTGGCATGAGTAAGGAATGTCATTCTTGCCTATCTATCTTTATTTTACATTGACGTATGTTGAAGTGTTATGTGCCAAGGCCTGTCTTTTAAATCGGCAAACAGCACCCTCCTTTATGAATTGCCAGTTTTTTTTAATGCTCTCAGAGATCAGAATACTTATGGTTAGTTTGCTCCTGCACATCCTCTACTCTGATCAGTGCCAGAGGCCACACTATTTCCATGTCATTGAGTTCCATTGAAGGCTTAGCCAAACGAATTGTCCTGTGACTTACAATAACATACTGTCTTCATGCAAAAAAATCTGTTGTGAGGCATAGGCAGACAACTAAATTATACATACGTCAGGATAGTAGTCTACCGTTGGCACAAGGTGCTGGATGAGTGCCTCCAGAGACCCTGACACAAGATTGTTGTCTTGGTAGAACAACCCTCCGCAATTATCTTCTCGGGATGAGTATAGATGTCGGCTGTAACCACTGCTGTTAAACATGGCAGCAAATGTTGGTGTTTGTGGCATGGTTTCCTGTAATTTAAAAAGAAAGTGTCTGAAGCTGATCCATATATCAGTTCAACAAGATGGTAAACTGTTTATGAGTGAAACTATAGTCAAGCTAAAATCATTCTGGCGTCTGGTTGACATTTTCAGGTCATTAGTGTCACCTCGAGAGTTCTTCTCAGTGTTGCCTCACTTTTCCAAACAGGATTTATTTTTCTGTTTCTCCACTGAGAACTGGAAGGAGACGGCTTCATCCTGGACACATCCCCCTTGTTCAGCCCCGTTACTACTACTTTCTGTTTTAGCAACAAAGTCCATGGGCCTAGAAACTTAAGAATGAGGGGAAGGTCCTTAACCTCTCAAGCCTGCTCTAATATTTACTGAATTCATGCCTGATCAGTATCTTAACTCCACCCCCTGCCAAGGCTTTATATCCATAGAATGACAGATTTAAAATTATTACTTAAACTACAACTTACTACAACTAGAGTTCCAGCCTTCTGTAACTTTTTGTGTCCAATTTTTTTCTTCCCAGTCCACTGCATCTGATTTTAACATCCTCAACGTGAGGTGAAAGTGATACCAAAACCAATCCAAGGATAAGTATTGCTTTGCAACATCCTTAACTCCCCTCAGTCAAATCCTCACTCCCTTTTGGTATTGTTGCAGAATCTGTTGATAACTACCAGTGTGTGCTAGGTTTAGTCATTAATGGTTCTTCCACCAACTTCTCTGTTTGCTGCAGCTCTGATTCACCCATTGTCTAAGGCTGGACAAGGATAGGTTCGACGTTCGCAACAAAAGGCTTGATAATAACATTGCTCTGCATACTCAATGTGAACCCTCAACTGGGTCTGTTACTGGGGGATAAAAGATGAAGCAGAAAATCTACTCTGTGGCCACAGAACCATTAGAAGGACAATACCGACAACAACTGCACTTCTTTGGGGTGAAGTTGTTTTGAAGCAGTTGAAATTTCCCACAGGCACTGAAATTTATTCAATTCTAGCAAATATTGTGCAAGTACTACAAGCATGTAGGTAGAGTGAAATCCATCTAAATTCCCTCACATTGTTTTGCTAATTCCCTTATTCAACATCCCGTCAATTATATACTATGTCCCTATACTTATCAATGAATCATGTTTTTCTTTAAATAAAGCTCTGTGATCTCTACTGTAGCTAATTATAAGTAAGTAACATTACTTGGACTTAGACAATGCTAGAAGCACTTGGCAAGTCAGGTAACATCTGTGGAAGGAGAGATACTTATTTACTTAGACACAGCACAGAACCTGGTCATACCGGTCTTGTGAGCCTATGCTGTCCAATTAAACCCATGTGACGAATTAATCTACTAATCCATAAGTCTTAACATTTCAAGTTCAGGACTGTGTCATAACTAGGGGAGAGAAAAATAAGTTGGTTTGCAGTATCATTTTTACAGTTTTCAACTGCCTGATTCCAACTGGTTTATTTTCACCAGAGACATACAATCCCCAAACATCTTCATCAAGACAGTCTGAAAGCCATCACTTCTCCCTCAACAAGGGCCCAACCAGTTCCCCATGACCAACACACTATATTCTCTGTTACTGTTTACTTACAGGCATTCTGGCCATGTAGTGTAACACTCCAATGTCAGGTCAGCAAATTCACCATCCACTGAGACTTAACTTGCAGCAGGTGGTATATTTAAATGAAATTAGTTTTATTGAACACCACACATCACATAATGCATTGGCTTTAAGACAAAAATCAAAAAAAACAAATTTTGGAAATACTTAGCAGGTCAAGTAAAATCTGTGGCAAGCAGAAGCTATTGGTTGTTGTTGGGTTGCTGTAGACATGTTTATAATAGAAAAAGTTTTAACTGAATGCTGAGAACCCTTTTTTTGGTACTTTTAGTGACATCTTGCTAAGTTATTTGTAAATAAAATAATAAGCAAGTCAAATGAGTAATTAATTGAAAATCATCTTAATCACTCTTTTCTACCCTCTTAATTTTATAAACATGGTTTTGGTTTAAATATATCATTATAATTTCATGCTTACCAGTCATAACAATGGATGTCACACAGTATCCAAATAAAATCCCCAGCTCCAATAAGTTTTTGATTTCATCCATATTAGGAAGAAGCGAAGAAGAAAAAGCTAAATATTTCTTCATAAAGAGAAAGGAAAAAGAGGAGAATTTCCAGATTTAGCCCTCCAAGGAGAGCAGTTCATACAAAACCTATGAAGATGTAAAACACTGTAGACAAATCGAATCCTGGAAAATAAATCAAGTTATTCAGGACGCAAGTTGGGTCACAAGTTTACAATGGTAAAGATCAAGCTCGAGACCATTATTGGAAAGTCCTGCTTCCAATAAGAGAGGATTAATATTTGAAATTTACTGGCGTTAGTCAGTGCTTAGGAGCCAATTAAATATTAGAAACATAGAAACATAGAAACATAGAAAATAGGTGCAGGAGTAGGCCATTCGGCCCTTCGAGCCTGCACCGCCATTTATTATGATCATGGCTGATCATCCAACTCAGAACCCAGCCTTCCCTCCATACCCCCTGACCCCTGTAGCCACAAGGGCCATATCTAACTTCCTTTTAAACATAGCTAATGAACTGGCCTCAACAGTTTGCTGTGGCAGAGAATTCCACAGATTCACCACTCTCTGTGTGAAGAAGTTTTTCCTAACCTCGGTCCTAAAAGGCTTCCCCTCTATCCTCAAACTGTGACCCCTCGTTCTAGACCTCCCCAACATCGGGAACAATCTTCCCGCATCTAGCCTGTCCAATCCCTTTAGGATCTTATACGTTTCAATCAGATCCCCCCTCAATCTTCCAAATTCCAACGAGTACAAGCCCAGTTCATCCAGTCTTTCTTCATATGAAAGACCTGCCATCCCAGGAATCAATCTGGTGAACCTTCTTTGTACTCCCTCTATGGCAAAGATGTCTTTCCTCAGATTAGGGGACCAAAACTGCACACAATACTCCAGGTGTGGTCTCACCAAGGCCTTGTACAACTGCAGTAGTACCTCCCAGCTCCTGTACTCGAATCCTCCCGCCATAAATACCAGCATACCGTTCGCCTTTTTCACCGCCTGCTGTACCTGCATGCCCAGTTTCAATGACTGGTGTATAATGACACCCAGGTCTCGTTGCACCTCCCCTTTTCCTAATCGGCCACCATTCAGATAATAATCTGTTTTCCTATTTTTGCCACCAAAGTGGATAACTTCACATTTATCCACATTAAATTGCATCTGCCATGAGTTTGCCCACTCACCCAACCTATCCAAGTCACCCTGCATCCTCTTAGCATCCTCCTCACTGCTAACACTGCCACCCAGCTTCGTGTCATCCGCAAACTTGGAGATGCTGCATTTAATTCCCTCATCCAAGTCATTAATATATATTGTAAACAACTGGGGTCCCAGCACTGAGCCTTGCGGTACCCCACTAGTCACCGCCTGCCATTCTGAAAAGGTCCCGTTTATTCCCACTCTTTGCTTCCTGTCTGCTAACCAATTCTCCACCCACACCAATACCTTACCCCCAATACCGTGTGCTTTAAGTTTGCACACTAATCTCCTATGTGGGACCTTGTCAAAAGCCTTTTGAAAATCCAAATATACCACATCCACTGGTTCTCCCCTATCCACTCTACTAGTTACATCCTCAAAAAATTCTATGAGATTCGTCAGACATGATTTTCCTTTCACAAATCCATGCTGACTTTGTCCGATCATTTCACCGCTTTCCAAATGTGCTGTTATCACATCCTTGATAACTGACTCCAGCAGTTTCCCCACCACCGACGTTAGGCTAACCGGCCTATAATTCCCCGGTTTCTCTCTCCCTCCTTTTTTAAAAAGTGGGGTTACATTAGCCACCCTCCAATCCTCAGGAACTAGTCCAGAATCTAACGAGTTTTGAAAAATTATCACAAATGCATCCACTATTTCTTGGGCCACTTCCTTAAGCACTCTGGGATGCAGACCATCTGGCCCTGGGGATTTATCTGCCTTCAATCCCTTCAATTTACCTAACACCACTTCCCTACTAACATGTATTTCGCTCAGTTCCTCCATCTCACTGGACCCTCTGTCCCTTACTATTTCTGGAAGATTATTTATGTCCTCCTTAGTGAAGACAGAACCAAAGTAATTATTCAATTGGTCTGCCATGTCCTTGCTCCCCATAATCAATTCACCTGTTTCTGTTTGCAGGGGACCTACATTTGTCTTTATCAGTCTTTTCCTTTTTACATATCTATAAAAGCTTTTACAGTCCGTTTTTATGTTCTCTGCCAGTTTTCTCTCATAATCTTTTTTCCCCTTCCTAATTAAGCCCTTTGTCCTCCTCTGCTGAACTCTGAATTTCTCCCAGTCCTCAGGTGAGCCACTTTCTCTGGCTAATTTGTATGCTACTTCTTTGGAATTGATACTATCCCTAATTTCTCTTGTCAGCCACGGGTGCACTACCTTCCTTGATTTATTCTTTTGCCAAACTGGGATGAACAATTGTTGTAGTTCATCCATGCAACCTTTAAATGCCTGCCATTGCATATCCACCGTCAATCCTTGAAGTGTCATTTGCCAGTCTATCTTAGCTAATTCACGTCTCATACCTTCAAAGTTACCCCTCTTTAAGTTCAGAACCTTTGTTTCTGAATTAACTACGTCACTCTCCATGTTAATGAAGAATTCCACCATATTATGGTCACTCTTACCCAAGGGGCCTCTCACGACAAGATCGCTAATTAACCCTTCCTCATTGCTCAAAACCCAGTCCAGAATAGCCTGCTCTCTAGTCGGTTCCTCGACATGTTGGTTCAAAAAACCATCCCGCATACATTCCAAGAAATCCTCTTCCTCAGCACCTTTACCAATTTGGTTCACCCAGTCTACATGTAGATTGAAGTCACCCATTATAACTGCTGTTCCTTTATTGCACACATTTCTAATTTCCTGTTTAATACCATCTCCGACCTCACTACTACTGTTAGGTGGCCTGTACACAACTCCCACCAGCGTCTTCTGCCCCTTAGTGTTACGCAGCTCTACCCATATCGATTCCACATCTTCCCGGCTTATGTCCTTCCTTTCTATTGCGTTAATCTCTTTTTTAACCAGCAACGCCACCCCACCTCCCCTTCCTTCATGTCTATCCCTCCTGAATATTGAATATCCCTGAACGTTGAGCTCCCATCCCTGGTCACCCTGGAGCCATGTCTCTGTGATCCCAACTATATCATAATCATTAATAACAATCTGCACTTTCAATTCATCCACCTTATTACGAATGCTCCTTGCATTGACACATAAAGCCTTCAGGCACTCTTTTACAACTCTCTTAGCCCTTTTTAATGCTTGCCCTGGATTTGTCGGCCTGCCACTTTTACTTTTCCCCTTTGTACTTTTTGCTTCTACGCTCACTTTACACCCCTCTGTCTCTCTGCACTGGTTCCCATCCCTCTGTTGTGAACTAACCTCCTCACACCTAGCCGCTTTAATTTGATTCCCACCCCCCAACCATTCTAGTTTAATTACAATTACATTTAATTTAATTACAAAAATTACACATTGTTCTACATAGATGTACTAATGAGAACTTGCTTGAAAAGGGCTTCTTTTGATCGAGAGAGACTAAAAGATGATGGCAAAGTCCTGTTTGAACCTCCGCCACCCAAAATTGTCATCATCAAAATTGTGCTTGCCAATCAGACATATTAAAAAAATAAAGTTAAGTGTTAATATGTTGAGAAATATGCAAATATAGAGTTATCACATTAAGTTAATAAAAACAGCAAGAAAATTATCTCCTCCTTGGCACAGGATTTGAGAGGTGAATCCCCAGTGTCAAGCAGAAAGTCTGAGCTGCATCAGTAGACCATATGTGGAGTAAAACTGACAGCTCTGGCATCCCCAATCTGTCAGAGAATCCTGGACTTCTATATTTGACAATGTACTGCCTCTAGGAATTACTGCCATTTAAATGACAAAACATTGGCAGGTCTATTCTGAACCACCAGCATTAAAGTTCAAAAGTACAAAGAGGTCAGTGAGACCCAGCTAATAATTTGTTCTCTTTAAGAGAATCTATTTCACTATCATAAAATTTAAACTAACTGTACTTTAAATTACAGGTGGAGCTTGGCATCTTTATTTTAAAAAACTGGTTTCTAGATTCCCCTTTGGGACTCATCTATACTGAACAGATGCCTAAAATACACTTTCTAGAAGTCTCAGCAATTTCATCCATCAACACAAACAGGATAGGGCATAATGATATAGGACCCAGTATCCAACTAAATCCTTCTTCAATCAATAATAATAACATTCATCTTGCTCTCTCTTCTCACTTTTCTGATACTTCCCTCAAACCTCAAGCTGAAGAAACTATTAAGTACCCCTGTTAATTTGATCATCATCTCAATAAGAGTCCTCTGTGCTCTTCACCCACTCTTAAGATTGACTTCAACACCTTCTGATGTCATCTTACATATTTTCATTTTTTTCCTTTGCTATTTTAACCCGCTTCTATTTTCTTGTCTTATTTTCTCACATTCATCTTCAACTATGTTCATTATCATGATATTCACATTTCTTATAAGGACTTCCCAAAACTCCATTCAATCGAACATGCTATGCAGGTTTATCCTTTTTTCATTTAGATACCATGCTGTGATCACTACTCCCAAGATAACTGCAATCAGCTCATTTCATTCCAACAAAATGCATCCCTTCCTTTGTGTTTGAGAAAGGAGCTCTGAGAAATATTTTGGCAACTCTATTTCATTTCCAGTAATTCATTGACTTGAGAATTCAATTTACTCATTTTCTTGATATGGTCATTGACTATTTAGATACAGTCATAGAGTCAGAAAAGTACAGCACAGAAACAGGCCCTTCAGCCCATCTAGACTGACCTAAACCATTTAAACTGCCTAATCCCAATGACCTGCACCAGGACCATAGCCCTCCATATCCCTAATGTCCACGTACCTATCCATGCACCGCTGGCAGCTCATTCCACACCCTCACAACCTCTGAGTGAACTTTCTCCTCATGTTCCCCTTAAGCTTCACACCTTTCACCTTTAACCCATGACATCCAATTGTATTCCCACCCAATCTCAGTGGAAAAAGCCTGCTTGCATTTACCCTATCTATACCCTTCATAATATGCAATTCAGAAAGCTGTTTCTTGCTATAACCAAAATGACTACACATATGAATGAAGTGCAGCAAAGCTCCGAAATGCATTTCTGCAGGCATCCCATTGAATTATTCACTTTTCAGGAAAACATCCCTTTTGTAAATCAAAGAATTACCATAAATAATTAACATTGTCCAAAAATATGCCTAATCATATCACTAATCTGATGGCTTACACTTCAGCATTCCTTCTTATTAATTTGTTCAAAATAATTCTAATGTAAATAGAGCTTTTTATAGCTTTTCATTTTAACTCCTGTCATAACAGTAGGGGTTCAGGAGAATTTTGCATTGACGTCTGAATCAAAACAAAAAATATTTTGAAAGCATCATAAACACAAGAGATTCCACAAGTGCTGGAAATCCAGAGCAGCACATACAAAATGCTGGAGGAACTCACCAGGCCAGGCAGCATCAGTGGAAATAACAAACAGTCAACATTTCAGGCTGAGACACTTCTTGAGAAGTGGAAGGGGGAAAGCACCAGGAAAAAAAGGTGGCGGGGGGGGGTGGTGGAAGAGGACTAGCTAGGTGAAGCCCGGTGGGTGGGAAATGTAAAGGGCTGGAGAAGTAGGAATCTGATAGGAGAGAAATGTCTACCGACATCTTTTATAAACCTACCAATTTCCATGGCTATCTTGACTATACCTCTTCCCACACTTCCTCCTGTAAAAATGCTATTCCTTCACCTATGCCATAGTTGTTCCCAGAATGAAGCTTTCCTTGCCAGAACATCAGAGATGTCCTTCTTCAAATAGGACTTCCATTCCTGCACCACTGACACTGCTCTGACCCACGTCGCCTCCATTTCCTGGACATCCACACTTACCCCATCTTCCCACCATCTTAATAGGAATCGAGTTCTTCTTTTCCTCACCTACCACTCCATGAGCCTCCACACCGAACATATTATTCTCTGCAACCTCTGCCATCTTCAGCCAGATCCTACCAGCAAGCATCTCTTTACCTCCCCTAATTCTCTGCTTTCCGGAGGAATTGTTCCCTCCGTGATTCCCTTGTCCATCCCTCCCCACTAATCTACCTCCTGATTCATAGTCCGGCAAGCGACAGAAATTCTACATCTGCCCATTCACCTCCTCCCTTACCTCCATTCAGAGGGCCCCAAACAGTCCTTCCAAGTGAGGCAATACTTCCTGTGTGAATTTATTTTTTTTTGTGTGCCATACTCTGCCAGAGCCTCGGCGACCACTTTTTCAAGTGGTTGTCTTGGAGGAAAGATTCTGTGAGTGGTCCCCCACGTCTTTCTCACAGCGCAGTTTTTTTTTTACGAGGCCGAGTTGCAAGCTCGACACTCAACCCAGCAAGGAAGGAAAGCATGCCTGGGAGTGGCCCCACTGCATTCAAACTCAGGAACCTTCTCTCCAGAGTTCAGCGCTGATCTCGATAGTGAATCTATTGGGGTCGTCTATTGTATCCAGGGCTCCTAAAGTGGACTCCTCTATATTGATGAGATCAGACATAAACTTTGTTCAGCTCCTCCACTTCTTCCACTAAAAGCAGAATTTCCGGGTGGCCAACCATTTTACTTTCTATCCCTATTCCAACATGTTTGTCCATGGCCTCCTCCCTTGCAACAATGATGTCCAACCTGATGGCATGAACATTGATATTTCCTTCTGTTAGTTTAACCCTCCCCCTCCTCTCTTCTTCTAGTCCTCACTCTGGCCTCTTACCTCTTCTCCTCACCTGCCTATCAACCTTCCCTTGGTGCCCCTCCTTCTTCTCTTTCTCCCATGGCCCACTCTTGCCTCCTATCAGATTCCTTCTCCAGCTCTTTCCCTTTGGCATCCCCTGGCTTCACCTATCCTCTTCTAGCGAGTCCTCCTTCCTCTCTCCCCACCTTTTTATTCTGGCATCTTCCCCCTTCCTTTCCAGCCCTGAAGAAGAGTCTTAGCCCAAAACATCAACTGTTTATTCATTTCCATAGATACTGCGTAATCTGTGGAGTTCCTTAAGCACTTTGAAGGCATCAGTTGTTTTCCCTATTATCATTGTTCACTCAAGATATTAATAAATTTAAACTAGCTAAGAGATTGTTAGAATACAAGACTGCTTCAACACAGTACAGTGCAGGGCACTGCAAAGTTAAAGCTGCTCTACCTCGCTGTTATTAGAATCAAGTCATGATCAATTACATGCTCAATGATATTACTGTAAGTCCAACAAAACCTGGCACAATTCATGCTGCAAGCCCAACTATTTCCTGTTTTTAATAATTTTTGGTTCATCCCTATGTCAGCCGCACTGTACATGCGGCTTTTTTTTACCTCAGAGATATACTTTCACAATGATGCCTTAAAAACTAGTGTTTCAAATGGCACTTCAAACACAATGCTTCAATAACAACTATCAGTCTATTTGTATCAATACCTCCAACAGCAGCTGGCTTCTAAAGGAGGCTTTTATAAATTATAAGATTTCAGATGGACTCTTCAGGGAAGTGAAGTTGATAGATTTTGCAATCTGTGGTACAATAGTAGTATTCAGGATAATACAGAGGGATTTGGAAGTAAATGGTAATAGTGGAAAATTGCATCCCTACTGAGAAAGAATAATAGAGAAGTAAAAGAGAGTGCATTTCAATCTCTTGAAATCCCCGCTAATACTTTCTTAATGCCAATAAAATTTACATCCAAATGAACAAGTGAGTCCACTAAAATAACAGAGACAATTTACATATGTTTTATTTTGTGCTGAAGTTCTGGCAGCAAGGATTGGAGAGAAATAAGTGGGCAGTGGAGTATATGCAGGCCGAGCATGTGTTCACCACCGCAGAGTCACATTCACATCTTACAGACCACATTGTCCAAAGACACTACACCACATACACTGAGTGGCACTCAATGTCAACCTTCTTTTCCTTCAGGAAAGGTGGAGCTTAACTCAAGCCGGCAGCCACTAACCTGTGCAGTCAGAGCACTTACAAAACCTAAGCTACATTGAGAAGATGGTGGTGACCTCGTCATCAGCAATCCCTGGATGGGAGAATGACCTCCTTCATGGTTCAGTGATGGACCCTCATGTGATCGGCTGTTTCTTAACTCACAATTCCACAGAAACTGCAGATGCTCTATACAGCAGAGTTGTTTGCTGGTCTGGCTGCAGCACAGCCTGGTATGTAGCCTCCAAAGCACCTGCAATATTCTTGCAGACAGGTTTATTAGAGCATTTGGGGAGGGTTTAAACTAATTTGGCAGTGAGGGTGGGAACCGGAATGATGGGATGGTAAAAAGGCAAAGATAGCATGCAGTCAGACTATCAAGAAGAGCAGGCAAATGATACAAATTGCAGTCAGCAGGGTGAGTATCAGTGTATTAGGAATGCAGGATCAAAAGAGTAGCAAATACAGTACCCAAAGTGTTATATTTCAGTGCATGGAGTATAAGAAATAAGGTGGATGATCTTGTTGCACTATTATAGACTGTCAGGTATGATGTTGTGATCATCACGGAATCATGGCTGAAGGATGGTTGTATGTGGGAGCTGCACGTCCAAGGTTGCACGTTGAATCAGAGGGATAGGAAGGCAGGCAGAGGGGGAAGACATGCAGACTTTAGCCTATTTTATCATCTGCATGCATGTGACAAAATAGGCCAAAGTCAGCATGGTTTCCTTTTGGGAAAATGTTGCCTGACAAACCTGTTGGAATTCAAGCATGATAGGCAAAGGAGAATCAGTGGATGCTGTGTACTCTCGAACCATGCCAGAATCCACTGATTCCTGAAAGATCATTACCAATGTCTCCATAGTCTCTTCAGTCACCACTTTCAGAACACTGGAGTGTAGACCATCTGGTCCAGGTGATTTATCTATCTTCAGACTTTTCAGTTTCCCAAGCACCTTCTCCCTAGTTATGGCAACTTCACTCACTTCTGCCTCCTGACACACTTGAACTTCCAGCATTCTGCCTGTGTCTTGCACAGTGAAGACTGATGCAAAACACTTATGTAGTTCGCCCGTCATTTCAATGTCCCCCATTACTACCTCTCCAGCATCATTTACCAGCAGTCTGATATCTACTCTCACCCTTACTCTTTATAAATCTAAAAGAAACTCTTTTGGCATCCTCTTTAATATAATTGGCTAGCTTGCATTTGTATTCCATCTTTTCCTTCTTTATGACTGATGATGTTTTTTAAAAGCTTCCCAATCCTCTAACTCCACTAATTTTTGCTATTATTTTATGACTTCTCTTTGGCTTTTACGTTGGACTTGACTTCCTTTGTCAGTCTCAGTTGTGTCATCCTGCCTTTTGAATACTTCTTCCTCTTTGGGATGTATCCACCCTGTGCCTTCCAAATTGCTCCCAGAAATTCCAGGCATTGCTGCTCTGCCATCATCCCAGCCAGTGTTCTTTTCCAATAAATTCAGGCCAATTCCTTTCTCATGCCTCTGAAATTCCCTTTACTCCACTGTAATACTGATACATCTGACCTCAGCTTCTCCCTCTCAAAGTGCAGGATGAATTCTATAATATTATGGTTACTACCCTTTGCTTAAGGGGGCCTTTATCTTAAGGTCTCAAGTCAATTCCGGTTCATTGCACAACACCCAATCCAGAGTTACTGATCCCTTACCAGGCTCAACCATGAACTGCACTAAGGTGCTATTTTGTAGGCATTCTACAAATTACCCACCTTGGGATCCAGTACCAATCTGAGTTTCCCAATTTATCTGCACATTAACATTCCCCAAAGCTATCATAATATTACCCTTTTGACATTCCCTTCCTATCCGCTGGTATAATTTGCAGCCCACATCTTCGGACTACAAAGATGTGGGAAGCTTGTATACAAGTCCCATTAGAGTCTTTTTACCCTTGCAGATTCTACGTCTTCCATTCCTGTCACCTCCTAAGGAGATGATTTCATTTTTTTTTACCAACAGGCCACCGCACACCCTCTGCCTACCTGTAGTCCTTTCAATACAATGTGTATCTATGGATGTTAAGCTCCCAGCTATAATTGTCTCTCAGCCATGATTCAGTACTGCCCACAACATTATATCTGTACCCTCTAACTGGGCTACCAGTTCATCTACCTTACTCCATTTACTGCATGCTTTCAAATATAACACCTTCAGTCCTGTATTCATCACCCATTTTGATTGTCGCCCTTTTTGATTTTGTCCCCCTTTTAAATTGACTGCAATTTTGCCCTATCATCAGCCTCTCCTTGCTATCAGTCTCACTGTAAACTACCTCTGTTTGTAAACCAACTGCCCCATTCTCGGTCTTATCAGGGAGCCATTAAGGAAAATGTCCCTGTGAAATGCTGCAAGGGGTCAAGGGAAGACATTTCTGGTAGTGGAATTTCTGTAAAGGTGGAGAATAATCTGTCGAATTGAGAGGCTGGTGCGACAGAAGGCAAGAACCAGCAGAGAACTCTATGCCTGTTCTGTCATGGAGGAAAGAAGGTGACACGAGAGACACGAGAGGTGGACTCAATATCTGAGTAGGCAGCACAGAAACAGCTTGTACTGATGAAGATGTCCCATCAGCTCACTTAACAGAGAGTAGGATAGAGGCAAGAACTTTGAATGATGGAGAGTGGAGAAACTAGTGGTCTGCAGTGTGGAGAATCAGATAGTGGATGCGTCAGCTCAGAGGACGAGCTTCTATGACACGCACAGTCGGTGAAGGACAAATGAGGAAGAGTAAAAGACAACTAATAGTAGAAGGCAGCTTCTTCAGATACCAATTACAAAATACCTGTAACAAAATACTTGAGTAACTGGAGAGGCTGAAAGAAAGTCTGTGGTCAATAAGAATCATAGAGTACCACCAAATAAAAAGAAAACCCCAGCCAACACCCAACCCAGGAAAAGAAAAGCTGGTGATCAGTGCAACAATTGGAATTACGGCAAAGAATCTCACTGAACTGCTCTGAAGAGTGTACAGAAGTCACTTACTAGGATGGTATCTGGAATAAAACATCTCGGATATAACGAGGAATGGATAGGCTAGTATTTTTTCCTCGGAGTGGATAGAGACCTGATAGAGGTACAGTATCTAAAGCTACAATGGGCATAATAAGGTCGATACTGAGAAACTTTTTCTTCCTATAGCAGAGACCTTTTAAATCAGAGAACAGTTATGGTGAAGAATAGCCATTAGAGGGGATTTGAGGACTTTTTATACCCTGAGAGTGAATGCCTGTGAAGGTGGTGGAAGTGGACACTCTCAAAACATTGAAATGATCTAAAGGTTCAAAACATATTTATTATCAACGTATGCATGCAGTATATAATTCTGGGACTCATCTTCCTGCAGACAGCCATGAAACAAAGAAACACCAGGGAGCCCTTCAAAGAACATGCAAAAAAAAAGAACAAATCTTGCAACTGGCAAAACTGAGAAAATAGCACACAATAGTAAGCAGTCTAAGAATGTTCCATTTAGTTCAGTTCAATTCATGCTGTATCGTTCATTGACTGCAGGCTGCAAAGCCAGTCTGCCCTGATCAAAAGCGCAATAATAAAAAAGGAGTAACCAGAAAACAGAAATATTACTTGAACTGCACCAATCAACCTTGCCCAAGGCTCCTGCACTTTTCCTCCAGCAGCATCAAGAGAGGATGAGAGGGAGACTATTCAAATGCAGGCAAACAGCACTTAATGGCCACTCACCTTCCACTCTCATCCTCAATGATTTCAATTTTGCTCAATGGTTCAGTTGGCAAGTTGATCAATAATTGGAGCCAATCATGGACTTGCACTCCACCATTGGGCCACAAACACTGAGTTCCCTCAGAGACAGCAAAAGTGCCAGATTGCTCAGTCGGCCCAAAAACACATTACCAAAATGTAAATTACAAGCTCAATCACACACATATCCGCAATAGAAGTATATTGAAAAGGAGGAAAGGAGGAGAAATGTTTTGTGAACTGTCTGCAGGACATCACCACTAGTCATGTTGGTGCCAGCCTGCAATTAAATGTTAAGACTACTGAACAAGCTAATATGAGATGGACATAGACAGGCCACATACACAGTGGGCTGAGAGTCTGCTTCTGTGCTGCAAAACTATTGCTATGTAGTTTATTGTATGAAGTTTACATTCCATAATAACTTTACAATGAATATTTATCTATAATGAAATAATGAAATTTTCAAAGCAATTATACTAATAGTCTCATTTCATAAACATATGAACTAATAATAGAATTACCAAATATTCTAGTTTCCTTTCGATTTGCATCCCAGTATCGGAAAAAGAAGACAAGTCTGATTTAAGTAACTATGTTGGATCTATTCTGAGGCAGTATGTGATGACATGGAACTAATTAACAGTCTTTTTGGAAAACAAGGAAATCTGTGCTACTTTTAAATAATATTATTAGGTCTATAAGTTGTTTGCCGGGATATAACACTTTAATCAAAAGCATTTTGTAAAAGGTTTCTTATTTATTCCACTCCCACAAAAGGATTTGTTTCTGCTGTAAGCAAGAACCTACAGCACATTTACAGCTAAGAACCCACTAGTCGGGGTCAGTCTCATTTGGATTTGGGATGAACAGAAGCTGCAGTGAGTGAAAAACCTTAAAGCACATCTTTTAAACACATTATGCAAAATCTTGGCAACTCTATGCTATTCATTTGGTCAATATAATTTTAATGGTGAGCCTACCGCCCTCATATACAAGCACCTGTAATAGCATGCTGCGATGCTCTGCCTAGGGAGAATGTAAGCTGCTGAAGCAGTTTGTCAGCACTGAAGATGACTATAGACTGTGTAAGACAAAAGCTGCACTGAACCTGCGCCTCTTATGATCCAATATCAAAAGTTAATCAACTTTGACTCATTCTCATTCACTATGAAAAGCTGAAATAAGTGAAATAAATGCATATACTGTAAAGCATAATGTGTGAAGTATGGCTGAATATTGTGCCATATAGGAAAGCAAGAAACAGGAGCAGGAGTAGGTCATTTAGCCCACCAAGCCTGTTTTAACATTGAGATCATGGCTGATCTGGCCATGTTCGCAGCCCTACCTACCTGCCTTTTCTCCAGAGCCCCTCTGGTGCCCCTCCCCTGCTCCTTCTTCCATGGCCTTCTGTCCTCCCCTATCAGATTCCCCCTTCTCCAGCCTTTTATCTCTTTCACCAATCAACTTCCCAGTTCTTTACTTCACCAGCCCCCCTGCCCCGTTTCACCTATCACCTTGAGTTTCTTCCTCTCCTCTTCCCACTTTCTAACTCTCTAACTTTGACTCCTCATCATTTTTTTCTCCAGTCCTGAAGGGTCTTGGCTGGAAATGTCAACTGTACTCTTTTCCATAGATGCTGCCTGGCCTGCTGAGTTCCTCCAGCATTTTGTGTGTTGCTTGGATTTCCAGCATCTGCAGATTTTCTCTTGCTTGCCTTTTCTCCATAACCCCCACCCCTCTAATTGTGTCTTAAATGCATTTAATGAGGAAGCCTCTCTTGTTCCCTTGGGCAGAGGATTCCACAGATTCACTACTCTCTGGAAAAAGCAATTCTTTCTCTTCTTCTTTGTCTTGTTTTACGGTGGTTGGCACCCAGTTTAATGGTGCATTGCCGCCACCTTCTGCTCCGGAGTGTGCAATAGACTTCCATTCTAAATCCCTTCACCCAATCACTCACACACACACACACACACACACACACATACCCTAACCTACACTTTATCCTCCCATCTCTGGCCATCCTAGTACCCTATTCCTGCTTATCTGTCATATCCTATAAAAAACCCCTGTAATCCTTAAGAAAGCTAAAAATACCCTCACCTGTGCTCTCTTACCCATGCCCAGCAACCCTTTTAATGTGAATTCCTGCACCCCCAATTCCCTGAAATTAATTCTCATCATCTCTCTCTGTATCCCATACTTCCTGCAACTCAGAACTACATGTTCTACTGACTCCTCTTCCTGACATTCCTCACACAATCCTGTCTGGTGTTTCCCTATCATTTTCAATGTTTTGTTTAATGCACACTGCCCCAGCCTTAACCTAGTCTATACAGTTTCCCCTCTTCTGTATCCACTCCCCACCCTAGTACCTGCAACACTTTTTTGTATTTGATATAAATGCCCCCCTTTCCCCTCCCTGTCCCATCTTTCTTGCCACATTTGGTTGATTTTTTTTCCCCAGATTACACACTTAACCTCTGCTTTACTGATACTAATGTGCATTTCTATATTTTCTTTCTTTAACGCCCTCTTTGCCGACTCATCCACCCTCTCATTCCCCTTCACCCCTACATGTGCTGGAATCCAGAGGAATTTTACCTGACCTCCCTGACTTGCAATTCTTGTGACTGACTAAAGGACTTCATAAAGTACATCTTGCCGACTGTTTGAGTGAAAAGACCTTAAACTTGCTAGAACTGAGGATGAATCTGAGCATATCAACACTTTGACTTGTCTAGCTTTCTCCACCCATTGCAAAGCAACCAACACTGCCAGCATCTCCACTGTATACACCCCTAAGTTATTAGATGTTCTTCTGCTGATTCCAATTTCTTTTGCTGGTATAGCCACCCCAAACTCTGTCACTCCTGTTTCAGGTTCCTTAGCACCATCAGTATAAACCTAAGTATAATCACTATACTTTTCCAGCACATGTCAGTTAAATGCACTTACCAAATCAGTTTCTTTCTCATTCTTTCTCATCCTCATCATAAACCAACTTGCCCAAATCTTGAAGCTATGTCCCTTAGTTTTAATCTCATCTCCTTGTGGAAATAACTTTCCTGCCTCTATCTTATCTATCCCTTTCATAATGTTATGTTTCTATAAACTCCCCTCTCATTCTTCTGAATTTTAATGAGTATACTCCCTGGCGACTCAATCTCTTCTCGTTGTCTAACCCCCATTGTCATCTCTGGATTCAGCATGGTGAAGCTCCTCTGCAACACCTCTAAAGCCAGTACATCTTTTCTCAAGTAAGGTGACCAGAATTGAATGCAAAGCTGCAGGTGAGGCCATACCAGTAGGTGTACAATGAAGCCTAACCTCCCTGCCTTTAGTTTCAATCACTCTAGCAATGAAGGCCATTATTTCATTTGCTTTCTTCATGAACTGTTATACCTGTAAACCAATTTTTTGCAAATCATGCACTATAGTTCTTTGCCATCTTTCACCATATAAATAACCTCTATTATTCCTCCAAAAATTGATGACCTTGCATTTATCTACATTGTATCCCATCTGCCAGCCTTTGCCTGCTCATTTAACCTATCTATATCTCTTTGCAGATTCTCCACAATCTGCTTTTACACTCAATTTAGAATCATCAGAGATACTACACACACACACCCCTCTTCCAAATTGTTCATGTACATCATGAACAATTCCAAGCCCAGCACCGACCTCTTCGGCACCCCATTTACCATTGACTGACAATCAGAGAAACACCCATTTACTCCAACTCTCTGCCTTCTGTTGACTAACCAATCCACTATCCACGCCGATATATTACTCCCAATTTCATGCACCCTTGTCTTACGGGTAAGTCCTTTACGTATCACCTTATTAAACACCTTTTGGAAATCTAAGTATCCAAGTTCTCATGTTCGCTTCTATCCACGGTGCATATTATATTCTCAAAGATCTCCAGTAAGTTTGTCAAACAGGATAATACCTTCCTAAATCCATGCCGAGTCTGCCAGATAAAAACATTTCTTTCTATCCAGATATCTTGCTATTTCTTCCTTAATAATGGCTTCAAGCATTTTTTTCTGACTACAGATGTTAAGCTAACTGGTCTTTAGTTATCTACTTTTGCCTACATCTTTTTATTTATTTGCCATTCAGTCCACTAGGATATGCCCCAAATTGGGAGAACTTAGGCAACTTACCACAAACATCACTATTATAACTTCCACCATTACTTTTGATACACTATTATGCATTATCTTTTATTCAAAAGGATAAACAAAGATAATGAAAATTAAATTTTTCTGAGATACCCATTAATGTTTCCGAATAGACCTCGTGGTTAATTTGAAGTACATTCAATGCACGTCACCTCTATTTGTCCGCAATTAAAATTCTATCTGCATAAGTGTGGCTGACTGTATTTCTCAACATCATTTCAATTATGAATTAGTAACTGATTTATTAAAGCCAATAAACAATGACTGTTAATACTGCATCAAAAGTAGTTTTATTCTACAATTTGATTATTTTGAAACGTGAAGTTTCCATGTAGCAAAATAATGCCTGGATTGGTAACCTTTCATGAACAACTCACTCACAACACGCAAGTGTTATCCTGTCGCCTAATTATACCTTCCGAACCATTGCTGCGGTCTAATTCACAAACCTACCTGTCATATAATATAGGATCCCATATATTAGAGCAAACAATAAAACTTACAATGCTACAATTCTAACCCAAGTCTTTCGCAGAGAATACTGCAGTGTACTGACTATAAAGCTTTAATTACCTTGATAGTGAACTCATGGCTTCAACCAGTGAGGTGAAATGCAAAGCAGCAACTAAACTTATCTCTACAAGAACAAAAAGGTAAAGAAATGCTATGGGACCAGCAATTGATTTCAGAACCTTAAGCACGTTTTAGCAAAAACAGAATATTTGATTGATTTTACCTTAACAGGACCATTTGATTTGCCTTGGGGAAGATAAGAAGCCTTGCCTCCAGGTGTATATGTTTGCTGGCTATGGCAGGAGGACAAAGGTACAAAAACACATACTGAATCCAGCTAAATTAAGAAATCTTGGACAGGGACTTTTATGCCTTTCACCTCTAATAATAGTTTCATGTACCTTTGACCTTTGCCATGTTATTATTAGAAATTAAACAGCTTCTTGTCAAAGAAGCCGGACAATTTTGGAGGCAATCAGAAATACCCTTCTTTTGGCACCCAACAAAGCAATGATATAACAGGTCTAATGTTTAAGAAATCACTTAACACAGAAAGCAAAAACAAAATAACTATATCACTACCTTGATCAATTATGAAAATAACAAATTCTGATCATTTGTAATGGCACACTAACCATTGTGAAAAGTAGAGATATCTTGAGAGTCAATATAGGGTAAAGAGCATTTTGCACAAATAAAACTCCAGTAGGTATGGAAGTAAACAGTGGATATATAAACTTGTTATTCAGAAATTGCAGCAGGACTGATAAAAATGCTTGAACCAGGAAAGGAATAATAGTGCACAAAGATGAAAATCAGTAGGCACGGCTCAGACACATCTGGAATACTGCGTATAACCCTAGCCACCATGAATGCCATTTTCGAAAAGTTCAACGTTACTGATATAATTAACCCATTGCATTTACTATAAGATGAGAAAGCCTAGGGTTAAAGTGAAAGCATTTGAAATACGCATCAGGCTAAGCAATATCTGTGGAGAGTGAAGCAAAGTTATCAGGTCAATGAAATGTTAACTCTACCTCTCAGCAAATGTTAACTGGTCTGCTGGATATTTCCAACATCTCTGCTTTTATTTCAGATTTCCAGTAGCTGTATTTGTTTTGATTTTGAAGAACCGTGTGTTGTCTATTGAGGAGTACAGAAAGTTCAGAGAAGATACTATTCAATTAGGTAAGACACTTAGTGGAATAGGTAACTCAAACCCTGAAAACAAATCCAGAACTGCACAGTAGTTATGGGTAGAATGTGAACAGGCTGGGTGTGTTTTCCCAACAGTGAAGAGGGGAGGGTGCCCTTACAGACATAAATAAAATAAAAAGTGGCTTAGATACAGCAGACAGTCAAATCTGTTTCTGATGGTAGGGGTATCAGGAAAACAAGATGTATAGTTTTAAAGTGAGAGGTAGAGGTTTTAATTGGGATCTGAGCTGCAGGTTATTATTGCAGAATGGTTGCTATCTGCAACATGCTGCTAAAGGTGGTGGAATCAGATACAAATACTATGGCTCACAAGCCCATATTCAAAGGAGAAAAGGTAGATTACAGTTAACCACTTCAAACAAATGATGGTAAATATGTAAAAGTGGACAATCCATGGAGGCAAAGCAAGGATCAAATAATATCTTGCCAGCCAGATGGATTTCCCTATGCAATTCATTAGTTTTAAATGTTTGTTATGGATTCGTTTTCCTTGGAACAAAGAAGTTTTTTTTGTTTTTAAACTTCTGGCATGGTGCCAGAAACCTGCGTTAAAAGTGTCTCAATAAACTTTCCTCCTTCCACTAGCCTTGAGAATTTAATCAACATTTTTGAAAGCCACCACTTATTGCAGCATTCAGATCAAATATCGCTTAATGTGTGGACTCAAACGACTGATAACGACAGCTGGCATTTGATTAAAGCCTTTGGCGTAAGAAAATGTCCCAAGACACCACCTTATTAAAACATGAAGTTGTTCACATTATCACAAATTTAAATGACTGTATATTGATTTAAGGATATGTAAGAGAATATGAAAATAGGTAACATAACTGGAAAGATGATGGATGGAGACTTTCTTCAATTTATTATTTACATTTGAAGAAACGAATTGTACTGCTGCCTGAAGTAAGTGATGTTAGTAAGCAGAAAATAAATAGGAAAGCCAATCACTTTAGGCAGTAAACTTAAGGAATCGATACAACTGGTGGTTCTCTGGAACATAAGACCGCTCCTGAGGGGCTCCCACCTTTCCTTAGCCGTAAGCCAAAACGCACATGCTTCATATTTCACCCAAGGTATATGGCGTTCAAGTTTAAATATTAAATCAAGTTCTTACTCTCAATAGGAAATGTTGCAGTTTCACTGTGGATATGCTGAGGACTCATTCCTGCTATGCTTCCAATTGTTTCGCCCGAGCAGGTTTGTAAAGGTTATTACTCTACTAACAAGCTTTACCTGTTGGTTTCTTGTGGCGGAAACCGCTACCACAATATCTTATCATTATTATAACCATTCAGTAAGCGTATTAGCTCTTAAAATATTGGTCTCCACATTTGCTGCATTTTGTTCAATGGAAAGAAAAAAAATTAATGCCCTTATCTATTTGTATCCCAGCACATCTGTCAGAGACATTGCAAAATGTTAAATAGACAATGAAATACTTCGAAACTGCAGCCCGATGTTACAACAAGGTCGAAGAAAGGAATGAGAAGAACATTTCATCCCTTTTTAGATTGCACGTGTGTAAGAAGTAATTTACTTGTATGTCAGGGAAAAAAAAATAGCAGCTCGTCATTTTATACAGAGCTGTGTCTTCTCTAATGCCCAGCAGATACACGCAGCTCCGGTGTGATGCATGGTCCAAAGGACAGCATCCGTGACAATGCAATGCTCCCTCAATTTAGTATTTCGAGTGGTAGCCTAGATAAAGAATTGGGGTTTGAATTCTTAAAAAGTGTTAGCAACTAAACCAAGCTAACAGAAGACTGAGAGAGAGAAAAAATGTGCCGAAAATAATGAACCATACTTATTTGTTGTATCCTCTGGTTATAATCTAAATTAACGGAGGGGGTTTAACATCTTAGTCCCCGCTGTACGTAGACCCTGGTTCCGCTTCTCTTCCTCGGGCTATTTGCTCCGAACTCCTCCTACCTACTCCAATTAAACAATCTAACTTAATGTCATCATATAGGTATCGGTCTAAAATAAAACTGCAAAAAATACAAAGCGAGGAGGGCAGTGGGTGTGCGGTGGTGAGGGTCGAGGTGTCTGAACTAGGCGCTGATCCTTTTAACTGGAGAGCGCGTTACGATGCAACTGTTGCTGAACAATACCCTTGCCCCCGATCTGCCAAATGCAAGCGTTGAACAAGAAAACGGGGGGGGGGGGGGGCGCTTGCAAACAATTTTACCTTGCCTTACTTAGCCTTCCTCTCCGTAAACCCGCACTGCACAGAGCACTGTGATCATTTTAACCAAGCAAATCCCGCCTGCAGTCATACTGAACCACACGAAATAGGAGAGAAAAAAATCAATTAGACAGAGACTACTTTAAGTTGCAACCTATTTGATTCAATCACAGGAAGAGAAAACATACCTTCAGGAGGTGCACAGCTATAACTAATAAAGAATGTTACAGAAACCAATTTTCAAGGCTCCCAAGTAAATGAGGCAGAAAACCAATGTTTCATTTCTCGCAGGCACAGCCAGTTCCAAAACAGTCCTTCGTTTACCCGAGTCTTCTCGTAATTCAGACCAGCAGTTTGCAACAGAGCTTTCACTTTCAGCTTCACAAATAGCTGCAACCCGTCTTCACGGAGCTCAGCAGACTGCGACTTCGGTAGTTTTTTTTTCTCCGAATGCACATGTGCCTGCTCCGAGCTCCCCACATGAGTGACACACGGGCGTTCAAATGGAATGAGTGGCCCCGGAGTATGCAGAAGCCAGCCTCCTCAAGTATGTAAGCGTTTGTGCAAATCAGAAGCACAACTGCTCCGGCATTCAGCGGATCTCGGGTGTCACCGCATTGATACAGCTGTGACTCCTTTTTCAGGGCTGCTCTAGCTGCCTGTGCTTGAGGAAAATATAAGTTCTAAGGATATGGGGTGTTCCTCATTGGTTGCTATTTTCTCCGTACAAAACCGTTTTTACGTGCGGGTAGAATAATATTTGCACACAAATAGGAAGGAACACCCCGGCATCAAACAAGCGCTTGAAATATAAAGTGAGTAGGATAAATTAATTACTAAAGAGTGGACTTGTTAGCAAAAGGGAAGATCTGTGAGGTCTTTGATCAAGAAGGTTTGATGAGGCTTTTAAAACATGTCAAGATAACTGATGAAGGGGATGAGGGAGGGAGCAGCATTCTGTGGGCAGTCAGTAGACCAAAGTCAGACCACACATAATGGGGTGAAGCTCCGGCTGGGATGGGGAAAGCAGGTTACCAAAATAAAGAGGAACAGAAGTGTGGGGTTGGGATAGGAGGTTATATAGTCACAGCAAAGAGGAGTGGAGAGAATTCTGTATTAATTCAGTAGCGGTGAGAATGCCAGTGAGAGTAACATAATGACTATGACAATGCTTAAAGCAGCTGAGTTTCAAGCTGAGTGAAGTTCACTGGGGCAAGGAAAAAGTGTGTCAGCAAGAAAGAAAACAGGTTTTATTTTCAGAACATGTATAAACTTTTCCTTTTGTTTCACCTAAGGCCAAGAGAACAATATTGATTCTATGGATAATGTAATAAGAACTTTGCACACTGTTTATTTATTGCTGAATCTAATGTTACTTTTAGAGATTTATGGTTATTAATTAAATGCATAATGTTTTCAGCATTTTTACGCCTCTGTTGGCTAATGCACAGGGCTCACTGAATGGCTGGCCTGTGCTGTGTACACAAATCTCTTGTTGAGGTATCAGTAAACCTGTACACCCATCAAAACATAGGTAAGAAAATAGATAGCCAAAGTTTGCTGCTCTTAAAGCAAGAGTGGGAGAAATTTATTAACATTGCTGTACTGAATTTGAACAAAGTACAAACAAAAGAGAAAAGAATTTTATGATTGTGACCCCCATGGTGATCTCTACAGTTTAAATGCCTCCAGCATTGGATCTGCTGTTAGTAAAGTAATTTGCGTCCTCAAAGGCCACTTTGTAGCATTTGTAAAAGCAATATTAACTGATTGGCTGTGCAATTTTCCTTGAGCTATTGGTCAGACAATCTTCCTAACACAAGTTTGAAGCAAAGCAACAATAATATTTCTCAAATAAACTTAGCCAATTGTAACTTAAGTAATAACATTACTGTGAGCCTGCAGTATTTGTGCTAAGTTTGCTGATCCTCGCTTTTTAGACAATCTGCATGACATGCGTACAAATCCCACCTGACAGACCATGAAAATCATCCTGTGAAAGCCAGTAATTTAGCTATTGACAGATTCCTATTTACTCTGACATCTGCCAGTTTTCTTCAATACTTGAATAAGCATTAAGATTTAAAACTGCACATAGACAGTCACTTTAAAGTTAGGCAGTGACTTTTCACATCAAACTTCAAAGTTCAATATATGAACAAGTATTGGCACCAAATCCATTTTGTTCAAATATATCTGGATTTTACCAGCAATTACTTTATTGTTTGGAACAAAACCTCTTAAATAATTTCATGCCATTAAAAATTCTCTTTTCAAATAAACAGCTGGGAGCTCAGTGTTTCTGTGTGGAGGCAACAAAAGAAATGAAAAAAATGGGATTTTAAAGTGCTATTCTGTCACAAAGAAGCAGAATAGGATTTCAAACCTTTTCTGCAGGATTCTTCTTGAGACATAGGGGACCAACTTACTACTTTAACCTGCCAGCTGGAGGATGGCATTTCGATGAAATGAGTCGAAAATGGAAGAAAAGTTTGAAGGAAAGCAAGTGTAAAAATAAAGTATATGTGTTAATTTATGCTTGGTAAAGGTACCAAAATTCCCTTTAGGTTAATTATCACTGCTGATTATTAAAGGACTTAAAAGAACTTAAGTGGCTTCCACTAGTCTTTCCAATGGGTTTTGGATGTTTAATTTAAAAATGTAACTTCAAACAGAGATGCAGAAAAACATAGCAGCTTAACACAAAACTCAAGAAGCCCTGGCATCTTTTACTGGTATTAGATATAGCTTTACCTCAGGAAATTTTCAATTATGAGTACCTAATCATTACTTTCCAGGGTTTTTAGTCATTTCATTGCATGTATCACGTTAGATATTACATCCACCTCCAGCACAACACAACGAGGTCCAAAGATCTGTGTGAGACAAACTCTTGCAGTTAAGTCACAGAAGTCGAAGGATGACCTTACACATTACTGACCTTCTCGGCATGGTTTAATGTCTCACACTTCAGAGGGACTTAGTTCATAACTGATTTATGTCAGCGTTTCACTAGATCAGAGCAAGCTTTTCTAGGTAACTTGAGGGCCAAAGGCAAAATATTCAGAGATTTCAAAGCTGGCAGTAAAGTCAGATGCGTTTTCACCTGTCACTCATTCTTCAGTTATTTTTACTTATCCTCTGAATTAAACATACAGCTATAAGCAAATGGGGACTGAACATTTTCACAGATTTCTCTCCTCATCTAGAGCTGAAGACCTACAGAATCCCTAATTAATTATGGTAGGTGCTAGGAAAATTGTCTCCTGAAAATGAGAAACACAAAACAGCTAGAGCAAATAAATCGATATTCTTACAAACAAAATGTAATCATTATTTCATACAAAAGTTCTTCACAGGAAACAAATGAGTTGAATATCAAGGCAATCTGGAACTGTAACCTGGATTCCTGTTGCTAGCTGAAATCACCTTTGCTCTTTTTCAATGCAAAGAAGTGCACCCGGGAGGTACATCGGTGTGAAAGGCTTAATTTGATGTTATGATGAGATTAAAGAAAGCTTAATATATGGGAATGTGTAGAAGCAAAGAATCGTGAATGTGAACAGGGAATCAGTAAACTAAGGGGAAAGCAACAGATGGAACAAAAAGATGAACACGATAGGAAAAGCAGCAAAATATTGAAGTGGCAATTTACCTTGAGGAGGAAAAATTATTGGAGCATCAGCTCATAAGGAGTAACAATGAAGCAAGCCAACTTGGACTGAAGTGCTGTCGGAGAAATTGCAACTTAGAACATGGGATTGATCCCAGAGGAGGCTTTGTTCAACACACATCAAAGTTGCTGGTGAACGCAGCAGACCAGGCAGCATCTCTAGGAAGAGGTACAGTCGATGTTTCAGGCCGAGACCCTTCGTCAGGACAGTCCTCGGGTCTCGGCCTGAAACGTCGACTGTACCTCTTCCTAGAGATGCTGCCTGGTCTGCTGCGTCCACCAGCAACTTTGATGTGTGTTGCTTGAATTTCCGGCATCTGCAGAATTCCTGTTGTTGGAGACTTTGTTCAGATTGGTAATGTCAGCACAAATTGGAAGAACCTATTTATAATGGAGGGATGGGAGAGGATAGGTGAAGGATCAATACCCAGGTGCCACTGATTAAGGGATAATTGACAAATGAACGAGACGGGTGATGAGGACACCTTCGACATTATATTAGATACTTCTGTGACAAGGCGTGCCTGAAAGAATGGTGGGAAGATATTCAACTATAGTTCTAAAAAGGAAAATTGATACATACTAAAAAGAGGAAATATTCAGTGAGAATGTCTAGGGGATTGCAGCTTGAGGAAGGATAGCTTGCTGAGTTGAAAACTGATGAATCCCGTGCCGTACAATTATAAACACAAACATGAAGAGTTTTGGCTTAAAACAGCGGCTCTTTATTCCTCTCCATAGATGCTGCCTGACCTGCTGAGTTCCTCCAGCATCTTGTGTGTTTTATGCCATATAATAATTTTAGGTTATGATCTGTATTGGAAAAATAATTAAAATGCATTGATGAGCAAACGAATTGTTTGAGATAAAGATGAAGGATTTGAGGAGCAGATCGTGCAGTAGTACCTTTGTTTCTCTGCACTAAGTCTGGAGAAGATGACCTCCAGATGCCCTTTGTTAAATGGGTATAGGGTAAGTGACAGATGACATAAATTGGGAAAGCAGTGGCTTTGGTTGATCCGTTGAAAATGCAAATGCTACTTATGTTGCTCTTTTCTGCCAAATGAAAGATCTAGCTCATAATGCACCCATGAACTATTACAGAAGCACCACCAATTTTTCACATACAGTATTTGCATTTTCAGCACCCGTTTGCGAGAAATAAGTATAGTTACCACAAAGCCTATGTATAATATTTTGTCAAATTATCAAAGGCACATTCTCAAGTTATCAATGTTTTGGTTTTTACAAAGCTGTCACCAATTTGCTAATTTTATAATTTGTCATCTATGTTTGCCTCAGAGCCTTTTTATATTACATTGCTTTAGCTGCAAACAGCCTCGACTGGAATGCAAATGGCAAGAGAACAGCTCCTGATGCCATAGGGCAAAGTTTGTTCAAGCTGATGCTACTCGAAGAAATCTAAACAGATACATAATTTATAAGCAAAAATAAATCTTATGAAGCTTGCTGCAAGGAGGGAGGCATATTGGGCATGATACTATCACTAGAAATGCAAGGTTTGGTACACAGCTATTAAATTTCTCATTATAATCATGATAATCATTACCCCAGTGTGGCAGTGACATTTGCCACTCTCACAGCTAGAGCAGAGAATCGCAATTCCTGTGTCTTCTTCAGAAATGTTATAAGGATAGCAGGCTTAATGAGGCTAGCCATAATTCCAGAGATAAACACTTTGAAAGGTACTTTATTTCAGATTATGCGGCAGTGTATATCATAAGGGAAATTAGTTAAGACAATTAGAATGTTCATTTGATTTGACTACGTCAGATTGCAATGGAGAAAGATGATCGAACTAACCCTACACCTTAGGATCAAATTATCTCTCAGACTGCAGAAACATGCCCACAAGCAATTCAACATAATTACTTGAGGGAAATAAAATCACAAAAACATTTACATTTGGTAATGGAAGAGCACATCTGACAGATTGATTAATAAATACCGAATATCCTAAGTGACAATAGAGATAAATTAGGGTACAGTGTCAGAGTAAACCTATGATAAATTTAAGCACATTATACATTTTTAGGGAATAACTTAGCTAAGTACGCATCAAATGGCAGCTGTACACATCCCCCACATAAAACACACAATAATTCTCTATCTGTGCATTACTAGCCAAAAATTCTGAACGGCAATGATAACTAGCCAGTATTGGAAAGACAGGGATTCGAGAAATAAGAATGGCAAAGTGAAAATACTGCAGATATTGAAATCTGAAATATAAACAGAATATATGTGAAATTCTGATCTGGCCAAACAGCATCAATGTTAACAGAGTTGACATTACAGCTTATAACTAGGGTTCTCTATTCGAAGCAACATCACGGTAAATCACTTTGCACTCTCTCTGTTGCTATCATAGCCTTCCTTAGCATAGTGACCAGAACTGTACATAAGGCTCAAAGTGCAATCTAACCAAGGTCTTGTACAGTTCCAATATGTGATACGTTATAATATCTGTTATATATCTCTATACTATTACATTGTATGGAATATAATAACAGAACTGAATGGCAAGTGTCTACATCTATCTCATTGTTAGAAAACCAATAAGAAAAAAGGCAAATTGTTGTGCCCAATCTTTAACGTTCCCAGTTGAGGCAAATAAAGATCTATAGAAACCAATGACGCACGCAGAGGAAATCAATGCTATTTTGTACATAGCTCAGTCATCAAGAAGTCAGTCCTCTCTGCATATGCCTTTATATCTGCTGAGGAATTTGAACTTGGACAAGGAGACATTCACAAATTTAAATTTACTGGTGAATAAATATCAGGTCACAGTGACAAACGACATTATACTTCACACCAATAATGAGAAGCCAGTAACCCTGAAAGTTACCCTATGTCTACTTGTGTCCCTAAGTGCTCCTCCACTAAACAGAACCAGGAGGACATTTCACTTCCACAGATGGTGTCTGCCTTCACTGCCATGATGATATCTCAGAAACTCACTTGCTTATTCACAGTGGTAGTCACAGTCAAAACAAAGCTGCAAGGGATATTGATCAGACATTGGAATCAACATAATAGTGATTATCACCTATCCCGATCTGTCGAGCATTAATTTTAGTACACCTGTTCCAGCTGAATAAGACTTGCCTTTAGTGCATTAATCTCTCCTTTAGAGAACCATGTTCGTTATCCTGCAGACCAGAGATAGTCCGCTAGTTCATTTCCCCACTGCCCTTCACCTCTTTAAACCCATTAATTCTCCTTAATCCTCACCTCCGACAATTTAAAGGGGTTCAGGACATTTTTGTCATAAAGGTAATGTTCATCTGTACAGATAGCTCTATAAATTCTCTACTATTTCTCTTGTCCACCAGGCCTAATTTATACCCAAGATCTCTCTATCCTACCTCTGAATGCCACTTTGGTTTCCCCCTCTTCTTCCCCATTCCCTCTTTCAAGAAACTCATCTTTTGGTCTATTAACCCATATCCCACAACTGTTGGTTACCCTGTACCCCTTCCTGACCTTCCACTTATTTACAATGACAGTGGTTCCCAACCCCCTCTTACAAGTCTGGTATTTCCTTCACAAGAAGCCTTTTGAATAGTCTATACATGAAATCTTCCGATTAGCCATTGACTTCCTCTATATCATTAAGGTTCTTGAAAAATTGTCATCTTCAGGATTTATTATCACCTCTCCTAGTGCACTATATAAAACCTCTCCGACGCTCTTTATGATTTCATCTCAAGATCATAATGAAATACTAAAAGAAGATGTCCAGCAGATCAGGCCGGATGCATGGAGAAAGAGTGATAACCTTTCATAAGGATAGGATAGTGGAAATTATTAGGTTTTAGGATGCTGAGTAATACCAAGAGAAGAAAAACAAAGAGCAGCTCTGTGATAGGGTAGAGTGCAAGGAAAATTGAATAGTAAAAAGAGTGATATTCAGCGTAACAAATGCCAAGGGGGAATGTAAGTGTAGAATGATTTTGTGAAACTATACAAAGAATGTGGAGGATTGCTGGAAATCTGAAATAAAATAACCAGAAATGTCTACAACTAAAATAGTTAAACTGCTTGTTAAGTCTGGAAAGCTACAATGTAATGTATCTAATGAGAGGATGAAGAGTATTCCTTGAACTTGCATTGAGCTTCCTTAGAGGAGTGTAGGACTCCAGCGATTCAGATCTGGGAGGTAAATCACTATAATCAAAATTACTGAACTGATCATCAGCACTGTTTAGGGTCTTGCCCCACCAAGGTGCAACTCTTCACATTTAGACGGGTTAAACTCTATCTGCCATTTCTCTGCCCATATCTGAGGTTGTTCTAGGCCAGTCTTCTATGCTATCAACACCACTAATCTTCATATCATCTGCAAGCTTACTAAGCCACCTACCTACTACATTTTAACCCAAGTCAGTTATATACATCACAAACAGCAGAGGTCCCGGTACAGATCCCTGTGGAACACCACTAACCTCCAGCTAGAATTAGCCCCTTCAACCACTACCTGCTGTATTCTATAGGCAAACAAATCTATTCTTTGTTTGTAGCCTCCAGTTAATAGTTAGCATCCACCAGCACTTGATTGGCTGGATGCATCAGTGTATATCATTAATCATTACAAATGGCTACCTTCATTTAAAGTAAGCCTGCACCGCTTGGAGCTAACCTACACCTTTCACAGGGCTTGCATCTTATAGCTAGAGTACTATTTGCAGATTGACTCGAATCTGTTGAGCACTAGCCCAGATTTTGCTGGCTTAGGGGTTTTGCACTTTGAACGAGCTCTGAGCCATCCACATTTGCCAAGAAATTCTGGGCTGCTGAAGAAAAACACAACTTGTAATACTGCAAGCAACATGATCTGATTATACTACACTGGAGAAAGCACACCATCTGGGATATGTCCTCTTTTCTTTACTTCTATCGGGAAGGAGATACAGGAGCCTGAAGACCCACACTCAAAACTTTAGGAAATGTTTCTGCCCCTCCACCACTGGTCCATGAACCTATGGGAACTATTCTGTTTAAGGTGGCGCTACGAATGATGTGTGTCAGCTTACTAGTGGATTGTAAGGCAAGAGATTCGACTGAAAACATTATATTTATAACATCTTTTCTGAGGCACTATCACTGCAAACAGTGAGGAGGCAGGTTTGGGAGATGAGCCATGCTGGGGCATTGCGAGGTGCAACGTGTTCGGGCCGGAGTCACAGACGGAGCTTGTCTTGCTGCCAGAGATGGAGTGAGCGTTTCGGAGTGGAGGAGTGGAGTAGGTGTGGAAGAGATTTGATGCCCATCTACCTAACCCGGGTGTGAGGTTGGATCACACTCAGTGGCGAGCCGATTTGGTGAGATCAAGAACGGCTCCGGGCTGGGTGGCCCAAGTGTATCAGGGCACCGTGATCCAGGTGCCAGAACGCGGCACTGCTCGGTGCTTGGACAATGTAAACATCAGCCCAGACAGACTGGAAGCCCGAGTGTTGGGATTGGAGGCGAGGGACAGGTTGATTTTGATCGCTGTCCTGCGAATGTTCATTCCCTTCTCCGTGGAACCGAGGCTGTGAACTGATTTGGCTGCTGTACGTTTTTGCCCCGCTGGTGTGACGGAATGGGACCGAGGCTTGGACCTACACCCGCTGCTCCGGGAGCGGACCTGGGGGTTCAGTCTGGTTCGGAATGCCATTGGCTTGCTTCTATGGGTTGTATGATGTACAGTATGCTATTTTGACTCTCTCTCTCTCTCTGTGCAGTGGTTTTCGGTCTTTATTTAAAATTGGGTTATCTGAGTTTCTTGCTTTGTGCCTGCCTGTAAACAGACAGATTTCCTGGTGTATACTTTATACATTCTTTGATAATAAATGTGCTTAGAATCTTTGAATCTTTGAACTACCTCACTATTCCTATTTTGCACTATTTATTTGTTTGTTTAGTGTAACTTTTAGTAATTTTGATGTCTTGCTGTAAAACAACAAATTTCATGACATATGTCAGTGTTAATAAACCTGATTCAGATTCTGATTCTGAAGGATGTGGAAAACAGGAATCCTGTGGCATTCCACAGGGGAACAGTAGCCCTTCCAGAGACATTATTGGATAACACTGGGATTAACTACTGAGAAACAAGCTCAAGGAACCTGGATGAAGCTGTACACAGAAGTTCAGTCACGTAACTGGAGTGGCCAGTCCCGAAGAATGCACCTTGAAATTGTACCCGTTGTTCAACTAACTGCAGTTCAGTGCTCAGTTATCAGTCACATAACAAAAGTCTTCATCATCCAGGATTCATAACCTTACCTTTACCCTCATATGCACTTAAGTGTGCTGCAGGCTCTGTTTCTCACAATGTGCACGTGCACACGCTCCCAGCCATTTGACCAAGATAATCACATTACCAAGTAAATTTCAGGACAGTCACAGGCCCATTTGCTTCTGTTCCTCAGGCCATGATGCTGCTTTTCTGAATGCAAACCTATATAACCAGCAGAGAAAGGCTCAGCTCCATATAGTGTAACCACCACAGGGGATATGGGTCTGGTCATTCCTGAGTTAACATTGAGGCCCTGGCCAATGCTGGTACTGACCCTGTAAAACCCAACAATATCCCAATAAACAATACGTTTTTCTTACATTTCATTTCTTCCTCAGCTATAAAATCTACCAATTCACAATCTACTAAGATAGCAACTTATACTTTCCCTATACCACAGCTCTACATTCGTGGCTTTTTCATTTTGGGTCCACAAAAAGCACAAAGCTTTCCAGTCAGTGCAAGTGGAGTAGGAAATCAGCTATCATTTCAGACAATGCCACAGTTAAAAATGGAACATGATGTGATGCCAGGTAGAAGTGGCCTGCAGCAAAGAAGGAAAGGTGAAGGTAGCATGTGTGGGAAGGCCTTGCACAAGTTCAGTCATAGAGGAATCAACAGGAACATCAATGACACTGGCTACAGAAAATGACCAGTGGGAAACCTGCCATAGCTTGTTGAGGAACTTGAAAGCAGGATGGCATCAATCTTTCCTCGGCTTTACATGGATCCTACCTTTCCTTCGCTTTACGCGGATCCCATCTTTCCCAATCAAGAAGTAATCGGCAATTACATCAACACCCTGTATTATTGTGCAAGATTCAAAACCATTGCCTCAGAAGCCAGTGGAGTACAATAATGTTGAGGTTTGCTGAGGCAACGTCCTGGGAAAGGCGCAGTGGCTCCAGGCAACAGAAGCATATTGTCATCCACCTGCAAAAAAAATGGATATATCCTTCCATCCTGTCACTCTGTAAATGCCCTTGCTGTTTTGTGTCAGTTATTCAGCTTAGGTAGTTGAAAGCACTGCATTTGAAAGCAGGCCATTTTATTTAATACAGCAGTTTTAATGAAACAAAGAGATTGCTAGGAACAGTTTAAGAATCAACAATATTGCTAATTTGGGAAAGCAAGCCTGGAATCTCATACAATCCAGATACTTAGTAAGGCATTAGTTAAGCAAGTCTGTTTTATAGGAAGATATGTTTCATAGTTACCATATTGACAGTTGATTTCTCTCCATTTAAGCTGTTAATCACCATTCCCTCATTTCTTGTGGAAGTACGGATTTGCTCATGGGACTGTAGCTTGGATCACCGATCAGAGACAACAGCCACACTATCAGCTGAGTACTTGGTTCCCAAGTAAGGTCCCTTTGATTTGCAGTGGGTGGTCAAACACACCAGTGAAAGGCTTGTCACATGAGGAGCCCTGGGCCTCTATTCACTGGAATTCCTAAGATTGAGGGATGAGCTCATTGAAATCTATCGACTGTTCAAAGGCCTCAATAGATTGCGTGTGGAGAGGTTGTTTCCTGTGGTGGAGGAGTCTCAGACCAGAGGACATAGACTCGGAATAGAGGAGCACGCTTTTAGAATGGATATGAGGAGGAATTCGTTCGGCCAGAGGGTAGTGGATCTGTAGAATTCTTTGCCACAGGCAACTGTGAGGCCGAGTCATTGGACATAATTAAGTCAGAGGTTAATAGATTCTTGGTTAGTCAGGACATGAAGGAATACGGGGAGAAGGGCAGGAGATTGGGGCTGAGAGGGAACATGGATCAGCCATGATGAAATGGCAGAACAGACTCGATGGGCCAAATGGCCTAATTCTGCTCCTATATCTTATGGTCTTATAGTCAGACATGCACGATTTACCTCATGCATAATGGTTACAGGGCAGTTGGTGGCTGAGGGAATAATCCCTTTGATCCTTGTTCAGGTTAAGGTTGTGCACATCAGTGAAATATGCTCTTGCAGTCAAAGGGTAGCCATGAAGCGATGTACCTCTATGCCAAATGTAATAAAGCAAGTCAAAGCCACTTGTACATCCAACTTATCAGGCAGCATTATCCAATATATACATTTATTTCAAACAGTCTCATATGTCCAGTTCAGCCAATCCCATGGCCATATCACACTTGTGCAAAGACTAAATCTTTAACTTCTAAAGATGAGTATGGAGATGTTGAAATTCATATTCAGATTTCATCTAAAATCAACAGAGAAGATGCTGAGAACTATGGAAAAACAGAGAGGTTAATGTTACTTTGTGTTACAAATCCATGCAAAGCCACTAAAATACCAACACTATCTTTAAGTAATGATACAATATGAGAACAAAAAGAAAATCATAAGCTTGCATAATATCAGAGCACTGCTTTTAGTTTTAGTAGGACCATAACAAAAAAGACATTTAAAACATAACCATGAAATACACTTAACACAATTGAAAAATTATTACAAGGAGATAATTGAGCAATGGAAATGCTTGTAATGTTTTATAATAAACTTTAAAATCATGAAGATGCTTTAAATATTGTTTTAAAGAATACGATACAATAGTGGGGAGAATTTCAACTCCTCTCCTTGGCAGAAATTGGTTTTGGGAAGGTAATAGAGCCTATGTACTCTCTGGCTGGATATACACCAAGCCTTTTAGTTACAATAACCAGGGCATTAAAGCTGAAACCTTTGTTGTCATTGGCAGTGGTGGTTGAACACAGGGGACTTACTTACCTGTCACCCACTCAGTACATATTCAAACCTAATTTCCTGCCACCCTTTTCCTTCTGGATAACCAGTTTGTAATGAAGGAACATTAATTTGAAATAGGTATTGAAAGCACAAAAAGAATTTGGGGGGCAGGAATTCATACACAGCGGCTGAAGCCTGGAATATTTTGCCAAAGGAAATAAATCAGGTCAAGAACGCTGACTTACTTTTGACGATGAGTGGGTAAATATTGAAACAAAAATAATAAAGTATTTTTTGGGAGAGATACATGAGTGGGATTAGTTTCGCAGATTTTTTGGCAAAGGCACAGCATGGCTAAATGACCACTTCCCAGTCTGTAAATTTTGGCTCTGGAATAAGGATAGAGTCACATGAAGAAAAAAATGGGTCCCTTCATGTCTGTGTGCCTGTTCTAGATTGATTTAGGACAATCTTCACACACTTTGATTACCCCGGAGAGCTGCATGTACATGAAATGTTTCACCAACCATTTGTCATTACCTTCAACCTGGTCACAAAAGCAGCACTAAAAGCATGTTAAGTGTGCTGACTAGACTGTGTCAAGCAAAGACTAATTACTGCATTTATATAGATTTAAGATCTCTGCTGGTGTTATGGGTCAGGTTTGCAGGCAAGTTCATTCAGGTGCTTGCATTTTTAGTAATTATGGGAGGCCATAAGTTGGCTTGTTAGGAATTTTGGAAGCTCCTCTGTTGCTTTGCCTTTGCTCGCCATTGCACATAGAAGATCAATGATATCAAGGTGACGCCAGTGATCACCGGTGACATTCTGTGGGCAGCAGACAATAGTTCCAAGCATTCTTTCAATCAGACCTCCTTCGAATGACTCTCACTGCAATCTGCAGCATGTAACTTCCCTCTAAGCGATGTACTTTTAAATCTACTCAATACTCTTCAGGTCTCACAATAGTCTGGAGGACTCAGCTTGACCGGAGTCAGAATCAGAATCAGGTTTATTGTCACCGGCATGTGACATGAAATTTGTTAACTTAGCAGCAGCAGTTCAATTCAATACATAATCTAGCACAGAAAAAATAATAAATAAAATGAAAATCATAATAAATAAACAAGTTAGTCAATTATGTATATTGAATAGACTAACAAAGCATGCAAAAACAGAAATACTGTACATTAAAAAAGTGAGGTAATGTCCAAAGATTCAATGTTCATTTAGGGATAGGATGGCAGAGGGGAAGAAGCTGTTCCTGAATTGCTGAGTGTGTGCCTTCAGGCTCTTGTACCTCCTACCTGATGGTAACAGTGAGAAAAGAGCATGCCCTGGGTGCTGGAGGTCCTTAATAATGGATGCTGCCTTTCTGAGACACCACTCCCTGAAGATGTCCTGGGTGTTTTGTAGGCTCGTGCCCAAGATGGAGCTGACTAGATTTACAACCTTCTGCAGCTTCTTTTGGTCCTGTGCAGTAGCCCCTCCATATCAGACAGTGATGCAGCCTGTTAGAATGCTCTCTACGGTACATCTATGGAAGTTTTTGAATGTGTTTGTTGAAATGCCAAATCTCTTCAAACTCCTAATAAAGTATAGCCACTGTCTTGCCTTCTTTATGACTACATCAATCAGCTGCTCGCTCTCTCCACTTCTGATCCCTCTATAAGGATTGGTATGTGTTCCTTCATCTTACCCTTCCTGAAGTCCACAATCAGCTCTTTCATATTATTGATGTTGAGTGCCAGGTTGTTGCTGTGGCACCATTCCACTAGTTGGTATATCTCACTCCAGTACATGCTCTCGTCAGCACCTGAGATTCTACCAACAATGGTTGTATCATCAGCAAATTTGTAGTTGGTATTTGAGCTGTGCCTAGCCACACAGTCATGTGTATATAGAGAGTAGAGCAGTGGGCCAAGCACACACCTCTGAGGTGCGCCAGTGTTGATTGTCAGCAAGGAGGATATGGTATCACCAATCCGCATGGATTGTGGTCTTCCAGTTAGGAAGTCGAGGATCCAATTGCAGAGTGAGGTGCAGAGGCCCAGGTTCTGCAACTTCTCAATCAGGACTGTGGGAATGATGGTATTAAATGCTGAGCTCTAGTCGATGAACAGCATCCTGATGTAGGTGTTTGTGTTGTCCAGGTGGTCTAAAGTTGTGTGGAGAGCCATTAAGATTGCGTCTGCCTTTGACCTATTGTGGCGATAGGCAAATTGCAATGGGTCCAGGTCCTTGCTGAGGCAGGAATTCAATCTAGTCATGACCATCCTCTCGAAGCATTTCATCACTGTCGATGTGAGTGCTACTGGGCGATAGTCATTAAGGTAGCTCACGTTATTCTTCTTAGGCACTGGTATAATTGTTCCCTTTTTGAAGCAAGTAGGAACTTCCACCTGTAGCAGTGAGAAGTTGAAAATGTCCTTGAATACTCCCGCTAATTGGTTGGCACAGGTTTTCAGAGCCTTACCAGGTACTCCATTGGGACCTTCTGCCTTGTGAGGGTTCACTCTCTTTAAAGACAGTCTAACATCAGCCTCTGAGACAGAGATCACAGGGTCATCAGGTGCAGCAGAGATCTTCATAGCTATAGTTGTGTTCTCCCTTTCAAAGAATGTATAGAAGGTGTTAAGTTCATCTGGTAATGAAGCATCGCTGCCATTCATGCTATTGGGTTTCGCTTTGTAGGAAGTAGTGTCCTGAAAACCCTGCCAGAGTTGCTGTGCATCTGATATCGCCTGCAACCTCATTGGAAATTGCCTCTTCACCCTTGAAATAGCCCTCCGCAAATCATACCTGGTTTTCTGGTACAGACCTGGGTTCCCAGACTTGAATGCCACAGATCCAGCCTTCAGCTGACTACGTACCTGCTGGTTCATCCACGGTTTTTGGTTTGGAAATGAACAATAAGTCTTTGTGGGCACACACTCATCCACACAGGTTTTAATGAAGTCGGTAACAACTGTAGGCAGGTACAGCACCTTTAATGGAACAAAGGTTCATTGCCATGGCTGGAAATGAGGCAGGAGGGGAATTTACAAGCCAGGCTGAAACACAAAGGGATGAGGCCTCCTCTATCCAGCATCTTGCTGGCAAATGTGCACTTGCCAGAGAACAAAGTTGAGGCCCTGAGGCACAAACACGAAAAAATCTGCAGAAGCTGGAAATCCAAGCAATGCACAGAAAATGCTGGAGGAACTCAGCAGATCAGACAGCATCAGTGGAAAAGAGTAAACAGTCAATGTTTTTGGAGTGGAAGAAAATGAGAAGTCAGAGCAAGAAGTTGGGGAGAGGGGAGGAAGAAATGCAAGGTTGTTGGTAATAGATGAATCCAGGAGGGGGGAGGGAGGGGTGAAGTTAGAGCTGGAAGGTTGATTGGTGAAAGAAATAAAGGACTGGAGAAGGGGGAAACTGATAGGAGAGGGTAGAAGACCATGGAAGAAAGGGAACGGGAAGAACACCAGAAGGATGTGATGACAGAAAAGAAGAGAGGGTAACGGGAATGGGGGAATGGTGAGGCGAAGCCAGTTACTGAAAACTTGAGAAATCAATGTTCATTCCATCAGGTTGGAAGCTACACAGAAGGAATATAAGATATTGCTCCTCCAACCTGAGTGTGGCTTCATCGCAGCAGTAGACGAGGCCATGAACTGACATGTCGGAATAGGAATGGGAAACAGAATTGAAATCAGTGGCCACTGGGAGATCTTGCTTTTTCTGGTGGCAGAGCATAGGTGCTTGGCGAAGCGGTCTCCCAATCTACATCCCTTCTCAATGAAATCCAGGATGACACACCAGGAGGCCTTATCGGTATTGTTCCGGTAATTGCCCCCCCCCCCTCACGATTCCTCAATCCTGTTTCCCTCTCTGATCTCCTTACCTACCCTTCACCTCCATCTGTTTCACCCCACTTTCCCTTTCTTCCATGGTCTTCTACCCTCTTCTATCAGATACCCCCTTCTCCAGTACTTTATCTCTTTCACCAACTTTCCAGTTCTTACTTCACCCGTCCGTCCCCCACCCCAGTTTCATCTATTACCTACCACCTTGTATTTGTTCCTCCCCCCCTCCATCTTATTCCTGTGACTTCTCATCCTTTTCTCCCAATCCTGATGGAGGTCTCAGCTAGAAACGTCGACTGTTTACTCTTTTCCATAGATACTGCCTGGCCTGCTGAGTTCCTGCAGCATTTTGTGTGTGTTGAGGACCTGAGGGTGAGATTACTGTATCAGAGAGAAATGAGAGCCTGTTCTATTCTATGCTTGACCGAAACGTGGCTTCCTCCCAGCACGCCAGGTATAGCGATCAGACCCAAAAGCTATTCACCTTATAAAATGGACTAAACTGCTTATTCAGAAAAGGCTAAAGGAGGAGCAATGAGTTTTGTGATAAAGTCTCAATGGTGCTCTGATATGGCTGGCTATGTTGAACTCATCTTTCCTCAACTTGAAACACCTAACAATCAAAATGCCATCCATTCTGTTTACCTAGGAAGTTCTCATCCATGATGTTGACTGCAGTTTACATATCACCAGAGGCCGACTATAATTAGTGTCTGTGATACTGCATGTTACTATCTCCAAACAAGAAACAATCCATCCCAATACATTTCAAACCATAGTCACAGACTTCTAGCAGGCTTGTTTGAAGAAACCCTGCCCAATTACCATTGGCATATAACATGTAGCACCAGAGGTCCTGACATGCTAGACCACTGTTATACCAAGATAAGGGATGCTTACTTTTCTATGTCCAGACCACATTTTGGGAAGTCTGATCACTTGGTAGTCCTGCATACAGGAAGAGGCTAAAGAGCACAGCTCCAGAGGTTATGACAACAAAGAGATGGCTGAGAGAGGCAGAGTAGTGGCTGCAGGATTGCTTCAAGTCAGTGGACTGGGCTGTGTTCAATGACTCAGCTGTGGATCTGAATGAATATACCAGTGTTGTCATGGACTTTATAAAAACAGCTGTAGATGTATGTGTCCCCACAAAATCATTCAGAGTCTTTCCCATCCAGAAGCCCTGCGAGAACCATGAGATCTGAAATCTGCAGAGAGTCAGGTCAGGGGCATTCAAGACTGATGACCCAAGAAAGCTACAAGAGGTCCAGGTACAATCTCTGGAAAGCCATCTCACATGCAAAGTGGCAATTCTGGTCTAAACTTGAATCAACAAAGAATGCTTGACAACTATGGCAGGGTTACAATATTGTCACTACTTATAAATTTAAATAGAAGTGACATAGGAGACAGCAGGGCCTAGCTTCCAGATGAGATCTATGCCTTCTATGCTTGCTTTGACCATCAAAACATACAGGAACTATTCAGAACTCTCTCATCACCCTATGATCCTGTGGTTTTAGTCTCTGAAGCCGATGTGGAAGCAGCCTTCAGGAGGGTGAACCCACGGAAAGCATCCAGCCCAGATGGGATACTTGGCCAAGTACAAAAGACCTGTGCTGATCAACTGACTGGTGTGATCACTGAGATCTGTAACCTCTCACTTCGGCAGTGTGTGGTATCCACCTGCTTCAAGCAGGCTTCAGTTATACTGGTGCCCAAGAAGAACATGGTGAGCTGCCTCAATGTCTGTTGCCCAGTTGCACTTACATCCACTGCGATGAAGTGTTTTGAGATGTTGAGGGTGAAACATACCAACTCCTGCCTGAGAAGTGACTTAGATGCACACCAATTTGCCTAGCAGATTGCCTAGCATAGCACATCTGGGTGAATGCCCTAGTCTTTCAATGATTCTATTATGGTCATTATTCTATAGACTTTTCAGTACGTCCACAAGAAAATGAATCATACATCTACCTTGATAATAAAATTTACTTTAAACTTTGAAATGATGTCAGCAAATACGCTATGTGCCTCTAATGTACAGCAATGATTGTCATCAAACATGTAGTCAGATCGATGAAAGCTTAAAGGACAATTTCATCTAATGAGCACTTAAGTCTTATCATTGAGTTTGTTAAGCTATAGGTTTCTTCAGAATAAATCAATCTATGAACTAATCTAAATAATCTTATCTAATACTAACTGATATAGATAAAAATCTATCCCAAATTTGAACTATGAATGGACCTATCCCTAGATTATCCATTGCAAGACATTCCACCTTCAGTCAAATAAAGTTTTTTTTTCCGGGTTCTAATAGTTTGATAATTAAGAAAAAGAAATTAAAGCATTTTAAATATATACTAAATGTCTATCAATCCACTTCAGTATTCCTAGTTACTTACAGTAGTGGTCAGATCACAAATAAAATTCCTGATTTTTTTTTTATTTATTGGAAATGCCGGATCCTAGCATCCTGCTATCAAACATTGCCCCAAGAGTTGAACCGTTAGGTGCTCTCATTAAATATATAAAGTAACATTCATATTTTAATCAGTCTCAATTCTTTTTGACTCTTTCAATAGTTTTGTGATGAACATCTAAAATTCCCGATATTTATGAACACCTAATTTCATTTTGGAAATGCTGCCTTGTTTTCTGAGTCTTCACTACTTTTGCAGATAGTAACTAAAAATTAATAAAGTTACCTTCAAAGTACAAGGATTTTATTGTCTAAAGTTATATGGTATCTGAAACTAGAATGAGGAAGAGTTTGGTTTAATGATTCACATGCCTAAAAATCAATGAATTCCTTTTCCGAAGCTGGCTAACCTCAATTCCGGCAGAACTGCAAGTCAGCCAGTTTCCTTTGCTGGACAGGTCAAGGGCAAATATCCTATCTAGACTGCATACAAATGACAACATGTAATATATCTTCCTTGTCCATGATCAGTTTTTAAGATGCATTACCTTGTCAGTAAAAGCTAAACATTGAAATGCTCCAGTAAATTCACACCTGAACTGTCATAGTAAGTTTTTAAATTAATTATTTCAGTACAATATACCCCTAGTGCTGGGGGTAATCATTAATTCTTAAAAATGGTAGCAGCTGTACATTACTGGATCTCAGGTATCTGAGTTAATCAAATGGTGATTACAAAAATGAGTTTCTTTGATTTCTTAGTAAATTTGCTTAATCAAAATTGATTGAATTACTTTGATACTGTGGAATATTCTGCCTTAAAGTAGCATCGTTGGATTACTAAGATGGCATCATTGCACATATAAGTTGTATTTTCAGCAAGAAATAAAATAGAGTGAAAGGTAAAGTTTCTGAAAAAGGAAAGTTTATTGATTTGATCTTTTACAAAGTATACTGCAAGAAATAAAATGCATTCTCTGTAGCTCGACCAATTGACACAACTCCAGGACAAACAATTCTCTAAAGTAGTAGAGTTCATTTGACATTGGGCAATGATATATTACTGGAGATATTGCCCAGGCATCTTGCTGTGTCTTTTCCAGTTTTCATATCCTTTGAAGTCAGGTCCTTGCCAAAGTGAGTTGAGAGAAGGTTGGATCTTGCACGCAAGTCAAGAAAGTGTAGTATCATTAAAATCACGGTGCATTTTGAATGGATAAGAAAGGGCCCCACCAAGTTCATTGAAACCTGTGGAAAAGAGAGCAGTGATTTTATCAGATCAATGCCAGGTTTGTCCTGTACAATAAAAGCTGGATTTCTCTTGCAAGTTCAAGGTCAAGTTTATTATCATGGATATATATCCAGGGTAGAGGCCATGACAATTAGCTTTATACAGCAGCACAATATATTACAAACATTGTAAATATAAATTATATAAACTTAAATTAACATAAATTATGCAGAATTTACACAACAAAATAAACAAAAGTTAACATGGTGCAAATCAAGGGAAATATAGTCCAGGGCAGAATTAGGGTTCCTTCAGTCAGTTCTAGGACCAGCTGACAGTGGGTAAGAATCTACTGTGAACTCAGAACTGTAGGTCTTAAACACACAGAAAATTTGAATCTCTTCTTTTTGAAGTCTCACCCTGTTGTGAAGTCATTTCTTGACATGAGGAATCAGTAAAGTCTACGGCAGTTCTGAAAAGTGGAAAAGAGGCTAGACTGCGCAGGCGCGTGACATAGAGTGCCAAAGGTTTAAAAAGGAGAGGAATTTTCAATGGTCTTTTTTAAATCGGAGCAAAAGGCTGAGAGTGAAGGAGTAAAGGAATCTCAGACAGAAGTCTTTTTTTTTACACTGCTCGGGCAAAAAAGGCTAGACTGCACAGCTGCGTGATGGAGAGCGCCAACAGTTTAAAAAAAAGACCACCATATACAGCGGGCAGCGGAGTGAGAGGGCGCAGAGTGGGACGGCTTTGGCTCAACAGGCTTCGGCGTGAACAGGCAGAGGCGAAGGTAGGTTCCGGTAAGTTTTGTTTTGTTTGTTTAGCGTAGAGAGAATACCAGGCAGGATGTTGGAATGCTCCTCTAGCAGGATGTGGGAAGTCAGGAAGATCTCTGGTGTCCCTGACAACGACACCTGCAAGAAGTGCATCCAGCTGCAGCTCCAAACAAACCGTGTTAGGGAACTGAAGCAGGAGCTGGATGACCTCTGGATCATTTGGAAGAATGAGGAGTTTATATATAGTAGCTTCAGAGAGGTAGTTATGCCAAAGGAGCAGTGCACAGGTAACCGTCAGGCGAGGGAAGGGGAAAGGGCAGGCAGAGCAGGGTTTCCGTGTGGCCATTCCCCTCAACAACAAGTATACCGCATTGGATACTGTTGGGGGGGATGACTTACCTGGGACTAGCTGCAGTAGCCAGATCTCTGGCACTGAGTTTGATTCTGCAGTGCAGAAGGGAGGGGGGAAAAGAGGAGAGCGGTAGTGATAGGAGACTTGATAGTTAGAAGTACAGACAGGAGGTTCTGTAGTCGGGACAGAGACTCCCGGATGGTTTGTTGCCTCCTGGGTGCCAGAGTCAGGGATGCCTCTGATCGCGTGCACAGCATTCTGAAGTGGGAGGGTGATCAGCATATCGGTACGTGTGATGTAGGAAGAAAGAGTGAGGAGGTCCTGAAGAGTGAGTATAGAGAGCTTGGTAGGAAGTTGAAAAGCAGGACCTCGAGGGTGGTAATCTCAGGATTGCTACCTGTGCTACGTGCCAGTGAGGGTAGGAATAGGATGCTCTGGAGGATGAACAAGTAGCTGAGGAACTGGTGTAGGGGGCAGGGTTTCAGATTTCAGGATCATTGGGACTCTTCTGGGGCAGGTGGGACCTGTACAAGAGAAACGGGTTGCATCTGAACTACAAGGGGACAAATATCCTTGCAGGGAGGTTTGTTAGTGCTATTGGGGAGGCTTTAAACTAGATTTGTAGGGGGATGGGAACCAGCGTGCCAGAGCAGATAGTGGAGCGGGGGTGAAAATAAATGATGTTAGAAATTCATGCACTCACAAATAGAAGGGCTGTGTGTGGTGGTAATAATTTTCTGAGGTGTGTCTATTTCAATGCAAGGAGTATTGTGGGGAAGGCTGACGAGCTGAGGGCATGGATTGACACATGGAATTAGGACATTATAGCCATTAGTGAAACTTGGCTGCAGGAGGGGCAGGACTGGCAGCTTAATGATTCAGGGTTCCAATGTATCAGACGTGATAGAGGCAGAGGAATGAAGGGTGGGGGGGGGGTGGCATTGTGAGTCAGGGAAAATGTTACAACAGTACACAGGCAGGACAGATTAGAGGGCTTGTCTACCGAGGCCATATGGGTGGAGCTGAGAAACAGGAAAGGTATGACCACATTAATGGGGTTGTATTATAGACCACCAAATAGTCAGCAAGAATTGGAGGAGCAAATCTGCAGAGAGATAGCAGGCAACTGCAGGAAGCATAAAGTTGTGATAGTAGGGGATTTTAATTTTCCACATATTAATTGGGACTCCCATACTGTTAGGGGCCTAGATGGGTTAGAGTTTGTAAAATGTGTTCAGGAAAGTTTTCTAAAACAATATATAGAGGTACCAACTAGACAGGATGCAATATTAGATCTCCTATTAGGAAATGAGTTAGGACAGGTGACAGAAGTGCGTGTAGGGGAACACTTTGGTTCCAGTGATCATAACACCATTAGTTTCATCTTGATCATGGATAAAGATAGATCTGGTCCTCGGGTTGAGGTTATAAACTGGAAAAAGGCCCAATTTGAAGAAATGAGAAAGGATCTGAAAAGCGTCGATTGAGACAGGTTGTTTTCTGGCAAGGATATGATTGGTAAATGGGAGGCCTTCAAAGGAGAAATTTTGACAGTGCAGAGTTTGTATGTTCCTGTCAGGATTAAAGGCAAAGTGAACAAGAATAAGGAACCTTGGTTCTCAAGGGATATTGGAAATCTGATAAAGAAGAAGAGAGAGATGTATGACATGTATAGGAAACAGGGAGCAAATAAAGTGCTTGAAGAGTATAAAAAGTGCAAAAAATACTTATGAAAAGTAATCAGGAGGGCTAAAAGAAGACATGAGGTTGCCTTGGCAGTCAAAGTGAAGGATAATCCAAAGAGCTTTTACAGGTATATTAAGAGCCAAAGGATTGTAAGGGATAAAATTGGTCCTCTTGAAGATCAGAGTGGTCGGCTATGTATGGAAACAAAAGAAACGGGGGAGATTTGAAATGGGTTTTTTTGCTTCTGTATTTACTAAGGAAACCGGCATGGAGTCTATGGAAATAAGGCAAACAAGTAGTGAGGTCATGGAACCTACACAGATTGAAGAGAGGAGGTGCTTGCTATCTTGAGGCAAATCAGAGTAGGTAAATCCCCAGGACCTGACAGGGTGTTCCCTCGGACCTTGAAGGAGACTGGTGTTGAAATTGCAGGGGCCCTGACAGATATATTCAAAATGTTGCTGTCTACGGGTGAGGTGCCGGAGGATTGGAGAATGGCTCGTGTTGTTCCGTTGTTTAAAAAAGGCTCTAAAATACCGGGAAATTATAGGCTGGTAAGTTTAACGTCGGTAGTGCGTAAATTATTGGAAGGACTACTAAGAAATAGGATCTACGAGTACTTGGATAGACAGGGACTTATTAGGGAGAGTCAACATGGCTTTGTGCGTGGTTGGTTATGATTAACCAATCTATGAGATTTTTTCGAGGAGGTTACCAGGAAAGTGGATGAAAGGAAGGCAGTGGATGTTGTCTACATGGACTTCAGTAAGGCCTTTGACAAGGTCCCACATGGGAGGTTAGTTAGGAAGATTCAGTCGCTAGGTATACATGGAGAGGTAGTAAATTGGATTAGACATTGGCTCAATGGAAGAAGCCAGAGTGATGGTGGAGGATTGCTTCTCTGAGTGGAGACCTGTGACTAGTGGTTTGCCACAGGGATCAGTGCTGGGTCCATTGTTATTTGTCATCTATATCAATGATCTGGATGATAATGTGGTAAGTTGGATCAGCAAATTTGCTGATGATACAAAGATTGGAGGTGTAGTGGACAGTGAGGAAGGTTTTTAAAGCTTGCAAAGGGATTTGGACCAGCTGGAAAAATAGGAGATGGAGTTTAATACAGACAAGTGTGAGGTATTGCACGTTGGAAGGACAGACCAAGGTAGAACACATAAGGTAAATGGTAGGGCACTGAGGAGTGCAGTAGAACAGAGGGATCTGGAAATACAGATACAAAATTCCCTAAAAGTGGTGTCACAGGTAGATAGGGTCGTTAAGAGAGCTTTTGGTACATTGTCCTTTATTAATCAAAGTACTGAGTATAAGAGTTGGAATGTTATGTGAAGTTGTATAAGGCATTGGTGAGGCCGAATCTGGAGTATTGTGTTCAGTTTTGGTCACCAAATTACAGGAAGGATATTAATAAGGTTGAAAGAGTGCAGAGAAGGTTTACAAGGATGTTGTCGGGACTTGAGAAACTCAGTTACAGAGAAAGGTTGAATAGGTTAGGACTTTATTCCCTGGAGCGTAGAAGAATGAGGGGAGATTTGACAGAGGTATATAAAATTATGATGGGTATAGATAGAATGAATGCAAGCAGGCTTTTTCCACTGAGGCTAGGGGAGAAAAAACCAGAGGACATGGGTTAAGGGTGAAGGGGGAAAAGTTTAAAAGGAACTTTGGGGGAGGCTTCTTCACACAGAGTGGTGGGAGTGTGGAATGAGCTGCCAGATGAAGTGGTAAACGTGGGCTCACTTTTAACATTTAAGAAAAACTTGGACAGGAACATGGATGAGAGGTGTCTGGAGGGATATGGTCCAGGTGCAGGTCAGTGGGATTAGGCAGAAAAATGGTTCGGCACAGCCAAGAATGGCCAAAAGGCCTGTTTCTGTGCTGTAATGTTCTATGGTTCTATGGTTCTATGGGAACACAATTTACCTTTGAACCCTTTAGGGCTAGCATAAGGCTAGATAAAATGACGCATTCACCAGACTTTCTCAAGGCATTTATTGAAAACGTACAAGATCTTATTTCCATGGTCCTCGAAGATCAGTATGACTTACGTGAACTTAATGAAGCGAATTCTATTTGCTGAGATAGAAGAGGATTAATTATCGATTATCCTTTCAATACTTCCAAGTGACACGAAGCTGCCATCAATAACCAACTACTCAGAAGAATTTCAAGTCCGTTGGCTTATAGGATAAATTTTCCTTCCGAGTTCTTCTTTCCCTTTGGACCCAGAGAGGGTGTATTATAAATGTGGATTTAGTTTTGTACCTTAATGCCATGGAAAAAAGCATGAAATCTGTGGGCTTGTAAACTGGCTGCAATCGCAATTTGCATTCATGTGACACCAGTTTCCACAGTAATGAAGACACCTTTTAACATGACGGATAGTTAGAGGGGTGTATGGCGTGTCCAGGGAGGGGTAGCACCTCTAGTGAAGGGGCTTGTCGTGCCCATTCTGGGGCAACTCATTCACCTTTGGTCCCTACAGGACACTCTGCTCTCACCTGTGGCTCCAAGTAGCTGCTTGCATGTGAGAGCGAGCCACTTCCCGGTACACCGCTTCGACAGGTGGGCTAAACCAGGTGATGGCAGACGGCAGGTCTCATGCCTGTCCTAACATGTGAAATTCTGCTCCAGTGACTGGGCGGAATGAGATCAACAGTGAGATCCAACAGCTAGGAAGGCTGTTCCGCAACACTTTGTGGAGAGCAAAGGGTCTGATAGGCACAGAGGATATCATGGACATCCACTGCAACCAAGAAAGACCTTAGTTTGTGACTCTTATTCGTACCACTGGATCTGGACTTCCAAGGTCAGAAGAGAGTGGAACTGCCCCAGTGTAACGGCTTTTCTACTTTAAAGGTTTTCCTGCGCAAGTTTTCTGTCTTCATCAGTCATGACGGACACCCACCAATAGTTAGAGTCCAGAATGCAATGCCGGGGTAATAATGAAGGAAGGTTCATTTTGCAACATTTAAAGAGAGCTAGATATATATCTGATAAGAAGGAACTTGCTGGACAATGAGGATAAGACCTTTTTAGGAATTTTGCTCTTTTTGCTACAAACTTGATGCATCCAATGGCATCCTTCCAGCAATAGCAATTCTGGAATTTTGTGAAGAAAGTTGAAGACAAGTACTTACCCCTGTAGTCCAAGCATTTTATTTTGAGGTATCCATCATTTATAAACTATATTCAGATACAGTTGAACATCCTACAATTAAAGGGGTTTTAGTTTTCAGAAGGTTAAGATGAATGTTTATGGATGACCTCACTTGCAGATCAGATGTATGGAAGATGAATTAACTGCAAATCCATTGTAACTATGAAACAAAGCATCGTAAAAGCCCTGGTATCTTGTACCCAGAGCTTTCAAAGCTCTTTTACTGCAGGTATTAAAAAACATAGTAATATTTCTAACAATGATTATGGACAATCTGGCACATCCTCTCCATCAAGTCAAGTCAAGTCACTTTTTATTGTCATTTTGACCATAACTGCTGGTACAGTACATAGTAAAATTGAGACAATGTTTTTCAGGACCATGATGCTACATGCTAGAGTTCAGCAGAGGAGGACAAAGGGCTTAATTAGGAAGGGGAAAAAAGATTATGAGAGAAAACTGGCAGGGAACATAAAAACGGACTGTAAAAGCTCTTATAGATATGTAAAAAGGAAAAGACTGGTAAAGACAAATGTAGGTCCCCTGCAGACAGAAACAGGTGAATTGATTATGGGGAGCAAGGACATGGCAGACCAATTGAATAATTACTTTGGTTCTGTCTTCACCAATGAGGACATAAATAATCTTCCAGAAATAGTAAGGGACAGAGGGTCCAGTGAGATGGAGGAACTGAGCGAAATACAAGTTAGTAGGGAAGTGGTGTTAGGTAAATTGAAGGGATTAGAGGCAGATAAATCTCCAGGGCCAGATGGTCTGCATCCCAGAGTGCTTAAGGAAGTAGCCCAAGAAATAGTGGATGCATTAGTGATAATTTTTCAAAACTCGTTAGATTCTGGACTAGTTCCTGAGGATTGGAGGGTGGCTAATGTAACCCCACTTTTTAAAAAAGGAGGGAGAGAGAAACCTGGGAATTATAGACTAGTTAGCCTAACGTCGGTGGTGGGGAAACTGCTGGAGTCAGTTATCAAGGATGTGATAACAGCACATTTGGAAAGCGGTGAAATGATCGGACAAAGTCAGCATGGATTTGTGAAAGGAAAATCATGTCTGACGAATCTCATAGAATTTTTTGAGGATGTAACTAGTAGAGTGGATAGGGGAGAACCAGTGGATGTGGTATATTTGGATTTTCAAAAGGCTTTTGACAAGGTCCCACACAGGAGATTAGTGTGCAAACTTAAAGCACACAGTATTGGGGGTAAGGTATTGGTGTGGGTGGAGAATTGGTTAGCAGACAGGAAGCAAAGAGTGGGAATAAGCAGGACCTTTTCAGAATGGCAGGCGGTGACTTGTGGGGTACCGCAAGGCTCAGTGCTGGGACCCCAGTTGTTTACAATATATATTAATGACTTGGATGAGGGAATTAAAAGCAGCATCTCCAAGTTTGCGGATGACACGAAGCTGGGTGGCAGTGTTAGCAGTGAGGAGGATGCTAAGAGGATGCAGGGTGACTTGGATAGGTTGGGTGAGTGGGCAAATTCATGGCAGATGCAATTTAATGTGGATAAATGTGAAGTTATCCACTTTGGTGGCAAAAATAGGAAAACAGATTATTATCTGAATGGTGGCCGATTAGGAAAAGGGGAGGTGCAACGAGACCTGGGTGTCATTATACACCAGTCATTGAAAGTGGGCATACAGGTACAGCAGGCGGTGAAAAAGGCACATGGTATGCTGGCATTTATAGCGAGAGGATTCGAGTACAGGAGCAGGGAGGTACTACTGCATTTGTACAAGGCCTTGGTGAGACCACACCTGGAGTATTGTGTGCAGTTTTGGTCCCCTAATCTGAGGAAAGACATCTTTGCCATAGAGGGAGTACAAAGAAGGTTCACCAGATTGATTCCTGGGATGGCAGGACTTTCATATGAAGAAGGACTGGATGAACTGGGCTTGTACTCGTTGGAATTTAGAAGATTGAGGGGGGATCTGATTGAAACGTATAAGATCCTAAAGGGATTGGACAGGCTAGATGCAGGAAGATTGTTCCCGATGTTGGGGAAGTCCAGAACGAGGGGTCACAGTTTGAGGATAGAGGGGAAGCCTTTTAGGACCGAGATTAGGAAAAACTTCTTCACACAGAGAGTGCTGAATCTGTGGAATTCTCTGCCACAGGAAACAGTTGAGGCCAGTTCATTGGCTATATTTAAGAGGGAGTTAGATATGGCCCTTGTGGCTACGGGGGTCAGGGGGTATGGAGGGAAGGCTGGGGCGGGGTTCTGAGTTGGATGATCAGCCATGATCATAATAAATGGCGGTGCAGGCTCGAAGGGCCGAATGGCCTACTCCTGCACCTATTTTCTATGTTTCTATGTTTCTATGTTTCTACATGAAACAATACAAAAACTACACTGAACTACGTAAAACAACACAGAAACTACACTAGACCACAGACCTACCCAGGACTGCATAAAGTGCACAGAACAGTGCAGGCATTGCAATAAATAATGAACAAGACAATAGGCACAGTAGAGGACAGCAGGTTGGTCGTCCAATGGCTTGAGGGAAAAACTGTTACATAAATAAATATGTCCATACATGTCCTCCTCTACTGCCATGATGAGGCTAAATTCAGGTTGGAGGACCAACACCTCATATACCATCTAGGTAGTCTCCAGCCCCTTGGTATGAACATAGAATTCTCCAACTTCCGGTAATTCCCTCCCCCTCCCTTCCCCTATCCCTATTGCACTATGTCCCCTCCCCCAGCTGCCTCTCACCTCCCTCATGGTTCCGCCTCCTTCTACTACCCATTGTGTTTTCCCCTATTCCTTCTTCACCTTTCCTGCCTATCACCTCCCTGCCTCCCTTCCCCCATCCCTTTATCTTTCCCCTTACCGGTTTTTCACCTGGAACCTACCAACCTTCTCCTTCCCACCCTCCCCCCACCTTCTTTATAGGGCCTCTGCCCCTTCCCTCTTCAGTCCTGACGAAGGGTTCCGGCTGGAAACGTTGACTGATCGTTTCCACAGATGCTGCCCAACCTGCTGAGTGCCTCTAGCATGTTGTGAGGGCCTGCATTGTGGAGTCCTGATTGGCTGAGACAATTACAACTTGATTGGAGATCCATCCACTATTTACATGCCACATCTCCTGCAATAGTTCCAACTGAAAGTGAATTAAGAAAGCTACTGGTTGATGCCACAGCTGTGTTCAACTATGGCATTGGAAAACTCAAACATGTCATGGGTAAAATAGTGAAAATTATAGGCCAGTGAGTTTTACTTCAGTGGTTGGTAAGTTGATGGAGAAGATCCTGAGAGGCAGGACTTATGAACATTTGGAGAGGCATAATATGATTGGGAATAGTCAGCATGGTTTTGTCAAAGGCAGGTTGTGCCTTATGAGCCTGACTGATTTTTTTGAGGATGTGACTAAACATATTGATGAAGGCAGAGCAGTAGATGTATTGTATATGAATTTCAGCAAGGCATTTGAGAAGGTACCCCATGCAAGGCTTATTAAGGAAGTAAGGAGGCATGGAATCCAAAGGGACATTGCTCTGTCGATCCAGAACTGGCTTGCTCACAGAAGGCACAGAAGTGGTTGTAGACGGGCCATATTCTGCATGGAGGCCAGTGACCAGTGGTGTGCCTCAGGGATCTGTTCTGGGACCCATACTCTTAGTGATTTTTATAAATGACCTGAATGAGGAAGTGGAGGGATGGGTTAGTAAATTTGCTGATGACTCAAAGGTTGGAGCTGTTGTGGATAGTGTGGAAGGCTGTCAGAGGTTACAACAGGACGTTGATAGGATGCAAAACTGGGCTGAGAAGTGGCAGGTGGAGTTCAACCCAGATAAGTATGAGGTTGTTCAGTTTGGTAGGTCAAATATGATGGCAGAATATGGCATTAATGGTAAGACCCTTGGCAGTGTGGAGGATCCGTGGGATCTGGGGGTTTAAGTCCACAGGACACTCAAAGCTGCTGTGCAGGTTGACTCTGTGGTTAAGACGGCATATGGTGCATTGGCCTTCATCAATAGTGGGGTTGAGTTTAAGAGCTGAGAGGTAATGTTGCAGCTATATGGGACCCCACTTGGAGTACTGTGCTCAATTCTGGTTGCCTTACTACAGGAAAGATGTGGAAACCATAGAGAACGTGCAGAGGAAATTTACAAAGATGTTGCCTGGATTGGGGAGCATGCCTTATGAGAATAGGATGAGCGAATTCGGCCTTTTCTCCTTGGAGCGACGGAGGATGAGAGGTGACCTGATTGAGGTGTACGAGATAATGAGAGGCATTGATCATGTCGGTTGTCAGAGGATTTTTCCTGGGGCTGAAATGGCTAGCATGAGAGGGCATAGTTTTAAGGTGCTTGGAAGTAGGTACAGAGGAGACATCAGGGGTAAGTTTTTTTTCACAGAGAGTGGTGAGTGCGTGGAATGGGCTGCTGGCAGTTGTGATGGAGGCAGAAACGATAGGGTCTTTTAAGGGACTCCTGGATGGCTACATGGAGCTTAGAAAAATAGAGGGCTATGGGTAAAGCCTAGGTAGTTCTGAGGTAGGGACATGTTTGGCACAGCTTTGTGGGCTGAAGGGCTTGTATTGTGCTGTATGTTTTCCATGTTTCTATGTTTCTATCCCCTGAACATTCGCCACATTTCTTCTGTACATTTCCCTAAGAACATCTGTTCCCAATTTATGCTTCCAAGTTCCTGCCTGATAGCATTATATTTCCCCTCACTCCAATTAAGCACTTTCCTAACTTGTCTGTTCCTATCCCTCTCCTATGCTTTGGTAAAGGAGATAGAATTGTGATCACTATCTCCAAAATACACTCCCACTGAGAGATCTGACACCTGACCAGGTTCATTTCCCAATACCAGATCAAGTACAGCCTCTCCTCTTGTAGGCTTATCTACATATTGTTTCAAGAAACCTTTCTCAACACACCTAACAAACTCCACCCCATCTGAACCCCTCACTCTAGGGACATGCTAATCAATATTTGAGAAGTTAAGATCTCCCACCACAAAAACTCTGCTATTATTACACCTTTCCAGAATCTGTCTCCCTATCTGCCCCTGTTACTATTGGGTGGTCTATACAAAAACACCCAGTAAAGTTATTGACCCCTTCCTGTTCCTAACTTCCAACCGCAGATACACTGTAGACAATCTCCATGTCTTCCTCCTTTTCTGCAGCCGTGACACTATCTCTGATCAACAGTGCCACGCCCCCACCTCTTTTGGCTCCCTCCTTGTCCTTTCTGAAATATCTGAAGCCTGGCACTTGAAGTTTCCATTCCTGCTCCTGAGACATCCAAGTCTCTGTAATGACCACAACATCATAGCTCCAATTACTGATCCATGCTCTAAGCTCATCCACTTTGTTCATAATACTCCTTGCATTAAAATAGACACATCTCAAACCATTGGTCTGAATGCATCCCTTCTCTATCACCTGCCCAACCTCCCTCTCGCACGGTCTCCAAGCTTTCTCTATTTGTGAACCAACCATCTCTTCCTCCGTCTCTTCAGTTTGGTTCCCACCCACTAGCAATCCTAGTTTAGATTATGAGGACCCTCAGTCCTCGTTTATTGTCATTTAGTAATGTATGCATTAAGAAATGATACAATGTTCCTCCAGTATGATATCACAGAAACACAAGACAGACCAAGACTAAAACTGACTAAAACCACATAATTATAACATATAGTTACAACAGTGCAAACCAATACCGTAATTTGATAAGAGCAGACCATGGGCACAGTAAAAAAAAGTCTCAAAGTCCCGATAACCCCATCATCTCAGCAGACGGTAGAAGGAAGAAAAAATTTTCCTGCCATGAACCTCCAGTGCAGCAAACTTGCCGATGCAGCATCCTGGAAGCACCCGACCACAGCCGACTCTGAGTCCGTCCGAAAACTTCGAGTCTGTGACCAGCCCTCTGACACCGAGCACTGAGCACCATCTCTGCCGAGCGCTTCGACCCCGGCCCCAGCCGCCAAGCAACAGGCAAAGCCAGGAATTCAGGGCCTTCCCCTCCGGAGATTCTGGATGGCACAGTAGCAGTGGCAGCGAAATAGGCATTTCAGAAGTTTCACCAGATGTTCCTCTGTGCTTCTCACATCCATCTCCATCAAATCAGGATTGTGCATGGCATCCTACTTGACAGATAACAGATATTCATCACCGGAGTGGCTGCTGCGCGCTGTGTCGCACCGCCATCGTCATAATATTCATGATAATTGATAGTTTAAACTTTCCCCAATTGCTTTAGCAAGCCTCCCCACCAGGATATTAGTCCCCCGGGATTCCAGTGCAACCTGTCCTTTTGTACAGGTCACTCCTGCCCAAAGGAGGTTCCAATGATCCAGAAATCTGAATCCCTGCCCCCTGCTCCAATCCCTCAGCCACACATTTATCCTCTACCTCACTCTATTCATATACTCATTGTCGCGTGGCACAGGCATAATCCCAAGATGACTACCTTTGTGGTCCTGCTTCTCAACTTCCTTCCTAACTTCCTGTATTCTGCTTTCAGGATCTCCTCCATTTTCCTGCCTATGTCATTGGTACTAATATCTACCACGACCTCTGGCTGTTCTCCCTCTCACTTCAGGATATCATGGACGTGATCAGAAACATCCCGGACCCTGACACCTGGGAGGCAAACTACCATCCGTGCTTCTTTCCTTCATCTACAGAATTGACTGTCTGACCCCCTAACTATAGAGTCAAGGGGTACAGCTACAGGGGTGCTCTCTAGTCTCTGACTCCTGCCCTTCCCTCTCCTGACTGTTACTCAGTTAATGCTAAAGTAAGAAAAAAACACTTTACTCAAACTTGTGCACAACGTAAGATAAACGAGTTCACAATAAACAAGACTGAAACTAGACTAGAAATTAAAATCTTCCTTTCCCCCTAAATACCACTTGATGTGTAACAAAAATTCCTGGCAACAACATTTCTTCAGAAAATAACACTTGATAAATACCTGCTTGGAAGTGAGATTGAATGTTTTAGTGATAATTATAGACCAAAGAAATGATATATATTACTATGCTGTCAGGGCCAATGGGATGTCATCTGTGGATGGCAGTCAGCCAGAGTTAAATAGTACATCCTTTGGAATGGAGATATGTTCAGGAGTCAGGAAGCATGAGTGCAAAATTGTACTTAAGGAAATGCAATGTGTTGAGTCTATGACTATGCATGACTTTTTGGAGGAGATAGATAACAGGCCACTTGGTGTAGCGGTTCCCAACCCAGGGTCCACGGACCCCTTGCTTAATGGTATTGGTTCATGGCATAAAGGAGGTTTGGGATCCCCTGCTCTAGTGCATGCATTCTTGTGCTATTGTCATTCAAATTTCCTGTATAGGAACAGCTTCAGCTCCGTAGCTTAGACAATACCTATTGTTGTCGTCTGAGCCAGATGATCACCGATTCTCTACTCTGCACATTCACACACAAAACCTAACTGATATATGCTGAGAACGTTTGACATCCTTCTCAGATGGACATAGATAGATAGACAGATAGATAGATACACTTTATTGATCCTGAGGGATATTGGGTTTCATTACAGCCGCACCAACCAAGAATAGAGCATAAATATAGCAATACAAAAACCACAAACAATCAAACAACAAAATGCAAACTATACCTGATGGAAAATAAGTCCAGGACCAGTCTATTGGCTCAGGGTGTCTGACCCTCCATGGGAGGAGCTGCAAGTTCGATGGCCACAGGCAGGAACGACCTCCCGTGCCGCCCGGTGTTGTATCTCAGTGGAATATGGCCAAAGTCCAACAGTAGAAAGTTCAATATCTGGTCTACAAACACGTTCCTCGATCGTAATATAACCCAGATTGCACCATCTGTTGTTAACCAGACCTGTAAGCACCCAACTGCTTTATGCTTACTGCTCTCAGTGCACTTTTGGTCAGCCTGAACAGTCTGGAAGCCGTCCATGGATCGGGTATGTCCTCGTGCAGCCCGTTCCAGTGAAACACATAACACTGCACTCCCGAAATGTTCTCTGACACCTGGCTAGCGCCGTGAACTCCTCCATTTTATTACCCACCGAACTCCTCTTCTCCGTAAGTCTCTTTTGTCTCGACCCGGTCCTCTTTCCTCGTCTTTGTGATCCCCCTCTGCATCCTCTGTGTATTTTCCTCCAGATTTCAGCAGGGGTGTCCTCCGCTCTGCTCGCTAAACCGGCCAGCATAAGCGCAAGCAGCTGGTCCCTGGAATAAACAATGCGACCATGCTTCTGTCCCGCTAATGAGACGTGTCGGAATGTAACTATTTCCAGCGCAGGCAGCACATGCAGGATCCCATTACATTATTGAAAAAAAGAGCTCTGATATTCTCCAAGGTGCTTTGGCCTATATAGCCCTGGATCAACAGCACCAAATCTGATCATCATCTTTATGCTGTGTGCAGAATTTTGCTGTGCATAAATTAGCTGCCATATTGCCCATATTACAATTTATACTAGACTGTGTGTGACACGGTAGTGTAGTGGTTAGAACAATACTTGACAGTGCAGGTGACCTGGGTTCAATTCCTGTTGCTGCCTGTAAGGAGTTTGTACATTCTCCCTGTAACCACGTGGATTTCCTCCAGGTGCTCCAGTTTCGTCCCACAGTCCAAACCTACCAGTAGGTTAATTAATCATTGTGAATTGTTCCAAGATTAGGCTAGGATTAAAACAGGGGATTGCTGGGTGGCGTTGTTCAAAGGACTGGAAGGGCCTATTCCATGGTTTATCTTAATAAAAAAAGAATAAAAATACAATACTAATTGGAAAGTGATTTTGGTTGCTTTGAGGGCACACTGTATATTTTATTAATATATTAGGCAAACATTAAATGGTGACTCTGCTAAAATAAATTCCCATTTCTCTTTATGGTATCAAGATTTTTAGGTCTTCTTGTCAATGCTAATGCTACCAATAATTTCTGACTTGATTGTTCCTGTCAAAAAATCATCAGACAAGAGGCTTTCACTAAACACAGGCAATAAAATAGCCACAGTCATCTCCACTTATTTTCTTCTTAGTAGATATCATCCGTATTCTGTAGGGAAATAAATATGTCCCAAAAACTCAATGTTTCCTTATCTCTTGACAACCACAACATTTGGCATAATAACTATCATTTCAATCATTTGGGATTCTTACTGTTCTGAAAGCCAGCTGTTCTTATCTTTATAAACTAAGGAGTAAATCAGATGTGAATTTTTCCTGCTGTTCTGAGCAAACATATTTTTGTCAGTAAAACTTACACAACTTTAAAGGTCAGCTGACAGGGATTGAAATAAAAGGTCAACATTTTTTTCATCTTTGTTAATGCCTAATCTCGAGGAAAAAATGGATAGCAAATCACATTAACTCCTGATACACCGTGCTAATCAGGTATATAGAGAGAGTGGTATAATTCTGAAACAGAAACAATATGACAAGAAATGTGTATGACTTCAGATGAGCAATCAAGTTATAAGATGTCCCCATGACTAGCATAGAGTTAGGGTTAGCTTACGCAATAAGTTTCTGATGTCAAGATGTCTCAATAGGTTCCTGTTTTACCCCATAATACACTCTCCTTTTATGTTCCTCTGGTACTAGTTATCAAAGACCAATAAATATCAGGCCATGCTGAGTCTATACAAGCTGCACCAGGGAAGTAATGTGATCAAATGATGACAAAAATATACAAAATAAACTATGGAAGTAATGTGATCAAATGATGACAAAAATACAAGTACAAATACAAAAATACAATGACCTGGAGTTTATTCCATCACTCAATAATGTTGCTCTTCTACCTTGGCACTATTCACCTGCCCTATCCTGTCCCTTGATTCCCCTAATTTTAAGAATGCTGTTGAATAGAATTCTTGAATGAGGTCCACAGCTCTTTGAAATAGAGAATTCCAAAGATTCAACATCCTCCAAGTGAAAAAGTGTATCTTAATTTAATTCCTGAATGGCCTATCCCTTACTTTGAGATTCGGACTCTGAGTTATAGACTCTCCAGGCAGCAGAAATGTCTTCACTGCATCTACCCTGTCAAACACTCTAAGAAGTTTACATATTTCAGTTAGATCAACTAACTTACTCTTCTAAACAGCAGAGAGAAGAGGCCTAATTGATTTGATCTCTCCTCGTATTTGGATGCATCAGCAAGGGAGATAAGGCTGAGCACAGGGCTACGGTAGGAAACTTTGTCACATGATGTGAGCAGAATTATCTGCAGCTTAATGTGAAAAAGACTAAGGAGCTGGTGGTAGGCCTGAGGAGAGCTAAGGTACCGGTGACCTCTGTTTCCATCCAGGGAGTCGGTGTGGACATGGTGGAGGATTACAAATACCGGGGGATACAAATTGACAATAAACTGGACTGGTCAAAGAACACTGAGGCTGTCTACAAGAAGGGTCAGAGCCGTCTCTATTTCCTGACGAGACTGAGGTCTTTTAACATCTGCCGGACGATGCTGAGGATGTTCTACAAGTCTGTGGTGGCCAGTGCTATCATGATTGCTTTTGTGTGCTGGGGCAGCAGGCTGAGGGTAGCAGACACCAACAGAATCAACAAACTCATTCATAAGCCCAGTGATGTTGTGGGGATGGAACTGGACTCTCTGATGGTGGTGTCTGAAAAGAGGATGCTGTCCAAGTTGCATGCCATCTTGGACAATGTCTCCCATCCACTACATAATGTACTGGTGGGGCACAGGAGTACATTCAGCCAGAGACTCATTCCACCGAGATGCAACACAGAGCGTCATAGGAAGTCATTCCTGCCTGTGGCCATCAAACTTTACAACTCCTCCCTTGGAGGGTCAGACACCCTGAGCCAATAGGCTAGTCCTGGACTTATTTCCTAGCATAATTTACATATTACTATCTAACTATTTATGGTTTTATTACTATTTACTATTTATGGTGCAACTGCAACGAAAACCAATTTCCCCCAGGATCAATAAAGTATGACTATGACTATGACTATTTCAGAACTGTTGGTATTTTTGTATTTTCTCAACACCAAGTATGTTCTTTTTATATAAGAAGACCAAAATTGTACATAAGATTTCATGCCTAGTCTCACTAAAGCCCTATTTAATTATAGGAGCACATCTTTACTCTAGTATTAAATCCTGTACAAGTAAAGGCCAAGATTCATTTGCTTTCCTAAATGTATTCCTCTGTGAAGACTCTGGCTGCCTGTGAACATCAAGACTTCATGACCTCTCACCACTTAAACAATACACTTTCCTGCTTTTTCCATATCTGTTTCCTTAAATTATCTGTGTCTCCGTGAAACATTTTTGCATATCATAAATACTCAAATTAATTCCCATTCACATCCCTGTCATTAGCAAACTTGAAGATATCGTATGTAGTTCCTTCAGTTAAATGGTTACAATAAGTTATGATTAATTGAGGCACAAGCACCAATCTGTAAGTTACACCACTAGTCATTGCTGCTAACCTGAGAAGGCCCATTACTGTTTTCTATTTGCAAAGTAAAGACTGATTTATACTTGTGCGTCAACTTGACGCCGTAGGTATGACGTCGCTGCGAACCCTACGCAGAGCCTACGTGGATCCCTAAGCTGTAGCCTGACGCGCACCTCTCCCAAAATGTAACTATACGTCACAGCAATGCAGACCGCAACAACCATGATTGGTCTGCCTGGTAGCATCGCATTTCCTGCTACACTGCAATAGCTTCCCATTGGCCGACTGAAGGGCAGGGAAGGAACTCTGGCTGTAATGCTTTGCATAAAGCTTTACAGACCTCTGAAATTATGAAGGACACATTTCGTTTTTACGAAAAAAGACGTTTGCTTTAAACTTGTTTACCCTGAGAAAGACTACCATGACCATGAAGCCTTGTGCAGGCAGATATGTGCACATGCGCAATGTGCCCGAATTGCAGAGCGACGCAGACACACTAACGCACAAGTATAAATGCTCACAATGCGCGTAGGCCACTTGCGTCGGTGACGGCGTCCGGATGACTCATAGGTATAAATCAGCCTTAACTCTCAATCCACACTAGCATATTAATTCAAATTCTGTCTGCTGTAACTTTCTTTTGCAACTCTTGTGTGGATTCTTGTCAAAACTCTTCTGAAAATCCCATGGTCTCTCCCCCATCTACCGAAATAAATGCACCCTCGAAGAACTCCAGTAGTGTCATAGGGCGGTGGCTGGGGACAGACCCAAGTGCAAGACACAGACACTGAAGTATAGGGACAGGACTAGGATACAGGCTGAGGGCAAGGACATGGACATGAAAACCGGGAACCCGGAACAGGACTGGACAAGAGAGCTAGGAGCCCGGGCTTGGACTCCGAGCCAGAGACTGGACAAGGACCCAGTACCTGGGTCTTGCCTCTGAATCGGACCCCAGAACTAGGCAAGGATGAGGCTTGGCAGGCAGGCAGAACGAGGCTGGAGTCTTCAGGCTAGAAGCTAGAGGCAAGGCTTGGCAGGAGGCAGGAGGCTGGAGTCTTCAGGCTTGAGGCTAGAGGCTAGAGGTGAGTCTTGGCAGGAGGCAGGAGGCTGGAGTCTTCAGGCTTGAGGCTAGAGACTAGAGACTTGAGGTGAGGTTAGGCAGGAGGCTAGACACTTGAGGCGAGGCTTGGCAGGAGGCTGGAGTCTTCAGGCTTGAGGCTAGGCAGGCTCCTACTGGGCAGAGCGCGGTTCTCCTGGGCAGGGCGCAGATCACCACCCGACGGAGGCAAGGGACAGGAAGGGACAGAACCAACCACAGGTAACGGCAAGATGGCCTGGCTTACCCAATGGAGGCAAGGGACAGGAAGGGAGCTAGGTACAGGGTGGCTCCAGGACAAGACTGCAGGCGAGATGAGGCGAGAGTTACCAGCAAGACAAGGCAAGGCTTCAGGCAATGCAAGGTGAGATGAGAACTTCAGTTGAGGCGAGAGTACCAGCAAGATAAGGCAAGGCTTCTGGCAAAGCAAGGCGAGACGAGAACTTCAGGCGAGGTGAGAGTTACTGGCAAGACAAGGCAGGGCTTCAGGCTAGGAAACAGAAGGCAGAGGAAAGGATTCAAGGAGTAAGGACAAGAACAATCCAGCAGCTACACCCTGGTCTCTGAAGGTATTTATGCAGCCAGCCCCAACGAGCATCAGCTGCCTCAATTAGAGCTCAACAAAAACAGAAACAGGGTAGATAGGAAAACCTGAAGCAAGGGTCAATGGACCGGACCGTGAACCGGAATACAGACTTCACGGACCGGACCATGGCAAGTAGATTAGTGAAATATTATTCCCTTTCATAAATCCACTTGAACTCTGCTCAGTTATTATTTTCTGTCTTGATTTCATATCCTTTATGACATATTCCATCATTTTCCAAACTTCTAATGTCAGGCTGACCAACCAGTAGCTCCTTTGTTCTCTCTTCATCCATTCTCAAATTCTACCCTCCAATCGTTCTAAAATCTTTGTTAATTTGGAAGATGACATTCAGAGAATTCATTTTCTTTAAAGCCACTTTGTTCAAACTCTGAGCTATAAACCCAAGGTTCTTTAGATTTATCAACTTGGATTTTAGATTTCAGACTAGTCTATTGTCATGTTCGCCAGGGTGCGGTGAAATACAAAGGAGAACACAAAGCATATTTGCCATCACTAGATTTTTAGGTTTTTTAACATTCCTATATGAGCTCTTGCGATCTGTTTTTAATGTTTCTTGCTAATTACTCTGATATCTCATTTTCCTTTACTTTATCAATTTTGGGTTATCTAATGTTGAATTCAAAAATTCAAAAATACTTCAAGTCTCTAGGTTTAGTGCTTTTTCTGGCAATTCTATAAACTGTTTCTTTAGATTTAATGCTATCTTTGATTTACCACCTACTCACCCATGATCGACTCCATTTCTCACCAGTCTCACCCATTAAAGTGCCGAGGAAGCTTGAAAACATCGAGGCGAGTGCGGAGGCTGAGTAGGTGTTTAGCGCCGTCTACCACCCTCCCGCCTCTCGCCCACTGCTCTCAAAGGAAGTTCCCTGCGTTCAAATGCGCTCTCTCTCTCTCTCTCTCTCTCTCTCTCTCTCTCTCATCTCAATGCTGTCAGAAAATGGTGCCGGAGTTCTGGGCCTCGGGCAAAGTTAAATTGACATGTTTGTGGATTGGACTCTGTAGTTCACGTTAAGATGGGATTCTGGTTTCTGGTTGCTCCTTTTCTTTTGCTATTTTTAGCAACTTTGAATTTTGGTGGCCTGCAGATAACGAGCACTGAGCTGAGTTGAATATGCCTGGATTCTTGCAATGCTGTGTTTTATATTCTATATTTTCACTCATTTTTTTATTTGTTGGCATTTGTGCGTTTTGGTTTCTTTTGCACTTGAGGCCGTGGTGGTTGACGTTTTTCTTTGAACGGGTTCCATGGTTTTCTTTGTTTCATGGGAAGACGATTCTCAGGGTTGTATACTGCATACATACTTTGATAATAAATGTACTTGAATCTTTGCATCTTTAATTTCTGGTTGGAACACTATCCTATAGTGAGTTTGCTGTCTTAAGGAATGTGTATTTATTTTTTTTAAATACTAGTCTTTCCCTATCCACTGTCTTATCATTTAATGCAATGTAATGTGTGATCTATTGTTTGCCAGTCTTCTAATAGGCAGGAAGAATAAAATAAAAATTAACTACTATCTTCGCTCCACAGCACGAAAGAAACAGATCAGATGTCAAATGAAGTCTTCTGCAATGCCATCCTCAGCCTGTAATGGTCATTGTCCTAAATGACAATTTTTAAAATTGGCTACAAGCAAGAATTTCGAAAGACTGTACACCAAAATGAGTCACCACATTTGTGTTGCTACTAGACAGCTTTTTCAAAGTTCTTGTCTATAACCTTCAAATAGCATTCTTTTTCTGACATCAGATTTATGCTCCCCAATTATTAAATAGTAACATTTTATTTTGCGTTCTATTAAAATTAATCCAAACCTTCTTCTATACTTAAACATGGATCTGCTATGGGCTCCGTTTTCTATTTTAAAAGAAAGATTCCATTTGTTAAACTGCTCCTTTTAAAGTCTCCCGCCCTGGTATAATCCCAGCAAATCCTCCACATGGATCAAGACAAAGGAAACAGACAAGAAAGTTGATTTAGGGCCAAAGATCAAATCAATTCTGATTTTATTAAGTGCTAAGCACTATTGAAAAGCCACGCAACCTATCCCTGTGCTTATATTTCTAATGTTCATTGGTCTGGAAGGACCAACATTTCCAAATAGTTCAATATATGGTTTAAGTTTAAAGGTAGGTTGATAAAAACCTTAGTACCTTCCATAAAAACTAGAACAACGGTTTTTAGGACCTATCTAAATATGGTAGGTTTTATTGTTAAATAACCACTTGTAATGTTCAAATGGAGTACCCTCCCTCACCTCCATTCAGGGCCCCAACCAGTCCTTCCAGGTGAGGTAGTACTTCATCTGTGAATCTGTTACAGTTGTCTATTGCATCCGTTACTCCTGATGTGATCACCTCTACACTGCTGAGACCCAATGTAAATTTGGTGACCGCTTTGTTGAGCACCTCTGCTCCATCCGCCAAAAGCTGAATTTTCTGGTGGTCAACCATTTTAATTCCTATCCCCATTTTCATTCCGACATGTCATTCATGGCCTCCTCTTCTGCCATGATGAGGCCACTCTCAGGTTGGAGGAACAACACATCATATTCCATCTAGGTCGCCTCCAACCAGATAGCATGAACATTAATTTCTAGTTCCAGTATTAACTTTTTTTCTCTTTTTTTCTTTTCCCATCCCCGTTCCCTCTTCTTCAATTCTTCTCTCTTGTCACTTACCCCTTGTCCTCACCTACCTATTATCTCCCCTCTGATGCCCCTCCTCCTTCCCTTGCTCCTATAGTCCACTCTCCTCTCCTCTCAGATTCCTTCCTCTCCACCCTTTACCTTTCCCACCCACTTGGTTTCACCTATCACCTTCTAACTTGTCCACCTTCCTCTACCTCCTCTTTCCCCTTCCCTTCCACTCTTAATTTCGTGTCTTGGCCCAAAACAATGACTGTTTATTCATTTCCATAGATGTTGCCTGACATTCTGAATTCTTCCAGCATTTTGTTATGTGTTGCTTTGGATTTCAAGCATTGGCAGAATCTCTTGTATGTCCATCAGTATATTATCCTTTCACGTCTGGGGCCAAGGACAGAATTTTGCTCCTTCCAGCTCATATCAAGAGGTTACAAGTTGTTCTTTGTACTCTTATTAGAGTGATAATAACATGTCCTTTGAAAGAAAATTATAATGATCGACTGGCTTGCTTGAGAAGGCTGAGACAGGCATCAAATTTTGCAGCTAAAACTTTTCCTGCTTTAGCTCAGGGAAATTTGATCCTTTATAGTGGATGCATTATATAATGAGATTTCTTTTTCCTACAACTAGTAGTATTCAAGAAATCAAATCCAAAACAGAGCACATTAAATTATTCATTTTGTTGTACTATCATAATGAAAGTTAGCTTGACAGCAACAGTATCTTTCGCAACACACACAAAATGCTGGAGGAACTCAGCAGGTCAGGCAGCATCTATGGAAATGAATAAGCTATTGACATTTTGGGCCGAGATCCTTCTTCATAACTGGAAAGGATGGGGGAAGATGACAGAATAAAAAGATAGGGGACGGGAATGAGGATAACTAGGAGATAATAGGTGAAGCCAGGTGGGTAGGAAAGATAAACGGCTGGAGAGGAAGGAATCTCATAGGAGAGGAGAGTGGACCATAGGAGAAAGGGAAGGAGGAGGGAACCCAGGAGAAGGTGATGGGCAGGTGAGAAGAGGTAAGTGGCCAGAGTGGGGAATAGAAGAAGAGGGGTGGGGGAGGGAATTTTTTTTCTAGAAGGAGAATTTGATATTCTTGCCATCATATTGGAAGCTACCCAGATGGAATATAAGGTGTTGCTCCTCCATCCTGAGGGTGGCCTCATCTAGCAACTGAGCAACTCATCTCGTTTCATTACCTATTGCTGATCACAATGTACTTGTGTGCCGTAATGGCTACTAGCCATAGTAAAAACTTTGAAAACTGAACATGACTTCAGTGAATAAATACTACATAAATATTTGTTACTGATAACATGCATACAAAATAAAATCCCCCCTGTCATCTTTTAGCAGTGAAAGTTATGTAAATCTACCTGGTATATTTCCTTGCTGATAGTTTTGCCACCAGAAACTTTTTCCTAAAGATTCTTATGAAATTCAGTGACCTCAACAGCCAAATGCCTGATGACATTTTACATTCATTACCATTGAGCAAAACAGTCCAATGTGCTATTGGGGAAATAGGCCTTCTGCCTAGAGAGTCCTAAGCCATTGAACCAGACTACAGATCAGCAAGGTGGTCTGGGTGTTCACAGAGGGAACGGCCGGAGGATCTGTGGCCCATCTGACTATCTGTAGGCTTAGAAAGATGCTGCAGAGGTGTGATCAATCACTGCCTTGTAGGATTAAGGAATCATCCCTGATTTTCTTGGCTCACAGAAAATGCTGGTGAAGGCGAGCATCATCTGAAGCCAGCATCTCCTCCTTCCATTTCACTGCACTTTCCTGAGCCCTGGGGAACATACTTACAGGCTTGAAAGTTTCACAGTGTTTCTGTTAAAGTCTTAAGGCAACCCACCCTCCCCAAACAAAGAATCTAACATGGTGAACTATACAAGAGTCAACTAGTTCTGCCTCTCCCTGTGTTTTATTTACTTGTTGAGATGCAACACAGAACAGGCCCTACTGGGCCTTTGAACCAGGCTGCCCAGCTATCCCCCTAACCACAGGACAATTTACAATGACCAATTAACCTACTAACCCGTAGGTCTTGGGGGAAAATTGGAGCACCCAGTAGAAACTCAGTAAGTCACGGGGAGAAAGTACAAGCTCCTTACAGGCAGCGGTGGGAATTGAACCCTGGTCGCCTGTACTGTAAAGCACTGTGCTAACCACTACACTACTGCGCTGCCCACTTGTACATGGAAGACACGTACGTGAAGGTTAATGGCCCATACGAGGTTACCAAAACTTTGGTTAAAAATATACTTTCTGCGGGCTACTTGAGTTTTTCGGAAATATTCTTAGAAAAGCTGTCCACTTCCTGTATGCGAACCAAACAAGAACAGAGTTTTGCCCCAAACATAGGTCCTGATGGCTGTAGTAAAATTGGTGTAAAAGTCAAAGCAAGCTAGGAATAGAAAATCAAGTAGAGCTTATACAGCTATAAAAAAGGAATTAACCAAATATGTGTTAGCCCTATTAAAGTGAGTCTAGAGAATTCATAATTGCAATAAGAAGATGGCAAATGAATGAAACATCTATTTTCTTTTGCACTTCACTACAGAAAATCCAAGTTATATCTCAGATATAGCTGTCAACTGAGAATTGGAAAGGAGATAACTAAGGAAGCTGATAATTGCCAAGGTACGGAGGCAATTTAGGAGCTGCAAACTAACAACCTCTGGGTCCTCCACAGGTGTAAATGAATTGTTAGTGTGTTGGTAATGGGTTGATTCTGATTTTCCCTAATTCCCGAGCTATGAAACAGAAAATTACAGTTACATTATATCCATCATAATAAAAATAATCGAAGTTATGTTTAGACAGGGCATTTGGAAAAATCGTACATATGTGCGCACGGTTTGTACTTGAACAAATGTGTCAAAAAGTGACATTACACTATTCATTTACTACACCACTCCATCCCTCTAAAAGGAAAGAACAAAGGAAAACTCCTTCCCCTAATCTTCAGAGCAACACTAATGCTGCTTGTGTTGACCTTGGAGACTCAGAGAAAATTGTGGAAATAACATCTGTTTCAGGAATCACTTTATAACTCTCTTCATTCCTGTTTGGTGTCAACTCTTCAGCTCTATTAAGACTCATGTCAAGAGTATGTTCAAACACTCAATTTTCTTCTTGAGCTCCTTGCACTGAAATCAAATGGTCAATGTGAACCTTTCTGAATCATTCATCTACTCTTATGTGATTTGTGAGCTTATCTTTTGAAACATACATTTTCACAATTGCTCTGATATCTCAGTTTCTTATCTTTGACCTATCAGACAGTCAGAAAATGAAGTTCATCACGTAACCCAAGCCTCATTCCTTGAGGGCAGACTGTATGTAAGCAGCAACACAAGAACGTCTGTAGATGCTGGAAATACAAAGCAGCATGCACAAAATGCTGGAGGAACTCAGCAAGTCAGGCAGCATTTATGAAAATGAATATCAGATTCCCTCCTCTCCAGCCCTTGTCCTTTCTCACTCACCTGGCTTCATCTATCACCTTCCAGCTAGCACCCTTTCCCTCTCCCCACATTTTTATTCTGACATCTGCCCTCCTTCCTTCTCAGTCCTTCTCAACCCAAAGAAGGGACTTGGCCCAAAATCGACTATCCATTCATTTCCATCGATGCTGCCTGACCTGCTGAGTTCCTCAAGCATTTTGTGTGTGGTACTGCACGTAGTGATATTTTGAGACACCAGAGACTGCAGATGCTGAAAATCTGGAGTGACACACAAATGTTGATGGAACTCAGTGGGTTAGGCAGCTCCTATGGGGGGAAATGGATTGTGCCATTTTGGGTTGAGACCCTTCATCAGGACTGGAAAGAGGGAGGGGAGATAGGCTCTATAAAAAAGGTGGGAGCAATTGCTGAAGGGGGATAGTTTGATCTAGGTGAGGGGGCAGTTAATAAGTAGATGAGGGAGGGGAGTAAGTGGGAATGATGTGAGGAGCTGGGAGGTGATAGGTAGAAATGACAAAGGGCTGATGAAGATGTAATCTGATAGGAGAGGATGGTGGAAAATGGAATTAAGGTAAATAAGTGGAGAGGGGAAAGGCAGATGTAACTAGGATACATGTGAGTGCCCATGGCTACATCTTTGCTTTCGACAAAGGAGGTGGACTTGAAAGAGAAGTTGTTGAAGATAACCACAAGTTCTGCCAGATGGAGGAGCATGGCACTGGTGGAGAACTGGTTAGGTCTATTATCCAGTGCAAAATGAAGAGCCCCGAGGCCTTCTTGAAGGGGGACAGAATTTTGCAGGGATATACGTCTATGGACAGGAACAGGGAGCGGAATGTTGTTGAAATGGCGGAGAGCATACAAGATATGCAGGAAGGGGCTGGGACAGGTGGACAAGTTGGAGTCAAGTTAGGAGGACAATAAGCAAGGAGCAGACAGAAAAAATACAATGAGGTTTGTTTTGTTTCAACTGTCTTTTTTTTTCACCTTCATATTCAGCTGAACTTTGCACATACTGCTATGGAGTGCACTGTTGACCACAAAGCTGGAAAAAAGAATTGTTGAGTCAATGCTTTATAGTGAGGCCTGATCTTTGGACTTGTCACCGTCTTGCCTCTTTCACCACCCACACCTCAACTTGAGGCTAAATGATAAGGAGTTGTTTCATTCAAAGTTCAATGTTCAAAGTAAATTTATTATCAAAGTATGTGTGCAGTATTCAACCCTGAGATTCATCTTTCCCACAGACAGGCATGAAACAAACAAAACCATGGAACCCATTCAAAGAAAAACATCAACACCCCCTCATGTGCAAAAAAAAACAAATTGGGGGAGTATCAAACTACCCCCCCCCATCCACCCCTACCCCCACCCCACAAGTTATCCAAACAGAGAGTATGGATAAAAACAAAAGTACAGGAAACAATCAGTAGGTCAGCCATCACGTTTCCAGTCGAAGACAGCACTGATGACAGTCTAATGAGGATTCTACTGCCTGAAATTCAATTCTCTTTTTCCTGTCATAGAGGCTGCTTGTTTTGCTGAGTGTTTCCAGCATAAGCTGTTTGTTATTTCAAATGTCCAGCACCTGCAGTTTTGTGACTTTCATTCTTCTCCAGGGTTTAGTGGTGGTGTGTGTGTCCTATATGCTTTATCTCAATCCATTCTGAATAGCTGTTCTCCAACAACAGAAATCTGTCCCACCTTTCTTCCAGCAGTTTCTGTGGGTACACCGGCATGGCTGTATGAGTCTCTTTCATACTCCAAATGATTTTATTCAGTGATTGTGATCATCAGTAAGTAGTCTGTGTACGTGACACCCAGCACTTACAATTCTTTATCAATTCATAAATCTACAAGCTGCTTTGCTCACTTTAACAATAGCCAAACTCTCTGAGCCAAGGTTCTCCATTATCTTGCTTCATGGTTCTTGGGACTTAGCCACACTGTGGCTCCATTTACTGCAGCTGTGGTTTGAGGATAGTTCATAGGCACTGTCAGGGAATGGCCATATCCTCAAGGACAGCCCAGCTGAAATCTGGAGGAAAACATACAGAAGATGCAGAGGGGGATCAAAAAAGCGAGGGAAGAGGACCAGGTCGAGACAACAGAGGCTTATGGAGAAGAGAAGTTATAAGTCGTGTCTCCCCTCTCTCATTATGGGAAATGTGAGATCGTTGGGGAATAAAATGGACGAATTGACGGTGCTTGTCAGGAGTCAGAGAACATTTCGAGAGAGCAGTGTCATGTGTTTTACTGAAACGTGGCTGCACAATGATATACCCGATCAAAGCGTTTCCATAAAGGACTTCCAGATCGTTCAAGCTGACCAGAATTGCACTGAGAGTGGTAAGCGTAAAGGAGGGCTTACAGTTCTGGTAAACAACAGATGGTGCAATCCTGGGCATATTACGATCAAGGAACGTGTTTGTAGCCCAGATATTGAACTTTTTGCTGTTGGACTCCAGCCATATTATTTGCCAAGGGAAATCTCGCATGCAATTGTGGTTGTTGTGTATATCCCTCCCTCTGTCAACCCGACATCGGCATGTAACATCATTTACACCGTCATAGCCAGATTACAAACCCAGCACCCGAGTGCCCACATTACCATCTCGGGTGACTTCAACCAGGTTACCATGGCTAGAACACTGCCCAACTTCACGCAGTATGTGAGCTGTACAACCAGAGGGGAGAGGACTCTGGATTTGATGTACGCTAACGTTAAAGATGTGTACAGCTCCTCTCCCCTCCCCCCACTGGGAAGGTCAGATCACAATCTGGTGCATCTAAAACCCTGCTATATGCCTCTGGTGAAGAGTAAACCTGCAACCTCGAGGACAGTGAGGAAATGGTCGGAGGTTTATGAGGCACTCCAGGGTTGTTTTGAGGTGACAGACTGGCAGGCACTCTGTGAGCCACATGGAGAGGATATTGATGGGCTCACAGAGTGCATCACTGATTACATCAACTTCTGTGTGGACTGCAATGTTCCAACAAGAACTGTCCTTTGTTATTCAAATAACAAGCCATGGGTAACAAAAGACATTAAGGACATCCTGAATGCTAAAAAGAGGGCGTTTAGAGATGGAAATAGGGAGGAGCTGAGGGCAATACAGAGGGACCTGAAAGCCAGGATCAGGGAGGCTAAAGACAGGTACAGGAGGAAGCTTGAGTGGAAACTCCAGCAGAACAACATGAGAGAGGTCTGGAGGGGGATGAGGACCATCACTGGGTTCCGGCAAACTAGCAACAGAGGAGCGGAAGGCAGTGTGGACTGGGCCAACGAACTTAACCTGTTCTTTAACAGATTTGACATTGTGGCCCCTGTCCATCCCACACATGAGTCATCTGTTGTCAGCCCCCAACCACCTACCCCTCCTCACAGTCCCCCACCCAGCGCTCATGACTATACCCCTTCCCCACACGAAACCACCACGGTGGGCTTCACAGCTGAACAGGTGAGAAGACAGCTGAAACGTCTCAACCCAAGCAAGGCTGCAGGACCGGATGGTGTCAGTCCAGGGTGCTCAAAGTCTGTGCCCCTCAGCTATGTGGATTATTCGCCATGTATTCAACCTGAGTCTGAGGCTCCGGAGGGTTCCTGTGCTGTAGAAGATGTCCTGCCTCGTCCCTGTGCCGAAGACGCCGCACCCCAGCGGCCTCAATGACTACAGACCGGTGGCATTGACCTCCCACATCATGAAGACCCTGGAGAGACTTGCTCTGGAGCTGCTCCGGTCTATGGTCAGGCCACACTTAGATCCCCTCCACTTCGCCTACCAGCCCCGACTAGGAGTTGAGGATGCCATCGTCTACCCGCTGAACAGTGTCTACGCCCACTTGGACAAGCCAGCGAGCACTGTGAGGGTCATGTTTTTGACTTTTCCAGTGCATTCAACACCATCCGCCCTGCTCTGCTGGGGGAGAAGCTGACGGCGATGCAGGTGGATGCTTTCCTGGTGTCATGGATTCTTGATTACCTGACTGGCAGATCACAGTACGTGTGCTTGCAACAATGTGTGTCCGACAGAGTGATCAGCAGCACTGGGGCTCCATAGGGGCCTGTCTTGTCTCCCTTTCTCTTCACCATTTACACCTTGGACTTCAACTACTGCACAGAGTCTTGTCATCTTCAGAAGTTTTCGGATGACTCTGCCATAGTTGGATGCATCATCAAGGGAGATGAGGTTAAGTACAGGGCTATGGTAGGAAACTTTGTCACGTGGTGTGAGCAGAATTATCTGCAGCTTAATGTGAAGAAGACTAAGGAGCTGATGGTAGACCTGAGGAGAGCTAAGGTACCGGTGACCCCTGTTTCCATCCAGGGGGTCAGTGTGGACATGGTGGAGGATTACAAATACCTGGGGATATGAATTGACAATAAACTGGACTGGTCAAAGAACACTGAGGCTGTCTACAAGAAGGGTCAGAGCCGTCTCTATTTCCTGAGGAGACTGGGGTCCTTTAACATCCGCCGGACGATGCTGAGGATGTTCTATGAGTCTGTGGTGGCCAGTGCTATCATGTTTCCTGTGTGCTGGGGCTGAGGGTAGCAGACGCCAACAGAATCAACAAGCTCATTCGTGAGGCCAGTGATGTTGTGGGGATGGAACTGGACTCTCTCACGGTGGTGTCTGAAAAGAGGATGCTGTCCAAGTTGCATGCCATCTTGGACAATGTCTCCCATCCACTACATAATGTACTGGGTGGGCACAGGAGTACATTCAGCCAGAGACTCATTCCACAGAGATGCAGCACTGAGCGTCATAGGAAGTCATTCCTGCCTGTGGCCATCAAACTTTACAACTCCTTCCTTGGAGGGTCAGACATCCTGAACCAATAGGTTGGTCCTGGACTTATTTCCTAGCATGATTTACATATTACTATTTAACTATTTATGGTTTTATTACTATTTATTATTTATGGAGCAACTGTAATGAAAACCAATTTCCCCTGGGATCAATAAAGTATGACGAAGTCTGAATCAGTGCAGCCACTCAGAGAGTAATTTTGTTCTCTATGCTGGTGTTACAGTAAAATCATCACCAACTGCTTGTAAGTTGTACATCATATTCTCTATATTTATATGATTGCCCTTGTACGGCAATCTTAATAATGCATTTATTGTGGTATTCCCTTTGGAAGTTTCAAATTCAGCATCCTGATGCACTAGGACAAAAGGATGGATCACGTATGCAACTTTGATGCCATTGTCATGGGAATTGTGGACTTGAGTCCATGAAAGACCCAAAAGGGTTAGAGTTTAATGGCAAAATGAAAGACTATCTAAGCAGAACGGACAAGATATTTTAAGTTTTATTCTCCTTCTCCTATTGTCAGCTTTCACCAGACAAACTCATTCAAACTTTCCTGGTCTGCACTCTTTCATAGCCCTTCCATCCTCATCTGTCCATACCTCACCTCTTTCTCTGTATCTAAATTATGGTTCTTGACTTTCCCCATTTCTGATCCGAAACAATAATGATAGACGTTGACTGACTTGCTGTGTATTTCCAAATATGTTTATTTTCTGTATATCAGAATTGTTAGAAAATTCTATTTATATTGCGCCTTCCATATCCTCAGATTGTTCCAAAATCAAAGTCAGGTTTATTGTCATGTGCACAAGTATGTGTATGCACAGGTCTAATGAAAGACTTACCTGCAGCGGCACAGGTACATAGCACCACGCAGGTATCATTCACAAGAAAAACGTAAGTTAGGCATAAAATACACACATTTTTTCTGTGAATGAACACAATTAGAACAAAAAAATCCATTTCAGTGCAAAGTGATTATAGTGGTCGTAGTGCTGCTAAATTATAGTGATTAGGGTTGTCCCATTTGGTTCAAGAAACAAGTGGCTGAAGGCAAGAGCTGTTCTTGACCCTGGTGGCTTGGGGCTTGGGGCTTCTGTTAGTGAATGCTTGGAATGTTCTATTCCAGAGGACTGTATAATACCAGCTGTTGAACATATTCAGGGTAGAGACTGATATATGTTTAGATATTAAGAGAATGAAGAGAAATGGGGTTTGGTGCAGGGAGGTAATGCTGAGTCGAATGATCCACATGATCGCATCAGGTTCAATATCAGATGGCCTACTGCTGCTTCTCTTTCTTATATTATTTCCTGCATCTTCTTCTGAGGCAGTCACTGGGAATCAAGGATGACCTACTACCACACTGGTTTTGTGGAAAATGTGGACTGCTTTTCTTCTCATTCATGGAAACACAGACATTAATGTTAAAATTCATGTGCACAGCCTTTGGCCAATTAAAGAATAGGCAGTTGAAGAGCAAGTGCTCAGAATGGCAGAAAACTCATCCAAAAACATGCTATTGATATGTAGATCACAGGCTCCAACAGGAGCAGAGCCACATTTGAAAGAAAAAGAAGATGTGAAAGAAGCGAAAGAATTAGTTTCACGAGCTATCTGGAGGTTGTTGCACTTGGTTGCCTGGTTTTCTGGCAACATTTTCTTCCAGATGCAGCTAAGTATATGATTTCAAGTCAAAAAACATTTGCTCAACAAAGGCCAGACTGTATAAAACTTGTCTCATGAGTGTTGATCTCCTGTTCAATTCAATTTACCGATTCAATCAGGTATTTTCCTATAAATTTAAGAACAGTTTCGAGAAATAATAGCCTGAAAGCAAAGACCTGAGTTCTCAGGATCATGTGGAACTATTTCTCCCATTGCTTCTGATGAATATAAAATCATTGCAATGGACCTTCAGTTTGATACATGCTTCTTTGCTACAATTATGCTACAATGGTATATAAATAATTTTGATTGAACATTTTATGCAATTCCAATGCTTCTGAAAATGGAGCCTCCCAGCCTTTTAAGGTCTCCGTAGCTTGGTCCGTTGTGACATTTAATCTTTGATCAGATGTATCACAGCTTAAAGCTGATTACAAGAAAAAGTAGTGCAATCATTTCAAAGCAAAATTAGTATCTAGAAAAGGCTTTGGCACAAAAGGCAATTAGATGCGATATTTCCATGCTTCCGACAGCAATGGAAAGCTCTGATGCTTTGAAAAACAATTTTATGCCTCATAAATCCCTCCTGGATTTGTCTTTGGCTGCTGAGGCTGCAACAGCTGTTATTTTCCTCACATCTTTGGTGCGTAGGTGTACTGGTTTCAGAACAGAATGCAGGAGAGAAACCACACAGAGGGACAGGAAAGTGAAATGTACCCACATGTTAGATCTTCCACAGAAAATAAAAAAAAATTACAAGACTAATTAGTGGCACTTTACCCCTCATTTGATCCAATTTGCTTATTGCAGTTGCCCTATTATGGCATAATACCCTGACAGCTGTGCAGTTACATTTAAAGGTCATTTATATTTGGTTATTTACTTATTTATTGAGATACTGTGTGGAATAGGCCCTCGTGAGCCTTTGAGCTGCGCCACTTAGCAATCCTCCAATTTAACACTAGCCTAATCACGAGACAATTTACAATAACCAATTAACCTACCAATTGCTATGTCTTTGGACTGCGGGAGGGAACCCACATGGTCACAGGGAGAACTCCTTCGAGGCAGTGCCAGGAATTGAACCCAGGTTGCCTGAACTCTAAAGCGTTGTACTGATCCACGGAGAACTTAGGCAAAAACTTTCATGTGCTCTTCAAGCTTTTGGATTTGTAAAAACTATTATCCTACTGAAAAATAGAAAAGCTCGCTTTTCCTTGAGCGGCCTCCTCAGAACATTGGTGCGTGGAGTTGTGTGACTTGTTGCATCAGTCTGCTATTGTGAACCTGGAACGGTCCCTGGGCCAGAAAGCCGCGAGAAACAGTAGATTTGACTCCAAAATCTCCTCCAAAAGGCGGGAGGAGAAGATGGCAGCGTGACGCAGCGTGTGCAGCTCTCCGGAGAAATGATATTGTATCTGTAAATAGGACATTGTGCACAATTCTGATTTGATGAAGACAGACGTGAGAAGCAGAGGAACATCTGGAGAAATTTCTGAAATGCCCGGTTCGCTGCCGCTGCTACTGTGCGATCGAGAATCTCTGGAGGGAAGGTCCCAAAATCCCCGGCTTTGTCTGCTGCTGGTGACCGAGGCTGGGGTCGAAGTGTTCGGCAGAGATGGTGCTCGGTGCTTGGTGTCAGAGGGCTGATCGAAGGCTTGAAGTTTTCGGACACTCAGAGTCAGACTGTGGTTGGGCATGGCAGGGACAGTTTTCTTCCTTCTCCTGTCTGCGTGAGATGTGGGACTTTCGAGAGTCTTTGAACTTTTTTACTGTGCTCATGCCCTGTTCTTCATCAAGTTATGGTAGTGTTGCACTGTTGTAACTATATGTTATAATTATGTGGTTTTTGTTAGTTTTTCAGTCTTGGTCTGTCCTGTGTTTCTGTGATATCACACCGGAGGAATATTGTATAATTTCTTAATGCATGCATTACTAAATGACAATAAAAGAGGACTGCGTGCCCTCATAATCTAATCTAATCTAATCTAAAATGTGGAGGGGCTAAGCAAGCAGGAAGATGTGTACAAGGGGTGATTGATAAGTTCGTGGCCCAGGGTAGAAGAAGTTAATTTTAGAAAACCTAGCACATTTATTTTTCACATAGTTCCCTCCTACATGTAGACACTTAGCCCAGCGGTCGTGGAGCATATGGATTCCTTCTTTGTAGAAGTGGTCCACAACAGAGGTGATTGATAATTTTGTGGCCTAAGGTAGAAGGAAATGAGTTATTAACTTCAAGCTTTCTGCATAATCACTCAAAGAGTTGAACTGCACGTGCATGTAACGAGAGCTGTATAACTCATCTCCTTACTCACTCTTCCTTCAGTTAGCCCTGACGAAGGGTCTCGGCCTGAAACGTCGACTGCACCTCTTCCTAGAGATGCTGCCTGGCCTGCTGCGTTCACCAGCAACTTTTATGTGTGTAACTCATCTCCTTCTACCTTAGGCCACAAACTTATCAATCGCCCCTGCTGTGGACCACTTCTGGAGGTCCAAGACACCGACTTCTACAAAGAAGGGATCCGTATGCTCCACCTCCGCTGGACTAAGTGTGTAAATGTAGGAAAAATAAATGTGCTAGGTTTCCTAAAATTGACTCCTTCTACCTTAGGCCACAAACTTATCAATCACCTCTCATAAGCCTATTGCTCTAGCCACAAAATGTCACAGATACGTATCATGATTATCTTTGTGAACCTTAGCCTCTAGTTCATGTTAGAAGCAAGGGTCCTTTTTGACCAAGAGCTCCCAACCTGGAGTCCACAGACCACTTGCTTAAAGATTTTGGTTCATGGTATAAAAAAGTTTGAGAACTCCTGCTTTAGAATTATGTAAGCCACAAAATGCCCCTCTATCAACAATGCATGTATTATATTGCTATATCAGAGCAGAGTTGCTCCCTCACAGTGACTCTGCTTCAATCTGCTTCAGTGCAGTCTGTTCAGTGTTTAAATGTTCTCCCTGTGATTTGCGGACTTATTCCATCTGCTCCAGTTTCATCCACAGGCCAAAGGCGTACAGATGAGTTGGTTATCTGGTAGTCTAAATTGCTTCTGGAATCTGGGATGAGTCGACGGGATGTGGGGAGAATGAAATGGGGTTATTCTGGAATTGGTGTAAATAGGTGCTTGATGTTCAGTGAGGACTTGGTGAGTATGCCCATAACTTACGATATAATGAAGAAAATGTTTGAAACAATCATCTATCCTTCTGCCACTCACTTTATAGCAATATGTGTCACGCTTTTAAGTTGCTATGTTAAGGCTAGAAGATTTAGAATTTCCCACATCCCTCCAGTTGTTCCTCCAAATATGACATCAAGTAAGTGTAAGAAAGCAGCACAAAATTCTTGTTTTTTGGTATTAAAGCAAAAAAGCCAGGACAAAATGCAAATATGGCATAACCAAGTGCAGTATCATGTTCATTTCCAGGTCTGGCAAATAAATCCCAGAATTAAAGAGTTTAAACATTGAAAATAGTACCAATGGGGAGGAGACAACAAAGATACTAAGAGTAGATTAGAGACAAGAACCATTCTCAGAAGGTCATAGGTCTACAAGCGGTTTCATAGTTCAAGAGATGCTAAGTCAACAAGAATGAAATTTGAAGCATTCAATGTTAATCTGTAGAGCAGATTCTGGAAACATGAAATAAAATGGAAAATCCTGGTAATGGTCAGAAAATGAGTTAACATCTTTGGAGCTGGAATGAAGATTAAATATAATTTAACATCAATGACATTTCAGAACTTCAGCAAAGAGAGGCTTCACTCAGTGAAAGAAAAGTTTTTCTCTTCTCTTCTTTATACCTGCTCAGCTGGGTAGAGATGACAGGCAGGACAGTGCAACGCAGGAGCCGGAGCATGAACTGGATGAACTCCAGGTCATTCGGGAGGCTGAAGGGGTAATAGACAGGACATATAGAGAGGCAGTTACACCCAAGGTGCACGGCACAGGAAACTGGGCGTCAGTCAGGAAGGCGAAAGGGGTTAAGGAGCCAATGCACAGTACCCCTGTGGCCATTTCCCTCAACAACAGGTAGATGACTTTGGATACTGCTGGGGGTATGACCTATCAGAGGAAATTCACAGTGGCTGGGTCTCTGGCACTGAATCTGCCTCTGTGACTCAGAAGGGAAGGTGGGGAGAAGAGGTAGGCCGTGGTGGTAGGGGATTCATTAGTTAGGGAGGTTCTATGGGTGAGGATGAGATTTCTGAATGGCATGTTGCCTCCTGGGTGCCAAGGTCTGGGATATCTTGGATTGAATTTGCAGCATTCTCAAGTGGATGTGTAAACGGCCAGAAGTCGTGGTTCATGTAGGTACCAATGACATGAGTAGGATCAATGACAAGGTCCTGCATAGGGAGTTCAGGGAGTTAGGTGCCAAGTTAAAGGGCAGGACATCCATGGTTATGATCTCAGGATTGCTGCCCATACCAAGTGCTAGTGACGCTAGAAATAGGAAGATTATACCGTTTAATACATGGCTAAGGAGTTGGTGGTGTAGGAGGGAGGGCATAAGATTGTTGGATCATTAGGCGCTCTTCCAGAGAAGGTGAGACCTGTACAGAAGGAACGGTGTGCACCTGAACTGATTTCCTAGCAGGATGCTTGTTAGTGCTGCATGGTGGGGTTTAAACAAGGGTTGCAGGGGGATGGGAACCAGAGTGCCAGAGCAATTGGTGGAGAGGTTGTGGAGGCAGATGTTGGTAAGACCTCAGACAAAGTTAGGGATCAAAAGGTTGAGCATGGTGCATCAAAACAAAAAGGGAGAATACAGGACTGAAGATGTCATATCTGAATGTGTGCAGTATGTGGAATAAGATAGATGAACTTGCAGCACATTTGCAGATTGCCAGGTATGATGTTGTAAGCATCACAGAATCATGGCTGAAAGATTATAGCTGGGAGCTCAATGTCCAAGGATAGACATTGTATCAAAAAGATTGGCAGGAAGGCAGATGGGGCAGCATTGCTCCATTGGTAAAAAATGAAATCAAATCATTAGAAAGAGGTGACATAGGGTCAGAAGGTGTTGAATCATTGTGGATAGATCTAAGGAATTGCAAAGGTAAAAAGACCTGATGGGAGTTATATACAGACCCCCTGAAGAATAGTAAGGATGTGGTCGACTAATTAAATGGAGGGTAGAAAATGCACAGCAAAAGGGCAATGTTACAATAGTTATGGAGGATTTCAATATGCAGGTAGATTGGGAAAATCAGGTTGGTGCTGGATTACAGGAGGAGGAACTTCGAGAGTGCCTTTTAGAAGGGAGATTAGAAGGAATTTCTTTAGCCAAAGGGTGGAGAATCTGTGGAATTCTTTGCCACAGGCAACTGTGGAGGCCAAGTCTATATGTATATTTAAGGCAGAGGCTGATAAGTTCTTGACTGGTCAGGGCGTGAAGGGATATGAAGAGAACGCAGGAGTTTGGGGCTAAAAGGAAAACTGGATCAACCATGATGAAACACAGAGCAGGCTCGATGGAACAAATGGCTTAATTCTGTTCCTAAATATTATCTTATAGTACTGAAGTTTGCATCAGATCCAAGTTGATGAGAGTTTGAGGCTTTGCTGAATGGTGACACTGCAAGTTTGCCTGCACAGGGATTATTGTTGAAGTATTTGGTGTAAGGTGGACAGTGAACAGAGTCAGCAAAATTCTGGTTGTGTTAGATTGGTGCTAGGAGGCCTTTGGACATGGACATACTTTCAGCAGCATATGTGCTGAGACAAGCAAAGTGATGAGGATACGGTAGGGTGATTTTTAAATTGTTTCCATGTCTCAGTATTATTCAACACATTTAGTCAATAAATAAGAAATATTGTAATTTGTATCCAATTTGTTCTCCTTTTTGAAAATAAATCAAATTCTAGAGAGTAATTTCTTAGTTTTAGAAGCTCTAAGAATAATTTGCCAGCTTGATATTACTGGTGGGGAGACTTCGTTAACCAGCTGTGCATTCTGGAAATTTGGCTGGCTGCTGCACAGGATTTTCTGACCATTAATTTTAACAACACTAATTGCAGCACTGCCAAGTTTCTGCTATATATTCTCATCAACTGGAAGTACCACTGGGAGTGTAAAGCTGAGAGTTAACTCTATAAGGTTGTCCTAGTCGTTTGTCCTTGAATTATCCTCAATACCCCAGCGGAGATGGTGTTGATTTTCTGATGATGCTGGTAGATGCAGATGGGCTGGCTGAGCTGGCAACAGGATATCAAGTTATTTTGAGGCCTTATTTCATTCCACAGTTTGATTATCCTGCCCAGCAGTATACTTTAAACAAGTGTGTGAGGAATTCATTAAAATACTGAAAAGTACCCAATTAATTTTGGTACTGTTCCATGTGATGTTTTGCCCACAGTAGAGTTCTCCTTTTTGAAAACAGTCTCTCATTGACTGTATACTCCCAGTAAATTGTTGGTAATCACATCTTTTTTTTCCCCTTATTTCACTTCTATTAGCAGACACATAATTTTTATTTCATACCTTGTATTGCTTGTTTGTTCATTAATTTCCATTTCCTGTACTTAAGTCTAACAGGCAATTTGCAATTCTCATACATAATTTGCTCATACCACTTTCAATACTTCAAATTGTCTTTACGCTGATCATCTAGCCACTTGTTATAAATGAATAGTGTAAACAGCAGATGACTCTGAACAAGCTGCAGTACAGCTCTATTTGTTACATTTCCCAAGGCAGAGTTTAATTTTCTACAATCTAATGCAAGTCAGTTTTCAACTGAGCTGACTACTTGGCATCTATTCAGCGAGACTGGAAGGCTACAGATGCCGAACCTCCTAACTATGTCCGTCCTTTAAACACAAGCAACGCATTAACATAGATTTTGTTGAATGTTAGGCTTATTGGGCAAGCACATGTGGAGAAGCACTCTTGGGCGGCACAGGCCGGGGTACTGTAAGCAGTAAGGCTCCGGATTTCCGTCGATCACTATGGATGGACGCAAAATCCATTCTTGCATTTTTGTTGACAGGTACTTACTGTAAATCAATTTCGCAAATTGAATACGGCTAACTCAGCTAATAAGAACAGGGGCAAAGATGGAAGCTGCTTAAACCTACGATAAGCATTTTTTAATTTGTTCCTATGAAAGAGAAATAAAAGGTGCTAGACATTTTGGATTCTTAACAGCATGGTTAGAAATAGATTAAAATTGTTTCTAATTTGGCGTGCAACCTCCCAGACAAATGGAATCTGGGGATTCAGAGTGATGTGACAATTACGTGACAATATCTGCTGGGCTGATCCAGAAAGGGATCAGGCTTTTCCTTTGCAAGGGATCTGGCTTGCAATACAATATTAAATCACAGGAAACATTATTGTTTTTTTTTATATAAGTGGATGGAAATGCTCCTATAGCTAAATAGTTTTTTAAAGCAGAAATTAGGAAACAGAACTGATTAAGGATATCATTTATGGAACCTATGCAGCTTTTATCATGAGGTTTGAAATGATCGAAGCCCCATGAAAACAGAATGATTCCATCAGGTATGTCTGTGTAAACTAAAAATTACTTAATAACATGTGTTACAACAGGCACCCAACCACGCCAGGTTCCGGGGTGCAGATGCTCTCACTCTCTAGATTCTCATCTAGTGTCAGGTCTAGAACCCTGTCTTCATTTCATTCTCAATTTGTGTCTCAATCCTAGTCTCAGATACTCCAGCACTTGGATCCTAATCATTCTCGCCTAGATCTCTCGTCAGACAATTGAGCCTAAGCTGGACCCAGTGGAGTATCAGAGGCTCTCGTCAGCTGTGGCCAGCCACAGCAAGAAAATTTCTAGACAGAGCCTGGAGATACATGACATCCAGGTTACCATGCACCAACTATCACAAGGAGGAAGCTGGAGTCGCTCAAGACATTCAGCCGTGACCCAGGCTCTTGCTGCAGATACCTCACTCAGTGCTCATTGGTGTTCGAATTCCAGTCAGCCTGGTTCCTTACAGAGCACGGAAAGGTGGCCTTCATGATCTCTCTCCTGACTAGGAGAGCCCTGGCCTGGGCCATCCGTATTGGGATTGAAGGTTGGAGATTTGCTCAGATTCAGAGGAATTCATAGTCACCATGAGGAGGGTTTCCATCATCCTGCGGAGCAAATCAAGCCTCAGAGCATCTGATGAAATTGTGTCAGGATAGTCGGTCAGCAGTTCGAGTTCCAGACTTCGGCCCAAGAGAGTGACTGGAACAGGGAGGCCTTGGCCACTCTGTGCCAGCACAGACTCCAAGATGAACTAAAAGAAAGCTCTTGCCTTTGGCGAGCCAATAGGTGATGTGGAGCTCTGCTCAACCAGTCCATCTGCCTTAATAATCACCTGGTGAAGCAAGAGAGGGACTACCTCAAGAGGACAAAGAGGGCTAGCCTGATCCCAACCTCACAGTTCCATTTCCCAGCCTCAGGCAATGACCAGCCCATCTTCTGCTCAGGATCCTGTCGAGTCCATGCAAATTGACTTTACTGCGTCGGAGTTGAGGTCGCTGCTATTACTGCAAGGATGCAGGCCACCTGCAGGTGGAATGTCTGAAGCTGCAGCCACTGGGAGGACTGCGAAGAGCATCCAGTGCTGGGAAAATTGTGATGGTAACATCCACTCCTCCCAACCCAATGGATTCTGGTGTGATGCTAAAGGTAGAGATGTCCTGTGGTAAGAGCCGATAAGAGGTGAAAGCTTTTGTGGATTCTGGGGCCTTTCAGTCAGTTAGTGGGGTTTGATATAGGATACCCTACTCCTCAGAAAGGAACAGCGTATGCGTGAATGGATTTAGGTGAGTAGGGGGTTGCACAGGTCCAGACCCACCCTCTCGACATCCCCTCCCAGATCCAGAGGCATGGTGGGGTCCAAGAGTACTTTACATCAATATTTATCAAGGAGAAGGATATGGAGGATAGGGAGATCAGTGGTGGGTGTATTGATATGTTAGGGCATTTCAAAGTAAAGGAGGAGGTAGTGTTGGGTTTCTTAAAGGGCATTAAATTGGCTAAGTTCCCCAGGGCCTGATACTTCATATTTAATATTTGTGTATTTAGTATTTCAGTAATATTTGAGTAATCTTGTAAATATATTGTTTGATGAAGCATTTTTGTTGTTCGCATAATTATTACAGGTGTATGTTAACGTACACAAATGGCATAGGATATTATGCCACCACGTCACATGTGCGCACCTGACTAAACAAAAACTAAGTGAACATGAGATATCCCCAGCTCAAGTGTTTTTCTTATGATTAATCTTATGCTTTGGAGTTAAAAAACATAAAAGTGGTGATAAGGAAGTTTTACAACAAACCTAAGTTGACTACCTACCTGTTTAAGTGCAGTGAGATGTTCGAGTTAATAAAAAGCTCAGCATGTTTTTTTCTTCAGAAGTGGGATAGAGACATTTGAGTTTAAAGAAAGACAGAAGATGGATGAAGTTCATGGGTTCATAAACAGTGAGAACAGAGTGGAAGTGGCTGGCTACAGCGGAAAGATAAACGCATTCGACTGATGTATCCTGAAAGAATTGAGCAGTATCTTAAAGCAGATGGAATAGTCTATGAGAAATGAGTGCAAGTTTTGCTGAGTGCAATAGGTAGAAAATATAGAACAGTATAGCACTGTAAGAGGCTCTTCAGCCCATAATGTTGTGCCAAACCAGCTAAAAAGTAAATCAAAAGCCCCAAAAACTATTCCCTCCAGCCTACACAATGTTCGTACCCCTCCATCTTCCTCACATCCATGTGCCTTTCTAAACATCTCCTAAAAGCCTCTAATGTATTTGCCTCTACCATCGTTTCAGGCAAAACACCATTCTCTGAGTGAAAAACTTACCCGTCACATCCCCTTTGAAGCTACCCTCTGTCACCTTCAATTCATGCCTTCTGGTATTAAACGTTTCTACTCTGGGAAAAAGATACTCCCTGCCTACCTTGTCTATAGCTCCCATAATCTTATAAACCTCTATCAGATCTCCCCTCAGTCACCACCGCTCAAAAAAAGCCCAAGTTGTCCAGCCTCTCATAATAGCACATACCCTCTAAACCAGGCAGCATCCTGGTAAACCTCTTCTGCAACCTTTCCAAATCCTCAACATCCTTTCTATAGTGCAGTGACCAGAACTGTAAGCAATACTCCAGATGTGGCCTAACCAGAGTTTTTTATAAAGTCGCAACATCACTTCTTGACTTTTGAGCTCAGTGCCTCGACTAATGAAAGCAAGCATTCCATAAGCCTTTTTAAGCAATGTATTGACCTTGTGCAGCTACTTTCCAGCAGCTGTAAACGTAGACCCCGAGATATCTCTGCTTAGCAACTGTCTCCATGCAACACCTCACGTTTACCTGAGTAAAACTACATCTGCCATTTCTCTGCCCATATCTGCAACTGATCTTTATCACGCTGTATCCTTTGCCAGTCTTCTACACTATCCACCAATCTTGATATCATCTGTAAACTTACTAACCTGCCCATCTACATTTCAACCAGTTCATTTATATACATTACAAACAAAGGTCCCAACACAGATCCCTACTGAACACCCCTACACCCTTAATTACAGACCTCCAGCTCGAATAAGTCCCTTAAAACATACAGTTTGCTTAGAAGTTTAACTGGTCCAACCAAACCAGCTGGAATGAGCTTTGCTGATATCATGAACACAATGCAGAAACACTTAGAACCAAAACTATGGTTGATCGCTCAACACCTTCAGTTTCCGAATGAAAAGGAAGGTGATTCTATTTCAGCATACGTGGCTGAATTGAAGAAGTTGTCTGAGCAGTGTCAGCTCAGTGGTGGGCTTAATGATGCACTAAGAGATTGTTTAGTTTGTGGTATCTCACAAGAAAGCATTCAAAAAAGCTCACAACTCACATCTAAAAAGGCAATTGAAATCACTGTATCAATGGAAGTTGCAGCCTGAGACATAATTGAGTTTCAGTCAGGAATGTAAGTGCACATGAACAAAATTGCAGAATCCTGCCTGGCTAAAGAAATTGTCTTACCATTGCGGCAGGGGCTTACATACACCAGACTAATCTAGGTTTAAAGATGAAACTTGCAGAAAATACAACAAAGAAGGACACATACAACGAGTGTGTCAGACAGACAAAAATAAATGGACTGCACAGGGAAGAGAAAAAGATAAAAAGCCAAGTCGCAGTTTCAAAAGGAACACTAATCTGCATGTGGTTGATGAAAAATATGATAATGATCAGAGTGACACAGGACTGGGTCGGCTTGAGATTTACAATGTGAAATCTAACAATAGACAAGTAATATGGCTTACATCAGAAGTGAGCAACAAATAAATTAAAATGAAATTGGACACTGCAATTCCACAAAATGAGCTTGAATGGCATTTCAAAGATGCTGAACTGAAGTCTGGAGATATACAGCTAAGAACTAGTACTGGCCCTCCTATGGGAATGAAATTTGTAACAGTGGGCTTGTATGTGGTAAAAGCAGGAGGGCCTGCATTGTGGAGCCCTGATTGGCTGAGACAACTACAACTTGATAGGAGATCCAACCACAATTTACATGCCACATCCCCTGCAATAGACTCAACTGAAAGTGAATTAGGAAAGCTACTGGTTGATGCCATAGCTGTGTTCAACGATGGCATTGGAAAGCTCAAACATATCAGGGTAAAATTGTGTTAAATGAAAATGCCACACCCAAGTTTTGCAAAGTACATCAGTTCCTAATACAATCCATGACAAAGTAGCCAGTGATTTGGATCACATGGAGGCTAAAGGAATCCTTTCCAATGTTAAGTGGACCCTTGGGCAACATTACAGTTCCTGTAGCCAAGGATGGGTCTTTTGGGATCTGTAGTGACGGACGAGGTGCTGCAAGGCTGCTCTGACACTCAGACTTACCCGGATGGCATCATAGTTACTAGTGAGGATGACAAGGAACATCTCCAAAATCTCAACACAGTGTTATACAGATTAGAAGATTATGGGCTCAGAGCAAGACGCAACAAGCGTGAATTCTTTAAACAAAACATCACCTACTGTACTCACACCATTGATGCATAAACATCACACAAGTATGCTGAGAAAATTCAAAAGGTGTTGGATGCCCCCAGGCCTAAGGGCATGTCACAGTTACTGTCCTTTTTAGGAATTGTCAATTGCTATAACAGGTTCCTTCCAAAGCTGGCTACAGTGTGGAGATCCGCACATTACTACAGATTGGGAAGAAACGGCAATAGACATAGCAGTGTGAGGTGGCTCTCCAAAAGGCAATGGAAATGGTGACATCAGACACTGTGCTCACACATTATAATCCTCATTGTCCAGTGAAGTTTGCCTGTGATGCCTCTCCTTATGGTACAGCAGCAGTCACGTCACATGTTATGAGTGATGGAAGTGAATGCCCCACAGCCTTTGCATCTTGTTCCCTTAGTATTGCAGTGAAAAATTATGCACAGATTGACAGGGAGGCCTTGGGTCAGGTTTAGGGTGTAAAATATCTCAACCAGGGCATGTATGGGAGAGAGTTTTCCCTCGTTACTGATCATCAATCTCTAGTGTGCATTTTCAATCCACAGAAGGGTTTTCCACTAAGCACAAATGCAGAGATGAGCTCTGTTTCCTGAAGGACACAACTACAAGATTGAATTCAAGAGGGCAACTAATCATAGAAATGTTGACGGATTGACCCAATTGTCCCATTTGGAAAAGGAAATACCTGAAAAATTTATAAGAGAGGACACTTCTCATGATGCAACTGCAAATCGATGTCTCCTTACTACGGCAGAGATGTTCTAAAGGAAAACCAGAAAAGAACCACACTGTCTCAGGACTACATGACAACCCAAAATGGCTGGAATGTGCAGCAGAATTCCTAGTCCTCCCGTTTTTACCAGCACCGGGATGAACTTGCCCTTTATGGGGGTTACCTTATGTGGGGATTGAGGGTTGTTGTACCACCCAAGCTGAGAGCTAAAGTATTGGTGGAGCTACATGCTGGTCATCCAGACATGATCAAAATGAGAGTGTTGGCTTGAAGCTTTGTCTGGTGGCCTAAGAAAGATCAAGCAGCTTGCCATGTGCTGTTCGAGATGCCAACACATCCAGAAGAAAGGTGTCAGGAGCTGATAGAACCACTTGATGCAGTCCCAGAGTCAACTCCTACAACCGTCATGAAGGAGACCCCAGAACCTGGGATTGTTTCACAGTCGCAGATCTCTGCTGCCAAGCAGAGTGACCACACCCCAAACCCCTTTGTCAGGAAAGACGTTATCCCACAAGAGTTAGAAATCCTCCACAGCAATTAAAGAATTTAATTTTACTGTGCTGTGGATGTCTATATAGTCATTGTACTAGAGAGTATAATTTACTATATATACTGTTTACATTGAGATGTTTTCTATATTGAGTTGGAGTTCATAGCTAAACAGGGAGGAGTGTTGTGTATTTAATATTTCAGTAATATTTGGACAATATTGTAAATATATTGTTTGATCGAGCATTCATTTTTGTTTAATTGATTCATTACAGGTTACATGTAAAAGTACGTGAACGACATATCATTATGCCACCACACCACTTGTGCACGCCTCACTAAAGTAAAATGTAGTAGATACATTTTCCCCAGCTCCCATGTTTTCTTTTGATAAGTTTCTGAAGATATAAAATATAACGATATATCCAAGTTCATTGAAAGAGGATAGAGAAGAGATTACTGAAGCATTAACCAACATCATTGCAACCTCTCTAGCCATAGGTGAGTTTCTGGAAGACTGGCAAGTAGCTAATGTTGTTCCACTATTCAAGAAGGGAACCAGAGATTCCTCTGGCATTCTGTGTGCCCTTTTCTCAGTTCCTCTGTCTCCACCGCATCTTTTCCCAGGATACAGCTTTCCATTTCAAGACATCAGAGATGTCCTCCTTCTTCAAAGAATGGGGTTTCTTCCACCATTGGTGCTACCTACATCCACATCAATACCTGAACATCCATTTCCCGAATATTCATGCTCACCCCATCTCCCTGCTGCCTTAACAGTGATAGAGTTCCTCTTGTCGTTACCTACCACCCCATGAGCCTCCACCATCTCTAAAGGGATCCTACCACCAGACATATCTTTACCTTCCCTCCCCCCACCTTATTCACCTCCTCGTTCACCTCCTTTCAGGGCCCCAAACAGTCCTTCCAGATGAGGAAACACTTCACCTGCAAATCTGCTGGGGTCGACTATTGTGTCCAGTGTTCCTGATGCAACCTCCTCTACACTGGTGAGACCCATCATAAATGGGGGACCACTTCGTCAAGCTCCTCCTCTCCATCCACCAACAGTGGGCCAAATATTTTAATTCCCATCTTCATTCCGACAAGTCGGTCCATGGCCTCCTCTTGTGCTGGGGTGGAGGAACAACAACTTAAATTCCGTCTGGGTAGCCTCCAACTTGATGACATGAATATCGATTTCTCCTTCCAGTAAATAAAATTCCCTTCCCTCCACCTCTCCATCTATTTCTATTCTGGCCTCTTACCTCTTCTCACCTGCCGATCACCTCTCCCTGGGTCTTCTCCTCCTTCCCTTTCTCCTGTAGTCTCCTGTCCTCACCTATCAGATTCCTTTCTCTCCAGCACAGCTACGCTTCCATTTGAGCTCAATGCCTTCTATGCTCACTTTGACCACCAGAACAGGGAGGAGCCATCTCACATCCCCAAGTCTCTCGATGATTCTTTGGTCTCAGTATCTGAAGATGACATGCAGGCTGCCTTCAAGAAAGGAGTACAATACAAGGAAACAAGGAATACAAGGAAAGGAGTACCTGGCTAGGTACTGAAGACCTGTGCTGACCACTTGGCTGGTTGGCTGGTGTATTCACAGATATCTGTAACCCCTCTCTCCGGCATTGTGTGGTATCCACCTGCTTCAAGCAGGCTTCAGTCATATCGGTGCCCAAGAAGAGTGCGCTGACCTGTCTAAATGACTTATTACCCAGCAGCGCTTACGTCCGCAGTGATGAAGTGCTTTGAGAGGCTGGCGTAGAAACAGATCAGCTCCTGTCTGTGTGGTGACTTGGATCTGCTCCTATTCGCCTACCAAAGCTACAGGTCTATAGCAGATGCCATTTTGTTGGCTCTTCTCACAAACCTGGAACATCTGGACAGAAAAATGCATACATGAGGATGCTCTTTTTCGATACAGCTTGGCATTTAACACCTCAGGACTAATCAGCAAACTCCAAGACCTGGGCCTCAATATCCCCTTCTGCAACTGGGTCCTGGACTTCCTCTTTTGCAGGGTCCAGTCAGTTCAGAATGGCAAAAACATCTCTTCCACAATTTCCGTCAGCACAGGTGCACCACAGGGATGTGTGCATAGCCCCCTGCTCTACTCGCTTTACACCTATGACTATGTAGCTAGGTACATCTCCAACCAGAGCTCTGGCTCCTGTCTTGACTCTTCATTTGCTGCCCCTTACCTCGAACTCCTCCAACCCCTGAGCTGACACAAAAACCATCTCTATGAACCTAAAAACAACTCAACTCCTTCCAAGCAGGCATATATCATGACATTTGTTGCTTTTTGGCAGCAGTACATTGCAATACACAGTAATAAAAGCTATAAAGGTACTGAGGTAGTGTTCATGGGTTCATTGTCCATTCAGAAATCTGATGGTGGAGGGGAAGGAGCTGTTCCTGAAAGGTTGCGTATGTGTCTTCAGGCTCCTGTAGCTCCTCCTTGATGGAGGCAATGAGAAGAGGGCATGTCCTGGTTGGTGGGGGTCCTTAATGATGGGTGCAGTTTCTGAGGCATCGCTTGTTTGAAGGTGCCCAGGTTGCTGTGGAGGCTGGTGCTCATGATGGAGCTGGCTGAGTTTACAACTTTCTGCATCTTTTTCCTATGCTGTGACATGTTGATGGTAGTTTTCAGAGACATCCTCAAGCTGGCCCTTCAAATCCCCTTTGAATCTCAAGGCTCCACATGGCTTTCCTCTTTCCATCCAACTCTTTATTGCAGAATATATGCTTTAGAAAAGTGTCTCTTTGTAATAATGAAGTAATTGTCCACATCAGTTTCTTTCATTTTCTTTTATTGAAATTTTCAAATGATTTACTCGTTGAATCTTTGAGTGAGATGTTGTTATTTAAACTACAAAGAAAGTTTCTGAAGAAGCATGAACCGTTACTCAGGTAGATATCACTTTTGTAAAGAATATGCCGTGTGAGAACACTGAACCAGGCTATGGTTGATTTGTAACCTGCTGCATGAGCACACAAATGGCAAGTAAATCTATCTGTAACACTTGAAGTTACAAGTGTGTAATAAACACAAGGCCTGAATTTATAGGAGATTACAGAATATTTCACAATTCATCCAGTGCTTCAAAAGATAAACAAATAATTCTTTGGTTACTATAATCGTACCAGTACACACAGGCCGTACACAGCACACATCAGTATACAATCTGCCTTCATAAATTATTTCTCACCAAGTTTTGACTGTTTTCAAGGGCTCAGGTAACCAAAGATAACCCTGTACAAATGATCTAAACCCTAAGCTCTTTTGAACTTTTACTGACAAGTGTCTTAGTAGCCTTATTGTATCCACAGAATACACAAGCCAATAGTTCATTCAACTTTGTACTTAAAGTACTTACTAGATATCAAAAGAGTAGCATGAGCAAAGTAGGGCAGTGCAACAGCAGTTAAGGCAGTTGGTTTACACCAAAACAGTCTTGAGTTTTCATTGCCGTCAATGTCTGCCAGTTAAATTTGACAGATGTGCCTCGGCGGGAGGAGAAGATGGCAGCGCGCCGCGTGTGTGCAGCTCTCCAGTGAAAATGATGTTGTATCTGTTAAATAGGGGCCGTGGACAATTACTGATTTGATAGAGAATGGACGCGAAAGCACAGAGGAACATCTGGAGAAGTTTCTGAAATGCCCTTTCGTTGCTGTCGTTACTGTGTGGTCATGAATCTTTTGGCGGGTAGGCCTCAAAATCCCCAGCCTTGCCTGCTTTTGGCGACTGAGAGGGAGGTCGAATCGTTTGGACAGAGATGACACTCAGTACTCGGTGTCAGAGAGCTGATCAGAGCTCGAAGTTTTCGGATGACTCAGAGTTGGATTGTGGTCGGCATGGCAGGGAGAGGTTTTCCTCCTTCTCCCGTCTGCGTGAGATGTGGGATATTTGAGAAACTTTGAACTTTACTGTGCTCGTGGACTGTTCTTCATCAAGTTATGGTATTATTACACTTTTTGTAACTATATGTTATAATTATGTGGTTTTATCAGTTTTTTCAGTCTTGGTCTGTCCTGTGTTTTGTGATATCACACCGGAGGAAATAATGTAAACAACAGGAATTCTGCAGATGCTGGAAATTCAAGCAACATACATCAAAGTTGCTGGTGAACGCAGCAGGCCAAGCAGCATCTATAGGAAGAGGTGCAGTCGACGTTTCAGGCCGAGACCCTTCGTCAGAACTAACTGAAGGAAGAGTGAGTAAGGGATTTGAAAGTTGGAGGGGGAGGGGGAGATCCAAAATGATAGGAGAAGACAGGAGGGGTAGGGATAGAGCCGAGAGCTGGACAGGTGATAGGCAAAAGGGGATACGAGAGGATCATGGGACAGGAGGTCCGGGAAGAAAGACAGGGGGGGGGGGTGACCCAGAGGATGGGCAAGAGGTATATTCAGAGGGACAGAGGGAGAAAAAGGAGAGAGAGAGAAAGAATGTGTGCATAAAAATGAGTAACAGATGGGGTACGAGGGAGAGGTGGGGCCTTAGCGGAAGTTAGAGAAGTCGATGTTCATGCCATCAGGTTGGAGGCTACCCAGACGGAATATAAGGTGTTGTTCCTCCAACCTGAGTGTGGCTTCATCTCCACAATAGAGGAGGCCGTGGACAGACATGTCAGAATGGGAATGGGATGTGGAATTAAAATGTGTGGCCACTGGGAGATCCTGCTTTCTCTGGCGGACAGAGCGTAGATGTTCAGCAAAGTGGTCTCCCAGTCTGCGTCGGGTCTCACCAATATATAAAAGGCCACATCGGGCGCACCGGACGCAGTATATCATCCCAGTCGACTCACAGGTGAAGTGATGCCTCACCTGGAAGGACTATTTGGGGCCCTGAATGGTGGTAAGGGAGGAAGTGTAAGGGCATGTGTAGCACTTGTTCCGCTTACACGGATAAGTGCCAGGAGGGAGATCAGTGGGGAGGGATGGGGGGGACGAATGGACAAGGGAGTTGTGTAGGGAGCGATCCCTGCGGAATGCAGAGAGAGGGGGGGAGGGAAAGGTGTGCTTAGTGGTGGGATCCCATTGGAGGTGGCGAAAGTTATGGAGAATAATATGTTGGACCCGGAGGCTGGTGGGGTGGTAGGTGAGGACCAGGGGAACCCTATTCCTAGTGGGGTGGTGGGAGGATGGAGTGAGAGCAGATGTACGTGAAATGGGGGAGATACGTTTAAGAGCAGAGTTGATAGTGGAGGAAGGGAAGCCCCTTTCTTTAAAAAAGGAAGACAACTCCCTTGTCCATTCGTCCCCCCCATCCCTCCCCACTGATCCCCCTCCTGGCACTTATCCGTGTAAGCGGAACAAGTGCTACACATGCCCTTACACTTCCTCCCTTACCACCATTCAGGGCCCCAAATAGTCCTTCCAGGTGAGGCATCACTTCACCTGTGAGTCGACTGGGGTGAGATACTGTGTCCGGTGCTCCCGATGTGGCCTTTTATATATTGGTGAGACCCGACGCAGACTGGGAGACCGCTTTGCTGAACATCTACGCTCTGTCCGCCAGAGAAAGCAGGATCTCCCAGTGGCCACACATTTTAATTCCACATCCCATTCCCATTCTGACATGTCTGTCCACGGCCTCCTCTACTGTGGAGATGAAGCTACACTCAGGTTGGAGGAACAACACCTTATATTCCGTCTGGGTAGCCTCCAACCTGATGGCATGAACATCGACTTCTCTAACTTCCGCTAAGGCCCCACCTCCCCCTCGTACCCCATCTGTTACTCATTTTTATGCACACATTCTTTCTCTCACTCTCCTTTTTCTCCCTCTGTCCCTCTGACTATACCTCTTGCCCATCCTCTGGGTCACCCCCCCTTGTCTTTCTTCCCGGACCTCCTGTCCCATGATCCTCTCGTATCCCCTTTTGCCTATCACCTGTCCAGCTCTCGGCTCTATCCCTCCCCCTCCTGTCTTCTCCTATCATTTTGGATCTCCCCCTCCCCCTCCCACTTTCAAATCCCTTACTCACTCTTCCTTCAGTTAGTCCTGACGAAGGGTCTCAGCCTGAAACGTCGACTGCACCTCTTTCTATAGATGCTGCTTGGCCTGCTGCGTTCACCAGCAACTTTGATGTATGTTGGAGGAAATAATGTATCATTTCTTAATGCATGCATTACTAAATGACAATAAAAGAGGACTGTGTGTCTTCATAATCATAAATCAATCTTGCTCTTCAATTCCCTGGAAGTGGCTGGTGCGCTAGTTTACGAGGGGTAACAGATTACCAGTAAAACTCTGCTATGGTTCCAATTTCAGGAAAGATATCTGGAATAATTATTCCCAAAATACAGACAGCTCCACAAATGGGTTTGTAACAAAATGTCAAATGTTGGTTCTGGATTGTTCATGCTATGTAAGGATGGCAAAGATCAAATTAAGTGTAGGAAATAAGAGACCACAGGGCCTAAGCACAAATAGAGTCAGACATTCCACCACCTGTGCTGCTCTGCTATGAGAACGTATTTCCTCTACATGGTTCTAACTCCATCACCAAGTTTGCAGACAACACCACGGTGGTTGGCCTGATCAGAGGGGATGACGGGACGGCCTACAGGGACGAGGTCCAGCACTTGGCCGCTTAGTGTGCCGACAACATCCTGACTGTTAACACCTAGAAGACCAAGGAGATCATTGTGGACTTCAGGCATGCTAGGAGTCACACTCACATCCCCATCTACATCAACGGAGCTGTAGTGGAGTGTGTAGCAAGCTTCAAATTCCTTGGTGTCCACATTTCTGAGGATCTCACCTGGTCCCTGAACTCCTTCATCCTGATCAAAAAGGTGCAAGCACTGCATTATGTATGCACTGACTTCCCTCATCCCCAACAATTGCATCAATTTAGCAGCCAATGATCCAAACATTAAACCTATTAACCATATTTATTAATGCTAAACATAATGCCAAACTAGGCTGATCACACCCTTTCTCTGCTCAGATTTACCATTTGTCCATTCCCTTCCCAGCAGTTCTCTGAAAATAGTGCCGTTAAGTCACCTGTCTATTTCTCTCTCTTGTCCTTCCAGTTCATTTTTCCCCAAATGTTCTTCCTTCTGCTTCTCATTCTACAGAATTTTCCATGGGCTGTCTCTGAATCTGAACTGTCTGATATTCAGGTTAGCTAGAATGTCTGTTTTCCCCTGAAAAATATACTTCTTTCATATTTAATACCCATAATCAGGGATTGTATTTCTCTATCTTCATTGTATCATCATTTCTGTTCAATAATTCTCTTAGCTTGTGTCATGTCACTTCTGTTTCCTCTTTAAACAATGGATTTGTGATACATTTCAGAGGCTGTTGCACTCAGTCGCGACCCTCATTTTCGTGCATCTCCGCTGAACCCTCTCCAATGTCAGCACATCCTTTCATAAATGGGGGGCCCAGACTGCTTTCAATACTCCAAGTGAGACCTCAGTAGTGCCTCACAAAGCCTCAGCATTCCATCCCTGATCTTACACTCTATACTTCTCCAAATGAATGCTAATATTGCATTTGCTTTCCTCACCACTAACTTATGCTACAAATTAGCTTTTAGGGAATCATGCGCAAAGACTCCCAAAACACTTATCACAGAACAGTGTAGCACAGGAAACAAGCCCTTTGGACCGCAATGTTGCGCCAAGCCAATTAAATTAGTAATCAACTGGCTAACTAAACTAATCTCTTCCGCCTACGCAATATCCATAATCTTCCATTTTCCTCATATTACTATGCCTATCTAAACATCCCTTAAAAATCCTTAATGTTTCTGCCTCTACCACCTCAAAACCCCTAAAGTTTCTGCCTCTTGATGGTGGGTAACACTTGGAATGCCACAGCCTACTACTATCATGAAAAGATAATTTCAGATCATATTCTAATTTGCAGAACTATTGGGCGATGTGGATATTAGAATGTTGGATTCAGATGTCCTTGAATAGAACAGGCATGTCCCTTATGGACTGCTGCTTCATGTGTGGATTTGTTTGTTGAGCATTTCTGTGTGAGAATGTTCATGCTGTAATCTAACTGAAGTGCACATCTTAACTTTCTTTAGCATTTAGCCTTTTCATTGCAGGTATACGTTCCTTTATTTGCTTTCACAGCTGTTGGAAGATAATTCCTCAGGCACTGAACTAAATCAAATTAATTCTGTCGGTAACTAAAAACCTGCTGATGGATGTCAGCACTGACCCTGCAAGGTTAAGCAGCAGCTTTGGTGTAGGCACACTGCAAAATCTTGACTGGTGCGAACATTCACCTGCTAATGAGTGCCAATTGCTTCAAAAATATTTAGAAAGGTTGAGCAAAAAGCCAGGAATAATGTAATGTGCATAAGTAAGAACATTTACAATGATACTGTGCTCTCACACTGTGATCTGACCCATTATTATGAAAATTTTGTCAATACCAAAGCAATGGCCACTTGGTGAAACAGATCTCACAAAACTTAAGAGCCAGTTATCACTCTCAAGAGAAATTTGTACTATTAAAATGTTTGGATTCAATATTTAATCATTATAAATGTTGTTACTGTCTGCTCAGGTTGTCACCTAATCTCTGTATCTTTTGTTGTTTCCACTCCATTATAATTGCAATAATAACATTAAAAGTAGTTGTGATGTTTATTGATTCAGCTTAGAACAGAAACATTGTTTAAATTGTAGACAATTACAAAAAGGAATTGTGATACAGAATGGCTAAAGAAACATGCAGTGCTCTTTTATCATTTCATTTATCTGAGGTACAAAGCAGAATAGGCCTTTCGAGCCAAGCTCTCCAGCAATCCCCCAGTTTAATGCTAGCCTAATCACAGGACAATTTACAATGACCAAGTAACCTATCCACTGGTATGTCTTTGGTCTGTGGGAGGAAACTGGAGGAAACCCACACAGTCACAGGGGAAACATACAAACTGTTTCCAGGCAACAACAGGAATTGAAACCTGGTTACCTGTACTGTAAAGGGTTTACTAATCACCACACTTCACTGCCTGAAGAATTATATAAAGCAAAAACATTATACAGTACTTAACCGTAGTGGAGATGATTGGGGAATCCCTCTGTCAGTTCAGCCTTGGGATCATCAGTGACTAGAATACATTTTATGAATCTGAATCACAGAAACCTATCCTTGACGTTGTACTTCTTTTCTGGAGAAGTTACTTTGCATTTAATGGGATATGCGATATGTTTGGTTTCTCTCTCTTTTTACATTGTCTCTGCATTCTAAATAGACTTGATTGCACAAACATGTACCCCACGCTATTTCCAAACCATTACTGTTGCTGAGAGCTGCTCTGCTAAAATAAATATGTAAAGAAAAGCCTAACAACGTTACATACTTTAAGGATAGCAGTGAAAAAACAACTTGCCAGCAATTCATTTCATAGAAACATAGAAACATAGAAAATAGGTGCAGGAGTAGGCCATTCGGCCCTTCGAGCCTGCACCGCCATTTATTATGATCATGGTTGATCATCCAACTCAGAACCCCGCCCCAGCCTTCCCTCCATATCCCCTGACCCCCGTAGCCACAAGGGCCATAGCTAACTCCCTCTTAAATATAGCCAATGAACTGGCCTCAACTGTTTCCTGTGGCAGAGAATTCCACAGATTCATCACTCTCTGTGTGAAGAAGTTTTTCCTAATCTCGGTCCTACTGAGACCTTCTAAGGCATGAGATAGTTGAAATCCCGGAATATCTTAGATTGGTGTGCACAAAATACATAGTTGCCTACAGGTGTAGCCTAAGAAATCATTCTTTCATACACCCCAACCCATTTTGAACCTACCATTGACATTCTTCTCTCCAATACACATCACAAGTGTCCAAAGGAAAGAGAATGAGGGAGGTACTCAGTGCCCACCATCTCTGTTCAGACAAAAATTGAAGGCGTGGAGGACGGTCACATTGTTCAGAGAATGGTTCTCTTAATGTAGGTGCCCTCCAGTGATTGACAAATGCTTGAATATTAAAGAAATTAAGTGACATTCAATTAGTGCAGGAATGCAGCATCAGGATAATTGATCAACCATTACTTTATTGAATAGTGAAACAGATGTGAGCCTCTCAAAGTCCAACTCTACGTCCCCATCTTCAGAGGTGGAGATGGGTAAAGCCAGCCCACAGTACTCTGGTGAAGCTGTATAGGTCAATTCCCTGTACAGTGGATACAATGGATTGTAGAAACTTTGAACTCCAAACCATTGAATTCTGACGATGGAGATGGGAGCTCTCTACTGGAAGTTAAGAAGAGGCAGACGTAAATGGCCTACTGCTGCTTCTATTACTTCTGTTTGTACAAAAAAGCTGACAAGTGGTGACAGACTGACCACAATCAGAATCCTTGGCCAAAGGAGAATAGCAAGGCACACTTTCATACAACGCATAAAAATGAGCTCCACAACTATTTAAATTTTCATCGCTTAATCACATTTACCACTTACACATGCACACAAATACACACATGCATGCCCCCATTTATACACATCCTCTGTTACCCACCCCCGACTCGTAACCTTTTCTACCCTTTTCATCATGCTTAAATAGCTCAGCCTTCCATATTCGAAACACATGTCCACTATCCTCTCTCAAACAAAGTCAGTAGGAATAGGAAGAAGTCCCTCTCATTTGCCTCCATGGAGGCAAACATAGGCTAATAGTTTGGCAGTGGGACTATCTGGAATCTGAGGGGTATGCTGGTGTCAATGTTGAATGACCTTCAATAGGAAATTGAAAATGTTCACTGTGTTTCTCTTGCCATAGATGTTACCAAGGCGGCTGGTCTTCTCAGCAATATCTGTTTTCAGTAAGTAAGTACTGTTTGCAGTACTTACTTATCTATTTACTTGCTGAGGGTTTTGTTGTGTCTATACAACTACATATCAATTAAGCAAAAGCTCACTCGCAGAGGTGGTTTTAACTGGTATATTCACATGAGAGACACTGAGAGATACACAGAGAGAGAACAGGTCAGTGCACATGCGTCAACAACAGATCATCGTGCATGGGTAAGTTTTCAGTCCATTAGTGCCAAAGGGAGTCATTACGCTAAAAAAAATAGATCCATTCATTACAGGTTTGAAAGTGGCAAATCGGAATGTGAAGTTCAAAGCTATTAGAGCAGGCCATACTGTTTTGCTCAGCTGATTCCTCAGAAAACTGCTGCATTCGATTATCTGGATAGCTGCAGTGTCAGCAATGGCCAAGAAGTTTAATGAAAATAATGCAAACCTTCAACTACAAGACTATAAGACATGACCACAAGACTATTTCAGAATCAGAATCAGGTTTATTATCACCGGCATGTGACGTGAAATTTGTTAATTTAGCAGCAGTAGTTCAATGCAATACATAATATAGCAGAGAGAGAAAAAATAATAACAATAATAAAAAATAATAATAAATAAACAAGTAAATCAATTATGTATATTGAATAGATTTTTTTTAAGAATGTGCAATGACAGAAATATTGTATATTAAAAAAGTGAGGTAGTGTCCAAGGCTTCAACGTCCATTTAGGAATCGGATGGCAGAGAGGGAGAAACTGTTCATGAATCGCTGAGTATGTGTGTTCAGGTTTCTGTACCTCCTACCTGATGGTAACAGTGAGAAAAGGACATGCCCTGGGTGCTGGAAGTCCTTAATAATGGACACTGCCTCTCTGAGACACCGCTTCCTAAAGATGTCCTGGGTACTTTGTAGGCTAGTGCCCAAGATGGAGCTGACTAGATTTACAACCTTCTGCAGCTTCTTTCGGTCCTGTGCAGTAGCCCCTCCATTCCAGACAGTGATGCAGCCTGTCAGAATGCTCTCCATGGTACAACTATAGTTGTTTTTGAGTGTATTTGTTGACATACCAAATCTCTTCAAACTCCTAATAAAGTATAGCTGCTGTCTTGCCTTCTTCATGACTACATCATTATGTTGGGACCAGGTTAGATCCTCAGAGATCTTGACACCCAGGAACTTGAAGCTGCTCACTCTCTCCACTTCTGATCCCTCTGTGAGGATTGGTATGTGTTCCTTCATCTTACCCTTCCTGAGTTCCACAATCAGCTCTTTCATCTTCCTGACATTGAATGCCAGGTTGTTGCTGTGGCACCATTCCACTAGTTGGCATATCTCACTCCTGTACACCCTCTCGTCACCACCTGAGATTCTACCAACAATGGTTGTATCGTCAGCAAATTTGTAGATGATATTTCAGCTGTGCCTAGCCACACAGTCATGTGTATATAGAGAGTAGGGTGGTGGGCTGAGCACACTCCCCTGCGGTACACCACTGTTGATCATCAGCAGGGAGGATATGTTATCACCAATCCGCACAGACTGTGGTCTTCTAGTTAGGAAGTTGAGGATCCAATTGCAGAGGGAGGTACAGAGGACCAGGTTCAGCAACTTGTCAATCAGGATTTGTGGGAATGACGGTGTTAAATGCTGAGCTATAGGTCGATGACAGGTTTTAAGTCCACCAATACTAGTTTACTACATCTGAAGATGTCCATCAATATCCATACACTGCAGCCTCTTCCAATTCATCATCTGGAAAGACAAAGCTAGCTCTGAATGTGAACACAAAACTCCCCAACCCATTCCTGAAATGGACGTCTTTCAGTGTTCTTTCATTTTGATTGGATCAACAATCTGAACTCTCTGCTTATATATAGAAATACTTGCTGCGGATGAACAATCGTTGTTCAAGGTGGTGGTTCACAACTATGGATGAGCCAGAGATGCCTACATCTCATGTAAACGTTCAGAAGAAAAGTATGGAAATATGGTCAAACAAAAAGAAACATTAATCAGTATTAATTTTTAAAAATATATTTCACTATTACATACTAAGTAATACCTTTTTCCTTGCTCAAAATTTGTTCTCGCTTGTATAATTTTACAGAAAGAAATGATATTTAAAGTGTTTTTCTTGTAATATTGGGTCTCAGATGCTATGTACCTGTGATGTTGCTGAAAATAAGTTTTTCATTACACTTTTGCACACATTTACTGGTGTATATGAAAATAAACTCGACTTATGACTAAGAAATAACAGCAAGTGTGCTGGAAGGTTTAGAAGAATACAATAATACTCTTTAAGGTTACATTAAATTATTTTCCTTTCAAGAAAGTAGGACAATACATTTTCTTCCCACATGTGAATAGTGTTGAAAGGGTAGATAAATAATGGATTTCCTTGATTCTGTTGAGTTCTATCTATTTTTAATCAGGCACTGGAATATTAAAGGTTTTCTTTAATGTCCTTTGTGCCACAACCCAACTCCCTGAATAAATGTATGTGAAAAATTCAGCCAAGAAAAAGAGTATCATGCAGAATGCTACGATAGCTGCAGCTGGCAGTGCCACATATCTAGTGACATCTCCAGGACCTGAGTTTGGAGACTATGCCACCAGAGACAATCTGTCTTCTCTAATAGATGACATCTTGACAAGGCAATGCATCCCTGCTACTGTGCTGGAGTGACACCTGCAGCATGCGTTTAAATTCCCATCTTCTGACAGGTGAATCTGTCACCTACATTAGATCAGTGCTGCTGAAATCAGCACCATCTCTAGCAGAGCTGCTGTAAATAACATATTGTCAGTTTCTCTCTGTTCTGCAAACGAGTGGAAGGCTCTTGTGAAATAACGTTAAACGGAGAAAGGGAAGTCTGTGCAAAACTGCTCCTCATTCTACAAGGTCTGGCTGAATGAGATATTAATTCTATCGAGAAAAGGTCTACAGACTTTCATTTCAGTGTATTTTCTGAACATTGATTACCAGATTTGTGCATTGCAAGCTCTCATCATCAACACTGTGACAATAACCAGCTAATCTGTTTTGAAAGCAACACACAAAATTCAGGAGGAACTCAGCAAGTCTAGCAGCATCAATGGAAATGAATTAAACAGTCAACACTTCAGGCCAAGACCCTTCTTCAGAACAGAAAAGGGGGAAGATGTCAGAATAAAAAGATGGAGGGGGGAAGGGAATGGAAAATAGTTAGAAGGTGATAAGGGATACCAGGTGGGTTGGAAAGATAAGAACTAAAGAAAAAGGAATCTGATAGTAGATGTGTGTTCAGAGGGGGTAAGGTTCCAGAAGGAGAGATGAGCACTGAAATTGAGATGGTTGATATCTTGTTGGCAAATCATGAAAAGATCCAGAGCAGGCAGAAACGAGAACGGGGTGTCCAAGAAGGGGAGGAGGGTTGGAGACGGAAGAAGCAGTCATCAGTGCAGGGTGCAAAATTCTTGCCAAAGAGGTGGGCTGGGAGACAGAGGAGATGGAAGAAGAGCTGGGCATCATGGTGGGCATGGATTGAATTGAATTGACTTTGTTACTTACATCCTTCACATACACGAGGAGTAAAAATCTTTATGTTACATCTACGTCTAAATGTGCAATTTATAATAAATAACATGTACAACAGGATGGTCAATATAACAAAGAAATACAATTGTGCCAGCGCGAGTTAAGTAGCCTGATAGAAGAAGCTCACCTGGAGCCTGTTGGTCCTGGGTTTTATGCTGCGGTACCGTTTCCCGGATGGTAGCAGCTGGAACAGTTTGTGGTTGGGGTGATTCAGGTTCCCAATGATCCTTCAGGCCCTTTTTACACACCTGTCTCTGTAAATGTCCTGAATAGTGGGAAGTTCACATCTTTAGATGTGCTGGGCTGTCCGCACCACTCTCTGCAGAGTCCTTCGATCACCGGGCAGTGATGCAGCCAGACAGGATGCTCTCAATTATGCCCCTATAGAAAGGATTTTGGGGGCTCATACCAAACTTCTTCAACTGTCTGAGGTGAAAGAGGCACTGTTGTGCCTTTTTCACCACACAGCCGGTATGTACAGACCACATAAGATCCTCAGTGATGGTTATGCCGAGGGACTTAAAGCTGTTCACCCTCTCAACTCCAGATCCATGGATGTCAATAAGGGTTTGCCTGTCTCCATTCCTCCTGTAATCCACAACCAGCTCCTTTGTTTTTGCAACATTGAGGGAGAGGTTGTTTTCTTGACACCACTGTGTCATGGTGGCAACTTCTTCTCTGTCGGCTGCCTCATTATTATTTGAGATTAGGCCAATCAATGTATTGTCATCAGCAAATTTAATTAGCAGATTGGAGCTGTGGGTGGTGACGCAGTCATGGGTATACAGAGAGTAAAGGAGGGGGCTTTGGACACAGCCCTGAGGAGTTGCGGGTCAGAGGGGCAGATGTGAGGGAGCCCACTCTTACCACCTGCCTGCAATCTGACAGGAAGTCCAGGATCCAGCTGCACAAGGCAGGGTGAAGACCGAGGTTTCAGAGCTTCTTGTCAAGCCTGGAGGGAATTATGGTGTCGAATGTTGTACTGTAGTCCAAGAACACCAAGCTCACATAAACACCCTTCTTGTCCAGATGTGCAAGGGCGGTCTGTAGAGCTGTGGTTATTGCATCATGTGTCGATTGGCTGTGTCGGTAGGTGATTTGTAAGGGGTCCAATGTGAGTGGTAGCAAGCTGCAGATATAATCCTTGACCAGCCTCTCAAAGCATTTGCTCATTATTGAGGTGAGTGTGACAGGATGCCAGACATTCAGACACATTACCTTGGTCTTTTTGGGTACAGGAACAATGGTGGCTGTTTTGAAGCAGCGGGGCATTCTACACTGGGAGAGGGAAAGATTAAAAATACACCTGCCAGTTGTGCTGCACACATCTTGAGTACCCGCCCTGTGATGCCACTGAGGTGTGGGCGAAGGGGGACAAAGGTAAGGACTTTGCTAAGGACAGAATGTTCTGCCTCAGAAGAAAGGTATTGGCCCAAAATAGCCATTGTTTATTAACTTCTATAGATGCCATATGACCAACTGAGTTCCTCCAGCATTTTTGTGTGCGTCTTTGGGTTTTCAGTTACTGCAGTTTCAGTTTCAGTTTTTAGAAAAAATTGGTGGGGGGGGGAGAAGGATCTCATTGAAGATCATTGAATATTGAAAGGCCTAGATCGAGTGGATGTGCAGAGGATGATTCTTATAATAAGGGACTCTAGGACCAGAGGGCAACCTCAGAATAGAGGGATATCCCTTTAGAACAGAGATGAGGTGGCACTTCTTAGCCAGAGGATAGTGAACCAATGGAATTCATTACCACAAATGTCCGTGGAGGCCACGTTATTGGGCATATTTAAAGTGGAGGTTGATAGGTGTGATGAGAGTGCTTAATGAGAATGGCTTGGACCCAAAAGATGGTGTATCCGAGGAAAGGATCAAGACATGGTACAAAACTGGATTGAGAATCTGAGTAGAAAACAAACACTAGACAAAAATCACAAGTAGACTTATGATTGAGGACTGAAACTCAGGTTAAGTGCTCCTTAATACTCAATCCTTGGCACCTAAATCTTGATTACCAATTAGCAGAACTGTACCGACTCTTTAAGAGACAGCGCCAGTTATCTGTACTCGGGGGAGTCTGAGCATGTAAACCTCAGAAGCTGGTGCGGATAAGTGCATGTTGTAACAAGACGCACCCCCCCCCTCCCACCCCATGGCCGACTCCTGCTGGCACTAGCTTCTCAGAGAAATGATGTTTGTAGTTATGGATGAGAGCCAGATCCATGTTGTCCCTTTCAGGCACCCAGCACCTCTCCTTCAGTCTGAATCCCTCCCAGACCATGTGGTATTGCCGAACACCTTGAACAGCACGAGAGTTCGAAATTCTTCTCACAGTGAAACCCTGCTTCCCTGCGGGCTGGTGTTCACAGGCTCTAACTTGGAAACACGGAAAGTGGGATTGACCTTGAGGGTCTTTGGGGAGCTGCAAGGTGTAAGCCACCGGGTTTACTTTCCCGAGAATCCTGAAGGGTCCAATGAACTTGGGCACCAGTTTCCACTCAGAGGTAAACCCTGAGTCGGCAGCCAGACCTGCCGCCTGGACTGCAAAACTGGTCCCAGTCTTCTCTTGTGGTTAGCCTTCAACCTTCTGGGTAGAAGTTACAAAATCTCCCTTGCCCTAGTCCATCTCTCCTTGCAGTAGTGGACAAGATCTTCAGTTACAGGAACTCCAACCACTACCTCCTGCTCAGGGAAGAGGGGTGGAGAAAACCCAAATTGGCACTTGTAATGAGACATCCTGTGCGCTGAATGCCGTAAAGTGTTTGAGTGACCTCTGTCTACATTAAATGGTCTCTCCACTCATTTAGTCTTTCAGAGGCCAGGCATCTGAGGATACATTCCATATCTTCGTTCACCCACTCCATCTGATCATTGGACTGCTGGTGCAACTCAGGAAAGACTCACTGTTGTCCCAGTTTGCAAAATACCTCCCCCCACCCCCCGATTAAAGTGATGTGAATTGCGGACTGCGATCCGACAGTACCCACTGGAGACCGTGGATCCCGAAGGCCAGCTGCAGGACAATCTCAGCCAGCTGCTTCTCAGATGGAAGTCTGTCCAAGGTAATGAATTTGCAGGCCTTTGAAAAACAATCCAAAATTACAATAATGCTCTTCCCCTTGGAAGGAGGAAGCCCCTGACGAATACCATGGAGATGTGAGCTCTTTGTCTTTCTGGAACAGGTAGAGGGTGAAGCAGTCCTTGAGGGTGGGTACAGGGCTCCTTGTTCTCGTTGCACACCTCACCCTTGACAGAGCTCCCTCACCCTTCCAGCCACCAATACCATCCCTTAATGAACTCGAGGGTCCTGGCAAGCCCTGGGTGAGACGTCAATCTCGATGCATGTCCTCATTGAAGAGCCTGAGACCAGATGGGATTAGGAACAAACAACTGACATAGAGAGCCATTCGGAGAAATCTCCCCTTGCTCTTGGGCTTTGTGAACAAGTGCGATTATCCCCCAATCACCTTGCTATCACCTTGGCTTGGGGCAAAATGGCGGTAGGCTTCTTTTCTCATTTGAGTTTGTCAAACTGATGGGACAAGACATCTGGCTTCTGGTTCTTAGATCCCAGTCGACAGGTCAGGATAAAATTAAAAATGGTTAAAGAAAAGAGACCTCTTGGCCTCATGAATTACAAAACAGGTCCTTGTGGTCCATCTGTACAATAAAAGGTTTATTGGCACCCTTGAGCCAGTGACGCCATTCCTCCAGAACCAACTTGACCATGAGCAGCTCTCTGTTCCCAATGTCATAATTCACCTCTGCCGGGGATAGTCACCTGGAAAAGAATACACGCAAGTGAAGTTTATTTTCAGAAGGTGTCTGTTGAGACAACACTGCCCTCACTCCAATGCCCGAGATGTCCACTTCCACGATGAAGGGAAGGTCCGATTTGGGTGTGACCAAAATGGAAGCTACCATGAACTGCTGTGGAGTTCTGCAAAAGCAGCCTTCACCTCAGTAGTTCAAGCCCATGGATCTTTTGGTTAGAGCCGTCAGCAGAGCTGCCACTGAGCTGAAGTTTCTGATAAACTTTCAATAAAAGTTGGCAAATCCCAGGAATAGTTGGATCTGCTTCACACTGGATGGTGGTGGCCAATGTCTGACTACCTGTGTTATACTAGGGTCCATCTTGAGATTGCCATTAGAGATGAAGCCCAAACAAGGATAGTGGTTACGTGGAATTCACAAATTACACAAACTTCTCCAGCTTGATGTAAGGTCCGTGATCAAAAAACCTCTTTAGAATATCTCTGATGTGAGTGACGTGCTCCTCCATGGACCTCAGAAAGTAGACGGAGGCCTACTTATGGAGAGCATCCTGGAGCACGTTGTTTATAAAGGCCTGGAAAACTGCAGGCACATTCACAAGGATGAAGGGCATGACTCAGTGCCCACTCTTCCTCTCATCACCTTCCTTTATACGAATCAGGTTGTATGTGCTCTGCAAGTCTACCTTCAAGAATACCTTTGCCCCTTTGGAGAATCTTGAAAGCTTAGTTCGTGAGTGGAAGGGAGTAACGATTCTTCACTATTATGCAATTCAGTCCCCTATAATAAATGCAAGGCCACAGAGACCCACCCTTCTTACATACAAAGAAGCCACCAGCACTGGCTGGAGAGGTGGAGGACTGAATTAATCCCAGAGCAATGGCCTCCTTATTATGCTCCTCCATAACACTTCTTTCCAGATCTGAGAGCACGTATAATTGAACCCCATGGAGGACATGTACTTGGCAGTAAATCTATTGCACAGTCGTAGAATCAGTGCAGTGGAAGAGTCAACGCCTTTCCCTTACAGAAGGCTTGTAGGTGGAAGGGATTCCTAATGTCTCAGGTGCTGCATGGACCCTGGAAACGCCCTCCAAGGATGACTTCTGAGACTCAGTTGGTTGCAAGGGTGCTGCGGCAGACCTCAAGAGTCTCCAGTGAAACAGAAGCCAAATCAGAGTCCAAATCCTTGTTCATCTCCTCAGGCATCGACAGTGAGATGCGACAAATGGTCCTTGTGCTCCTGGGACTAGGTCCTAAGGATTTCCAACTCGAAAACCTTCTCCTTAGACGGGACCTGGCAACTGGAGCCCTTGGGCTTAGCTGCTAGAGTTCCATACTGTTTGGGCACCTCTTTGGTTTGCTCCTGAACTAGAAACCTTGATCTAGTGCACCCCTGACTAGACTGAGTCGACTCAAATGGGCCTATTGGCTGGAGCCAACTTGCCTTCCCTTGAAAGAAGGACTGGGTTTCCTGAAGTCTCCAGGTTACTTTGAGCAGGGGTCTGTCCCCTCAGTGGCTGTTGGTCTCGGGAGAGTCCAGGGTTCTGAACACCAAGCCAAAGACAAACCCTCTTACAATGGTTGGACCTAACTGTGATTCTTTCCTCCCTCCAGTCCATGGGTGGGTTATGCTGAGACAGCCAAGGGTACCACAGGATCAGGGGTGTGAATGGAGAGTCAATAATGTAGAAATAATGTCCTCCACATGACCCTCTATCCTCATCTGCAACATTACAGTCAGTTGCTGGATCTGCCTGGATCCTTGAGGGCAGCCATCCAAGACAGTTGCAAGGACTGACTCAACTCTCGCACTGGCACGTTGAGCTGATGGTCAGTCCCCAGATCCAGGAAATTTCACACTGCGCCAGAGTCCAAACACAAAAAGCATTCACCTCTCATCAGTTCATAGCCTAGCAGATCTCAGCCCTCATCACGACACCCAAATCTAAGTGATTGGGGGTGGTGGCTGTTACCATCCAACAACAGACCATCTGAACAGTTCTCCCAACACCTACAGCTTCGGACATTCAACCCACAGGTGACCAGCTTCCCCACGGTAATGTCAGCGACCTCAACTCCGACACCAGAACTTCTCATCAGCAGAGTTTCTTATGTAGCTGATTTGCATGGACTCGACAGGATCCTGAGCAGGAGACAGACTCAGGCTAGCCCCCTTCGGCCTCTTGCTGTAATCCCACTTAAACTCTGCCAGATAACTATCGAGAGGGATGGATCGGTCAGTCAGAACCTCTAACTCCTCAGCTGGCTCTCCCAAGGACAGGGTATCCTTCAGTTCATCTCAGAGTCTGTGGTAGTATAGCGTCATCAAGGCCTGCCTGTTCCAGCCACTCTCTTAGGCCAAGGTCCGAAATTCAATGGCGTGGTCAGCTGCTGGCCTTCCACCCTGTCGAATCTTCATTGGACTGTCACGAATCCCTCCGAATCTGAGCAAATCTCCGACCTGTCTTTCCAATGTGCGGTGGCCCAGGCCAGGGCTCTTCCAGTCAGAAGAGAGATAATGAAGGCTGCCTTTCCGTGCTCTGAAGGGAACCAGGACGGTTCAAACACTAATGAGCTCTGGATAACGAGGCTGCGGAAATAACGCGGGTCACCGTCGAATCTCTCTGGGATCGGAAGACAGACTGGCTCTGCAGAGTGACAGACAGCCTCACCCAAGCGACTTTGACTTCCTCCCTGCTGAAGTTGGCGCACGGTGACCTGGAGGTTGTGTATCTCTAAGCTCTGTCTGGATATTTTCTTGCTGCGACTGGTTGCAGCAGATGAAAGGCTCCAATACCCTGCTGGGTCCATGTTGGCTTAATCGTTCTGTGATGAGAATCCTTGACGAGGATGGTTTGGCCCCAAATGTTGAAGTATCCGAGGTGAGGATCGAGACTCTGAGAGCAAAACAAACAGTAGACAAAATCACGAATCGGCTTGTGATTGAGCACCGAACCTCCATTCAGGTGCTCCTTAAATGCTCAATCTTGGCACCCAAGATATCATTGCCAATTAGCGGGACTGTCCTGAATCTTTAAAGGAACCGCACCAGCTATCCATACTCCAGGGAGTTAGAGCGTCTAAACCTCGGAAGCCAGCACTGATGGGTGCGTGTCGTAGCAGACAGATACTTGGTTAATAAGGGTGTTAAATGTTATGGAGAGAAGGCAGGAGAATGGGATTGAGAGGATTCCAGCCATGATAGAATGGCCGTATAAATTTGATCAAACCTTGTTACGGGTCTCATTCTAAAGATAGAACCTCTGTGAGTGTAATTGTCCTTTATCACCACCACAAGGTGATAGTGTAGGTAAATGTTGAACTGAATCTCTGTTACCATATCCTGTTCTGAATTTAAACACATCCTAATTCAGAGGTTTGAGCACTACTAATGAAACCATAGCTAATTATAATATTTAGATTACTTTTTGTATTTCTAAAGCTGATTTATGTACCTCCACGAAAATATCTCTCAGTCATCTGCCAATCCAGGCTGAAATCCTCAATCTTCTTCAGCTTTTGATGTTGACTTGACTTGACTAATCCATTTCACAAGTACCCTAACATTAGACTTGTGACTCTTTACATTCACACATTCTGCTTCACAGCCTGTTCTCAACCACCTGCTGTTAATATTGCAGCATTCAAAATGTTGAAGTTTGCTGAATTTTATTACAAGCAAAATAAGGCAAGAAATTTGGGACTTCTACTTTTGACCCTTTTACATTAACTTTCTCCCCTCCCCCCACTCCTTAAGTTTCTGTCCTCTTGTTTCAGACTCCCCTCCCTTGCAAAAAGGCTTTGACTACTTACCCTATCTGTGGCTTGTACAGTAATTTTTAAGCCTGTATAGTCAACTTTCACCTTCCTACATTCTAGTAAGAATAAGCCCAGCCAATCTAATCTCTATTAGGAAAGCTCACCAGTACCTGTACTAAAGAAATTTAGCATGCCCCTTCTTACTCTCACCAATTTTTATAGATGCACCATATGAAACATCCTAACCATATGCATCAGAGCTCGGCAAGACAACTGCTCTGCTTGTCACTGCAAGAAACTGCAGTGAGTTGTGGGCACATCACAGAAACCAGCCCCCCCACCCCCCGCCACCCCCCAGAAGTGTCTACACTTCTCATTGACTTTGTAAGGCAGCCAACATAATTCATGGACCCCAGCCACTCCAGTCATTCCCTTCTCTCCTCCCCCTTTCACCAGGCAGAAGATACAAAAGCTTGAAAGCGCACAGCAACAAGGTCATGGACAGCTTCTATCTCATTGTTATAAGACTATTGAACAACCTCAAGGAACAATAAGATGAACTCCTGAGCACAAATCTCATTATGGCCTGGCACCTGGTCTAACTACACTGCATTTTATCCTAATTATTATAATTAGGGGCTGGAATGTAGAAGCCATGTATCTGTTTTTTATCTGCATTGTATTCTGTGTTGGGTGGTTATTATGGTATCTAGTCATGTGAGTAGAGTAAGGTAAAAGTGAAGGGAGTAAGTTACCTGTTCTGGGCAGTTTGGAGCTGGGGACCAACGGATGTCTTATCTTTCACTGACTGTTTAGTTACGCTTAGTTATATCACATTAAGATTGTCTGTTTTGCTAGATGCTAGTACAGAATTGAATAAGTTTCTTTGACTTTATGGCTGGAGTGAAAGGAAGGTGCATCATACAAGGATAACAACTTGAGCTAGGTCGCCAGCAGTGTCAATTGGTTTGTTGGAATTGACCATTAGGGAAACTATAGTATTTTATTTTACATTCTTTTATTCTTTTCCTTTGGACTATTACAGCACTGTTGTAATGAAGGAATCTGTTTGAATGGCATACAAAGCAAAGTTTTTCACTGAACCTCACTACATGTAACAATATAAACCAATAATAGATAGGTGGAGTTGTATAGCACAGTAAAGGGTCCTTTAGCTCCACCTGACTATATCAACTATGACTATCGATGCTAATCCCATTTGCCTGCATTAGTTCCATATCCAGCTTCTCCCTTCCTTTTCAAAATGTTTTTCAATGTGGTAATTATATCTGCCTCTAGTGGTTCCTCTGACAGCTCATTGCTTATAATTACTACGCCCTGCATGAAATCTGCCCCTCAGATCTGCTTTGAATTTCTACTTAACTCTGTGCCTTCTATATTTTAGATTCCCCAACCTTGGGGGGGAAAAATTGACCCCATCTATGGTCTTTATAATTTTAACATCCTATATAAGGTTGTGGCTCATCCCTCAACACTTCAGTAAGAACAAGCTCACTCTAGCCAATCTCTCCTAACATTATTTTGTCCATTATTTTCATGTTTGCACTTCATCCCATTGTAAAGCACTTTGAACTAGATCCGTTGTATGAAAAGTGTTCTTCAAGTAAGTAATTATTGTTATTATCATTTTTTTTCTCAGCTCAAGGGGCATAGCTAAGCACACTCATTTCTCAGTCATTAGGAACTTTTGGACTGTTCTAATGGTGTTTAGTCGTGTGGCTTTCTGAAGATTTACATAGAAGTTGCTGTGTAGCCCTAATTGTTTAATGCTATTGTGTAGTCCCCTTGGGATGGCACCATGTGTGGATATTGCTATCGGGACAGTGCATATCTTGTTCATGTTCCAAAGTCTTTCAATTTCCTTTTTTATTTCAGCATATTTCTGGTGTTTTCCACTTCTTGAATTTTGTAAGTTATGTGTGTTTGGAATGGTTATACCTATTAAATAAGTTGTTCATGCTTGTCTATCTGATATTAATATATCTAGACGGTTATTATGGATGTCCTATCTGTAATAACTGATCGATCATAATATAATTTGTGGTATTCTGACTGTACAAGTGGATCAGGCTTTTATTTATAGTAAGGCGTGATTTCATTTATGTGTTTCTGTTTTAAAGTAAGATTTTGATGAATGATAAACACGAGAAAATCTGCAGATGCTGGAAATTTAAGCAACACACACAAAATGCTGGTGGAACACATCAGGCCAGACAGCATCAATATGAAGAAGTACAGCCAACGTTTCAGGTCGAGACCCTTCGTCAGGACTTTTCACATAGATATTACTGTGCAGCCCTAATTGTTTAATGCTACTGTGTAGTACCTTTGGGATGACATCATATGTAGATATTGCTATCAAGTCCTTTTGATGAATGATACTTGCCACAATTGTGGCTGTGTAAGTAATCAGGTTGTGTTGAACTGCTACAGGATCTGTAATGTGCTGGATTGTTTCTTGCTTTTCTTGGCATTTTCTATCATCTTGAATTTTTTGGTCTTTTATTAATATTTTTTGATTTTTTTTGTGCTAACAACCTGATCCTGTATTGCCACAAGGAATTCTGTTTCTGGGAAGAGGTCTCCAACTCTGAGCCAGCCGTTCGACTCTTCCTTGTCGACAACTAGTCAGCTCAGTTCATAGGGATGTCTTCCATGGAGGGTCATGCTCTTAACTTTATTTCTTCAATAGTGATAATGTCTTCATTTTTCTGGGTTGCGCTCTCATTTAAGTTTATTCATGTCTATTTCTTATTGGAAATGCATATGCTTTCATGGAGTGCGATTCCTGTTTTCATTGATTAAAATATATCCTTGGAAGTTTTATCTAACTGCTTTGTAGATTTTTAATGCCTGTTATTCATTTTCCCCCTTCTGTCCTAAGTAGTGTTAATCTAGGCTTATTCAAATGTACATAATGTTTTCTAAAATTTGTCATTTCATTTCTTAGTTTTCTTTGTAAATTTTCCAGATCTGTTTTGGACCAAGATATTATGCCAAAAGAACACATTAATTAGGTACAGCAGAAGTGTTTATTGCCTTTGTTATATTTTTACTGTTGAGCTCTGTTTGGCAGATTTTCTTAAGCCTTGAAGTGAATTCTGTCAAAAGTTTTTCCTTTACCGCACCATGATCTATTTTCTTTGCTTGTTGATATCCCAGATACTTATATGTTTCATATTTATCCATCGGTTGTATTGTATCCTGCTGCTCTCTTTTATATTCCATTAGCTCTATTGTTCTGCATTAATCCAGTCCAAAGTTTACATTTATATCTTTCAGAAATAGTTTTGGTTCTACGATTTGAATTAATTGCTTTAGCTTAACTGATGAAGGAGCATATATTTCAAATCATTCACATTTAAAAGGTGCGTTAAGGTATAGCTCACTTCATTGTTTCTGATTTGCTACGCAACTTTTGTCCAATTCAGTAAATTAGAGAGATGGATTAAAGCTAGGCATAACCATAATGGACTTAGTGGGTCACTTGGAAAATGCCTTGGTTTATTTTGATAACTGAGGTTGTTCTTTTTGGTTGTTAATAGATAGGGTGATTACTGTTTACCAATGCTTCAACAGCTGTTGCAGGAATTCCACAAGTATTGGGTGTAGCTTATACATATTAAGAACTTCAATTAACCATGAGTGTGGGACAGAGTCAAATGCTTCTTGGTCGTCAATATAACAACATAAAAGATATCTGCTTTTCCACCGGGCTTGATTTAGAATTTATTATCAGTTGTTCTTTACACCCTTTCATACCCTTATAGCATCCTTTCTGCTCTTCTGTAAGTATATTGTGGTTATCCAAGAGAGTGGTGATACATGATGTTACAATTTTATATACAGTTTGTAAACAATTAATAGGACAACATTTTAATGAATCATTAGTGTTTTCTCCTTTAGGTAAGAGAGATGTTTTAGCTTCTGTCAAAAATTCAGGCACTTTTTAGATTTTTTAAGAAAGTTGTTGATATGCATTAATAGGTACAGATGAAGGCAAGTACATTTTTATACCAATAATTTTGAATATTATTACTTTCAATACGCGCACGTACCCCTGCATGCATGTATTCTTTTTCCCTCCTAATCCAGCTTACTTCTTGATTGTGCATCACCGTGTTTGTCCAAGTGGTCAAGTCAAGCCAAATTTATTTATAAAGCACATTTAAAAACAACCCATGTTGACCAAAGTGCTGTACAAACCATAACAGGTAGCTAAAATCACAAATACAAGAAACACAAATATGAACAACAAGGCACACAGCTTATAGGCACCAAATAAACAACACATGAGCCTAGGTACAAGCCAAAAATCAGACACATCAGGAAGATTCAAATGCTAGAGAATAAAAGTAAGTTTTGAGCCTGGACTTAAAAGAGTCAATGGAAGGGGCAGATCTGATAGGGAAGGGAATGCTGTTCCACAGTCCAGGGGCTACAACAGCAAAGGCGCGGTCACCCCGAACTTAAAGTTAGATCGCAGGACAACCAGGAGCTCCAAGTCAGCCGATCTGAGGGACCTGGAAGTAGAATAGGGGTTAGAAGGTCTGTGATATAGGGGGGCCCAGCCCATTTAGAGCTTTATAAACAAACAGGAGAACCTTAAAATCAATTCTAAACCGTACTGGTAACCAGTGGAAAGAGGCCAGGATAGAAGAAATATGGTCCCTTTTCCAGGCACCTGTCAGGAGCCTGGCTGCGGCGTTCTGGACCAGTTGCAGGCGGGACAGGGATCACTGACTAATCCCAGTATACAGGGAGTTGGAGTAGACCACGCGGGAGGATATAAGGGCATGGATGACTTTCTCGAGATCTTTGAAAAAGAGAAACAACTTAATTTTGGCAATAGTATGAAGCTGGAAAAAAACTGGCTTTTACCACTGCATTAACTTACTTGTCAAACTTAGAGGTGGAATCAAATATCACACCAAGGTTTTTGAAATGGGGTTTGACAAGAGTAGACAGGTTACCAAGACTGTGATAGAGTTAGGGGGGCCAGATAAGACAAATTCAGACTTGCCTTCATTCAGCTGTAGGAAATTTTGTGCCATCCAACACTTTATGTCCTCAAGGCAGTTTATGAGTCTGACCAGATTTAACTGGTTGTTTGGTTTCAAGGGGAGATAAAGCTGTGTGTCGTCAGCATAACAATGGAAGGAAATGCCGTGTTTTTGAATGATTTGGCCGAGGGGAAGCATGTACATAGAGAAGAGAATGGGACCTAGGATGGAACCTTGTGGGACCCCGCAGGAGAAACTAGCTGGAGAAGAAGAAAACTCGCCTATGTTGACAGAAAAGCTTCTATTCTTAGGGTAGGATATAAACCAGTTCAAGGCAGTGGCATCAACACCAACCCCCTACTGGAAACAGTCTATTAAAATGGCATGATCCGCAGTATCGAACGCTGCTCTGTCGGGAAGAAATAGGATGGCAGAGTCACCTGAGTCAGTAGAGAGGAGGAGATCATAAAATATTAGATATTATTATTATTATTATTATTCATTCCAGGCAACATTATGGTGAATCTCTTATGCATGTGTGTCGCGTGGCCAAGTGGTTAAGGCGTTGGTCTACTTATCTGAAGGTCACTAGTTCAAGCCTCAGCTGAGGCAGCGTGTTGTGTCTTTGAGCAAGGCACTTAACCACACATTGCTCTGCGACGACACTGGTGCCAAGCTGTATGGGTCCTAATGCCCTTCCCTTGGACAACATCGGTGGCGTGGAGAGGGAAGACTTGCAGCATGGGCAACTGCCGGTCTTCCATACAATGTTGCCCAGGCCTGCGCCCTGGAAACCTTCCAAGGTGAAAATCCATGGTCTCACGATACTAACGGATGCCTATTATTATTCATTCCAGGCAACATTATGGTGAATCTTTTCTGCACTCTCTATTGCTACCACATCACATCTTTCCGATAATGTGATGGTCAGAAATGTATACAATACTCCAAACGCAGTCTGGTCTATGCTTTGGATAGCTGCAACATGACATCTCAACTTTTAAACTCCATTCCAGAGCCTATAAAGGCAAGCATGTGGGACGTCTTCTTCACCAACCTATCCACCATTTTCAGGGGACTAAGAACTTGCACTGCAAGATCCCTCTGTGCATCAGAACTCTAAGTGGGTTCCTCATGCTGAGGAGAGAGGCTTTGCATATCCAACCCCTCTGCTTTACATCAGGGCTGGCTGGGGAAGACATAACATTTCATTTAGTTCTTTTTCAGAGTTTTTAAAAAATTATCATATCATACTTGAATGGAGTTTTAATTAAACTTTTAAAAATACTTTTAAATAAAATTTATTATTTTAGTTATTGAATCTATATGAATATTTTAAATGGCTTTGATGATTCAGGAAATTTTGACTTTTCTAAAGATATTGACGGCAATGAGCCATTAGCCTGTTCTGGGATGAGGTCTCAATGATACATCACCCCAGGCTTGAGAGACAACTTGAAGTCTGTTCACCTCTGAAGGCTGCTCTTTGGGTGCAAAACATCAGTTCATTCAGCCGCCTTCATCTGGAAATAGTAAAGCCAGATGTGTTGGCACATCACACAGTGAATGAGTGAGGCTGAATCCAAAATTATCTGGCCTATCAGCAAACAAAAAAAAATTGTTCATCCCACAAGCAGAGATTCAGAGCCTTGCATTATATAGCACCTTTTCTATCCTTGGGTTATCCAAAATCCTATCAGTCTTTTTGAAATGTGGTCCTATTTTAACACAATTTTAACTTGTACACCCAAAATTCAGATATATCACAAAATTTGAGATGTAACATTTTAACAAGAATTCAATTAACTCTAGGCAAATACTTGAAAATATCATTTTAATATTATACAGAAACATTTGGAAGTATCTTTCGAAGTGCAAAAGTCATTTCTTATTAAATTAAGAAAAATGATCAGGGTACTTACAATTGTGCCAATTTGTGCCTTAGTGTTGAAAGGAACCAGTTACATTGTAAAAACATCCTCAGTTCTTTCATGCAGAAACTTCCACTGCTGATTCATTTGCTATTTGGATATAGCCAATATAAGTAAGGACTGTTTTTCACTTTTTACAATTTTTTTTACACTTGCACAGATGATTACAAAAAGATTTTATGGAAATAAAATTCACTGATCTTTCATGCTGGTTCAGCAATTTTCCACCAAGCAAGCAGAAACTGGAGGCCTATGTTCATTACACTGAATAGTGCTGGTACTGCCCAGTGATGATTCATTAGTGGCAAAAAACAAAACAAAGAAAATTACAAAAAACTTATTAATACCACTTTATTAATAACGATCAACGTTAACAATGGAGAGGCAAGCAGTGGTTGTGGCAGAGGCACAGGCGAGAAATCCTCGAGGAAAGCGGAGGTGGAGTTGGAGGCACGGGAAAAGCATGGTCATGGCAAGCAAAGGTGGATGCGAGGTCAAAGCAGAGTCAAGGCAGAATCGTGGCATCCCCAAGGGTGAGGAAGGTTCTGATGTCTGATTGATGTAGGTGTCGAACTGAACTGGAAAAGTCAGGTACAGTCCAAATCATGGCAGTGGAGTTCAGGGCCCAGAGGGGTCTGAGAGTGAGGAATGACGTGATGTTTGGTTAGGCCAGATTGAAAAGGTCGGGGTGCCTGGACCGGTTCTGCTCGCTGCTCCACCACATTTACTCAGCTCTGCGCTAAACTGAAGCTGTGGTCTGCTCCAGCTGTGGTGATGTCTGGCTTCGCAAGTGGGCCCACAATACCTACTTGGCTTTGTGATGATCTGAAGCTGTGGTCTGCTCTCGCTGCAGTGATGCCCAACTGCAGTTCAGTAAAACTTCAGTTCTGAAGATATTTGCTTACTTTTCTTGTTTGCACGATTTGTTTTTTGCCTCACTCTGCACATTGGGTGTTTGATGATTTTTTAAAATTGGTTCTCTTGAGGTTTTGTTTTGTGGCTGCCTGTAGGGAGACAAATCTCCAGGTTGTATAATGTATACATACTTCGATAATAAATGTACTTTGAACTTTGAAACCACTAATTGTGAGGACTATTGTGAGGAGTAAAATATTGTGAGGAGTATCAATCCAAAGTTAAACAATCATATAATTTAACAGTACATGAGTGACTGTAGGGTGACCAAGTGTAGGAACCAAATGTTCCCAGGTATCCAAAATTCCAGAAGGACTGGCAAAATGGAATGGGAGATGTAACACTGCTGTAAATAAGACAGTATTTAGGAAAGATCTTGATGCAGCATATCATGCTACCATAGTCGTATTCATAGTTGTGGTGGGAGCATGATACTTCATTAGAGGTACATGTGACAAGGCTAATCCAATAATTACAGGTAAATTTACATATAAACTAATCAAATCAAATTAATCTTTCCAATTTAAGGGATGATTTCCTGGAACTTGTACAAGATGGATTTCTAAATCCACATATTTAGGAACTGAGCAGTGAACTAGCCAATGATCACTGCTGTGCAGTTAGAAAGGGGCTGTTAATCATGGTTCCAAATGGACTGCAAGGAAAGAGATCACAGTACAGTAATGTTTCACATTAGGCCAAAGGAAAAGTGGTTCTATCAAGTAATATGATTGAAGTCAGTGTTTTCAATCCTAACAAAAGGTACACTGAAGTTCTGCCGGTAGACTGGAAAACGAGAAACAAGATTTTATAGTGAACAGTCGATGCCTGGCTTTTAAGTAAATATTATGATTTGCAATAAATATACATCTTAAATTTCAAAGATACAACAGGAAAGTAGTCCAACCATGGAGTGCAGAAGAAATTTAAGAGAGTATTAAGTCTAAAGGAAAAGCTTATCGAGTTCCAGAAAAAAAGGCAGTGGACTACAAGACAGGAAGTTCAGGGAAATATGGCAAAGAAATTGATGGAAAATAGAAAGTGTCCATGACCAGATGGCATCTAAGTGATGTTGGAGGGTTAAAGCCTAGCCAAAACGCCCTTGCAGTAGTACCATCAGGTCTTTCACAATCCACTTTTTGGGACAGTTTGGCCTGAACAACTTATTCAAAAGGTGACTCCTCCAGCAGTGTCTCAGTCCTTCAGGACTGCATTGGAGTTTTAGTTTAAGGACTGATACAGAGACTAAACAATGGCACTGGTTTACAGCATTTTAAAGGTTTTGGTGAAGTCTCAAAAGACTAATAAAGTGCTCCTCAACTGCATTGACTGTTGTGATTAGGAAACAGAACAACACACAGCAAGATGTAATAAATAACAATGCATCCCAATGTGAAGTTAAAAAAAGGTAGTTCAGGCAGCATCTGTAGGAAGAGAAACAGAACTAATGCTTTGGATTGCTGATCCTTTGTCAGAACAGGTAAAATATGACGTGGTTAACTGAATGGCCATTGATACGACATTCTATGTTCAACATTCACCATCACGGGCAAGCATCAATCTTTTAAAGCCTTTTATTGAAACATTAGAATTTTCTTTTGCTTTTAACAGGAGGAAAGTATTCAACAGTTTGAAGCAAGGAAGGAAATAAAGTAGCCAGTGACCCAACTATTTTATCATTTGGGTTTGGTTAGGCTGAAATGTACTTTACAGGCCTTTGGTACTTAATAAGTTTCCACAGAGTCATTAGAGCACTACAGCACAGAGAAAGGCCCTTCATTATTCTGCCTAATCACATGACCATAGCTCTCCATGTACTTAGCCAAATTTCTCTTACAAGTTGAAATTAAACCCACATCAACAACTTCCGCTGGCAGCTCATTGCATATTCTCACCATCCTATGAGGTAAAGAAGTTACCTCTCAGGTTCCCCTAAATATTTCACCTCTCACCCTTAGCCTGTAGACTCTCGTTCTAGTCCTACCCAACCTCAGTGGGGGGAAAAAGCAAAAAGCCTGCTTGTATTTACCCCATCTATATTCCTCATAATTTTGTATATTTCTTTTGCTTACACAAGAACTTTAATTACATTATTCACTTTACTCACTATTTGTAACAACATCTTTACCCCAAAAAGAATACAGATAGCTAAGTTATATGATATGCTCCTTTAAGTCATTATAAATACGACAATAAATTGCACCAGTATGACAACATTGAATACAAATGATGTGGATTTCAATATTTCTGTCATTACAGATGACAGCAAATCACTAAAATTCAAAATCAACCAAATCTTCCTAGAATGAATCATCACTTAAACATACATCAGCTGGAAGCCCACGGCCCTCTTTCCCTGTGACTGACAGCTGGTGAAGTCAGAATTCATTACCCTCAGATGTGTGAACACCTTCAGCAGACCAGAGATAATCAGTCAATAAATTCACACAAAGAATATTGATTATAATTTTCTTTTTCCCTGCATGCAGCCTGTACCTATGATTTTGTTTTAATCTGAATTCAATTGTTCCCACCTTCTGAAGAACTTTAGTTGTCTCTTGCTTTACTTGTGCAGTGAACTTCATTTACGCAAGTTTATTCAGGATTAACATAAGTAGAGCTTCCTATTCTTTTATTTCTGAGAAAAGCAGTGCAGGAGAGGAAAGCAAAGTACCATGTTATGTATCTGAGAGTAACAATCAATTCTATGATGAAGTGTTGTTGCTTACATGAGAAGAGTTAAACTACCATAGTGTGCTCTGGGAGGGAGAAATTATCAAGGCTGAACAATGTTTTATAACCTCAGTAGAAGCACACAGCATAGCACCAGGCCCATCAGCCCAACTGGACCATGCCCACCAAGATACCCATCTAAGCTAGCCCCATTTATAAAAGATAAAGATTAGCTTTATTTATCACACGTACATCAAACCATGCAGTGAAATGCATCACTTGCATCAAATTAGATCTGCAAAGATTGTGCTGGAGGCAGCCCTCATGTGTTGCCATGCTTCCTGCACCAACATAGCATGCCCATAACTTACTAACCCTAACCATATGTCTTTGGGAATGAGGGAGGAAACTGGAGCATCTGGAGGAAACCCACATAGTCACAGGGAGAACGTACAAACTCCTTACAGACAGGAGTAGGAATTGGACTAAGATCTTACAGATGGCGCTGCAAACGACTGCACTAATCGCTACACTACCATGCCACTCTGTGCTATTTTCCAGCATTTGGCCCAGATCCTTCTGAATCTTTCCAATCCTGATGGTTGTAGGCTAATAAACATTTGTGAACCTGGCATATGAAAATTATCTTCTCCTCCAAGTCAAATACCCTTTCCAGACAAACGACAAAAAAAACAATTCAATAGATGGCATGAGGCAGTGTGTACATTGCACAAGTGGCCATTCTACATCCGTAAAGCAAAGCAACAAATGTCTGCAGCCTATCCAGTCAAATGAAGCTCTCACAGCTGTGTCCAATCCTGTTCTCACATGAGGTTCACACAAGCTCGCTACCAGCTCAGCGATGCACACAAAGAAACAAGAGCACAAAGAATGAACTTCACTTTTATCTGGCCTGCTTTATCAGAGGCCGATTATAGAATGTCAATATTACTCCAGCTGAGAGACAGGCTAATTCAATGTGGATCAAAGATCAAAGCAGGATGTTTACTCTTCTGTATAACTCAGAAATAATCATATGCCACCTTTATCTAATTATCTTCAAATGAGTTCAAATAATCCTTTAATAGAAATTTCAAATTTTTGCTTTACCACTGTGGCTGCATGTGACACCATGAAGCATTGGTATTTGGACTGTGTGAAACAAACAGTTCATTAAGCTGAACTTATAACTTTTAAGCATAATGGTACATTATTGTTAATGTACATTGAAGAAATAATACTGGCTACACTTGAATTTTGTTCCACTGCCTACACTTTGGTTCATTACTCTCCATTCAATTACCACCTTTATAATCCTTAATTGTTGTTCCATTAATGGTTTGTATGACATGTTATCACATTATTGCACCATTATATAAGCATCCGTTAGTCTCGTGAGACCATGGATTTGCGCCTTGGAAGGTATCCAGGGCGCAGGCCTGGGCAAGGTTGTATGAAAGACCGGCAGTTGCCCATGCTGCAAGTCTCCCCTCTCCACGCCACCGATGTTGTCCAAGGGAAGGGCATTAGGGCCAATACAGCTTGGCACCGGTGTCATCGTAGAGCAATGTGTGGTTAAGTGCCTTGCTCAGGGACACAACATGTTGCCTCAATGAGGCTCGAACTAGCAACCTTCAGGTCACTAGACCGACACCTTAACCACTTGGCCACGTGCCCACACATTAATGTTGCACCACAGTGAACAAAGAATGAGATAGACTGAAATTAGTAGACCAAACATAATCAAGTTCAAGTTTAACTGTCATTCAACCATAACATTTTTAAAATTTATTGCCCATCCTAGTTGCCCTTGAGAAGGAGGTGATGAGCTGCCTTCTTGAACCGCTGCCGTCCCTGAGGTGTAGGTACACCCACCGTATGCAGCTAAACAAAACAGCATTCTTCTGGGGCCAAGGTGAAAGACACAGTGCATACAGTCACGCACAGATAGTCACAATAGCAGATACAGTCACAGAATAATATTAACACACATCCCTGAGTGGCAAAATCTGAAGTGATGATACATGGGATGCTGTCCTGGAACCAGCTCCTCATCTCCCACAGGTGCAGACAAAGGTAAATGTGACAAATACAGCCACATATTTACATATTCTACTCAACATAAACTCTTATTTACTCCAAAATGATGATGGATCTGTACACGAAGATTCCCAATGGCAGCTCTTGTGTGCAGATGGTTCTTAACCCCTTTAGGGCCCTCCACAACTTTCTTTGACAACGGGCATTGGCATAGGCCAGTGGATGAATGTATTCTTGAATTAAAACTTCCACTAGTTATCACTGTTATTACATGGGAAAGCAGATATTTTTAGCAGAATATTCATGGTGCAAAGTAAAGTATGAAAGGTGTTGCGCATTCCTAGCAGCACCCAATTACTTTTATCTAGTGAGTCTTCTGCCCAGCGAAAGGAAAATCGTCAATATTTTTATCAAAACAAAACTTCTTCAAGATAATAATTTTTAGTTATTTGAATTACGATCCCATGTAATAAACATTTATTTTCTCCAATGATTATGACCAACAAAGAAAATAGGTTCTTCAAATAGACATCCTCTGGCTGTAGAAATGAGTACACCAGCTTCCACAAATGAGATTAAACAGAATCCCATGTTAAATGGCCTGGATACTCATTGAAAGCAAGTAACATTTCTCAGTTACTTATGCTTTTGCACAAAACTACTTAAAGTCTAGGATATTTCTGCATATAAAATTCACCTAGAATGAGGTAATATTCCACAAGACCTTCTTCTATTTCATCCAACTCAATCTGTATAGTTTTGTTTTCAGCCCTGATGAAGAATACTTACTGATCTAACCTATAAATATTCACCTCAACTAGCAAAATTTTAACTTTCCATCTTGTGTATCCACTCTCCAATGATAAAAGCCATTTCAAAATCCTTATTGGATTCACAATCAATATCATTTTAATGTTCTGTGCCAGTTCTGTGCCTGAGAGTTAAAATATCAGTTGTATTTATGGCATTATGTGCAGTGAATGGTTTCTGCATTTAGGCAGAACTATAGCACATTGCAAAGGAAGCTGCTGTACTCACTACCTATAAACATCTTCTTTAGCTCTATAATTTTACCCTACCAGAAGGACCTTGACAAGTACAAAGACAATATTTTTTAATCCTAAATTGAATTACAAGTTCCATTTCTGAGTTTTCCTTAAAATCATTGATTTATATTTCCATTAAAATAGCCACCTATTCAACTTCTATTTCAATGAAAGCCTCTTCTAAACCATTGTTATCTCCAAGTCGCAATTATCCAAATATCTCTCACTTAAGTTCTTTCCTTCTTAAACCTTGAAGCTTCTGACTCTCTGTGGCCATATAAAATGCCACATATATTATGCATTTATTTACCCGTAAATTCTTAAGCTCCACTGGCTTCAACATTCTAAATCAAATTTTGTGAGGAAGAACTAATCATCTTAAAGCACTATAATTTTTTTAAAATTCTTTACCCCAGAGTACTGTAAAGACTAGATCATTGAATATTTTCAATTGTGAAATAAACAGATTTTTGGACTGTGAAGAAGTTAAGAGTTATGGGAAAAAGTCATGATCTTAATTAATGACAGAGCCATCTCAACAGTCTTACTGTTATTCGACGCTCCTAACATTATTTTTCTGCAAAGGAGTACCTTAAAGATGTTTTAACAAAATGGGAATCAAAATCCTGTAAACTGATTCAGCCTAGGTTCCATCTGTCCAGAAATGTAAAGGAGGTTTGTCCCAAACACATAGCAGCAGAAACAATTTAGCGGTAACAGATCACTTTAATAATAAACTGCAAAATAACAAGCCACAAGGAGAGACACAAAACAAAAGAGAACAGACACTTAACATGACAAGGCAACTGAAGGCTAGCAGCATCTGGTTGAGGCTGGCTGGTTCGATGAGTGAACAAGGACTGTGGATGAGAGCTGGGTTTAAATAGGCTGCAGGTGATGAATTGGAAAGGAGTGGCAGGTGACTCCTGTTCTGGGGAAGATTGGGAGGAACCTGTGTCACGTACCCCGTAATGGGTTAAGGAACCAGCAGAAATGGAAAACACCTTGGAGTCTGGTTTTGCTGTTAACTAACGCTATTTTATGAGTAACTATGCAATACAGTAATATAAAATCAGATAAATCAAGCAGGTTAGCAAAGTTCATGAGTATGTAAGTGTGGAAATATAAAAACCAAGCTTCTTCAAGCTTAGTGGTTAAATGGATACAGTCTTACGATGATGGATAAATGAAATCAGTTCAGTTCGTGGTATTGAGTTGAGTAGTGATGGAGTGATGGACAGAGAGAGAGGTGTGGTGGTTGTTCGAGTAAGCCGATGCCATCAATCCTCCGTTGTCCTCTGAAATCCCTTAAAAGTCACCAAATGTGACCACAAAAAGGAGACCGTCTTCTGTGGTTAAGTTATCAACCCAGGCAAGGGTTGGTCCCTTGGTCACCATGGCAACCCACGAGCTACTCGTTGCTCTCTCTCTCTCTCTCTCTAAATCAGCTGTACCCTCTCTCTCTTTTTAAAGGTACGGTCCATAAGGGATCATTCAGGATATTGTCACACCTGCAAGTGCATGGTTGACACTATTAACCTTAATATTCTAACATAACCGTTCCTGAAGCTTATAATACAAGACAGAAATGTGTTTATGATAACTGAATAATGTCAATTAATCAGCACCCTATTGGGATCTATTGGCCACTAACCTACCTAGTTGTGGAGTAGCTGAAACTGAACTAACAACCAGATCTCATGAGTGAATTGTCACATTATGGGAAAAAAATTGTTGGCTTGGACCAAACACCAATAATTAAAAGTCACAGAATGCAGTAAAAACCAATCTTCAAATTCTTCAGCTTGCACTACCTGCCATCTCCATATCATTTGCCTTCATGAGATGGCATTCTGTGCTTAACTACTATTATGCATAATGGAAAAGACTATTGCTAATCTAGAAGGGCATCTATAAGACACTTTTGCCTTCACCCGTTGGAGAAGAACATATCAAAGGAATCTGTAACCAATGAATTGGCATATTTTTCATTTGTTGGGGGGAATGAGGCAAATCTGAGAATGAAGTTACAATCCAGAGATAGCTGCATGTTCAACAGATGAGCAGCGCAGTACAGTTAAAGGAAAATAATTTTGTCTTGTGCCACTCCTTTAATGACCTCAGGATGTCCTAAGGTGGTTTACAGCCAATAATATATCATTTTAAGCATGTCACTGTTTCAACATGGGAATCATATAATGCAGAGACTAGTCCTGACTGATTCTAATCAAAAGACATGTACTCCCTAATTATGTGGCATGCCACAGCAGAAATCACACTGCATGATTGTAAAGGGATAAAGGCATAGAAATGAAAATAAAATAAAAATCAATTCAAAGTTATAGTTGCAACTAGAAAATGAAAGAAAATAACTGAATATTTCCGAATAGAAATAATAACATTTATAACAGAATACTGAGCAAAAGCAGAATCCACATGAAAATGGGTGTATTGCATAATATGTTTTTCTTAATCAATAAATTAGTGAATTACAAAAAAATAATATAGTATTGAAACGTCTGCCGGAGAATATTTAAAGAATTACAAAAGCATTCAATCAAGTAATGAGTATCGCTTTAGAAGCATACTGTGGTAGTTTTATAAATTTGCCACACTAAATTACTTGACATGGTGATATCTAAGAGCAATAGATGTGGAATCCACTTTTTTTCAATTACATGTTTATTTTTCTTCTCACCTTTGCTAATAATTAAAACACAAATCCTGAATCCGGGTTGAGTCTTTCAAGATTCAAGGGCCTTAGACCCAGTCATTGGTTTCCTATTTCCATAGCTACACCAAGCAAAAAGATTTGGCCCAACTACAATTCATTTTTGTATGACATTATTGATGGGCAATAAAGTAGAGCCCTTGGCAAGAAATGCACACAAAATGAAATTCAAGAAAAATATTATTCATCCATCACTGAAATCATACTGTCAATTTAATTCTTAATCATTACAATTAATATTTTCTGGTGTTTTTCTACCAAATTGATACAGCAGAACAAATTTAACAGTCAGAGTGCAGTTCCAAAAGAGATCCATTTGAATCAGAAAAAAACTCCCTTAGGTTGAAGTCATTTGAATGTTTGGAATAAAGAAAGCTGAGGTAGAAAGTTCTGTTTCCATCTCTGGAAATAGAATGACTACACACAATTTTCATCAGGTTTGGAGAACGATTATCATCTCAATGAACACTGCCCTTAGGACTAATTCTGTGCAATAAATGCTTCAATATATATCACACAGGTAAGTATAGTTTTTCATCGTTAATACACAACAAACTTTCCTCCCTCCTCTGCTACGTTGTCCACCCAATCAAGCATGTTCTCTGTGTCATTTGCCATCATGTTCCAAGTACACTCTGACTTCTTTATTCTTCACAACAATTACAAAGAGCCTTTTCTTCTCACTTGATAAACTTTGCAGCATTATTTTTAACGTCTATTATCGCTTCACCCTCACCACAATTTTGTTTCCACTTTTCATTCAATACCTCTCTCCCTCACTTTTCCAGCGTTACAAATCTTTCTGAAATGGAACAGCAAGTGTAGAAAATTGGACATCGCATCATATGTTCTGGTTGAATTTTACCTGAACAAGGTTTTGCATTATTTCTGCTCTCCTTTCAAGAGATTCATGAAAAATAAATCAAGTAGCTTCACCAGATTAAACTGCATGTTATGCCTCATGCTAGCACAAGTCAGCCCATCAAAGCTATGCTAACTCGAGTTCCTTTACTCTTTCCCCAAGCTTCTCTCATTGGCTGTCCTCTCACCTCAATAATAAGCAAATGCTTTGCGAGGCTGGTCAAGGACTACATCTGCAGCTTGCTGCCACTCACATTGGACCCCTTACAATTCACCTACCGATACAACCAATCGAGAGATGACACAATAGCCACAGCTCTACACACTGTCCTTACACATCTGGAGAAGAAGGAGGCTTATGTGAAAATGCTGTTCTTGGACTACAGTTCAGCATTCAACACCATAATTCCATCCAGGCTTGACAAGAAGCTCAGAGTCCTCGATCTTGACCCTGCCTTGTGCAGCTGGATCCTGGACTTCCTGTCAGATTGCTGGTGCTGGTAAGAGTGGACTCCCCTACCTCTGCCTCTCTGACCCTCAACACAGGTGCCCACAGGGCTATGTACTAAGCCCCCCATCCTTTACTCTCTGTACACCTATGACTGTGTCGCCATCCACAGCTCCAATCTGCTAATTAAATTTTCTGATGATACTACGTTGATCGGCCTAATCTCAAATAATAATGAGGCAGCCTACAGAGAGGAAGTCATCACCCTGACACAGTGGTGTCAAGAAAACAACCTCTCCCTCAATGTCGCAAAAACAAAGGAGTTGTATGTGGACTACAGGAGGAATGGAGAGAGGCTAACCCCTATTGACATCCATGGATATGGGGTTGAGAGGGTGAACAGCTTTAAGTTCCTGGGCAAACACATCACCAAGGATCTCACGTTGTCTGTACATACTGGCTGTGTGGTGAAAAAAGCACAACAGCACTCTTTCACCTCTACGGTTGAAGGTGTTTGGTATGGGTCCCCAAATCCTAAAACCTTTCTACATGGTGTCATGGTCCAGTCCATCAACCCTTGCTCCAGGTTTTCCTGTCTACCCTGTTTCTGTTCCTGTTGAGCACTAATTGAGGCAGCTGATTCTCGCTGGGGCTGTCTGCATAAATACCTCCAGAGACCAGGGCGTGGCTGCTGGATTGTTCTTGTCCTTACTCCTTGTATCCCATTCCCTGCCTTCTGTTTCCTCGACTGAAGCCTTGCCTTGTCTTGCTGGTAACTCTCGCCTCGCCTGAAGTTCTTGTCTCGCCTTGCATTGCCTGAAGCCTTGCCTTGTCTTGCTGGTAACTCTCGTCTTGTCCTGGAGCCACCCTGTACTGTCCCTTGCCTCCGCCGGGTAAGTCAGGCTGTCTTGCCGTTACCTGCGGTTGGTTCTTTCCCTTCCTGTCCCTTGCCTCCGTCGGGTAAACCAGGCCATCTTGCCTTTACTTACGGTTGGTTCTGTCCCTTCCTGTCCCTTGCCTCTGTCGAGTGGGGATCCACGCCCTGCCCAGGAGTACCCGCCCAGAAGGAGCTTCAAGACCCCAAGCCAAGCTTCAAGACCCCAAGCCTCTAGTCTCAAGCCTCGCCTCAAGTCTCTAGTCTCCAGCCTCGCCTCAAGTCGCTGGTCTCCAGCCTGGCCTCAAGACTCTAGCCAAGCCTGGCCTCAAGTCTGAAGACTCCAGCCTCGTCCTGCCTGCCAGCCAAGTCACATCCTTGCCTGGTTCTGAGGTCCGAGCCAGAGGCAAGACCCAGGTTCTGGGTCCTTGTCCAGTCTCTGGCTCGGAGTCCAAGCCCTGGCTCCTAGCTCTCTTGACCAGTCCTGTTCCAGGTTAGCGGTTTTCTTGTCCATGTCCTAGCCCTCACCCTGTATCCTAGTCCTGTGTCTAGTACTTCAGTGTCTGTGTCTTGCACTTGGGTCCATTCCCAGCCATCTCCTTATGACAAGGGGCACAATTGAGAGCATTCTGACTGTCTGCATCACTGCCTGGTATGGGAACTGCACCTCCCTTAATCACAGGAGGGATATTCAATAGTCAGGAGGGATAGACATGAAAGAAAAGGAGGTGGGGTAGCATTGCTGGTTAGAGAGGAGATTAATGCAATAGAAAGGAAGGACATAAGCCAGGAGGATGTGGAATCGATATGGGCAGAGCTGCATAACACTAAGGGGAAGAAAACACTGGTGGGAGTTGTGTACAGGCCACCTAACAGTAGTAGTGAGGTTGGGGATGGTATTAAACAGGAAATTAGAAATGTGTGCAATAAAGGAACAGCAGTTATAATGCGTGACTTCAATCTACATGTAGATTGGGTGAACCAAATTGGTAAAGGTGCTGAGGAAGAGGATTTCTTGGAATGTATGCGGGATGGTTTTTTGAACCAACATGTCGAGGAACCAACTAGACAGCAGGCTATTCTAGACTGGGTATTGAGCAATGAGGAAGGGTTAATTAGCAATCTTGTTGTGAGAAGTCCCTTGGGTAAGAGTGACCATAATATGGTGGAATTCTTCATTAAGATGGAGAGTGATATAGTTAATTCAGTAACAAAGGTTCTGAACTTAAAGAAGGGTAACTTTGAATGTATGAGACGTGAATTAGCTAAGATAGACTGGCAAATGATACTTAAAGGGTTGACAGTAGATATGCAATGGCAAGCATTTAAAGATCGCATGGATGAACTACAACAATTGTTCATCCCAGTTTGGCAAAAGAATAAACCAGGGAAGGTAGTGAACCTGTGGCTGACAAGAGAAATTAGGGATAGTATCAATTCCAAAGAAGAAACATACAAATTAGCCAGAAAAAGCGGCTTACCTGAGGACTGGGAGAAATTCAGAGTCCAGCAGAGGAGGACAAAGGGCTTAATTAGGAAGGGGAAAAAATATTATGAGAGAAAACTGGCAGAGAACATAAAAACTGACTGTAAAAGCTTTTATTGATATGTGAAAAGGAAAAGATTAGTTAAGACAAATGTAGGTCCCCTACTGACAGAAACAGGTGAATTGGTTATGGGGACCAAGGACATGGCAGACCAATTGAATAACTACTTTGGTTCTGTCTTCACTAAGGAGGACATAAATAATCTTCCGGAAATAGTAGGGGACAGAAGGTCCAGTGAGATGGAGGAACTGAGGGAAATACATGTTAGTATGGAAGTGGTGTTAGGTAAATTGAAGGGATTAGAGGCAGATAAATCCCCAAGGCCAGATGGTCTGCATCCCAGCGTGCTTAAGGAAGTAGCCCAAGAAATAGTGGATGCATTAGTGATAATTTTTCAAAACTCTTTAGATTCTGGACTAGTTCCTGAAGACTGGAGGGTGGCTAATGTAACCCCACTTTTTAAAAAAGGAGGGAGAGAGAAACCGGGGAATTATAGACCGGTTAGCCTGACATCGGTGGTGGGGAAAATGCCAGAGTCAGTTATCAAAGATGTGATAACAGCACATTTGGAAAGCGGTGAAATGATCGGACAAAGTCAGTATGGATTTGTGAAAGGAAAATCATGTCTGACGAATCTCATAGAATTTTTTGAGGATGTAACTAGTAGAGTGGATAGGGGAGAACCAGTGGATGTGGTATATTTGGATTTTCAAAAGGCTTTTGACAAGGTCCCACATAGGAGATTAGTGTGCAAGCTTAAAGCACACGGTATTGGGGGTAAGGTATTGATGTGGATAGAGAATTGGTTGGTAGACAGGAAGCAAAGAGTGGGAATAAACGGGACCTTTTCAGAATGGCAGGCAGTGACTAGTGGGGTACCGCAAGGCTCAGTGCTGGGACCCCAGTTGTTTACAATATATATTGATGACTTAGATGAGGGAATTAAATGCAGCATCTCCAAGTTTGCGGATGACACGAAGCTGGGTGGCAGTGTTAGCTGTGAGGAGGATGCTAAGAGGATGCAGGGTGACTTGGATAGGTTGGGTGAGTGGGCAAATTCATGGCAGATGCAATTTAATGTGGATAAATGTGAGGTTATCCACTTTGGTGGCAAAAATAGGAAAACAGATTATTATCTGAATGGTGGCCGATTAGGAAAAGGGAGGTGCAATGAGACCTGGGTGTCATTATACACCAGTCATTGAAAGTGGGCATGCAGGTACAGCAGGCGGTGAAAAAGGCGAATGGTATGCTGGCATTCATAGCTAGAGGATTCGAGTACAGGAGCAGGGAGGTACTACTGCAGTTGTACAAGGCCTTGGTAAGATCACGCCTGGAGTATTGTGTGCAGTTTTGGTCCCCTACTCTGAGGAAAGACATTCTTGCCATAGAGGGAGTACAAAGAAGGTTCACCAGATTGATTCCTGGGATGGCAGGACTATCCTATGATGAAAGATTGGATCGACTAGGCTTATGCTCGTTGGAATTTAGAAGATTGAGGGAGGATCTTATTGAAACATATAAAATCCTAAAGGGATTGGACAGGCTAGATGCAGGAAGATTGTTCCCGATGTTGGGGAAGTCCAGAACGAGGGGTCACAGTTTGAGGATAAAGGGGAAGCCTTTTTGGACCGAGATTAGGAAAAACTTCTTCACACAGAGAGTGGTGAATCTGTGGAATTCTGTGCCACAGGAAACAGTTGAGGCCAGTTCATTGGCTATATTTAAGAGGGAGTTAGAAATGGCCCTTGTGGCTAAAGGGATCAGGGGGTATGGGGGAAGACTGATACAGGGTTCTGAGTTGGATCATACTGAATGGCGGTGCAGTCTCCAAGGGCCAAATGGCCTACTCCTGCACCAATTTTCTATGTTTCTATGTTTCAATGACTCTGCAGAGAGTGGTGCGGACAGCCCAGCACATCTGTAGATGTGAACTTCCCACTATTCAGGACATTTACAAAGACAGGTGTGTAAAAAAGGCCCGTAGGATCATTGGAGACCTGAGTCACCCCAACCACAAACTGTTCCAGCTGCTGCCATCTGGGAAACGATACCACAGCATAAAAGCCAGGACCAACAGGCTCCAGGACAGCTTCTTCCGCCAGGCCATCAGACTGATTAATTCATGCTGATGCAATTGTATTTCTATGTTATACTGACTATCCTGTTGTACATACTATTTATTATCAATTACTTTAAATTGCACATTCCACATTTGCATGGAGACGTAATGTAAAGATTTTTAATCCTCATGTATTTAAAGGATGTAAGTAATAAAGTCAACTCAATTCAATTCAGAGAAGACAGCCCATAAAGGTAAGACTTTCTAAATGGTCACCATCTAATGATGTATCACTCTGAATCAAAAAGAAATTAGCCTCCTGTTAGATCAGAAAGAAGAGTTAGAGGAGTATGGGCATTGAAATGTGTTCCGCAACCGTGAAAACAGGAACACTATAAGGCATATTTGTAGGAGGTGAGGTCTTTGTTTGTATAAAGTGGAGATGAGGACTCTAAAGCCCTACTAAAGAGGTAAATACTGGAACCACATAAGGTATTTTTATTTTATCGACATACAGGCCTTCCGGCCCTTTGAGCCGCACCACCAGCAACCCTCGATTTAACCCTACCCTAGGCATCCATTAGTCTCATGAGACCATGGATTTGCGCCTTGGAAGGTTTCCAGGGCGCAGGCCTGGGCAAGGTTATATGGAGGACCAGCAGTTGCCCGTGCTGCAAGTCTCCCCTCTCCACACCACCGATGTTGTCCAAGGGAAGGGCATTAGGACCCATACAGCTTGGCACCAGTGTCGTCGCAGAGCAATGTGTGGTTAAGTGCCTTGCTCAAGGACACAACCCGCTGCCTCGGCCAAGGGTCAAACTAGCGACCTTCTGAACACTAGACGAACGCCTTAACTACTTGGCCACATGTGAACACAGGACAATTAACAATGACCCTTTAACCTACCAAATGGTACATCTGCGGGCTGTGGGAAGAAACTGTAGCACCCAGAGGAAACCCGTACAGTCATAGGGAGAACATACCTACTCCTTACAGACAATGGTGGGAATGAAGACATTGTATTGCTTACCAATAAATTTCTATGTTCTGGGTGAATTTAAGCACAAGTTCCCTTCCAGGCCGTTTTGTGTCATTTTATTTGGAAACAGTGATCGGTAGTCTCCCTGACTTCTGGCCACTTTGAGGGTGCTGATGTCACAGCCATTTCAGTTTGAAAGGAAGCCCAAATGGCTACAGCCTGGGCAGATAGATGTCAACCTTGGAACGAATGGTAAACCAAGTAAAAGGCACTTGCATGCAGTCACAATTTCTGCAGTCTGTACTCTTGGAGGTCAGAGGAAATGATGAGGTCCAGATCGGACTCTTACCAATCAACCCATACCAAATGCATTGCCAGAAAATCAGCAGGCTCTTCTCAAACCATTAAGGTACTAGGCAAGACTGTGAACTTTTAAAGCAAAGTACATTGAATTGCCTACTTGGGTGATGAAAGGATTTCGCTTTACTTGTAGATTAGGAAGCTACTGGCATGACGAAAGAAGCCCTGAGCACCGCCAGAGATGGAAAACCTTCACTGCTGCCTGAACGTCAGTGGTTTGACAGGCATCAAGTAAGTAAGTTACCTGGAGATTAAAAAAATAAAGAACTTAAAAATATAGTGTGAAAAGACATTCCTATATTCAATAGGAAATACATATTTACACAACAAAAACAAGTTTTGTCATCACTGATCCGAATTTTGCTAAATCCAGTGAATAGTTCAAATATCTGGAGTTCATCAACAGAGACCTCACTTAATCTAACTAATTCTTTATCCCCAATTTAGTGAAAACCCACATATAAAAGACAATATCTTATTTCTGCATGAAAATTCTTTTTTTTTTTGCTTAGTCTTGAATTAATCCATTAATTGGGATCAATTCATAATTGGAAAATCTGTAGAGGCTCCTGTGGATGAGTCATGTCTGCTTACCATAGTGACTTTCTAATGAGACTAACAGGATGACACTGCCTAACCTCAAAAATCTCAGAGCAAACCAATTTGTAGAAGCACTCACACTAATATGAACAGGCTACTGTCACCTGCTGGCCTGTGCATATGGTAAATGGATGAGTAGGTGAAGGTTTGCTGAATAGATTAGAGTTCTATTTATTTAAAATAAATATCACTTATTTTAAATTACGATAGCAGAGAGTTAATACGTTGCTATGCAACGTAATTCTATTAGGCGATGAATAAAGTGGTTGATATCAAATAGCAAATGTTTTTTTCAGATATCAGTAACTTTGGATATGATAGGTTCCATTTTTAGAAAACATCTCACATATATGCAAGATTTTCTTTTATTCCTAGAGTAGATCTACTAAAGTATCTAAAGACATTGAAGAATTGCATGGGGAGGGAATTCAAGGTGTTTGATGCAGTTTGCCTGTTCTCCCTGAGACTTCATAGGTTTCCAGTCGATGTTCCTGCTTCTTCTCACATCCACGTCCAGTTAGCCTGACCTCAGTGGTTGAGAAGATGTTGGAGTTGTTTGTTAAGGATGTGGATTCGGGGTACTTGGAGGCACTTAGATTGAATTCAGCATGGTTTTCTTACGGGAAAATCTTGTCTGACAAATCTGTTGGAATTCTCTGAGGAAATTACAGACAGGATAGGCAAAGGAGAGTCAATGGATGTTGCTTATTTGGATTTTCAGAAGGCCTTTGATAAAGTACTGCAGATGAAGCTGATTACTAAGTTATGAGCCCATGGTATTACAGGAAAGGTACTAACGTGGAAAGAAGCACAAATGATAGACAATGTGCAGATGCTGGAAATCCGGGCAACACACACAAAATGCTGGAGGAACTCAGCAGGCCAGGCAGAATCAATGGAAAAAAGTACAGTTGACGTTTCGGGCCGAAACCCTTCAGCATGGAAAGAGGTTTGCCTGATTGGCAGGAGGCAAAGAGTGGGAATAAAGGGAGCTTGTTCTGATTGGCTGCTGGTGATTAGTGCTGTCCTGAGATGGTGCTGCTTTCTTTTTAACTTCATATGTCAATAATTTGAATGACAGAATTGATGGCTTTATGGCCTAGTTTGCAGACAATATGAAGAAAGGTAGAGGAGTAGGCAGTGTTAAGGAAGCAGGGAGACTCCAGAAGGATTTAGGCAGTTTAGGAGTACGGGCAAAGAAGTGGCTGTATTGGGAAATGTACAGTCATACACTTTGCTAGAAGGAATAAAAGTGTTGACTATTTTCTAAATGTGGAGTTAATTCTAACATCCAAGGTTCAAAGGGACTCGTGCAGGATTCCTAAAGGTTAATTTGCAGGTTGAGCTGGTGGTGAGGAAGGCAAAATCAATGTTAGTATTCATTTCAAGAGGACTAGAATATAAAAAACAAGAATGAAATGCTGAGGCTTCATAAAGCACTAATGAGGCATCACTTGGAATAGTGTGAGCAGTTTTAGGCCCTTATCTAAGAAAGGATGTGCTGACATTGGAAAGTGCTCAAAGGAGGTTCATGAAAACAAGTCTGGCAATGAAAAGCTTATCATATGAGGAGCATTTGATGGTTCTGGGTCTGTACTCAATGGAACATAGAAGAATGAGGGGGAATCTCATTGATACCTATTGAATGCTGAAAGGCTTAGATAGAGTTGATGTGGAGAGGCTGTTTCCTATAGTGGGGGGAGTCTAGGGCAAGAGGGCACAGCCTCAGAATAGAGGGATGTCCACATAGAATGGAAATGAGGAGGAATTACTTTGGCCAGAAAGTGGTGAATCTGTGGAATTCATTACCACTGGAGGTCAGTCCATTTGGTGTATTTAAGGTGGAGGTTGATAGGTTCTAGATTAGCCAGGATGTGAAAGGTTGTGGGAAAGATGACAGGACAATGGGGTTGAGAGAGAAATGGATCAGCCATGATCAAATGGTGAAGCAAACACAATGGGCCAAATAGCCTAATTCTGCTCCTATATCTTATGGTCTCATGGTCAAAGATATGCTGGCTGGTTAATTGGTTCATATAAATTACTGGATAAAGCTTCAGTGAGAATTTGAAAGAGACTAAGTTAGTAAATAATGGGGAGGAAAGTGACACTGATACGACTACACTGCTGGGAACTGACATGGATCTGCTGGGATGAATAGATTCCTTGTGTATTATAAAAACTAAAGTATCATGTAGTGATACAGAGCACTGAAGACAATTGATGTTGTGGTGTTCACCGAGCTTGGCAATTAGCTTGCAGACATTTCACTGCCCGTCGAGGTGACATCCTCAGTGCGCAATTGTAGGTGTTTCTCTCTGGGAGAGCTCGCGTTTATATAGGCCCCCTTTCGCTTGCCTCAGTCCTAATTGGATACACCTTCAGTTGACCTTTAAATTCTATTGGTTTGCATTTATTTGGTTCTTAGGGGTTTGTAGGAGGTGGCTTATTTCTATATATTTGTTTACAGAGTTATCGAAAGAGAACCACGTTCCTAAAATCCTTGTGCCTGCACCAGAACCTCTACAGTGTCCCAGTTAAAGTGTTGTCCTTGGTCTTCATGTACTGAGATCAGTGACAGTGGATCATGTCTCCGTACCGCCAGTTCCAGTTGAGAGTTTGCATCCTGTGTGGCCGACATGGTTCTTGTTGCAGTCTCCACAGGTGATCCAGTACACCACATTGCTTTTGTCGGTTGTCTTTATTGGCACCTTGGTTCTTGAGACAAGCTTCCTTCAAGATGCCTTTGGCTTGTGAGCAATTGTGACGCCATGAGGTTCGAGAAGTCGAATATCTGAAGAAAATGCTTGTTAAATGGCACCATTTTCACCGTGCTTAAACCGTGTGTTCCAGTTCATCTTGCGACCCAATCACATAACCCGATACTTCTTCCCCATTAACTAATTCATTTATTAAACCCACCATCAAACATATGAATAGTCAGGGAGAAATAAAAATAAATTCCTGTTTTAGCTCACAGAAATTAAAAAAAGAGGCTTTTGCTGGGAAAAAGAGTTTTCATCAATTGGAAATCAATGTGTTCCACAATAACACTAGAAGTCACCAGCTTAACAATTAAACAGAATCAGAGTCAGGTTTATTATCACTGATATATGTCATAACATTTGTTATTTTGTGGCAGCAATACAGCGCAAGGCATAAAAACTGTGATAAGTTACAAGAATAAATAATGAGGTTCATAGGTTTCTGGAATATTCAGAAACCTGATGATAGAGGGAAGAACCTATTCCTAAACAAATAAATGTAGGTCCTCATGCTCCTGTGCCTCATTCCCTGGTGGTAGTAATACAACGAGGGCATGTCCTGATTGGTGAGAGTTTTCAGTGATGGACACCTCCTTCATGAATCACCACCTCGTGAAGATGTCCTCACTGGCAGGGAGGACTTGTTCCTGTGATGGAACTGATTGAGTCTATAAGCCTCTGCAGCCTCTTGCAATCCAATCTGTCAGCCAAAAAAAAAAATCTATGAGTGACCTAAAAGTAATGCCTCTCTCCTCTCCGACTAGATTCCTTCTACTCCAGCCCTTATCTTGCCCACCTACCTGGCTTCACCTATCATTTTCCAGCTAGCTTTCTTTCCCTCCCACACCTTTTATTCTGGCATCTTCCCCCTTCCCTTTCAATCCTGGAGATGGGTTTCAGCCTGAAATGAATAAACTGTTGACATTTCCATAGATGCTGCCTGACTTTTTAGATTATGAGAATGCTCAGTCCTCTTTTATTGTCATTTAGAAATGCATACATGCATTAAGAAATGACACAATGTTCTTCCAGAGTGATATCACAGAAAAACAGGACAAACCAAAGACTAACACTGACAGAACCACATAATTATAACATATAGTTACAACAGTGCAAAGCAATACCATAATTTGATAAAGAACAGACCATGGGCATGGTAAAAAAAAGTCTCAAGTCCCAATCGACTCCCGAGTTCCCAATAGCAGGCGGTAAAAGAGAGAAACTCCCTGCCATAAACCTCCAGACACTGACAACTGCCGATGCATTGGAAGCACCCAACCACAGCCCACACTGAGTCCGTCCATCCGAAAACTTCGAGCTTCCGACCAGCCCTCCTATACAGCCTCCTGAGCGCCATCCTCCACCGAGCGCCTTTGACCTCGCTCCGGCCACTGAAATAAGCAAAGCTGAGGATTCGGGTCCTTCTACTCCGGAGATTCCGGTTACCACACGGTAGCAGCTGCAGCAAAGCAGGCTTTTCGGAAGTTTCTCCAGATGTTCCTCCGTACTCTCACATCTGTCTCCATCAAATCAGAATTGTGCATGGTACCCTACTTGACAGATTACAGATATCATTCACCAGAGAGGCCGCGCGCGCTGCGTCGTGCCGCCATCTTCTCCTCTTCCTTAGCATGAATTGACTTGAATTCCTCCAGCATTTTGTGAGAGTTGCTTTGGAGTTCAAGCATCTACAGCTTTCTTGTGTTTATGAAATTTTATTTTGGCTTGATTATTTTTGCTTGTTCATTTTATAAAAATGTTTCTTCATATGGAGAAGTATTGTTTCGAGTTGGTTGTATAGAAAGTTGTAAATTAATAACATGTAAATGTTAATTGAGTAGCAGTGATATATGTAAGGATTCTCTAGAATTCCAAAGAAATATTTGTGGGAAAGACATGCATGAAGTAAGTCATACATGATATATTTTCTACAGCTCCAGATCCTACTCATGGGGATAGAAATCCAAAAGGAATTCAGTGATCAGCTGTAAAAATGGACACACATTGTTATTGAAATAAGATCAGTACTCTGCCTTTGTGCTTCACACTGAAGTACAGGACGACTTATTAACCATTCATGAAAAATCAGCTTACTTGTTGCTGCCAGTTTTCATAATCTCTGCATGATTGTGTACATTTTGCTTAATTTGTAATGAAAAAACAAACAAAAATAAAGCAGGACTATTTTCTTCAAATCTACCTTAAATCTTCTCAAGTAAATCAATGAAAACTTTAAATTCATGTAAATATTTGGAAATGAAGGTGTTGAAAATAATTCATTTTGTACTAAGAAGTGAACTCGTGCAATGCAATTTAATTCACACAGTCAATTCTCATTAATTACAATCAGCATTTAACTTACAACAGCATTATTTTATCACAACTTTTCTCTCCAGTACACGAGACAGTTCTTTCCAATACTTTTTCTAGGTGTTTAATTGGTATGTGAAGTTAACTTGTGACATACTCCAGCACAAAGACTGTTGGATCCCAACAAACTTGTCGTATTTAGTCACACACAAAAATAACTTTTCGTGTTGGCTTTAACTTCTGCAGTACTTCACTGCCTATATGTTGTTTCTGGCCCTCAAAGATCTAAGCAAGATTCTAGATCATTTTGCCATTTTCTGAAACTATATGAATGCATTATTAGAACTGGTGGGTTTTGTACTGAAGGGCTATGTCTACAATTCCATATTTAAGAAATCGATTGCATAAGTAGATCTTGCAACTCTCAAGACATGTTCTTGTTACTATAAAGGTAAGAAAAGCTCATTAATATTTCCATTAATGCACCACCATTATGACTTGCAAATCCACAGGAGAGAGTGTGGGTGGTTAACGGTAATGTCCTAACTTCACCTCCTTTGCACCGCTCCATATTTAGAAAGGAATACAGACAGAAACAGTGGAAAGGCTATCTCCAACGGAAAGGCTTCCCACCATGTTATCTCAGCAGGAAGGTCAATGGTTGTTGTTAAGTTTTGTGACTTCAAAACATTAAACTAATTCAAAGGAAGACATGGGAGTCCAGAAATGTGCGTCTAACTTTGAGTTTACTTTGAGCGAGGTGCCCGTGTATCACATGGTAATGTGATGATGTATGAAATTCAGGTGTTTATACATATAACCCCTAATGAATTATTTAAATGAACAAAAATAATTAATCAAACAAGATATATGCAAAATTACTCAAATATTTCTGACATATTAAAACACAACAGTTGTCCCTTTACTGTAACTTGGGCAGAGCTCAAACTAAACTTCTGTGAGTAAATTGTTGCTAAGTAAGTATTGCTTAAAAACAGTTCCAATTATCCATTCTGTCATTCTGCTAATGATGAAAGGTTGATTAATGGAGCAGTAAATGGGCAGGGTAGAACTGTCCTACGTGTCCTCACAGAACAAACAGTAGCTGTGCAATTGTCAGTATATTTAACATAAAACATTACAGCACAATGCATACCCTTTAGCCTACAATGTCATGCCAACTTTTTAACCTACTCTAAGATCAATCTAATCCTTCCCTCCTATATAACCCTCTGTATCTCTATCAACCATGTGCCTTATCTAAGAGTTTCTTAAATGCTCCTAATATATCTGCCACATCTGGCAGGGCGTTCCATGCACCCACCATGCTGGGTAAAAAGTCTATCTCTGACAATCCTACTATAATTTTCTGCAACCACCTTAAAATTATGTCCTTTTGTATTAGCCATATCTATCATGGGAAAAAGTCATTGGCTATCCACACTATCTATGCCTCTTATCACCTTGTACACCTCTGTCAAATTACCTCTCATCCCCTCGGTCCAAGGAGAAAACCCTAGTTCACTCAAACTATCTTTATAAGGTATGCCCTCCAGTCCAGACAACATCATATTAAATCTCCGCTGCACCCTTTCTAAAGCTTCCACATCCTTCCTATAATGAAGGGACCAGCACTGAACACAATATTCCAAGTGTGGTCTAACCAGGATTTTACAGAACTGTAACATTACCTCATAGCTCTTAAACTCAAACTACCAACTAATGAAACTCAACACACCATATGCCTTCTGAACAACCATATCAACTTTTGTGGCAACTTTAAGGGATTTATTAAGCTGGAGCCTGGAATCCCTCTGTTCCTCCATACCACAGAGTTAAGTAGATGCCAGTGTTGAAGCTGTACTGGAATATTTTGTCTAAGGGTGTGGCAAGTTCTGAATCACAGGTGTTCAGTACTATTGCCAAAATGTTGTCAGGGTCCATAGACTTTGCCATTTCCAGTGCCTTATCACATGGAGTGGAGTAGAATCAATCTGGCTGCAAACTAACATCTATCATATTGGAGACCACTGGAAGCGGCCTGGAGTTACCAGTTCATCAATGTCCTTCAATCATCACCAGCTGGCAGGACCATAATGGATCACACAACCACCAGATACTTACTAACAGACTTGCTCAGAGTTTGGGCTCCATCAGGACAATTCAGCTCCTGACCCAAACAAATGGCTGATTTCAACAGCTGATGTTGAAGTGAATGCCCTTAACAAGAAGGTACTACTGGACTGAGTAAATCAGTAAGAAAGCCTGCCAAAATTGAAGAAGTCGTCACTTCCTGACATCATATCTATACAAAGGACATTGGCTGAGGATGTTGAAGCCCATTTGCTCAGCTCCTGACTCCTTTTAAGGTGTTCATCAAATGGATAAAGCCGAGGATATGCTTTAACTGGCCGTGAAAAGGACATCAGCAAATAGAGTCATAGTCTAACCCTGTCTACTTAACATGTTCACAATCTCTATATACTCCCATTCACTTATTAACCAGATAGTATTATACCTTGTTTATAGTTTATCCCTATGGTTGCCCTGGTTTCATTCCATTAGAGATACTCCCACCCCCCTGTTTACCCTCCTCACCCTCCCTGTTTAACATGCTTATTGTATCCCCTTCTCAGAGTTGAAAAGGGTCAGTGACCTGAAATGTCAGCTCTGTTTCTCTTCCCACAAATGCAGTTCAATTTGCTAAATATTTCTATCATTTTCTTTCTATTAGCATTCTGTGAGAGTTGCTGCTGCATCAAAAATTTAACTGGCTGGGCAGCACAAATAAAGAGAATTTGGTTAAGATTTCACAAAGCTATCCACAGAATTTGCTTAGTGAATCCCACAGGAATATGGGAATGATCAGGAACTCTGTGTTCTGCAAACCACATGAGAACCTTTTGACAAATCTCCTTTTAATTAAAGAAATTATAAAGAATATTCACCGAGTGTCCTTCAGCTGGTAAGTATATCTTGCAATGCAGCAATGGAGAAGTTTTCTTTGTTCTGTTTTGAAGACCTCAAGATCACCAAGCACAGTGAACAGGAAGAAAAATAATGTAAATTGTGTTGGAGACGTGCATTCTCACTGCCCTCTTAATACCATATTCTTTGGATTCAGGCTGAGCCACTTCCCCCAGTGATAATTCCTGTCATCGTGGATAACTAGACATTCAAAGTTCAAAGTACCGTATGTATACATTATACAACCTTGAGAACACCTGCTCCCAAGTTCATGCCCAATAGCATCACATTTTTTTTCCTCTCTGAATTGGGTGCTTGATGGTCTTGTAGCCACAAAACAAAGAAACCCCAAAAGAACCCATTGAAAAAAAGACCATCAAGCACCTAATTCAGAGAGAAATAAAAATCGTGATGCTATTGGGCAAGAACTTGGGAGCAGATGTTCTCAGATAAATGCAGAGCAGAAATGTGGCAAATGCTCAGGGAACATCTGCATGGCGCTCTGCGTAAGTATGTTCCATTGAGGCAGGGAAAGGATGGTAGGGTTAAAGAACCATGGTGTACAAAGGGTGTGGAAAATCTAGAAAAGAAGAAAAGAAAAGTTTAAGAAGGTTTACTTTACTTTATTACTTTACTTTACTGTCACCAAACAATTGATACTAGAGTGTACAATCATCACAGCGATATTTGATTCTGCACTTCGCGCTCCCTTTTAATTAAAAAAATTATAAAGAGTATTCACTGAGCGTCCTAGTTTCAAGAAACTAGGGACTGTCAGAGCTCTAGAAGATTACAAAGGTGACAGGAAGGAGCTCAAGAATGAAATTAGGAGAGCTAGAAGGGGCCATGAGAAGGCCTTGGCAAGTAGGATTAAGGAAAAACCCCCAAGGCATTCTACAAGTATGTGAAGAGCAAAAGGATGAGTCGTGTGAGAATAGGACCAGTCAGGTGCGATAGCGGAAACATGTGCAGGAGGAGCAGAAGAACTTAATGAATACTTTGCTTCAGTATTCACCAGAGATAAGGACCTTGGCAATTGTGGAGATGACTTGCAGTGGACAGAAATGCTTGAGCATATGGACATTAAGAGAATGTGGTGGAGCTTTTGAAAGCATTAAGTTAGATAAGTCACCGGGTCTGGATGAGATGTACCCCAGGCTATTGTAGAAAGCGAAGGAGGAGATTACTGAGCCTCTAGTGATGATCTTTGCATCATCAATGGGGATAGGAGAAGTACCAGAGGATTGGAAGATTGCAAATGTCATTCTCTTTTTCAAGAAAGGGAGTAGAGATAACCCTGGAAATTATAGACCAATGAGTCTTACTTCAGTGTTGGGCAAGTTGTTGGAGAAGATCCTGAGAGGAAGGAATTATGAGCATTTGGAGAGACATCTGATTAGGGATAGTCAGCATGGCTTTGTCAAGGGCAGGTCAAACCTTATGAGCCTGATTGAATTCTTTGAGGATGTAACAAAACACATTGATGAAAGTAGAACAATGGATGTAGTGTATATGGATTTCAGTAAGGCATTTGATAAGGTTCCCCATGCAAGGCTTATTCAGAAAGTAAGGAAGCCTGGGATCCAAGGAGATCTTGCTTTGCAGATCCAGTATTGGCTTGCCCACAGAAGGCAAAGGGTAGTTGTTGATGGTTCGTATTCTGCATGGAGGTCAGTGACCAGTGGTGTTCTGCAGGGATCTGTTCTGGGACCCCTCCTCTTTGTGATTTTTATAAATGGCCTGGATGAGGAAATAGAAGGGTGAGTTAGTAAGTTGCTGATGACACAAAATTTGGGGGTGTTGTGGATAGGCTGGAGGATTGTCAGAGGTTACACCGGGACATCGATAGGATGCAAAGCTGTGCTGAGAAGTGGCAGATAGAGTTCAACCCAGATAAGCGTGAGGTGGTTCATTTTGGTAGGTCAAACTTGAAGATAGAATATAATATCAATGGTAAGACTTTTGGCAGAGTGGAGGATCAGAGAGATCTTTGGGTCCGTGTTCACAGGACACCCAAAGGTGCTGTGCAGGTTGACAATGTTGTTAAGAAGGTGTATGTGTGTGACGGCCTTCATCAGCCATGGGATTGAGTTCAAGAGCTCTGAGGTAAGGTTACAGTAGGGGTCGCCAACCCATCGATCGCGACCGACCAGTTGATCTTTGAGACTTTCCCAGTAGATCCCGAAGAAAAATCAGAAATAAATACACAAATACTGTTGTAATGTGAGCATTATAAAAGTAAGTAATACTAATTAGGATAATGGTAATATAGCACTATTTTCACTAAAAAGCTGTTTGTAAAGAGAGATTGTTTCCGGGTTGCAGGGGTTTAGTTCCGTTCTTTCTGCCCAGTGCACATGTGTGTAGTTCCACCGTCATGCACCGCGTTTTCAGCGTAGCCTGCACTGCATCCAAGTGACCAATCAGATTAGATAAGAGTACAGACTGTCGCAAACATCAATATACGGCAGTGGTCCCCAACCTCTGGGCCGCGAAGCATGCAGGGGTGCAGTGGTAGTCGGGACACACCCAGCACATTTTTAAGGAAAAAAGCTGAAATAAACCAGCTAATTAATTAGGTGCCACCCGGCACGTGAATGTCGGCCTAGATCAGAGGCGACGCAATCGGCAATCGTTTGTGATATCCTGATAGCATAGTGGAGGCTCCACGAAAGAAGGTGAAAACATACGTTCCATCCAGAATGGGAAGAGGAATTTCTACTTACGTTGGTGAAAGACAAGTGTGTATGTATGTTGTGCCACCAAACACAAGAATTGACTAAAGGAGGGAATCTGGAGCGGCACTACCACACCAACCACCAGGAATTTAAAGACACCTACTCCCCAAAGAGCGCAATTCGTGCCTGGAAAGTTGAGCTGAAATCGGGGTTGAAGGCCCAGCAATTGTTTTCCACAAAACTTGCTGCTCAAAATAAGGCTGCTATTGAAGCATCATCTCGTGTAAGTCATCTTTTGGCTAAACACAAGAAGCCTTTTACAGATGGCGATTTATTCAAGGAAGCAATGGTTATTACCACAGAGACTGTTTTCAATGACTTTAAAAACAAAAACAGCATCACAACCGCAATACATAATATACTGCTTGGCCCTGCAACAGTAACAAGGAGCATAGAGTCACCATCAGAGGACGTGAATATTTTTCACTACAGTTCAATGAATCCCTGGATGTAATGCAAACAGCTCAGCTTGTTGTATTTGTCAGAATGGCTTTCCAGGATTTTACAACAAAGGAGGACTTCCTCACTCTTTTGCAATTAAAGGAAAGAACGAGAGGTGAGGATATTTACAATGAGTTTAAAAATGTATGTCCATGAAAATGACATCCTCATTCATAAACTGGGGGCAATTACTACTGACGGGGCCAAGCAATGCGCGGTGTGCGCGTTGGTTTTATACCACTAAAAGTCAGTGCCTTCTTCGGGTCAACTTATCTATGTGAAATTGCATTTTCACAGATGAAAATTATTAAATCTAAGTACAGGAGCTGACTTACTGACAGACACCTCACTAGGGTTGCCAACTTTCTCACTCCCAAATAAGGGACAAAAGTAGCAGTCAAATCCCGGGACATTTGGGTCTACCCCGAGAAAGACTACCATGACCATGAAGCTTTGTATGTGAACCCACATACTGGTTTTGGCTTAATTTTCATTATTTCTACTTTATATAGGCTGTGTATTTATCATATCATTCCTGCTTTTACTATATGTTAGTGTTATTTTAAGTTTTATGTGTTATTTGGTATGATTTGGTAGGTTTTTTTTTGGGTCTGGGAACGCTGAAAATTTTTTCCCATATAAATTACTTCTTCGGCGTAAAGCATTTTGGCATGAACGGTTTCATAGGAACGCTCAACCTTAGCGGGGTGAATACGTGACAGTTGGCAACCCTACACCTCACAGACTGTCTCAGACTGGTTGTCTGTAGTTATGAGCCAAATTTCAGGGAACTAGCAGCAAGTATTCAGCCCCAGTCATCACACTGAGTGCAACAGTCAATATTTATTCATTTATTTTTTATGTTGAAATAAAATTAAATAATGAAACTTAGAATTAAAGGTGTGAAGTATTGTAATATTCTTAAAGAAAGACAGCTATGGCCTGTTTGATATGCTAGTTACAGTGTTTTCTTGTTGGAATTAATTTGAAAGTTTGACAAAAGTATTTTGTGTAATTCAAATACAATTCGCCCAAATAAAAGGCCTCAAATTGGAAGTACAGTCTGAGCTGTTTTTTCTCTAAACTATTTAGTAGGTAGATCTTGCCTTTCACTGGGGTCGCGGTAGGGGATCTTGGGCTTAAAAGGGTTGGTGACCACTAGGTTACAGCAACGTAAGACCTTAACTAGACCCCACTTGGAGTACTGCATTCAGTTCTGGTCATCATATTTCAGGACAGATGTGGATACTACAGAGGGAGTGCAGAGGAGATTTAAAAGGATATTGCCTGGATTTATTGTTTATTTATTTTATTTGTTGTTTTATAGCACTGAGTACGAGAGTTGCAAACTTATTTTCACTGTATTGGTGCATGACAAATTGTACTATGCAATGGCAATAAAGATATTTCACATTTATTTCATATTTCATATTTTCATATTTTTTGGAGAACAAAGGATATTGCCTGGATTGGAGAGCATGTCTTACAAGAATAGATTGAGTGAACTTGGCCTTTTCTCCTTGGAGCGATGGAGGATGAGAGGTAACCAGATAGAGTAGTATAAGGTGATGAGAGGCATTGATCGTGTGGATAGCCAGAGGCTTTTTCCCAGAGCTGAAATAGCTAACACAAGGGGGCACAGTTTTAATGTGCTTGGAAGTAGGTACAGGGAGGGGACGTCAGAGGTAAGATTTTCACACAGAAAGTGATGGGTGTGTGTGGAATGCACTGCCAACAATGGTGGTAGAGGCAGATAAAATAAGGTTTTTTAAGAGACTCTTAGATAGGTACATGAGCCTTTGAAAAATAAAGGGCTATGTGGCAGGGATATTCTAGGCGGTTTCTAGAGTAGATTACATGGTTAGCACAACATTGTGGGCTGAAGGGCCTGTAATGTGCTGTAGATTTCTATGTTCTGTTTTACCACAGGCTATTGAAACCCCTAGGCTTCAGAACACCATTTAGCTATAAGCAGATGGTGATGGCAGCAATGACATTTTTGGCGAGGAAGGGGAGGAATAGCATTGGTTTTCCCCAGGCCCAGGAGGTTATTCAGGAAACACATTTTCAACCTTCATGTTCGCATGCTCCTCATCCTGATCACAAACTGAAACTCCAATAGTAATCTGCTCTCCCTATCCGCCATCTTATGGCAGCTATCACACCCAACCCCAGTGCTCTGCAGACCTTCCAACCACCATTGTAGCTCTGCACTGGCAATAGAACCAATAAATCAGAGTAATTAATTCTCTACCCCAGAGGGTCATGTGATCCAGGCCCCTTCAAAGACACTTGTCTGATTGCCTGTAATTTTCTGTAGTGATTGAAGGTCATGGTGTAATGTATAGATCTATTTCTTTCACAGCAATAACCACCCGAACTTAGCGCTACATATTTACCTGTTGTCTGTACATGTGCTGTTGTCAACACATGTGCATTGTTCTTTCTCTCTCCCCCTCTCTTGTTGCAATGTGAATATACCAGTTGAAGCCATCTCCTGCATACGTACTTTGGTTTAATTGATATGTAGTTGTGCACTGACACAACAGGTGGAAGAGGTTTAGACAGAATAGGCCAAATACAGGCAAATGGGACTAGCTCAGGAAGACACCTTGAACATCGTGCACAAGTTGGACCCCTCAACAACAGGTGTATCACTTTGGATACTGTCGGGGGTGGAAGTGGAGGGATACCTAACAAAGAAAAGTCACAGTGGTTGGGTCTCTGTCATTGAGCCCAGCTCTATGACTCAGGGAAGGAGCAGAAAAGGTAGGTTGCGCTGATAGGGGTTTCATTAGTTAGAGGAATGGATAGGAGGTTCTGTGGGCAAGAACGAGATTCCTGGATGATATGTTGCCTCCCAGATGCCAGGGCACAGGACGTCTCAGATCGAGTCCTCAAAATTCTTAAGCGGGAGGGTGAACAGCCAGAGATCATGGTCCATGTAGGTACCAATTATATGGGTAGGATGAGTGATAAGGTTCTGCACAGGGAGTTAAATACTAAGTTAAAAGGCAGGACCTCCAGGGTTGTAATCTCAGGATTGCTACCTGTGCCACATGCTAGTGAGGCCAGAACTAGGAAGATTATACAGTTTAATACATGGTTAAGGAATTGGTTTAGGAGGGAGGGCATAAGATATTTGGATCATTGGGCTCCCTTCCAGGGAACGTGGAACCTGTACAGAAGGGACAGTTTGCACCTGAACTGGAGAGGGACTAATATTCTAGCCAGAATATTTGTTGATGCTGCACAATGGGGTTTAAACTAGAGTTGCAGGGGGATGGGAACCAGAGTATCAGAACTGGAGAGGTTGTGGAGGCAGATGTTGGAAGACCTTAGACAAAGTTAGGAATTAAAAGGTTGAGCATGGTGCAACTAGTGTCCTGAGCAGCGTATATTTCAATGCAAGAAGTATCGTAGGAAAGGCGGATGATGGTGCAAAAGATTATGTAAACAACAGGAATTCTGCAGAAGCTGGAAATTCAAGCAACACACATCAAAGTTGCTGGTGAACGCAGCAGGCCAGGCAGCATCTCTAGGAAGAGGTACAGTCGACGTTTCAGGCCAAGACCCTTCGTCAGGACTGGTAGGTAGCTAGTTTACAAACAGAATCAATGTGTAGTGAGGAGAGGCAGTTGGTGGGTCAAAATTGCAAAGGACGAGTTGCAACGTAAAAGGTGGACAAAATCAAAAAGGGTGTATACAGGATTGAAGGTGAATGCGTGCAGTACACGGAATAAAGTAGATGAATTTGTAGCACAGTTACAGATTGACATGTATCACTGACTCATGGCTGAAAAAGATAATAGCTGTGAACTTAATATACAAGGCGTTTTTTTCAATCCCGATCCACGGTTGGTTGAATCCGCGGATGCGGAACCCACGGATACGGAGGGCCGACTGTGTAACTCAGTGTTATAGAGTCATAGTGATCTACCCATCCACAACATTGAGACCTATACAAATCAAGTTCCCTGAGGGCAGGAATTTCTGTTAAAAGAAATTTACAACCATGCTGCAGGTCATTCAGGAAACTCTTATCTGAATTTCCAGACTTCTAATCCCACAATTTCCACCTCACCTACCAACCCCAACCACACCCCACCCCTTACTACTCCTATCACCACCATCAACAAAGCAGTTAACATTTCTTTGGACGTTAAAATAATAGATATGTCTTTAGCAGGAAAAGTCCTGAAACCCCAGAGGAGTATTTATGACAGTTCTTTGGAGTTTGATAAATCCTTCTTCAATGTTATTGCAAATTTACAACAGAAACCCCTGTAAAATTCTCCATTTGGATTTCTTACTTTCCTCTTAATTAATGACAAAAAATGTTTCAACTCAGGACTGGGAGGCTGAACTGGGATTGCTTGATCCGAATTATTTCCTCAATGATCTCATTTCTAATGAATAAACTGGTGAAATACTACTTTACTAATTTCATCTGAGGCAGTAATATAGCTATCTCGGTCAGTAAAGGAGAGAAGTTTGTTGAAGGAATATACAGTAAATCCTTGGTTTCCTCCTTCCAAATCACAACAAAATAAAAGATGTAAACATGTCACCACCATGAAACAAGTTTCCTTTGTATGATTTAGAACCATAGAACCATAGAACCATAGAACATTACAGCACAGAAACAGGCCTTTTGGCCCTTCTTGGCTGTTCTGAACCATTTTTCTGCCTAATCCCACTGACCTGCACCTGGACCATATCTCTCCATACACCTCTCATCCATGTACCTGTCCAAGTTTTTTCTTAAATGTTCAAAGTGAGCCTGCATTTACCACTTCATCTGGCAGCTCATTCCACACTCCCACCACTCCCTGTGTGAAGAAGCCCGCCCCTAATGTTCCCTTGAAACTTTTCCCCCCTCACCCTTAACCCATGTCCTCTGGTTTTTTTCTCCCCTCGCCTCAGTGGAAAAAGTCTGCTTGCCTTCACTCTATCTATACCCATCATAATTTTATATACCTCTATCAAATCTCCCCTCATTCTTCTACACTCCAGGGAATAAATTCCTAACCTATTCAGCCTTTCTCTGTAACTCAGTTTCTCAAGTCCCTGTAATTTGTTGACCAAAACTGTACACAATACCCCAAATTCGGCCTCACCAATGCCTTGTACAACCTCACTATAACATTCCAACTCTTATACTCAATATTTTGATCTATAAAGGCCAATGTACCAAAAGCTCTCTTTAAGATCCTATCTACCTGTGATGCCACTTTTAGGGAATTTTGTATCTGTATTCGCAGATCCCTCTGTTCTACTGCACTCCTCAGTGCCCTACCATTTACCTTGTATGTTCTACTTTGGTTTGTCCTTCCAAAGTGCAATACCTCACACTTGATGTATTAAACTCCATCTGCCATTTTTCAGCCCATTTTTCCAGCTGGTCCAAATCCCTCTACAAGCTTTGAAAACCTTCCTCACTATCCACTACACCTCAAATCTTTGTATCATCAGCAAATTTGCTGATCCCACTTACCACATTATCATCCAGATCATTGATATAGATGACAATTAACAATGGACCCAACACTGATCCCTGTGGCACACCACTAGACACAGGCCTCCACTCAGAGAAGCAATCCTCCACTACCATTGTGATGGGGTCCTAAATTACCCCTATGAACTGTGCTTTTGAAGAGAGAGAGAGAGAGTTATTTAACACTGACATGTTGTTTTGAAGAGAGAGAGAGAGAGAGAGAGAAAGAAAGAAAGAGAGAGAGATGAAGACTAACTTTTGGACTGTCACTTTAAGCCATGGGGAGTAACTTTTGGATTTCTGCTGAGTTGGAGCCATGCAGCTCGTAAGTCGCTATGGTGACCGAGGGCAGCGTTATTTGATGGACAATTGATGTTATGATTTTTCGGCAGCGTGTTTATACTTCCCGAGGACATGGCATGCTAGTGCATTTCTTACACAGACAAAGGAAGGAGGAGTTACTTGACTGACAGTTGGTACTCAGTACAGTGAGATAAATAGGAGGTCAGATGATATAGACCTCAGGCATATGCTTTGGGACACTGAATAATCTTTGTTGTGTCCACAGAAAAAGTGGGTTTTTTGGAGGATCGATCAGGCGAATCGATCAGTCGCTCTTGCAGTGAGAAAAGGGATTGACCGGTGGGGAGTTGTCCATGTTTCCACCCGTGCTTGGGTTGATAGCTCCACCACAGAAAAACGGTCCCCTTTGTTGTGTCACAGTCGGTGACTTTTAAAGGATTTCGGAGGACAACGAGAAGATCCATGGGGTCACCTCAACTGAAGACTCAAATCTCTCCCTCTCCCTCTCTCCATCACTACTCAACTCAATACCACGAACTGAACTGAACTTTACTCATCATCGTAAGACTGTATCTATTTACCCCTAGACTTGAAGAAGCTTGGTTTCTCATATATTTCCACACTTACTGATTTACTTACTTATATATAATCATTGCTAACCTGTTGATTTATCTACATTTATATTACTGTATTGCGTAGTTACTAATGAATATTATTAGTTAATAGCAATACTGGACTCCAAAGTGTTTTCCATCTCTGCTGGTTCTTTAACCCGTCACGGGGTACATGACGCCACTCTCTGGCTTCTTCCATCGAGCCAATGTCTAATCCAATTTACTACCTCTCCATGTATACCTAGCCACTGAATCTTCCTAACTAACCTCCCATGTGGGACCTTGCCAAAGGACTTACTGATTTTTAAATGAATCTTTAATTTCATAAAAGCAAGAGATAATTGGAAGTTAAAAAATATTAAAAAATCATATTGGTAACGCAACAGATTCTACAGATGATGGACATCTGGAGAAACACACAAAATACTGAAGGAAATCAGCGGATCAGTCCACATCCACAGAGGAAAATGGACTGCTGACGTTTTGTGTTGAGACCCTTGATTTTGATTTTCCTTTCTTTAGACCGCTGTGCAGCAGTCGGCAGTCACAAAGATCATACTCAACCCACTTTTACGATCAGGCAAAATAAACAAGCTGATCGTTGCTGGGAAAATAAGTTGTGCTGCAGCTTCAAAGTCAATTTTAATTTTGGAACGTACCCTGTAGGGTGCAATAACACTTATGCATAGCACATTATCACACTATACAATTACAACTCATTTCTGCACACACTGCAAAGAAAGATATAAATAGATTCTACAGTCTATTCCACTAATTACACACTACAAATTAACCTCACTGCAAGAGCCCTTAAATTAGATTGCAGATATAAACTAGCTCTGGGTAGTGCAAGAAGGCTGTAATCACACTATATTCATCAATGTATATTCCACAATACTGAGAGCTTCAGATAAGGGCAAGGAGTATTTTTCCTCCACACCGGAAAAATATCATGGTCCACATCACAGATGGAGACAAGCTAGCTGGGGAAAAATGAAACAGTCCAGTAGGAAACAAGCAGCAAGGAAGGTGGAGGGAATGTTTCTTTCAACGGGGCACATTGTGACAAAGTACTTCGTCTTATCATAGCATATCATATTGTTTCATCAGGCATAAAAGTGTAAGACCTCATGGCAACACTGGCAGTCCTAACAATGGCAACTGGCAATCCTCACCATCCCTGTTATATCATCATCTGAGCAAATTACAAAGATCCCATCATGCATGCTCGTCAGATATCAGTAACTGTTGGATCTGCTCTATCATTTCCAACATGACCCAAAACAATAGAGTCAATGGAAAAGATCTCAATGACCTCTGTAAAGTTGTTTTTTTTATCAGATCCCTCTTCAAAGGAAAACTATTAATTCTCAACCATCAGGAGCTATGGAGTGCCCACAGTGTACGTGAGAGAGGCAAGAGGAATTGGGGCTCGTTCTTTAAGAAGAATGACCGAGAGATTAAGGAGCTAATTAACTGCAAATGTTAAATGTAAATGCAATAGATTCTGCAGATACTGGAAATCCAGAATAACATACACAAAATGCCAGAGAAACTCAGCGGATCAGGCAGCATCTATAGAAAGGAATAAACCGTTGACTTTTCAAGCCAAGACCCTTCATCAGGACTGGAAATGAAGGGGGAAGAAGCCAGAATTCTTGGATGAAAACTCTACCATTGCTCAAAGAAGACGAATCAGTTCCTGAAGCCCAGAAAACTTGTGACCTGCAATCAAAGATTGCAAATGGGAAGAGTGCAAGAGACCCTGTGAGCAGCTGATAACATTGTGATATTGAGCAACGCACAAAATGCTGGAGGAACTCAGCAGTTGAGGCAGCATCTGTGGAAAAGTTTAACTGAAATACGTTATTTACATTAACAACCAGGATATCATAACAATGTGCTGGGAGCAGCCCACAAGTGTCACCACACATTCTGGCACCAACACAGAATGCCCACAGTGCTTAACAGAGTTACGCAGACCACACAACAAACTAGAACACAACGAGTAACAAAACAATAGCAAAAGAAGCTCCATTCCTCCCTCCTACCCAACCACCTAAGTATATACACACCAACCCCACCCCCAAACAGGCTATCTCCAGGGGATTTACGCATTCGGAGATGTTGGGTCTTCAGCTTCCCTGGTGGGCTCTGGCCATTGGACATCAACATCTGGACTACCAATAGACCTTCGGGCTTCGATCTTTGGTATTAACCCCTGGAGTCAGGGATGCTGATGAATGAGGACCCTGAACTCCAGGATTCAAACTCTAGACTCGCCAATGATGAGAGCACAAACACAAGGCTCGAACTCCCTCTTGCTAATTCACATACCTACAGGTTCATCAGCCCTCTTGCCTCCTTCCCACATGGATCTTCAATCCTGGAATATGCCAACGTCCTGCTAAACTGGAGGAGCCACCATCCTTTGTCCATGCTGATCTGTTGGCCCACATTTAATCACAGATGCCCTTCATCACACATCTACATTGCTGGCTTTTGTATAAGGAGCAGAGGCTTACACATTGACCTGTTCTCTAACTCTGTAACCTGAACCTGATCCCTAAATCCCCTTTCTGTCCCCAGAGCCATCCCTACAAACCTAAAAAAAAAACAACTATAAAGCAACTGAGTCTGAACCACAACTGCAACGAAGACATAACTCGGCACCACCTTGACCAGACCATCTTCTCCAGTGCTAGGCAATCTACAATCCATACCACAAAGGCACGTCCCAGCGAGCGATGTAAACGGAAACAAACTCATCAAGCATAGAGGAGTATCAACAACCACTCAACAGAACACTCTGAAAACCCAGCCATTATTCTGTTCCTGATGTGAGCACCCTCCACTCTATTCGGCAGCAGCCTAAATGGTCTAACTTGGCTGTCATTTCTGACTACCAAGAAGTTCAAAAGACAATATTACAAATAAAAAAATATAATTAGGTGGGAGCAGATGAAATCCCCTGAACCCTAGGACTAAGTACAGGCACATATTTACAACTTCATTTTCTGTATCTTAGAAGAGGAGTATATTCCAGGGGTATGTATAAATGTCATTATCATGGCTATCATTAAGAAAAGAGACATATTCTACTGTAGAAAATGCAGAGGAGTTTCCTTGCTGTTGCAGTTGGGAAGGTCATTATCAGGATCTGCTTAACTGCCCATTCTCAGTGGCTGAGGAGCTCCTCACAAATCGTGGTTTCCATTCATTTAAAGGCACAGTGGACATGAGTTATGCCATGTGACAACTTCAAGGAACAGTACCAGCTACTAAATAGTGCCTTCTTGGCCTCAGAAAAGCCTTTGACTCTTTCAACTGAGAAGGATTGTGGAATACACTCTTCAAATGTGGCTGCTTACAACAATCCACCTCCATCATACTTTTGCTTTACGGTGATGCACCAGAATCCTAACCAATGGTCTTTAACAGAGCCAGTCTCAGTGAAGACAGGCTGCATCATTTCCTCAGCACATGCTTCAATCATTCTCACTCTAACACTGAATTTTGTCTCCAATATATGTCTTACAGGAGTGAATATAATCTTCAGAACTAATGGGAAGCTATCCAATTTATGATGCTTGCACTCCAGGACCAAGGTTACTTCATACTCAAAATCTGAGATGCAATATGCAAAATATCACAAACAAAGTGCTGGAGGAACCCAGCAGGTCAGGCAATGTCTACAGAAATGAATAAACAGTTGATATTTCAGGTCGAGACCCTTCTTTAGGACTTGTGTGTGTTACTTTGGATTTCCAACATCTGCAGACTTTCTTGTGTTTATAATATGCAAAATACGTCTGCAGGACCAATCTTCAAAGTTTCATTAAATATTTTACCGAGGTACATGGATGCATGGATCTCACACTCAACGTCTGCAGGACAAAGATCCTCTTCCAAAGTGAAACACTACTCTCCAACAATAAAATTTCATGGCAAATCTGTGGAAAATTTGAGCCAATTCTCATTTTTCAGGAGCTAGCTCTTAGCAATGGCAGTAACCAGGATGAAATTCACCATCATCTTCAATGTGCCAGCACAGCTTTCAGCCAATTGAGAAAAGAAGTGTCTGAAGATTAAGATGCCAAAGCAGGGACATTGTCCACTAGGTTAATAATGATACCTGCTCTCTAATTTGCATCTGGATCAATTTGCCTCATATAAGACCACCTTGTGAAGTAGCAAACAGGATGGTGTTGAGAATGGGATTCCAAGAGTCAGCAGATATTTCACATCCTCAGAAACTCTTTGAGTATATTCTTAGGTAATTTGCTAGTTTGTTAACAAGGGTGTAAATGATCTGTCCAAACAGTAGATGCACCTGAGTGAAATCAGGCTGTCAGTGTTGGAGATGTTGATCTGGAGGGTCTTACAGAGACAGTATGGTGATATCTTTGTCGTGCCTTGGAACACCTGCTGCAGTGTTCCAAAGGTTCAATTTAATGTCAAAGTATGCAGGCACAATGCAACTCAGACCAATTTCAGAGTTGTATTGTACATGCATACTTTGACAAATAATCTTTTAATAGAAATTTCAGAGTTATACTTCACCAATGTGGCAGCATATGACAACATGGGGCATTGATATTTGGACTATCAGAAAGAAACATTTAATTGAGTTGAACTCACATTACTTTTAAGCATAATGGTATATTATTGTTAATGTTTACTGAACAAATAATGACTGGAAGCACTTGATTTTGTTCTCTCTGCCTACACTTTGGTTTGTTGATTTCCATTTAATTACCACTTTATATTGCTTAATTATTATTCCATTAGTAACTGGTTTGTATGACATTATTGCACCATACTGAACAAAGAATGAGATAGAACTGTGAAGTTAGGAAACCAAAAATAATCAAGTTTAAGTTTAATTGTCATTCAACCAGAACATGTATACGGCTAAACGAAACACCATTCCTCTGGAGCCAGGATGAAAAACACAGAATATACACTCACACTCAGCACATAGTTTTGGCCAGATTTGGGAACAACTTCTTTCCAACTGTGATAAGACTGCTGAATGGATCCTGACCCAGATCTGGGCCGTACCCTCCAAATACCCAGACCTGCCTCTCGTTTTTTTTGCACTACCTTACTTTCCAGTTTCTATTTTCTATTTATGATTTTTTAATTTAAATTTTTAATATTTACTATCGATTTGTACTCCAGGGTGCGGGAAACGCAGAATCAAATATTGCTGTGACAATTGTACGTTCTAGAATCAATTGTTTGGCGACAATAAAGTATAAAGTATAAAGTAGTTAGAATCCAACACATACAGTCACAAGATAATATTAGCACAAGCCCCTGACTGACATGGCCTGAAGATTGACATAAAGTGTGAGGTGCAAGTTCATGTAAGGCAGTGTAATGTTACTGACACCAGACAGTCGTACAAATATGTGAAACAGCAGCAATAATCGGTGAAAAAGTGAGCAGTGCAGGCTGAGAGTCGGGACAGGGGGATGGCAGGGCATCCATCCAGGGTGTAGGTGTGTGCTGGGTGGCAGCAAGGTGTTAGGAGTCTAACATCCTGAGGGTAAAAAGAAGCTGCAACATATATTCTGAACAGTGAAAGCAATATGCCAGAGACAGAGCAATGTAATCTCATACTCAACAGATCAGATCAGATCTCAGCAGTCCATATTTATTTATTTAGAGATACAGCACAGAATAGGCCCCAGTGAGCTGCACCACTCAGCAACCATCGATTTAACACCCGCCTAATCACAGGACAATTTACAATGACTAACCAGACCACTAGTCGGTATGTCCTTGACTGTGGGTGGAAACCAGGGCACCCAGGGAAACCCTACCTGGTCACCGGGAGAACGTACAAACACTTTACAGACGGTGCCAGAAATGAACTCTGAACTGGAAACACCCCTAGCTGTTATGGTGTCACACTAACCGCTATGCTACCACAGCGCCCCGAAGCGGATGTGACAGTCCTGTCATATCCACTCAGGAATGATCCTGGAGGCATACCAAAGAAAGAGGCTTCGGCGGGATCCCCAGGCCCGGTCACAGTGGAATGCAGCTAAAGGCAAGATTGGAGCACTTGTGACTGCTTTCAGCCAGAAGTCTGGGAAAATGATCCATTTTAGTCCTCTCCTAGTGTCAAAACCCATAGCAAAATCTGCTAATTTAAGTCACTCCGCTTGATGTCAACATATTCACTGAATACAGCGAAAGATACGACACAGAGAAACATTCAAGCCATAGTGCTGAGGACTGATGGGCCTCTAGCCAAGCTGTTCTTGTGCAGTTAAATCACTGGCACCTACTGATGATGTGTAAGATGGCCCAGGCACATTGTGTCCATAAAAATACCAGAAAAGCCAAATCTATCATCATTAATCATATCACTACCAATTATTTGCAAACCACAACAGGTGATATTGACAGCATTATTGAGCCTCACCTACTCACCATTACCTGTGGCATCCATTAGTCTCACGAGGTAATGAACAGGGTCAGGTCACAGATCTCTCAGTGGGTGAGCATCTGGGGGACAGTGACCACCACTCCCTGGCTTTTAACATTATCATGGAAAAGGATAGAATCAGAGAGGACAGGAAAAATTTTAATTAGGGAAAGGCAAATTATGAGGCTATAAGGCCAGAACTTGCTGGTGTGAATTGGGATGATGTTTTTGCAGGGAAATGTACTATGGACATGTGGTCGATGTTTAGGGATCTCTTGCAGGATGTTAGGGATGAATTTGTCCCGGTGAGGAAGATAAAGAATGGCAGGATGAAGGAACCATGGGTGACAAGTAAGATGGAAAGTCTAGGCAGGTGGAAGAAGGCAGCATACATGAGGTTTAGGAAGCAAGGATCAGATGGGTCTATTGAGGAATATAGGGAAGCAAGAAAGGAGCTTAAGAATGGGCTGAGAAGAGCAAGAAGGGGGCAAGAAGAAGGCCTTGGCGAGTAGGGTAAAGGAAAACCCCAAGGCATTCTTTAATTATGTGAAGAACAAAAGGATGACAGGAGTGAAGGTAGGACCGTTCAAAGATAAAGGTGGGAAGATGTGCCTGGAGGCTGTGGAAGTGAGCGAGGTCCTCAATGAATACTTCTCTTCGGTATTCACCAATGAGAGGGAACTTGATGATGGTGAGGACAATATGAGTGAGGTTGATGTTCTGAAGCATGTTGATATTAAGAGAGAGGAGGTATTGGAGTTGTTAAAATACATTAGGACAGATAAGTCCCCGGGGCCTGACAGAATATTTCCCAGGCTGCTCCACAAGGCGAGGGAAGAGATTGCTGAGCCTCTGGCTAGGATCTTTATGTCCTCGTTGTCCACAGAAATGGTACCGGAGGATTGGAGGGAGGCGAATGTTGTCCCCTTGTTCAAAAAAGGTAGTAGGGATAGTCCGGGTAATTATAGACCAGTGAGCCTTACGTCTGTGGTGGGAAAGCTGTTAGAAAAGATTCTTAGAGATAGGATCTATGGACATTTAGAGAATCATGGTCTGATCAGGGACAGTAGGCATGGCCTTGTGAAGGGCAGATCGTGTCTAACAAGCCTGATCGAGTTCTTTGAGGAGGTGACCAGGCATATGGATGAGGGTAGTGCAGTGGATGTGATGTATATGGATTTTAGTAAGGCATTTGACAAGGTTCCACACGGTAGGCTTATTCAGAAAGTCAGAAGGCATGGGATCCAGGGAAGTTTGGCCAGGTGGATTCAGAATTGGCTTGCCTGCAGAAGGCAGAGGGTGGTGGTGGAGGGAGTACATTCAGATTGGAGGATTAAGACTAATGGTGTCCCACAAGGATCTGTTCTGGGACCTCTACTTTTCGTGATTTTTATTAATGACCTGGATGTGAGGGTAGAAGGGTGGGCTGGCAAGTTTGCAGATGACACAAAGGTTGGTGGTGTTGTAGATAGTGTAGAGGATCGTCAAGGATTGCAGAGATTGATAGGATGCAGGAGTGGGCTGAGAAGTGGCAGATGGAGTTCAACCCAGAGAAGTGTGAGGTGGTACACTTTGGAAGGACAAACTCCAAGGCAGAGTACAAAGTAACTGGTAGGATACTTGGTAGTGTGGAGGAGCAGAGGGATCTTGGGGTACATGTCCACAGATCCCAGAAAGTTTCCTCACAAGTGGATAGGGTAGTTAAGAAAGCTTATGGGGTGTTAGCTTTCATAAGTCGAGGGATGGAGTTTAAGAGTCGCCATGTAATGATGCAGCTCTATAAAACTCTGGTTAGGCCACACTTGGAGTACTGTGTCCAGTTCTGGTCACCTCACTATAGGAAGGATGTGGAAGCATTGGAAAGGGTACAGAGGAGATTTACCAGGATGCTGCCTAGATTAGAGAGAATGGATTATGATCAGAGATTAAGGGAGCTAGGGCTTTACTCTTTGGAGAGAAGGAGGATGAGAGGAGACATGATAGAGGTGTACAAGATAATAAGAGGAATAGATAGAGTGGATAGCTAGCGCTTCTTCCCCAGGGCACCACTGCTCAATACAAGAGGACATGGCTTTAAGGTAAGGGGTGGGAAGTTCAAGGGGGATATTAGAGGAAGGTTTTTCACTCGGAGTGGTTGGTGCTTGGAATGCACTGGCTGAGTCAGTGGTGGAGGCAGATACACTAGTGGAGTTTAAGAGACTACTAAACAGGTATATGGAGGAATTTAAAGTGCGGGCTTATATGGGAGGCAGGGTTTGAGGGTCGGCACAACATTGTGGGCCGAAGGGCCTGTACTGTGCTGTACTATTCTATGTTCTATGTTCTATGAGACTATGGATCTGCGCCTGGAAAGTCTTGCTTCAGTCTGTGTTAGAGCAGCATCTGTTGTAGCTGTAGAGGTCCACGTGGGAGTGACAGTCTCGGCTGCATTGACTACACTTGAAGGCGTAGTCCTCCATTGTTATCTTGGTGCTATTTTTTCAACGAGTGTGCTTTTCTTCAGCAGCAAGCCTCAGCTTCTCTTCTCCTCTTTTTAGACCTCTGCCTAGTTCCAGCCTCCAGTGAGAGCGATTGCTTGCGATATCCTCCCACCTCTCAATGTTCATTTTCAGTGACTTCATGTCTCTCTTACAAACGTCTTTGAAACGAAGATGGGGCCACCCTTGTGCTCTCTTGCCGGAGGCCAGTTCCCTGTACAGCAGGTCTTTCGGGATCCTCCCATCTGACATGCAGTGTACATGGCACAGCCAGCAGAGACGGTGTTGTTGGAGCAGGGTGAAGAGGCTGGGTATCTGGGTGCAGGCCAGGACCTCATTGTTGGTGATTCGGTCAGTCCACGTGATGTCCAGGATGCGTCTCAGACTGTGAAGGTGGAAGGCGTTGAGATGCCACTCTTGTCTGTAGTAGAGGCTCCAGGTCTCGCTGCCGTAAAGTAGTGTGCTGAGGACGCAGGCCTCGTAGACTGCAACTGTGGTGTGCGTCGTCAGCTTTCTGTTCTCCCAGACTCACTTTGTCAGCCTGGCAAATGTTGAGGCTGCTCGTCCGATCCGCCTGTTGATCTTGGGGTCTAGGGAAAGGCTGTCTGTGATGGTGGAGCCAAGGTATGTAAACTCGTGAACTATCTCCAGCTCGTAGTTGTTGATGATAATGGCAGGGGGGGGGGGTGCTCAACGCCTTGGCCCAACATGTTGGTTTTCTTCAGGCTGATGGTCAAGCTGAAGTCCTGGCAGCCTCTCCAGAAGCTGTCCATGAGGCGTTGCCGTTGCTCTTCAGAGTGTGTTGCCAGTGCCGCATCGTTTGTAAGCAACATGTCCCTGATGAGTACTTCACGAACCTTGGTTTTTGCCCTCAGCCGGGATAGACTTAACAGCCTCCCATCCAATCTGGTATGGAGGTAAACACTATCAGTTGATGTTCCAAAGGCGTGTTTCAGCATGACTGTGAAGAAGATGTCAAACAGGGTGGGGCAAGCACACAGCCCTGCTTCACACCGCTGCGGATGTTGAAGGCCTCTGAAGAAGAGCCGTCGAACTGAACGACGCCCTTCATGTCTGTGTGGAATGACTGAACTATCCTGAGGAGCGTCGGGGGACAACCAATCCTGGCGAGGATTTTGAACAGGCCGTCTCTACTCACAAGTTCGAAGGCCTTCGTAAGGTCAATGAAAGCAACGTAGAGTGGTTGCCTTTGCTCTCTGCAGCTGTCGAAGGGAGAAGATCATGTCTATTGTGGAGCGTTTTGACCTGAAACCGCACTGAGACTCGGGATATACCCTTGCGGCTATTTTCTGCAGTCTGTTCAGGACCACGCGGGTGAAGACCTTCCCAACGATGCTCACCAATACCATGCTGGGGCTTCTTAGCTCCAAGGCTTCACCATAGTACTAAACATGGATGAAAAACTAAGATGTAGAGCTGAGTAGTCCTAGGAAGTCTAGCTATGAAGGCAACATTTGACTGATCCTTGATAAACAGGTCAAATGTATTGAAGAGAAAACTCCATGTAATTTGGAGTCATTCCTTGCTGAAAGGAAAATGATTGAATTATTTGTCATCAATTAGCTCAGCCCCAGGACCTCACTGTTCCTCAGAGCAGTACTCTAGGTATATCCATCTTCAGATGCTACTTCACGCTAGTAATGGCGATTTCACTGATGATTGTATGATATCATTATATTCATAGCTCCTCAGTTAATGAAACAGTCCATACCTGCATGTGGCAAATCCAAACAACATCCAGACATGGCCACATAATGGAGTAGTCGTCTCCAACAGGGGAAAATCTAATACCTTGGTGGAAATATCATCTAGAAGTGAGTCCTCCACCATCAACATCCTGGCAGCGGTTGGGAAAGTGGAAGGTGGGGAGGGGGAGGAGATGAGAGGGGGCAGGAAAGATCATAATTGACCAAAAACTTAATTGGACCAATTGCATAATTATTATCATTATGAGAGTAGACCAGGGGTTGGGTATTCTGCAATGGTGACTTCTCAAAGATTTTCCACCATACATTGCACAAGTCAGGAGTGTAATGGATACTCATCACCCGCTCAAAGACAAGAGAGGAAGTACATAGGGATGCAATCGTTGAAAGGATCCCTTTTATGCCATAAACATCGTTGACTTAGAAATATATCACTGTATCTTCATCAGTGTAAGCCTGAATCTTACAATCCCCTACCCAAGAGCACCACAGGATTACCTGGACCAGATAAACTGAAAGATTCAAGACGAAGCTCACTGCCATCATTTCAAGCACACTTACATATGGACACACAATATTGGTCTGATCAACAATGCTTACATCACATGGTAAATTTTAAAAATATGCATTATTTGTAGCCAAGGTGACATTGTAATATAAAGCATGAAGGTGACAGTACCACCTCGTGTTTCCATAAATGTTAACTTCAAAATACAGCAGGATTTGGCAGTAAAATTGCATTTTATTGCTTCAGTGCCCGATTTGAGCTTAATGTCACTAACAGTTTTAAAAGGTAACAGACTATTTCTTTAAGGCACTTACAATTATTTAAATTTTTCTCAAAAAGTGACAGTATTTGGATCATAATATTTGAACTGGGACTAAATATCTAGAGGATTTAACACTATTCTAAAGATTGTCAGGGATAGAAATAGCATTTTAAGACACCTGCTAAAATGTGTATAATTTTACAAGATATTTTAATTAACCAAAGATTTCTCCCTAATCTCGTTAGGACTTTCCAAAACACAGATTCCTCTTTAAAGATTCGAATGGTCTCTGGCTGAGATTAATCACAATGGCTGTACCAAAACTCCATTACTAGCAAAACTACAACATAAAAGTAATTATTCTTTATTACCTCTTGAGGCACAAGCCAAAGCTCTACAATCATCTATTGGTGCATGAAATAGCTTGTATGTAAAACCAAGACACATTATTAAACCTCCAATGAACTGCATCAAAATGGTAATAGTGATACTGGAAGTCACACTTAAAAATGCCTTCTGTTTTCCACACAGATATATCTTCGGCTGTACAAGATGCACTTGAAGAATATTTAATAGCTTGTGTGATAACAAATTTCAAGGAAATCTTAGAATTAAAATCCCAACAGTAACTCACTGGATTACTTGTCAAATCAAGCATCAGGAATGTAGTAAGAACATGGGAAGTAGAATCAGATATCTGACATTCAGCTCCTGTGTTCACTCTGTTATTCAATAAGTCCATGCTTGATCTTTAACTGCAGTTCTTCTTTTCTGCATTTCCCCTGCTTTTCTGATTATCTATGAATCCATCAATTTCTGTCTTGAATTCATCCAGCAATAAAACCTTTGCAGCTCATCTGTCATAACTTCTGAAGAATTACCATCCTCTGAAATATGCACTCATCTCTGTTCAGAATGGCTGAACCCTTATATTAAGACTAGGACCCCTGATTCTAAATGTTCCACCCAGGGAAGTATCAAACATGCATCAACCCTGTGAAACCTCCAGAGAAATTTGTACATTTGAGTGAGAACACCTGTCATTCTTCTCAGCTCAAAAGAGATGGAACTAATCTGCTTAATCCTTCATATAACAATCCAGGAGTCAACTGGGAGAACCTTTATTGCACTCCCTCTATCACAAGGGCATTCTTCTTTCAGTAAAGAGACCAAACCTGTTCACAATATTCAATCCTGATCTCAGCAAAACTCCATTTGAAGCAAGGCATACTACTTTTGTACACAAATTCTTCTGCAGTAAAGGCTGACATTGCATTTGACTTCCTAATTGTTCTTCATAACTCCAGTGATTTTTGGACAATGGCTGCAGGTCTCTCTGAAAAATATCTTCAACTTCACACCAGTTTTAAAAGTTACTTTTCTTCTTCGGTTCTTCTATTATAGTGGATGACTACACAATGTTCCCTCTATATCTGGAGTCTCAGAACTGTTTCCTGCAGGACCCCACTAGTCACAGCTTTTCAACCTTAAAATGATACATTCTATCTTCTATCCCTTACCTATTCCTCAATTCATATATCACCTGTAAACTCAGCCAGCTCCATCATGGGCACTAGGCCCCCCAGCTTCAAGGGCACTGTCAAGGAGGAGGTATAGGAGCTTAAAGGCACACACTTATTGTTTCAGGAGCTGCTTCTTCCCTTCCACTATCAGATTTATAGCTGGACAATGAATCCATGAACACTACCTCACTACTTTTTTTTGCCCTCTTCTTGCACTGCTTACTTAACGTTTATACATATTTCTTATTGTAACTTATAGCTTAAAAATTATTATGTACTATATCTACTGCTGCTGCAAAACAACAAATTTCAAGACATATGTCAGTGATGTCAAAGCTAATTCTGATTCTGAATAGCATGTGCTCTAATCACATTTCATGATGTCTTATATTCTATTTCCTAATCACAACAAAGAAGAAGAATCAGTATTGTTTCAACTGTGACTGTAAGATTGACTGTAAGATTAGAATTCCAACTCTGCTACAGCTTACATCAATGATCTGATTAGTGAAAGAGCAGCCACAAATTTTTCATTGTTATTAGGAGCTGTTTGCAAGTCCATTTGTTATTTCCAGATATTTACATTGCTTGCACTATTTGCTGTTTTCACTCCAATGTGCGACATTGTGTTCATAAAAGAAAAACACTGCAACTCTTGACAAACCGAGTTAGGGAACTGGAGCTGGAGCTGGATGAACTTTGTATCATTCGTGAAGCAGAGGCAGAAATAGACAGGAGTTTCAGGGAGACGGTCACCCCCAAATGTCAGGAAGCAGGTAGCTGGATGACTGTCAGGAGAGGGAAGGGGAATAGACAGAATGAGCATAGCATTCCTGTGGCCATTCTCATCAACAATAAGTATACCGTTTTAGATACTGTTGGTGGGGATGACTAACCAGGGACAAGTTGCAGTGGTCGCATCTCTGGCACCGAGACTGGACCCTCAGCTCAGAAGGGAAGGAGGGAAAAGAGGAGAGCAGTAGTGATAGGGCATTCAATAGTTAGGGGGACAGATAAGATGTTCTGTGGGAGAGATCGAGAATCCCGGATGGTCTGTTGCCCCCCTGGTGCCAGGGTCCGCGACATCTCGGAACGTGTTCTCAGTATTCTCAGGAAGGAGGGTGAGCAGCCAGATGTTGTGGTCCATGTAGGGACCAATGACGTGTATAGGAAGAAGGGAGGGGGGGTCCTGCAAAGAGAGATTAGGGAGTTAGGTGCAAAGTTGAAGTACAGGACTTGCAGGTTTGCAATCTCAGGATTGCTACCCATGCCACATGCTAGTGAGGCTAGAAATAGGAAGATAATGCAGCTAAACACGTGGCTAAGGAATTGGTGCAGGAGGGAGGGCTTCACGTTTCTGGACAATTGGGCCTTTTTCCAGGGAAGGTGGGATGGGTTGCACCTGAACTGGAGGGGGACTAACATCCTTGTGGGAAGGTTTGCTAGTGCTGCTCTGGGAGGTTTAAATTAGATTTGCAGGAGGAGGGGAACCCAAATGTTAGAGCAGATAGTGAGGTGGAGGAGGATAAAGGTCATGCGAGAACTGCAAGTATAGGGCATGGAGTAAAGGCAGATCTAACATATAAAGAGGCTTTGAGGAAAGAGAAGCAGAATAAAGGGTGTAAAGGTAGTAAGGCAGAAGGGCTAAAGTGTGTGTACTTCAATGCAAGAAGCATCAGGAACAAAGGTGATGAACTGAGAGCTTGGATACATACATGGAATTATGATGTAGTGGCCATTACAGAGACTTGGCTGGCACCAGGGCAGGAATGGTTTCTCAATATTCCTGGATTTCAGTGCAAGGGATAGAGAGGGGGGAAAGGGGAGGAGGGGTGGCATTACTGGTCAGGGATACGATTACAGCTACAGAAAGGGTGAGTAATGTAGCAGGATCCTCTTTTAGTCAGTATGGGTAGAAGTCAGGAACAGGAAGGGAACAGTTACTCTATTGGGAGCATTCTATAGGCCCCCTGGTAGCAGCAGAGATACCGAGGAGCAGATTGGGAGGCAGATTTTGGAAAGGTGCAAAAGTAACAGGGTTGTTATCATGGGTGACTTTAATTTCCCTAATATTGATTGGCACCTGATTAGTTCCAAGGGTTTAGAGTTTGTTAAGTGTGTCCAGGATGGATTTGTGTCACAGTATGTTGCCAGGCCGACTAGGGGGAATGCCATACTAGATCTAGTAATAGGTAATGAACCGGGTCGGGTCACAGATTTCTCAATGGGTGAGCATCTGAAGGACAGTGACCACTGCTCCCTGGCCTTTAGCATTATCATGAAAAAGGATAGAATCAGAGAGGACAGAAAAATTTTAAATTGGGGAAGGGCAAATTATGAGGCTATAAGGTTAGAACTTGCGGGCGTGAATTGGGATGATGTTTTTGCAGGGAAATGCACTATGGACATGTGGTCGATGTTTAGGGATCTCTTGCAGGATGTTAGGGATCAATTTGTCCCAGTGAGGAAGATAAAGAATGGTAGGGTGAAGGAACCATGGGTGACAAGTAAGATGGAAAGTCGAGGCAGGTGGAAGAAGGCAACATACATGTGGTTCAGGAAGCAAGGATCAGATGGGTCTATTGAGGAATATAGGGTAGCAAGAAAGGAGCTTAAGAAGGGGCTGAGGAGAGCAAGAAGGGGGCTTGAGAAGGCCTTGGCGAGTAAGGTAAAGAAAAACCCCAAGGCATTCTTCATTTATGTGAAGAACAAAAGGATGACAGGAGTGAAGGTAGCACCGATTAGAGATAAAGGTGGGAAGATGTGCCCGGAGGCTGTTAAAGTGAGCGAGGTTCTCAATGAATACTTCTCTTCGATATTCACCAATGAGAGGGAACTTGATGACGGTGAGGACAATATGAGTGAAGCTGATGTTCTGGAGCATGTTGATATTAAGGGAGAGGAGGTGTTGGAGTTGCTAATTATATTAGGACGGATAAGTCCCCGGGGCCTGACAGAATATTCCCCAGGCTGCTCCACAAGGCGAGGGAAGATATTGCTGAGCCTCTGGCTAGGATCTTTATGTCCTCATTGTCTGCGGGAATGGTATCGGAGGATTGGAGGGAGGCGAATATTGTCCTCTTGTTCAGAAAAAGTAGTAGGGATAGTCCGGGTAATTATAAATCAGTAAGCCTTATGTCTGTGATGGGAAAGCTGTTGGAAAAGATTCTTAGAGATAGGATCTCTGGGCATTTACAGAATCATAGTCTGATCAGGGACAGTCAGCATGGCTTTGTGAAGGGCAGATCATGTCTAACAAGCCTGATAGAGTTCTTTGAGGAGGTGACCAGGCATATAGATGAGGGTAGTGCAGTGGATGTGATCTATATGGATTTTAGTAAGGCATTTAACAACTTTCCACACGATAGGCTTATTCAGAAAGTCAGAAGGCATGGGATCCTGGGAAATTTGGCCAGGGGGATTCAGAATTGGCCTGCCTGCAGAAGGCAGAGAGTCGTGGTGGAGGGAGTACATTCGGATTGGAGGGTTGTGACCAGTGGTGTCCCACAAGGATCGACTCTGGGACCTCTATTTTTCGTGATTGTTATTAATGACCTGGATGTGGGGTAGAAGGGTGGGTTGGCAAGTTTGCAGGCAACACAAAGGTTGGTGCTGTTGTGGATAGTGTAGAGGATTGTCGAAGATTGCAGAGAGACATTGATAGGATGCAGAATTGGGCTGAAGAGTGGCAGATGGAATTCAACCTGGAGAAGTGTGAGGTGGTACACTTTGGAAGGACAAACTCCAAGGCAGAGTACAAAGTAAATGGTAGGTTACTTGGTGGTGTGGAGGAGCAGAGGGATCTAGGCAAGGTAACGATGCAGTTCTATAAATCTCTGGTTAGGCCACACTTGGAGTACTGTGTCCAGTTCTGGTCACCTCACTATAGGAAGGATGTGGAAGCACTGGAAAGGGTACAGGAGAGATTTACCAGGATGCTGCCTGGTTTAGAGAGTATGGATTATGATCAGAGATTAAGGGAGCTAGGGCTTTACTCTTTGGAGAGAAGGAAGATGAGAGGAGACAAGACAGAGGTATACAAGATATTAAGAGGAATAGATAGAGTGCCTCTTCCCCTGGGCACCACTGCTCAATACAAGAGTACAAGGCTTTAAGATAAAGGGTGGGAAGATCAAGGGGGATATTAGAGGAAAGTTTTTTACTCAGAGAGTGGTTGGTGCGTGGAATGCACTGCCTGAGTCAGTGGTGGAGGCAGATACACTAGTGAAATTTAAGAGACCACTAGACAGGTATATGGAGGAATTTAAGGTGGAGGGTTATATGGGAGGCAGGGTTTAAGGGTCGGCACAACTGTGCTGTACTATTCTATGTTCTATGTTCTATAAATAGGGAAGTATAATCTATCAACATCATACTTTGACAGTTGTGATATACTGAAGGATTCCCAATTCTCTAGCTAATCTGAAGAGTTACAAAATTGCTTATCAAGCATCAATTCACATATTCTTCAGAGAAACGGCCCTGTTCAGCCACGCTCCTGACAAATTTTTAAAAATGGAAACTGCTGCTTAACCTGGTGCTCTGATGCCGTGGTGACGGTACTGTTCCTTTCATAAATCCCAGCACCGTTGTGGCATAGGAGCAGAAAAATGGTTCCACTTCCTAAAATCTCATCAGGTTTGATGAGAAAACAAAACAGGATACGCTTTATACTACTAACCTAGTCATATAGTTTCAGGTAATTTACATTTGGTCATTTTCATTATTTTGACTTCTGTTTTTGCCCTTTTCTAGTTTTTCTTTTAAAACTGCACAGTGCTATATCTAATTGTTTAGAGTTGCTTCAGAATATTAGAAATTCCAGCTCTGACAATTAAAAATGAGAAAATGAATTATGGAACTCTCCATTTACTGCTGTGGGCGAGGCTTGTTCAGACAGCTTCGTGCCATGCCAATAATAATGTTAAGGTCCTTAGCTCTGCAAGGCCTCGCTGACCACTTTAGTGTCAGCTGTGCTGGGGAAATTGCACCCAGGCTTGTGTCAGTGTGCATGGCTCACTTCTGCCAGGAAATTCCAGGTAACTTACTATGGCCTCCTCAGCATTTATCTGAATGGATTTTGGTAGCAAAGTTGATAGAATAGGAGGGAATATGTGGAGTAATTAATGTATATACTAAGAATGAACAAATATCTGCAGGTGACAGGGCAAAAACTTGTTCTTGGTTGCAGACAACTAAAACTTCAGTGTGTCACGTGACCAGCAACAATGAACATCAAGTTAAGATAGGTTATATTAAACAAATACAAACATCTATTAAACTCTGCTCAACAATAGCAGAAAATATATTCAAACAACTAACTTAACCGGAAGTTAACTGTTATATGGCAACTTTGGAACAGTTCTTTAAAGGGTAAATGCGAAAACAATTCATAAAGTGGTAAGTTCGAACACAGTTCTTAGAATGGTAAATTTGAAAGTCCAAGAGATTTATATAGTCAATTAGGACAGACTTTCCTGAAGTAAAGAATTCCTCGAAGACGTGACATTACTTTGATCCCAGCCGGAACCTGCCTTGTCCGCAGGATTCACAACAATGGAAATATAACGGTTTCAAGGAACTGATCTTTTCCTCTGGAGAATAGACAGTGCACTATACTTCCTACTTTAGTGGAGGATATCTCAGTTGCAGGTCACTTTTTTTTGAACAAAGGTTCAATAAAGGTCGATCCTCTCCAAAACCGCATCAACTTTACTCGACTTGGCGAATACCTGTACCTTGGTAAGTTCTTCAGTCTCCAATACTACTTACAATAGAAAGTAGAACTCCACTTTCAAACAAAACTGCGTCATAAGATGAATACGCAGCAATACGGAGTAACTAACACAAAACTAAACTGAAAACTAAACTGCGTCACACCAGGGGTCTCCATTTTATACCTGCTGTGCACATGTCCACACGTGACCTCACATCGGCGGGAAGATGACATCATGTGGCCTCCACAAAACCATTACATCATCCTCATAAGACAGTCACAAGACACCCACAAGGTATATAACAAGTGTCTGTCACTGATATGGTGGGGGATGGGTGGGTAGAGGAGGAAAAACAGATGTACAATTTTAGATGCACCAGGAGATAGTTAGGGAAATGTTTACTATTTCCCCTGCTCTTGAATCTTACAATTACCTACAATACCACCAGACACCATGAAATTAATAAAAGGAAGAGGGTAAAACATGGACAGAGACGGTCAGCCAGGATTGAGAGACCAGGTAGAAAGTATAAAGGAGGAGGAACATCAAGCTACCAAAAAGAACCTCTCTTGCTAAGATAACCAGCTCAATCTACTTTATATGTAGAATAGAAAGTTGCTCAAGGTCATATAGAAGGAACACCAGAAATAAAGGAAAGTAGGCATTGAGGGTGGGTGGGGCACAATTTTTAGAAAGAATACCTTGAAGTTGCTGCATTAAAACAGAATGCAATCAGATCCATTGTGTCCTCGTTGTAATCAAAGGTGCATAATCACGTAGGGAGTTGGGCACCAATGTAACATACACACAATGCTGGAGGAACTCAGCAACTCAGGCAGCATCTAATGAGGAAAGCAAACAAATCACTATTTCAGGCGATGGTGCATATTCACTTTCCAGGGTCCGAAAGGCTTAGTGCTAAACTCAGCTTTCTAGCACCTGTTCCATGACCTTTCCAAAGGGCCAAAGTTGTTGGTGATAATGTTGAGCTTTTAACAAATATTCTTTGCTCAGATTTTTGATCTAAACAAGAACCATTCCCCAGTTCTTCATGTGAATTGGACGCAGCAATCAGTTCGAAGTTGGAGGCACAGCTTTGCAAAGTAAAGTGATTTGGAGACTTGTCTCCATTAGTCAAATGCAAGACAATGGGGTGATGTCACTTAGCACATCAAACATAGTTGCAAGCTGGGATATTTGCACATTCAGTGGGGACAGCCCTGACAGATTTAATTGTGGATATTTGGGATCTCTGTCACCAGAGGTTTTTAAGACCATCTGTATGAGCTACTTTGTCCCAGCAAATGTATCTGGAAAACATTACATGCAGATGATATTATCGAGTAGAAAATAGTATAAATAAGAGCAGCATTGTAGATTATTATAATTAACAAGAACAACAGAAAGATGAGTTTACAGAAAGAAGAACTAGAATTCATTCCTCAACCTTCACTTTCAGTGACAGACAACTTATTTGTCTGCAACTCGTTAGTATATTCTTCTAGTTCATGAGAATTGCACCTACATTTGGAAATCCTTTGTAGTTTGTATTTTTTTTGTAATTCATAAATATTTTAGAAATTAGAAATGCTCTGTGAATGTTAAGTGTGTGTTAAGAATTTAAATATGCATCATTAAAAATAAAATAACTGTGTTTAAGTCCTTTATTTGCTGGAAGTATCTCCTCTTTGGGAGGATTCGAGAACCCACCACTCAAGCAGTGGGTATTGGTAGCTGGACCTCCCTACAGAGGTTAGACAGGGAAGTAAACTAGTGCTTGAAGAGTAGTTGGATATAGTACAATTCTCCTTATAGATGTCTGTATTGGATAAGGCTTAAAATCTTCTTTTGAGTTTAGGGCTTTGCTGACTGGGACCCCAATATGATCACAGCGCCTGGACCCTCCATCAGGGTATGTATGTACTCCTAATATGTTGATGATTATGTAAGAGCAGCTGTGATTTCCTGGTGTGGTATTGTGCTGGCCAAGTGTCCCTTTTCTGGAAAGAGAACTTGACCTATGTGGAGAGCTTGATTCACAGAAAAGATGCCACCTATGGAACATGGAGTGATGCCTCCTGCAGCAACCGCTTATTAAGTGTTCCTTACTCCATTCATCCTCTGTGATAATGGTGTGCAGCAATGGACAATGCCAGATCAGCGCCCCAGAATCCCTGACCATGGTACAGAGTAGGAAAGGAGGGTGTCTGTGAACAATCAGAAGCAAGTGCCTGTATCAGGAAGCATTCAAAAATCCACAGATTGTTCTCCATCAAGATTGCTTTCCTTCTGATGACCCTGGCAGCTGTTCAGCTTCATGTCAACAGGTGCAACACATCCAAGTTCAACAGTAGGTTAAAGCCAGGAAACATGTTTCCTCTCTGCCACTGACAATCAGTCATTCTTCACTGGGAGCAGTGCAACTTGGCAGTTGTATCAAAGAATAACTCCAACGATTTAAGGAAACCCAGGATACAAGTATCGGAAGCAACATAAGCAGAAGTTGTTGGAAAACTTGAAACTTTACACGTGAATCCAAAATGCTAATGTTCTGAACTAAAATATACCTCCATCACCCAGGTCCTGCCTTGTGCTCATTATTACTACAGGGAAGAGGTACAGAAGCCTAAAGGCACACACTCAGTGATTCAGGAAGAGCTTCTTCCCCTCTGCCATCCGATTTCTGAATGGAGATTGAGCCCATGAACACTACCTCATTTTGTTTTTATTTCTATTTTTGTACTACTTATTTAATTTAACTATTTTATATAAATACTGTATATATTTACTGTAATTCTGTTCTTTATTACTATGTATTGCATTGTGCTGCTGCCACAAAGACAACAAATTTCATAACATATGCTGGTTGTATTAAACCTGATTCTAATACTTCAGCAGGATTCAAAGGAGTATTTTCATCCACACTAAATCAGAACTGTGAAATGATTTACTTATGGGCAGTATAGACTTATTACACAATTATGAAGATGTGTGAGAACAGAGGGATGAGGCAACATAACACTTTAAAAGTAGCAGGACATTGAGAAATCAGTTAGCAAATCATGATTGATCCAGAGCTTCAAAGCATAAGAAATAAGAGGAGAAAGGATGACTTGTATCCCACTGTATTCTTCACCAGTCTTCTACACTATTCACAACAGCAGCAATCTTTATATCATCTGCAAACTTATTAACCTAACCATCTGAATTTTCATCCAGGTCATTTATAAACATCACAATCAGCAGAGGTCCCAGCACAGATCCCTGCAGAACACCACTAATCACAGAGCTCCAGCTAGAATAAGTCCCTTTGACCGGTGCCCCCTGTCTTCCATGGGAAGCCAGTTCACAGCCAATTCACCGTGATCCCATACATCTTAGTGTCCTGGTTGAGCCTCCCATGGGGACCTTGTCAAAGGCATGACTAAAATCCATGTAGTAACATCCGTCCACAGCTCTATGTTCATAAATCACTCTCAATACCCCCAGCAATCTCTTCTCCTGCCTCTCCCAATAACCTGGGGTATATCCTATCAGACCCAGGTGACTTATCCACACCCTCCTCCTTTACTTCAAAATGCCCTAGCATATTATTACACTCAGCCCTGATCACCTAACCATCCACATCCTTTTTGGGTAAATACTGATGCAAAGTACTCATTAAGGACCACACTCACATCCTCTGCATCCAAGCAAGTGTTTCCATCGTTTATCCTTGAATGGTCTTACCCCCTCCCTTGTTATCCTCTTGCTCTTGATGTATGTATAGAATGTCTTGATATTCTCTTTAATTCCACTTCAAGGACTTTTCATGGCCCCTCCTAGCTTTATAATTCCCTCCTTCAGTTCTTTTGTGGCTTCCTCAAGGGCTCTTTTTGAGTCTAGCTTCCTAAGCTTTACATACTTTCCCTTTTTCTTCTTGGCGAAATTCATTACCTCTATCAACATCCACAGTTCTATTACACACCTGTCCTGTACTCTGTACCGTTGGTCTTTCAGCACCCTGCACACGTCAGACGTGGACCTGCCCAAAAACAACTGTTCCCAATTAACTCTCCCTAGTTCCTGCCTAATGCTCTCACAAATTTACTACTCTCCCGCAAGGTCTGTACTTATTCTTATCTATAGCTACCTTAAAACTTAAGGAGTTGTGGTCACTGTTCACCTGACCTTTCACCTCCTGTAAGGTCAGTCAGCAGGCCAGGGTTATTACCCAACACAGGGTCCAGTACAGCCCCTCCTCTTGCTAGACTACCTACATATTGAATTCAGAAAACCCTCCTGGATGCACCTAACAACTTCTGCCTCGTCTAAACCTCCTGCATTCAGAAGGTCCCAATTTACATTGGAGGAGTTGAAGTCCCCTGAAGCAGAAACTATTGTTTTTATAGTATTTCCTTAATCTGCCTACATATCTGTTCCTCCATGTCTCGGTGGATAATTATGAGATTCTATCCTGAGTCTTGTCTCCTGTCAGATCAATCTGGGGATGAGGAGTCAATTTACAGCTGCTTGAGCCCGGTCACGGTGGAGGCCTCACCATGTAACTCTGGCAACAGGAAGCTCAGGAGCAATGGGCCCGCAAATCCAAACGTGATTGTCATCTGAATGGGGAAAGCATTGGTGGGAGTGGTGGGAAAAGGTGATGGTGAATCAAGCACAATTTCAGCTTGTGATGATTTGATGCTTTATCCTGATAAACAAAACGTCTTACTCAGCAATCTAGGGAAGGGGTATTAGGGGGTTAAAGAAAATGGTTTACACAGCAAGGAACGTTTAATAAACCTGGAGAACTACACTCAGTGGCCACTTTATTAGGTATCTTCTGTCTTGAGTTACTGTTGCCTTCCTGTCAGCTTGAACCAGTCTCCTCTGACCTCTCTCATTAATAAGACCTTTTCATCCATAGAAATGGCCACCTAACTAGCTCTTCCTGGATTGCATGGGACATAACCCTCCAAACCAGCCCGTCATCTTGGACCTTGTCGAAGGCTTTGTAAAGGTTCAAATAGATAGTATCCTCACCCTACCCTCATCTATCCTTTTGGTTATCCCTTCAAACAACTCCAAGAGGTTCATCAAACATAATCTGGCCAAATGCTGGTAGATCCTTTCCCTCAGAATTCACTCCAGTAACTTCCCCACCACTAATGTCAAGCTGACTGGTCTATAATTCGTTGGTATGTCCTTGCTACCATTCTTAAACAACAAAGTAAAATCAGTCACTTTCCAATCTTCTGAAAATTCACCTGTGGGTAATGATGAAGCAAATATTTCTGCAAGGGCCTCCACAATTTCTTCTGCTATAAACTCGGAGGATGCACTTAGTCAGGAATTAAGGGATTTATCCACCTTAATGTACTGTTAGGCTGCAAATACCTCTTCCCCAGTCATATGAATGCTCTCTAAAACAACTCTACTTTTTTCCCTTATCTTTTGAAAAACACGAAGGAGAAATATTCATAAAATATCTCACACACCAGTGATGTTGTGGGGATGGAACTGGACTCTCTCACGGTGGTGTCTGAAAAGAGGATGCTGTCCAAGTTGCATTCCATTTTGGTCAATGTCCCCCATCAACTACATAATGTACTGGTCGGGCACAGGAGTACATTCAGCCAGAGACTCATTCCACCGAGGTGCAACGCAGAGCGTCATAGGAAGTCATTCTTGCCTGTGGCCATCAAACTTTACAACTCCTCCCTTGGAGGGTCAGACACCCTGAGCCAATAGGCTGGTCCTGGACTTATTTCATAATTTACTGACATAATTTACATATTACTATTTAACTATTTATGGTTTTATTACTATTTAATTATTTATGGTGCAACTGTAACGAAAACCAATTTCCCCCCGGGATCAATAAAGTATGACTATGACTATAACTATCCCAGACCCCAGCCACATGTCACATGGTGTGAGCAGAATTATCTGCAGCTTAATGTGAAAAAGACTAAGGAGCTGTTGGGAGACCTGAGGAGAGCTAAGGTACCGGTGACCCCTGTTTCCATCCAGGGGGTCAGTGTGGAGATGGTGGAGGATTACAAATACCTGGGGATACAAATTGACAATAAACTGGACTGGTTAAAGAACACTGAGGCTGTCTACAAGAAGGGTCAGAGCCGTCTCTATTTCCTGAGGAGACTGAGGTCCTTTAACATCTGCCGGATGATGCTGAGGATGTTCTACGAGTCTGTGGTGGCCAGTGCGATCATGTTTGCTGTTGTGTGCTGGGGCAGCAGGCTGAGGGTAGCAGACACCAACAGAATCAACAACTCATTCGTAAGGCCAGTGATGTTGTGGGGATGGAACTAGACTCTCTGACGGTGGTGTTTGAAAAGAGGATGCTGTCCAAGTTGCATGCCATCTTGGTCAATGTCTCCCATCCACTACATAATGTACTGGCTGGGAACAGGAGTACATTCAGGCAGAGACTCATTCCTCCAAGATGCAGCACAGAGCGTCATAGGAAGTCATTCCTGCCTGTGGCCATCAAACTTTACAACTCCTCCCTTGGAGGGTGAGACATCCTGAGCCAATAGGCTGGTCCTGGACTTATTTCATAATTTACTGGCATAATTTACATATTACTATTTAACTATTTATGGTTTTATTACTATTTATAATTTATGGTGCAACTGTAACGAAAACCAATTATCCCCGAGATCAATAAGGTATGACTATGACTATAACTATGACACCCATGGCTCAAGTCACAGGCTGCCCTTCTGATCTGTAAGGGGAGCTACTCTCTCCCTGGCCACCTCTTACTCTTTATAATAGACAGATGTTGAGCAGGCTGGAGTTGTGTTTATTAGAGTGTATGATAGGTGATTTAAAGAGGTGTGTGGAGTCATGGGGGGCACTGATGGGGTGAATGCACACGATCTTTCTCCTAGATTGGGGTTGAGGAGCTGGGGGGTCTATAGATTTGTATTGGAAGGGGAGAGATTTGTCGGGAGCTTGAGGGGCAACCTCTTTGCAAGGAGGGTGGTGTGCATGTAGAGTAGGGCACGGGGGAGAAGGTGTTTGATGCAGGTAATGGCAGCTTTTGGGAGACAGTGGACAGCTGCATGGATGAGGTGGGTCTGGAGGGCTGTGGGCCAGGCACTAGCAAATCTGACCAGCTCGGATCGCCATCTTGCTCGGTATGATTCAGTTTGACCAAAGGGCCTGTTTCTGTGCCGTACGCTTTTACGACTGTATGACTCTTAATTCAACACATTCAAGGGTATTTTAATTGAATGTTTTAAATTTGTAAATAATTTTGATACCACTGTTAAGTTAGCATCCAAACTATCTTTGCTAAGTTATTGTTAATTTTAAATTATATTATCAAGATTAAGGTGATCAAATTCTTCTTCAGCTAATGAATCACAGAAGTGTGAATGAAGTTCATGGGGAGAATAGATCATTATTTGAATAGCAGAACAGACATAAAGAATTCAAATGTCTGGACCTGTTCCTACATTTTGTTTGGTTTGGATCAAATTATACAAAATAACAAAATGTAATGATAAGTTGCTTCTTGCTTGTAATAATGCCTTACAGTGAAAAATTCAAAATAATCATGTTAGCCTTTGATGATATTCATGCTCTAAAATGACACTGATTCATGATTTAATTCACCTTTACATCTCAGATTCACTCCCTTCCCTGTATTGTCATTCAAGCCTTCTTCAAAATTACTGACATGACTTTCCATCTTGTGCGTCAAGCTTCTAGTGATGGATGAGATATTCACTCTCTGACTTTCGGTTGCAGTATTTAGTTTTCACGTCATCAACCATTACACGGTATAAATCTCCTGAGACTTCAAATAGAAGAAAACACAACAGCACACATTGAGTCAATGGCATGACTAAAGTGTGATGACAACATTGAAAGCCAAACTGAGAAATGACTTCCATTCATTGTGTGTGAGTCCTCATCTTCCAACGCACATTTTTTATGCCTCATATCCATATTACCACAGGAGGATTTAAGGAAGGATGTTGAATGCATTAACAGGTAACTGAGCTTCTAGTTCCCTGCCACTTGAATGCACCATCCCACACTCCTCCTCCCTCTGATCTCGCTGTCTGTGATCTCCTGTACTGTAACATCACTGACCAACACAAGTGTGTGAAACAGCGGCTGTATGTCATTAGGAGTTTGAGGAGATCAGGTATGTCACCAAAGGCACTGGTAAACTTCTACAAATGTGCCATGGAGAGCATTCTAACCGGCTGAATCACCGTCTGTTATGGGGGGTGGGGGGAGGAGGTGGGGTTGGTAGCGGCACTACTGCATAGGATTGAAATGAGCTGCGCAAAGTTGTGAACTCAGTCAGCTTCATGGGCTTTAGCCTCTGGAGCATCCAGGACATCTTCAGAAAGCAATACCTCAAAAAGGAGGCATCCAACTTTAAGGACTCCCATCACCCAGGACATGTGCCCTTCTCATTGCTACCATCAGGAAGGAGATACAGCTTCTTCTCCTCCGCCATCTCATTTCTGAATGGACATTGAACCCATGAATGCTACCTCACTATACCTGTAACCCAGTTTTTATTACCATATATTGCATTGGACCGCTGCCACGAGAACAACAGATTTCACTATATATGCCAGTGATATGAAATCTGATTCTAATTCTCATCTTCCACCTGAGCCTGTATCAAATTTTCTAACTTCAGATAACATGCTCTTACTTCCTGTCATATAAAGACCATCCTGGATTGCCATTCTTATTTCCTTTTCCTCTCTAAGTAGAGTCTAGCCTGCTGGACATGTCGCAGTGGAATAAAATCACAGCACCCACAAATTTCACAGCTGTAGCAGCTTTATCTAGTCTCATCAACCACAGTCCCACCCATATCTTGCTGCTAAATAGATTAACTTGTTTTCTCTTTTTCTCAGATGTATCAAACATCAATTGCTTCCATAGATTCTGTCGTATCTCTAGCTTCTATTTGCTGTTTGTAGAAAGTGTAAGAAAGTGTAATCCACTGGTAGCTGCTGCCAATAAGCTATTCTCTAAAGACATTTCCTTTTTGTTCTACACCGTATTCCTACCACCATTTCTCTCCCACTGAAAACTACATTCGTCTTTCTCTTCAGCAATACACACAAAATCCTGGAGGAACTCAGCAGGTCAGGCAGCATCTATGGAACTGAATAAACTGTCAACGTTTCTGGCCAAGACCTTTCTTCAGGAGTTTTGTCTTTCTCTTGTTCAGTCCTGACGAAGAGTCACAGACCCAACAAGTTGACTTCTTCTCTTCACACAGATGTTGACTGACCTGCTCAGTTTTTTTCCAGCATTTTCTGTTTTCATCACAGTTTTCCATCATCATCACTTTTTTTAAAATCATTATCTGGTGATACAACCCCGAATTGTCTGTTATATTAATGAGTAGTTTATTCTTAAACCAAAAGATTAAGATATTTATACAAAAGTGCTTTAGCAACAATCTTTCTGAAGGAAGTATTCACCTTCTCATCACCTTCCTTAAAATCTTTTCTCTTCAGCAACTCAATTGTCTTTTGAATTCATTTTTGTTATCTGTTTCACTGCCCTTTCTTCTTCACCGTACCACAATCCTTTTTCTCCTTAGGGAGTTAAAGTCTACTGAAAGCTATTTTTAGCATACTGGTTAATTTATTATGTGTAAAATTCCTATGTGTATAATTCTAACAAACCAATTTGAAAGGAGTACATTGGACATTATGCTAAATATACCATCCTGTGAAGTTGTAGCCTCACTGTGAATTATTTCCATGCTACCCTTTCATTAATAATTACCTTGTTTTCCTTTTTTCTTTCCATTTGAGATGTTTGCCAATGTGAAAAATGTTCTCAATTTTGTCAGGTAATTCTATCATCTTAAAAATATATAGAGTTACCTAAAAGTGAAAGAAAGGAAATCATCACCCAATTGAATTTCAGCTGTAAAGAAATAAGTGTGTTTAGTCTAACCACCTTTTTGGCTAACTTGACTTTCTGATGTTTGGAATCATTACAGTACTCGATAGTATTAAGGTGTCATGAGGTATGTAATATAACAGCCGTTTGTGATAAACTACGTTTTAATGTAGAACAAGCTATTCTCACACATTCAGTATTACTGGATCAGGACCACCATTATTATGGGTGGTGACAACACAGAACAAGATGGGACCCCCATGACCAGAAGTGACCAAACCTATGCTCCACCATGTAACCCTGTGATTACGACTGTGGTCAGATACTGAATGGTAAATTGGTTTATATTTGGCACATACAAAAGAGTGTAAATAGATAGAAGGATAGATAGATACTTTATTGATCCCGAAGGAAATTGCAGTGTCACAGTAGCATTACACATGCACAGATATACAAATATATTAATATGAGAAGAGAAGTAAGAAAGCATAAGAAAATAAGTTACATCAAACAGTCTAACAGGAGGGAGTCATCACTTCCCCTGCTGTAGGTTGACTCATTATAGAGCCTAATGTCCGAGAGTAAGAATGATTTCATATCACATTCTTTGGATCAGCGCAGTTGTCTTAGTCTATTACTAAAAGTGTTCCACTGTTCAGCCAAGGTGGCATGCAGAGAGCAAGAAATCCTGTCCAGAATTACCAGGATTTTCTGTAGAGTCCTTTGTTCTACGACAAGAATGATAGATCTGAGTCTGTGAGCTGCATGCCCCATTAAAAAAATGCAGGTATAACATTTAAGTTAAATGAAAAACTTTGTTTTGCATGCTATCCATTCAAATCATCATCATATCTTCACAATATAGGTAGAAGGATTTGGTGCTAAATACATTCCTCCATCTCTTTGGAATGAATTCTGAAATATGCTGTTTATTATTATAATGATTGCAACCAGTGTATTCGTTTATCTGCGAAATACATGATTGAATGATTGAGCAGAATATAACTTGGCATTGAGAGAAACTAAATTCTGTCAGCAGCTTGTAAAACAAGAAGTCATTCATCTCTGCCACAAACTGCTCATCGCCTGATTATCGGTGCCTACAACTGGACTTGTTCATCTGTGGGCCTGAAAAATTCTAATAAAGAAAGCAGGAGATGCTGAAAGGCAGAGTGAGACAGAGCATGTGTGTGTGTGTGTGTGTGTGTGTGTGTGTGTGTGTGTGTGTGTCTGTCTGTCTGTCTGTGTGTGTCTGCCTGTGTGTGTGTGTGTGTGTGTGTCTGTCTGTCTGTCCGTCTCTGTCTGTGTGTGCCTGTGTGTGTGTGTCTGTCTGTCTGTCTGTCTGTGTGTCTGTCTGTCTGTGTGCGTGTGCGTGTGCGTGTGCGTGTGCGTGTCTCTGTGTGCGTGTGTGCGTGTGTGCGTGTGTGCGTGTGTGATAGAGAGAGAGGTGCTGAGTTGCACCTGACACCCCATTGAGGATTAAAAAGGGCATTAATTATCAGCAGAACCAGTTTGAAAAAAGAGAAAAGGTTGAGAGCAACTGATTGAAAAGAATAGTTCAAAGTTCAAAGTAAATCTTACTATCAAAGTACATGTATGCAGGTCATGATATACAAGCCTGAGATTCATTTTCTTATGGGCATACTCAGCAAATCTAAAAAATAGTAACTATAACAGGATCAATGAAAGATCAACCAGGTGCAGAAGACAACAAACTGTGGAAACATAAATCTAAATAAATAGCAATTAATATCGAGAACATGCAATAATGAGATAAAGTGCCTTTAAACGTGAGGTCATTGGTTGTGGGAACATTTCAATGATGGGGCAATTGAGTGCAGTTATCCCCTTTCATTCAAGAGCCTGATGGTTGAGGTGTAGTATCTGGTTTTGTACCTGATGGTGCAACTCCTGAGGCTTTTGTATCTTTTACCTGATGGCAGCAGTAATTAGAGAACATGGCTTGGGTGGTGGGAATCCCTGATGATGGTTGCTGCACAAATTTAGAAAGGGCGCAACAAGAATGAATAGATTTGAGTCTGTTAGATGCATGCCCATAAAAAATGCAATTTTACAGGTACAACATTTAAGTTAAATAAATTTATCAATTTTGTTCTCGTAATAATTCTAAGAAATGTCAATTACGTATATAAAGAAATGGTAATGCTAGCGACTTACTGTAATGTCTTCACTTGGAAACTTGAGGAGAGCATGACAGTCTTGGACAGTCACATCTCCAGAAAACGTCTCCACATCAGCGAAGTTCAACTCAGAGACATTGAGTTTGAAGTTCAAGGTGCAGTCATTGAAGGGAATAAAGGGTGAACAGAGATATGTGGACAAACCAACCTAAGAGGCAGTCACACTGCTTAGATAAGTGGCAGTACAAGATTGGTTAGCATTCAGGGAGAAGAGAAGTGTATGTCAGTTAAATAGGAAGGCCCCCAATATACAGCTAGATAAATATTGACCTTTTCCATTAAACAATAGACACATAACATAGTTTTTGCTGGCTCTGTGGATGAGGCAAAGATGTGGAGTGGAAAACAAACTATTTCGTAGTTCTTATGATCTAGATGGAAGCCATTTCAGGCTCATAGAGCAAGCCCATCCACTCATTAATTTTCTCTGTAACCTATTTACTCTTTAATCCCACAATCTGACAAGCAGCTGCCCCCTCTCCAACTATGTATCAATAACAAATATCTCACAGGCAATAGTAGGCAAAAAACCTACAGCAGTCATTTTTTGGGGATGGGTTACTAAGCTAATTGCTGAATATAGTATGGAGTGGAGGGAGAAGCCTTTGCAAGAGAACAAAGTGACAATAGTTCCAGTAAAAGAAAAAACACAAAAGTCTGCAGATGCTGGAAATCCAAAGTAACACACACAAAATTCTGGAAGAACTCAGAAGGTCAGGCAGCATCTATGGAAATGAATAAACAGTTGACGTTTTGGGCCAAGACCCTGCTTCAGGACTGAAGTGGAATGGGAAAGAAGCCAGAATAAAAAGGTGGGGGCAAGGGAAGGAGGCTTGCTAGAAGGTGATAGGTGAAGCCAAGTGAGTGGGAAAGGTAAAGGGCTGGAGAAGAAGGAAAAGGAGAGGAGAGCGGAGGTGTGAAAGTAGATTTATTGTATCTTTTACATTGTCACTGAGAAAGTTGTTTTAAACCTCAATCAGGTGAATTACATTGAGTTACATTGGGAGTATGAGATTACACTGATAAAGATGCTGAATGCCATTGAAACACAAATATTCCTGTTTCTCCTCTATGTATGAATAAAACATCCATGCCTGGCATTTGTTTTATGAATGAGAAAAATATCTGTAACACTTTTTAGTTTTAATTTTAAAATGCCATTATCAGACTTGATATTTAAGAGGCTTTTAATTAATATTATTCACATAAACTCTAGTGGAATTTCATTATAACCCATTTTTGGGTAAACATTAAGGTTAGGGTGTCCTAACTGAAGATCATAGAGCCACAGTATACAACGATTTCTAACCCTGTGCTTCCCAAACTCCACAGATTATTCACTCACCACTGAAATTCAAGGATCAAGGAAGCATCATCCAGTTGCTTGTATGATATGCATAAATTCAGTAGCCAACTTGTTAAATACTTCCTGTATCTAATAATGTGGCCATTGAATGCATGTTTGTGATTTCAGCTGCTGTGTGGCATCCACTTCAAGGTCCAATATGTTGTGCATTCAGAGATGCTCTTCTGAGCACCACTGTTGTAACACATTGTTATTTGAATTCACCTTCTTGTCAGCATGAACCAAGTCAGTCATTCTCCTCTGACCTCTCTCATTAGCAAGTCATTTTTGCCCACAGAACTGCTGCTCACTGAAGTTTTTTTTTGTTTTTCACGGCATTCTCTGTAACCTCTAGAAACTGTTGTGCATGGAAGTCCCAGGAGATCAGCGGTTTCTGAGATACTCAAAGCACCCTGTATGGCACTAACAATCATTCCACAGCCAAGGTCACTTAGATCACAAGTTATTCCCCATGCTGACATTCTGAACAACATCTGAATCTCCTGACCATGTCTGCATGTTTTTATGCATTGAGTTGCTGCCAAGTGATAGGCTGATTAGATATTTGCCTTAATGAGCAGGTATACAGGTGCATTTGCTAAAGTGGTCACTGAGATTACAGACTTATCTAGTAGAATTAAGATCACAGACTTTATGATCCACTCATTAAATTCAAAATCTCCATTCCATTGAAAATTTAATTGTGTATTGCACATAAACAATTTCTAGGCATTAGTAGGGTGTTACATTAACTTCTTGCAATAAATTCAGCTATCATCCCTGACCTGTAGTACAGCTGCCTCAGTGCTCTGACAGAAATGGGATTAGACACACAAAATATCACTGTCTAAATATAGGCATTATGGACTGTAATGAGACACAAATGACAGGAACACATTTTGCTCCATAATTCCTTTCATAAATAGACCACAACAATTTTGGATATTACGGGCTGCCAGCATTTCTCTGTGCAAATTCTCAGCATTTGCAAATCCAAGACTCTTGCATATTCAAACTCTATTAGCCCTGTACTTCCTGACAGCTGTCTTTAGTTGTTACATATCTGCACTCCACCAAGCAGTGGCAAACATCGAGCAAGCAATTCCAATGTAATTATAATGGAAGCTCTGTTCAAATAGCTGTGTGGATCTAGTGCAGAAACAGTATCTCCATTTATTCAAGTGGAGAGGAGTGGCTGAAAGCTAAATTTTATCTAAATTCATTTTGATTATTTTAGTTTAGATGGCATTATTTTTAATTATGTTAAATGTAATTGCTTTAGTTTTTAAGTTTTTTTAAAGATTTCTTTGTAATATAATTTACTTTTAATTGTTTCTGAACTCACTGTGTTGACAGTTGGTAACACCGTGGCCACAACTCAGCTGGCAAAAGTTATTTATTAGATTCTTCATGGATGGGATTTGTACTGTGTCTAACCATCCACCAGGGACAAGTTCTCCTTAGAAGATCTCCATTACCAAGTGCAATATATTTTATTGGGTCAGGAGGGAAGACATTTCTATCCCTACCCTAAAGGAAAAGCAAATAATCCTCTAGGTGTGGAAACACAACCAACCATCCTCCAAAATAAATTAACAACATTACAAGAATTGAGCGCATGATTATAATTGATCTTCGGGGCCGGGGGTTCCCAACCTTAGACCCCTCAGTTAAAGATAGGGGTCCGTGGCATAAAAAATGTTGGGAACTCCTGCTCCAGGAAACGAGAAAATCAAAGAAACATTCTTTTGTATCAACCTATAAAAAGCAAATTTGCTGTGTGAATGTTTCTGGCATGCTTGCCAATATTCCTTTGGTAGCAAAATCTACAGGATAGCTGATCAGATATCTCATTGCTTTTCAGTAACCGAGCAACAAAAAAAAACTACTTCAAAATAATTAATCATGTTTAAAGCAATCTGAGGCATTTCTGAGGGACATAGTTGAGGTACTAAATAAGTACGTACTACCTTAAGTTGCTCAAATTGAGCTCATTTATAAGGCTGATTTTTTTTGTACTGTACTTTAGATTGTAGACAAAAGGAAACTCATATGGGGATTATTGCATGCAATTAATGGAACATCCCAATTTTAGACCATTTTAGTTTAAAGAAGTTAAAAAGTAGGTGGACAATATCATTTATATGATCTTATTACCCAATTTTCCCTTTGCACTGTACCCAAGAGATCCAGTATATTCATGTTCTTAAATCTATCTTAAAATAAAATTACATGAATCATCCCATGTAATGATTGAAAAATAACGTAAGTATTCTCTGTAATTGTATAACCTTCACTTTTCTAATTCTTCTCTTAAATTTTGGGTTCAACTTGAATTTAATCACTAGTTTTAATAATTTAACTTGAATTTAACTGCTAGTTTTAATATTTGACTTCAAGTTGAATCAGAAAGAACTTTTTAATTGGGTCCATGTTTATTGTTTGTACACAGACTGAGTTTACAACAAGGCAGTCCAAATCAGATACATCTATTGTCCAGTGTTATGAAATAGCTCTAGGATTTCCATATAATCTCATTGCAACTTAACTTCAACCTTCCAATCAACAACCTGCCTTGATTCTCGGTCTTCTGTTTCTTGGTTAGTAAAGGTAAAAGAGATTGTACTGATCTTTAGTAATGCTGTCAAATTATTTTATTAATACTTCTAACACTTGAATAAATTACAAATGTCAATTATCTCATTATATGCTCAAATTATTCCTGCAATTCTAATCTTTAATAACTTTACAATAAACTACTAGACATCAACTAACCCATCTATTCAATATGGTTAAAATACAGTCAAAAGATTAATATTAATAGTCTCCCATTTTGTTGACAATTTGGAAATGCTGAAATTTCCATGCATCTGATTCCCAATCCATAAAGTTGGCCCTGACCTAATCAATGAAGCCCAAAGCAAAAGAGAAATTCTTTGAAAGGCAATCTGAAAGGCAATGACGTTGTCTGAACCCTTAGTGCCTACTTCGCTTTCCCTGTGGGGTCCCACATTAGTGCTACTTTTGCTAGTTGATCATTTAGCATTCTTATTACATGGCCCAGCCATCTCCATCGTCTTCTTTTCACACAAACTGAGATTGATTCCATATTGCAAGATGTAAGCAAGTCTTGGTTTCTGATTTTCTCAGGCCAGAAGATCTTCTTGATACATCATAGACATTTTGTCCGGAACGTGTCAAGTTTCTTGCAGATATCTTTCGTCATCTTCCAACATTCACTTCCATGAAGTAGCACGCTTAGGACATTGCTTTTAAAAATTCTGATTTTGGTGTTAAGTTTGAGTTGTGTGGATTTCCAAACTGCATTGAGGCTGCCAAAAGCTTGATTTACTTTAGATAGTCTTGTTAATATGTCCTTACCACTATCTCCATCAGTGCTGACTTTACTCCCAAGGTATGTGAACTTATCTACCTCTTCCACTTGCTGATTACTAGTTGGAGGTTGGAAGCATTCATCTTCATGAATGTTCATCCCAAGTTGCGAAGCATATGATGTAAGTCTGTCTGATTTCTCCTGAGTGTCACAATGACGACTCGCTAGCAGACTGATATCGTCAGCAAAAACTAGATCTTCAAATGTTGAGGTAAATGTCCATTGAATACAGCTGCAGTCGGTAGTTATGCATCTCTTTGATAGCCTGTGCAAGCTTTCCAGTTTGATATAAAGTTCGAACATTCCAGCATCCAATATGGATAGTTTCTTTGGGTGAAAGAAGATTAGCTCTCAGTCCGGAGATGTCCTGGTGGCTTTAATCTCCGTCCATCATAATTTCTGTTCCCAGTTCTGCATCACTCCACTCACCAGCATCAATAAATTTCCTTGTTTCGATTTCTGTAGCGGTAATGTTTTTACAGGGTAGGGTTGCTGGCCTGGAGAACCAGGTGCTGTATTCGTCTGGCCCTTCACCTGGAACCTGCCCAGCAAGGTTGAACCTACCAGGGACTGAAGTCCCAGCTGGTATAGCTCCAAGGATCATTAAAGCACACAAACCTCCCCACCACGATAAGGAACAGCACATACGGAGGGAAAGGCAATGAACTGAGGGCTAAAGCTATAAGATGGCATGAATATTTCTCATTCAATAAGATTCAGAAATATTCACGAGCTCTCAGAAGATGAACTTTATCAAAATGATTATTTAATTTATAATTATAAAATAAATTAATTCAAAACACAAAAATATTAACTATAATTAATTCAAAAATGTTAATTAATACTTCCATAGTCCCTTGCAGCAGTTAACCTCAATTGAAATAAATGAAGAGGTAGGAAATGTGTGAGGTCTAGTCTGCCACAGGCTCAGCAGATAGACTTCCCAGAGTCATTGCTGGGAAGCTGTTGAAATGTGTGCTCTACTGTTGAACAATATGGAGTCCCGCAAGAAGCTCAGTTGGAATGGCAATTTCTTTGTTCATGCTCACTTACATGGGATCCAAAATGTGCGCAATGCTTCAGCATGGAACTGCTGACCTACTTTTAGAAGAAATTATGTGCCTTTTTTGTAATTCCTGTCCCACTAGGATTTGGCTAGCCTCAGTGGCTCTACCAGACATTCTCTCATGGCTTAAATTTAACAGGATGCCTGCTTTCAGTGCATGTTCTTATTAAACTGTTGATAACAAATTACCATTAGTGTCAGACCATCTTCTACAGGTTACAATTTCCTAGGGAAGCACTGCAGGTTATTTCAGTCAAATGAATTGATTGCCTCGAATGATTAGAACTCAGATGCCTCTGTCAACTGGCCACATGTAAAAAATAGCCCAACACAATCTGTTTCCCAATGAATACAGAATGAAACCTGTGTGTGTGTGTGTGTGTGTGTGTGTGTGTGTGTGTGTGTGAGAGAGAGAGAGAGAGAGAGAGAGAGATGCCAAATATTATTTGCCCTCCCAGTCACTCCTTATTGTTAACCTTTCGCAAACTTGCACTTTCTTTCAATGAACAATTGGGTTTCTTATCCATAGGGTCTTTATAAAACCTATTATTCTAGATTTCAAATAATGGATATTAAAAATTAATTAAAAGGGCAAATCTGATTATGAGTTAGAATTTCAACAATTTCCAGAAGAATCCAGCAGACCAAACCGTTTCTGCGGAAGGAAAGGGATTTTTGATGTTTCAAGTTGAAACCCTGCATCAGGAGTTGTTGCTCCATATTCCAGTTGTCTCTGTGAGTTTGATTCATCAGCTTTAAAAATGTATGAGACTCTAATCCTGGCAGAGTTTCAGAGAGCTGGTTGTTGGAAGCCACTAACTTAGTTCCCTATAGGATTTGAATCAGACACTGATTTATTGTCACTGACCTAAATTCTGTTTTGTAGCAGCAGTACAGTGCAAAGGCATAAAATTACTATTAATTACAAAAATAAATAAATAATGAAAAATAAAGAATAACAAGGTAGTGTTCATGAGTTCATGGACTTTTCAGAAATCTGATGATGGGGGTTGGGGGGGTGGGGGAAGAAAGTATTCCTGAATTATTGAGTGGGGATCTTCAAACTCCTGTCCCTTCTCCTCAATGGTAGTAAGGAGCTATGTAACGAGAAGAGGGTGAATGTCCCTAGTAATAGATGTGGATCCCAATAATTTCTACACTGTCTTGATGGAGATGGCAGAGGAGTTCAACCCAGATAAGTGTGAGTTAGTTCATTTTGGTAGGTCAAATATGATGGCAGAATATAGTATTAATGGTAAGACTCTTGGCAGTGTGGAGGATCAGAGGGATCTTGGGGTACGAGTCCATAGGACACTCAAAGCTGCTGTGCAGGTTGACTCTGTGGTTAAGAAAACATACAATGCATTGGCCTTCATCAGTCATAGGATTGAGTTGAGGAGCTGAGAGGTAATGTTGCAGCTATATAGGACCCTGGTCAGACCCCACTTGGAGTACTGTGCTCAGTTCTGGTCACCTCACTACAAGCAGGATGTGGAAACAAAAGAAAGGGTACAGAGGAGATTTACAAGGATGTTGCCTGGATTGGGGAGCATGCCATACGAGAATAGGTTGAGTGAACTTGGCCTTTTCTCCTTGGGGCGACGGAGGATTAGAGGTGACCTGCTAGAGGTGTATAAGATGATGACAGGCATTGAGCATGTGGATAGTCAGAGGCTTTTTCTCAGGGCTGAAATGGCTAGCACGAGAGGGCACAGTTTTAAGGTGCTTGGAAGTAGGTACAGGGGAGATGTCAGGGGTAAGTTTTTTAGAAAGAGAGTGGTGCGTGCGTGGAATGGGCTGCCGGCTGACTCCTGGACAGGTACATGGAGCTCAGAAAATTAGAAGGCTATGGGTAACCCTAGGTAATTTCTAAGGCAAGAAAATGTACGGCTCAGCTTTGTGGGCCGAAGAGCCTGTATTGTGCTTTTTTTTTTCTGTGTTCCATGTTCTATGCCTTTTTATGTCTCAACTGCAAAAGGGAATGGAGTTGAGAAAACAGGAGAAATGATGAAAGCTAGCTGCCAACATCCAGCTGGGTACAAGGGGCTCTGGGGGATCCTATTACATGAAACACAAAAAGTTAGCATGGAAGTGAAGAAGGTAATTAAAGTTCCATTTCAAAGTTCAAAGTAAATTTTATTATTGAAGTACACATATGTCACCATATGCAACACTTAGATTAATTTTCTTGTGGGCATACACAACAAATCTATAGAATAGTAACTGTAACAGAATCAATGAAAGTGTTCAACCATAGTGCAGAAAATTATAAACTGTGCAAATGCAAATATAAATAAATAGCAATAAATAACAAGAACATGAGATGAAGAGTCCTGGAAAGTGAGTCCATAGGTTGTGGGAACACTTCAATGATGGGGCAAGTGGAGTCACAAGGGCGGAGCTTGGTTATGATGGCACTAAACGGCGACTCCTTTGGAAACAGCTTTATTTCCATCTTTAATATCTCTGTTTTTCCCTTTCAGGGTTCTTTTGAAGACCCTGACCAGGAGTTACACGCTGACTTCGGTTCTTTGGGGGAATGGGACCCGCTCTCAGGGTTTCACGACTGGCTGTTATTCAGCGTGCCAAGGATGCGGTCTAAGAGCTTAGCTCGCCTTCGGAGGCCCGGGATCTCGTGGTTCTGGGATGGACGGATCAAAGTTCGGTGTCCCGGCAGGAAATCAACGTGTCATGGGAGTCAGAAGATCTCTGGCTGTGTGCCCAGAGACCTAAGATCCTTGGGCACAGAGCTCGGAAAAAGAAACGCAGCTGACTTTTAAAATCATAAACCAGTGAGTTGTTTGTTATGTCTCCCCTCTCGCTGTGAAATGGAGGCACCTCTTTCTCCCTCATTAGGGAGAGAGAGAGCCTGTGGTACGTCGAATACCGGATGAACGAGTAGTCTTTGGACTACAGCAAGTTTGTGTCTTTGCTGTTACTTTGCTGCAAGCTTGAGTGCTTGAGGGTGGGTGCTGATGCTTTTTTTTGCCAGTGGGGGGAGGGGGGCTCGTTGCTTTGCTGCTGCTTACACGCAGGAGGAAGAGGAACTGGGGGGGGACTTTGGGGTTCTAACATTTCACTGTCATTCATTCTTTGGGGGCATTCCTCCATGTTCGTGGACGTTTGCGAAGAAAAAGCATTTCAGGATGTATATTGCATACTTTTTTTTGACATTAAATGTACCTTTGAAACCTTTGATATCCCTTCGCTTCAAGAACCAGATGATTGACGGGTAATAACTGTTCCTGAACCTGGTGCTGTGAGTCCTGAAGCTCCTGCCCCTTCTTCCTGATGGCAGCAGTGAGAAGAGAACATGTTCCGGGTGGTGGGTATCCCTGATGATGGATGCTCCTTTCCAATGACACCGGTTTGTGTAGATGTGCACAATGGTTGGGAGGTCCAGTGGTTATAAGCACTAAAGGAATATTGTCCTTTATTATAATAAGTGTGGAGCATAAAAATGGAAAAATTTAGTTGCAGTTTTCCAGTGTAGTGGTGAAATTAATCCTTGAGTATTTAAAGGTTACTTGTACTGAAATGAGTAACTCTTGCAATAAAGGGACTGACATATAAAGAAAAATTGAATGGATTGGGCCTCACTCCTTGAGAGTGTAGACAAATGAGATTCTGTGGACGATTCACTCGGCAGGCCATACAGCATCTATGGAAAAGAGTAAATAGTCAATATTTCAGGCCAAGTCCCTTCTTCAGGACTTATTGGATGTCATATGTTAACCTATGCTTTCACTTTTGTTTTAAAATTTGATTTCAAAAAGCTTTCTCTCAGTTGGTATTGGTCTGTAGTGTGATGGTATTGAGTTTGCTGACTGCAAAGTTCTGAACTCAGATGAAGACTTTAAGCCCTATCGGATATAAATAACTAAAAGTACTCTCACTTTAGGGAGGTTATACTGTAATCACACAATCCTCAAAGACTACTTCACTTCGCTGTTTATTCTCCATGGCGAGTTCAGATGCTGATGCCCTCTATTCGACTGGTGGATCTCCTCTCGCTACCAAAGAGAGGATATTTCCAGCTAACAAAGAGGTTCATCACAGCTAACACATGTTCAGTGATACATAATTAAATCCACACAACATTCTTAAAACACATTTAGAACTCACAGAGGATTTCAGTCCTAAACATTTCACAATTATAAACCATTTTAAAAATGCAAACCACTTCCAAAACCTGAAGCATTAGACATTTCTTCAACACAAAGGGTAAAGCATTAAGCAAAAAGGACAAAGGATTTCCAAATTACAGGTATAATTCCTATCAACTAAATTATGCAGACAAACAAGTTGTTTGTCACAGAAAACAAAGCTGGAGGACTAGGTTCTTGTTCTTCCATGTTCTTTGATGTTGCTTATCCCATTCCTAATAAACCTGAACTGCTCTCTACACTTATACCCTTCTCAGCTACTTGGGTGATTTCACAAGCATGTGATATTTCCACAAATGTCCTTTTAACAACTTTCACCCTGCCCTCAAGTTTACCTGGTCCATTTCCGACACCTCCCTCCCCTTTCTAGATCTTTCTGTCTCTGTCTCTGGAGACAGCTTATCCACTGATGTCTACTATAAGCCTACTGACTCTCACAGCTATCTGGACTATTCCTCTTCTCACCCTGTCTCTTGCAAAAATGCCATCCCCTTCTCGCAATTCCTCCGTCTCCGCCGCATCTGCTCTCAGGATGAGGCTTTTCATTCTAGGACGAGGGAGATGTCTTCATTTTTTAAAAAAGGGGCTTCCCTTCCTCCACTATCAACTCTGCTCTTAAACGCATCTCCTCCATTTCACATACATCTGCTCTCACTCCATCCTCCCACCACCCCACTAGGAATAGGGTTCCCCTGGTCCTCACCTACCACCCCACCAGCCTCCGGGTCCAACATATTATTCTCCGTAACTTCCGCCACCTCCAACGGGATCCCACCACTAAGCACATCTTTCCCTCCCCCCCTCTCTCTGCATTCCGCAGAGATCGCTCCCTACACAACTCCCTTGTCCATTCGTCCCCCCCATCCCTCCCCACTGATCTCCCTCCTGGCACTTATCCGTGTCAGCGGAACAAGTGCTACACATGCCCTTACACTTCCTCCCTTACCACCATTCAGGGCCCCAAACAGTCCTTCCAGGTGAGGCATCACTTCACCTGTGAGTCGACTGGGGTGATATACTGCGTCCGGTGCTCCCGATGTGGCCTTTTATATATTGGTGAGACCCGACGCAGACTGGGAGACTGCTTTGCTGAACATCTACGCTCTGTCCGCCAGAGAAAGCAGGATCTCCCAGTGGCCACACATTTTAATTCCACATCCCATTCCCATTCTGACATGTCTATCCACGGCCTCCTCTACTGTAAAGATGAAGCCACACTCAGGTTGGAGGAACAACACCTTATATTCCGTCTGGGTAGCCTCCAACCTGATGGCATGAACATTGACTTCTCTAACTTCCGCTAGGCCCCACCTCCCCCTCGTACCCCAGCTGTTACTCATTTTTATGCACACATTCTTTCTCTCACTCTCCTTTTTCTCCCTCTGTCCCTCTGAATATACCTCTTACCCATCCTCTGGGTCACCCCCCCCCTTGTCTTTCTTCCCGGACCTCCTGTCCCATGATCCTCTCGTATCCCCTTTTGCCTATCACCTGTCCAGCTCTCGGCTCCATCCCTCCCCCTCCTGTCTTCTCCTATCATTTTGCATCTCCCCCTCCCCCTCCAGCTTTCAAATCCCTTACTCACTCTTCCTTCAGTTAGTCCTGACGAAGGGTCTCGGCCTGAAACGTCGACTGCGCCTCTTCCTATAGATGCTGCTTGGCCTGCTGCGTTCACCAGCAACTTTGATGTATGTTCCTTTTAACACAAATGGTTTTACAATATCTTTTGGAGACATAGATCTTGGCTAGCTACCATTAATGCTGTAAAGCTAACTTCTTTGAGTATATAAATCTTTCAAACTATAAATATACATGTAAGTTATTGATTGATATACTAAATTATATTATCCATCTGTTCTACAAATTTCTTTGAACTAAGCAACTTAAGAGTCAGCTTGTCTGTTTGAAACAACCTAACTTAAACAACTCTACTCTTGAGCAATACTAAAGCGGGTGCAGTGACTCTTTATAGACAAAATACAGAGGCTATTTGCAAAGCTGTTCTATAAAGAATGCTTTTCATTCACATTTTAAGAACTGAAGACTGACCTCCATTTGTGACCAGAAGTTAAACCAACTGTTAGCTGGATGCTTACTTACAACTTTTTGCAACCTTTCAAATGGAGGCAGCCATTTAGAAAATCAACTTAGCAAAATGAGAGAGAAGCGAATAACAATCACGGATACTGGGAGTATTCTCCTTTACATATAGGTAGAGTATTTGTAACACATCACTGTTGCCCCTGCATTAGAAAGACTGAAATTTTATGTTCAAAGCATATTTCCTCCCTTACTTTCTCCAACAACAGCTTAGCATGCGTTCCCTCCTAACATGACAGAAACTAATAACTACTTTAAGGGGAAAATGGATAAACAGTTGAAGCTGGGAAATATAGTTACAGTAGAAGCATAGGGAAGTTGTACATTTAAGGCAATAGATGATTTGGATTCTTTTGATTACTCTAACAATTCCCATGATGGGAACATTACATTTCTTTCTGCTGTCAAACACAAGGTGGAAATCCAATGGAAACACTGGTGCCATCTATCCTGCAATATACTTGATGAAAACCATTAGTCTAGTGAAAATTGTGTCATGGTGCTTCCTGGTGGGAAGGTATTGAAGATGAAGATACTGTTTCTGCTTTAAAAATGAGGAATCATGACAAATATTCTTCTTATTAATATACCCTATCACATTTGCACCCTTCAATCACATGGGATATTTTACCAAGATTGCAAAGTGTTCAGAGGTTAGCTTCCTATCCTTGACTCCAATCAGTTAGTATATTAGATGGAGTGTTCTACTATTGATTTTTCTGAATCTCGTTCTCTTGTTCATTGACATTCCTTCAATGTGAGCTCCTGTTGAGCGCTTTTTCTATTTGACAGGTCATGGCAGCTGGGAAAGGACAATTATATAAAAAGACTCCGTGTTGGACATCTTCAGCTGGGTCAGATATTTATAAAAAATGTTGACCCTTACAGGCTGCGGGCTTTAAAACTAAAACTTCTAAGCGAGCTTTTGCTCAGATTAATGGCACTTCCTTTAAAGGACCTTTCAGATCCCCATGGAATCTAATCTCAGATGATATCAAAAAATTAAGAGGTCCTCAGATCTTTCAAAAGCGCTGTTCTCTGTAAAGTGTGTGATGGGTGAGCTGAGGGGGGATGAAGAGCCCCTTCCATATTTATCTCTTGATCCTGAAAGTAGGGAATCCTTGAGTGTGCTTCAGATAGCGAGTGTAATTGGGAGGCAAGTTTGCAGCTGTGTTTTTGTGTCAATTATGCACCCTTACTTTTGCTACGTTGCATGCACCATAATTAAAACAATGATTGCTCTAATGCCTGAAGATAGGTAATCTGCTTTTATCTTGCTGTAGATGAGAGAAGGCAAAAACAGTTAATTAAAAGATAGGTGTTTTACCATCAGTGAAACATATATCAGCAGCAGAGAGTAAGATGATTAGCTCATCTTAGGTGCTACTGCATCTATTTACACAATAAAGTTAATGGACAGTGACAAGTCTTCTGGCAAAAGGCAGAAGCTATGGAACAGCCTGGCTCCGATAATAAAATCAAACAGAATAGCAAATGGGGCATTTCAGATAAAATTGAAAAAGCTATGAGGTGTTTGTTTCAGAGTAGATTACTATCAGATGGATAGACAGTAAAATGAACTTCATTTGATCATTCAATATGCATGAAGAGTCCCAAGATCAAAATGTAATAAGTTTTCATGGCAATGGGACCAGAGGTCCTGGCTTAAGGGTCGAAAGGTGAGAGGTTTAAGGGGAACATGAGGGAAAACCCCTTCACTCAGAGGTTTGTGAGAGTGTGGAAGCAGCTGCCAGAACAAGTGGCCCATGGGAGTTTGATTTCAATGCTTAATAGGCATGTGGATAGTTGGGATATGCAGGGCTATGGTCCCAGAGCAGGTCGATGGGAGTAGACAGTTTAAATGGTTTTGGCATGGACTAGATGGGCTGAAGGGACTGCTTCTGTGCTGTACTTCTCTGTAACTATCATTACAGTACACGATAATCCAGAAAGGAATGTTTACACCAGATCTATGGCCGATACCAAAGGATAGAAAAAAAATCTGGAGAGGATCAGCTGCCTACCCATCACAGACACAAAATATTTCCTGACAGAAGTTGTCATTTGAAACACCTATGGTCATCTTAATATAGGCAGTCAAATTGAGATTAATTGAAAATTTATGTAGTATATCATACAGATACATCAGTTGCACTACACTAGAAATCCAGATGTCCACCAAAACTCTGCTGCCCAAAGCTAACTGAGATTAAAAAAAGTCACCCCCCCACTCAGCTGACCACAGAACTCTAGGTGCTATTGCAGCTGCTGTCTCTCTGCAACCATCACAAAGGTTGGGTCTTCTATGAGGGTAAGAAGCCTGAAAAGTGCCCACAAACAAAATTCAAATTACCCTAATTTGAAAAAATTAGCAGAATCTTTTAAGTTTTTAAAGTTGCGCCAATGTAGAAATGACTTTGTCTCATAGACCCACAGGAAATCTGGGTGACAGTCAGGAAGGGGTAAAGGGTTAAACAGCCAGTGCAGAGTACCCCTGTGGCCATCCCTCTCAACAACAGAGGTCAGGTCGCTGACACTGAGACTGGCTGTGTGACTCAGAAGGGAAAGGGGGGTGGGGAAGAAGAGGTGAGCTGTGGTGACAGGGGATTCAGTATTTAGGGGAACAGAAAGGAGATTCTTTGGATAAGAACGAGATTCCTAGATGGTATGTTGCCTCCTGTGTGCCAGGGTCCAGGATACCTTGGATCAAGTCCTCAGCATTCTTAAGTGTGAGGGTGAGCAGCCAGGAGTCATACTCCGTGACATGGGTAGGATGAGCGATGAGATTCTGCAAAGTGATGTTCGGGGAGATAGGTGCTACGTTAAAGGACAGGAACTCCAGGTTTGTGATCTCAGGTCTGCCACCCATGCCATGTGCTAGCAAAGCCAGAACTAGGAAGATCAACACGTGGATAGGAGTTGGTGTAAGACCATAAGATATAGGAGCAGAATTAGGCCATCTGGCCCATCAAGTCTGCTCCGCCATTCAATCATGGCTGATCCTTTTTTCTATTTCCTCTTCAACCCCAATTCCCGCCTTCTGCCCGTAACCTTTGATGCCATGTCCAATCAAAAACCTATCAATCTCTGCCTTAAATTCACCCAACGACCTGGCCGCCACTGCTGCACGTAGCAACAACTTCCACAAATTCACCACCCTCTGGCTAAAGAAATTTCTCCGCATATGGCCCTTGTGGCTAAAGGGATCAGTGGGTATGGAGGGAAGGCTGGTACAGGGTTCTGAGTTGGATGATCAGCCATGATCATACTGAATGGCAGTGCAGGCTCGAAGGGCTGAATGGCCTACTTCTATGTTTCTATCTCTGTTTTGAAAGGGCGCGCCTCTATCCTGCAGCTGTGCCCTCTTGTCCTAGACTCTCCCACCATGGGAAACATCCTTTCCACATCTACTCTGTCTAGGGCTTTGAACATTCGAAATGTTTCTATGCGATCCCCACTCATCCTTCTGAATTCCAGCGGGTACAGACACAGAGCCATCAAACGTTCTTCGTATGATAACCTTTTCATTCCTGGAAACATCCTCGTGAACCTCCTCTGAACCCTCTCCAATGCCAGCACATCTTTTCTAAGATGAGGGGCCCAAAACTGTTCAAGGTGAGGCCTCATCAGTGCTTTATAAAGCCCAGCACCACATCCTTGCTCTTGTATTGTAAACCTCCTGATATGAATGTTAACGTGGCATTTGTTTTCCTCACCAGGAGGGAGAGCATCAGATTCTTGGATCATTGCGCTCTCTTCTAAGGAAGATGGGACTTTACAGAAGAGACAGTTTGCCACTGAACTGGAGGAGCACTACTATCCCAGTGGGAGGGTTTTCTGGTGCTGCACAGTTGAAACTAGAGTTGCATTGGAATGGGAACCAGAGTGCCAGAACAGTTAGTGGCTCTGGGGAAACACAGACATGGCAAAGTATCGGGATTGGATGGTGTGAACCCCAAGGTCCTGAAGGAGTGTGCTGAGCAGCTATGTGGAGTTCTCCAGCACATTTTCAATCTGAGTCTCAGCCTGGAAAGGGCTCCAACTGTGTGGAAAACATCATGCATGGTCCTACTACCCAAGAAGGGCCAACTGAAAGTCTTGAATGACTACTGTCCAGAGGTACTGACCTCACATATCAAGAAGACCCTAAAGAGACTGGCCCTGACTCACCTCCAACCTCTGGTCAGATCAGCCCTCAATCCCCTGCAGTTTACCTACCAGGAGCACGTTGGAGTCGACAATGCTGTCATCTACCTGCTGAACAGAGCCTACTCCCATTTGGATAAGCAGGGCAGCACTGTGAGGATCATGTTTTTTTGATTTCTTGAGTGTCTTCAATACTATACAGCCCTCATTGTTAGGAGAAAGGCGCCATTCAGTGCAGGTTGGCACTTCTATTGTATCCTAGTTAATGGTATACCTGACTGGCAGACCACCGTTTGTGCGGCTTCAGAGCTGTGTGTCAGACATGGACATGAGCAGCACTGGGGCCCCACAGGGAACTGTATTGGCTCCCTTCCTGTTCACCCTATATACCTTGGACTTTAGATACAACACTGTTATGTCATCTGCAGAAATTCTCTGTTGACTCAGCAATATTTGAATGTATAAAGGGAGGACAGGAGGATGACTACAGGGCCCTGGTGAAGGTCTTGTCAAATGATGCGAGCTGTATCATCTGCAGCTCAACGTCAGTAAGTCAGAGGAGATGGTGATGGACGTTAGGAAGACTAAGCCTGCATTGTTACTATTGATGGTGGGGACGTGGATGGGGTGAGGACCTACAAGTACCTGGGGGTGCACCTAGATGACAGTCTTGAGTGGAGCACCGACACAGAGGTTGTGTACAAGAAGAGCCAGAGTCACCTCTGCTTCCTGAAGAGACTGAAGTCCTTTGGAGTATGCAGGCCTCTCCTTCACATGTCTGTTGTCGCCAGTACAATCTTCTATGTGGTGATGAGCTAGGGCAATGGCATCAACATATGTGATACCAACTGCTCAATAAACTGATTAGAAAGGCTGAGTCTGTTGTAGGAGTCAAACTGGACACACTGAACACTGTGGTAGAACAAAGGGCCCTACAGAAAATCCTGGCAAATCTGGACACTGTACTTTGTAGATAAACTAATACGTTGGTTGCAATCATTATAATAAAAAAAACAACATATTTCAGAATTCATTCCAAAGACGTGGTTGAATGCATTTAGCACCAATATTAAATCCTACTACCTAGTATGTGAAGATGTGAAGATGATTTGAATGGATAGCATGCAAAACAAAGTATTTCATTTAACTTAAATGTTATACCTGCATATTTTTAATGGGGCATGCAGCTCACAGACTCAAATCTGATCGTTCTTGTGGTAGAACTCTCTGCATGCCACCTTGCCTGAACAGAGGAGCATTTTTAGTAACAGACTAAGACAACTGCACTGCCCCAGAGAGCGCTGTATGAGATCATTCTTACCCTCTGCCATAAGGCTCTATAATGAGTCAACCTATAGCCAAGGAAGTGACGACCCCCTCCTTTTAGATTATTTGAGGCAAATTATTTTTTATTCTTTCTTATTTCTCTTCTAATATTTGTATATAGTGCACTTATAATGCTACTGTGACACTATAATTTCCTTTGGGATTAATAAAGTATCTATCTATATATCCATTTATCTATGTTACACAGTGAACGGTAGGGCACTGAGGAATGCAGTAGAACTAAGGGATCTGGGAATACAGGTTCATAATTATTTGAAAGTGGCAGCACAGGTAGATAGAATTGTAAAGAAAGTTTTTGTCACATTGGTCTTCATGAATCAACGTATCGTGCACAGGAGATGGGATGTTATATTGAAGTTGTATAAGACATCGGTGAGGCCTAATTTGGAGTACTGCATGCAGTTTTGGTCACCTTCCTACAAAAATAATGTTGAAAGAGTACTCAGAAAATTTATAAGGATGGTGCTGGGACTGGAGGACCTGAGTTATAAGGAAAGATTGAATATGCTAGGACTTTATTCCTTGCAATGTATAAGATGGAATGGAGATTTGATACAGGTATACAAAATTATGAAAGCTATACAGTAGATTAGATAAATGCAAACAGGCTTTTTCCACTGAGGTTGCGTGGGACTACAACCAAAGGTCATGGGTGAAAGGTGAATTGTTTAAGGGGAACATGAGGGGAAACTTCTTCACGCAGAGGGTCATGAGTGTGGAATAAACTGCCAGAGCAAGCGGTGCATGCAAGCTCGATTTCAACATTTAAAAAAAGTTTGGATAGGCACTGTTACATACCCCATAACTGGGTTGCCAAACCAGCAGAAATGGAACGCTCACTGGAGTCTGTGATTACTAGGAACCAATAAAGTTTTATTAAAGAAACAAGTAATACAGTACACTAATCGCAAGGATATAAATGTAACAGGTTAGCAATGATAATACACACATATACACAGATACGATCATTCTTCCGCGGTGAACCCGGCACCCAGGCAAGGGCGGACACACACCCCAGGTTCCCACCAATCGTACCTTTACACCCTGTGAGCCTCTTGACCGATTCCCGCGAACCGGTCCTGCAAACTCTCACGAACTTGTGGGGGCACACTGCTCTTTCCAGGGTCTTGTGGTGTGTCTCGTGCCTTAGCAAACCTGCTCTTTTCATCCCCCTGCTGGGGTATCACCTGTCCATCAAACTTCAAACCGTTCAGGTTCAAAGTAAACAGTCTGTCAATATCTGAATTGTGTTTCTTTCTCATTAATCTCTCTGTTCTCTCTTATTAGCATTTCGAATATTTCTCCATTGTCTTCCGTTATCTCTCTCATTAGCATCATCCGTCCGGTAGCTCTGCTTGGCGTCACACATGACACCCCCACCCTCAAAAGGATTTTTACGGGATAAAAATTATGGGCATGAATGCACATTAGAAGATATACACTAATATACAGGTAGTCATCAGCTATTCAGCTAATACAGAGAACATTAAGTTTTAACACCTTGACAGACAATCAGCAATCACATTATCAGTTCCTTTTATATGCTTTATCTTAATATCAAATTCCTGTAATACCAGGCTCCAACTTAATAAGCGTTTGTTTTTATCCTTCATTGTGGCCAAAAACACTAATTGATTGTGATCAGTGTAAATTATCAGTGGTTTCCGTGTCGGACAAATATAAACCTCAAAATGTTGTAATGCCAGTATGATTGCCAGTAATTCCTTCTCCACAGTGGAATAATTTCCCTGATGGACATTAAACTTCTTAGAAAAATAAGCCACTGGGTGTTCAATTTCCTCTTTGTCTGTCTGCAACAGCACCGCCCCTGCCACTTCGTCGCTAGCATCTGTTGCTAGGGAGAAGGGTTTTGAAATGTCAGGCGCATTCAATACAGGGTGGTGACACAGAATCGCCTTCAGACTCTCGAAGTCTTGTTGACAAAGGTCGTTCCACACAAACTTTGCATTCTTCGGCAAGAGCTTAGTAAGAGAGAGGGTAATATCCACAAAGTTTTTTGCAAAACTTCCAATAGTAGCCCACCATCCCCAAGAACCTTCTCAGGGCTCTCTTGTCCGTAGGGATGGGAACTTAAGAGATAGCCTGCTCCTTAGCCTGCATCGGTGCCAGCTGCCCCTGTCCTACCACATACCCCAGATAAGTGACCATAGCGCGGCCGAACTCACTTTTCGCGAGGTTCACTGTCAGGTTGGCTTCAGACAGCCATTTAAACAATTCCTCTACTGCCACAATGTGCTCCTCCCACGAGCTACTCCAGACCACTAAATCGTTAATATACATTTCTGCGTTCTTTAACCTTTTTATCACTGAATTAATCATCCTTTGGAATGTCCCTAGGGCGTTCTTCATGCCAAAAGGTAAAACATTATAGCTGGATGGAGTGACAAATACTGAGATTTCTCTAACCCGGTCGGTTAAAGGAAGGCACCAGTACCCTTTCAGCAAATCGATCTTTATGGTGTACTTAGCTCTCCCCACTTTATCAATGCGATCGTCTACCTTGGGATGGGGTAAGCATCAGTTTTTGTGATGGCGTTCACCTTTCTGTAATCTGTACAGAATTGTATGCTCCCATTGGGTTTCGGGACAACCATACTGGGAGAAGCCCATTCCAATTTGGATGGCCTAATAACACCTGCGGCTAGCATGTGTTCAATTTCTTTCTCCACTAGCTTGTCCTTCTCCAAGTTCATCCTATAGGGTTGTTGCTTAATAGGCTGATCTGATGTAATGACAACATCATGTACCGTCCCCTTGCATTACCTCGGGACATCCGGACATACATCGGCATGCCGGTTAATTAGCTTTATCAGCAGCTCGCTCTATTCAGGGGTTAAGTGAGAGACCTTATCAGCAAAGTTGGCCAAAACAATAGAGTTCTCCAATCTGGTCAGCACCATATTTATCTTTACAAGATGGGTTTTCCCCTTATCATTTGGCACCCCAGCCTCATTTATTTTTGTGATAACACCGACTAGACCTGCTTTCTTATCGTGGTGAGCTTTTAACATATTAATATGCATTAACTATGTCGGCTTACGTCTACAATACTCAATAATATCCTTCCACATGTTCGGCCAGTCAAACTCTTTCATAATTCCAGCGACTGTTTCCCTCATCCCAAAATGTCCACCGAGGGGTACCTTGTGGGCCAGGTTAAAAATCTCGTCCCTATAAATTTTCGGCACTACCACCTGGTGTACCACCCCCCACTCCTCATCTGCGGGCACGATACTTGGTCTACACTTCCTCATCAGTACTCCCTCCTTCACATAATATCCCACTGGCTCACTTTTTATTTCTGCTTCAGAGAGAGCTGTCTCCGTCAAAACCATCAGCTCCTCGTCTCGTTCCTGTGCCTGTAGAAATTCCTTCCTTGCTAATGATAAATCTACCTCAACTCCCTCACTTCCCTCCGCTCCACTATGCTCCTTCTTCTCACTTCCTAACCCCTCCTGGTACAAGGCTGGTAAAAACATCTCTGCTAAATCCACATTCGCTTCAGCAGCCTTTCTCGACATGCATCAAGTTACTGCGCAAACGGGATAAACCTGTGAGTCCATGGGCGGGTCCTCAGTCCTGGCAGGCTGGCTCGTCAGCTTTACTGCTGGGTACACACCTCCACCTGCAAGGTCGTTACCGAGTAAGACCTCCACGTCTTCCATCGGTAATTCGGGCCTCACCCCAATCGTGACCGGTCCGGAGACCAAGTCACTTTTTAGGTGTATCTGGTGTAAAGGTACTGCCTCAGTCCCTTTCCCAATGCCTTTTATCACACTGACCTCCCCAGTCTCGGTCTCTGCACTAAAGTCTAACATCTTCCTTAAGATCAATGACTGACAAGCCCCAGTGTCTCTCCAGATCTGTACTGAAACTGGGGTTGACCCCTCCTTCACCGACACCAATCCGGCTGAAATAAACTTCTCGCACCCTTCCTGAACTCCATCAGACCTCTTCTCCCCTAGCGGTTTGTTTGCCAGCTCAATACAGCCAGTCGGAGTCGTCATTTTTCCTTTCCCCGTCTCCTTCTTTGGGGCAAAAAACCTGGACGCAATGTGACCGGTTTTCCCACAATTATAGCATACGACCCCAGGAGACTTCCTACCAAACTGCTTCCTGTCTTCCTTATCCTTCTCACTAATCCCCGGTTTACTTTCTGGCTTTTCCGGTGGACTTTCTCCGCCCTCTCGACTACCCTTCTGGTAGTTATTACTCGGGGTAAACTTTGCTTTGTATGTTAATGCGTACTCATCTGCTAACTTAGCAGTTGCGGCTAAGGTTTCTGCCTCTTTCTCACCTAGATAGGGCCTCATACCTTCAGGGACACAACCTTTAAATTGCACAATCAGTATTAGTTGTAGCAGTCTGTCATAATTCCCAGTGACCCCTTTCAAGGCATACCAATGCTCACAATACATCTGCATCTCACAGGCAAACTCTAAATACGAGCAGCCCCACTGCTTCCTCACATTCTGGAACCCTTGCTGGTATGCCTCGGGGACCAATTCATCAATCCTGAGTATCGCCTCCTTCACCACATCATACCTCTGGGCATCTTCTGCTGACAATGCTGAGCAAGTTTGTTGAGCCTTCCCCTTCAGCACGCTCTGAAGCAAAACAGCCCACTTATCCCTCGGCCAGTCCTGACTTGCAGCGACTCTTTCAAAATGTAGAAAGTACCAATCAACATCGGCATCTTCAAATGGGGGAACCAGCTTAACCTCCTGGGTCTCCCTGAACCCTCCACCTTGGTTCGGTATTTGGCCCCTCTCTAGCACCATCCTTAACTTCTCCAGCTCAAAATCCCTTTCCTTCTCTCTCTTTTCCCGTTCTAACTGCTTTACTCTCTCTTCCCGTTCTAACTGCTTCACTCTCTCTTCTCATTCTAGCTGCTTCATTTGGAATTCATGTTCGAGCCTTAATTTTTCCATCTGCAGTAGCACTGCCTCTCCACCAGGTTTGCTTATAGACACCACCTCCAGCTCCCCGTGGGGAAACACACCTTTAGATACATAATGCTCTGCAATAGCTCTGTGCATCTCTGCTCTCCTCATGGTCGGCTTCCCCTTAAAAAGATTCAACTGTTTGGCAACAGTCGCCAATTCTGATTTCCTGCAATCCTCTAATACCTCCAAGGTTGGCGCCTTTAGAAATTCCTCAATCTCCATTTCTGCTGTTTGTCTTTTTTTTCCTTTTGGGAATTTTAACCCAATCAATTTACCCAGTCCCAATTTTGGCGTTTAAAATCCCGGACAAGATCCCCACTTGTGTTACGTACCCTGTAACTGGGTTGCCAAACCAGTAGAAATGGAACGCTCGTTGGAGTCTGTGATTACTAGAAACCAATAATGTTTTATTAAAGGAAAAAGTAATACAGTACACTAATCGCGAGGATATAAATGTAACAGGTTAGCAATGATAGTACACACATTTACACAGAAATAGGTTAATAGGAATCAACCAAGCTCTATCACAGTCTAGGGGTAAAATGATCAGTCTTACGTGAAGCAGAGTTCAGTTTAGTTTAGTGCAGTTTGAAGTAATCGCTGTTGTTGTACCGTTGGAGAGAGAGAGAGAGAGATGCAGTTGGTTTCGGCAGACCTTTTGATGTCTTCTGATCCCGCTGTGGTCACCGACTGTGACCCCTCGTTCCGGATACGATCATTCTTCCGCGGTGAACCCGGCACCCGGGCAAGGGCGGACACACACCCCAGGTTCCCACCAATCGTACCTTTACACCCTGTGAGCCTCTTGACCGATTCCCGCGAACCGGTCCTGCAAACTCCACCAACTTGTGGGGGCACACTGCTCTTTCCAGGGTCTTGTGGCGTGTCTCGTGCCTTAGCAAACCTGCTCTTTTTATCCCCCTGCTGGGGTATCACCTGTCCATCAAACTTCAAACAGTTCAGGTTCAAAGCAAATAGTCTGTCAATATCTGAATTGTGTTTTTTTTCTCGTTAATCTCTCTCTTCTCTCTTACTAGCATTTTGAATGTTTCTCCATTGTCTTCCGTTATCTCTCTCATTAGCATCATCCGTCCTGCAGCTCTGCTTGGCGTCACACATGACAGTACATGGATGGTAGAGGTATGGACTGCTGTGGTCCAGGTGCAAGTTAATGGGAGTAGGGAGTTTAAATGATTCAGCACATACTGGATGGGCCAAAGGACCTGTTTCTGTGTTGTACCTTTCTATGACTCTGTGATACCGTTATTGATTTTCGAAATCCTTTAATTTTCTCTTCCTTCCTTCAAAAATGTTCTATTTCATTCATGAATATGTGGACCTCCCTATTTTCTGAATTTCAAGCACGATATTTAAAGTTTATAGCAATGCTATAGAATGGTGCTATCATGTTATCTGTATGTTCTAAATGTCCCACTTCTAGTTCCCAGTAGTCTGGCTACTTCCTCTGGGCTATTTTTGGAGGTCTTCCTATTTTGTTGTTATTACTCTGGTAGATGTTTGGTGAACACCCAGAACCTGCTCAAATTGGGTTTCCATTGAAGACTCCTACTTGGGGTGCAAGAACAACCAAGGAGATTCTGCACATTTTTCTGTCACTTTACCAGCGAAATCTATTTTATCAAAGTCTTCCTAATAAAATCAAATCAAAGTTCTCTTGCAGGAAAACATATGATTTACTATTTTCAGTTTTAAGGACTAATACTTTTGAGCATATTTAAATATCTACAACATCAGTCAACATTTTAAAACTTGGAGGAGCACGTTTTACTTTCACATTATCGATATATTTTATCTAAATTCTCCCATTCATAAAGAATGCAAAACTGAAAGCAAGACTCATTACCAAAGTGTTTGTCCATCGTTGATGTCAGTGAGGACTAGCGCTTGATTTGGATTTAAGTGAGGGAGAGTTGCGCAGCGTCAGCCTCACTCTCTCTTCCCAATTCCCATCTGGATTCAGCGGCAAGACAAGAGTCAAGACGACTGAAGATGGGACTAGGCACAGTGCATGACCAGGACGTCTTCTGTGTCTTGTCCTGCTCTACACGTTCCACGACGCTTGTAGAGACCGCCTTCTTGACCGTTGGACCTATGGTCTAATCCAGCTCAATCCAACGGCGTCTGTCTTCACATGCTGGGATAGACAACTCCCTATCTCACTGAGGGTTTGAGACCCGTCGGCTACCCTCACCTGGTTTAGCCGGCTTGTCGAAGCCGTTGCCCAGGGTGTGGCCGCTGTCACATGCAAACAGCTACGGGGAGCCACAGGTAAGAGTTGATTGCCAGGTGGGGACCAAAGGTGGACTAACCGCCCTGAAAAGGACGCGACATGTTCCCCCAGCAGAGGTGCTAACTCTCCCTGACACCCCATACACCCCATTACCAAAGTATATAGTACTTTGATAATGATGTTGGCTCTAACATTTCTGCTGCACCACCAGGGCTACTTCAGTACAGAGTGACATCCATCTGAATGTCTCAATGACTCAGCACACAATTGAAGATGGTCAAGGTTGATGGAAGGCAGCAAGAATCTGATGCTGGAGCTCTCCACGGTCACATCCTCAGCTGAACGCTGCGTTGACTGTTCCTCTGTTGTAAAGATCAGAAGTTAAGCTATTAACAAACCATTTAATGCTGATCAGCTCTAATTACATCTCTTATAACAATGCAGTCAGCATAAGCCTGTAGCAGATTTTAAATGCCAGAAAAGCACTCTTCCATGTAAGTGATAAGTAATGTCAAACTTCCCTGGCTATTAATCACTTACAGATTCATCAATCCATACTAGTTGGAATCAGGCCTTTTGGCTCACTGTGTATAACTACCTGTTGTACTCTACCTACAAATGAGTTCAAAAGGTTGAAGCCCATGGAATCCAGGATAAGTTGATCAATTGAATCAAAAATTGGCCTGGTAATGTTGGAAATCAGTTTTTGTGATTGGATGCCCATGACATTTGATGTTTCACAGATCTGGTGCTGGAACGCTTGCTTGTGAATGATTTGGAGGTATGATCAGTAAGTTCACGAAGATTGATGAATTTGTTGATGGTAGGCTTGTCTTAAGCTACAGGGTGATATCCATGTATTAATGAAATGACACAGGTAGTGGGTAGTGGCTCCATATGTCACTACTACAGGCGTGACGACCCTGCCTTACATGAGTCCCGGGCTCAGCTGGTTCCGGCTGACAGTACCCGGTACGGGCCCCTATCCAGCGTTACATATCCCAATGTCTTGTGGGTATCTTCGGGAGAAGAGAAGGCTAAGGAGTGAACCCTACACAAATTTGGAGTGGAGCCCCTAAGGCGGTTGGATGACGTATCACGTCACCTCCAGGCAGCTCCTGCAGCCAAGCTGATGCCAAATGTACCTCTTCACATTCCTTTGGACCACATCCGCGAGGCCGAGAGGGGGATCTTGATGTCTGGGCAGCCCAGGATCTCCATATTCATCGCCCAGGTCTGCGTCCCGGAAAACTGGACGCATCCATTGTCTACTTAGACAGACGGAGCCATTATTAAAAATCATTTGGGTGGAAAATGGCAGATGAAGTTCAATCCGATCTTGGTGTACAAGTGCAAAGATCCCTGGAAGTGTCAACACAGGTAGATAAAGTAAAAAGGGATTTCGGATATTGGCCTTCTTTAGTCAGAGAACTGAATACCCAAGCAAGGATGTTATGATCCAACTTAATAAAACATTGGTTAGAGCTTCGCAGGAGTACCGCAGTTCGGGTCACCACATAATAGGAAAGGTATGCTCACTCTAGAGAGAGGGTAGGTGTTGCTTGGGATGGAGGTCTTAGTTATGAGGAGAGACTGGAGAGGCTATGTCTATTTTCCCTGGAGCAGAGGACTTTCCCCTTATCAGAGGAGAATAAAACTAGAGGCATGGGGTATGGGAGAAGAGATATAGAAGGGATTTGAGGGGATTTTTTTTCACCCAGAGTGGTGAGTACCTGATATATATGTTTAAGAGAGAAATGGAAGCTTAAGGTTGCTGGCAACACTGAGGAAGTGTATGGATGAGTTCTTTGCACAGAAACTAAGGACCAAGGTGTTAGAAGATGGTATTATAATAGATAGGCGCCCACTGATCATTGGGGACATGGTGAGGTAAATGCCCTGTTGAAAGACTCAAATGAGTATACTACAGCACAGAAATAGGTGCTTCAGCCATCCAGTCAGTGCCAAACTAATCATCTGCTTAGTCCCATCAACTTATACATGGAAAACAGTCCTCCATATCTTTCCCATCCATGTACCTATCCAAATTTCTCTTAAATGTTGAAATCGAACCCGTATCTCCCAGTTTTAAAGTCCTTGGTATTATCATTTCAAGGCATCTGTCCTGGGCCCAGCCCATAAGTGCAATTACAAAGAAAGCACAGCAGTACCTCTGCTTCCTTAGAAGTTTGCAAAGCTTCAGCATGACATCCAAAACTCTGACAAACATCTATACAGTAGATGTGTGGTGAAGAGTATATTGACTGGTTGCATCATGGCCTGGTATGGAAGTACTTGAATGGAAAATCCTACAAAAAGTAATGGATATGACCCAGTCCATCACAAGCAAAGCCCTCCCCACCTTTAAGCACATCTATGTGGAGAGCTGTTTCAGAAAAGCAACAGCCATCATCAAGGACCCCCACCACCCAGGCTATTCTCATTGCTTAAATCAGAAAAAGGTACACCACCAGGTTCAGGAACAATTATTATCCCTCAACTATCAGGCTCTTGAAACAGTGGGGATAATTTAACTCAACATCTAACACCCCATCACTGAACTGTTCCCACAACCTATGGATTCACTTTCAAGGAATCTTCATCTTACGTTCTCGATATTTATTACTTTATTATTATTTCCTTTTCTTTTTGCACTTGCACAGTTTATTGTCTTTTGCAAAGTGATTGTTTCTCCATCCTGTTGGGTGTTGTCTTTCATTAATTCTATTATGTTTCTTGGATTTTCTGAGAATGCCCACAAGAAAATGAATCTCAGGTTTGTATATGGTGACATAAATTTATTTTCAGCTTTGAACTTCCGCTGGCAGCTAATTCCACACTCTCACCATTGTCTGAGTGAAGACGTTGCCCCTCATGTGCCTCTGAAACATTTCACTATTCACCCTAAACCCATGACTTCTAGTTCTAGTCTCACCCAAACTCAGTGGAAAAAAGGATCTTGCATTTACCCTATCTATCTGCCCCTCATAATTCTGTATACCTCTATCAAATCTCCTCAATCTCCTACACTCCAGGGCATAAAGTCCTAACTTATTCAATTTTTCCCTATAACACCGGCCCTCAAGTTCTGGCAACATCCTTGTAAATTTTCTCTGCACACTTTCAATCTTATTGACATCTTTCCTGAGGATAGGTGACCATAACTGGACACAATACTCCATATTAGGCACTTTCTTTAAAAAATGGAGGAACTTCAATTATCCTCAAATACTCCGGCACCTCACCCATGGCTAAATGTGTTTTAAATATATCTTCTAGCATCCCTGCAATTTCTGCACTAGCCTCCCACAAAGTCTGAAGGAACACTTTGTTGGGCCCTGGGGATTTATCCACTAATTTGCCTCAAGACAGCAAGCACCTCCTCCTCTATAATCTGTATACCATCCATGACTTCACTGCTGTTTGTATTCTCTGATAAATACCTAACTTTTAATTTCTTAAAACCTCAAACAAATCTACATGTGTCCCATCCAGCCCTTTTACACCATGGGAGTCCCAGTAAAAATGTGGAAGTTAAAATCGCCTATTATACCAATCTTATGCTTCTTGCAACAAACGGTAATCTATCCATACATTTGCTTCTCTAATCCCTGGTGATTATTGGGTGGGTTATAATACAATCCCATGAATTTGCTCATGCCCCCGCTTATTACTCAGTTCCACTGTCTCAGCACTACCATGATATTTTCCATGATTAGTAATGCCACTCACCCTTTAACCCCTCTTACTCTATCACGTTTAAAACAATGGAACTCCAGAACACTGAGCTGGGTGCTCTGCAACCAAGTCTCACTAATGGCTTTAATGTCATAACTCCACATGCTGATCCATGCCTTAAGCTCACACACCTTTGCTACAATACTCCTTGCATAGAAATACACACAATGCAGATGGTCCCAAAGTCAGATTCCTGACTTTGTATGTAGGCTTAGCAACAACTTTACATAAAACCACACCACTATTTGCCCTGGCTCTCTGGTTCCCATTCCCCTGTAGTTCAGGCTTATGTATCCCCCTTGCTACACCAGCAAGACTTCCCTCAAGGGTTAGGTTTCTCTGATAAATACCTAACTTCTAATTTCTTAAAACCTCAAACAAATCTACATGAGCTAGGCTGGAAGTCAGATGTAACCGACCGCTTGCCTGGATCAGCAGTGGTAGGGTAATACTCAAAGCACACAATACTTTTCAAGATTAAACAGAATATTTGAATGAGCTCTTCCCACAGGATTAAAGATCCATTCTAGCACCAGTACACTTTGTCTGTGTCAGGGGTTCTTAACTTTTTTATGCCATGGACCCCTTTGTCAGTCAATGAAGCCTATGGACCCCTTCTCAGCATGATGTGTTTAAATATATAAAGCACATAGGATTACAAAAGAAACCAATAATATTGAAATACAGTTATCAAAATATTAAAAAACTAATTTTTGCTATAATAATATGTTTCTTTCTTAACACATCAAATAAGAAGACTATACATTTAAAATATGGGCAAGTTAAAATTATTTTTTATAGAGCTATCAGTGTGAAAGCTGTTGTTGCTTCACTTGAATAAGAACATTAAACTGTGGGGTGGCCTTTGACAAAGCAAAACGCATGTCATGTTGGACATTGAATCAATTTTTGTTATTGGTAAAAGGTGTTGAAAATCCTGATTTTCAAAGACGTGTTGTCGTAAGTGGAATTAAAGATTCCATAGCTTGCTTTACGTCAGGATAGGCTTCTCTCAAGGAACACCAGAATTCTCCAAGGCTTTTGAGTTGGCCTCCAATTGTAGTAAGTTTTTTGTCCTAAGTTCAATGAGTGTCATCTTTGGCTAGATCCAGTTTACAGTTTATATCAGTTATATCAGGAAAAAAAAGAATTGTGGATCCATAGTTCAACTTTAATGCCATCAGGAGAGAAGTAACTTCTGAAAGAGTTCTGAAGTGTTTCCAGGTGTTTGTAGATGTCTGTGCTCAAAAATATTGACAGAGAATTTTGTATCTCAACTCCATCTTGGTAAAGCACTTCCTCCAGCATATGAAAGATTGCAAAGTTGTCTGCCTCTACTCACTTCTTTCATATAGTCAGCTTAGCCAAGAAAGCTTGCGTTTTTCAGTAGCATCCATGATGGTGACTTTAGGACCTTGAATTGAAAGATTTGTTTAATTCATATCATTAAAAACATCTGCTAGGTAAGCCAATCCATGGATACAATCCTTTTGTCCCCCCAAACTGTTCAAAGAGTAGGTTTTCTTTTTCTCTGAGAAAAAGTGAAACTTCTGTCCTTATTTCAAACAAGCACTTCAATACTTGTCCTCTTGAAAGCCAGCTTACTTTTGTGTGGTAGAGAAGCACTTCATATTCTGCACCCATTTCTTGACAAAGTCTTTTAGAAATGCAATTATTCAGAGACATTCTTATAATAAAGTTGCTGACTTTTATGGTTGTTGACAAAATTTCTTTCAGGATTGTTGGAAGAGTCTTTTTTTGCCAGTGCATGTCTGTGTAAAAAACAATGAGTGATGACGTGAGAAGCTTCCTTTTTCACGAAAATAGCAAAACCAGATGTATTAACAAGCATTGAAGGAGTTCCATCTGTGCAAAGAGTGTGAAGTTTTTCTTTCCAGTCAATGTTTTGTTTGAAAAAGAAGTTTTACCATTTTTAAAATGCCGATGGCCTTTGTAGTTTCCAAATGGGACTCACAAAATAAAAATTCTTCTTTAATGGTGTCAGCACGTGCATAACAGACAAAAACAAGGAGCTGACTACATTCAACGATTCAAAGTACATTTATTATCAAAGTATGTATGCAATATATAACTGTGAGATTCATTTTCCCATGGCCAGCCATGAAACAAAACGGTGGAAACCAGTACAAAGAAAAACATTAAACCCCCAATGTGCCAAAAAAGAGAACAAATGGTGCAAACATAAAAAAAGAGTGAAAATCACAGAATATAAAACAACAAACCACTAAGTCATTGAAACAATCCAGGAGTGTTCAGTTCAATCTAGGTGTGGTTTTCATTGACTGCAAGCCGCAGAGCCAGCCCTCCCTGTTCAAAATCGCACAAGATGCGGTAGCAACAAAATCAAAGGAGCAACCAGAAACCAAAAATGCTTCATAACATGAATCAGAGTCCAATCAACAAACCTTGCCCAAGACCCAAGGCTCTGGCGCTGACCTCCAGCATCAACAAGCGAGAGGGAGCAAGAGAGAGGGAGCAGGCTCCTTCCTTCGGGAGCAGTGTGAGAGAGAGACCAGTCACTCTCAGGCAGGTGGCAGTGAACCCCTGCTTATCTTCTGCTCTCATCCTCATTTAAATCAATCTTCCTTGATGCTTTGATCAGCGAGATCAGCAAGAAATGGAATTGATGGGCCCATGTCCCATCTCCAGGCTTTTTGGCCTCCAGGCCACAAACTTCACTCCAAACCTCACGGAACTCCCCGCAGAGACACTGAGAAATGTTTATACTGAATAGAATTGCAAGGCTACCAAATACTCAAGGATCTACTTCAAAATGTAAAAAGAAATATCCTCTATTCTGGAATGTATCACATTATTTGTTAAGGGAACCATTTTTTGTATTGTTTTCCTTTGTTGCAGTCCACAAACCAGCTTGCCCATTTTCAGTGCACGTGGGTTTATTAAATTCTCTTCAATAGTGTGGGTCTACTTTTGTTTGGCAATCCAGTAAGCAACTTTATAGGATGCCTAAAAAAATGTTTTTTGTGAAATGGCAAATCCAAGTTTTGGAAGTGTCCCGACTTTTTTGAAATGAACTTTCTTTGCATGAAAAACACCCCCAAAACTTCTGATGTATTTTCAGGTTAGACAGGCTTGTGGGGTGCTGTCAGTTTTTCTGGCTTCATACTTCTGTTCACAAGAATTTTTCCGCATAAAAACATTGGCTTTTGTTTCCCGTCACATCCTTTATTGCAAGTGAAACCATATAGTTTTCATCCTACTTCCTTTTCTTTGATATTTCAACTTAAATCGGGTCTGCAAAAGGAATATAAAATAAATAAAGCTAAAATAAAATATTTGATTCAATTGACATTTTTTGAAACTCAATAAAATCTGTATGTTAATTAAGTGGTATAAGATATTCAAGAAATTTGTATGCAAGTAAGTAAAATAAGACATGTTTTACAATATATCGAAAGTTCTAACACTTTTAATGGCTTTTAGATAGTCGGATAGACACAAAGATTCCAGCAGTAGCTCAGAAGTCATGTCCTTCCAGGAATTTGGCTTTGTTGTGCATGGAGTCACATGGATCTCATGGAGAGTTAAGAATTCACAGTTGAATTGCCCAGTTTTGCAGAACTTTAGTAAACATAAATTATCTTCACATTGATCAACAAGCAATTGTAGATAGGGAATAATGGAGAGCAATATAGATGTCTGGGTCACAAATGTGAGAACAGGCGACTTCACCGTTTGGTGGTGAGTGACTACTAGGTGCAGGGTTGCTGGTAGTTGGCCAGCTACGTCGCACTAGAGTCTGCAGCCAGGAAGACAGCGATCACGTTTGATCTAGCTGCGAGTCTAATTACCCTCAGGGGTCTGAGGACCCCAGGTTAAGAACCGCTGGTCTGTAGTATTGTGTAGTAAGTCATTAAGCTTTTTTTGAAAGCCTCTGATTAGTGCATACTGCAACAAAATCATAGGCAACTGCCATGTTCATTTTCCACCCCAGCTGCAATGCTGATTTAACCCTGTTTTTACACCAAACCCAAAAATACCCTAAGCAGCAGATGCAGCACAAGTACTGATGGTTTTCACTGAAAATGTCTGTAAACAAATACTTCATAAGAGCAAAATTGGAGTCAGTGGGATGGGTTGAAGTGTGTTTTCTTTAATGCAAGAAGGATCAGGAACAAAGGTGATGAATTTAATGCACGAGTCAGTACATGGAACTATGATGAGTGGCCATTACATAGCTGTTGCAAGGGTAAGAGTGGCTGCTAGATGTTACGGGGTTTATATATTCAAAAGGGATAGAGAGGGAGGTAAAAGAGGTGGCGGTGGTGGGGGGGTTGTCATTGCAAGAACTCTATAGCCCACCAATTCCCCCCTCTGCCCGTAGCAACAAGGTTACTGAGGAGCAGATCAGGAGGCAGAGTTTGGAAATGTACAAAAATAACAGGTTGTTGTCATCGTTTACTTCAATTTCCTTAATATTGATTGGCATCTCCTTAGTGCAAAAGGTTTAGATCGGGCAGAATTTGTTAGGTGTGTCCAGGAACGATTATTGACAGAATATGTAGACAGGCCAATTAGAGGTGAGGCCATACTGGATCTGGTACTAGGCAATTGACTGGGTCAGTTGTCTGATCTCTCAGTGGGAGAGCATTTCAGAGACAGTGTCACAACTCCCTGATCTTTATCACAGTCTTGGAGAGGGATTGGAACAGATGGTATGGGAAAGTATTTAACAGGGGGAGGGTGAATTATAATGCTGCTAGGCAGAAACTGAGAAGTATAAACTGGGAACAGATGTACTCAGGGAAATGCACAACTGAAATATGGAGAATGTTTAGGGAGCACCTGCATGGGGTTGTAGATAGATTTATAAAATTGACGCAGGGAAAGATTGGGAGGGAAGCAAGGTTGACAAGAGTTGTGGAACACTTGGTGAAGAGGAAGAAAGAAGCTTGCGTAAGCTTTAGAAAGCAGGGATCAGACAGAGCTCCAGAGAGTTACATAGTAGGCAGAAGGAGCTGAAGTATTAACCTAAGAAAACTAGAAAGGAGACTTGGTAAGTAAGATTAAAGAAAACCACAAGGAGTTCTACATGCATATGAGGAACAGAAGGATGACTAGAATGAAGGTAGGACCAACTAGGGATAGAAGAGAAAACATACACCTAGAGTGGGAGGAGGTAGGGAAGGTCACGAATAAATAGTTTACTTCAGTATTGACCAGGGAGAAGGACTTTGATCTTTGTGTGGATAGTGTAGAAATTCTGGATCATGTTGAAGTTAAATAAATGACATGATGGAAATTTTGAAAAGTATTAGGATAGGCAGGTTCCTAGGACCAGACAGTGTATATACCCCAGGTTACTATTGTTACGTACCCCGTAACTGGGTTGCCAAACCAGCAGAAATGGATCACTCAGTTGGAGTCTGGAGTACTAGAACTAAGAAAGTTTTATTAAAGAAACAAGCAACACAGTAATCGAAAGGATAATAAATGCAACAGTTCAGTGATGATAAACACACATGTGCACAGAATTAAGATAACAGCATCAATCAAGCTCTATCGTTGTCTAGGGGTAAATGACCAAATTTCAAAATGACTCAAAGTTCAGTTCGCAGTAATCGTTGCCATGGCGATGGTCAACGTGGGGGAAGAGACAGAGAGAACAGGAACAACTCATCATTCAGCACAGCTTCACTCACAGACCGGCGAGATGCTCACGAGCAACTTTTGGGCGGGTCCTTGGTGATGTCACCTGAGGTCACCGACTGTGACCCCTCCTCCAGATGCGGTCGATCCTCTGCAGTGAACCCGGCACCCAGGCAAGGGCGGACACACACCGGGTTCCCGCTGATCGTACCTTTCCATCCTTGTCGTTGTCTGGTACTTCTCACCCACTCGTGAGAGGCGCACCGCTTCCAGGGTCTCGTTACCTCGGGTGGCGTGTGTCCCCGTCTTAGCGAACCTGTCCCTTTTTATCCCCCTGCTGGGGTATCGCCTGTCCATCACTTCAAACAGTTCAGGGTTCAAAGAGGGGAGCCGCTCCAGACAGCTCTCTCTCCCACATCCCTTCATTACACATCTCCAGACGCTGCTCCATTGTTCCTTATCTCTCCTTCCCCTGAGGGCAGGTGGCAGACCAACTGCTGATGCCACTGATGCTAGCCCAGGCCAGCAAACATCTTAATTTTATGTGTATTCTCGTCACACTATGGAAAGAGACCATTGGCATTGATCTATTTATCCTCACTGGTTACAGTAGTACCAAATGACTGGAGGGTGGAAAATGTTATTCCTTTGTTCAAGAAATGGAGGAGGGGCAACTTTGGGAATTATAGACTAGTGAGTCGTTCTTCAGTGTGGGAAAATGATTAGAGAAGGGATTTTCAGGCATATAGAGAAGGATGATCTGATTAGGGATAATCAGCATGGATTTGTTGGGAGCAGGTCAAACCTCACAAGCCTAATAGAATTTTTTTGAGGATATGACAATCCACGTTGATGGTGCTAGAGCACTGGATGTGGTGTATATAGATTTTAGTAAGACATTTTACAGGGTTCCTCTTTGTAGGCTCTTTCAGAAACTTCGGAGACATGGGTTCCAGGGAAACATAGCTGTGGGGATTCAGAATTGGCTGTCCTACAGAAAGCAGAGGGTGGCAGTAGATGGAATATATTCTGTCTGGAGGTTGCTGACCAGCGTTTTCAGCAGGGATATGTCTAGGAGCCCTGCTCTTTGTGATTTTTATAAATGACTTGGATAAAGAGGTGGAAGAGTGGGTTAGCAAGTTTGAGATGACACAAAGCTTGGTGGAATTGTCAATAGTGTAGAAGGTTGTCGTAGGTTACATTAAGACATTGACAGGTTGTAGATCTGAGCCAAGAAATGAGAAAGGGTGCAGAGGAGATTTAGTAAAATGCTGCCTGATTTAGAGAGCATGTCTTATGAGGATAGGTTGAGTGAGCTGGGGCTTTTTTCTTTGAGCAAAGGAGGATGAGATGTGACTTGATAGAGGTGCACAAGATGATAAGAGGCATAGATTGAATAGATAGCCAGAGGCTTTTTCCTCAGGATGGAAATGGCTAACACACAGGGGCATAATTTTAAGCTGCTTGTGGGGCAGGGGGAAGGAAGTACATATAGGAAGGATGTCAGAGGTAGGCTTTTGTGCAGAGTGGTGGGTGTGTGGAACATCCTGTCAGGGACAGTGAAGAAAATCTTAGAAGCCACATGGATGATGAGAAAAAAAATGGAGGGCTATGTAGGAGGGAAGGGTTAGATTGATTTCAGAGTATGTTAAAACGTCAGCACAAAATTGTGGGCCAAAGGGCCTGTACTGTGCTATAATGTTCTGTGTTTCATATATTTACAGATTTTATTACCAATGCCATCAAAAGCACAAGAATATATACATTTTGTTTCAGGAAGACATTAATGAATAAACCAAGCGAACTGTAGCACAAATAAATTGGATAGTCAAAATGATACATAACAGATTACTTTATTGCTCATCTTGAAATCAAGCTTCAGTTCTTACAGCTATTAATATCTAGAAAAGAATTTCCAAATGATTAAAGGTTCAGTAAATCAATTTCCAAAGTCAGTTTCCAATTATTCCTGCTTCCTCTTCTAACCAATGGTTGAATATTTCAGTTGTTTTTTTTTAGATAAATATGGAACATATATTGTGATTTTTTGCAGCAATACTATAATTTCACATAGCATACATTGATATGAAATAATACAAGGTTAATACACTAAAACAAATTTAAAATTGTACATTAAAAGAATTTTTTTTAAAAATAGGGTACTTTGGTAAAACTGTGAGAATACTCTTTAGTTTGAGCTTTCTTTATGGGTCATTTGAACCATTATTTTTCACATTTGATTTGCAAATTTGCAAAATATCGTAAAACAGTTGTAAAGGGAAGTTGGACACATCCTTTGCATTACAATGGACACAGTTGATTAATGGATTAATTTAACAAAACAGCTGTAGCTGCAGAGAGAAGTAATTACTGATAATTCTTCTAATTTTTCATACATTTAATCCTACTATGAAATAGTTTTCAATCAGAGTAAAAGAAAAATCAAATTCAGAAGTGTATTTTTTTAATGTGAGATATCTAATGAGAAGTGTTGGGTTCCATCTCAAGAATGTGCTTTCCCTTCACAATCTGACTATGGTAATTAATAGTCATTTCACAAGCTAGTATTCATTACAATATCTGGTTGCCATGGTTTATTCTCTAGGGCCATTGAATGATTGCAAGTAACCGACAAGGTAATAAGAGAAACAACTCAGTGATAAGACTTCCTACTTTACCTTGCTTCGGTCTTTGTTTCTTTCATTAAAAAGAATGCCAAGCATTCACTGCTTTGCTGGATGACTTACTATGATTGAAAGACTTACCACAGAAGAAGATGATAGAATTTGCTTCCAACATCCTCAACTGATTAATGAGCATACATTGTCCATTTAACAACAAATTCATGGCTCATTACTGTTTGAATGAGTCAAGATAGGGTCAGTCGTCAGCTGGAGCCTGATGATTCCAAATATAGATAACTACTTCAAATGAAAAGAAAATGTTTACTTTTGCACCAACATTTGCATAATGTGCAAGAATGTAGGAGCATACGTCTACAGAACTTAACTGAGCAAACAGGTCAAATCATAAAAAATATTCGGATAAAAATGTAAATGTTCAAGTGGTGTAGGAATGGAATGATTTAGAGGGAATAAAATGCACACACAATTTTCATCTCATTGACCTGGCAAATTCAACAGCAGTGCATATCAACAAGAGCTTCTCCACCCTATATCTTATAGCAGTGCATATCCACTATATTCAACCCAGAACCATCCCACATCCTAGCAATACCCTGGATAAGCCCAAGAAATACATGCGTACTTGGTGGTAAGTAACATACAGCATAACAAGAAAAAAATCACTTAAACTGAAAACAAAGTTAAATCTCACAGCCATTGAAATATATTGCAAAATTGTATTTATCATTCTTAAGGGAAGAATTAAAAGAAAAACTATTAGAGCATAAGAGCATTGGCTGATTTATTATCCCTTTCAATCCTATTCCTCTGCCTTCTCCTCATGACCTCTGCCGTCCTTACTAATCGAGAACCAATCAACCTCTGCTTTGAATATGCCCAATGACTTGGTGTCACACCTCACTAACAGGTGTGGGTAAACATGCCTGACAGGGGTCACCAGTTGGTAAAAATACAGATGGTAAGCCCCAACAGCATACTAGTGCAAAGGGTTTTATTTAGTGCCTGTGGGGGGAAAAAAACAAAAGTTGCCCAAAAGTTGTGAAGGAAACTAGTATTTGCAATTAGACAAATGAAAACAAATATGCATGTACAAAAATTTACAAACATACACAGGCTTTCTCCGCAACACACTTTGTCTTTAACTTTCCAATATAACTATTCTCCAACCTCCCCTCCCCCCTCCTCTCCTCCTCCCCTCCACCCTCCTCCCCTCTCCCCTCCTCCCCTCTCCCCTCCCCTCACCCCCTCCTCCTCTCCTCCCCTCCATCCTCCCCCTCCCTTCCCCTCCCCTCTCCTCTCTCCTCCTCCTCTCCTCTCCCCTCCCCCCTCCTCCCCCTCTGCTCCCCCCTCCCCTCCCCTCCCTCCCTCCTCCCCCTCCCCTCCCCCTCCTCCCCCCCTCCCCTCCCCTCACTCCCTCCTCCCCCTCCTCCCCTCCCCTCCTCCCCTCCCCCTCCCCCTCCCCTCCCCTCCCCTCCCCTCCATCCCCTCCCCTCCCCTCCCCCTCCCCTCCCTCCCCTCCCCCTCCCCTCCCTCCCCTCCCCCTCCCCTCCCCTCCCTCCCCTCCCCCCTCCCTTCCCCTCCCTCAAAGCCAGACTGAGGGTTTAAATCTGCCTCCACCTGGCCTGAAAGGACCAGGAAATTCTACTAACAACATACATCAAAGTTGCTGTTGAACGCAGCAGGCCAAGCAGCATCTATAGGAAGAGGTGCAGTCGACGTTTCAGGCCGAGACCCTTCGTCAGGACTAACTGAAGGAAGAGTGAGTAAGGGATTTGAAAGCTGGAGGGGGAGGGGGAGATGCAAAATGATAGGAGAAGACAGGAGGGGGAGGGATGGAGCCGAGAGCTGGACAGGTGATAGGCAAAAGGGGATACGAGAGGATCATGGGACAGGAGGTCCGGGAAGAAAGACAAGGGGGGGGGTGACCCAGAGGATGGGCAAGAGGTATATTCAGAGGGACAGAGTGAGAGAAAGAATGTGTGCATAGAAATGAGTAACAGATGGGGTACGAGGGGGAGGTGGGGCCTTAGTGGAAGTTAGAGAAGTCGATGTTCATGCCATCAGGTTGGAGGCTACCCAGACGGAGTAGAAGGTGTTGTTCCTCCAACCTGAGTGTGGCTTCATCTTTACAGTAGAGGAGGCCGTGGATAGACATGTCAGAATGGGAATGGGATGTGGAATTAAAATGTGTGGCCACTGGGAGATCCTGCTTTCTCTGGCGGACAGAGCGTAGATGTTCAGCAAAGCGGTCTCCCAGTCTGCGTCGGGTCTCACCAATATATAAAAGGCCACATCGGGAGCACCGGACGCAGTATATCACCCCAGTGGACTCACAGGTGAAGTGATGCCTCACCTGGAAGGACTGTTTGGGGCCCTGAATGGTGGTAAGGGAGGAAGTGTAAGGGCATGTGTAGCACTTGTTCCGCTTACACGGATAAGTACAAGAAGGGAGATCAGTGGGGAGGGATGGGGGGGACAAATGGACAAGGGAGTTGTGTAGGGAGCGATCCCTGCGGAATGCAGAGGGGGGGGGAGGGAAAGATGTGCTTAGTGGTGGGATCCCATTGGAGGTGGCGGAAGTTACGGAGAATAATATGTTGGACCCGGAGGCTGGTGGGGTGGTAGGTGAGGACCAGGGGAACCCTATTCCTAGTGGGGTGGTGGGAGGATGGAGTGAGAGCAGATGTGCGTGAAATGGGGGAGATGCGTTTAAGAGCAGAGTTGATAGTGGAGGAAGCGAAGCCCCTTTCTTTAAAAAAGGAAGACATCTCCCTCGTCCTAGAATGAAAAGCCTCATCCTGAGAGCATCCTGAGCCTACTTCTTCGGCAAGGACTCTTCCACCCCCACCGATGACCCCTTCTCCCGTCTTCAACCCTCCTCTTCTTCATGGACACCCTGCTCTGGTCTTCTGCCTGCTCTGGATCTCTTTATTGCTAACTGCCGACGGGACATCAACCGTCTCGACTTCACTGCACCTTATCCCCATTCCAACCTCACTCCTTCGGAACGCTCTGCTCTCCACTCCCTCCGCACTAATCCTAACCTTATTATTAAACCCGCTGATAAGGGGAGTGCTGTTGTAGTCTGGCGTACTGACCTCTACCTTGCCGAGCGACCTATTGTCTCAGCTTGCTCCTGCCCCACCGAACTCATTTCTGCATACCTCGACACTGTTTTATCACCCCTTGTTCAATCCCTTCCGACCTATGTTCGTGACACTTCTCACGCTCTTAAACTTTTCGATGATTTTAAGTTCCCTGGCCCCCACCGCTTTATTTTCACCATGGATGTCCAGTCCTTATATACTTCCATCCCCCATCAGGAAGGTCTCAAAGCTCTACGCTTCTTTTTGGATTCCAGACCTAATCAGTTCCCCTCTACCACCACTCTGCTCCATCTAGCGGAATTAGTCCTTACTCTTAATAATTTCTCCTTTGGCTCCTCCCATTTCCTCCAAACTAAAGGTGTAGCTATGGGCACCCGTATGTGTCCTAGCTATGCCTGCCTTTTTGTTGGCTTTGTGGAACAATCTATGTTCCGTGCCTATTCTAGTATCTGTCCCCCACTTTTCCTTCGCTACATCGACGACTGCATTGGCGCTGCTTCCTGCACACATGCAGAACTCGTTGACTTTATTAACTTTGCCTCCAACTTTCACCCTGCCCTCAAGTTTACCTGGTCCATTTCCGACACCTCCCTCCCCTTTCTAGATCTTTCTGTCTCTGTCTCTGGAGACAGCTTATCCACTGATGTCTACTATAAGCCTACTGACTCTCACAGCTATCTGGACTATTCCTCTTCTCACCCTGTCTCTTGCAAAAATGCCATCCCCTTCTCGCAATTCCTCCGTCTCCACCGCATCTGCTCTCAGGATGAGGCTTTTCATTCTAGGACGAGGGAGATGTCTTCCTTTTTTAAAGAAAGGGGCTTCCCTTCCTCTACTATCAACTCTGCTCTTAAACGCATCTCTCCCATTTCACGTACATCTGCTCTCACTCCATCCTCCCACCACCCCACTAGGAATAGGGTTCCCCTGGTCCTCACCTACCACCCCACCAGCCTCCGGGTCCAACATATTATTCTCCGTAACTTCCGCCACCTCCAACGGGATCCCACCACTAAGCACATCTTTCCCTCCGCCCTCTCTCTGCATTCCGCAGGGATCGCTCCCTACACAACTCCCTTGTCCATTCGTCCCCCCCATCCCTCCCCACTGATCTCCCTCCTGGCACTTATCCGTGTAAGCGGAACAAGTGCTACACATGCCCTTACACTTCCTCCCTTACCACCATTCAGGGCCCCAAACAGTCCTTCCAGGTGAGGCATCACTTCACCTGTGAGTCCACTGGGGTGATATACTGCGTCCGGTGCTCCCGATGTGGCCTTTTATATATTGGTGAGACCCGACGCAGACTGGGAGACCGTTTTGCTGAACATCTACGCTCTGTCCGCCAGAGAAAGCAGGATCTCCCAGTGGCCACACATTTTAATTCCACATCCCATTCCCATTCTGACATGTCTATCCACGGCCTCCTCTACTGTAAAGATGAAGCCACACTCAGGTTGGAGGAACAACACCTTATATTCCGTCTGGGTAGCCTCCAACCTGATGGCATGAACATCGACTTCTCTAACTTCCGCTAAGGCCCCACCTCCCCCTCGTACCCCATCTGTTACTCATTTCTATACACACATTCTTTCTCTCACTCTGTCCCTCTGAATATACCTCTTGCCCATCCTCTGGGTCACCCCCCCCTTGTCTTTCTTCCCAGACCTCCTGTCCCATGATCCTCTCGTATCCCCTTTTGCCTATCACCTGTCCAGCTCTCGGCTCTATCCCTCCCCCTCCTGTCTTCTCCTATCATTTTGGATCTCCCCCTCCCCCTCCAGCTTTCAAATCCCTTACTCACTCTTCCTTCAGTTAGTCCTGACGAAGGGTCTCGGCCTGAAACGTCGACTGCACCTCTTCCTATAGATGCTGCTTGGCCTGCTGCGTTCACCAGCAACTTTGATGTATGTTGCTTGAATTTCCAGCATCTGCAGAATTCCTGTTGTTTGCGAGGAAATTCTACTGTTGGTCTCAGGGCGTGGGGGGGGTGCGCGGGGGAGGGTAGTCACGTGACCAGAACATAATCATTATTTCACATGCAGAATTGGAGCATTTTAAACAGGGATTCTAATACCCTACAGTTTTGTTCTACAACAAATGCCTTAGTTAAACCCGTAGATCAGTGTCTACTCGCCCAGTTGAATGTAAAAGAATAATGCCTCCCCCCAGTGGTGTTGCCTGTGTAGGGTGTGGTCCGCCTGCTCCCACTAACCCAGGCATTATCTTAGGATGCCCCAAACTGTCCCTTGGGTCTTTTGGGGCTGTTCTGCTGTCTACAACCTGATGTAACAGGGAGAGTGAAAATAAATGAAACTGTTTGGAATGCCTGTGTTTGGAATCCTTATTTTTATGAGTTATAAACCGATAGAGCACGTTAACTGATTAGCCAAACTAGCGATTGTTTTACTGTTGGGGTGTGTAGGTGATGAACTCCTAAGAACTGAAGAATGAGAGGGCGAAGTGTGTGAACTACTGGAGAAACTAGACCAGGGACAGAATGAGGAGGAGTGACTAAACCGGCAAAGGGACAAGGTTAGTGGGAGAATTAGCATTGCTAACCTGTTCTGTCACATCTGACTTCCACAGCTGTCTGTGGCAATGAATTCCACAGATTTACCCTCTGGCTAAAGAAAATCCTTCTCAACCCTGTTCCAAAAGGACATCTGTCTATTTAGAGGCTGTGCCATCTGACCCTAGACTTATGCACTATAAGAAACATCTTCTCCACATTCTTTTAACTAGGCCTTTCAACATTCCACAGGTTTCAATGAGATCCCACTTCATTCTTCTAAACTCCAGTGAGTAAAGCTCTGGAAACAGCAAATGCTCCTCATGTGTTAACCCCGTCATTGCCATGATCATTCTTGTGAACCTCTCTAATGCTAGCATAAGATAAAGGGCCCAAAAATGCTCACAGTATTCCAAATGCAGTCTGATCAATGCTTTATAAAGCCTCAACATTACATCCTTGTATTTATATTCTAGTCCTTTAGAAATGAATGTTAATATTGCATGTCCTTCCTTACCACTGATTCAGCCTGCAAATTAACCTTTAGGGAATCCTGCACCAGAACTCCCAAGTTCCTTGGAACCTCTGATTTCTGAATTTTCTCCCCATTTAGAAAATAGTCTATGCCTTTATTCCTTCTGCCAAAGTGCATGAACATACACTTCCCTGCATTACATTTCATCTGCCATTTCTTTGTCAATTTTCCTAATCTGTCTAAGTCCTTCTGCAGACAGTTGGATTCCTCAACACTATTTATTCATTGTTCAAAAAATTGGCCACAAAGCCATCTATTCTAACATCTAAATCATTGACATATAACATGAAAAGAAGCTGTCCAAAACTGGTTCCTGTGGAACACCACGTCACCAGCACCCAACCAGAAAAGACCCCCTTTATTCCTACTCTTTGCATCCTGCCAGTCAGCCAATCCTCTATCCATGCTGGAATCTTTCCTGTAAACCTATGGGCTCTTATCTTGTTTAGCAGCCTGTCTATGGTTTTCATAATCCAGGTATACAACATCCACTGACTCTCCCCTGTCTACTCTGCCGGTTATTTCTTTGAAGAATTCTGACAGATTTGTCAGGGAAGATTTTCCTTTAAGGAAAGCATGTTGAATTTGGCCTATTTTATCATGTGCCTCCAAGTACCCTGAAGACTCATCCTTAATAATGAACTCCACCATTTTAACAACCACTGAGATTAGGCTATCTGACCAATAATTTCCTTTCTTCTGCCTCCCTCTCTTCTTAAAGAGTGAAGTGACATTAGGCAATTTCCAGTCCTCCAGAACCATTCAAGAATCTAATGATTCATGAAAGATCATTATTAATGCCTCCACAATCTCTTCAGCTACCTCTTTCAGAACCCTGGGGTGTAGTCCATCTAGTCCAGGTGACTTATCTACCTTCAGACATTTCAGTTTCACAAGCACCTTCTCCTTAGTAATAGCAATTACACTCATTTCTGTCCCCTAACACTCTTGAATTTTGGCATACTCCAGTTTCTTTCACGATGAAGACAGATACAAAATATTTTCTACTTTCATCCATCATTTCTTCGTCCCCCATTACTACCTCTCCATTGCCATTTTCCAGCAGTTCATTATCCACTATTGTCTCCTTTTTTAAAAACTCTTTATATATCACAAAATATTTCTGATATCCACTTTAATATTATTGGCTAGCTCATCTTTGTATTTCATCTTTACTCTCCTTCTTCCTTTTTAGATGTATTTCATTGGTTTTTAAAAGCTTCCCAATCTCCTGGCTGCCCACTAACTTTTGCTATAGTATATGCCCTCTCTTTTGCTTTTCTGCTGTCTTTGACTTCCCCTGTCAGCCATGGTTGCCTCATTTTCTCTTTACAATATTTCTTCTCTTTTGCAATGTAGGTATCCTGCACCTTCCAAATTATTCCCAGAAACTCCTGCCATTGCTGTTCTGCTGTCCTAGTGTCCCCTTCCATTCAACCTTGTCCGGCTCCTCTTTCCTGCCTCTGTAATTCCCTATACTCCACTATAATACTGATAAGTCTAAGTTTAGCTTCTTCCTTTCAAACTGCAGGATGAATTCTATCATATTATGACCACTGCCTCCTAAGGGTTCCTTAACCTTAAGATCCCTAATTAAGTCTGGTTCATTCCACAATACCCAATGCAGAATCGTCTTTTATCCCTTTTGGCTCAATCACAAGATGCTCTGAAAAGCCATCTCATAGGCATTCTACAATTTACATCTCCTGGGATCCAGCACAAAGCTGATTTTCCCAGTGTACCTATGTATTGAAATCCCCCCATGACTGTCGTAATATTGTCCTTTTTAAAAGTTTTATCTATCTCCCATTGTAATTTGTCACCCACATCCTAGCTACTGTTTACAGGCCTGTACATAACTCCCACCAGGGTCTTTTACTCTTGCAACACACATCAAAATTGTTGGTGAACGCAGCAGGCCAGGCAGCATCTCTAGGAAGAGGTACAGTCAACATTTCGGGCCAAGACCTTTCATCAGGACTTACTGAAAGAAGAGCTAGCTTTTCTTTCAGTTCCTAGAGATGCTGCCTGGCCTGCTGTGTTCACCAGCAACTTTGATGTGTGTTGCTTGAATTTCCAGCATCTGCAGAATTCCTGTTGTTTGCGTCTTTTACTCTTGCAGTTTCTTAGCTCTACCCAAAAGGATTCTACACCTTCCAATCTTATGTCACCTCTTTCTGAGGATTTTATTTCATTTTTTACCAAAAGAGCCTCTGCTCCATCTTCTTATCAATATAGTAATAAGGTTACAATTTCTTCTTGGTTTATTCCAGGAGGTTTGGTCTCATGGCATTTGATGATATGGCTCAGTCACATGATATTTAATCAAGTGACACTAACTCACTATTTGTTCATGTTGGAGTGCTTACATGTTCGTGTTTCTTCATCTAAAATGACCTACATTGGTAAAAGAAACTATTACCATCAACATTTACACATTTTGGTGCCTAGGGTT